>NC_136410.1:231765233-233117233 GCF_051521515.1 Lactuca serriola
AATTGATAAGTTAAAAACTAACTTGAAGATCGATTAGATCTTAAACAGGTAAAATAAAGAGTAAACAGCTAGAACACGAAAACAGCAAACAACTCAAGAATAAATCGAACAATGTCGAATGATTATAAACAATCCTCAGAAGAGCTCGATGAAGAACTACAACTGTAGAGGATTAAAGGTTTACAAGAACGATAAAGAAATCTGCAAAGCTATCGGAATTCTGTAAATCGTATTCTAGATCATTTTTACTAATATACATGCAAGCACATTATTATATAGTAAACCCTACAAGCTCACGGTTGGACAGGCCCAAACCGGAGTGCAAAACTGGACTATAAACCGAGTCCAATGACGCAATACAAAATAATTCCTACGCTACCCAACACCATTAAGCCAAAACATGTGAAAATTACAGCTTTCAAGGGGTTGAAATGGTAAACTTCTCAAAACAGGGGGTAAAAGGGTGAATAAAACAAATTCAGGGGTTATAATGTTGTAATTTCCAAATAAGGATCAAAACTGTAAACTTTTTGGATTTCGGGTCAAAATTGTAAAAGTTTCAAAAATTTTGGGCTTTAACTGAAAAATACTTTTCTGGAAGGGCTGAAAGTGCCAAAGAATAAGTTTTGAGCTAAAAATATCACTTGAACAAGTCTTTGGGTCAAAGGTGTCAAGAAAATGGTTTAAGGGTTTAAAATGTCTTTTTATATATAAAAGGACTAAAATAGTCAATTTTACCAAAGAAGGGCTGAAAGGGGTTCAAACCAAGATTTTTGAGTCAATTATTTTATTTTAAGGTATTTGAGTTAAAATAAAAATACCAAACTGCAATATCATGAAAATGAAAAGATGAAAATACGTATAACTCCAACATCGTTAAAAATAACCGACCGGCCTTGTTCCGGTGCGAAATTAACAATCACACAATCAAACTTTCTAACAATTAAACTATACCTAAAACAAGTAAACATGAAATTCTTCGGGCTTGAAAGTTCCAATCATGCTTGTTGGGACTTTGTGACCCATTAACATGATTTTTTGGCCCAAAGGATAATAATAAATGTTATTGGGCCTTCTATGACTCAATTTCATATTTAAGGGACCCTCAATGGATTTTAAGTGCTATTGGGCCTTAGTGGCCCATTAGCATTGCTAGTAAGGTCCAAGTGAATCAAATGCGAAATGGGCCAGCGTGTCCTTCGTATATCCAATAGCTATAAATAATACGTGGGATTAGTAGGATTTTGTAATCCTCTTCTCCTCGTTTATTAGGCCTATCTTCAATCCAAGTAAACAAATACGGATCGATAATCAATAGTAATCAAAGTCAATTGGGATTTAGTGAGTAGTAACGGGTGACACCAGCATGTGTCGGTCGTAGTCTGTAGTTATAATCAAAGTCTCTTGGAGGGAGAGCGAGAGTTTGTGTATAGATCTATATGGGGGTGACTCCCCCACACCTCAGCTGTTCGCTACAGTTAGACTCGGTCAGTCTAGAGTGACAAAATCTTAAGAGCAATTCCGGCGTTCACCAAAGTGCGAAGACAGACGAATTAGTCATTATCATGCATGGTTATAACGACTCACATAAATAAATCCAATAATAATCAAGTAATCAAGGCAAATCAAAAATCATTCAAGTGATGGAATAACAATTCGAACAGTTATACGATATTTTTTTTATTGTCGGAAAACATCGGGTTTTCCGGGGAAGTTCAACAATTTTCACTAGTACTTTTAATACGAAACTTTTCGACTATACATGTTTGGAAATCATCATGCATATATTTACGGATCTTCACACTTTTATATACACAATGGTCTTTTCAGAAAATATTGGATTTTTTGGGTTGTTTCCTTTGAAACTACACAAAACATTTTTCATATGAAACTTGCTTATGAACTCACCAACATTCCATATGTTGACCGTTTTCAAAATAACTTGCATTCTCAGGTAACATGTAAGCTGAGGAGTAGTACCAAGTATCATTAGGGTGTTGTGCTTTTGAAAATTATCAAACTCTTTATGTGTCACACCCCAAAACCGGTAACGACGGAATACGTTCTGGGGTGGAGGACGTCATGTACATTATCATAATAATTGCATAATAGTAAAAACAAGCGACAACAACCATTACATATATATAGTAAATTTAATTACAACGTGTTCTGTAAAGTTTCATACACACCAAAAGTATAACAAAATAAAAGATGGGTCTTGTATGTGCTCCATCTTCTCCAAAAGCTGCACCTGTACCTGTCTACCTTTGACCTGAGGATACAAGTTATTTTGAAAACGAATATCAGCATAAAGCTGGTGAGTTCATAAGAATTTAGTGTCTTTGCTGTATAAAAGTTTTTTCAAACTTATATAATAAAAACTGAAATTTATGTTTATAAGTAGTAGAAATCCCTAGAAAATCCTATATTTTCTAGAAAATTACTTTGTAAGTTAAATCCTTTGAGTTGTGTGTAAGCAATATCATTGAAAACCTTTTGTTGTAAAGGTACAATAATAAATCTCATGTGAGTAACATAGGTGAAGAAAAGTTATGCCTGTTAACAGTAGTAGTGGTACAAACTTCCATTAGTAATAGATATTTACTTACTTCGGGATGTTAGCATTAGACTTAAGTCTTAGTGTATTAGGTTGGATAAAGGTGTAACCCCTCAGGTGACCAGACTGAAGTGTTAATAGAGAACCCGATGACCTTTCGGGTCATGCGTAGTGTAGTGTTGCAGTGCCACCCCTGAGCCTAGTCGGCTCGGACTGTAGCTTGCAGTCGAGATGTAATGTCTGCCCCGTATAGATCTATACATGTAGTGTTGCCTTCCAACCGGAAAGCCCTGGTCACATGGTGTAAGCGTAGTAGAGTGTCTTATAGAGGGATAGTGTGTTATACTATGGATTCGTGTATTCTTCGGTATTTTAGTATAATAGTCTTTTTTATAGTTCTTAGATTAACTTATAGTAATAGCCGTTATAGCGAGCATAGTAGTAGTAGAGATAACGAGTAGTAGTCTTAGCTATACCTATTATAGCTAACTAGAGTGTATGATTTCCTGCCTTTGAATAACAAAGGTATTGAGTGAGATGAAGACTTTCATATCTAACACAAATATATATGATATATAACTAAGAAATCAACGACAGTCGGACGGATAACCGCTACCCTAAGACAACATCAAACAAGAACAGGAAATAAGGCGCGCTAGCGGTCCTAAGTCCTTCAAGCCTTACTTATATAAATATATTAGTGTAGAAAATCCCTTTTTGGTGATAATTTGTGAATCACATATGATTTAATAATAAAAACTTGTAGAATTTATACTTGTATCCCCCCCTAAAACATGTAAAAACATTTAAAAAGGTTTATTAAGGGGTATGAACTCACCTGCAGCGTGTAGATCGGGTGGAAGTGTCGGATAGGGGTTAAGTGTCAGCTCGGGACTGGAGAACACGCGAGGTTCCTATGTAATATGAAGAGATATATAATTGTATCTAATTAGACTTTGAACTACTAATTAGTTGAGGATATACACTTCTAGTCGCGAAAACACTTCATTTCAAGTGTTTGGAGTGACCCGGGTGACATCTATGGACGTATAAGGCTTGGATATGGAGTTTACTCTTCAAGAGTAAACTCCCAAGAGAGTTTACGGCCCAAATAACCCACTCCCCATGAGTTTACGGCCGTAAAATCATGGTGGGGCATTCTAGGGTGCCAAATGGCCTTATAACATTTGAGGGGTGATGCTAGTTTTGGTTCTAGGGCATTGGAAAGTAATTTGGACATTCTAAGGACTATTTGAGGAGTTTACGGCAGTAAACTAGGAGTTTACGGCCGTAAAATCTTATGTGTCCATTCAAAGTGTGCTTTGGTGGTCCTAAGTCAATCACATATGATTCCAACTCATTTTACAAGCAAAGGGGTGAATTTAGAGCATCATTTAACCCATTTATAGGAGTTTATGGCCCAGGAACCCATCCTTGGAGGGGTTACGGCCGTGAACTCCTACGGGAGTTGCTTTCATCTTGTTTAAGGCTTCTAATTCGTTTGTGGTTGCTTCTAGATATTAGATCAAGGCTTATGAGGTGTGTAAGTGGCATTTTAACACCTTAAAAGGAGTTTACTACCCATGAAAGGGTGTTTACGGCCCAAGCATGTTCTTGGGAAGTAAGCTCATGTTTACTCACTAAATGATGAGTTCAAGGTGTTCCAAGTCCAATCCAATAAGTCCTTAAGTCATATCAAAGCTCTAAAGGTGGTTTGGAAGAGTTTTAAGGCTCAAAAACCCCCATTTACATGTGTTCACGGCCTAAGGCTGTTCCAGGGCCGTAAACACATGTTTATGGCCCTATTCCACGATTCAAATACGAAATTGAATGCTAAAGATGTTATACTATGAGCTAGGATAGTTATCTTACTGACTTGGAGCTTGATTTGGATGATTTGGACTTCTAGAAATCAATACTTTATTGACTTTCTTACCAAAGTTCAGATTTCTGAAACTAGATTGCTTTGATAAGTCCTTATCAAAAATCAAACACCTTATCTTAGATAGCTCACAGGTGTGTCTAAACAATTTCAGAACTATGAAAAGGGATAACATAATCGTAGTCTCAATTGTTTATACCTTTTTCAATTTCTCATAAGTCAATGTTAGTGTTCCGGTTAACCATGCACGCTCCACTAACAACTTTGAGAACTGCAAATATCATAATTGTTATCTACTTAAAATTTACTTAGTGAAAGAATTTCCTCACCATCATTTTCATGAATCGGAGAGAAACCTTATGACACTTAGATTTTATGGTGTATGTGTTTCTATCCATGTGAATTTGTCTAACCATAATCACAAGACTAGGTTAGTGACAAATCCTAACTCATATGCATTGAACTTGTGCAATCTTAACTTCTTGCCACCTAGCAGCTCAAGGGCCTGCCATTGCTTCCAAGTAGCTATGCAAAAAATTGAGAACATGTAGAACTCAAATGTATAGCCAACTTAACTGGAATGGGCACAGAAATGTCAGCACGATAGGTTATAAACCTCTAGTTGTGTGCTAGTGATGAAATACAGGTTATAAACCTCTAGTTGTGTGCTAGTGATGAAATACAAACTTGGCTTTCTAGCGAGAGAGTAGAGAGAGAGTAGACAGAGGGTGAGAAGTTTCATAATGAAGTTATTTCAACTTTAAATGTGGTTTAGGTTTGACACACGGTGGATTCTAGCCGATACCGACGTTAAACGGGGCTTATGGTCGTACCCGATTAAATTGTCGCAATTTAATGTTTTTGTAACTAAAACTTCTTAAAAGGATATTTAGGGTGTTTCCCGTATTCTTAATTTATTCCTATCCTTACGAAGTCATTATAAAAGTACAAACTTTTAATTTTTTTGATCACAATGTTAACGGAAAAGTTAAATAAGTACGAGTTCTAATAACGAAAAATGAGTTATGGTGACGTAATAGTTTCGGGTTGTCACTTCATCCCCCCGTTAAAGGGAATTTCGTCCCGAAATTAGAGTTCAAACAATAAAGTTATTATAATATAGTTAAGCAAAAAGATGGGGATACTTAAGCTTCATTTGATCCTCGCGCTCCCAAGTGAACTCTGGTCCTCTTTTGGCGTTCCATCGAACCTTCACAATTGGGATGCGGCTTTGTTTCGTTCGTTTGATCTCCTGGTCCATAATCTCCGTAGGCTCTTCCATGAAGTTGAGATTCTCGTTGACTTCGATCTCGTCGAGTGGGATAACGAGAGTCTCGTCGGATAGGCATTTCATCAAGTTTGAGACATGGAAGTTAGGATGTATGTTACTTAGCTCGTGGGGTAGGTTGAGTTTGTAAGCTACGGGGCCGATTCTAGCAAGAATCTCAAAAGGCACTATATATACCTTGGGTTCAGCTTTCCACGCTTTCCGAAGCGTATCATGCTCTTCCAGGGCGAGACTTTCAAAAGGACTCGGTCTCCCACCTGGAATTCCAAAGGTTTTCTTCGTTTGTCTGCATAGCTTTTCTGTCGATCCCTAGCTGCTTTTAATCGTTCGCGAATCTATACAATCTTCTCGGTCGTTTCTCGAATGATCTCTGGACCCGTGAGGGTGCTATCAGGAACTCGTCCTTTAGCTAACTGAGTGTCACCCACCTCAGCCCAGCACAGAGGGGATCTGCACTTCCGGCCGTAAAGGGCTTCAAATGGAGCTGCTTTGATGCTTGTATGATAACTATTGTTGTAGGAAAACTCCACCAAGGGCAAGTGGGTATCCCACGATTTACCAAAGTCAATCACACAGGCTCGTAGCATATCCTCTAAGGTTTGGATTGTCCTCTCACTTTGTCCATCAGTTTGCGGGTGATAGGTTGTACTCATGTCCAGCCTCGTCCCTAATGCTTTTTGTAGTGATTGCCAAAATCTTGAAGTAAACCTACTATCTCTATCATAGATAGTAGATACAGGGACACCATGCAGTCGTACTACCTCCTTAATGTACGTTCTTGTGAGTTTCTCCATTTTGTCTGTTTCTTTGATGGGTAGGAAGTGCGCGGACTTGGTCAATCTGTCAACGATGACCCATATGATATCCAACCCACCCGTTGTCTTGGGTAGCTTGGTTATGAAATCCATCGTGATCCGCTCCCACTTCCATTCCGGTATCTCCGGTTGTTGGAGAAGACCTGATGGCTTCTGGTATTCAACCTTGACCTTTGCGCAAGTAAGACATTTACTCACGAAGGTAGCAATCTCTGCTTTCATGTTAGGTCACCAGTATAGCTTTTTGAGATCTAGATACATCTTATCTGAACCTGGGTGAACGGAGTATCGAGTGTTGTGTTCTTCCTTCATGACCAAGTCTCCGAAACCTCCGTGGCGCGGAGTCCAAATTCGGTCCATGAGATAATAGGCTCCGTCACCCTTGACCTCCAAACTCTTATCCATTCCACACAGGGATTCTCCCGTCACATTCTCAGGCTTTAAGACTTCGAGTCGAGCCTCATTAATCTGTGCGGATAAATGCGAATGGATAGTCATTGTTAACGACTTGGCTCTTTGACCAGAATACTCTTTTTTTACTTAGGGCGTCTGCTACTACGTTGGCTTTCCCCGGGTGATAACGAATCTCACAGTTGTAATCATTGAGTAGTTCGACCCATCGTCGTTGCCTCATGTTGAGCTCTTTCTGGTTCAGTATGTGCTGGAGGCTTTTATGATCAGTGTATATTATGCTCTTCGTTCCATACAAGTAATGTCTCCAGATCTTTAGAGCGAAGACGACCGCCCCTAACTCGAGGTCGTGAGTGGTGTAGTTAACCTCATGTGTCTTCAGCTGTCTTGAGGCATAGGCGATGACCTTACCTCGTTGCATCAAGACACAACCGAGCCCTTGGTTCGATGTATCGCAGTATACCACAAAATCTTCTGTCCCTTCGGGAAGGGATAATACCGGTGCGGTGCATAGGGCTCGCTTCAGGGTCTGGAATGCCTTCTCCTATTTCTCTTCCCAGTCAAATGTTACGCCCTTCTGTGTCAACACGGTGAGAGGTTTCGCAATCCGAGAGAAGTTCTGAATAAATCTGCGGTAGTAGCCAGTGAGGCCTAGAAATTGATGAATTTCTGTAGGCGTCTTCGGTGCTGACCAGTTCTCAATAGCTTTAATTTTAGAGGGATCCACGCGGATTCCTTCTTCACTAACCACATGTCCTAAGAATTCAACTCTTCGGATCCATAATTCGCACTTATAGAACTTTGCGTATAACTTCTCCGATCGTATGGTTTCTAGGACTCGTCGTAGATGATTCCTGTGTTCTTCCTCGCTCCGAGAGTAGACGAGTATATCGTCAATAAAGACGATAATGAATTGATCTAAGTATGGGCGACAAACCCTATTCATCAAGTCCATGAACCGTGCGGGTGCGTTAGTCAGTCCAAAGGGCATCACTACGCACTCATAGTGCCCGTAACAAGTTCAGAAGGCTGTCTTCGGCACATCCTCCTCAAGTACTCGTAACTGGTGATACCCAGACCTAAGATCAATCTTGGAAAAGTAAATCGCCCCTTGTAGTTGGTCGAATAAGTCGTTGATACGGGGAAGAGGGTAGCGATTTTTGACCGTGAGTTTGTTGAGTTCCCTATAATCGAGGCACATACGGAACGATTCGTCCTTCTTCTTTACAAACAAGACCCGAGCTCCCCAGGGTGAGAAGCTCGGTCTTATAAAGCCCTTGCTGAGCAGCTCGTTAAGTTGACCGGATAGTTCTTGCATCTCGGCAGGCGCTAAACGATAGGGAGAATTAGCTATGGGGGTAGCTCCTGGGACTAGGTCGATTCTAAACTCAACCTGACGTTTGGGAGGTAAACCTGGAAGGTCCTCTGGGAAGACGTCAGGGAAATCGCATACAACGGGGATGTCTTTTGGATCTCTCGCTTTCTGGCTTGTGTCGACAACGTGTGCAAGAAAGGTGCGGTATTCCTTACGCAAGTATTTATGGTCTTGAATACTTGAGATGATACGAAGGCTCGTACCGGGTTTGTCTCCATAGAATGGCTTTGTCGAAGCACAGGATATCGACGCGATGAAGACTCAACCAGTCCATGCCAACAATGACATGGAAGCTCTTGCTCGAGACAG
Source organism: Lactuca serriola (assembly GCF_051521515.1). Lineage (NCBI taxonomy): Eukaryota > Viridiplantae > Streptophyta > Magnoliopsida > Asterales > Asteraceae > Lactuca > Lactuca serriola. The sequence goes on from NC_136410.1 coordinate 231,773,871, forward strand.
GTATGAGATCGATTGGGAATGAATAATCGTCTAACATGAGGGTACAACCTATGTAAATTTCGTTAGAGCTTTCGGTCTTTCCGTTAGCCATTTCTACGACGAATGTTTCTTTTAGTGGTTGCAAGGATTGTTTAAGTAAGTGCTTAAAGTTTTGGTTTATGAAACTTCTTTCTGCACCACTATCGAATAAGACACATGCATAAGAGTTGTTGAGAAGGAACGTACCCGTGACTACTTTGGGATCCGCTACTGCTTCGTTGTGTCCAATAGCGAGTAGTCTTCCTGTTCCTCCCGCATTCCCAGCCTTCAGACAGTTTTTCTTGAAATGGCCCGCTTCACCGCAACCATAACAGGTTTGGGTCACTCCCGAACTGGGAACTTGCGAGATAGGTTTGGGTGGGGCTTTGCAAAACCGGACAGTATGGCCCTTCCAGCCGCAGTTGGTGCATTGCAATTCACGGCAGGCGCCGTTGTGGTGGAAGGGGCATTTGGGACACTTGGGCAAGTTCCCAACATAAGCTTTTGCTGGTGCAGGGGTAGCAGGAGTGGTGGTAGCATGGACAGCCACAATTTGTTGATCTTTGGAGGAGGTTTGAGTTTTCTTGCCCTTCATCTTATCCCAATGCTTCCTTTTTTTGTCAGTTGATTTGGGTGGTGTAGTGGCGGTTGTGGTTGCTGTTGCTGGAGTGGATGAAACCTTGTGATTGATTAAACTTTGGGCCAATTCCTCGGCGCTATCAAAGGTCGTAGGGCGTGAGGCTAGAACATTTCCTCGATACGGGGGCATTAAACCCCAAATGTATCGTTCAATCTTCTTGCTCTCCGAAGGGATCATGTTGGGACACATAGCCGCCAAGTCGCAGAACCTGGCTGTCTAAGTTGTTATGTCGGTCCCTTTCATCTTGAGGTTCCAGAGTTCCTCCTCAAGTTTCTGAATTTCGCCCCTAAGGCAGTACTCCCCTCTCATGAGGTCTTTCAGTGTGTCCCAGCCCATGGCATTGGCTGTTACCAAAGAGAGTGCACTGACATGGCCGTTCCACCATGTCAGGGCCCTATTAGTGAGGGTGGCAGTAGCGTACTTAATTTTGCTCTCCTAGGGGCATGAGCACATTTCAAAGACAGCCTCAGTTCTTTCGAACCACTGAGACAATGCTAGGATTCCTCCAGTCCCATCGAAGAAAGTAGGTTTGCAGTTCATGAAATCCTTGTAAGTACATCCCTGCATTCTTTGATGGACTTCATCAAATCTAGAGTTGCCACCGCTCGCATCACCAGAGTTCGTTTGAGCCATGGCTGCCGTCACAGCTGCAGTCACAACTGTTTGAAACAGCACTGGATCGAACTGCGGAGGAGGAGGTGGTGGAGGAGGGGTTTGAGTTGCTGGGCTGCCTCTGTTTGGACGCTTGCGAGTAAGCATGTTTTACTGAAAGTTCATAGAAATGATAGCAATAGTAAGAGTCTATTGCTAATATGATAAGAGTGTTTTATGGACTAAATCATCATAGTCCAAAGATCAGAAAGAGAGTCATAGAAATAGAGTAGTTAACTGCCAATTTACTGGTATTAATGATGTAATACAAGTTCGTGAAAAGTGACCTAATAGTAGGTCTTACCTCAAACCATAAGGAAAATGTTGGCAGTCTAGAGGCCTAATTAGAGTACTTTCAAAGCTAGAAATGTTTACAAACAAGTGCCCTACTGAGCATAGAAAGGAAAGGTTAGTCCTTAAACAAAAGAGTGAGATGATTAGAAATCTTCTACGGGCGACAGGCACTCGTTGGGCGAACCCTCAGATCAGCTAGTTGACGCATAACTTACTAAAGATGTCGTTCATGTGCCCTCTGACGTGCTTGGAGTTCCCTAACTTCGGCTCGGGATGCAACTAGCTATTGCTGCAAAGCCTCATTGGTCCTCCTTGTCCTATCCATAGCTTCTTCAAGTTGGCGGATGCGAATAGTGTTGAGATTCGAGTTGGCATCCACTTCTACAACTCGGCCAATGGCTGCTTGACCCTGCTCGACATTCACGGCAATCCTTCAGACCATGATGGGCAGACCTCGGTCCGCTGATCCTCCCTCGCTTATGTTGTAGAAGCTTCGGTCTCCGTTGTAAGGTAAAGGCTCACCCTGCTCCTCACTCCATCGGTTCAAGGTTATTGCCCACATGGGAGTGGGACCCCGAAATGCCGGACGGGGGTTGGGGTTTGGAGCTTCAGGGGGTAGGTTCTTAACCTCTGGCTCGGAGCTGGAACTATCCGAGAAGCCTTCTGCGTGATGATCATCCAAAGGGATCGGGTGATCATCTTTTGGCTCCTCATCGAGCCATCCTCCATTGCCCTAGTTTGGATAATACGGATCGCCGGGATGGTGGAAGCCGGCCATGATATCTACGTGAGAAAGGGGGATAGAAAGGTTAATAGACATACTAATCTAGGATACTTATAAGGTGAATCGTTATTAGTCGACCCAATACTTGCGTAGTACATACCAATTACATGCAACCGAAGCAAGATAGTCCTTCGAATAAGCAACCCTAACTTCAGATCCCTAATCAAACAAGAACATGAAATGAAGCAAAGGCCACAAATTCTGAGTCTATAGCACCCTAGTCACATGTAATCGTGGTGTATCCACTTAGTAACTATTGTCCTACCAGTAACGATCCTTTTAGTTATCACTTACTTAGTTAGTGGTATACAGAATACTCCTATAGTGTTCTTGTTCTAACGTTCTTGTGGTAGTGTTGGTAAGTTTTTAGACTTGTTGCCACTCCACAATCACTCATAGGAACATACTAGTCACTCCTGGATAAATATAGTTGATCAGGCTACATCCCCCCAGATGTGACTATATGTCTCTAAGCTTAATTGTGTTGTTCAACAATCTTAATACTTTTGTTTTGTTCTAGTATGATATTGACCCTTTTGTAGTGGTGAGTGTATATATATACTTAATTAAATCTTTTATTATTTAAAAGTATATATTCTTGGTCAGAGTGTTTTAGTCCCAAAGTGTTTATAGTTCGTATATCTTTTTATAGGTTGATATACTTGATTCACTATAAACAATGCTCTGATACCAATCTGTCACACCCCAAAACTAGTAACGGCGGAATACGTTCTGGGGTGGAGGACGTCATGTACAGTATCATAACAATTGCATAATAGTAAAAACAAGCGACAACAACCATTGCATATATATAGTAAATTTAATTACGTGTTCTGTAAAGTTTCACAGACACCAAAAGTATAACAAAATAAAAGATGGGTCTTGTATGTGCTCCATCTTCTCCAAAAGCTGCACCTGTACCTGTCTACCTTTGACCTGAGGATACAAGTTATTTTGAAAACGAGTATCAGCATAAAGCTGGTGAGTTCATTAGAATTTAGTGTCTTTGTTGTATAAAAGTGTTTTCAAACTTATAGAATAAAAACTGAAATTTATGTTTTTAAGTAGTAGAAATCCCTAGAAAATCCTATATTTTCCAGAAAATTACTTTGTAAGTTAAATCCTTTGAGTTGTGTGTAAGCAATATCATTGAAAGCCTTTAATTGTAAAGGTACAGTAATAAATCTCATGTGAGTAACATAGGTGAAGAAAAGTTATGCCTGTTAACAGTAGTAGTGGTGCAAACTTCCATTAGTAATAGATATTTACTTACTTCGGGATGTTAGCATCAGACTTAAGTCTTAGTGTATTAGGTTGGATAAAGGTGTAACCCCTCAGGTGACCAGACTGAAGTGATAATAAAGAACCCGATGACCTTTCGGGTCATGCGTAGTGTAGTGTTGTAGTGCCTCCCCTGAGCCTAGTCGGTTCAGACTGTAGCTTGCAGTCTGGATGTAATAGTGTCTGCCCCGTATAGATCTATACATGTAGTGTTACCTTCCAACCGGAAAGCCCTGGTCACATGGTGTAAGCATAGTAGAGTGTCTTATAGAGGGATAGTGTGTTATACTTTGGATTCGTGTATTCTTCGGTATTTTAGTATAATAGTCTTTTGTATAGTTCTTAGAGTGTTCTCTTGTACGAGTATTAACTTATAGTAATAGCCGTTATAGCGAGCATAGTAGTAGTAGAGATAACGAGTAGTAGTCTTAGCTATACCTATTATAGCTAACTAGAGTGTATGATTTCCTGCCTTTGAATAACAAAGGTATTGAGTGAGATGAAGACTTTTATATCTAACACAAATATATATGATATATAACTAAGAAATCAACGACAGTCGGACGGATAACCGCTACCCTAAGACCACATCAAACAAGAACAGGAAATAAGGCGAGCTATCGGTCCTAAGTCCTTCAAGCCTTACTTATATAAATATATTAGTGTAGATATATTTTAAAAAGAAAAGTTAGTTTAAGCACAGTTTTAAAAGCAGTTTAATAACAATTTAATCTTAAAAATGCATTTGCTAATCAACAAAAACAGTTTTATTGGAAAGCAGCTAAAAGTGTGGAAAATCCCTTTTTGGTGATAATTTGTGAATGACATATGATTTAATAATAAAAACATGTAGAATTTATACTTGTATCCCCCCTAAAACATGTAAAAACATTTAAAAAGGTTCATTAAGGGGTATGAACACACCTGCAGCGAGTAGATCGGGTGGAAGTGTCGGATAGGGGTTAAGTGTCAGCTCGGGACTGGAGAACACGCGAGGTTCCTATGTAATATGAAGAGATATATAATTGTATCTAATTAGACTTTGAACTACTAATTAGTTGAGTATATACACTTCTAGTCGTGAAAACACTTCATTTCAAGTGTTTGGAGTGACCCGGGTGACATCTATGGACATATAAGGCTTGGATATGGAGTTTACTCTTCAAGAGTAAACTCCCAAGAGAGTTTACGGCCCTAATAACCCACTCCCCATGAGTTTACGGCCGTAAAATCATGGTGGGGCATTCTAGGGTGCCAAATGGCCTTATAACATTTGAGGGGTGATGCTAGTTTTGGTTCTAGGGCATTGGAAAGTAATTTGGACATTCTAAGGACTATTTGAGGAATTTACGACAGTAAACTAGGAGTTTACGGCCATAAACTCTTATGTGTCCATTCAAAGTGTGCTTTGGTGGTCCTAAGTCAATCACATATGATTCCAACTCATTTTACAAGCAAAGGGGTGAATTTAGAGCATCATTTAACCCATTTATAGGAGTTTATGGCCCAGGAACCCATCCTTGGGGGGGGGGTTACTGCCGTGAACTCCTAAGGGAGTTGTTTTCATCATGTTTAAGGCTTCTAATTCGTTTGTGGTTGCTTCTAGATATTAGATCAAGGCTTATGAGGTGTGTAAGTGGCATTTTAACACCTTAAAAGGAGTTTACTACCCATGAAAGGGTGTTTACGGCCCAAGCATGTTCTTGGGCAGTAAGCTCATGTTTACTCACTAAATGATGAGTTCAAGGTGTTCCAAGTCCAATCCAATAAGTCCTTAAGTCGTATCTAAGCTCTAAAGGTGGTTTGGAAGGGTTTTAAGGCTCAAAAACCCCCATTTACATGTGTTCACGGCCTAAGGCTGTTCCAGGGCCGTAAACACATGTTTATGGCCCTATTCCACGATTCAAATACGAAATTGAATGCTAAAGATGTTATACTATGAGCTAGGATAATTATCTTACCGATTTGGAGCTTGATTTGGATGATTTTTGGATCAAACTTGGCTTTCTAGCGAGAGAGTAGAGAGAGAGTAGACAGAGGGTGAGAAGTTTCATAATGAAGTTATTTCAACTTTAAATATGGTTTAGGTTTGACACACGGTGGAATTCTAGCCGATACCGACGTTAAACGGGGCTTATGGTCGTACCCGATTAAATTGTCGCAATTTAATGTTTTTGTAACTAAAACTTCTTAAAAGGATATTTAGGGTGTTTCCCGTATTCTTAATTTATTCCTATCCTTATGAAGTCATTATAAAAGTACAAACTTTTATTTGTTTGATCACAATGTTATCGGAAAAGTTAAATAAGTACGACTTCTATTAACGGAAAACGGGTTATGGTGACAGAATAGTTTCGGGTTGTCACATTATGTTATGGATTTGTAATGTTAAAATAATGTACTTGATGTGAACAATGTCAGTTGTAAGATATTGGTGCATGGTGATGTTTATGTTATGATTCATGTATATTCATTGTGATGATATTCAATTTAAGTCACGTGAGCCCTCAGACGTTTCCGCTGTCTTGTTCGGGGGTGTGACATTCCTCAAGCACCAAAAAACACGTAAATCACTTTGAAGCTTATGAATCACTCAAATGGAAGATAGGGTTTCTTTCTTAGGGTTAGAGAGGATGGGGCTGCAGGACATGAGGGTTGGAGGTGAGTTAATGTCTTTAAATAGGGTCCAAGACCCTAATTTAGGGTTTTAATATGGTCTGACAAACGTAGTGCGTTCCCTTGGGGAACGCATGACGTTCGTAAATGCACCCGCGTCCAAATTCCCGTGTACGCCATGCTTACCCGTTTTGGCCCAACACCCCTCTAACTTCAAATGATCATAACTTTTGCATCCCTTATCCGTTTTCGATATTCTTTATATCAATGAAAAGGTAAAGAGAAGCCCTACACTTATATAAAATTTATTTAGTCTAAAAACTAACCAAAATTAAATCCAAAATTCATAAAAGACTGAATTATCAAATTACGATTATACCCTTGACCTCCGAAGATACAATCGAACACTTTTATCACTTAAACCATAACCCCCACACCCAAGAAGGGATAAATTCTTCCTTCCCAAAAGCCCTAAGCCTCATGACCACTGAAGATCGGGTCGCAACACCGAATAAAGAAGCAAATCCGAAACCGAGTGTTACAACTCTCCCCCACTTAGATTAGATTTCGTCCTCAAAATCGCTCCTTACCAACACTCGTATCAAAACGAACAACTTGAGGAATGCGAACAAAATTTTTGCGCATACAACAACTTTCCCAAGAGAACCGCACCCAAACCGAAACTTCCCTCCCGAAAAAAAAACAAACTTTGAGCTCCCGAACGAAACCACTTCTACCCTTTCCGAAACTTGGATTCTTCATTGGTCTGACTCCCCGACAGATCGCCCACTCTGAAACAACTCCATGCCAAACTCTCAATGAATAACAGACCAAACATAACACTTCCAACCCTGATCATCTCAATTCTAGCAACAGAACGAATTCACTGACCATAACCAAATGCAGAACGGCCATACGTAACATATAGCTTAGATAATCCTTTGAGCGGAAGATCCATCCCTACAACAGTTAGACTCAAACGAGAGCTGTGTAACATGATCAAATCAATTACTCTGAGATTATTTAATCCCGCTGTAAGAGGCTTAGCATCTCCCGATCAACAAGCTACCCCACTCACAAGGATCCCAAATCACTTATACTACTCGAAACTGAAACGACCCAAAAATACGACCCAATTTTTTTTTTTAATATTACTAAAAATGTCATCATCAAATGTCATACATACTAAGAACCATAAAATAAGTAACTCAAAAGTCAAGTAACTGTATCAAAACAAATCTATATCAATCATATCAAAATGTGTGAATAAAATCCCCAGGATAAAATTGAAGCTGTGGTGTGTGCGATGCCATCATCCCGAGCCCTTCCCCTTGCTAGCGGAAGTACCTGAAACCAAAACTGAAACTGTAGGCACATAGCTTATTGAGCTTCCCCAAACTACCACATACCATACAAGAACATACAAACAACTATTGGGCCTTGCCCACTGCATCGGATCGAAGTCCGGAACTAACCAAGGCCTTGCCCTCTGCATCGGACCGAAGTCCGGAACTGATTGGGACCTTGTCCCCTGCATCGGACCGAAGTACGGAACTAACTGCATTAGACCGAAGTCCAGAAACTGACTGAACATAGCGTAGCATAAACATATCAACTAGTATGAACACATATACTGCATACTGCATCGGACTAGGGTCCGGACACATAACACAAACCATGCTTGAATCACAAAGACATCAAGCACTCTAACTACTGCATCGGACCACGGTCCGGAACTACTGCTAACTAAACACGCCGAAATTGTGGCCGTAGACCCATTCCTACTGGGAGGAAACTCACCTCGTAATGCTAACCGTTGAGATGCTATATCTAAAACTGTCTGACTGCTGCTCCGGAACTCTCCGGCTACAAATCCCATAAACACTAAATCAGACACTGATAACTATTCTCAGGGTAACATGACTATTTACCCTTGGGTAGGTCAAAGTCAACTTCCTGTTGACCGGACTCGCCGAGTTGGGCCGTCAACTCGCCGAGTCCCTATCATCCATTCTAGCCCTCTACCCGCTTCTACTCGTCGAGTTTGGCAAAGACTCAACGAGTTCTTCCTCGATGCTAACATCGAGTCTAACTTCATCTGAATCGTCGAGTTGTATGAACAACTCATCGAGTTCTCCTGCAACATATGAACATGTCCAATTTGTGACTTGCCGAGTCGTATGAACAACTCGTCGAGTCTGAAGAACAACTCGCCGAGTTGAAGAATAGATCGTCGAGTCCCAAGCATGCTATTACTATACAGTCGATTCTAATCGATTTTAGTGCCTCCATAACATAGATCTGAGTTCCTAGGACTGGTTTTACACGTAAATTTTCCAACTTTACATGCGTGCACAAGGGTATGAGGCTAAAATACCCAAAATCATCAAATATTAAGCACTTAGGGTTTAGAACAAGGCCAAGATTGCATAAAGGTGGCTATAATGAGCTCCTGGAGTTCAAGAGAGGCTAGATCTAAAGTATAACTCGATCATAAGGATTTATTACAAAGTACTTGGGGTTTTTGAGCTTAATATCAACAAATTTGGGAACAAACAAGATCTATTAGATCAATAAGCAAGATGGAGACTTTATTACCATAAAAGATGACCACAAAGGAGTGTGTTCTAGATCTACTTCTTCTTCCTTGAACTCTGATGAGAATAAATCTCTAGATTGTTTAGACCTTTCACAAGTATATTAATAAAGAACAAACAATTCAATCACAATACAACTAAGAACATAATATAGAATCAATATGAAGCTTATGATTCAAAGGTAGTCACGCCTCATCAGAGTTCGATGAAGAACTTCCACTGTAGAGGCGAGCTAGGGTTTACAATACTTTGATGAGAAAATAATTCAAGCATTACCTACTATGGATGCATGCATTCACCTTAAATACCTAAACTCTAGAATAGAGTAATGCACGGGTGGACATGCCCAAACCGGCTAAAAAAATGGGCTAATAGGAACAAGCCCAAGACGCAACATTATAAGCCCCACAATCTCCCCCTTTGCGTCAATTGGGGCGAGACCTTCACTTTTGTTGTGTGACCTTGACTTGCTTCATGACCTTGAAGAACCGAGGAATAATGGCAAGAAGCATTTGCCGAAACTTAATATAACAACGAAGCATATCAGTAAACAACTTCTTGTTAGCTTCACTGTTCTAATTACACCTATGGATGATCTCCAAAATATGTTCCAAGCAAGCAGTAGAGAACAGGTGTTTGTCACTAAGAGCAAATAGGCATTTTTGACCTTTGCCCCTAACGAACATCACAGTATGAAACTTAGAGTCAATCTTTCCTTTGATCATCGTGTTTACATTACCAGCTCTTCCAATTGCTTTGACAGTAGTACGCTTATGGATGGCAGCTGCAATCTCTTGATCCATTTTTGATACTTCATGAATGTAGCAGACAAGCATTCACTTGATATGATCAATAATCGGCTGATACTCTTGAGGGTTGCATAGCAAAATATTGTTGAGGAGTATCTAGTCGTGAGGGTTAAGATTTGGAAGATCAGCTAGGGAAATGGTATGGACCGAGCTGTCTGAGCCACGTGTCACTTTGAATTTGACATTGATAAATTTCCCGACTGAAGATGGCTTCAATACCCTGATTGGTGTAATCTTCTTCAAGCTCCAGGTCAGGTATTGTGGTTGAGCAAATTCCAGATAGAATTCCAGCAGATTCCGATCAATCTTCGGGTCTGGAAAAGGAACAACAGCAGTAGACGCGAAGCAGTGAAAGATGAATGCCTTTCAGTTGATCGGCATGTCCAACTGAGCGTCCTTCAAGTTCTCAAGACTGAAAGATAAAATAGGTTCAAGCCAATGAGTAATCGGTTCATCAATGACTTCCCTCTGGAGCGATTCCATAGTCCAATCAGGAAACATTGACTTCTTTTTATCAAGAAGTTCCTTCTCCAACCGATCCATCTTCTCTCGAAGGTCTTGCTTAGAAGGCTTGTATTTTGGATCAAGCTTGGAAGGAGCTCCTATAACAATATCATCAATATCATCCTCTTCATCTTCATCATCTTCGCCAATGATCTTCTTTTTCTTTTAACTTTTACTGGCCAAAGCTTCATTATCCTTCGGTCCAGCAGTAGCTTTCGGTCCAGCAGTAGCTTTCGGTTCTGGAGGAGGTGGAGGTTGTGTTTTGTTAAGATTACCTCCTTGGGATTTCTTTTCTCCCCCTTGTTTCAGAAGAACGGAAGTGTCCGAAACACCTTCAATTTGACTGAGAATATCCAAGGTTGGACGTAGTTTCTCAGCCAAGTGACGACGAATGGAGATTGTTAAGATTGAGTCATGAGTGTCCAGAAGATGAAGCATGATTAAATGGACATCACCACAAAACTGCGAATCACCTCTCTTTCAGATTTGAGATCATTAAGCTCTTGAGTTGCAGTACATAGCTTTAGGTTTTGAATTTTGAGCTGAGAGGTTCGCTTGTCCAACTCATCCATAATTTTGTTTTCAACTGCTAGCTCTGCCTCAAGAGTAGTTAACCGTTCATCAACTTTGGTATGAAGCTCTGCATTACAGCTTCAATAGCTATGTGAACCACACCAAGTTGTGAGAGTTCGGCCTCCAGGGAGTGTTTAAGAGAATCAACCGAAGCAGTCACGGTGTGTGCATTTTTCTATCCAGCAACTTGAAGGGAATCGAGAAAGATTTGAGCTTCTAAGATTAGTTTTTCGACTTTTGCGGTCGTTTCCTTGCATTCTTTAGTAGAGGCTTTCACTGCAAGCAACGCCTTTTGGCATTGAGAAGTGGAGGCATCAATGGCCTTTGCTGCATTGGAGATAGAGTTGTCATGCTCCTTAACTGCAGAAGAGAAGAGGGCCTTAAGACCAACTTCTGAGTAAGGATTAGTAGAGGAAGAGGAAAGTAACTGATCAAGCTTGTCAGTCACAACCTTTAGATGTCGCTTGGTGATATGAGCATCATCATCGTCATCGCTCTGAACACGATAAGGAATGTAGTAAGTGGAATCAAAATCCAAGTCCTCATCTCCAAGAAAAGTGTTGGTTTCGGTTGAAGGTGTGGGTGATAATGGTTTGGTTGTTTCTGGGATTGAAGACCTAAACCCCGTATTAGATACGTTGGTTTGAACTCCAGTGGTGGTTGTTGTGGTAGCTTCAGTGAAGAGAGGAGTGGGAATAGTAATGGTAGAGGTAGGCTGGGAGGTGATAACTAGGAAGGTTGTGGGTAGGGAAATAGGAATAGAAGCAGGTGGAGGAGAAGGTGCTTTAGATTGAACAGGTACCTACGGAGTCGGCGAGCAAGAAAGGGTGTCACCATGAACCGAAAACTCCTCATCAAAGCTTTTGCTCCCAGATGCAGTAGAAGAGAGTCGTTTATGGCTAATGGGGACATAATCAGAATCTGAATCACTTGAAGACTGAAGAATAAACAGCCGAGCAGGTTTCTTCGCCTTTTTCTGCTTGGGATGTGAAGGTGCTACCTTCTCAGTCTTTCGTTTCTTTGGTGTTTGAACCTTAGCACCTTTGATGACCAGTCCTTCAGTCTGTTTATCCTGTTTCTTTCCCCTCTTGGATGGTTTATCTACTTCCTCAATGGAACGAACCATTGCTGGTGTGAGTTCCCTTGGGCCCGTAGATGGAAGTTTCTTGTAGTCTTGAATGATTGCACTTTGGTCAGATACACAAGCATACATGGATACCGAAATCGATCCAATAAACAGATACTTGGATGGATCAGTGACCAGAATCTTGGTTGTATGAAATGTGGCAATAGAAGAGAGAAGCGAATCTGCCATGATTAGGACATGAAGACGATCCATCGCCCATTTTGTGATAATAGACCAGAACCTTCCACAGGAGACTTCAGAATGTCGTGAGAAAGATGATAAGCTTTGAACAAGTTGTTGCCATAAAACTAAGCCATAATCAAAATGTACTCCATTGTACAAACCATAAAGCATGGTCATAAAGGACTTGCTTGCACCGTCAGATCCAACGCTTCGTTTAGAAAGACCTTTGAACAACAAGGTGAAGAGGCCATCCCATTGAGGAGGAAGGCATGATTACTTGAACTTTGTTATTGTGGTTAGGGTCTCAGTGTACCCCATATTGTAGAACATGGAGAACAATTGCCCAGTGGTGATGCAATCGGGTTTTACCATGGTGGGTTCATGAGCAAGACCTAGCAGGTTGCAGAAGCGATTATTTGAAATCGAGGTCTTCTCGCTGTGAATGTCGAAGTGTAGTCTGTCAGCAACTTTGTCGTAGTATGCAGTGGAGTAGATGTGAGAAAGGCAAGACATGGGAACAACTTCCACCTGGGATAGAGCAACAACGGGTGGAGAGTATTTGAGGCACTCCGCAATTTGTAGCGTGTAGGGTTCATACTGAAGGCGTAAGGTCGATAATGAGATTCTGGTTGGGTTTAATGGTCATAAGGTTGGAGTGAACAGAGGTGTCTTGAACAGAAGACGATTCCGCTATTGATGAAGCTTGAGAAGAAGATGATGAACAGTTGAAGAAATTGCCTTTTTCTTTTAGAAGATTTGTGAGTGGTAAAAGAGTAAAGTGGAGCATGAGAAACCCTTTTATACGTGAGAGTAAGAGAGAGAAATATCCGGCTGAAATCTCGTCCTTTTGTAAAACCGTTCCTAATGCGATGGGGAGTAGACAGTTGGCAACCCCGATGATGACAAAGGAGAGAGAAACGACGTTTCACTTTTTACGTGCCTTTCCATAAAAGTACCTTTTTCAAATCGACGAAACGATTGGATAATTGCTGACTCATCCAAGTGCTTTATCCGAAACGTCACCCACATAATTTACATGAACCGTCGTCACCTTTATCTTATCGATTAAAAATCACCACAATGCCTTTTAGAACACAAGCTTTAAAAATTAGCTCATATTTATTAGAACCAGACTTTTGGAAAATCAAAGCTTTTCGTGCATAGAGTGTGAATGATAAAGAAGTAAATCGAACTTTATGGGATATTGTGATGTCAATTAAGACATGAAACTGTAGATCCTGGGCACGAATCTCTTCCTTTCAAGACAGGAGAGACTTCAAAGTGTCTGTGTGGTTTCCTGATAACATACGATCAAATACTTTTGAAGAAGCAATGAAAGGCATCTTTTAGATATAAGGCTTGTAAGGGTGGGTTTCGCTTCAATTCAAATTTTGGTACTTGATATAAGACCAAAAGAGAATGAAGTACTTGTGAGACCAATGTGGCCTGTTGAACAAGTAGGTTTGACATGTATTTAGTAACGTGTTGAAACTGAGAAATCTCAAAAAAAAAATATAATTGGATCCTTGGGGAAGAAAAGTCTTGGTGATAGACATTTTCAGAAGGATCTCTCAAAATAAAAAGAGATTTCATTGGTGAAATATAGAACATAGTAATTGTTCACCGTCAATGCATTAAGGGTATTGAATTGTGGGTTTCACTTAGTACGTAGTGACACAAGACTAAAATCATAAACACATAATTTTGTATAACCATAAACCTCAGTGGTAAGTGCTGAGAGTCTCAAGGGTTACATTAGTGAGATGAAGTGTAATGGAGAAATACGATGGAGGTGGTTGAAGAAGCGAATGTACCTCTGCTATAAAAGAAGGACGAAGCAGAAAACTCTAAACTCAATATGAGAAGAGTAAGGTAGCTCACGATTTGAGTGAATGTAACAGCCTAGTTTGGGAAAACATGATTTGTATATATCACATTATTAAGGCTTCACTCAAAATCTGTTGAGGCTTTGGTCAACATGCAGCAACATGCATCTAGAGACACTTAACTAATTTATAGAAGAGAATTTATACTTGCTTGAGCTTCACCATCGAGAGTAGCATTTATACAAAGAAAATCATGAGAAAAATGAAATAAAAGAAAAGATATTTTTGTATTTTGTGAAAAATTTTTAATGAAACAAAAAGAAAAATACTTTTGGATTTTATGAAAAGAATAAAAATGAAAAGAAAAACATAAAAATGAGTATGGAGAAGAGTATACAAAAGAACACAACCAAAATCCCTTTTAATGAAAAAGAAGTGAACGAGTTCAGAAGGACCACACCCAAAATAGACCTAGCGTTTCGGTTCAATTCGGTTCCTGGGAGAACCGAACCCGAAATAGACCGAGCATTCGCTCTATTTCGCTTCTTACCTTTAGTGAAGCGAAGGTGATTTTGGTACTGATTCCCATCATTCCTAGGCCTTGTAAGATCTTATTGAAACTTGCTTCAGGTAAAGACTTAGTGAATATGTCTGCTAATTGATCAGTGGTTCTAACAAAATGAATTTGTACGTTACCATCTTCCACATGATCTTTGATGAAGTGATATCGCGGTGCTATGTGCTTTGTCTTCGAGTGTTGCACTGGGTTATGACAAATCCTAATTGCACTTTCAGAATCGCAATATAGTGGGATTTTCTTCATATTCAACCCATAGTCCCTAAGCTGACTCTGTATCCAAACAACCTGAGATGTGCATGAGGCGGCGGCTATATATTCGGCTTCAGCCGTGGAGAGAGAAACACATGTTTGCTTCTTTGATTTCCAGCTCAACAATTTACCATCAAGAAATTGACATCCTCCAGTAGTGCTTTTACGATCCAATCCACAACCCCCTAAGTCAGCATCTGAGAATGCTTGGACAGAGAAACTTGAGTTGGCTGGATACTATAGACCGAGAGAGGAAGTTTGCTTTAGATAGCGAACGATGTTCTTTACTGTGAGCATGTGTAGTTCACGAGGGTTAGCTTGGAATCGGGAACAATAGCAGACTGAGAACATGATGTCTGGCCTGCTGGCTGTGAGATGCATCAGTGACCTAATCATCTGACGATAAAGCGTCATGTCAGTAGCTGGATTCTCTATTGATGGAGTAAGCTTAGTTCCAAAAGCCATTAGGACTTTCAATTTGGAGTCTCCCATTATGCCAAAATTGGCAAGCAATGTCTTTGTATATGCCTCCTGATTGATAAAAATGCTTTCGAGTCCCTGTCTAATATTTAATCCAAGGAAAAGTTAATTGGACTATAATCATGCCAAACTTGGATTCGTGGAGCCGAAGATGATGTCATCAACATAAATTTGGACTATAATCAGGTGGTTACCATCTCTCTTACGAAAGAAGGTTGGGTCAACCGAAACTTGTTTAAAATTTGACATTTTTAAGAAACGAGTGAGAGTTTTGTACCATGCTCTGGGAGCCTGCTTCAGACCATAGATGGCTTTGTCCAGAATATAGCAATGATCCAGATACTTCTCGTTCATGAATCCTGGCGGTTGCTCAACGTACACAGTTTCTTCAAGTTCTCTGTTGAGAAAAGCACACTTTACGTCCATTTGATAGACCTCAAAGTTCTTGTGTGCAGCATAAGCAAGAAAGATTCGAACAGACTCTAATCTTGAAACTGGAGCGAAGGTCTCTTCATAATCTATACCTTACTCTTGACAATATCCTTTCACCACCAACCAGGCCTTGTTGCGAATCATATTCCCCTCCTTATCCATCTTATTTCTGAATACCCATTTGAGACCGACAACCGAAGCATCCTTTGGAGTTGGAATTAGACGCCATACTTTGTTTCTTTCAAACTCGTTCAGTTCGTCTTGCATGGCTTGAACCCAATCAGAATGATCAAGAGATGAATTCACCATCTTCGGTTCAAGTTTGGAGACGAAAGAGTTGAGCATGCAAACTTCTACTTGAGAGAATAGTTCAGCTTGTTTCGCTTTCAGCTGTGATCGAGTTAATAGCTTTTCTGAAGATTCCCCAATGATTTGACTTTGAGGATGGTCTTTGGTCCATTAATGAGAGGAGGGTAATTTGGATCATAAGAGGGATCCAGTTCTGCATTGACTTCTTCTTCCAATTCCGATTGTGTATCATCATCATTGACATTTGTATTCTCCCCCTCGAATGATGACACGAGTTCAATTTCTGGATCAGACCGCTCCCCTTCGTTTGGACTTTCGGTTGAGCTAGATGATTGCAAAGATGAATTCTCCCTTTGAAATGATGAACCCTGATTATTTGGTAGAGACGAACCCTCCCCCTGGATAGAAGAATAGTCACCAGAAGGTGCGCTTGAGTCAGGCCTTTCAATTTCATTTGGTTGTTCAGCTGCCATCTTCTGTGCAGCATCGTCAATAATTTGCTTGAAAATATCGACTCTGTTATCTTCAGCCTTGGATTCAGAATCAATAGCTTTTTCTGGTTCATCAAAGAGAAGCATATATTGTTCGAAAAGATTTGAAATTGGCACAATGACTTGACTAGACTTTGGAAAGATATCCTGCATTGCACCTTCAGTTGTCTTCAACCTCTTGACATAATTATCATCGAAAGTGACATAGTATGTCTCTTCAATCTTCTTTGAGCGTTTATTCAGAACTCTATACGCCTTAGAGTTCAAGGAGTAGCCCAGAAAAATCCCTTCATTGGCCTTGGCATCAAATTTGTTTCTATTCTCCTTTGAGTTGAAAATGAAGCATCTTGAACCGAACACGTGGAAGAACTTCACATTTGGCTTACGGTTGTTCAAGATCTCGTAAGGAGTGATTGAGAATCACTTGTTTAGATATGATCTGTTCTGAGTCTAACAAGCAGTAACAATAGCATCTGCCAAGAATTACAAAGGCAAGGAAGCGAAGCTCAGCATAGTTCGAGCCACTTCGCACAGAGATCGATTTCGCCTTTCGACGATTCCATTCTACCGTGGAGTATATGGAGCAGAGAAATTGTGAGTCGTTCCCTTCACAACTAAAAAATCTTCCAAATCCTTGTTCTTAAATTCCAAGCCATTGTTTCTTCTCACGTTACGAACCACTTTTTGTAGTTGAACCTCTACTTGCTTTATGAAGAGCTTCAACTTGGGAGTTGCCTCTGATTTTTGCTTCAAGAGAAATACCTATGTGAAGCGAGAGAAGTCGTCTACGATGACAAGAATGTACTAGTTTCCACAAATGCTTTCAATAGAGGAGGGACCACACAGATCAATATGTAACAGTTCCAATGGTTCTATCACCTTTGTGTTGATAATAGAAGGATGACTTTGTCGACTTTGCTTTCCCATTTCACAAGCTGCACATAGATGTTCTTTGTCGAATTTGAGAGCTGGAAGAGCTCGAACGTGATCTCCAAGTACCAGCTTGTTGATATCTTTGAAATTAAGATGAGAGAGCCTTCGATGCCATAACTGTCACACCCCCAAACCAGAACGGCGGAAACGTTCGGGGGCGGAGGACGTCATATTCAGTATCATAACAGTTCATAGAAAGGAAAGTACACACCACCATACATATATAAAGGTTTTAAAAATGTTTACATCATTGTATTCATCACATGCCTAAAAGATAAATGCATAAACATATTTCAAAAGAAGTAATTAACGCCAGCGCATTAATCCCCAAAAGTTGATTTCCAAACCTGCTTAGCGATTCCTTGAGAATACAAGTTATTTCAAAGAGAAAGTGTCAACAATTAAGTTGGTGAGTTCATAAGTAGTGTTTTGAGAAAATGTATCCCATTCAAAAGTTCGTATATGTTTTCCAGAAAACGCAGTATTTCAAATGTAAAGAGTTATAATTCGTTGTGTTGAAAATGAATGTATTAGATCCAGAAAATCCCATATTTTCCCTAATAGTTGAGATATGATTTGTTGTGTTTTCCAAGAAAAACCCTTATTTTCTTATAAAAGTATGAAATGCATATGAATGTTCGTGTTATAAGTTGTAACTAATTGTACCAGGAAAAATCCCTTATTTTCCTATTAGTTGTTTGGTTTGTATACAGGAAAAACCCTTATTTTCCTAACATAACTGGCAGTCTCTAAGACCGAAAATCGCGAGCAACAGACGTGCTTAAAAGTTGTGGCATAGTTTTATATAATAAAGCTATACGAAGACCGCACTTGCTAGATGAAGAATAGTTTTAATAGCTACTCGTTCATAAAAGCATAATACCATAATAATTGTATATCCGGTGAGTTTTATAACCATACTAAACATAATATGCCTGTAGCGACGTTCTTCAGGCGTCATAGCGTTATGACAAACTGTCACCCCAAAGGACGGACTGTAGCTAACAGTCAGGGCGCGGGATCATGAGTTCCCGTATAGATCTATAGACATTTGACACGTTCTCCGAACGGGAGACTCTGGTTATAGACAGGACTTGAAGCGGTACCTTTTAGCAAAAAGGTATGATTTGAAGATGTACACGTCTCACGGATTCTCAACTAAGTCTGTATTAAAGTAGTAGTTTTGTATGCAAAGTTTATCCCTTTTCACAATGTTTGACAAAGCATAAATCATAAGATTCTTTGAAATGTATTAAAACGGTGTTAGCAACGAAGGATGCTTTGGAATTGCTAAATACTTTGTATAAATCTAGTTCATGCAAAGTGTGACAAGAGTTTTCACATAGTAGTAGTGAATCACAAGTGATTCATTTGATAAAAACGAGTACAGTGAAACTTTATGAAATACACGATAATAACCGTATGTTTACTTGTATTCCCCCCTTAAAAGAGTATAAAAAGCATTTAAAATGTATTTAAAAATGTGTTTGTAGGGGTATGAACTCACTTGATTGATTGAAGAAAGCGTGACGAAAACCGAGCAGAACTTCTACTCGAGAAAGCGGATCTCTCGAGATTCTCAGAAAATCTCGCCTAGCATCCGAGTACGCTGGGCGTACGAGGGTACGCGGGGCGTACGAAGGATCGGACCGCTGACTCACTCTTCGGATAATACCGGGTTTTAATTTAATTTATATTTTTATTATTTAGCAAACTTCGAAAATTCATATCTTCATCATACGAACTCCGTTTTCGATGTTCTTTATATCCACGCGAAGGTGAGACTACGATCTACAACTTTCGTTTAGATTCGGTCGGCAAATTCCGAACTTATTTTTAATATTATATTTTTAAAAGGTCGGGGTAAGAAAATTCGTTAATAATTCATAACTTTTTCGTACGATGTCAGATTTGGGCGTTCTTTTTATGTACGTTTGTAGTTTAACGATATCTATGACTTTCGTTTAGACACCTAAGGTCAAAAAGTATTTTATTGAAACTTCGCGTTTTTACGTAACTTCGTATTGCCGGTTTTTGTCGGAAAACTTAGAATGGACATAACTTCTTCGTTATAACACGAATTTTAGTGTTCTTTATATGCTTGGAAACCTTAAAACGATATCTACTACATAGCGTACTCCAAACAGAGCCTTTGAATACTTCATTTTTCGATGATATTCTAATTACTTTTTCAAAGAGGTTACAAGACTCGATTTTCAATGACCTGAAATGACGGGTTGTTACATCATCCCCGCATTAGAGGGAATTTCGTCCCGAAATTAGAGTTCATTCTACGGATAGAAGTTTTATTTTCTCCTCATGTTCTTAATTGAACTCGGTTCCTCGCTTGGCATTCCAGCGAACCTTTCACTATCGGGATACGACTTTGCTTCTTTCGTTTGACTTCACTGGCATGATAACTCTTCTTGGTCGAACGTATGTTGAATGTTTTTGTGGACTGTGAGAGTAGTACATCTTGTACCCTACAAGTAGTGTTTCCAGATCTTCAAAGTAATTACCGATGCTCCTGACTCAAGATCATGTGTTGTATAGTTAACTTCCCGTGTCTTAAGCTGTCTTGAGGTATAGGCAGTGACCTTTCCTTTTGCATGAGAACACAACCAATTCATACTGATTATGATGTCAAAATCTTGGAAGTGGATTAGATGTCATGAAGATCTAAAAGAAAGTATGATTACTCCCGAATTAAGGAAAAAGGATGGGTATTTTTGTTCTATCTGTCTCTCTTGTACCAATCGACAGAAAGGGCATGTGTTGCGCTTCTAAGTTTATTTGTATGGCAGCACGATCACTCGTAGTCTTAGGCAGTCTCCATCCAGAAGTTCATATTAGAAATTCATACATGGTTCACGATCATAATCTCGTGTATACGAGTCATATATAATTAAGATTGAAAAGGTAGTCGAATAACTGATTCTTCTTTATGCTCACATCCCATCGAGGAAAAAGAAGTTAAAGTGGAATCGTCAATTCTAAACCTGTAGAACCTTGATTATATATAACCCCTACGTATACATTCATCAGTGACAGATCAACCGTATGGATCTTTGGATTTGAACTTGACGTACTATACGAGTGGCGCTTCAGGGATTTTTTCGGAAAGGAAAAGAATTATGAGGTACTCCATTCATGAGTAATTGGTGTTCTGATATGACGGCTTCGGTGGAAAGGCGATTTCGAAGAAAGAGATGTACGTATGAAACTGTTTTTGTGAGAATCAAATTGAATCAAGTCGTATGTTAATGTCGGAATCATAAGGAAACTTAACGACATTAGATTTGAACAAAAGACGTTTACAGACAAAACACAACCGTACAACCCTCAACAGAGTTACAGTACTTTAGACTACTACAAGACTATTGCTGCGAATAAGGTATACTACAAAGGCAAGTATACGCAGCATGAGCATCCCTATACTGACGGGATCCCTTAAAAGACAAGGCTCTGGTTGCACTAGTTTTGGATGGTTTATAAGTCTGTTACAACGAAACGCCTAAATTACATTAATGTGGGTTCGGAGTAGGTTCTCCTGCAACTGTGGTCCTGAGAATCCTACCGTCTATGCCAAAATTCTTTGTGGTAGGGCAATCCTTCTTGAGGTGCCCTTATCTCCTCGCATTGGTGGCATGACTGGCTAGTGCTAACCTTAGTGACGGGAGTGAGGTGTTTAGCTAGTGTTATGTGGACACGAGTGCCTTCCTCATTTCCCCACCTTGGAAATTGCTTCCTAAAGCGTTCCGCAGGAGTTGCCACTTGTTGTGGCATGGCAAGTCTTTGGGATCTCTTGCGCTCCTTTAGGGCTTGACAGTATCGTCACTTCCTTTCGGTCTTATGGCTTCGCAAGTCTATGACTGTTGCCATTTGTTGGTTTCCCGGTTTGCTACTACCATCGGAACTCTCGACTCCTTTGCCGGTCTTGCTTGTGTTGCCTGAGTTGATGTGTGGAAGGAAAGTTGTCACAGCAGCTGCTACTGCAGCTTGTAATGTAGCGGCATCGATATGGAGGATGGGGGTTTCGTTGCTTGGCTGATTGTTTCCGGAGTGAGTGCTTCTGGTCCATTTGTTCCTCTTGTTCCTTTATGAATCTAGATCCTAATGTGCGTGTTTCAACGGACCTTCATTACCCCTCCTATCGGGATCGTGTGGTTTTGGGTTTATTTAGTTATGTTCTTCTAAATGTTAGCTTATTCACTCGAAGCATTAGGGCAGCTACGTTTTGCAGCTAATGTTTGAATTCATTCCTAATTTCTGAGCTTGGATTCGTCTTGTTGTATGCGTGGTATTTCTAAATGATCTGTTGGGGGATACTACGGGAAGATTGTAAAGATATAGTACTCCTCACATGAGTACTTCGGAATTTTGAAACTAGAAACCAATTGGGATCTGTGTCGGGTTTGTCGTTATAAATCGATCGAGTTTCGTTAGTCCATGGTTAAAGTGAAAGGGTCTTTTATAACTAATGGAACTGGTATGGGTAGGGCCACAACAACCACGTCGAATGCCGATGTCGGTACTTCTCATTGTAAGACGTTCGCTAATGGGGTAGTGCATTCTACATATGTGTTTTCAGTGCTTTTTAGTCTATCTCTATTATTACTACAATGAAAGCTTTGTTTAATGATTAGGGTGTTTATTCGAGTAGATTTTTAACTTGTGACTCCCAGAACTCCTCTGCGTCCCTAGTATCAACTGGAATGTATGTAAATAAGTTATCAAGGAGAAATGTACCCAGAATAACCGTAGGGTCTACAATAGCCTCCTCTTGGCCCATTGCGAATACTTGGCCTCCTCCACCAGCATTCATGATGTTTGACTCCAGGCAGTCCCTTCGGAAGTGTCCCGCTACTCCGCACTCATAACAAGCACGGTCTACTCCTATAATTGCGGCTAGAGCAATTGGTTGGGCTAGTTCTCTGCAGTAGCGGACGGTGTGTCCCTTTCTATTGCACCTAATGCAATGCATTTCACGGCAGGATCCGTGATGATGAAAGTTGCATCGGTTGCACTTAGGCTGGTTGCCATTGTACGACCTTTTGGGTGTAGGGGTATGGTTTGTTGATTGCTTTTTGGCGTTTCTTTGAGTTGATTTGCCTCCCCTCTTGCTCCAGGGTTTTCGTTTCATGTTCTTGTGTTCGCACCTTGCGGTATTCTTATAGGTAGCTACTGGTAGGTGGCTTCGATTGTTTCTTTGATTAGGATTTTTGATATCGTTTCCTTCCCTGCTTGAGTTGACAGAGTTATTGTATGCTATAATGGCTACCACTGTGGCTATAACTGTAGCTTGCAAAGTGGCGGTGTCCAATTGTAGGAATGGGGTTGCGCTGGTAAGTTGATTATTTCCAGTCCTTGCTGCGCCGCTAAAGTTTGCTTGAGACAGTGCAGCTGTTACTGCCGCAGCGATAGCATATTGCACTATGTTGGGGTCATATTGAGGAGGTGGTGGTGGGGTTGCGTTTCTACATGCTGATCTACGAGGAGACATTGTTCTGATAAGGAAATAACAAGAGAAACTATAAGTTTTAATGATTCGAAGTTCGCGCATTAGTGATTTGTTATATTAGAAGTTTCGTTTACCCTTGAATAGGGTTTTGAGTTCGACTCATAAGGAGAGTAGATAAACTCATGAATTGGAGGGGCATGCAAAGGGTTTAATAAAGGAAGTACATCATATATATATTATAAAACATGGTGCGTTACATTTTGTAGTTAGGAAAATTTGACTTATCTAAAGGTCTCCAATTACAAGGTTAAGAATAGTAAGGACTTTATCCGAGGTCTTATGTTATGACAAAATTTTGGAAGTCAGACAGGTATTATTTGTTACGCGAGCTGGCTACTTGGGCTTTAGATTCCGCCAACTGACGCTCCATCTCGAGTATACGTAGTTCATGTCTTGCCTGGCGTGCCCGAAGTTCTATCACCTCAGTTTGAGTTGCCGTTAGTTCTCTCTGCAACTCTTCATTTCAATTTACGATTCTCCCGCGAGCTAATTCTAACTGTCAGATGCGAACTGTGTTGACTCCAGTGTTCGCATCATTCTCCTCAGTTCGATGGATGGTCGTCCGTCCTTGTTCACCAATGCAAGAAATTCGACGAACCAATATAGGGAGGGCTCTGTCTGCTGAGCCTCCCTCGCTTAGATTGTAGAAGCTTCAGTCTCCGTTGAATGGAAGGGGTTGATCTTGTTCGTGGCTCCACCTATTCAGGTTAATTGCCCAAAGGGGCGTCGAGCCATGAAATTCCGGTTGAGAATTAGGATTTTGAATTGGAGCCGTTAAGGGTAGGTTATTGTTCTCGGGATCTGAGTCTGATTCTTCTTGCATTCCTTCTTCAGGATGATTCTCTACCCCTTCTCCATTACCTTGGTTGGGGTAGTAGGGGTCACCGGGGTGATGGAATCCAGCCATTGAGTCTATACGAGAATAGGATTAAGAATTGTCTATAAGCTAAAGCACATGGAATTTACCCTTAAGTTTAATGGTTGTAGGCACTTGAATACTCCCTTAGTATTCTTTAACGGTATGCTTTTGGTAAGTTTTAAATTTGTTGTCCATTGCAGACACTCCTTGGCATACATTAGTCGGCTCTTGGACAAATATAGTTGATCAGGCTATATTCTTCCCAGTTCCGATTACATGTCCCAAGGCATACCTGCACTGCACAACTTATTTATAATACTTCTATATTGTTTTAATTATGATACTGACCCTGCTGTAAATATGAAATGAATGCGTGCCCACTTTACAAAAACTAAATAAATTTTACTTTTTAAAAGTATGACTCTTACTCAGAGTGTTTTTGCCCAGTTGTGTTTATATTTGTATACCAAAAATGGTTTTGATATACTTAATTCACTATAAACAATGCTCTGATACCAATCTGTCACACCCCCAAACCAGAACGGCGGAAACGTTCGGGGGCGGAGGACGTCATATTCAGTATCATAACAGTTCATAGAAAGGAAAGTACACACCACCATACATATATAAAGGTTTTAAAAGTGTTTACATCATTGTATTCATTACATGCCCAAAAGATAAATGCATAAACATATTTCAAAAGAAGTAATTAACGCCAACGCGTTAATCCCCAAAAGTTGATTTCCAAACATGCTTAGCGATTCCCTGAGAATACAAGTTATTTCAAAGAGAAAGTGTCAACAATTAAGTTGGTGAGTTCAGAAGTAGTGTTTTGAGAAAATGTACGCCATTCGAAAGTCCGTGTATGTTTTCCAGAAAACGCAGTATTTCAAATGTAAAGAGTTATGATTCGTTGTGTTGAAAATGAATGTATTAGATCCAGAAAATCCCATATTTTCCCTAATAGTTGAGATATGATTTGTTGTGTTTTTCAAGAAAAACCCTTATTTTCTTATAAAAGTATGAAATGCATATGAATGTTCGTGTTATAAGTTGTAACTAATTGTACCAGGAAAAATCCCTTATTTTCCTATTAGTTGTTTGGTTTGTATACATGAAAAACCCTTATTTTCCTAACATAACTGGCAATCTCTAAGACCGAAAATCGCGAGCAACCGACGTGCTTAAAAGTTGTGGCATAGTTTTATATAATAAAGCTATACGAAGACCGCACTTGCTAGATGAAGAATAGTTTTAATAGCTACTCGTTCATAAAATCATAATACCATAATAATTGTATATCCGGTGAGTTTTATAACCATACTAAACATAATATGCCTGTAGCGACGTTCTTCAGGCGTCATAGCGTTATGACAAACTGTCACCCCAAAGGACGGACTGTAGCTAACAGTCAGGGCGCGGGATCATGACTTCCCGTATAGATTTATACACATTTGACACGTTCTCCGAACGGGAGACTCTGGTTATAGACAGGACTTGAAGCGGTACCTTTTAGCAAAAAGGTATGATTTGAAGATGTACACGTCTCACGGATTCTCAACTAAGTCTGTATTAAAGTAGTAGTTTTGTATGCAAAGTTTATCCCTTTTCACAATGTTTGACAAAGCATAAATCATAAGTTTCTTTGAAATGTATTAAAACGGTGTTAGCAACGAAGGATGCTTTGGAATTGCTAAATACTTTGTATAAATCTAGTGCATGCAAAGTGTGACAAAAGTTTTCACATAGTAGTAGTGAATCACAAGTGATTCATTTGATAAAAACGAGTTCAGTGAAACTTTATGAAATACATGATAATAACCGTATGTTTACTTGTATTCCCCCCTTAAAAGAGTATAAAAAGAATTTAAAATGTTTTTAAAAATGTGTTTGTAGGGGTATGAACTCACTTGATTGATTGAAGAAAGCGTGACGAAAACCGAGCAGAACTTCTACTCGAGAAAGCGGATCTCTCGAGATTCTCGGAAAAACCTCGGGAGTCTCGGGAGTGTAAAACTTTCTTCCCACCTTGGATATGAAAACCGGGCCTTTGGGATGACTCCGAGGGTTGAAACGCAGAGCTTCGGTGCGAGAAAGGAAAGAAATTAGCAAATTTGGCCGGCACCCTCGCACCCTTTATATAGGGGCTGGAGGACCTCGGTACGCGGGGCGTACTCTTGTTCGCGGGGCGTACGAGACGTCACAGATGACCGCATCCTCGGTCGAAGTATCGGAGCGACGTGGACGAACCGGAGCCTAGCATCCGAGTACGCTGGGCGTACGAGGGTACGCGGGGCGTACGAAGGATCGGACCGCTGACTCACTCTTCGAATAATACCGGGTTTTAATTTAATTTATATTTTTATTATTTAGCAAACTTCGAAAATTCATATCTTCGTCATACGAACTCCGTTTTCGATGTTCTTTATATCCACGCGAAGGTGAGACTACGATCTACAACTTTCGTTTAGATTCGGTCGGCAAATCCCGAGCTAATTTTTAATATTATATTTTTAAAAGGTCGGGGTAAGAAAATTCGTTAATAATTCATAACTTTTTCGTACGATGTCAGATTTGGGCGTTCTTTTTATGTACGTTTGTAGTTTAACGATGTCACACCCCAAAACCAAGAACGGCGGAAACGTTCTGGGGCGGAGGACGTCATGTAAGGTAATCATAACACAGTAAATGTAAATAGGCAAACAACATCATCCATTGCATTAAATATATAATTTTAATACATGCGTGTTCTGTAGAGTTTTAGACACCAAAAATATAACATAAATCAAAATAATAAAATGATGAGTCTTGAGTACGCTCCATCATCTCAAAAGCTGGCATCGGTACCTGTCTACTGATGACCTGAGAATACAAGTTATTTTGAAAGAGTTTATCAGCATTAAGCTGGTGAGTTCATAAGCATTTTAGTGTCAATGTTTGATGTCAAAAACGTTTGAACCTGTCTCAATGTATAAGTTTGTAAAAGTTTGAATCTCTCAGAAAATCCTATATTTTCTATAAAAGTAACCTTCTACCAAGGCTAAACTGTTTTGTAAACTCGTCTGTTGTAAAAGTGTGTAATTACCCAAGTATAAATATAGTTTGTACATTAATGCTTAAGTGAGATTATCACCAAAATATGTAGTGGGTAAATCATTGTAGTACTGTAGCTTTGTATAATAAGAACTACTGTTGTACTAATTACTACTACCTTAAACCGGATTTATATTAAGGTAAAATGTGATAATTGCACCATACTATCGACTGATAACAACGACATAAAGAACGGTCGTAATAACGGAATGACGTTTGGCACCCGCAGACCTGCAGGTCCGGCTGTAGCTAGCAACAAGGTGTAGGATAGTCAATCCAGTATAGATCTATACGCAAACTCAACGCTCTCCCTCCAAGAGAATTCTGGCTACAACTCGGGCCATGACATTTAAGGCATGTTCCGATACAGTGGATCACATTTGTTATCGTATTCTTGCATATTTGATGAAATGTTTCTTGTTCTAGTATAGTTGTATATGTTCTCGTAGTATAGTTGTATATATTCTCTTCCTAGTATAGACTCATGAATGAACTGACTCATTGATCTAGCAGTTGTAATAGTATGATTTTGTGTTACCCCGATGGTAACTTGTTAACAGTGCGTTTAGTACGTATGATTATGGAAGTACTTTTATGTCTATATATGTATATTTGATATATAATTAATATGGAAACGACCTTCGGATGGTCACCCAAAATCCTATCAGACCACATCCAAATCGAGGAAAAGGAAACAAGGTGGGTAGCCTTCCTAAGTCTTTTAAACATTACTTATGTAACTACACACATACGGGCATGCAATTTATAATATAAAAGCATAAATAAGTATTTATAAGGCATTTGAAACATAAGTATTATTTTTAAAGAAAGATTGACTTGATGTCAATCTATAAAACCATTTAAAGGTGTAGATTTGATTAAAACAGTTTAAGTATAAGGAACATTTGTTTAAATCACAGTTGCAGTGTAAATTCGAAAAGTAAATGGGTTTGGAAAACATTTAGAAGTAAAACAGTTTGATAGATAGTTTGAATAGTGATAAAATCACTGGTTCCCCTAGTTATTAATCACATGTGATTAGTGCAATCATATGTGATTGAAACAATAACTATAAGTATTTAACTTGTATTCCCCCCCTTTGAAAGCATATAAACGCATTTAGAATATTTAACAGGTTGATTAAGGGGTATGAACCTCACTTGATTGATTGAAGAAAGCGAGATGGAAAACCGGGCAGAGTTTTCTCTCGGAAAACAGATTTTTCTCGGGAATCTCGGGAGTAAAAATCGACCCTCGGGACTTGAGCAAAAAGACCAGAGCTTCGGGTTATAACGGGCACGGAAAACGAGACAAGGTTGTGAGAGAGAGGACAGAAATGAGCAACATTTTTGGAAAGCATCGCATCCTATTTATAGGAAGGCTGAACCGCCTCCGAACGCGGGGCGTACGCTCGTACGCAGCGCGTACGCGTACGTCATGCATGACCGAAGCCTCGACTGCCTCGGTTCGGATGGGACGGGTTGTTGGGTACGCGGGTCGGATGGGACGGCGGGTCGGACGGGACAGCGGGTCGGACGGGTCGGAGCTTCGGACGGGTCGGACGGGTTAGATTTCTTCGGATAGTGCAACGTGGACGATCCGAGACCCTCGATCTCAGTACGCGGGGCGTACGAAGGTACGCAGGGCGTACTTCGGTCCAATCCGATGACTCCCCTTCGGATATTACCGGGAATTTATAATTAAATTCTTATTTATTTTAAATAAACTTCAAAAATTCATATCTCCCTCATACGAACTCCGTTTTTGACGTTCTTTATATCCACGCGAAGGTGAGACCATGATCTACAACTTTTGTTTAGATTCCGTTGGCAAATTCCGAAATTATTTTTATTATTTATTTATTAAAATGACGTGATTAAGGAATTTCTTCAAAAATTCATAACTTCCTCATACGAAGTCAGATTTGGACGTTCTTTTTATGTACGCAAACCTTGATTTGATTCCTACTACTTTATTTAATCCGAATAAGATTTTAGGAAGGTTACATTTTGACCTAAATTTGATCGGTTTTACATTACATTGACTCGAAAATATCGGGTTGTCACATCATCCCCCCGTTAGAAGGAATTTCGTCCCGAAATTACAATTTTAAGCAAGTTAGAAATTACAAATAACTAAGCAAAAAGGTGAGGGTATTTCAGTTTCATCTGATCCTCACGTTCCCAAGTGAATTCCAGCCCTCGCTTGGCATTCCAGCGAACCTTCACGATATGGATACGGCTTTGCTTTGTCTGCTTGACCTCACGGTCCATGATCTCTATAGGTTCTTCCACGAAGTTGAGGCTCTCGTTGATTTCGATCTTGTCGAGTGGGATTACAAGAGTCTCGTCGGATAGACACTTTTTTAAGTTAGATACGTGGAATGTAGAATGTACGTTACGAAGTGCGTCTGGTAGTTCGAGTTTGTAAGCTACGGGGCCGAGTCTTGCAAGAATCTTGAAAGGCCCTATGTACCTCGGATTAAGCTTTCCACGCTTGCCGAAGCGTATCAAGCCCTTCCAGGGTGAGACTTTGAGGAGGACTCGGTCTCCCACCTGAAATTCCAAAGGTTTCCTTCGTTTATCAGCGTAGCTCTTCTGTCGGTCTCTAGAGGCTTTCAATCGTTCACGGATCTGAACGATTTTCTCTGTTGTTTCCCGAATGATCTCCGGACCGGTGAGAGTACTGTCGGAAGTTTTCCCCCTGGCTAATTGGGTATCACCCACCTCAGCCCAGCACAGAGGGGATCTGCACTTACGGCCGTAGAGAGCTTCAAATGGAGCAGCCTTGATGCTCGTGTGATAACTGTTATTATAGGAAAACTCGACAAGGGGTAAATGAGTATCCCATGCCTTCCCAAAGTCAATCACGCAGGCTCGCAACATATCTTCTAGAGTTTGGATGGTCCTCTCACTCTGTCCGTCGGTCTGAGGATGGTAGGCTGTGCTCATGTCCAGCCTTGTTCCTAGGGAATGTTGTAGTGATTGCCAGAATCTTGAGGTGAATCTACTATCTCTATCGGAGATAATGGACATAGGTACACCATGCAGCCGTACGATTTCCCTAATGTATGTTCTCGTAAGTTTCTCCATCTTGTCGGTTTCTTTGATAGGCAGGAAGTGTGCAGACTTGGTCAATCTATCAACGATGACCCATATGGTGTCAAGTCCACCCGTTGTCTTGGGCAACTTGTTTATGAAATCCATAGTGATCCACTCCCACTTCCATTCCGGGATCTCTGGTTGTTGCAATAAACCAGAGGGCTTCTGGTACTCGACCTTAACCTTTGCGCAAGTAAGGCATTTACTTACGAAGGTAGCAATCTCTTCTTTCATATTAGGCCACCAGTATAGCTTCTTAAGATCCAGATACATCTTATCTGAACCTGGGTGGACGGAATACCGAGTGTTGTGCGCCTCGGTCATGACCAAGTCTCGGAAACCACCATGTTTCGGTGTCCAGATCCGGTTCATGAAATATAAAGCTCCGTCACCCTTGGCTTCTAAATTCTTGTCCATTCCTCTAAGGGATTCACTTGACACATTTTCAGGTTTCATGGCCTCAAGTTGAGCCGCCTGAATTTGCTTAGTCAGGTGTGAATGGATGGTTATCGATAATGACTTGACTTTGCGACCAGAATATTCCTTCCGCCTTAGGGCGTCTGCTACTACGTTGGCTTTACCCGGATGATAACGAATATCGCATTCGTAATCACTGAGTAGTTCGACCCACCGTCGTTGTCTCATGTTGAGCTCCTTCTGATCGAAAATGTGTTGTAAACTCTTGTGATCGGTAAAGATAGTGCTCTTCGTTCCATACAAGTAATGTCTCCAGATCTTCAGAGCAAACACTACTGCTCCTAGTTCGAGATCGTGGGTCGTGTAGTTAACCTCGTGTGTCTTCAACTGTCTCGAGGCGTAGGCGATGACCTTACCTCGCTGCATCAGAACACATCCGAGCCCTTGATTCGATGCATCGCAATAAACTACGAAGTCTTCTATTCCTTCTGGAAGGGATAGTATTGGTGCGGTGCACAAGGCTCGTTTGAGCGTTTGGAACGCTCTTTCTTGTTTCTCTTCCCAGTAAAAGGCCACACCTTTCTGGGTTAGGGTTGTAAGAGGCTTCGCTATTCGTGAGAAGTTCTGAATGAATCTGCGGTAGTAGCCAGCGAGACCTAGAAATTGACGAATTTCTGTAGGCGTCTTCAGTGCTGACCAGTTCTCAATGGCCTTAATTTTGGATGGGTCCACGTGGATTCCCTCTTCGTTTACCACGTGTCCTAAGAATTCGACTCTTCGGATCCAAAATTCACATTTCGAGAACTTCACATAAAGTTTCTCCTTTCGTAATGTCCCTAGAACTTGTCGTAGGTGATCGCCATGTTCTTTCTTACTTCGGGAGTAGATTAGGATGTCGTCAATGAAAACGATGACGAACTGATCCAAGTAGGGTCGGCATACTCTATTCATCAGATCCATGAAGACTACGGGCGCATTGGTCAATCCGAATGGCATCACCACGAACTCGTAATGTCTGTAACGAGTTCGGAAGGCGGTCTTCGGCACATCCTCCTCTAGCACTCGTAACTGGTGATATCCGGATCTCAGATCAATCTTAGAAAAATAGTTCGCCCCTTGCAGTTGGTCGAATAGATCATCTATGCGTGGTAGAGGATAACGATTCTTGACCGTCAGTTTGTTGAGTTCTCTGTAGTCAATACACATACGGAAGGATCCGTCCTTCTTCTTAACAAACAAGACCGGTGCTCCCCAAGGTGAGAAACTCGGTCTTATAAAGCCCTTGCTGAGCAGTTCGTTAAGTTGACCAGCGAGTTCCTGCATCTCAGCTGGTGCTAAACGGTAGGGCGACTTGGCTACTGGGGTAGCTCCTGGGACTAAGTCGATTCTGAACTCGACTTGTCGTTGCGGAGGCAACCCGGGTAGTTCTTCTGGGAAAATGTCGGGGAAGTCGCTCACTACTGGGAGGTTCTTTAGTTCTTTCGTTTCTAGGTTCGTGTCGACGACGTGAGCAAGGAATGCGTGGTATTCCTTACGCAGGTATTTCTGTGCTTGAATACTTGATATGATGCGAAGACTTACACCGGGTTTGTCGCCATAGACTATACGAGTTTCGTTAGACGGAAGGTTTAGGCGGACTGCTTTCTCAAAGCACATGATGTCGGCACGATGAAGGCTTAACCAGTCCATGCCAATGATGACGTCGAAACTTTTTATTGAGACTGGCATGAGGTCGATTGGAAATGAATGGTTATCTAGAGTTAGGGTACAACCTAAGTATATGCTACTCGTATTTTCAGTTTTTCCATTAGCCATTTCTACTGTGAATAGTTCTTTGAGTGTGTGCGGTGGTTGATTAAGCATGCGCGCAAATTTATGGTTTACGAAGCTTCGCTCCGCTCCACTATCGAACAGAATGCATGCATAGGAGTTATCGAGGAGGAATGTACCAGTCACCACTGTCGGGTCAGCAACTGCTTCCCCGTGGCCAATAGCTAGTACCCTCCTTGCTCCTCCCGCATTCCTCGCTTTGGGGCAGTCCCTCTTAAAGTGGCCTACTTCACCACATCCATAGCAGGTTGGGCTCACTCCAGAGCCAGGGACTTGGTTGATAGGTTGTGCCGGGAACTTACAGAATCGGACGGTGTGTCCTTTCCTGTTGCAGTTAGAGCACTGCAATTCACGGCTGGGGCCGTTGTGGTGGTAGTTGCATTTGTTGCACTTGGGCGAACTTCCAGCATACCGACTCACCGGAGCAGTAGTAGTAGCAGTAGGGGTTACTGCGCATGAATTGCCACCAATTGCTGCTTTTTGGCAGCCTGCTGCTTCTTCCTTTCATCCCAGAATTTCCGCTTAGTATCGGCGGGTTTGGAGGGTTCCGGGATGGCTAGGGTGGTTGTGGTTGCAGGGGTTTTGACTCCATGGTCAATGAGTCGTTGTGCCAATTGTTTGGCACTGTCGAAGGTAGCGGGGTTTGACGCTAGCACATTCCCCTGATACGGAGGCACTAGTCCCCAAATGTACCACTCGATCTTCTTCCCCTCGGTGGGAACCATATTGGGGCAGAGGGCCACCAGCTCGCTGAAGCGGGCAGTATAAGCGACCACATTGGTGCCCTTCATTGACAGGTTCCAGAGTTCCTGCTCCAGTTTCTGGATCTCGCCCCTCGGGCAGTATTCCTCAGTCATGAGGTCTTTCATTGTTTCCCAGCCCATGTCGTTGGCTACGACGAGAGTTAGGGCTTTGACGTGGCCGTTCCACCACGTTAGGGCTTTACCCTCAAAGGTGCATGCGGCATATTTCACTTTGCACGCAGCAGGGCACGAACAGATTTCGAAGACTGATTCAGTCTTCTCGAACCATTGCGAGAGAGCAATGACTCCGCCGGTGCCATAGAAAGGCTTCGGCTTGCAGTTTGTAAAATCCTTGTAAGAGCACTCCCTTGAGCGCACAGGGATTTCGATCGGAATAGATTCCACAGGGGTTCCACCTCTGCTGGCATCAAAAGAGTGATACTGAGCCATGGCAGTTGCCACTGCTGCAGCTACGACAACATTCAGGGCTACAGTATCGATGACCGGAGGCGGAGGAGGTGGTGGAGGTGCAGGATTATTCCTATTCCTGGGAGACTTGCGAGGAGGCATCCTTCAGCT
Source organism: Lactuca serriola (assembly GCF_051521515.1). Lineage (NCBI taxonomy): Eukaryota > Viridiplantae > Streptophyta > Magnoliopsida > Asterales > Asteraceae > Lactuca > Lactuca serriola. The sequence goes on from NC_136410.1 coordinate 231,807,390, forward strand.
AAAAGTTTATAAAGATAAGAAAGATGGTAAGAATCAATTTGTAAGCAACGTGAGAGTGACACATGGACTAACTAAACATAGTCCAACAGTTGAAAGAATGCTTGAAACCACAATAAGAAATATTAGAAGGAAAGCATAAGTGTATAGATTTTTCCCAGATAGATAGATCTCAAGAATATTGGCATTACTGATGTAATAAGTTCAGGGAAAATCGACCTAACAGTAGGTCATACATCATACCGTATAGAAAAGTTTGATAGTTCTTAGATTTCAAATTTTGAGTAAGGAAAGTTAGAAACATTTTACACACAAGTGCTACTTGGAGCCCAGATGTTAAAGGCTATCCTTTAATTAAAAGACAGAGATGTACTAGACATCAACCAACGGCGATGGGAAAGTCCCGGGCGAGTACTACGGTCAGATACTTGACGAAACACCTCTTGAATGGGTCGATCCTGAGTCCTCTGACGAGCTCGAAGTTCCAATATTTCAGCTCGTGAGGCAGCCAACTGCTACTGCAGGGTTTTATTTGTCCTCCGGGTCCGTTCCATGTCTTCTTCAAGACGGCGGATGCTGACTGTGTTGATACCTGAGTCGGCATCAATCTCTATGACCCGGTCGACGGCTGCTCTACCTTGCTCGACAACACGAGCTATTCTGCGGATAAAGACAGGCAAAGCTTGGTCAGTAGAGCCACCATTGCTGACGTTGTAAAAGGTTCGGTCCCCAAAGTATTGTAAGGGTTGACCCTGATCATTACTCCAGCGGTTCAGGTTGTTGACTTTAGGCTCGGAGTCGGATCCATCTGAAAAGCCTTCTGCAAGGTGATCATCCAAAGGGATTGGATGATCAACTTCGGGCTCTTCATCGATCCACCCGGCATTGCCTTCATTGGGAAAGTACGGGTCGCCATGATGGATATCTAGCCATCAAGATCTACGCGAGAATAGAGGTATAAGAATATAGTATTCGTGTAACTAGTAGCGCAAAATACTCCTATAGTATTTTAAGTTTAAGTTCTTTTGATCTTCTTGTGGTATTGTTGGTAAGTTTTTAGACTTGTTAACCTATCACAACCATTCTAAGGCATGTGCTAATCACTCCTAGGATCAGGATAGTTGATCAGGCTATGCCATTCCCAGGACTGACCATACATCCCCGAGTTCACTTGTGATATTTAACAATCGTAATACTTTTGTTCTTGTCATTGTGACACTTATTTTAGTATGAATGCAGACTAGTATACTTAGTTAAATATTTTATTATTTAAAGTATAGACTCTTGGTCAGAGTTTAATCCCTAATGGGTTTATAGTTTAGTATATCTTTTATGGGTTGATATACTCAATTCACTATAAACAATGCTCTGATACCAATCTGTCACACCCCAAAACCAAGAACGGCGGAAACGTTCTAGGGCGGAGGACGTCATGTAAGGTAATCATAACACAGTAAATGTAAATAGGCAAACAACATCATCCATTGCATTAAATATATAATTTTAATACATGCGTGTTCTGTACAGTTTTAGACACCAAAAATATAACATAAATCAAAATAATAAAATGATGAGTCTTGAGTACGCTCCATCATCTCAAAAGCTGGCATCGGTACCTGTCTACTGATGACCTGAGAATACAAGTTATTTTGAAAGAGTTTATCAGCATTAAGCTGGTGAGTTCATAAGCATTTTAGTGTCAATGTTTGATGTCAAAAACGTTTGAACCTGTCTCAATGTATAAGTTTGTAAAAGTTTGAATCTCTCAGAAAATCTTATATTTTCTATAAAAGTAACCTTCTACCAAGGCTAAACTGTTTTGTAAACTCGTCTGTTGTAAAAGTGTGTAATTACCCAAGTATAAATATAGTTTGTACATTAATGCTTAAGCGAGATTATCACCAAAATATGTAATGGGTAAATCATTGTAGTACTGTAGCTTTGTATAATAAGAACTACTGTTGTACTAATTACTACTACCTTAAACCGGATTTATATTAAGGTAAAATGTGATAATTGCACCATACTATCGACTGATAACAACGACATAAAGAACGGTCGTAATAACGGAATGACGTTTGGCACCCGCAGACCTGCAGGTCCGGCTGTAGCTAGCAGCAAGGTGTAGGATAGTCAATACAGTATAGATCTATACGCAAACTCAACGCTCTCCCTCCAAGAGAATTCTGGCTACAACTCGGGCCATGACATTTAAGGCATGTTCCGATACAGTGGATCACATTTGTTATCGTATTCTTGCATATTTGATGAAATGTTTCTTGTTCTAGTATAGTTGTATATGTTCTCGTAGTATAGTTGTATATATTCTCTTCCTAGTATAGACTCATGAATGAACTGACTCATTGATCTAGCAGTTGTAATAGTATGATTTTGTGTTACCCCGATGGTAACTTGTTAACAGTGCGTTTAGTACGTATGATTATGGAAGTACTTTTATGTCTATATATGTATATTTGATATATAATTAATATGGAAACGACCTTCGGATGGTCACCCAAAATCCTATCAGACCACATCCAAATCGAGGAAAAGGAAACAAGGTGGGTAGCCTTCCTAAGTCTTTTAAACATTACTTATATAACTACACATATACGGGCATGCAATTTATAATATAAAAGCATAAATAAGTATTTATAAGGCATTTGAAACATAAGTATTATTTTTAAAGAAAGATTGACTTGATGTCAATCTATAAAACCATTTAAAGGTGTAGATTTGATTAAAACAGTTTAAGTATAAGGAACATTTGTTTAAATCACAGTTGCAGTGTAAATTCGAAAAGTAAATGGGTTTGGAAAACATTTAGAAGTAAAACAGTTTGATAGATAGTTTGAATAGTGATAAAATCACTGGTTTCCCTAGTTATTAATCACATGTGATTAGTGCAATCATATGTGATTGAAACAATAACTATAAGTATTTAACTTGTATTCCCCCCCTTTGAAAGCATATAAACCCATTTAGAATATTTAACAGGTTGATTAAGGGGTATGAAACTCACTTGATTGATTGAAGAAAGCGAGATGGAAAACCGGGCAGAGTTTTCTCTCGGAAAACGGATTTTTCTCGGGATTCTCGGGAATCTCGGGAGTAAAAATCGACCCTCGGGACTTGAGCAAAAAGACCAGAGCTTCGGGTTATAACGGGCACGGAAAACGAGACAAGGTTGTGAGAGAGAGGAGAGAAATGAGCAACATTTTTGGAAAGCATCGCATCCTATTTATAGGAAGGCTGAACCGCCTCCGAACGCGGGGCGTACGCTCGTACGCAGCGCGTACGCGTACGTCATGCATGACCGAAGCCTCGACTGCCTCGGTTCGGATGGGACGGGTTGCTGGGTACGCGGGTCGGATGGGACGGCGGGTCGGACGGGACAGCGGGTCGGACGGGTCGGAGCTTCGGACGGGTCGGACGGGTTAGATTTCTTCGGATAGTGCAACGTGGACGATCCGAGACCCTCGATCTCAGTACGCGGGGCGTACGAAGGTACGCAGGGCGTACTTCGGTCCAATCCGATGACTCCCCTTCGGATATTACCGGGAATTTATAATTAAATTCTTATTTATTTTAAATAAACTTCAAAAATTCATATCTCCCTCATACGAACTCCGTTTTTGACGTTCTTTATATCCACGCGAAGGTGAGACCATGATCTACAACTTTCGTTTAGATTCCGTTGGCAAATTCCGAAATTATTTTTATTATTTATTTATTAAAATGACGTGATTAAGGAATTTCTTCAAAAATTCATAACTTCCTCATACGGAGTCAGATTTGGACGTTCTTTTTATGTACGCAAATCTTGATATGATTCCTACTACTTTATTTAATCCGAATAAGATTTTAGGAAGGTTACATTTTGACCTAAATTTGATCGGTTTTACATTACATTGACTCGAAAATATCGGGTTGTCACAAACGATATCTATGACTTTCATTTAGACACCTAAGGTCAAATAGTATTTTATTGAAACTTCGCGTTTTTACGTAACTTCGTATTGCCGGTTTTTGTCGGAAAACTTAGAATGGTCATAACTTCTTCGTTATAACACGGATTTTAGTGTTCTTTATATGCTTGGAAACCTTAAAACGATATCTACTACATAGCGTACTCCAAACAGAGCCTTTGAATACTTCATTTTTCTATGATATTCTAATTACTTTTTCAAAGAGGTTACAAGACTCGATTTTCAATGACCTGAAATGACGGGTTGTTACAATAACCAGCTTTCATCTGATTGTGCCTTCATTAGCAAGCAAACTGCTGGTTTCCCTCAAATTGGATTGAGATTTAAAGGGTACATTTCCCCCTTTTGCTTCGACTTTAGTAGAATATTGTTTGACTTCTTTTCAACAATCTCTGATCCTTCGTCATTAAAGGAGACCTTCAAACCGGTCCCCACTACCAGCTGTCAGACACTTATGAGGTTGTGCTGCAATCCTTCAACGTATTCTACCTTTCTAATTAAGAAATCACCATTTGTAATCATTCCATAGCCTTTGATAGTACCAAATGAATTATTACCATACTTCACCGTTCCACCCTCCTTGAGAGACCGAAACTCCCTCAGTTCTTCCCTTCTTCTAGTCATGTGACATGAGCAGCCACTATCAATGTACCATTCTTCGTAAAACTGCTCTTCTAAAATAACCTGCAAAATGTCAAACAGATTTAGGAACTGTTTCTTGGGCCCTTGTGAGCCTTTTACAGGACAAGGAATAGTAAGAGAAACATCAACAAGATAAGTTCTTTTTATTAGAGCGGTTTCATCTTTTCTTTTTATTGTAAAAAACTTTGATTTTGTTTGACTTAGACTCATTTCATTTAGACGTAGGATTTGTAGTTTTGACGTCTGCATTCTTTTGGGTCTCTTTTAGGTATCTATCGTCTTCTGGAAGGAACTTTCCTTTCCCCTTTGAATCTTGAGAATTTGAATTAGAATGAGAAGAATAAGGTTTAGAAATAATATTAGATCGTCGATTATTGTTCATCCTTGGTTGAGAGTGAAGACATTCTACCCTTCGGTTCTTCTGATTGAACCTGGGATTGAACCCATCCTTTCGGCTGCTATTATGTTGAGGACCGAAACCTTTCTTTCGGTCGCTTTCATGCTGAGGACCGAATCCTTCCTTTCGGTTGCTTTCATGTCGAGGACCGAAAACCACCTTTCGGTTTCTTCTTGGTTCTCCTCGTGACTTATGTGTCTTTTCATACCTTAAGTAATGTGGATTCTGGGATCGCCAAAACTGTTTTCTTTCTGAGAGATTCTTCTTGTATCTCAGGTTGCGTTGGTGTTTTCGTTCTGCCACCTGTTTTGGATTTTTATGAATATTGGCCTTTTTCTTCGGTACTTGAGCATGGCTTTCGCTCTTTGACGAACACATCTCACTGGACGTTGTCACTGGTTCGCACGAAGATGTTTTGGTGCCGCTTGTGCTTGGTACATCATATCTTGTAGGTTCATTGAGTGGTTCTGCCATATATCTACCCTTCACTATCCATGTGGTTTTCTGAGATAAACCTTTTGTTTCATCAGCGTTATCTATAGGTGCTGACCAGAAAAATTCATCACCACCATTAGCATTATCTTCTTCTACCAATGTTGTCATTTCGACTGTTTGTTGTGGTGTGACTCCTTGAACTGTGTACACTTGATTTGGAGTGGTTTGAACCTTTTGATATACAACAACTTTTGCCTTGAGAACTTTGGTCTTGTCTGTCGATGAGCGAGCAAACTCAACGAAGTTTTCAGAAATCAGATTTTTATTAATTTCGGGTTCGCTTTTGATAAATTCAGAACAGTTCACCACGACCTGTACAGAGATTTCACTCATGTCATCATTCTCATTAAGTTTAGATGCATTTTCAACATCAATTTTATTTTCTGAACTTAATTTGGCATTCAACGAGTCAAATTTCTATACAGTTTTGGTTCTTAGTTTCAATTTATCATTTTCATCTAACAAATTTTTGAGCATGTCCTTATGGTCTTTTGACTTTATGTAGGACTCTATTTTGTCAAGACCAATTTTGTAAGCGGGATAGATTTCATCAGAAGATACAACATTTTCACAGTTGTAAGCTTCGGCATCGACTTCATCCTCCTTTAACTCAAGGAAGGGTAAAATCATGCGATGTATCTTCTTTCCTATTTCATAATCGAGATGTAACTGAGTGATATTAAAATATAATCTTTTCGCAATCAAACAAAAAAAGTTTCGTTGTTTTAAAAGCTTAAGATTGTCTTGTTGCAAATAGAATGACTCATCCCTAGACCTAATTAATTCTTTCTCATTCTGCTCAATCCAGATCCTCCTCTCCTCACTCTTCGACGACATCGTACTAATTTGATCAGTCAGGTTAGAGTTTGTGACACGAGTTTGGGTAAGACTACTACTTAAACTAGAAAATTTAGATTTTAAGCTATTCAGTTCCTTTTCATAGTTAGTAATAGGAATTTTCATAGAAGTAAGAATATTTTGTACCTTCTTGATCAACTCATCACATTCGTTGATCTGTGCACCGACAAGTTTCGCAGCGAAACACCTGTCCTCTCGCTCCTTCTCATCTTCCAACCCACCATCTGTTGTGTATCCTCGCATCTGTGATACACCTTCTGTCACCATCAAACATCTTCCCACAAGATTTTCTTCTTTCACCAGCATAGCCTTGCCATGAGTTGGCTTTCTCACATCTTCGTCCTCTGAATCTGTGGACCACACCTGCACTCCACCAAATTCATCATTATGACCTGTATTCTGTTCAATCAAAGCTTTCATGGTCTTATTGTTAGATGCTGATTTCCTTTTCTTGATCTCCTCCAATCGTCTCAGGAGGTTCGCTTCCTTATCATCTTCATCAACCTTTTCAGTCTTCTTCTTTAGTATGAAGTCTTTGGCAAAGTGGTTCTTACCTCCACAATAATGGCAATCAAAACCTGAGTCACCACCATTCTTCGTCTCTTTCTTGGATTCTTTTGACTTTGAACCCATGTTTGGTTCCTCCTGCACCTTTTCGGAACTATAACTTCCCTGCCAGTTTCGGTTCTTGTTGGCTGGGAACTTCCTTTTGATAAACTTTCTTGGATTGGAAACCATCAGAACATACTCTTCACTAGTTAGATCATAGTCAGCAAGATCTATTTCTTCTTCTTCTTCAACAACACCTTTTCCTTTTGAAATAAGAGCTAATGAACCCAAGCTCGAAACCACGTTCATTTCCTTTGACACCGCACTTTCATGGGACTTTAGAATTCCCACCAGTTTCGTCAGAGAGTATGATTTGAACTGTTCATGTGCCTTCACTGTGGATACAACCGCCATCCATTCAGGTCTAAGACCGTTCATGAAGGTAACCTTCTACTTAATAACCTTCCTTTCGATCCCGTGCTTTATCATCTTACTGAGAAGATGATTAAACCGATCAAAGGCCTGAATGAGTTTCTCTTCGGGCTTCTGTTTGAAATCACCAAATTCAGAAAGCAGCAAGGTTTGAATTGAATGTTCCAGATCTTCATTAGTAGAATATAACTCCTTTAACCTATCCCATATCTCTTTTGCTGTAGCACATGAACTCACCAATCGAAACGTGTCCGATTGTAAAGCAAACCTAATCATTCTTAAGGCCTTGATGTTGCACCGAAACTTCTCTTTCTCGTCTTGAGGATTGTCTTTCACATAATTCATGAGCTGATTGTACTCCTTTTGAGTTTTGACAATCTTTGAAGTGCTTGAGTGAGCAAACAGACCGACTGTGATTTCTTCCCAGATCAAGTACCCATTATCCTTTGAGCTGATTAGATAATCTTCGAAGTGGTACGTCCATACTTCATAATCGTGAGTGTATAAGATTGGAATCCTTATTGATCCAATGCTGTTGTAGATGTTGATTGGATTGGATTGAGAATCGTCCACAAACATTGTGATGACGTTTGATCGATAACCTGTTTAAAATCAGACTTGTAATTTATCGTTAGGGAAAGATCGACAATTAATGAGATACGCCGATTTGGAATGACGACTCAATTAATATCAATCAATGCAGAAAAACCCTAATAATTTCTTCAACAGAAGAGATGTGTATGAATTACACAGCCTCCTGCTCTGATACCAATTGATGAGACTAAATATCTAGATCGTTTAGATCTTTCACAAGTATATTAATAAAGAGCAAACAATTCAATCACAATACGACTAAGAACACTATATAGAATCAATATGAAGCTTATGACTCAAATGTAGTCACGCCTCAGCAGAGCTCGATGTAGAACTTCCACTGTAGAGGCGAGCTAGGGTTTATAATACTTTGATGAGAAAATAATTCAAGCGTTACCTACTATGGATGCATGCATGCACCTTAAATACCAAAACCCTAGATTAAAATAATGCACGTTTGGACATGCCCAAACCGGCTACAAAACTAGGATAATAGGAATGAGCCCAAGACGCAACATTATAAGCCCAACAAACTCTTCAACCCTCTCCTTCTTCTACTTGCTCCAAAATGCACCAAAAGTTCCTTCACAAGGAAACAATCACTCACACACTATATAAGGAGGCTAGGGTTTGATAAGAAATGTTCTGAGGGTGATGGAGGCGAGGTTGGGGCGCATAAATGTATTTAAATAGGGTGCAGACCCTTAAAATCAGGGCTTCATCCAGACAGGCAGACTCGCCGAGTCCCAGCTAATGGACTCGTCGAGTAGCCAACTCAATTTGTGTGATCATCCCGTCTCTACTCGACGAGTCGCGCTATAGACTTGTCGAGTACCCCTCAAGAATTGAAAATACTTCTTTAAATTACATACCAGAAAATGGGGCGTTACAGAAACATCACACTGCCTTCTAGCTGCTTTCCATAGCAGCCGAGACCTCCGTGCTTCCAACTTGTATGCCAACTATCCGGAATACCGGACTCCCACCCGGTTTCTGAGTCAAAAGACACTTACAAAACCTCCCCACGTGACTTCCGAAAGAAAACCTAGACTGACAACAATTACCTGAACCATCACGATACCAACCCGATGCTAAACTAAATGCTACAGGAGCAACTGTAGCCTTATCTCATACCTGGTCTTCCGCGACCTGTCAATTCCTGATTCCAAACATTTCATGGCCCTCTCATAGCCTTGCGAACAGACCCACCTTGGCCTAAATCATCTGAAGAAATCCGTGCGCAAATCACAGATTTGCCACAATCTCACCGCTACATAGGGACTGGTGAATGCTAAGGGTCTCCCCGCAATCTTACAACACTTCCCACACTAACTGACCGCTAGTGAATGCTACGGGTCACCCTGCAGTCTTACAACACTTCTATTCTAACTACTAACTAGTAAATGCTATAGGCCACCACACATTCTTACATCACTTCCACCTTGACACAATTGCTTCCCAAAGCCTTACCGCTAATCTATCAATTCGAACACATACAAAGTCGAGCACGTACTCGACCCAACACCCGAGATGAGCTCGAGCCATGACTGGAACCCCAACCTAGGTCCCCTAAGCCTTTTATCAAACACCAAGAAGACGAAAACCCAATGTTGGGAAGTTTCCCGAACTCCCAACTCACACAATCCTCAATCCACACAGCCACTTGGGTCACCTTCCCTCCCCCCACCCCTGATGGGGATGAGATACTCATCCTAGTTTCACACCTACTTTTGTCCTGAATACATGAACGGTTCTCCCCTACTTTGATTCGACTAAGTCCTCTCAGCACACGAGAATTGAAGGATTCCCAATCCTTCTTACCCTCCAATGATCGATTTGCTGACAACCAATGCTTACCAATGCTAGTATTCCATCACTATCCATACCAAAGACCACACAACCCCTGAAGACCAGCTAAACACTTCCCGAATCCCAACGACACTGATAACCCTAGATGTTTAAAATGATACCACACTCAAATCTTGAATTCCCAAGGATGAATTCTCCAACCTAAACCTCAACTATAGACCACCTCCCTCGGCACCCTAAAAAACCAATTCGTGCAAAAATGCTAAAACTACTGAATCCTGGCGATATGGGATAACTAACCCGCTAAATCCTGACCATAAACCTTCCACACAATGCCCCCGAACCGATTCCTACTACAAACCAAGATAACACCGAACACTCCAAACCGGCTATCGGAGAAACAACCCTTCACTAAACCACTAATGATTCATGGCATGCAAATGACATATAACAATTCTTGAAGATATAACCCAAACATAACCATAGAAATAAACCAAAGATACGCTTACCCAAAACCGATGCAAGATTCCAAACAAAAAAATTTAGATAAAACCAAAAGAAAGCAAAATATACATACCCGCAACATTGCCTCTTGGAGTCCAGACCTCCCCTGTCTGACACTACAAAGCCTAAATCCTCTCCGCTGGGACTCCTGACCTACCCTCTCGTCCATTGGTAATCCTCAAAGTAGTCAGACCAGGAGCACTCACTGCTCCTCCTCTCAACATTAGACAAATGGCCTTCTTGTAGCCCACTTGATCGCAGTGAAAACATAACGGGCTTGCCCCCTGAGGACAATCCCTGCTGACGTGACCAACCTTATCACACTTGTAGCAGCCCAAACCCTTGAAACGACAAACTCCATCGTGCAGTTCCCGCACGTGTTGCACTGACCCCGACCCTACTGGCCTCTCAAACGCTGATTAGAAGTCTTGGGTCTCTACCCGGGACCCTCCACTATATGCACCTGATTTGATCCCTTCTTCCTAAGGTGCTCCAAATTGATCTCCTGCTCTCGGGCTCTAGAAACCATATCAATCAGGGTCTCGAACCCTAAAATACTCACAAACTCCCTGATGTCATCCCGCAGCATATCATGATACCTCACCTTCTTCATTTCCTCATCTGCTGCATACTGCAGTACCAATAAATCCCTCTCCCGGAACTTGGCAGTGATCTCTGCCATAGTCTTAGTAGTCTGACGGAGATCCAGAAACTCTCGCGCCAACTGCTGTACCTCAATCGCTGGTGTAAACTCAACTTGAAACCTGGTCGAGAAGTCATCCTATGACATAGCATTGACAACATCATCACCCAAGTCACTACTAACCTCTTCCCACCAATCTCGTTCCATGTCCTTCAGTTGACAGGAAGCATATTTGAGCTTTGCCTCTTTGGGGCAAAAACTCGTCTGGAACTTGTTAGCCATATCCACTAACCACCTCCTACTAACAATGGGGTCCCTCTCCGCATGGTACGCGTGAGCTCTACAAGCATGCAACTCCCAAAAAGAAGGAGTGAGAGCTCCAACAATAGCTATAATTGATGGGTTTTGGTCATAAGACATCCTATGTGCTCATATAAACCCTAATGCTTGGATCTAGGTTTCTCTATTGTACATGCAAGTTATCCAAGACTATAAACCCTAATTCTAGTATTCAAGTAATCATATTAACATGAGAATAGGTTTAAGATGTTACCTTGATTGTTATGTAGCAATAACAATCCCAATTCCTCCTTGAATTGACTTTGGAAGGCTTAGAGTCACAAGTGTCACTCCTCTAATGGCTCGCAAACACCATAAGCAAGAGGATGAAGAGGAGAGAGGTTAGTGGCTGCCCAAAAACGTGTGAAACCCTAGCAAGAAGCTTAGCCACGTTTTTTGGTCCTTAAGGGATCTATATATAGTGAGGCTATTAGGGTTATCTAACAAGGAAACCCTAATTTAGTTGCTTAAGCCCTAAGCAACCCATAGACTCCTTTAACCAAGCCCTTGGATGATTTCCTTATGGGCTTCCCATAAGAATTCATCCACCTCTTGATTTAAGACAATCCATGGCCCAAATTGCAATTATCTTATAATTACAATTCCAGTCCCTTAAGTTTAATTAATCTCTTTTAGTCACAAAACTAATTACCAATTAATTATTTGACTAATGTTAATTAAACAATATGATTTCTCCTTTAATATATTATTCCCATAATATATTAATAAATCATATTTAATCCTTTCTCTCCATAATTCATCCTATCAAGTTGCTTTGGTGAAGGCAACCCAAAAGGACCATGCACCATCGGGTCAAGTACATACCAAAATAGTTATGGACTTAGACACTAATCCAACAGTCTCCCACTTGGATAAGTCTAATAACTATTCTGTGTATGAATTCAGATCCTGATCTGCAATCGTAGCTTTCCAAAGCCGCTGTCAACTCTGATCTTATCAGATACGCGTGTCCTTAGATAAGGGATCATATATTCCTCCATTCTAGATATCATATGAGATATGATTTCAGATCATTATCTTTGTACTATATCTCGATTCCGATTTATGACGACTGACTAATTGAACAAATCAAATTAGCCCTAGCCCGGCCGAGCATTTACGTTTGTCATCACTAAATCATTGAGGGGCCCAAAGATATCGCTTTTATCCTACTTTGGATAAAAGGAATGGATAAACTTTGATACAATGCTTGCTTGCACTTACTCACCGAATCACACACAATAATATGTTTTATAACACCAAGTTACTAGTGCGTTTATATATTATCAATGTGCAACCGATTTGCAAGATACAACTCACACATCGCAGTTTCAAGAATATAAGATGTTATCGTCTCACCAATCACTCGTGATACAATCCATGGAGTGATCCAAGTGAGCGTGGGTTTAATCCAATGCTCAAATCATATTCATAAGCACTCACGAACGTTGTAACAAACATTTGCTTATGTCTAATACTCTTTTAGACAATCCACACACCAATTCACGACAGTCTTCATTCATATCTACTTCCAACATATGAACGACTGTGGAGCGTTTGAATAATTCGATTATTCTTAATAAACTCAATTATTCTGGAAGTCAAAACATGCAAATGTGAAACACAAGAATAATACTAATCCCATATGGCCTCAACCCTTTGAGCATAAATAAAATACTTTTTATTTATCACCATATTGATTACTCATTATTTGTCGTTTCGGGTAATCAACTTCTTACTTGAATTACAACACTTGTCCCATGCTCCTAGCATGCACACAATGTTTACCTATGGTTCTTACTTTGTGAAATAGATCATATTGAACACATTTCCAATCATTCTCATTTCACAACTCCAAATCCTTTTCATAAGTGAAAGAATATCAAATTCTTGCTACTTATAGAATATGCTAGATTCTAACATTTTATGCAGTGATCTCTTTTGTAATGTCACTGCACCAAAGTCACAAAGACTATTGCCAATGATATTACAAAGTCTTCTATCGGAGATTGTTACAAGACAATTCCTTAGATATGATGTCTCTCACTCAAAGTACTTTCCTTTGAACATCCTTTTGCATAAAAGTTTCTAATCTAGTCATAGATTTTCAATTCCCAATATGAACACATTTCCATAATTTCCATATGACAACTTATTCTTAACAGAATCTTTTGTATTCATGATAATGTCGATATTGTCCATCCAATATGGAAACATTTCCATATTTTCCAATACTATACTTCCAACTACCCACAAGCGACCAATCCTCGTCGAACTTTGGATTGTCCTTTGATAGTTGTTCAATTATTTTAGTCAAAACCAATTCTAGTCCATTTTCCCTCTAAATGCGCTCGACATTTGGAAAATTTTAGAATGGTCAAATATCAAAGCATTTGCAATCGATCCTATACCCTAAGCGTATGGGACACGACGCATAATGTTTTATTTGCTATGTTCTCAAAATTCGAATTATGAAGAGGAATGCCGTAATCATAATCGAAATTTTAAGAACACACTATATACCTTTGACTAAATCTATTAACACTCCACAACCTAAGCCTTTAGATTTGAAATGAAGCATAATATTCTCTCCCTTAATTATAGCAAAACAACCTTTCAACTCTTACAACTTTGCAAAGTATGACTCTTTTTTTCTATAATTAATATTTCTAACCTTGCAATACTTTCCTTAATAATCATACAATCATAACATTTATGCTCCCACTATCATGATGATTATTATAAAACATAACACTTATGCTCCCACTAGCTTCGACATGTATTCATAAACATCTTAACTTTTAGAAAAACAATGCTTATTGAATTTCTTAAGTTCATGTTTCTAATACTTAGTGCTTTGATAATCTTTTATCAAGTCTTCTTATACACCTTTGCCTTCGATAGTTCATATGTGTGTCTAAACACTTAAGACTAGTTGCCAAACCTCACAATTCAAATTATAGAAAGGGATACCGTAACCATAATTGAATTCGAGAATGCAATTTTACAATCACTATCTTCTTAAAATCTTTCTTACTGAAAGCATTTCCTCACAATCATTTTCATGAAGGAGGAAATCTTATGACACTTAGATTTAAATGGTGCATGTGTTCCTATCCATGTGAATTTGTTAAAACCAAGGTTTACGACAAATTCAACCTCATATGGATCAAACTTTCTTAATCTCGATTTCTTGCCTTATGGTAGCACAGCTGCCCAACACGTCTTCCAAGTAGTTAAGCAGCTCACCTTTTCCTATCAATATACCTTTCATTGTGTACCATTCTGAAATATCAAGAGTAAAGTTGAAGGGCTAAAAGAGTAAATTGGGAAAGAGCGACTCGGCGAGTCCATGGGTGGACTCGACGAGTAGAGTCGCGACTTGGTCGCGTGTTAAGTCGCCGACTCGGCGAGTCAGTAAGATGGACTCGGCGAGTAGGCGCTGAGTGGAGAAAACCCTAATTCTCGGGGTTGAGCCCTATATAAAGAACATAACATCCATTCCCCCAACCTCTTTACTCATCCTCAAGTCCAGAAACCCTAACCTTCGTATGTGAGTGGATCAAGTTGCATTTGAGAGCTTGGAGAAGCAATTGTTGAGGAAATCTTGAAGGGTAGGAGGCTTGGAGCAAGGGGCTTTGCTTGGATTCGAGTTCCATTGTAGTTGGGGCGTTCTTTTGAGGTAATATCTCGTCCTTGGGCTGTTACTCTTTGGATTCATCATTATGGGGTTTGTGGGGAGCTTATCTTTTGGTGTTTTGGAGTTTAGAGGTTAGATCTGAGGTTGCTACCTCAGATCTGGAATGGAGAAGGGTTGGAATGCCTGAAAGTCCCTGTGTTTGAGTGTGTAGTGAAGCTATCATGTCCCAAACCCTAGCCCGAAAGTGTATAAGGCCTAGATCTCTTTGGATTCACATAAAGTTTGCCACTTTACGTGATGGATGGGTTGTAGGAGGCTAGATCTATGTTTTGGATCAATTGCATGGCCTGGAATGCTTCTGTATGGATTCAGACCGGTGGTACTCGGCGAGTCACATGGGTGAACTCGACGAGTTGCTTGAAGATGAGCTGGAACTCGATGAGTTGGAAGAACAACTCGGCGAGTTGGATGAAGATGGCCTGGAACTCGGCGAGTTGTATGAACAACTCGGCAAGTAGGTTGAAGATAGCCGTAGACTCGGCGAGTCTGTTATTGGACTCGGCGAGTCTTGTCGAAAAGTCCCAATATTTCCTGGTCGAGTCGAGAATCGGTGAGTCAAGGGATGACTCGGTGAGTTGTGTGCGAGTGGACTCAGATTTGTTGGACTCAGCGAGTCTCGGGGTGACTTGGCAAGTTAGGTCGCGGATTGAGGGACGTTCTGAGTATGGGGACTCGACGAGTCATCGGGTTGACTCGGCGAGTAGAGTCAGCCATGGGTTGACGTTGACCTTGTCGTGACCAAGGGTTGACCAGTGGTTTCTAGGGGTATTTTGGTAATTATGGGTATTTAATGAGTTCGGTGCTTTGTTGTTGTTCAGTGGAGGAGTTCGTGTCGGAGTTGGAGTAGCGAGATCTTATCCTTTCAGCCGGCAGTTTCGAGGTGAGTTATCCTCACTATATCAACAGGGTCTAAGGCACCAAGGCCGACCCTTATCGGATTAAGATCCGGGTAGTTGTTGTTATGTTATTGCTTTGATATGTTTGCATCCTGAGATCTAGGATGGTATATGTTAGAGACCTGATTGAGATCGGTATCCTGAGAGATAGGGAGATGCTATGCTAGTGACCTGTTAGGTCGGTATCCTGGTTAGGATGATGATATGTTATGTGATCTGTTTGATCTGCTTCTTGACTGGGAATTGCTATTTGATTGTATGTATATGTGCACATGGTTGTTTGGACTGGAGTTGGGTTGAGGCGGCTCCTGCTTTGTGCTGTAGGCCAAGATACCCAGGGCGGACCGGTTGTTCCGAAGGCCCAGCAAGCGGTCCGGATAGGCTGTAGGCCCCAAGAGGGCAGACCAGACGTGCCGAGGCTTGGAGAGTGGACCAGGCCGACTGAAGGCCCGGTGCGGGTGGACCAGTCATACTGTAGACTCAGAGAGTGGACCAGGTGGATTGAAGGCTCGGTGAGGGCGGACCAATCACACTGCAGACTCGATGTATGTGGTTAGATTCGGAGAGTGGACCAGGTGGATTGATGGCCCGGTGCGGGTGGACCAATCACACTGTAGACTCGAGGTATATGGCTAGACTCGGAGGGTGGACCAGGTGGACTGAAGGGCCAGTGCGGGCGGACCAGTCATACTGTAGACCCGAAGTGCATGGCTGTTCTGTGATCAGATATGTTGTGGCATGTTATGCGTGTATGGTATCTGTGGTTGGTATTTTGGGGATATCTCACTAAGCTTTCGGGCTTACAGTTGTGGTTTTATGTTTTTCAGGTTCTTCAGGAGACCGTGGCAAGGCGAAGGCGTGATCGTACCGCTCCTCGTGTTTATATTGTGATGAGATTCTGGGAATACTTAAAATGAATTGCATTGAAAACCTTTTTGTAATAACTTTGATGGAATCGGGTTGTTTTTGAAAAATTTTAAATTGGTTGTATTTTTCGGTCGTTACAAGTTGGTATCAGAGCCTTGGTTTGAGTGAATTGGAGAAACACTCGTGTGACTCCAGTCTCAAATCGAGGAGTGTTTTCAAAAGAGAGTTTAAAATGGTTTTCAAAATGAGTAAAGGAGGATGCGGAGGTACGATCAGCCAGAGCCAGTAAGTAACCCCAAAATACCATGCATGTTATTTGTTTTGAGCTTTGATAGAACAGCATGCTAGTGATAGGCTAGGGATCTTCAGGATTTCATGATAATGTTGCCTGATTTGTGATGCCTGTAGCCTAGGGTTTCCTTATGGGAGATTTTCAGTGTTCCTCTAGTGGTGAGGGTTGAGCGTTGTTATGCATGTTTCTCTAGGGTGTTGTGGTAGTACTTCATACAAATATGGGTAGGTGTGGAAGGTAGTATGGGCCCGTACTACTGAAAGCACAGGACCCATACGTGTATCAGGGAAACCATGATCTCTAGTGTTGGGTTGAGAGAGTTGGATCCCAGGTTAGTGGGAAGAGTCTGAGATTTTGTGTGGTGTTTTTCAGTATGGAGATTCCGAGGCATGATGAGAGTGGATCCGGATCAGGATTGGGAGCAGGAGAGGGAGTTCCGGGCGGGTCAGTACCGCTCGAGGTTATCGGTCAGATGAGCACGTGTGAGTGGGATGCGAGGATTCGTGAGATCCTGTGTGATGAGATTGCTGAGTTGTTCCGGGTTGAGTTGCCGGAACTGTTTGGGTCGATCAAGACCGCCATGGTTGAGTATTTTGATGAGCGCTATGCAGCTCTCACAGAGACGGCTGCCACGGCGGCTACATCAGCTGTACCAGCAGCAGGGGGAGGAGCTGGTCGAGGCTTTCAGTATCGGGACTTCGACAATACGAAGCCTCCCACCTTTGATGGAGTTCAGGACCCGATTGTCGCTATGAGATGATTATCAGATGTGGAGGGGTGTTTCTTCACGTGTTCATGCCCTGCTGATCAAAGGGTGAGGTGTGCTCTGAACCTGTTGAGGCTCGGGGCGAAGGATTGGTGGAGATTGACCACGGGGTCGTATTTAGATGCGCAAAGAGCTGCGGTTTCATGGGATCAGTTCAGAGAAATGTTCAGCACTCGTTATGTTCCGCAAGTTGAGAGGGAGAGATTGGCTCAAGAGTTCCTTGAGCTGAAGCAGGGTTCGGAGTCGGTGACTGAGATCACCAGGATGTTCATTGAGAGGGCGATGTTTTGCCCGGAGTTCGCTTCGGAGCAGGCTCAGGTGTCTCGATATCTGAGAATGCTTAAGAGGGGCATCAGACAGTTTGTGTTTGTGCAGAGGTGCGAGACCTTGTTGGAGTTGCAGGAGGCCGCTAGGCGGCGTGAGTTAGAGATTGAGTTGCAGTTGCGTGAGCTGAGGCAGGCTCCGGTGCAGTCGCAGCCGGCGCCGAAACGGTCCAAGACCGTTGATGTTAGAGTGGGGGATCTGAGCAGCCACACTTGTGGGAAGTGTGGGAGGGGTCACACCGGAGTTTGTAGGTCTGGTGGTGCATGCCGCAAGTGCGGAAAGGAGGGGCACTATGCGAGGGATTGTCGGCAGTCAGCGCCGGCTCGGGATTTGAGGATTTATTATCATTGTCATCAGGTTGGACATTTGAGGGTCAACTGTCCACAGCTTGCTGCAGGACCGGTGCAGGCTCCAGCACCGGCCACTTTGAGGATCACAGGTGGAGGTCAGGGTGGAGCGGAGCCCCCAAGGGCTCAGGGTCGTGCTTATCAGCTTGCGGCAGAGGAGGTCAGAGCAGTGCCGAATGCAGCTGCGGGTATGTTTCTTTCTCGATATCTTGTTATCTTGTGATTATTGTGGTGTATTGTTTATGTGCTGGTATCTTTGGGAATTCCATTGGTTATCATTCATGCAGGTCATTAGTGGAAACCTGACATTGGGTTGAAGGCCGGGTAGCATCTGCTTTTTGAGGAGTGGTTAGATGCAGATTGAATTTCTTTCGAGCGGGTTAATTAGTGTTGATGTGGGATCTTGTTAAGGTTGTTTATGCCTGTGTAAATCAGTCTGCGTGTAAGTGTTGGTTATGTGCAGAGTTGTTCTGGGAGGTCGGTGATGGCGACCGGTGGCTGTTAATTAGTGCTACAAGTGGGGGAGAATTGGAAAATTCTCCGGGAGATCGATGAGTATTTGAGGGTGCTTAGTTGTTGGGATTCAGCAGTGTTCCGTCAGTCCAGAGTGTAGGCTGATAGGAACAAGTGTCGGGCATGCGTGGCGGGATACAGAGCTAGGGCATTCGTTTGTGGATGGCCTGGGAGCTGGCCGGGATGAAGCATGTGCGATTGAGACAGAGTTCGGAACCCTTAAAGGGCTAGAACAATATGCATGGGAGGATTTCCGGGAGAGATAGCTCGGAATGATGAATGCTAGTTGAGCGGTCCGGATAGACTGAAGGCCGGTAGGCGTACCAGTCAGGCCGAAGGCTCGGAGAACGGTCCAGCCAAACTGAAGGCACTGAGAGCGGTCCAGATTGGCTGAAGGTTCTGAGAGTGGTCCAGATTGGCTGAAGGCCTGGTGAGGCGGTCCAGTCATGCTGAAGACTCTGTAGGTATTGTTGGATCGGTTTGAGGATATGGTTTGTGTATGTTGCAGTGTGATTGCATTAGAAGCTCCGGCCCCGGGTAGTGATCTTGATTAGTTGAGATAATGCTTGGGCTTGAGAGTCCTTGCGATGAGAGTCAGAGTATGTGTGTTGGATGGATAGCGGATACGCTATAAAAAGGGTGGTGTAGCGTGGGGCGAGCACCGTGGCACTTGTCGGAGTGGCAGTGTGGCCAAGTGGATTCCTTGGTAAAGGAAAAGAGAGAGGTGTGTAACTCCGAGAGGGAGTGCAAGTTCACAGAAGTGAAAGCGGTAGAGAAGAGTTATGATTAGAGTAATTCGAGTATGGTTATTGAGCAGCGTGTTTGCGGCAGTGGAATAGAACACATCCGGTTTGGGATGTCTGCTGAGGTCGCGGAGGGAATTCTGCAGGAGTAGAGCCAAGAGGCTCGGAAGGGATGCAGGGAGAGATTCTTGGGCTCTCAATGTGATTCTGATCAGGGAATTGGGTATGCATTAGTGGTTCATCCTGGGGGATGATTGAGGATATCATCAGTGTATCGGGTTTTCCCAACCTGAGGGTGCTAGAGCTAGTTCAGCATGTGTATGTGATTGCAAGAGAAGAACTCTTGGGAGTTGCTCTGAGATTGAAGAATGGGTGTTTCCGTCAGCATGGAATGGATAGAGTGGGATTCGGATCGGGGATCCGATGGTTCATGGTTTTCTAGCTCATATGGGTCGAGTGATGGTTGTGGTTTGGTGCAGTGATGCATCTTGCGTAATTCTCGATTGCTGGGTGTGATTATCAGAGGGTACAGCCGGTGCCCAGTTTGAGACGGTGGTCAGGAAACCGCAAGGAAAGAGGAAATGAGTTCGAGTTTCGATGGTTATGCCTTGAGGAACCTGGTCCGGTTAGGGCCAGGTGGCGCGTCGTGGGAGTATTTTGGAGTTGAGTTGTCGTAGGCTTCGAGGACGAACCCTAATTTAAGTGGGGGAGAATTGTAACATCCTGAAATATCAAGAGTAGAGTTGAAGGGCTAAAAGAGTAAATTGGGAAAGAGCGAATCGGCGAGTCCATGGGTGGACTCGGCGAGTAGAGTCGCGACTTGGTCGCGTGTTAAGTAGCCGACTCGGCGAGTCAGTAAGATGGACTCGGCGAGTAGGCGTTGAGTGGAGAAAACCCTAATTCCTGGGGTTGAGCCCTATATAAAGAACATAACATCCGTTCCCCCAGCCTCTTTACTCATCCTCAAGTCCAGAAACCCTAACCTTCGTATGTGAGTGGATCAATTTGCATTTGAGAGCTTGGAGAAGCAATTGTTGAGGAAATCTTGAACGGTAGGAGGCTTGGAGCAAGGGGCTTTGCTTGGATTCGAGTTCCATTGCAGTTGGGGCGTTCTTTTGAGGTAATATCTCGTCCTTGGGCTGTTACTCTTTGGATTCATCATTATGGGGTTTGTGGGAGCTTATCTTTTGGTGTTTTGGAGTTTAGAGGTTAGATCTGAGGTTGCTACCTCAGATCTAGAATGGAGAAGGGTTGGAATGCCTGAAAGTCCCTGTGTTTGAGTGTGTAGTGAAGCTATCATGTCCCAAACCCTAGCCCTAAAGTGTATAAGGCCTAGATCTCTTTGGATTCACGTAAAGTTTGCCACTTTACGTGATGGATGGGTTGTAGGAGGCTAGATCTATGTTTTGGATCAATTGCATGGCCTGGAATGCTTCTGTATGGATTCAGACCGGTGGTACTCGGCGAGTCACATGGGTGAACTCGACGAGTTGCTTGAAGATGAGTTGGAACTCGGCGAGTTGGAAGAACAACTCGGCGAGTTGGATGAAGATGGCCTGGAACTCGGCGAGTTGCATGAACAACTCGGCGAGTAGGTTGAAGATAGCCTTAGACTCGGCGAGTCTGTTATTGGACTCGACGAGTCTTGTCGAAGAGTCCCAATATTTCCTGGTCGAGTCGAGATTTGGTGAGTCAAGGGATGACACGGTGAGTTGTGTGCGAGTGGACTCAGAGTTGTTGGACTCGGCGAGTCTCGGGGTGACTCGGCGAGTTAGGTCGCGGATTGAGGAAAGTTGTGAGTATGGGGACTCGGCGAGTGATCGGGTTGACTCGGCGAGTAGAGTCAGTCAGGGGTTGACTTTGACCTTGTCATTACCAAGGGTTGACCAGTGGTTTCCAAGGGTATTTTGGTAATTATGCGCATTTAATGAGTTCAGTGCTTTGTTGTTGTTCAGTGGAGGAGTTCGTGTCGGAGTTGGAGTAGCGGGATCTTATCCTTTCAGCCGGCAGTTTCGAGGTGAGTTATCCTCACTATATCAACAGGGTCTAAGGCACCAAGGCCGGCCCTTATCGGATTGAGATCCGGGTAGTTGTTGTTATGTTATTGCTTTGATATGTTTGCATCCTGAGAGCTAGGATGGTATATGTTAGAGACCTGATTGAGATCGGTATCCTGAGAGATAGGGAGATGCTATGCTAGTGACCTGTTAGGTCGGTATCCTGGTTAGGATGATGATATGTTATGTGATCTGTTTGATCTGCTTCTTGACTGGGAATTGCTATTTGATTGTATGTATATGTGCACATGGTTTTTTGGACTGGATTTGGGTTGAGGCAGGTCCTGCTTTGTGCTGTAGGCCAAGATACCCAGGGCGGACCGGTTGTTCCGAAGGCCCAGCGAGCGGTCCGGATAGGCTGTAGGCCCCAAGAGGGCAGACCAGACGTGCCAAGGATCGGAGAGTGGACCAGGCCGACTGAAGGCCCGGTGCGGGCGGACCAGTCATACTATAGACTCAGAGAGTGGACCAGGTGGATTGAAGGCCCAGTGAGGGCGGACCAATCACACTGCAGACTCGATGTATGTGGTTAGATTCGGAGAGTGGACCAGGTGGATTGAAGGCCCGGTGCGGGCGGACCAATCACACTGTAGACTCGAGGTATATGGCTAGACTCGGAGGGTGGACCAGGTGGACTGAAGGCCCAGTGCGGGCGGACCAGTCATACTGTAGACCCGAAGTGCATGGCTGTTCTGTGATCAGATATGTTGTGGCATGTTATGCGTGTATGGTATCTGTGGTTGGTATTTTGGGGATATCTCACTAAGCTTTCGGGCTTACAGTTGTGGTTTTATGTTTTTCAGGTTCTTCAGGAGACCGTGGCAAGGCGAAGGCGTGATCGTACCGCTCCTCGTGTTTATATTGTGATGAGATTCTGGGAATACTTAAAATGAATTGTATTGAAAACCTTTTTGTAATAACTTTGATGGAATCGAGTTGTTTTTGAAAAATTTTAAATTGGTTGTATTTTTCGGTCGTTACACATTGATTAAGGTGCCTTGCCTTTTATGCATTCAAATAAGAACTCATAGGACTCACATGCATAATTAACTCGATTGGAACGACACAGAAACAAAATAATGTCAACACGATAGGTTGTAAACCTCAACTCGTGTGCTGGTGATGATTGGTAAGGTTTATTTGATTTGTTCTTGAAACCTTTCAAGACTATTAAGACTTCCACTGACTGCTTGACATATAAGATTCTCTTGTCAAAACATTTCTTGACAAACAAATATTCAAGAGTTAGTGTAGTTTTTATCAAAACACTTCATAAATTGGTCTTAGTTGGTCTTTGTCTTATCCAAGACATCACAACTTTCCACATTTGATGAATGTTATAAACCTTTAATACTTT
This sequence comes from Lactuca serriola, assembly GCF_051521515.1. NCBI lineage: Eukaryota > Viridiplantae > Streptophyta > Magnoliopsida > Asterales > Asteraceae > Lactuca > Lactuca serriola. The sequence continues at coordinate 231,830,500 of NC_136410.1, forward strand.
TCACTCAATGTCACAATCTTAACTTTAAGACTTGTTATTGGAACGAAGTATTATTGACTTCTTGATTTAACAATTTCTTCAATCCTTGATTCCTCTTCTTAAACATACAATTGTACTAAGACTTCACTTAGAGGATCAATTGAGATATGGTTCTTAATCATTAGGACCTATCATAAAGCATAAAAGCTACTCTCCCTTTATTTCTTAGAATGGAGAAACTTTTATCTTTCTGCCTACTCGATTCTTCTTATTCGTTCTGCTATTGATCTAAACCCTTTAGTCAATTTAGAATTACACTTAATCTTGTAAGTATAATCATATTTACTAAGCTTTTAGTAAATCATGATGAATATCTTTGTTACTCTTATGGTGAACTTGATCAGCACACAACTTTGTGTACTCGATCTCCTAGTCCTTCACTTGACACTTTGTCAATGAATTAGTCTAATTTCCAAATATGAAATTTCTCATTCATCGTGCAACCAAGTTGCATGATTCCAAGTTTCTGTCCAATTGAACCTTGGGCGATGAGAAACTCTCCCTATTTGGTAAATTCTCGACTTTCCATAAATAACATAATAAGAACCAAACCCATTATTGCTAATAATAGAAACATTATAACATCAATTTTTCATACACGCCATTGTAAGGATAAATAAATAAAATTTAAAATCAAAATTTATTTTATTGCGGAAAAATTTGTCCTTACAATGCAACTCATTGAAATACTTATGCTAATACATCTTTCTTAGCAATCTAATTCTAACTCTAAGTAGTAGCTCAAGAATCCAATCTTCGAGAAATGCGATCAAAAATCCATTCCTTCACGGTTAGATTCTGCTCACTTCTTCCTTTAAGCTTCCTTTCTATTCTTCGATCTTACAAAACATCAATTGTAATCTTATCACATTATGTATTAAGAATCTAGAATAGAAACTTAAAAGAGTTAGTCAATGGATATTACCAAAAGCAAAGCCATACGTTTTGACTCTCCCATTTCTTAGATCTCTTAGGTAAATAGGGCAGTTTCGTCTCCAATGCCTCCTCTCTTGGCAATAAAAGCAAATTGACTCTTTTGGAACAGCACATGGAACTACTTCAGACATCGCCTTTCTCTTATGATCAAAATTTTCGATCATTGCATGTCTTTCGTCGCCATTGTCTACATCCATAGAGCTCTCGAAGGCAGATTCACCAATCAACATTGCTTTTCTGTTGCGCCAAACCATTGTTGATTCAGCAACAATAAGCATATATGTGAGATCTCTAAGGGTCACGTCGCAGTTCATCATATAGTACTCTCTTACGAACTCACTATATGAGTTAGGAAGTGACTGAAGAACCCAATCAACAACCATTTCCTCACAGACAACGGATCCCAACATTCTTAACCTATCAATGTGTGACTTCATCCCTAGGACGTGTGCACACACCAGCTTTCCTTCTTTATGTTTACTTGCCAAAAGGGCTTGAGTGATCTTGAACTTTTCAAGCCTTTGAATCTTGTGGGTTAGGGAGAAAAATTTGAGGAGGAGGAGGAGGTGAAGCATGATCTCTTGTTCCTCGATCGAATCGTGGAGTATCATCTTCATGTGGAATGCTTGTTCCACGGGATTTGAGAAGACCATAGTTGTCAAACTTTGACATCTACAAAACGGGAGAAAACGAATTCAAGTTAGTTGATTGATTTAGTCCTTAGTAAATCACCCAAATGAGATACTAAGGCTAGGACCCAACACAATATTCTACAACTCGAGAGATGGATGCCGTAACCCTAATTGCAGAATATTTGAAGGTAATTGAATGACGATTCACTAATTTCCACCACGAAAAACGGACAAAAAATTTAAGTTTTAAATCTATGAAAACTCCTAGATCCTTTGAGATTCACTGAACTTTCAATGGCATGTTTAAATCTCGGTATGCCCCTCTTGTTTGTGACTGGGATGCCGAGGATCACAACGCGGGTGTGAATAACCATGCAAACTTACATGGTGCCCTCACATGTTACAGTCACCTATTCGATGTGCCGGTAAACCACACATGCTCCACCGAACTATGACAAACATTGAGTCACCCTTTGCTTAGAACCATTTAGTGTGCCGGTAAACCACACACGCTCCACTAACGTCTTCGCAAGGGCACAAAGTGTAATTTCATGGAATTGCATCAATTCACTTTTGCCTAAGTAACTAAGATTGGGAATTTTATGAAAACATTTAGTTACTTTAATAATTCATTATACTTATAATGGAAGGTTTCGTCCTATCCTACCCGTTCGGCTAACGACCCTCCACTAGTCAAGAGTGCGGTGGGTAAGAGTGGATACCCATTCAATCGCCAGTTTATAGGCAATTTCCTTAAACACCCCTTATAGACCAACTTCGTGAATGAGGCCTACTAACGGTAAGACTGACTTTTACTCATACATATATATAATGTTAGACTTTTAATGTTATATATAGTATAGGGTGTATTTTACACTTTTAAGATATTAGGTGGTCAAATTTGACAATTATACCTTTAATTCAATTAAATTGTAAACCAAAACTTTTATGGATTTATTAAACCTCTTTTAATTATACACCTTAATTAATTAATAAAACCATAAGGGTGTGATTTGAACTTTTTCAAAACAATACTAGAGTTGCAGAATTTAACATTCCTAATTAAACTTTTAATCAACTTTTAAATTCCAAAACTTGAGGGCAAGTTTTGAAACATTTCAAATCATTAGGGTTCAGAATTTAAATATACATCAAAATTAAACCATTTAATCAAAATTAAACCATTTAATCAAAATTTAAATTCCAAAACTTGAGGGCAAGTTTTGAAACCTTTTTCAAAACATTAGGGTTTTAACTATTTAAATTTCAAAACAACACAACTTTTGGGTTCAAATTTAAACTATAAAACCTAAGGGGAAAATATGAAATTTTTCATAACAACAAGTATCAAATAACAAATAATCTAAATTAACATTTAATTACATAATTATCCATATTTGATTTATTTAATGATTTCTTGCAAAACAATTTACCAATTAAGTCAAAATAATTAAACAATTATCACATAAAGAAACAATTATCTTATTAATTGATAAATATCTTCAATTAGATCAAGAATATAGTCAAATATATCATAAAATCGGATTTATATTGATCTAACATGATAAGGTAACTATCCATAAGCAAAAACAGCAAGAAATCTGCATGGACTCGGCGAGTTCAGCCATGGACTCGACGAGTCCAGCCTCCAGAAACCCAAAAAATGAATTTTCCAGATATGCAATGCATCAAAACAATTGAAACCAAGCTAGGCTCTGATACCACTGATGGGTTTTGGTCATAAGACATCCTATGTGCTCATACAAACCCTAATGCTTGGATATAGGTTTCTCTATTGTACATGCAAGTTATCCAAGACTATAAATCCTAATTCTAGTATTCAAGTAATCATATTAACATGAGAATAGGTTTAAGATGTTACCTTGATTGTTATGTGGCAATAACAATCCCAATTCCTCCTTGAATTGACTTTGGAAGGCTTAGAGTCACAAGTGTCACTCCTCTAATGGCTCACAAACACCATAAGCAAGAGGATGAAAAGGAGAGAGGTTAGAGGCTGCCCAAAAACGTGTGAAACCCTAGCAAGAAGCTTAGCCACATTTTTTGGTCCTTAAGGGATCTATATATAGTGAGGCTATTAGGGTTATCTAACAAGGAAACCCTAATTTAGTTGCTTAAGCCCTAAGCAACCCATAAACTCCTTTAATCAAGCCCTTGGACGATTTCCTTATGGGCTTCCCATAAGAATTCGTCCACCTCTTGATTTAAGACAATCCATGGCCCAAATTGCAATTATCTTATAATTACAATTCCAGTCCCTTAAGTTTAATTAATCTCTTTTAGTCACAAAACTAATTACCAATTAATTATTGACTAATATTAATTAAACAATATGATTTCTCCTTTAATATATTATTCCCATAATATATTAATAAATCATATTTAATTCTTTCTCTCCATAATTCATCCTATCAAGTTGCTTTGGTGAAGGCAACCCAAAAGGACCATGCACCATCGGGTCAAGTACATACCAAAATAGTTATGGACTTAGACACTAATCCAACAATAATATCAACACAGAACGCGCCCAAGTGCTCATCCAAGATCTCTAAAATACTACGAGAAATATCCAATCAGATGACTCCTCCAAATGCTCGCTAATCGGCTCAGTACCTGCACCTGAGCCGGAACCAAACAAGAAGTGTTCATCTCCGAACTGAAATACAACATGCCAACGGTCAAAACATGCCCAAGAATCCTCCTCCCATAAGCTTCTTAGATTCTCCAAGACTCTCACCGATTCAAATATGGATCCTGTGCTTTCAGTAGTACGGGCCCAATACTACCTTCCAAACCTATCCATACTTTTGTCAACAATCCTCCTGACTTCCCTAAGTCACCTCCTCAAATCAATGCACCAAAAATCACTAAACTGCACTACAAACCCACTGAAACATATCCTAAGCTCTCCTAGGTTCTCGACCTCACCCAGTCCTCAGCTGCTGAAGGACTCCCACCAATGTCAACTAGCTTCCTCATGAATATAGTCACATGCAACAGAGATCAGATAATACTTCGAGTAAGAGACTCAACCCTAGAACGGTTGGAATCAAACTAGAGGTGCGCAATAGGGTCAAATCCATCACTCTAAGATTATTTAACCTATGCCACATGTGACTTAGCATATTCACTTAGCAGTTAATTCAAATCACTAAGAGTCCCATAAAGCACTAAGCAATCAACATTCAAACAATGGAAAAAAAATCTAACCAACATACACTAATCAATCCATTCTATCCACTTATCAAAAGTTCATACTGGCATGCGATTCTAAAGATCATACAAGTAGGCATATAAAGGCATCTATCCTTTCATAAAATGCTAAGCAAATCCTGATTCCTAATCTAGCATGAAATTCTCATAATCATATCACATATCATAATAAATATTTATTGGTATTCTAGGAACCATTTACTTGAGCTCGACCGCTTGCACGCATCACAACCCTTTCTTTGATTAGAAATTCCTTTTTTTAATGTTTACTTTGTAAAAATCTTCACCAAATCCTCAGTTTGAGTTCAGGCACAAACAAAAGTATGCCCGAATCCCTTAGACCAAGGCTCTGATACCAACTTGTAACATCCTAAAAATAGAGGGTAAAAATTTCATTTTTAATATATATAGATTCATCATTCATTTATATTTATCTAACATTAAGGTATTCCAAATTAAAACAATTATCACAGTAATTCCCAAAATCATAAGTTGCAGAAAAACATAGGTGTGTGCGTTGTGATCAAGCCGAACCCTTCCCTTTCGAACCAGAAGTACCTGAAACCATAAACCACAAACTGTAAGCATAAAGCTTAGTGAGTTCCCCGAAATACCATACCATCTATAACCATGAGCCAAACATATTAGGCATATCCAATCAATCAATAAAAGTGCTATGTGCCAACCATAGTCTTGTCATTATGCCATCGCCTCGTGGTCTTCCTTGCCAGGCCGGGGGCCACAACCTTGGGTCTTACACACAAGTGCCAGGAGCCACCTTCGGGGTCTTCAATGAAAGCATTACAAAGACAACTAGCATATAATCTACACTACTTAACTAATTAACTGCCAGAGTTCAGACTTTAGTCTTGCATACAGTTTGCTAGGAGCCGCCTACTAGTCTTTCATACAAACTGCCAAGGGCTACCCCCGGGTATTCCTACAATACATAAACCAAATGGGCTGGCATTAGTGCCTTCAACCCATAGAATAGTGAGGCGAACCACCTCGAATGCAGAAGTTCATTGAAAGAAATCCCTACCAGCTGCCCTGACGATTCCTATGGGCTATCAATACCAAGATAACACCCAATTAGTAATTGGATTCCAAACTATGATCCATAAACCATATTTGGGGTAAAATGACCATTTTACTCCTAACCCAACTTGAACCAAAACTGAGCCCCAAGTCCAAAAACCATAAACGCCCAAAACCAAAAGTTCCACAAAGGCCCACTAATTGCCCAATTTTCCAAATTGGGCCCAACCCATATGGGCCTTATCCTAAAGCCCAAAAATTCCCTTAGTCCAACAGTTGATCTCAGATGGCCCAAATGTCCCAAAGCAACATAGCCCAAATAGGTAGCCCAAAACCGATATGACACCACAAGGGCCAATAAGGCCCAAATCAGCAAGACCCACATCCAAAGTTAAGTCCAAGCCTAACAACCAAAAACTCCATTGATCAGATGAACGCACGGCGTCTAAGGGCTGAACACACGATGTTAATCACCGAACAAATTAACGGGGACTCAAGACGGAACGCGCTGCGTTCCCAGGGGCTACACATGACGTTCAACGCTAAGTTCCAAGTTCTCATTCTAAGGACTTAATGCATTAAGTCCAATGTTTAGAACCTCAGAATAGTCCCATAACAGTGACTTAACCTATAAAGTTGAAGGCTTTAAGCCTTTGCATGGCTTAAAGAAGCCCAACACCAAAGATGAACCCCAAAGGTCAAAATCACCCCCAAAATGTCTTAAAAACTTCTTAATACCCTTAAGACCTCAATCCAAACTTCCAGATCTGATTTCAAGGGACTTCTTAATTCATAAAGTTTCCAAATTTATGAGTTAAAATAACTCAATGGGACCCAAATCAAAACCGTAAGTCCCAAACTTCATCAAATGACTACCAAATCATGCATGGAAGGTTTATACCCATCAAGATCCAAAATTTATGAATCTATAACCTAAACAAGTACCAAATATGAAGCTTAAAGGTTTTGGAGTAAGTTTTACTCACAAGAACCACCTCAAAGGGACCAAAACCAAAACAAAATACTACTTAGCTCGATCTACATGAAAGAGTTGTCAAAGTTGAGACTTTATAGCTTCAGAAGATAGATCTAGGTGCACAAAGCCTGGATCCAAAAGCTGCAAGTTAAGCAATGACTCTTCAAGAAGTTCCATATTCTTCCCCCAGCACCAAAAACACACATAAATCACTTTGAAGCTCATGAATCACTCAAATGGAGGCTACAATTTCGTTCATAGGGTTAGAGAGGATGGAGGCTGAAGTAAATGAGGATTGGAGGTGAGCTAAGGTCTTTAAATAGGGTCCAAGACCCTAATTTAGGGTTTTTATTTGGCCTGTTGATTGCAGCGCGTTCCCTTAGGGAACGCAAGGTGTTCCCAAATGTACCCGCGTCCAAATTCCATTGTACGCTATACGTACCTCGCTTGTACGCCATGCGTATCCGTTTTGGCCCAACACCCCTCTAACTTCAAATGGTCAAAACTTTTGCATCCCTAATATGTTTTTGACGTGCTTTATATCCACGAAAAAGTAACGAGAAGCCCTACACTTCTATAAAATTTATTTAGTCTGAAAACCAGTCGAAATTAAATCCAAAATTCATAAAAGACCAAACTATCAAATTACAATTATACCCTTGACCTCCTAAGACACAATCAAACACTTGGATTACTTAAACCATAACACCCACACCCGAGAAGGGCCAAATTCTTCCTTCCCCAAGGCCCTAGGCCTCATGACCACTGAATTAGGATTAATAAAATATCCTAAAAGATAATAACATAGGATCGTTAGATGTCCTGCAAAGATAGTAAACTATGATTAAGTAAGCATCCTATAGTGATAATAAGATAGGATTAGCATAATGTCCTAAAAATATAATAATCTACGATTAATATAATATCCTAAAATATTATAAGATAGGATCATTAGATATCCTACAAATATAGTAAACTATGATTAGTTGAGCATCCTATAAAGATAATAACATAGGATCGTTAGATATCCTGCAAAGATAGGAAACTATGATTAATTAAGCATCCTATAGAGATAATAAGATAGGATGAGCATAATGTCCTAAAAAATATAATAATATAGTAGGTGATATAATAAAACATAGGAAACTATGAAATTAAGAATCATAAAATTTCTAGAAAGTTCTCAAAAGAGTGATTATATCTTTACCTCAAAACCTATGAACCCACCTACATCAAGTTAACATTTCAAAAATTGCATGTGTTCCTATGATGGAGTAAAGATCAAGACAAGAAGGGATTATTTGCTTGAAGACATAGGTTTTCGTTTAATTAGGTAGTTACGATCGGCGCTTTGTGATTTGGGAAATCTATGTACCGTCACCACTCGACATTTCCGCCATCGGTCGGGTAGAGGTGTGACAGAATGGTATTAGAGCTAGTTGCTATAGAGAATTAATATTTCTTTAGGAATGATGACTATAGCTTAGGATATATACTCCGATTAGGTTTTCCCTCAAACCTATAAGTAAAACTATTACTATTAATTACGCTACGAATAGAATACGTACGAGAAAGGTGCCTACGTTGGAATTGTTGTCTTGGGTTGCTGGATTTCAGAACAACTATACGCCAAAATGGTCCTGCCCTCCGAATTTTCCTACCTGGACGATCCTTACTTGATAGTCTAGAAGTACAAAACAATAATAATCGCCAATCATGAATAAAAGTATAGAAATAAGATAACACAATTTATAAATTATGTATGATGGTTCAGTATGTAAAGATTGAGTCACTCTTAATTGTAGCCTGATCAATTATCTTTAGTCTTGGCTGAACCAATACATTGACTGAATTAGGGATAGATAAACGATAAAATAGAAACCATATATATATATATATATATATATATATATATATATATAGACACACACACACATAAATACAAATCCAAAAGCATACATAAAGTGTCTCCAATAAATCCCACAAAATAAACAAAGATAAATATCAAAATACATAACGTTAACCTAAAAACATCATCATACTCATCGTTGCTCTCATACTCAACCTCCTCATCCTCCATGCCCTCATCATCATCATCATCATCATCGGTATCCCCATGGTGTGTGCCTGAAGGACCAGCACCATCATGACCTCGTTGAGCTGGTGGTCGAACAGCAGGACCTGCCTGAGGGAATGGTGGATGGTCCATCCCAAAATGTCACATCACCCCAACAATCGAAGCTATGATCTAGCGACGGTCCTCCCGAGCAACAACTAGACACTGAATCACGTCACGTAGAGTCAGCTCGGGTTGGTCAGGCTCCACGTGCCTAGGTTTCTGATGTCTCACAAAGTCAGGCTCATGGATGTCCTCTGGCTCACCTGTCGAAGCAGCTCCACGATATCATGATCAGGAATCCTCCACTATTGCCCCACTCCTCGAACCAACACCCGCATCTTCCCAAGAGCGGTAGTACCCAACTCTCGGATAAGCGCAGGAACCATCCCACTAGTTCCAAACTGACAAGATACGGCCAACCGAGTGACACAATGACCTCCGGAAATCGTGCTTGAAGGTGTGGAACCTAGAACCATACCATATAAATAGAGAGTTAGGGCAAAAGGAAGATGAAGGAAAACCTCACTATGAGTGAGGCACCACATATAAAAGAGGTCGCCAGAGGGAACCTTGTCAGACTCCTGGTGGTGACAAATAGTAGAAGCGACCAATTGATGAGTCAAACGATAAACAGGAGAACGAAAGGTGCTCTCATTGGCTGTCCTAGAAACATAACCCCCCCTAGCGTGACCCTAGACCTGCATGTTGATGAGTTTTGAGCACTATAACAATCCTATAGTGCACATACAACCCTAATGCTTTGGATCTAAGTTTTCTCAAGTTATACATGCAATTTTCATTTATCCAAAGCATGGACCCTAACTAGCATACAGTTTGAGATTCACAACATCAAAGTAAGTTAGATGAATACCTCTTTGTTGTAGCTTGTAGTTCTTGAACTTTCAAGATCTTAGTACCTTAAATGTGACACCTCAACTGAGTCACAAACACCAAAAGCAAGAGGAGGCTTGAGAAAGAGGTTATGAAGCACCAAAATCGGCTAGGGTTTCACCTTGGGAATTCTTTGCCGGTTTTAGGAAGGCTAGGGGGTTCAATTTATAGTGTGAAATCCTTAGGGTTTCATCCATAAAACCCTAATTTACTTAAACCTTTAAGTAATCCAATGATCCATACGATAGGCCCTTTGGACTAACTCATCATGGACTCTCACATAGATTTAGTCCATCACTAATCAATATGGATCATTAGCCCAAACTATAAGTATTAATGATTTACCTAATCAGTCCTTGTAAATTTAATCACTCTCTTTTGATCACTAATTTAATTCCACATTAATTATTGATCAATACCAATTAAATAATATGATTTCTCAATTAATATATTATTCTTATAATATATTAACAAATCACAAATAACCTTTTCTCAAATATTCATCCTATCAAATTGCTCTGGTGAAGGCAACCCAAAAGGACCATGCTACTATCGGGTCAAGTACATACCAATTATAGTTATTGGATTACACACCTAATCCAACACATGTATCTATACTCTTATAGTGGATCAGTAATACACCTGTCAAGGTAGGCATAAAAATGAGGACTCAGAGTCTCCCCAACTATATAGATCCCTAGACGCCTCCCCAACTCGATCAGGCTGCAGGAGCAGGATACCCCTGCCAGGAGAGAAGTAAAGACTGATCAATCAACTTTTATCATTGACACCTTTTCGTTGTGTACCACCTCTCGAACCCCGACAACCCTCTGCCATCCATGACAAACAAAAAGCTCAAGATCGCTATCTTCCCACAATACATGGGAAAGGAATGGCCCTAGTCGAGCCGTCAACACATAATCGTTCGCCACTCTCCAGGAAAGAGCCTGGGGAATAATGATCTTCTTGGATAGAAGAGTAGGTCGGCAAGAAACAAAAGAACTCCAATCAGGAAGATAATCGACGAACTCTAGGAAAGGATGTGAATGCCAGTTAGGAGGTAACTGAATCGTAGCTTGTAAACCTCGTCTCACCATTTCTGTAGAAAAATAGAAAAAAAACTGTTAGGAATAATTTTGAAAAGATAAACGCTGCTTAATGTGTTGAAATGGGCCAGATGCATGCTGCATGCGAGCGCACGCGACACACATGCATTTGCACAACGTGTTCCAAGAACACATAGAGTATTATGCATGGAAACCTAATGTTTCGTCTAATTTTCAACACAAAAGCTATATATGAATTTTCGACTTGGCTACTAGAACACAAATAGGTATCCCATTTCGTCTAAAAGATCACCCATTTTTAGATTTACTTAAAAAAATTGAATTGCGAAAACTCAAAATGAGGATCAATGGAGGAATTAAACCCAAAATTGAGTATATGGGAAGTACAAGCGGTAGTATAAGATGCTTAATTGCTCATCTGTTTCACAAAAACCAACCAAAATTCAAAAATTGATAAAAACCTCAAAAACCCTAAAAAATAAAAATTTAGCCCAAAATTTAAGTTAGGAGTAGGCATAGAGGTTACCTAGAAGTAGAGAGATCAAATGGGATGAAGAAATCGAAGATTGGAGGAAGGCACACGAAGTGTGCGTCGTGCGTGTGGAACATAGTTGAGGAAAACCAGGGGGACCAAAGGAATGTCTGGAAAGTGTCGAATGAGGCCAAAATTCGATTTTAGTGCTGATCTGTTGTAGGTGCACGCGACGTACATCGAGTGCCCTCGCGCAGGTCCAAAATTTTCAAAATTGATTGTTTTCATCCCCATAGACTTTTGATCCCATAGATATAAAATTCCTTTAGGAGTATAATCTTATTAAAAGGTTAATAGCAAGGAAGAAGTATTTCCTTGAAATAATAAGAGATTTTCATAATAAGAGTTGCTAGGAAAGCAACAGTAATACACAAACCCCATTCTTAATAGAAGTTGTTGGGAAAGCAACAATAATATGTCGTGATAGGAAGGAAAACGACAATAAAAGATACTCGTAAAGTCTCTATTTAAATAAGAGATAAGGAGAAAGGTTGCTAGGCTAGGAAAGTAACTATAGTACCCAATAAATGGAAAAAGCAGTGTAAACCCCATTAGGAACAAGTAGCATTCTTGCTATCAATTCAAGACAACAACCCTACAATGCTAACCTTGATTGACCCGACCATCACTCAGTCCATGATTCCGTGTCTAGTCTCTTATGCATTAGGGAATCTCAAAGCTAATAAGGAAGAGGGAAGTAATAAGGAAGGTAGTCAAATTACAAGAAGCCATCACAATTTTATTTACAGTAGGATGAGATCATTCTATAGAGATAGGGGAGTAGATAGCTTGATCCACTAGACAAAAGAGATAGAGAGAAACTGTGCTAGTGAGCATAGAGTTAAGTTTGCAACATGCATGTTGATGGGAAGAGCTCTCCTCTAGCGGAGTATTCAGGTCAACACTTTGGGTGTAGACGAAGCCTATGTAACTCCTTGGGAATAGTTAAAGAATCAAATGATAAAGGAATTTCGTTCTGGCAGAGATGTGGCACGAGCCGAGCAGGAATTCAATCATCTGAGAACCAAAGAGTCAGGATTTGCTTTCTACATGGTACACTTTAAGTACATAGTCACCATATGCCCTGAGTTGGTCAACTAGGAGATCTAGAAAATCAATGCCTATCTCTAAGGGTTAGCTCCCCATATCAGAGTCGAAGTGCAATCACACCAGTCTAGTACCCGTGAGGAAGCTTCAGTCTCAAGGACCCCATGCCCCAGAACCCAAGAAGGAATAAGAAGAAGTATAAAGATGTTAACAACAAGTGGGGATGAATCCTCAAGGGCTAATCCATTCGACCCTTATGGAAGGAGAAATAGGAAAGCAGTCCTCGTGAGAAGACTCCCATTATGTAGTAATTGTTGACTTCAACATCTAGGAAAATGTGAGGAGTGTAACATCCGGATATCCAGGTATGGGAATTTGAGTATTTTATATTGTGGAACGAGGAGACTCGGCAAGTTGACGCCTCAACTCGTCGAGTAGGATCGCGTTTTGGGGACCAGTTTAATGAAGGTTCTCAACGAGTCGGGTATTTGGACTCGCTGAGTTGGCACTGTCAAGGAAACCCTAATTGTTCGGGTTTAGGACCTATTTAAAGGACCTTATGGCCTTCAGTGGCGGCGACCTACACCTTTAAGAGACTCATATCGAACCAGAGAGCTGAGAGAGTGAAGAAGAGTCATTTTTGGAGCATTCTTGAGGTGGTTGTGCAATGGAGTAGTCATTTCCAGCAAAGGGAGGTCAAGGGGGTGTCGATTCAGAGCTTCTGAGCTTGCATCTTCACCATAGAGGTATCAAATCGTTCTCCCTTTTTTGTTTTGGGTAAGATTGGTGATTTTAGGATTTTCTAGCTTCTTTTATGGCTTGATTTGTGGAGTATAGTGTCCCATTGAGTGTGAAGCCATATATCTGGACCCAAAGAGGTCCATAGAGTCCCTTCCATCCTGCTTTATGCATTCTATTTGGAGTTTTGAGCTAGGGTTGTTATGTAATGAAGGGTTTCAGCCAAATGAGCTTGTAGAACCTTGCATGAGTGCCCAAGGTTCGACCTTTTCGTGGTTATTGGCTTTGAGGGAGTTAGATCTATGGTTTGGTGAAGCAGATCTGACCTCAGAAGGTCAGATGAGGATTGTCATGGGAGCAACTCGCCGAGTGAATTGGCAGACTCGACGAGTTGAGTCGGGGTTGCCCCGCGATTCGTTGCCGAGTAACTCGACGATTGGAGAGGGAAATCGTCGTGTCTAAGAGATTTAAAAAGGATTTAGAGAACCCGCATGGACTAGCCGAGTCACTCTTATGTACTCGCCGAGTCTGGTCAGTGTTGACCGTTGACTTGAGTTGTCTTATGTTAACTTCGGGAGTTTTGGCCAATAGAGGTAATAGAGGTCAGGGAGGGGTAAAATGGTCTTTTACCTATTACCTGACTAGAGAGGGAAAGAGTAATCGCTGGTTAATTAGAGTTGGGACTTCGAGCATTAATTAGAGATATTTTCCTTATTTGTTAGGCGGTGGCGAGTCCGAGGTTCACATGTGCAGATAATTGCTTTCTGATTGCCAGGTGAGTCTTCTCACTATACTTTACCTTGAGTAGGTAACCAGAGTTATGTGACAGAGTATTTATATGCTATGTATGTTATGTGTTGTACTGCATTATTTCTATGTGATTTATGTTGTGCATGTTTACAGAGTTAAAACCGGAGGGTTCCCAGAGTTAGAACCGGAAGGTTCATAGAGTTAGAACCGGAAGGTTTATAAAGTAGGGTCCACAGACCCACTTATTGCCTCGAGTGGCTAATATGTGTTATGTGTGGTATTTTGGGGAAGTTACTAAGCTTCGTGCTTATAGTGTTTTGTGTTATGTGTTTCAGGTTTCTCTCAAGATCACGGGGCGGCACCGGCTTGATTGTACACACCAGAGAAAGAGTCATGTTTTGAGGATCCTGTTTTATTATGCACGTGAAAATGGAGTTATGTTTTGTAATTCGATTATGGATGAGATTTTAAGAAAAGTGTTTTTAACAATTAAACGATTATTTTTAAATGAAAATTTGTTTTGAAATTTACGGTGTTACAAGTTGGTATCAGAGCCTTGGTTTGAGGGATTCGGATGCACCTTCGGGTAAATCTAGACTCAAACTAAGGATTTAAGACAATTTTTCAAAAAATAATTATGTTTTTATAAAGCGAATAAGAGTTTCAAAGAGAAAGCAAAAAGAGCAGTGTGTACAATCAGCCAGAGCCCGAATGGTGATTTCCCAAAACACCCTTATTTTGTGTTATGAGATATTTGTGATACACTTTATGAGATATTATGCATGCTAGAGACAGGCTAGGCAATTCATATTTTAGGACTAGAGTGGCCTGATTTGTGATGCCTTAGCCTAGGGTTGCTGTTATATGTGATGTGCTTTCGAGTATGTGCTGAGCGAGAGTGTCCAACATGAATTTTTTTAGGGGATTCGAGTAGAGGAGTAATATGGAAGAGGTATCTATATGAGCATATGAGGAGCTTGCCGAGAGGGTAGCCAGATGCCCACGTGGGGCGGAGTTGTTAGAGTTCAATGATATCCATCACATATGAGGACAGTGAGTGGATAATAACCTAAGGAGGTTTTTCATGCTAAAGGGGATGTTTCAATGCCCGAATGTTGCTTGCTTCGTGCCTTGTGGAGCTCTCAAAGATGGGAGTCAGCTACTAAGTGAATATGATGATATTCAGGAGGTAGATGGTTGGCATCATTAGGAGCTCTTCAGCAGCTGATGGCAGAGAAGTGCGGGAATCTAGGAAGAGCCTAGGGAGTAATCTTAGCCAGATGAGTGCGCTGGCAGAATAGAGAATTTCGCTAGAGAGCGAGCACGCGCGACGGGATTGGTGAACGAGAAGGTCGAGCAACTACTTAGGAGCTCCGGGATAGTCCGTGTGGAAACTATGGGTAGATGTGGCAGGTAGTATGGGCCCATACTACTGAAAGAAGAGGACCCATACTTGATACAGGGAGTATTCTGAAGGTTCTAATGAGCGGATTGAGGAGTGATGTTATGGTTCGAGTACCATACATCGGAGCGGATTGAGGAGTGATGTTATGGTTCGAGTACCATACATCGGAGCGGATTGAGGGGTGATGTTATGGTTCGAGTACCATACATCGGAGCGGATTGAGGAGTGATGTTATGGTTCGAGTACCATACATCAGAGCAGATGGAGGAGTGATGTTATGGTTCGAGTACCATACATCGGAGCAGATGGAGGAGTGATGCTATGGTTAGGGTACCATACACCGGAGCATATCGAGAACAGATGTCATGGGATGAGTACCATGGTTCGTAGTGAATGATGCTTGTGGTTCTCTGGTTATCCGGTCATGATTGATGAGGTAGAGATTGGACGCTATGGGTTTTAGGCCTGTTGGCCATGATTGAGTTCGAAGAGGCGTCCCTGAGAGGGAGGTCGAGAGCCTTTCAGAGTATTTTGGTTAGGAGTCAAAGGGAGGGGAGAATTTCGATATGAGTTGAGCAATCAGTCGATAGAGGAGATGTCACCTTCTATGACCTGGGTGGTGCTATTTATGTTTGTGTGCGAAACATGAAAGGCATGATGTTTAAGTTTTGGGGTTGGGGGTAAAACTTGCAGGATGTCATTGATGATGATTTTCCACTAGAGTATCAGGTAGCATGTGTGCCGCGAGGCAGTGATTTATCATGAGCAGATAGTCAGTTGGGACTGAGATAGTCGAGGACCACGTTACACCTATTTGAGTATAGTAGGGCGAATTGTAGTGGTATCAGTGGGAGTGGGTCCCAGTTCTTGGGATGATCCTGTTGGATTAATGTCTAAGTCCATAAATATAATTGGTAAGACTTGACCCGACCCGGCATGGTCCATTTGGGTTGCATGGCATCATGCACTTGGACATACTATAATGAGAGAAATAAGACACTTATGGTTATTAATATATTATAAGTTCTAGTATATTAATAATAAGAATAATAAGATTATTTAATTAGTATTGATCAAGAATTAATCTAGGATTAATTAAGTGATCAAAAGAAGACTAATTAAATATATGGGTTGATTGTGTAAATCATCCATACTTGTATAGTGGGCTAATGCTCCATGGATAATCAAGTTGGGCTAAAACCCATAGGATGGTCCATGGATGCTCCATGGTGTATTTGAACCCATGGATCCAAGGAAATGGAAAGTCATGACAATTAGGGTTTACCCTAATTGTAACACTATATAAAGATCTTATTCTTGACAAAAATCGGTCACTAGAGTGAGAAAAGAAAGGGCTAGCCGATTTTCATGAGTGTAGAATTCTCTCAAGTTATTCCAAGTGTATTTGGTGTTGTGTGAACCATTTGAGGTGTCACACTTGGGGCACTTGGCACTCAAGCTTCATGAAGACTTTCTACATGAAAGAGGTATGTATTCTATCTTGTTATATTCATTATTTTATATGCTAGATTAGGATAATACCTTGGAAGTTCTTATTTGCATGTATAATAGAGAAAAGATAGATCCAAAGTATTTAGGGTTGCATGTACACTTAGGAGTGTTAGAATGCTCAAAACCCAACAGTGGTATCAGAGCCTAGGCTTGTTTTCTTGTTATACTTGCAAAAGAGGCTGGAAAATCGAGTTTTGATGCTGTCTGCCCAGCAGACTCACCGAGTCCATGTATGGACTCGCCGAGTCCAAGGCAAAAAGCATCCAACTCGCCGAGTTGGTTCGTGCACTCGACGAGTTGGACCCCCAGACAGCATAAATTCGACTTTTTTCGGCTGGAATTGGACTAGGAACATTACCCTAAGATGTTTTTGAACTTATAAACTTGTTTTTGATGTGGTAATGTTCATGGTAATCCAATTTCAAAGATAATTGTCAATAGATTCATGTTTTCTATTAGTTTAAAGTTTAGACTAATTACATGATAAAGTTTGATTTGAATTATCTTGTTCTTATGAGTTGCTTAGATTAATAGAAAGGGTTAAATGCTCGTTTGAGCGTTTGAAACGCAATAGACTACGAAGTCTTCTATCCCTTCGGGGAGGGATAGTATTGGCGCGGTGCACAAGGCTCGTTTGAGCGTTTGAAACGCTCTCTCTTGTTTCTCTTCCCAGTCAAAGGCCACGCCTTTCTGGGTCAAGGTTGTAAGGGGTTTCGCTATTCGGGAGAAGTTCTGAATGAATCTGCGGTAGTAGCCAACGAGGCCTAGAAATTGACGAATTTCTGTAGGCGTCTGGGGTGCTGACCAGTTCTCAACGGCTTTAATTTTGGATGGGTCCACGTGGATTCCCTCTTCGCTTACCACATGTCCTAAGAATTCGACTCTTCGGATCCAAAATTCACATTTCGAGAACTTCGCATAAAGTTTCTCCTTTCGTAATGTCCCTAGAACTTGTCGCAGGTGGTCGCCATGTTCTTCCTTACTTCGGGAGTAGATCAGGATGTCATCAATGAAAACGATGACGAACTGATCCAAGTAAGGTCGGTATACTCTATTCATCAGATCCATGAAGACTGCAGGCGCATTGGTCAATCCGAATGGCATCACCACGAACTCGTAATGTCCGTAACGAGTTCGGAAGGCTGTCTTCGACACATCCTCCTCTAGTACTCGTAACTGGTGATATCCGGATCTCAGATCAATTTTGGAAAAATAGTTCGCTCCTTGCAGTAGGTCAAATAGATCATCTATGCGAGGCAGAGGGTAACGATGCTTGACCGTCAGTTTGTTGAGTTCTCTGTAGTCGATACACATACGGAATGATCCGTCTTTCTTGTTAACGAACAAGACCGGTGCTCCCCAAGGTGAGAAACTTGGTCTTATAAAGCCCTTGTTGAGCAGTTCGTTAAGTTGACCAGAGAGTTCCTGCATCTCTGCTGGTGCTAAGCGGTAGGGCGACTTGGCTACTGGGGTAGCTCCTGGGACTAAGTCGATTCTGAACTTGACCTGCTGTTGCGGAGGTAATCCAGGTAGCTCTTTTGGGAAAATGTCGGGGAAGTCGCTCACTACTGGGATGTTCTTTAGTTCTTTCGTTTCAAGGCTCATGTCGACGACGTGAGCATGGAATGCATGGTATTCTTTACGCAGATACTTCTGTGCTTGAATACTTGATATAATACGAAGACTTGCACCAAGTTTGTCGCCGTAGACTATAAGAGTTTCGTTTGACGGAAGGTTTAGACGGACTGCTTTCTCGTAGCACATGATGTCGGCGCGATGAAGACTTAACCAATCCATGCCGATGATAACGTCGAAACTTTTTATTGAGAGACTCATATCGAACCAGAGAGCTGAGAGAGTGAAGAAGAGCCATTTTTGGAGCATTCTTGAGGTGGTTGTGCAATGGAGTAGTCATTTCTAGCAAAGGGAGGTCAAGGGGGGTGTCGATTCAGAGCTTCTGAGCTTGCATCTTCACCATAGAGGTATCAAATCGTTCTCCCTTTTTTGTTTTGGGTAAGATTGGTGATTTTTGGGTTTTCTAGCTTCTTTTATGGTTTGATTTGTGGAGTATAGTGTCCCATTGAGTGTGAAGCCATAGATCTGGACCCAAAGACGTCCAGAGAGTCCCTTCCATCCTGCTTTATGCATTCTATTTGGAGTTTTAAGCTAGGGTTGTTATGTAATGAAGGGTTTCAGCCAAATGAGCTTGTAGAACCTTGCATGAGTGCCCAAGGTTCGACCTTTTCGTGGTTATTGGATTTGAGGGAGTTAGATCTATGGTTTGGTGAAGCAGATCTGACCTCAGAAGGTCAGATGAGGGTTTTCATGGGAGCAACTCGGCGAGTCCATAGGCAGACTCGACGAGTCGAGTCGGGGTTTCCCCGCGATTCGTTGCCGAGTAACTCGACGAGTGGAGAGGGAACTCGTCGTGTCTAAGAGGTTTAAAAAGGATTTAGAGAACCCGCATGGACTTGCCGAGTCACTCTTGTGTACTCGCCGAGTTTGGTTAGTGTTGACCATTGACTTGAGTTGTCTTATGTTGACTTTGGGAGTTTTGGCCAACAGAGGTAATAGAGGTCAGGGAGGGGTAAAATGGTATTTTACCCATTACCTGACTAGAGAGGGAAAGAGTAATCGCCGGTTAATTAGAGTTGGGACTTCGAGCATTAATTATAGATATTTGCCTTGTGTGTTAGGCGGTGGCGAGTCCAAGGTTCGCATGTGCAGATAATTGTTTTCTGATTGCCAGGTGAGTCTTCTCACTATACTTTTCCTTGAGTAGGTAACCAGAGTTATGTGACAGAGTATTTGTATGCTATGTATGTTATGTGTTGTACTGCATTATTTGTATGTGATTGATGTTGTGCATGTTTACAGAGTTAGAACCGGAGGGTTCCCAGAGTTAGAACCGGAAGGTTCACAGAGTTAGCACCGGAAGGTTCATAGAGTAGGGTCCACAGACCCACAGAGTTATAGCCTCGAGTGGCTAATATGTGGTATGTGTGGTATTTTGGGGAACTCATTAAGCTTCGTGCTTACAATGTTTTGTGTTATGTGTTTCAGGTTTCTCTCAGGATCACGGGGCGGCACCGGCTCGATTGTACACACCAGAGAAAGCGTCATGTTTTGAGGATCCTGGTTTATTATGAAAGTGAAAATGGAATTTAAATTTTGATTAAAAGTTTTGATTTTGAAATATTTAAATTCTAAACCCTAATGTTTTGAAATGTTTCAAAACTTGCCCTCAAGTTTTGGAATTTAAAGGTTGATTAAAAGTTTAATTTAGGAATGTTAAATTCGAAAACCCTAGTATTGTTTTTTGAAATGTTCAAATCACACCCTTATGGTTTTATTAATTAATTAAGGTGTATAATTAAAAGAGGTTTAATAAATCCATAAAGTTTTGGTTTACAATTTAATTGAATTAAAAGTATAATTGTTAAACTTGACCACATAGTATTTTAAAAGTGTAAAATACACCCTATACTATATATAACATTAAAAGTCTAACATTATATATATGTATGAGTAAAAGTCAGTCTTACCGTTAGTAGGCCTCATTCACGAAGCTAGTCTATAAGGGGTTTTAAGGAAATTGCCTATAAAATGGCGATTGAATGGGTATCCACTCTTACCCACCGCACTTTTGACTAGTGGAGGGTCGTTAGCCGAACGGGTAGGATAGGACAAAACCTTCCATTATAAGTATAATGAAGTACATAAGTAACTAAATGTTTTACAAAATTTCCAATCTTAGTTACTTTAGGAAAAAGTCAATTGATGCAATTCCATGAAATTACACTTTGTACCCTTGCGAAGACGTTAGTGGAGCGTGTGTGGTTTACCGGCACACTAAATGGTTCTAATAAAAGGTAGCAAAGGGTGACTCAATGTTTGTCATAGTTCGGTGGAGCGTGTGTGGTTTACCGGCACATCGAATAGTTGACTGTAACATGTGAGGGCACCATGTAAGTTTGCATGGTTATTCACACCCGCTTTCTGATCCTCGACATCCCAGTCACAAACTAGAGGGGCATATCGAGATTTAAACATGCCATTGAAATGTTTAATAAATCTCAAAGGATCTAGGAGTTTTCATAGATTTAAAACTTAAATTTCTTTTTCGTTTTTCATGGTGGAAATTAGAGAATCGTCATTCACTTACCTTCAAATACTTTGCAACTAGATTACAGCATCCCTTTTCTAGGTTGTAGCGTATTGTGTTGGGTCCTAGCCTTAATATCTCATTTGGGTGATTTATTAAGGACTCAATCAATCAACTAACTTGAATTTATTTTTCTCCCATTTTGTAGATGTCAAAGTACAACAACTATGGTCTTCCCAAATCTCGTGGAACAAGCATTCCACATGAAGATGATATTCCACGATTCGATCGCGGAACAAGAAATCATGCTTCACTTCCTCCACCTCCTCCAATTATTCTCCCTAACCCACAAGATCGAAGAATTGAAAGGTTCAATGTCACTAAAGCCCTATTAGAAATGAAACATGAAAATGGTAAACCCGTGTGTGCCTACGTTCTAGGAATGAAATCACACATCGATAGGTTGATAATGTTGCGTGCGTCATTCCCTGATAAGTTGGCTGTGAACTGGGTTCTGCAGTCACTTCCTGAATCATATAATGAGTTCAAAAGAAAGTATTATATGATGGATCATGACGAAAACCTCATTGACCTAACTTACATGCTCATTGCTGCTGAATCAAAAATGATTTGGCAAACCAATGGAGCATATTTGTTGGGAAAGTCAACCAACCATGCTTCCAAGGATGTTCTAGGAGAACCAACCTGCGTTTGCTGCCAAGAGAAAGGGCGTTGGATACAAGTCTGACCTAAGAGCCTGAAGAGTCCATAAGACGGGAGAGTCAAAGAGTATGGTTGTGCTTCAGGTAAAATCCACTATCTAACTCCATTAAGTTCCTATTTGTTGATTCTCAATACATGATGTGATAAGATTGCATTTAATTGTTATGAAGGATCAGTGAAAAGAGAGGAAGCTTGATGAAAAAGCAAGATGAGTCTAATCACAAAGAAATGAATCTCGATCACATGGACTTGAAGATTAGATTTTGAGCTTAGAAAGTTATGATAGAATTGTTAGGAATATTTGACTACATAGTTTTTCAGTTGATTTTGCATTGTAAGGACAAATGTTTTCCGCTGCTTTTATGAATATAATAAATTTTGGTTTGACTCATTTATTTATTTCCTTGCAATGAAATCGTTATGAAAAATTGATGTTCGTATATTTCTACAACGAGTGGATGTGATTCTCAATTATGTTGTTTGTGGAAATGTCAAGAATTTATCAAATAGGGAGAGTTTCTCATCACCCAAGGTTCAATTGGACAGAAACTTGGAATCATGCAACTTGGTTGCACGATGAATGAGAAATTTCATATTTGTAAATTACACTAATTCATTGACCAAGTGTCAAGTGAAGGACTAAGAGATCGAGTACACAAAGTTGTGTGTTGATTAAGTCCACCACAAGAGTAACAAAGATATTTGTCATGATTTACTAAAGGTTTAGTAAATATGATTGTACTTATAAGATTAAGTGTAATTCTGAATTGATTGAAAAGGTTTAAATCAATAGCAGAACGAATAAGAAGAATCAAGTAGGCAGAAAGATAAAAGTTTCTCTGTTCTAAGAAGAAGGGAGAGTACCTTTTATGCTTTTTGATATGTCTTAATGATTAAGAACCATATCTCAATTGATCCTCTAAGTGAGTCTTAGTACAATTGTATGTCTAAGAAGAGGAATTAAGAATTGAAGAAATGGTTAAATCAGAAAGTCAATCATACTTCGTTCCAAAAACAAGTCTTAAAGTTAAGATTATGATATCGAGTGACAAGTATTAACAAGGTTTATAACACTCATCAAATGTAGAATATGGAAAAGGGTTTTCTCATTCTTGCACATTTGAAATTGGTAAGTTGTGATGTCTTGGATTAGACAAAGACCAACGAGGACCAATTTGTGAAGTGTTTTGTCTTGATAAAAGATACACTAACTCTTGAATATTTGGTTGTCAAGAAATGTTTATTGACAAGAGAATCTTATATGTCAAGGAGTCAGTGGGAGTCTTAATGGTCTTGAAAAATTTAAAGAACTAACCAAGAATAAACCTTATCGATCATCACTAGCACACGAGTTAAGGTTTACAACCTATCGTGTTGACATTATCCTGTATCTATGTCGTTCCAATTGAGTTAATTATGTATATGAGCCCTATGAGTTATCATTTGAACGCATAAAAGGCAAGCACCTTGATAAATGAAAAGTACATTGATAGGAAAGGGTGAGCTGCTTAACTACTTGGAAGACATGGTGGGCAGCCGTGTTACCACAAGGCAATAAATCAAGATTAATAGTTCGGTCCATACAAGTTTGGATTTGTCGCAAACTTTGGTTTTGAGAAATTAACATGGATAAGAACACATACACCATTAAAATCTAAGTGTCATAAGATTCCCTCCTTCATGAAAATGATTGTGAGGAAATGCTTTCACTAAGAGAGATTTTAAGAAGATAGTGATTGTGAAAATTGGAATCTCGAATTCGATTATGGTTACAATATCCCTTTCCATGATTCGAATTGTGAGATTTGGCAATTAGTCTAAATTGTTTGGACACACATACGAGCTATCTAAGACAAAGGTGTATAAAGAAGCCTTGACAAAAGATTATCAAAGCGTTAAGTATTAGAAACATGAACTTAAGAAATTCAATAAGTATTGTTTTTCTAGAAGTTAAGCTAGTTTCTGAATACATGTCAAAGCTAGTGAGAGCATAAGTGTTATGTTTATAATAATCATCATGATAGTGGGAGCATAAATGTTATGATTATATGATTATTAAGGCAAGTATTGCAAGTTAGCAATATTAATTATAGAAAAACAAGAGTTATACTTTGCAAAGTTGTAAGGGTTGAATAGTTGTTTTGCTATAATTAAGGGAGAGAATATTATGCTTCATTTCAAATCTAAAGGCTTAGGTTGTGGGATGTTAATAAATTAGTCAATGATACGTAGTGCGTTCTCAAATTTCGATTATGATTACAACATTCATCTTCATAGTTCAAATTGTGAGAACGTAGCACATAAAATATTATGGCAGAACATTGATAATGTATCAAATCTTCATGTAAGACATTATGCATCGTGTCCCATACGCTTCGAGTATAGGATCGATTGCAAATGCTATAATATTTGATCATTCTAAAATTTTTCAAATGTCTAGCGCATTTAGAGGGAAAAGGACAAGAATCGGTTTTTGACTAAGATAATTAAACAACTATCAAAGGACAATCAAAAGGTCGCCAAGGATTGGTCGCTTGTGAGTAGTTGGAAGTATGATATTGGATGGACCATATCGACATTATTATGAATAGAAAAGATTCTATTAAGAATGAGTTGTCATATGGCAAATATGGAAATGTTTCTATATTGGGAGTTAGATATTAAGAATCAATGTCTAGATTAGAAATTTTATGCAAAAGGATGTTTAAGGAATGTGTCTTGAGTGAGAGACATCACGTCTATGGAATTGTATTGTAACAATCACAAATAGAGAGCCTTGTAATTTCATTGGCAATAGTCACTGTGACTTTGGTGCAGTGATATTATGAAAGGATCATTGCATAAAATTTTAGAATCTAACATATTCCATAAGTGGCAAGAATTTGATATTCTTTCACTTGTGAAAAGGATTAGGAGTTGTGAAATGAGTATGAATGGAAATGTGTTCATTTGATCTATTTCACAAAGTAAGAACCATAGGTAAGCATTGTGTTCATGCTAAGAGCATGGGACAAGTGTAGTAATAATTCAAGTAAGAAGTTGATTACCCGAAACAACAAATAATGAGTAATCGATATGGTGATAAATAAAAGGTGTTTTATTTATACTCAAAGGTTTGAGGCCATATGGGATTAGTATTATTCTTGTGTTTCACTTTGCATGTTTTGACTTCCTGAATAATTTAATTGGTTAAGAACAGTCAAATTATTCGAACGGGCCATAGTCGTTCATATGTTGGGAGTAGGTATGAATGAAGACTATCATGAATTGGTGTGTGGATTGTCTAAAGAGCATTAGACATAAGCAAATGTTTGCTGCAACGTTCTTGAGTGCTTATGAATATGATTTGAGCATTGGATTAAACCCATGCTCACTTGGATCACTTCATGGATTTTATCACGAGTGATTGGTGAGACGATAATATCTTATATTCTTGAAACCGAGATGTGTGAGTTGTATCTTGTGAATCGGTTGCACATTGATAATATGTAAACGCACTAGTAACTTGGTGTTATAAAACATATTGTTGTGTGTAATTCGGTAAGTGAGTGCAAGCAAACACTGAATCAAAGTTTATCCGTTCCTTTTATCCAAAGTAGGGTAAAAGCGATATATGTGGGCCCCTCGATGATTTAGTGATGACACCTAAGCGCTTAGCCAAGCCGGGACTAAATTGATATGTTCAATTGTAGTCTATTGTCAGTCGTCATAAATCTGAATTCGGGAAAAGCACATAGACAGAGAGAAAGATTTAGATCCATGTCTTAGTCTATACGATATCTAGAATGGAGGAATATATGATCCCTTATCTAAAGGAGATGCGTATCTGATAAGATCAGAGTTGACAGCGGCTTTAGAAAGCTACGATTGCAGATCATGATCTAAAGTTATACGCAGAATAGTTATTAGACATATCCAAGTGGGAGACTGTTGGATTAGTGTCTAAGTCCATAACTATTTTGGTATGTACTTCACTCGATGGTGCATGGTCCTTTTGGGTTGCCTTCACCAAAGCAACTTGATAGGATGAATTATGGAGAGAAAGGATTAATTATGATTTATTAATATATTATGAGAATAATATATTAAAGAAGAAATCATATTGTTTAATTAATATTAGTCAAGAATTAATAAGAATTCAGTTTGTGACTAAAAGAGATTAATTAAACTTAAGGGACTGGAACTATCAATTGTATGATAGTTGAATATTGAGCTAATGGACTCCATATTAAAGGGGTGGACAATTCTATGGGGAAACCTATTAGAAATCGTCCTAGGCCTTTAAGGAAGGAGCCCATGGGTTGCTTAGGGCTTAAGCATCCAAATTAGGGTTTCCTTGTTAGATAACCCTAATAGCCTCACTATTTAAAGAACCCTTATGCCCCAAAAACGTGGACAAGCTTCCTTCTAGGGTTTCCACACGTTTTGGGCAGCCTCCTTCTCTTCTCCTATTCATCCTCTTGCTCTTGGTGTTTGTGAGCCATTAGAGGAGTGACATTTGTGACTCTAAGCTTTCTAAAGTCATTACAAGGAGGATTTGAGATTGTTATTGCTACATAACAATCAAGGTATGATGTAAACCCTAATTTATATGCTATATTGATTATCATATGCTAGATCTAGGGTTTATAGTCTTGGATAACTTGCATGTACAATAGAGAAACCTAGATCCAAGCATTAGGGTTTGTATGAGCACATAGGATGTTCTTATAGCTAAAACCCATCACATACAACCCTAATGCTTTGGATCTAAGTATTCTCAAGTTATACATGCAATTTCATTTTATCCAAAGCATATACCCTAACTAGGATGCAATTGGAGATACACAACATAAAAACTAGTTAGATGAATATCTCTTAGTTGTAGCTTGTAGTTCTTGGCCTTTCAAGAGCTTAGTACCTCAAGCGTGATACCTCTAATAAGCTACAAAAACCAAAAGAAAATGGAGGCTTGTGAGAGAGAGGTTATGAAGAACAAAAATTGGCTAGGGCTTCACCTTGGAATGCATTGGTTTTAAGGAGTTAGGGGTTACATTTATAGGGTGTCATTCCTAGGGTTTCTTACATGTAAACCCTGATTCACCATGAATTTTCACATTTCATAGGTCCTTTGGACTAAACCTTCATGGACTCTCATATAGGTTTAGTCCATCGCTAGTCAACATGGATCATTAGCCCAAACTATAACTATTACTAATTTACCCAATTAGTCCCTATAAATTTAATCAGTCTCTTTTGATCACTAAATAAATTCCAAATTAATTCTTGATCAATACCAATTAAATAACATGATTTCTCAATTAATATATCATTCATATACTATATTAATAAATCACAAATAAGCTCTTTCGCAAATATCCATCCTATCAAATTGCTCCGGTGAAGGCAACCCAAAAGGACCATGCTACTATCGTGTCAACTACATACCAATTATAGTTATGGGATTAGACACCTAATCCAATAGTCTCCCACTTGGATAAGTCTAATAACTATACATGTCAATGCTACTTCAAAATCCGATTAGCAATCGTAGCTCTCAAAAGCCGCTGTCAAACTCTAACCTAGTCAATGACACGTCCTTTAGATAAGGGATCATATAGTCCTTTGTTCTTTAAGATATCGTGTGGACAAAGACATGGAATAGAGTCATACTCATTGTCCAATAGTTTGTTTCCCGATTTATGATTTGTTTGACTTAGAACTTAAATGAACACATCAATTCAGTCATGACCGGGACTCGACAAATAAGTCAAAACAAAATCATCGAGGGGCCCAAGATATCGCTTTTAATCCTCTTAGGATAAAAGGAAAAGATAAACTTCGACTTATATGCTTGTACTAATTACTTGTTAAATTCTACACACCAACACTTTTTATAACATCAAGTTACTGATGCGTTTTCGTACGATCAATGCACAACCAACTCGTAATTAACAACTCATATATGTTGGTTTGAAGAGTATATAATATTATCTTCTCACAATCACTCGTGATAAATTCCATGAAGTGATTAATGTGAGCGTGGTTTTAATCCAATACTCAAATCTCATTTCAGGAGCACTCATGAATGTTACGGCAAACTTTTACTATGTCTAAACACTTTAGTCAATCTACAAGCCAATTCATGACATTCTAACCTCATATCTTACTTCCAAAGTATGATTAACTATGGATATTTCAAATAATCATATTATTCTGGAAGTCAAAACATGCAAAAGTGAAACATAAAATAAACAATTAACAGAAGATAACAACTTTACTCATAAATAAACCCCTTTATTTAATCATCAAATGTCAATTACATTTTACAAGTTTCTAAATAGCTATCTAATCACTAAAACTAATATCGTTCTTCAGCCCAATACTCCTACCATGCTGCAAGTGCTTAACCTTACCCAGCCACTTCGTAAGGGGATCTGCTGAGTTCTCTTCTGACGATACCCTCTTCACTACAAGGAGTCCCTCTTCTACTCGATGTCTTATAAAGTGATATTCTCTGTTGATGTGCCTGGGTCTGCAATGCTCCCTCGGTTTTTTCGTTAAGGCAACCGCACCCTCATTGTCACAAAAAATCTCCATAGGCTCCTTTATAGCTGGTACAACTCCAAGGTCTCCGATGAAGTTATTTAGCCATATTGCCTCCTTCGACGCTTCGCTTGCTGCTATGTACTCTGATTCGCACGATGAATCAGCTATAGTCTCTTGTTTGGAAGTTTTCTATGTTAATGCTCCTCCATTTATGGTAAATACCTAGCCCGACTAAGAGCGGAACTTATCTCTGTCGTTCTTTAAGCTGGCGTCACTATACCCTATCACTCTCAAGTCATCACTTCTACCGAGGGTAAGGACCTGGTCCTTAGTCCTCTACAGGTACTTAAGAATGTTCTTTATTGCAATCCAGTTTGCTCTACCAGGATTCCCTTGATATCGACTAACCATGTTCAAAGCAAAAGCCGCATTAGGTCGAGTACATGTCATAGCATACATGATCGAGCGAACGGCGGAAGCATATGGTACACGACTCATTTATGCTATTTTGGCATCGGTACTCGGAATCTGAGTCTTACTCAGTTTGGTATTGCTCTGGATAGGAAATTCCCCTTTCTTGGAATTCTCCATGTTGAAACGTTTCAACACCTTTTCCAAGTAGGTACTTTGACTAAGTCCTATTAGTCTTTTAGTCCTATTTCTCAATATCCTTATCCCTAGAATGTAAGCAGCTTCCCCGAGGTCCTTCATAGTAAAACACTTCCCAAGCCAGCACCTAACCTCCTGCAAGGTTGGAACGTCGTTTCCTGTGAGTAGTATGTCTTCCACATACAATACTTGAAAGCTAACAATACTCCCACTAGCTTTAACATATACGCAGGACTCATCCTCGCTTCTTGAAAATCCAAAATCTTTGACTTTCTCATCGATAAAAAGTTTCCATCTATGAGATGCTTGCTTTAATCCATAAATGGAATTCACAACCTTACACACTCTATTAGGGTACTTCGCATCTATAAAACCCTCTGGTTGACTCATGTAAACATCCTCAGCCAACTTTCCATTAAGGAAAGCGGTTTTGACATCCATATGCCATATTTCATAATTATGAAACGCAACAATGGCTAGCATAATCCTTATAGATTTGATCTTCGCTACTGGTGAGAAGGTCTCGTCATAGTCATCTCAAGGAGTTTGAGTAAAGCCCTTCGAAACCAATCTCTCCTTATATGTGTGTACTTTCCCATCGATGTCGGTCTTCTTCTTGAAGATCCACTTGCACCCGACCGTCTTACGACCTGGTACATTTTCAACCAAGTTCCAAACTTGATTGTCATACATGGAATGAATCTTTTTTTCCATTGCCTCTTTCCACTTTGCATAATCTTTGCCCATCATGGCTTCCTTGTAGTTGTTAGGTTCATCCAAATTTATCAATTTGCTAACTGATAAACATATCACCTTCACTTTTTATATGAAAACCATACAACACAGGTGGAACACTAACTCTACTAGAACGTCTCAGAGGTATGGACTCGTCAACAAGTTCAACAAGAGTCTCATCCTCAAGTTGATTGCTAGTGCTAGAGGTTCCTTCATTGCTTAAATCTTGAAGCTCTTCAAGGTCAATTTGCCTCCGACTATCCTCTTGGAATATGAGTTCTCTTTCACGAAAGACACCCCTTCGTGCTACGAAGACCACGTTCTCACTAGGTATATAGAACAAATATCCAAAGGATTTCTATGGATAACCGATGAAAATACAATGCTCATTGCGAGGTTCGATCTTGTCGTGATTCTCACGCCTTCCAAAAGTCTCGCAACCCTAAACCTTGATATGTGGTAATGAGGGAACCTTCTGTGTCCATATTTCGTGAGGTTTTTTGGAAACCTTATTAGTTGGGACTAGATTAAGTATATGGGTGACAGTCTCTAAGGCATACCCTCATAATGAGAGAGGTAGCAAAGCTTGACTCATCATGGAACAAACCATGTCCAAGAAGGTCCGATTGCGCCTCTCATCCACACGATTAAGTTGTGGTGTCCTAGGTAGTGTCAATTGTGAAACAATTCCACATTCTTTAAGATAGTTGTGGAACTCGATACTAAGATACTCACTACCTCGTTCGGATCAGAGAATCTTTATCTTCCTGCCCAATTGATTCTCCATTTCTTTCTTAAACTCTTTGAACTTTTCAAAGGTTTCCGACTTGTCCTTGATTAAGTAGATATATCCATATCTTCTATAATAGTTGGTACAGGTTACATAGAAGCAGTTAGCATCTCTTGTGGTAGATCTGAAAGGTCCACACACATCGGTGTGTATGAGATCCAACAAACCTTCACCTCTTTCTCAAGTACTAGTGAAAGGTGACTTGGTCATCTTTCCAAGCAAACAAGATTCGCATGTGTCATCCGACTTTATGTCAAATGACTCCAACACTCCATCCTTTTGGAGTTGGGCTATGCGCTTCTTGTTGACATGTCCAAGACGACAATGCCACAAACATGCTTTGTCCAAACTATTGGAAGAAATAATGTTTCTCGCCATATCTGGCGAGTAGAAACAATTGTTCAAATGTAACCTTAAACCATTATTAAGCAATAAAAAATAATCTCTAATATTGGTGACATGCGACGCTTTCCTATTCGCCATGATCAAATTCATCTTCCCGTGCTCCACATCCCTACTTCTTCTTAGACCCTACAATTCAGAGAAAATATGAAAACCACATCCTGTATCAAGGACCCAAGAACCAACATGTGATGAGTTATTAGATTGAATAGTTTAAATACCTACGAAGGTGGGCTTTATCTACCTATCCTTAATGTCCTGCAAGTATTTTGTATAGCTTCGTTTCCAGTGCCCCTTTTCATGACAATGGAAGCACTCTACTTCCTTTGGATTAGATAAGGGAGCAGCAGGACCACCTTTAGATCCACTGGAAGAGGATCCATAATGAGACTTTCCCTTGTGGTTCTTTGAGGCATATTTCCTCTTCTTTCCCTTCTCATGTCCAATTGCCAAGACTGGGGCAGCAGTAGGAGTGGGTACACCAGACTTTCCTTTTAAACTACATTCAACAGTTCTCAGAAAGCCTTGACGCTGGCTTAGAGTAACTTCCTCCTAGTTCATATGGTAAGTCATTGTGAACTGATCATACTAAGGAGGCAAGGAGTGTAGGATAATGTCAATAGCCAACTCTTCGTCGAAATTGACATTCAAGTTTAGCAAGCGGTCCACATACCTTTGCATCTTGTGCAAGTGGGTCGTGATGGTCTCTCCATCCTTCATGTTTGTTGTTATCATAGAGGCAATGATTGCATACCTTTCTGGCCATGCACTCTGATGGTACCTTTCCATCAGGTCTTGGTGCATCTCGAAAGTACAGAAGTTCTCATAGGATTTATGAAGCTTAGAAGTCATAGTGGCTAGCATGATGCACGACACCTTTGTCAGGAGTAGCAGTTTCTTCATCAATCTCCTTTAGCTCTTTGTCGAGGACATATTCCTTTTCCTCAGAGCGAATGGCCATGTGAATGTTTCAAATCCAGTCACTGAAATTCAACCCATCGAAAATGACCGTCCCACACAAGTACATGAGGGAGAAAGAGCTAGAAGCATTTGAGTTCTTAGTGTTGCTTGAAGTAGACATCTGAAAAGAAAGAGACAAGTTTCGTTAGATAGGAATTCCTTAATGTGACGCCCAAATGAAATATTAAGGCTAGGACCCAACACAATATTTCACAACTCAGAAGAGGGATGTCGTAATCTAATTGCAAAATATTTGAAGATAGGTAAATGACGATTTACCAATTTCACCACCCAAAACTAAATTTTTTAAAGAATTAGGTTTTATGAAATTCCTAGTTCTTTTAGATTCATTGAACTTTTTGAATGGCATGTTTAAATCTCGATTACGCCCTTCAAGTTTGTGACTAGGATACCAAGGATCACAAACAAGGTGTGAATAACCATGTAAATTTTCTTGGCACTTTGGAGTCATTTACCACCTAATCAATGTGTCGGTAAACCACACACGCTCCATTGATCTATTACAATTCTCGAGCTACCCTTTTCAACTCTTGTTAGTCCATATTAGTGTGTCGATTAACCACACACACTCCACTAACAACTTGGCAAAGTGCAAAGTGCAATTTCATGGGATAACACTATTTTCACATTTTTCATAAAGTAACTAAGATTGGGAATTTATGAAAAACATTTAGTTACTTTTATAGTTATCATTATACTTTTTAATGAGAATTAATGTCCTATCCTACCCATTCGACTAACGACCCTCCACTAGTCTGGAAGCAGTGGGTGAGAGTGGACACCCATTCAATCTCCCTTTTATAGGTAATTTCCTGATACCCCCTTATAAACTAGCTTCGTGAATGAGGCCTGCTAACGGTAAGACTGACTGTCTTATACTTATATATATATATATATATATATATATATATATATATATATATATATATATATATATATATAAGTATTAAGCTTTTAATATTATAATAGTATAAAGGTTGAATTTTAGACTTTTAAAATTATAGAGTTTAGAATTTAATGTTTCATAAATAAGACTTTTCAAATTCCATAACTTGAAGGCAAATTTTGAAACTCTTCAAAATCTTCTAGATCAAATTTTTTAAATTAATAAAATAATCATATAATTTTATCTCTTACTAATTTGACCTAATTCAACTCATATAGCAAGACAATTCAAATCAAATAATACAAATAATCAACTTATCATATAATCAAATTATCATAAAATTTGACAGTTGTCTTTTAATTGGATGAGGATAATCACCACCATATCAGAAAAACCGAATTTGATGATACAAAATAGTTTGAGGTAATGATACTAATTGAATATTGGCCAAGAAACCGGAAGAACTGCATACAGATGATCCTACTTGTCGAGTTCATGGCATGTACTCGTTGAGTTGGACCAACTCGTCTAGTTCCCTCATGGGACTCATCGAGTCCAACAGTTAGAGGCTAAAAATGAATTTTTTTTAGCTTTGAAAATAACACAATTGCATTAATATAACAGAAAACACCCTAGGCTCTGAAACCACTAATGGGTTTTAAGCACTATAATATCCTTATGGTGTACATACAAACCTAATGCTTTGGATCTAAGTTTTCTCAAGTTATACATGCAATTTCATTTTATCCAAAGCATATACCCTAGCTAGCATGCAATTGGAGATATACAACATAAAAACTAGTTAGATAAATACCTCTTAGTTGTAGCTTGTAGTTCTTAGCCCTTAAAGAGCTTAGTACATCAAGTGTGATACCTTTAATAAGTTACAAACACCAAAAGCAAATTGAGGCTTGTTAGAGAGAGGTTATGAAGCACAAAAATCGGCTAGGTCTTTACCTTGGAATGTGTTGGCTGATTTTGGGGAGTTAAGGGTTACATTTATAGTGTGGAATTCCTAGGGTTTCATACATGTCAACCCTAATTAACCATGACTCTTCACATTTCATTGGCCCTTTGGACCAAACCTTCATGGACTCTCATATAGGTTTAGTCTATTCCTAATCAACATGGATCATTAGCCCAAACTATAAGTATTACTAATTTACCTAATCAGTTCACGTAAACTTAATCAGTCTCTTTTGATCACTAAATTAATTCCATATTAATTCTTGATCAATACCAATTAAATAACATGATTTCTTAATTAATATATTATTCATATAATATATTAATAAATCACAAATAACCTCTTTCTCAAATATCCATCCTATCAAATTGCTCCGATGAAGGCAACCCAAAAGGACCATGCTACTATCGGTTCAAGTACATACCAACTATAGTTATGGGCTTAGACACCTAATCCAACAAGATATTGGTGGTGGAGAAGTAAGTGGTAGTGGCGGAGTAGCTGTAGTATCGATGGTTGTTGTCGAACTCCCATCACCCATATTAACATTTACGTCCTTATTAGATAAGTTCGCATTGATGTTTGATGTTTCATCCTCTTCCATATTGGACTTGGAATATTGTAACGACGTGAATTTCCAAAACAATTTTTCATTTTTCAAACCTAACATATCTCATAAAGTAATCTCAAAACTCAAATTTATCAAATGTTATCTCAATAAAACATATCCCAAAATCTCAAATACATAATACTCTATAAGTGTGTTCAGATCATGTCGGCGCCTTCCCGCGATCCATGCTAGTACCTGAAACACATATCACATAACACGGTAAGCATAAATGCTTAGTGAGTTCCCCAAAATACCACATACCACACATAAGCCACTCGAGGCTATAACTCGGTATGACCCTCCAGTCAATGTGTGTCAGCGGGACCCTCTAATCCCGTTGCTCATTGGATCCTCCGGTCTAGTCTAGCTCGTTGGACCCTCCGATCGGGTCTAAATTGTTGGACCCTCCGGTCCGGTCTGATCGAGGACCCTCTGGCCTCATGAGTCGTTGGACCCTCTGGTCTAGTCTATACAACACATAACATACATATAACACAATGCACATAAATCTCAAACATACACATACACATAAGACCCTCCGGTTTGCACATACATGCCACTCTAGGTAATGTGCAGTGAGAAGACTCACCTCGGGTAATCTCAGAAAGTCTCGAACTCGAAATACTGATCTAGCCTCCGCCTAAACACATAAAGTAATTTACCTCTAATTAACAACAATTCTGAAAGGCTAGACTAATCCCTTCGTATAATCTCTCAGAAGGGGAAACGACCATTTTACCCCTCCAATGGTCCAAATGACCAATTGTTGATCAAACCATAAAAGTCAACAAAGGTCAACAGAGGGCAGTACGCGGGGCGTACCAAATCTGCATGCGGGGCATACCCCGGCTATCCAGAATCGGGGATCACAACCCCTACGCGGCACATTTTAAGATTTACGCCTAGCGTAAGCCTCAGTTTCATGCTCTTAATGTTTTTGGTCTGAATCAATTAAGATACAAGATCATATTCCAGATCTAGTCCTTCTAATACCTCTTAACCCATAAAGTCGAAGCCTTTAAGCCTTTGCATGGCTATAAAGGTCACCAATCACTCCAAACTATTATCCTCTCTCCTCATTAACGTCCTTAACTCATGCTTGACTCAATACTAACGATCAATATTGGATTTTTATGGATCTACAACACATTTTATACTGAAATGGGGCAGATCAAGGCTTATGGAGACCATTTACTCATAAAGTCTCCATCTTGGTACAAAAACCCTAAAAATTGGTCCATAATGTACAAATCCAAAATGAAGAAGAAAGCTTTGAGCTTTTTACCTCCAAGTGGTGCCCCAACCTCTGTAAAGCTCAAATCCAAAGCTTGCACTCTAACTCTAGCTTCCATAATGGCCATCTCTTCTTCTTCACAAGCACACAATGATACTTTCAAGCTCAAAACACACACACAAGCTTAGAACGAAGGTTTGCCTCTCTTAAGGTTTCACTCTATGTAAAATGGTGGCTGGGATGGTGGCTATAGTATTCCTTTTATAGTGCTCATGTTTCATTTAGGGTTTTGAATCTAGCCCCATTACGCCCAGCGTAAGCTAAGGTACGCCCAGCGTACCTGGGTAAAGTGCGCGTCAAAGGAACGCCCATGGGTTCACGCAGCGTACTCTTCAGTACGCCCAGCGTATCCACTCCTCACCCTTTTCTATTTTGGGCTAATTTTGACAACTTGGAAAAGTAGAAGGATTAAAGAGATATACCTCAATTTCAGGATGTTATAATTCTCCCCCACTTGAATTAGATTTCGCCCCCGAAATCGCTTCTTATCAACACATAGATCGAACGGATAATCCGAAAAGCACCACCGAAAGGACCTCTTATCATACAAAAATCTCTTCCAAAGACACCTGATCCCAACAGGAACTCCCGACCCTGAAGAAGGACAGACCCAACTGCTGCTACGGTACTTGATCTGACTCTTTCTGAACTTGAAAACTCGAGTGGTCTGTCTCTTTGCCAGACCACCGTCGCAAAATATCATGTTAATCTCACATCAATTAACAGACTCTAAGAACACTCTATCAACTCTAATTCTCTAATCGATCTCGGTCAAACTCAGGAGGAATGGAAAGGTCCTAACCCACTAATGACCTAGCTACCGCCTAACCAACTATCAGAACTTATCGAAAATAATAAATCCTAAAAATCTGACCTCAAACACAAGAAACGACCACACTCACTTGGAAGTATCCTCTGACTCCCATAGTCATAAGCCCCAGCTTCCTGTTAGATTTCCCTTTCAATACTAAGCACCAGGTCAGCTCCCGACCCAATAGATGAACCTCCAAAGGTTACTCATTGCAAACCAAAACGTCTCACTGACTTCCTTCTCACGATGACTATCTCGACTCATCGCGACACACAAGTCATGAAGTTCGCTTTATCCCAAGCGAGTGCTACAACTCATCTGAAATCGTCTCGCTTTCGACCCTTGGTCATCTTCCAACCACTGGTTCCAGGCGCCTTGCGAGTATTCTCATACCAACGGAACTAACGCACCCCGTTCAAATAAATCTGACGAAGATCAATATCCCTCAAAATGAAACCCATCTACAAATCGAAACCTCATCTCGCCTACTCAACACATGAACGAATCCAGGCCCAAGCTCGAGAGTCTGATTTAACAGCAGGCTTGGAACCACTTAATTCCAATCTGGTACTCAACTCATGACCCAAGATTTGCGAATTTAAGCACACATCTTCTCCCTAATTCCTCCCGATTACGACAATCCCCACTCAACCTAGGATATATCAATTCCCAAATGACACGGAGACCCCCGTCTCGGACCTGGTTTGACAACCAGGCTCCTGAAGACTCAAACGATAAGGCTACCCAAACCTAAGAACTCCTCTGCGCCATACTCTAACTAGTGAATACTACGGCTCCCCGTAGCATCACAACACCCTCTCACTTACTAGTGAGTACTACGGCTCCCCGTGGCATCACAACACCCTCTTGCTGACTAGTGAGTACTACGACTCCCCATAGCATCATAACACTCTCTTAATGACTAGTGAGTACTATGGCTCCCCATAGCATCATAACACTCTCTCACTGACTAGTGAGTACTACGGCTCCCCATAGCATCACAACACCCTCTCGCTGACTAGTGAGTACTAAGGCTCCCCGTAGCATCACACACCCTCTCTCTAACTAGTGAGTACTACGGCTCCCCGTAGCATCACAACACCCTATCGCTGACAAGTAAGTACTAAGACTCCCTGTAGCATCACAACACCCTTTCGCTGACAAGTGAGTACTACGGCTCCCCGTAGCATCACAACACCCTCTCACTGACTAATAAGTACTACGGCTCCCTGTAGCATCACACACACACACTATCTCTCTCTAACTAGTGACTACTACGGCTCCCCGTAGCATCACAACACCCTATCGCTGACAACTGAGTACTACGGCTCCTTGTAGCATCACAACACCCTCTCGCTGACTAGTGAGTACTACGGCTCCTCGTAGCATCACAACACCCTCTTGCTGACTAGTGAGTACTACGGATCCCCGTAGCATCACAACACCCTCTCGCTGACTAGTGAGTACTATGACTCCCCGTAGCATCACAACACCCCCTCGATGCTTAGTGAGTACTAAGGCTCCCTGTAGCATCACAACACCCTTTCATACTAACTCATGAATGTTGCAACTCCCTGTAGCTTTATAGTACTTTCTCTTACCATCCCACAGTCTCATCCTCTAGTCGACACCACTCACTGCATCTATTAACCCACGATCTATGGCCCAACATCGATAGGTGCACACATACGCGTCCAAAAGTAAGTATCACTACTCCTGAAGACAACCGTCATGACATAACTCATTTTCTCACTGCAATTCTCATTCTTAAATAATCTCTTTTGAAATCAATCAGTCGAAGAGCTCCCTCTGGAACCATAGATACTTGCTACACTGGTTGTCATCTCTTAACTCAGAACTCAAAATAATATGGAATTAAGGACATCATACCTGGATACCTCGGTACAATATAACAGAATCTCATGATGATTTACTCAAACCACGGATCTCATACTTACGGCACCATACTCGAATACCGCATTGCTCTTTTAGAATCTCACAACCGATCATCCTCTCACACCACTCGAATCTTAGAGTATTCCATCTACCAATTGGAAACACAAATGCATCGTCAATGGCTCAGAACATGTTGAAAAAAACCTGAAGCTTCCCCTCTTTTAATCACTAACCATACGAAACTACTCATATCGACCCTGATTGCACTCGAACTCAACATATTCCAACCCCGAAAATCCTAGGTCACAATGAATTCTCCAATCTCTGTCTAACCTGCCACATCAGGATAACTAGTAAACCAGAAGCCCTAACCCTCACAAGTCTTGGTAGTCAAACCATATGACCACCTCTCGGTCTGCTATGCATCATGGTACCCTAGCCATGTTATCTCCCCTTAATCTGCTACGACTCATGGTACTCGAACCATGTTCTCTCTTCTCAATCTGCCTCAAGTCATGGTACTCGAACCTTGAAATCATCTCTCAATCTGCTACAAACCATGATACTGGAACCATGACATCACCTCTCAATCTGCTACAACCCATGGTACTCGAACCATGACATCACCTCTCAATCAGCTACAACCCATGGTACTCGAACCATGACTTCACCTCTCAATCTGCTACAAACCATGGTACTCGAACCATGACATCACCTCTCAATTTGCTACAAACCATGGAACTCAAACCATGACATCACCTCTCAATCTGCTACTTAGATCCTCTGAAATGCTCCCTGCATCGAGTATGGGTCCCTAAGTATACTCATCTGAATAAGTAGCTGCTCAACCTTCTCAATCACCAATCCACACGCATGCTTGCTTCCCAGTGAAATGCTCTACTCTGACAGCATACTATCTGACTAAAGTAACTTCCTAGGCTCTTCCTAGGTCCTCATACTTCTCCGCCATCAACTCCTAAGAAACTCCTTATGATGCCAGTCATATACCACCTGAATATCGTCACATTCGCTTGGTAGTTGACTCTCATCATCGGGAGTTCCAATAATCACGAAGAAAGCAGCATTCGAGCATCAAATAAACACGTAAAACCAACTCTAGTTGATAACTCCACTTGTGTCACACCCGAAAACCGGAACGGTGGAAATGTTCGGGGGTAGAGGACGTCATGTTTAGTATCACAATACATGCATCATAGTAATAAAAGTAACAAACAACCATCTCATTAGAAAGAAAGTGTTTACAAAGTATGTGGTTCACATATCATAGACTACAAAGTAAATAACAAAACAAGACTTGAAGCTATATTGCTCCATCTTCTGAATCCCAGTGCGCATACCTGTCTACTGGTCTCCTGAGAATACAAGTTATTTTGAAAGCGTAGATCAACATTTAAGCTGGTGAGTTCATAAGATTTTAATGATGTAAGAAGTTGTAAGAAAGTTGTAGTAAGTTGCAAGTTCTGTTTAGAAAAGTTCGCCTGTTCCTCCAGAAAATCCTATATTTCCTGCTTTGATGAAAGATATGTAAAAATGACTCTACAATCCTTTCTATGAGTAGTAAATGGATACAGGTTATATAAAACCCATAGTAAACAAACAATCGGTTATGTGTATCTGCCCTAAGCCCACAACCAAACAAGGAACAAGAAATAAGGTGGAAGGCACACATCCCATTGTTTGTTAGATATTTGTTGTATATATCCATGATGTATTCACTTGGTATTCACGGAGTTAACTACAATAGTTCCTTCATATTTGATGAAAAGATTCTCTAAGAAAAACCTTATTTATTTTATGTAAAAATGGTAACCACATTGGTTCCTTCTATAATCAAATATCGAATAGATAGTTAATTGTGTGAATCTGCCCTAAGCCCACAACCAAACAAGGAACAAGAAATGAAGCGGAAAGCACACATCCAACTACCTATCGAGTATTAATTATATATAAACCTGATGTATAAAGTAATGTATTATAGAGTTAACCAGCTAAGGTCCTTTAAGTTTATATTGGTTTAATAAAATAGATTAAACCCTTTACCGGTAAGTTTCTAGTTTTGTATATCAAATGTTCTAATTGAAAAGTATGTTTTGTACTAGAAAACGGTGCATTGAATTAGCATCCTATGACCTGGCCCATACATGGTACTCCTTATGATTACTTGGTGTGTACAGAATATATATAAAGCTAAGATCAAATAGATAGTAGGCTGGGTGAATCTGCTCTAAGCCCACAACCAAACAAGGAACAGGAAATGAAGCGGAAAGCACACATCCTATTGCCTGTCGGATCCGATTAATATATATCCTTGACGTATACACTAAGGAATCATAAAGTTAGCATTATAGGCCCCCTTCCTACTAAATGTACTAGACTCGACTGTTCTATTTGTCATTTGTAAAATGTAAGTTTTCCCTAGTTTATAACTATCTTAACTCGAAAATAGTTTGCATTAAATTTCAAGTGGATCTGTCACAATATGAAAGTAATGGGAAAGTGTAAGTAAACAGTTGTCCTTTAAATTGACATCCTGACGTACTTATCACCTTAAAACATGTTTGTTTTATTAAGTTCATAATGTAATGGATAGTACCCATACTATACGCTTTCCCTGCAAGAGATTATGGGGACCAAACGCAACTTCCGCAAACAAATTGCTAGGCCGTGTAAACTCACATTAAATTTATATGATCATGTATACCCAATTGACTATCACCTTTTGTTTAGAACAATGAGTTGGTGATTATTGGTATCGTTAGATCCTGTATTGTTCTCCTGCTATAGCATTTAGTATGTTCTTTCTGTTATTGTATCTTAGTATGTTCCTTCTGTTATCGCATATTGTATCTTCCTCCCTGTTTCTCATTATAGTATGATCTAGCCTCTAGTATGAACTGAACTCCTAAACTATACCCATTATAGTTTACTATTATGATTACTTGAACTGCTACTGAAAAGTCTCATTTATCTACTAAGTTATGATTGTGCTTTTAAAAACGGAGTTTTATAATCTATAAAGTAACATAACTTAAAAAGAGCTTTTGAAATGTTTTGATCACATATAAAAGACATAAGTAATCTTTCAAAAGATGTTTATAAGAAACATTTACACAATTATCATTGTGTTCAACTTGTATTCCCATTTAAAAGCATTTAAAACAGTTTAAAAGATTGATTATAGCGGTATGAACTCACTTTATGTGGGTGATTCAAACGAATATGCACGTAAGGATGAGACGTTCCACGAATGAATTATCAAGATAGAAACGAGTCCTAATCACATATAATGGCATATATTGGCATTAATATAGTGTTTAAAGAAACTAACATGCTAGGAAACACCCTTAGGGACTTGGACCAAGTGTTAGAATCACATGTGATGCATCTAAGGGGAGTGTACGGCCACAATGAGGAGTGTGCGGCCATGGGTGTACAGCCATGGAGTGTACGGCCGTACACTCATGGTAACAAGTGCACAAAAGGGTCTTTTAATGATAGGGAAGCTTGTGGGACAATTGATCATCAAGTATTGAAGCTAGATTTGCACTTTGGAGGCCCTTTATGGGTGTTTTGTGGGGTGTACGGCCACACATGGGTGTACGGTCGTACAATCCTTTGGATATTGAGTTTTGGTCGTTTTTATGGTGTTAATCAAGTGTTCCTAACATGTACTTAGCATAGGGAAAGATTACATACAATTTGGAGGCTCAAAAGGGTTCACAATCACCACGAACAAGTGTATGTTCTTGGTTTTCTTGGTGCTCTTGGTGAAATGGATGAAGATTTGAATACCTAGTCAAAAAGATGATTTCCATAGATGAAATCAAAGGGTGTTACTAGGTTAAGAAGGATAGCAACAAATAAAAACGGAAGAAAGGCTTACATTCTTGAAGATCAGGGTGAAAGATCGATGATAATTGAAAGAGAAATCGATGTTCTTGACATGGAAACTGAGGAAATGGCTTAGAAATGAAAGGATATCAACCTTATGGAGGAGGTGTACGGCCAACATGGGTGTACGGCCGCACAAACATGTGTGTACGGCCGTGCACTCCTTTATACGGCCGTACACTCCCTCACATGAAGTGTATGGCTTGATTTCAAGGCTAAGAACTTACGCGACTCAATTCTACACTCAATGCTTGAATGTACTGAGCTTTGAACCCTTAAACAGACTCTAAACATGAATAAAAGATAGCAGAAATGAGTCTGACACACGGTTGGATTGAATGGCTGAACTTTCAAGGAAAATACTTTCGGGTTGTCACATCATCCCCCCGTTAGATGGAATTTCGTACCAAAATTAGCTTTCTTATTAGTACTTCAGGGGTTGTGCTCCTCTGGTTGGCAGAATACTCACTCGTAGACCTGTAAATTTTGCCCTATTGTTCATGATTGGATTCATACCTTGTCCATCTATCATTACCTCATGTATACAAGTCGTATATAGTTAGGATTAGTAAGACGGTTGGATGTGCGACTCTGCCCCAGGTCCACAACCAAACAAGGAACATGAGATAGGGCGGAAACACACATACTAGATATGTGTAATCATATTCATATTCCTCCATCGCGTGTACACTGAATAGTGATAAGTGGGCTGTATTCGTCCCTAGCCTCTATGATCGAACTAGGTCTGCTAGGCGAGTGGTATTTTCGGAAAGATCTGCTGAACCTATGGCGACAAGGATTCGGAAGGCAAAGTACTCTTCGCACGAGTACCTCGGGGTTTGGAATACGAAGGACAAAACTCAGGTCTAGTTCGGACTGTTGTTACGAATGACGATGGTTTTGTGAACTTGATGTTCGAGGCGATAGAAACATATGAACTTAGTATGGTGAGGACCACATTAACTCGTGAAGAATGATAGAAACGGACTCTTTACTGAATAAAAGTTTGGCCGATTTGAAAAAATTGCATGTTATACGATGATGTACTCCTAGTACGTTCGACAATGTACTCTTTGTATACTTTCTAGTGCTTTCTGTTTTCTCCTTGATGTTAACACTTCTACGTATTGTACCATGATGAGCGAGTACATACAATGAAAGTGCTTTGATAACTAGTGTCGATACTTTATACTACGATCCTCCTTGGTACCACTATGATCGCTTGCGATATAAAAGTTATGAATAATCAAGATGAATAAGACGGTCGACTGAGTAAATCTGCCTCAAATCCACAACCCAACAAGGAACAGAAATTAATGTGGAATCACACACTCTAAGCCTGCAAAATCTTAGTTATGCACAACCCTGATGTACATACTCAACCATCATAGCTTCTCTGAACAAATCTTTTAGTTCTCTTGAATATTGTGACTTGTTCCGATAAGTGAGTTAGTATAATTACTTTTAAGTGTTTTCCCCCAAGTTTAAATCCTATATAAATATAAATTAATTTTTAAGGTAATTACTATTTCGAAAACGTATCGCTACTCGCTGACGACTCTAGGGTTGATTCTCCTGCGGTGATCATCAGAATTCGTCCATCCGCTCCTGAGTTTTTTGTTATGGGGTAGTCCCTCTGGTAGTGCCCATACTCATCATAGCCATAGCAGGCTTGGTTTTCTTCAGCTCCTGGGACTTGGCAGATCGGTTGAGCCGGTGCCCTGCAGAAACGGACTGTGTGTCCCTTTCTATGGCAGTTCAGACATTGCATTTCCCGGCATACTCCGGTGTGGTGATAATTGCACTTTCCACACTTCGGAAAGGTTCCAACATATCGACTGGCAAGTGCTGGAGAAGCAGGTGTTGTGGCGGCGTACATAGTACTCGTTTGTTGCTCCTGCAGGTTTCCTTTGTTGTTCGCTTCTTCTTCCTCTTATTCCCCAACTTCCGTTTATAGTCCTCTCCCTTTGATGGTTCGAGAACGAGGACTTCTACACCATGGCGGACACCATGGTCAATGAGTCGTTGGGCCAGGCGTTTGGCACTATCGAATATGGATGGGTTAGAAGACAACACATCACCTTGGATCAGGGCAGTTAGACCCCAGATGTATCTTTCTATCTTCTTGCTCTCCGGGGTAACCATCCCAGAGCATAGTGCTGCTAGGTCGCTGAATCAGTCAGTGTAGGCCACTATGTCTGAGTCGATCATCGTGGGCTCCCATAGTTCTTGTTCCAGCTTTTGAACTTTGCCCAACGGGCAGTATTCTTCTAACATTAAATCTTTTAGGTTATCCCAACCTATTGAGTTAGCCACCGATAGGGCCAGTGACTTAACATGGCTGTTCCACAATGTTA
The DNA here is from genome assembly GCF_051521515.1 of Lactuca serriola. NCBI lineage: Eukaryota > Viridiplantae > Streptophyta > Magnoliopsida > Asterales > Asteraceae > Lactuca > Lactuca serriola. The sequence goes on from NC_136410.1 coordinate 231,875,022, forward strand.
GGGCTTTGTCTGAGAAGATGCAGGTAGCAAACTTTACTTTGCTCCCTTTTGGGCACGAACAGATTGCGAAGATTGAATCTGTTTTCTTGAACCATCACATCAGAGCGATGACTCCACCATTTCCATTAAAGGATTTGGGTTTGAAGTTTATGAAGTCCTTGTACGAACATTCCCTTAGGTGTCTGTGAGAATCGCTGGGGTTGGCTAAGTAGGTACCACTTCCAGACCCGAAGGTACAACTTTCGCCGAAGTGAGCTAGAGCAGTTGCCACTGCGGAGGATAGCCTGGAGAGCAGCAGAAAATAACTGTGGCGTTGAAGTTAGAGTTATCGGAGTAGTTCGTCTGTTTGATCTGCGAGGAGGCATATTTGCTAAAAGGATACAAAGATGAGACGGAAATAAGTCTATAGCAGTGGATATAAGCCGAACGCTGAAAGACAAGCTAATCCTAGTTCTGAGGGTATCTGCTCCTGACTTGCACAGGGTTTTGGAAATAATTCATAAAAGAGTCTATACCAAATAAACTTTATGAATTAGAAATGGCTATCCTTGAATGAATATATGTGACCTGAATAATTGTGACCTGAATAATATGTGTTAGAAAATAATTCTAACACATATTGTGATGCATAAGATGTTTTGGTTACTTCGGTTGATCCTTCTTTGAAAACTTCTCATGAATTTTCTCTTGTTCCTCCTTGATTCTTCTGTTGACCACTATGAGGAAGTGGCTACATCTATCTGGGTTTGTCGTGCGAGAATGGAAGTGTCTAAAAAATCTATGAGATTTAAGTGAAACATTATGGGGTGATCCTTACAGAGTCCTCCTATAATCGCACAATGTATACAAGTTGTATATTATTTAAGATTAAATAGGCTTTCGAATAAGTGATCCTACTCCAAAACCACAACCAATCAAGGAACAGGTAGTGAATCATAGATCACAAACTCTAAGTCTATAAAATATCAATTATATAAAACCTTGGAAGTATACACTCCAAAATTATAGATCTATCTGTAAGGGTCTTTTAAGTTATCACATAAGCTATTTATAGTGCCTAAAATACTCCTATAGCATTTTAATGCAATGTACTTTGTATGTTTTAAACTTGTTAGCGTGTTATAGTATCATAAAATACTCCCATAGTATCTTATCTTGATGTTTTGATCTAGAATTCCCTTGAATAGAGTTAGGTAAGTTTTAAGACTATTGCAACACCACATCACTCCCAAACACATGTCGGTCTTATCTCGAATGAATATAGTTGATCAGGCTATATTGATCCTAGCTGTGATTACATAACTGTCCAGGTTTGACCACAGTGTGCAACCTTTAAATACTTCTGCTCTGTTCTTCTTGTGATACTTGTTCTAGTATGTATATATGTATAAGCATGTATGTATACTTTTAGAATGTATTTTTATATCCTTAAAATATAATATTATCCAAAGCACTTAAGCCCCATTGTATTTACAGTTCTATATCTTTTATTGGTTGATATACTTAGTTCACTATAAACAATGCTCGGATACCAATCTATCACACCCCAAAACCGGAACGGAAGAAACGCTCGGGGGTAGAGGACGACATGTTTCATATCACAAGGCATGCATCATAGTAATCAAAGTAACAAACAACCATTTCATTAGAAAGAAAATGTTTACAAAGTATGTGGTTCACATATCATAGACTACAAAGTAAATAAAAAAACAAGACTTGAAGCTATATTGCTCCATCTTCTGAATCCCAGTGCGCGTACCTGTCTACTGGTCTCCTGAGAATACAAGTTATTTTGAAAGCGTAGATCTGCATTTAAGCTGGTGAGTTCATAAGATTTTAGTGATGTGAGAAGTTGTAAGAAAGTTGTAGTAAGTTGTAAGTTTTGTTTAGAAAAGTTCGCCTGTTCCTCCAGAAAATCCTATATTTCCTGCTTTGATGAAAGCTAAGTAAAAATGACTCTACAATCATTTCTATGAGTACTAAATGGATAGAAGTTATATAAAACCCAAAGTAAACAAACAATCGGTTGTATGTATCTGCCCTAAGCCCACAACCGAACAAGAAACATGTAATAAGGCGGAAGGCACACATCCCATTGTTTGTTAGATCTTCGTTGTATATAACCCTGGTGTATTCACTTGGTACTCACGGAGTTAACTGTAATAGTTCCTTTATATTTGATGAAAATATTCTTTAAGAAAACCCTTATTTCTTTTATGTAAAAATGGTAACCATAGGGGTTCCTTCTATTATCACTTAGGTTATACTAGTTGTATATAATATAATATCGAATAAATAGTTAATTGTGTGAATCTGCCCTAAGCCCACAACCAAACAAGGAATACGAAATGAAGCGGAAAGCACACATCCAACTACCTATCATGTATTAATTATATATAAACCTAATGTATAAACTATGGTATTATAGTGTCAACCACCTAAGGTCCTTTAAGTTTATACTGGTTTCATAAAATAGATTAAACCCTTTACAGGTAAGTTTCTAGTTTTGTATATCGAATGTTCTAATTGAAAAGTATGTTTTGTACTAGAAAATGGTGCATTGAATTAGTGTCCTATTACCTGGCCCATACATGATACTCCTTATGATTACTTGGTGTATACATAATATATATAAAGCTAAGATCGAATAGATAGTAGGCTGGGTGAATCTGCTCTAAGCCCACAACCAAACAAGGAACAGGAAATGAAGCGGAAAGCACACATCCTACTACCTGTCGGATCCGATTAATATATATCCCTGATGTATACACTAAGGAATCATAAAGTTTGCATTATGGGCCCCCTTTCTACTGAATGTACTAGACTCGATTGTTCTATTTGTCGTTTGTAAAATGTAAGTTTTCGCTAGTTTATAACTATCTTAACTCGAAAATATTTTGCATTAACTTTGAAGTGGAACAGTCACAATACGAAAGTAATGGGAAAATGAAAGTACACATTTTTCCTTTGAATTGACATCCTGACGTACTTATTACCTTAAAACATGTTTGTTTTATTAAGGTCATAATGTGATGGATAGTACCCATACTATATGCTCTCCCTGCAATAGATTTTGGGGACCAAACGCGACTTCCGCAAACAAATTGTTAGGCCGTGTAAATTCACATTAAAGTTATATGATCATGTATACCCAATTTACTATCACCTTTTGTTTAGAACAATGATTTGGTGATTATTGGTATTGTTAGATCCTGTATTGTTCTCCTACTATAGCATTTAGTATCTTCTTTCTGTTATAGTATCTTAGTATGTTCCTTCTGCTATCGCGTATTGTATCTTCCTCCCTGTTTCTCATTATAGTATGATCTAGCCTCTAGTATGAACTGAACTCGTAAACTATACCCATGATAGTTTACTAGTATGATTACTTGAACTGCTACGGAAAAGACTCATTTATCTACTAAGTTATGATTATGCTTTAAAAACAGAGTTTAATAAACTATAAAGTAACATAACTTAAAAAGAGCTTTTGAAATGTTTTGACCACTTATAAAAGACATAAGTAATATTTTGAAAGATGTTTATAACAAACATTTACACAATTATCATTGTGTTCAACTTATATTCCCCCCTTAAAAGCATTTAAAACAATTTAAAAGATTGATTATATGGGTATGAACTCACATTATGTGGGTGATTCAAACAAATATGCACGTAAGGATGAGAAGTCCCACGAATGAGGTCTCGAGACACAAATGAGTCCTAATGACATATAATGGCATTAATATAGTGTTTAAAGAAACTAACATGCTAGGAAACACCCTTAGGGACTTGGAACAAGTGTTAGAATCACATGTGATTCATCTAAGGGGAGTGTACGGCCACAATGAGGAGTGTGCGACCATGAGTGTATGGCCATGGAGTGTACGGCCATACACTCATGGTAACAAGTGCACAAAAGGGTCTTTTAGTTTTAGGGGAGCTCGTGGGACAATTGCTCCTCAGGTGTTGAAGCTAGATTTGCACTTTGGAGGCCCCTTAAGGTTGTTTTGAGGGGTGTATGGCCACACATGGGTGTACGGCCGTACACTCCTTTGGATCTTGAGTTTTGGTCGTTTTTATGGGGTTAATCAAGTGTTCCTAACATGTACTAAGCATAGGGAAAGAGTACTTACGATTTGGAGGCTCAAAAGGGTTCACAATCACCAAGAACAAGTGTGTGTTCTTGGTGTTCTTGGTGAAATGGATGAAGATTTAAAGATCTAGTCAAAAAGATGATTTCCATGGATGAAATGAAAGGGTGTGACTAGGTTAAGAAGGATAGCAACAAATCAAAACGGAAGAAAGGCTTACATTCTTGAAGATCAGGGTGAAAGATTGATGATAGTTGAGAGAGATATCAATGTTCTTGACTTGGAAACTGAGGAAATGGATTAGAAATGGAAGGATATCAACCTTATGGAGGGGGTGTACGGCCAACATGGGTGTACGGCCACACACACATGTGTGTACGGCCGTACACTCATGTGTATGGCCGTATACTCCCTCACATGAAGTGTACGGCTTGATTTCAAGGCTAAGAACTTACACGACTCAATTCTACACTCAATGCTTGAATGTACTGAGCTTTGAACCCTTAAATAGACTCTAAAAATGGATAAAATATAGTAGAAATGAGTCTGACACATTGTTAGATTGAATGGCTGAACTTTCAAGGCAAAGATTTTCGGCTTGTCACAACTTGCTCTACTCGTACTCAAAAGGTGTCACCGAGCTCAAGCAACTGCACCCCTCGTGGGTATCTGACTACTCTCTCAGTATGCTCCTCAATTCTCATCTAGGTATCTCTCTTAGATTACTCCTCTACTCAAATCCCTCTCTAAAGGATTCCTGCGGGAGATTCTCTCTCAGCACATAATCGAAAGCAAATCACATATGGTAATAACTCCTATGCTAAGACATCACAAATCAGGCCACTCTAGTCCTAAAATAGGAAATACCTAGCCTACTCTCTAGCATTTATAACACATCACATAATATCTCATAACACATAATGTAAGGGTATTTTGGGAAATCTCCGTTCGGGCGTTGGTTGATCGTACACACTGCTCCTTTTTGCCTTTCTCAAAATCTTTTACTCTTTTTAGAAAAATTGTTTCTTTTATGGATGATTTTCTCAAATCCTCAGTTTGAGTTCAGATATGCCCAAAGGTGCATCCGAATCCCTCAAACCAAGGCTCTGATACCAACTTTTAACGACGTGAATTTCCAAAACAATTTTTCATTTTTCAAACCTAACATATCTCATAAAGTAATCTCAAAACTCAAATGTATCAAATGTTATCTTAGTAAAACATGTCCCAGAATCTCAAATACATAATACCCTATGAGTGTGTACAGATCATGTCGGCCCTTCACGCGATCCTTGCTAGTACTTAAAACACATATCACGTAACACGGTAAGCATAATTGCTTAGTGAGTTCCCCAAAATACCACATACCGCACATAAGCCACTCAAGGCTATAACTCGGTATGACCCTCTGGTCAATGTGTCTCAACAAGACCCTCTAGTCCTGTAGCTCATTGGACCCTCCGCTCCGGTCGAAATAGTTGGACCCTTCGATCCGGTCTGATCGAGGACCCTCTAGCCTCATGAGTCGTTGGACACTCTGGTACAGTCTATACAACACATAACATACATATAACACAATGCACATAAATCTAAAACATACACATACATACAAGACCCCCCCCCCGGTCTGCACATAGATATCACTCTAGGTAATGTATAGTGAGAAGACTCACCTCGGGTAATCTTGGAAAGTCTCAAACTCGAAATTCTGATCTAGCCTCCGCCTAAAAACATAAAGTAATTTACCTCTTATTTACAACAATTCTGAAAGGCTAGAATAATCCCTTCCTATAATCACTCAGAAGGGGAAAAGACCATTTTACCCCTCCAATGGTCTAAATGACCAATTGTTGACCAAACCCTAAAAGTCAACGAAAGTCAATAGAGGGCAGTACGCGGGGCGTACCAACTCTATATGCGGGGCGTATCCTAGCTATCCAGAATTGGGGATCTCAACCCCTACGCGGTGCGTTCTGAGATTTACGCCCAGGGTAAGTCTCAGTTTCATGCTCTTAATGTTTTTGGTCTGAATCGATTAAGATACAAGCTCATATTCCAGATCCAGTACTTCTAATGCCTCTTAACCCATACAGTCGAAGCCTTTAACCCTTTGCATGGCTGTAAAGGTCACCAATCACTCCAAACTCTTATCCTCTCTCCTTATTAAATCTGTAACTCATGCATGACTCAATACTAACGATCAAGATTGGATTTTTATGGATCCACAACACATTTTATACTAAAATGGGGAAGATCAAGGCTTATGGAGACCATTTACTCATAAAGTCTCCATATTGGGACAAAAACCCTAAAAATTGGTCCATAATGCACAAATCCAAAATGAAGAAGAAAGCTTTGAGCTTTTTACCTCCAAGTGGTGCCCCAACCTCTGTAAAGCTCAGATCCAAAACATACACTCCAACTTTAGCTTCCATAATGGCCCACTCTTCTTCTTCACAAGCACACAATGATACTTCCAATCCCAAAACACACACACCCAAGCTTAGAACGAAGGTTTGGCTCTCTTAGGGTTTTACTCTCTATAAAATGGTGGCTAGGAGGGGGGATTTAGTATTCCTTTTATAGTTCTGATGTTTCATTTAGGGTTTTAAATCTGGGCCCATTATGCCCAACGTAAGCTAAGGTACGCCCAACGTACCTGGGTAGAGTCCGCGTCAAAGGCACTCCCATGGGTACGCGCAACGTACTCTTCAGTACGCCCAACGTACCCACTCGTCACCATTTTCTATTTTGGGCTAATTTTGACAACTTGGAAAAGAAGAAGGATTAAAGAGATATAGCTAAATTTCAGGATGTTACAAATACGAAACCTCGGGTGGTGTGACTATCTTCTGTTTAGGGAGTGATGTAATAGGTGTTTGATTAATGTGTGTCAGGTCCTAACTAAATTGGTATAATATTGATGAATAAGAGTAACGTCCTTTTTAGGTTGCCCTCAAAACCAAGAAATTGTCTAGATTGACTTTAGGAGAGAGATAAATGTTTTATTAATATATTATATGACTAATATATTAATTAGAAATAATTATAACTAATTTAGAATTAATAAGAATTAATTTGGAATTAATTATGGGTTAATTAGAATTAATTATAATTTGAAGGACTATAGGTGTAATTGTTCAAAAGTTGAGTAGAGGATAGGTTTCAAAACCTTCCTGTGTTGGATGGTTTAGAGGCTCCTCTTGGAGCCTTCTGGAAGCCTTCATGTAGATAATCAAGGAACTAGATAATTACCTTATTTTAAATAATATTATTTTTTTTGTTCAAATTAGGGGTTCTAGGTGTTTTTAATCAACTTTAAATAGAGCCTTATGGCTTGGGATTTTCGGCAATGCTATTATGTATACCAGATCCAAAAATTTGCCTCATCTCTCCCCTCTCTCCTAATTCTTCTAGGGTTCTTGTGTTGTGGGTGTCAACCATTAGAGGCTTGCACGCAATTAAGGCTAGTTTTCAAGAGACTATTGGATTGATCTAGTGGGATCAAAGCGTTTGTTTACAATAACAAATCATAGTTATGGTATTCCTTTTGCAGAGTTTTGATTTCAATTAAGGTTAGAAAGTTTTCTTGTTCAATAGTATGTTGCTTCAATAGAGTTATGACATAGATCAAATTAGGTTGCATGTACCCTTAAGACTTTAAGGTATTTTCCGCATTATTACATGTAAAAACCTTCATTGGTATCAGATCATTAGGCTGTCTAACAGTTAAATGTGCATAAGTTGAACATGAACAATTGAAGGATTGCAGAATCGTCATTCTGTTACGCCGCCACGTCGTGGCCAATGTCTGATATGTGTTTTTTCTTCTCTTGCTAGAATGTGAAGATTTATTTTCCACGTTGTGGGGACCTCCTGTTCAGCGAAATTCAGATTTTTTAGGATAATTACATTTATAAATATTGCTTTAATTGGATAAAATCTGAATATTTAAATTAGTAAATATGATCTCTTAATATCTTGAATCTTAGAATTATCCTCATGATTTAATTAAATTTAATTATTTGATTAATTAAATGAAAAGAATTAATTTTAAATCATTTACATGATTTTTGAACTTTATTTTAAATGTTTAAAATACACCATTATACTTATATATATTAAAAGTTTAATACTATATCTATAACATGAGTCGGTAGAACCAATAGTAGGCCTCATTCATGGAGCCATACTCTAAGTGGGTATAATAAAACGACTTATAAAATGATCGTCATTGGGTGTCCACTCTCACCCACTGCTCCCTTGTATGGTGGGGGGTCGTTAGCCAAATGAGTTCAAAAAGATATAAACACATTAAAAGTAAAATGCTATAAAGTAATAGAACCTTTTACAAATTTCCCATTCTAGTTACTTTAAGGAAAATGTTAAAGTGTAAGCTAATTCATGAAAGTGCACATCAATCTTTATGAGTCATTAATGGAGTGTGCGTGGTTAAGCAGCACACTAATTAGGAACTATAAAGTTGAAATGATTGCACAACTCAAAATTATCATTAGTTAACGGAGCGTGTGTGGTTTACCGATATAGTAATTTGAGATAATAAAAGACATTGAGATTGTCAAGTGGGTTTGCATGGTTATTCACATCTTCATTGTGATGCTCGACATCCCAATCACAAATTGAAGAGCATAATCAAGATTAAACATGCCATTGATAAGATTCGATGAATCTCAAATGATCTAGGAATTTCATATAGATTGAAATTAGTAAAATGCATTACCTACCTTAAATGAATTTGTGGTTAGATTACGAAATCTATTTTCTTAATTTTAAATTGCATTATTGGATCCTAGCCTTGAATATTAGTTTAGGTTAAAATATAAAGGATTAAATCAACTAACAAAAGTCTTGTCTTTTATTTTTAGAGAAATGTCTTCAACTTGTGAACTTCCTCCTCCTCCTCCATCAAACCACAACTTCACTCTACTATCAGTCCTTGCTAAGGACAAGCTTTTCGGTCCAAAGTACAAGGACTGGATGAGAAATCTGAAAATGATGCTTCGCTACGAGAACAAAGAGTATGTTCTTACTAATATAATTCTAGAAATTGGCAAAGAAACTACCACTCGTAAGGAGATTGCTGAATATGATCAACACGTGGATAATGCCACAAAGGTCTCTTGCATTATCATTGCAACCATGGCACCTAAGCTCTAAAAGACTTATGAGTATTACTATCCATATGAACTTAACACGACCTTGTATCAAATGTTCCACAAGAAGGCAAGACAAGAGTGTTATGAAGTGGTCAAATCCCTTATGGCATGCAAACTGAAAGAAGGGGAATCTGTGTACGCTCACTTGTAGAAAATATAGAGGCATGTGGAAGATTGGAAAAGCTTAATGTGAACTTTGATAAGGACCTTTCCATTGACATGGTCCTTAACTCTCTGCCCAGTTGTTATGATTAGTTCATATTGACCTATCATTTGAGCAATACAGAGAACACATTGATTGAGCTTCACAATCTGTTGCAAACGGCTAAGGTAGGGATGAAAAAGTCTCATTCCAAAAATTTTGCAAGTTCCCCTATCATGGTTTTCCAACAAAGCAAAGGAAAAAAGAGAAAGGCCCTTTCCCAATCCAGATGGAAAGGAAAGATCCATCGTGATGGGTTTTGAGAATTCTAACACCCCTAAGTGTAAATGCAACCCTAGAAAACCTTGGATCTATGTTTGTCTAAAATACATGCAAAATATGATTTCTAAGGTTCATAATCCTATCTAGCATACATGGGGAACTTTTAATCTAAAAGATGGCTAGAATTACATACCTTGTAGTTGATTTGATTCCTTGAAAACCTTGAGAGCCTAGCACCCCAAGTGTGATGCCTCAAATGCTTCACACAACAACAAATTCTTTGGAATAACTTTAGAGTAGGTATAACACTTGTAAAGATCGGCTTGCCCTCTCTTGCTCTTAGTGTAGCCGATTTTTGGTGAGTATCATGTTCCTTATCTAGTGTGTCACATCTAGGGTTACACCATGTAAAACTTAATGTGACATGACTCTTCATTTCCATGACCCATGGGTTTCTAACTCCCATTGAGCATCCTATGAGTTTAACCCAACTTGATAATCCATGGAGCCTTTTAGTCCACTATACAAGTTATGGATGATTTACATAATCAACCCATATATTTAATTAGTCATCTTTTGATCACTTAATTAATTCCAAATTAATTCTTGATCAATACTAATTAAATAATACTATTAATATATTAGAACTTCTAATATATTAATAAACCACAAGTGTTATTTCTCTCATTTAGTCTATCCAAATGCATGATGCCATGCAACCCAAATGGACTATGCCGGGTCGGGTCAAGTACATACCAAATATAGTTATGGACTTAGACACCTTATCCAACAGTCTCCCACTTGGATAAGTCTAATAACTATATCTGTAAGTATGACTTCAGGAACCGATCAGCAATCGTAGCTCTTTGAAGGTCTCTCGGAACTGAGAAGATGATGATGCGCCATTTAAGATAAGTGATCATATAATCCTCTGTTCTAGATATCATCCGGACAAATACATGGAACAATTTCTTACTTATTGTACAACAGTTTATTTCCCGATTTCCGATTTCTTTGACATAGACCTAAATTGAACATATCAATTCGGTTCTGACCGGGCCCGGTACATAGGTCAAAACAAAATCATCAAGGGGCCCAGATATGATTTCTAATCCAAGAAAGAACAGATACACTTCGACTCATATGCTTATTCTACTACTTGTTGAATCACACACAAAAGTCCGTTTTATAACATCGAGTTGCCAATGCGGTTTCGTACGATCAATGCATAACCAACTCATAGGCAACAAGTCATATCTCTAGGTTTGAAGACTTATATGATATTACCGTCTCACGATCACTCGAGATAAATTCCATGAAATGATACCAGTGAGCGTGGGTTGATTCCAATGCTTAGAACTTATGAGTACGCATGAGTGTTGTAGCCCTGTCCAACAACTTAGACCTCTGCAACCAACGCATGCCAGTCTTGATTCATACCAACTTCCAACATATGACCGACTGTGGAGAATTCGAATAATATGATATACCAAACATAATTATTCTCGAAGTCACAATATGCAAAAGAAATATAGTAAACGATTGACAAAAGATAGCAACACTTTACTTATAAATAAAAACAACTTTTATTTATCATCAAATGTCAATTACACTTTACAAATTTCAAAATTATCTAACCACTAAAACAAATATCATCCTTCAGCCCTATGATCCGAGCATGCTGGAGATGCTTAACCCGACTCAGTCCCTTCGTGAGGGGATATGTTGGGTTCTTACCTGATGATACCCTCTTTGCCACGAGGAGTCCTTCTTCTATTCGATGTCTGATGAAATGGTATTTTCTATCGATGTGTCTGGATCTCCCGTGATCCCTTTGTTCCTTGGCTAAGGCAACTGCACTTTCACTATCAAAGAAAATTTCCATTGGCTCCTCTATAGCTTGTAAAACTCCAAGGTCTCCAATGAAGCTCTTCAGCCATATCACCTCATGTGCTGCCTCGCTTGTTGCTATATACTCTGATTCACAAGTTGAATCAGCCACTGTCTCTTGCTTGGAACTTTTCCAAGTAATTGCTCCTCCATTTAAGGTAAAGAACCAGCTTGACTGAGAGTGGAAATTATCCCTATGAGTCTGAAAGCTAGCATCACTATACCCTACAACTCTGAAGTCATCACTCCCATCGAGGGTAAGGACCCAGTCCTTAGTCCTACGTAGGTACTTAAGGATATTCTTTACCGCAGTCCAGTGAGCCTTGCCAGGGTTCCCCTGATATCTGCTGACCACGTTTAAGGCAAAGGCCACATCAGGACGAGTGTAGGTCATAGCATACATGATCGAGTCTACTGCAGAAGCATAAGGTACTCGACTCATTTATGCTATCTCAGACTCAGTACTCGGGCTCTGAGTTTTACTCAGCCTGACGTTACTCTAGACGGGTAACTTTCCTTTCTTGGAGTCCTGCATGTTGAACCTCTTCATCACTTTATCCAAGTAGGTAGACTAAGTCCAATTAGTCTTGTACTTTGATCTCTCAGAATCCTTATCCCCTGAATATAGGCAGCTTCTCCTAGGTCTTTCATAGAGAAACACTTCCCAAGCCAGGACTTCACTTCCTGCAAGGTTGGGATGTCATTTTATGTGAGTAGTATGTCATCCACATACAATACCAAAATGCTAACTATACTCCCACTAGCCTTGACATAGACACAAGATTCATCTCCACTCCTTGAACAACCAAACTCTTTGACTTTCTCATCAAAGCAAAGATTCCATCTCCGAGGTGTCTGCTTCAATCAATAAATGGATTTCTTGAGCTTACACACTCTATTAGGGTATTTTGTACTGACAAAACCCTCTGGATGACTCATGTAAACATCCTCAGCCAAAGTTCCATTAAGGATGGTGGTTTTGAAATCCATTTGCCATATTTCATAATCATGAAATGCAGCGATGGCTAACAGAACCCTGATGGACTTAATCTTTCCTACTGGTGAAAAGGTCTCATCATAATCAACTTCTGGAGTTTGAGAAAAGCCCTTTGCAACCAGTCGCGCCTTATATGTGTGTACATTACCATCCATGTCGGTCTTCTTCCCTAAGATCCATTTGCACCCAACTGTCTTACGACCTGGTACATTGTCAACCAAGTTCCAAACTTGATTGTTATACATGGACTGTATCTCGTTGTCCATTGCCTCTTTCCATTTGGCAGACTCGGGGCCTGCCATGGCTTCCGCGTAAGTGTTAGGTTCATCCAGACTTACCAATGTCTCATCACTGATAAGTGTCTCACCTTCCACAGTAATATGGAAACCATAATAATGCTCAGGTGCATTCCTAACCGTTGTGGAACACCTCTGAGGTACAGACTTGTCAATTAGCTCAACAGGAGTTTCCTCCTCATCTTGAGTGCTAGGGTTTGAATTTCCTTCACCGCTTGACTCTTGAATTTCTTCAAAGTCAATTTGCCTCCCACTGTTTCCTTGGCTTTTGAACTCTCTCTCTCTCTCTCTCTCTCTCTCTCCACCGCTCCTTGCTACAAAGACCACATTGTCACTAGGTATGTAGAAGAGGTAACCAAAGGATTTATGTTGGTAGCCGATGAAAATACACCTCTCACTTCGAGGTTCAAGCTTATCATGAGTCTCACGTCTCAAGAAAGCCTCGCAACCACAAATCTTAATGTGGTCTAGTTTGGGAACTTTACCAGTCCACATCTCATGAGGAGTTTTGGCAACTTTCTTTGTAGGGACCAGATTAAGGATATGGGCGGCAGTCTCTAAGGTATACCCCCAAAATGAGATTGGTAGCTAAGCTCGACTCATCATGGAATGAACCATATCCAACAAGGTTCTATTGTGCCTCTCAGCCACACCATTAAGCTGTGGTGTCCTGGGAGGTGTCAATTATGAGATAATCCCACATTCCTTAAGATAGTCGAGGAAATCTGTACTAAGATACTCACCACTACGATCGGATCGAAGCATCTTAATGTTCCTGCCCAATTGATTCTCGACTTCCTATTTATACTCTTTAAACTTTTCAAAAGTCTCCGACTTATGCTTGATTAAATAGAAATATCCATATCTATAATAATAATCAGTAGAAGTCAAATAATAACGATTAGCATCCCTTGTGGCAGATTTGAAGGGTCCACACACATCCATGTGCACTAGATCCAACAAACCTTTACCCCTAGCACAATAACCAGTGAAGGGTGACTTTGACATTTTTCCAAGTAGACATGATTCACAACTACCATCTGACTTTAGGTGAAATGACTCCAAGACTCCATCCTTTTGGAGTTGGCCTATGCGTTTCTTGCTCATATGTCCAAGATTACAATGCCATAATGATGCTTTATCCAAGTTATTATTATCAGAAGAATCAATACACAACACATTATTTCCTAGATTATCTACAACACACACAACTTCATACACACCATCACAAGGTAGTGCTTTAAAATAAAGAACATTATTAAAGAAAGCATTTATTCCACCAATTTCATTATCAAAAGAAAAGGTAAACCCTTGTTTGTACAAAGCATGAAAGGAAATAATATTTCTTGCCATTTCTGGCGAATAACAACATTTATTCAAATTTAAAGTAAACCCATTACTTAGCAACAAAGAATAAACTCCAATCTTGGTGACAGGTGAAGCTTTCCTATTCCCCATGATCAAGTTTATCTTTCCATGCTCCACATTCTCGCTTCTTCTTAGTCCCTGCAAATCAGAACAGATATAAATACCACAACCGGTATCAAGGACCCAAGAGTTAGAATAGGGTGAGTTATTAGATAGAATAGTGTAAATACCTGCATGGTTGGGTTTAACTTTCCGATCCTTCACATCTTGCTGGTACTTTAGGCAGTTTCGCTTCCAATGCGACTTTTCATGGCAATAGAAGAATTGAGCCTCTTTTGGGTTAGAAGAAGGAGTGAAAAAACCTTTCTTGGTTCCACTTGAAGAAGAGCCATCAAGAGTGCTAGCCTTGATACCCTTCGAAGAGCTCTTCCTCTTCTTCCCTCTACCTTTCCCGATTGCCAAGATAGGGGCGGAGTTTGGAGTAGGAGTAGGAGTGTTAACAACCGACTTACCTTTATGACCTGTTTCTACGGTCTGTAACGGTCCTTAAAGTTTGTTGAGTGTGACTTCTTCCTTATTCATGTGGGATGTCATGCGTAATTAATCATAACACGAGGGTAAGAAGTGCAAAATAATATATATTGCAAGCTCCTTGGGGAAGTTCACATTAAGCTTCAGCAAACGATCCACATACCTTTGCATTTTCTGCATGTGGCTCGTGACGGATTCTCCATCCTTCATCCTGGTTGTTATCATGGAGGAGATTATTTCATACCGCTCTTGACGAGCACTCAGATGGTACCTTTCCATCATATCTCGGTATATCTCAAAAGGGTACTAGTCCTCATAGGACTTCTGGAGTTCAACTGTCATGGTGTCCATCATGATGCATGCCACTTTGGTGGCATCTCTTTCATGAGTCTGAAAGTCAGCGATATCATGGGGATTAGCAGTGGACTCATCAATCTCCTTTAGCTCCTTATCGAGGACATATTCCTTGTCCTCGTAACGAGTCACCATCCTGATGTTCCGGATCCAATCCATAAAGTTGGAACCAACGAAGATGGCCCTCCCACATAGGTTCATGAGGGAATAGGAGCCAGTAGCGTTTGACCTAGAAGTAGTGTTGTTGGAAGACATCTGAAAAAGAAGAGAACAAGTTTAGTTTAGATATAAAGGTAGTCCTTAATAAAACACCCAAATGTAATATTAAGGCTAGGATCCAATCATAATATATCATAACTTAGAAGAGGTATGCCGTAATCTAAGCTATAACATATTTGAAAGGTAGGTGAATGACGATTCACCAATTTCCACCAAAAACTGAAATATAAATTATTAGGTTATAGTTGGTTCTTAGAAATTCTTATATTCTTTTGAGATTCAATGAACTTTTTCAAAGTCATGTTTCAATCTCGAGTGTGCCCTCCAAGTTTTGTGAATGGGATACCGAGGATAACAAAACGAGGTGTGAAGTAACCATGCAAATCACTTGGTACCCTTAAAGTTTATCACTCAATCGATGTGTTGGTTAACCACACGCGCTCCACTGTCCTATAATAAACTTTAAGTCACCCCTTACCTACCTTGTTAAGTCCAGGTTAGTGTGCCGGTTAACCACACACGCTCCACTAACGACTTAAAAAAAGTGTAAAGTGTAATTTCATGGATTAGCACCTTTTTCACACTTTCCTAAAGTAACTAAGATTGGGAATTTAATAAAACATTTAGTTACTTTATAATATTCGTCATACTTTTAATGAAAATTTATAAGTCCTTGTCCTACCTATTCGGCTAACGACCCTCTACCGATCAAGGAAGTGGTGGGTAAGAGCGGACACCCATTAAGCTGCCATTTCATAGGAAGCAACCTTATACCCCCCTTATAGACCAGCTTTGTGAATAAGGCCTACTAATGGTAAGACGACTTACTCTTATATATATATATATATATATATATATATATATATATATACGTTATTAACTCATAATATTATATAAAGTGTAAGGGTTGATTTTTAACTTTTAAAAATCTAGGGGTTAGAACTAAAGTTTATTAAGTGACTTTACAAAACCTTTCAAATTCATAACTTATGAGTTACTAAAATGAAGACTCTTCATTTTATAACTCATGTGTTCTTTTAATGGTTTTTAACACAAAGACACTTTTGGTTATCCATAACTTGAGGACAAGTTAAGGACTCCATTAAAACACATAAAGATCATGAATTAAACATTTAAACAAGTAATTCCTATGGTCTATCAAAAACTCATAAGAGCATGAATATACATATCAAAGTTTCAAGAACATATGAACACATAAGATCATGAAAAAATGATATTAACCATTGTAAATGGATTAGAAGAACCATTACACCATCTAAATCAAGTTTTACAACACCAAAAAAGTTTAAGGTAATGTTTCTAGTCCATTTCCAGCAGCAAAAATTGAAATTCTGCACCCTGTCTGGCCAACCCGTCGAGTGCACGAACTAACTTGCCGATTTGGTTATATTTTCACTTGGACTCATCGCGTCCTCCCCATGAACTTGTCGATTCCCCTATGCAGACAGCTCAAAAATCGATTTTTTTTTCACTATTTTGCGTCAAGTATTAATAAACAAGCCTAGGCTCTGATACCACTGATGGGTTTTGAGAATTCTAACACCCCTAAGTGTACATGCAACCCTAGAAACCTTGGATCTATGTTTGTCTAAGATACATGAAAAATATGATTTCCAAGGTTCATAATCCTATCTAGCATACATTGGGAACTTTTAATCTAAAAGATGGCTAGAATTACATACCTTGTATTTGATTTGATTCCTTGAAAACCTTGACAGCCTAGCACCCCAAGTATGATGCCTAAAATTCTTCACACAACACCAAATGCTTTGGAATACCTTTAGAGTAGGTATAACACTTGTAAAAATTGTCTTTCCCTCTCTTGTTCTTAGTTTAGCCGATTTTTGGTGAGTACCACGTTCCTTATATTGTGTGTCACACCTAGGGTTACACCATGTAAACCCTAATGTGACATGACTCTTCATTTCCATGACCCATGAGTTTGTAACTCGCATGGAGCATCCATGGAGCATCCTATGGGTTTAACCTAACTTGATAATCCATGGAACCTATTAGCTCACTATACAAGTTATGGATGATTTACATAATCAACCCATATATTTAATTAGTCATCTTTTGATCACTTAATTAATTCCAAATTAATTCTTGATCAATACTAATTAAATAATACTATTAATATATTAGAACTTATAATATATTAATAAGCCACAAGTGTTATTTCTCTCATTTAGTCTATCCAAATGCATGATGCCATGCAACCCAAATGGACCATGTCGGGTCGGGTCAAGTACATACCAAATATAGTTATGGAGTTAGACACCTTATCCAGCTCACCATGGAGAGTACAGTGGCACAAAAGCAAAGCCTAACTTCAACAATCCTCATGTTGTTGATCTACAGGAAGTCGTGTGCTTTTATTGTGATCAAAAGGGCCATTGGAAAAGAAGCTGCTGCAAGTACTTGTAAGAAATGAAAGTTTCCAAGGCCAAAACAATTAGGTCTTCTTCTGGTACGTATTCTTTTCAAATCAATAATACTTTTATTTCAAAATTTTTGGTTCTTGATACAGGATGTGGTTTCCACATTTGTTTTGATATGCGGGGACTAAAGGAAAGTAAAGAGGTCGAACATGGGAAGTTGAACCTAATGATGTGGAAAGAAGATTGGTTGTTACCCGGATTTGGACTTATAAGCTAATGTTTGATAGTTTTAGGCTTGATTTAGATTATTGTTGATATTCTCTAGAAATGGATCGATACATTATTTCTTTTCATGCTTTATTTAGAAAAGGATATTGTTACGTTTTTATAATAATGATGGTACTATTTTAGTTTATTTTGATGGTGCATTTGTTTTCAAAGCTTATCCTTTTGACGGCGTGTATGAAACTATTGTTTGTGTGAATGAATTAGGCAACAATGTGTATAATATTGGTCCTTCTAATAGTCTAGACAAGTCATGCGTATGGCATTGTCGTCTAGGTCACATCAACAAGAAACGTATCGCCAAACTCCAAAAGGATGGGGTGTTGGAATCGTTTGACCTAAAGTTAGATGATGAATATGAGTATTATTTTTTGGTCAAGATGACAAAATCACCTTTCACTGGCACATGTGAAAGTGGTGAAGATTTATTGGCCGTAATCAATACGGATGTGCGTGGTCCATTAAGATATGCCACAAAGGATGTAAACGCTACTATCTTGTGTTTACTAATGATTATAGTAGATATGGTTATACTAATTGATCAAACATAAATCACAAAATTTTGAAAGGTTCGAAGAGTTTAAGAACAAAGTAAGGAACCAATTAGGAAAAAAGATAAAGATAATATGGTCTGATAGAGGTGGTGAGTATCTTTGTATCGAGTTTAAGGATGATCTACAGGAATGCATAATTGTTTCACAACTAACACCTCCTAGGACACCACAACTAAATGGTATAGCTGAAAGGTGTAATCGAACCTTACTTGATATGGTTCGTTCCATGATGAGTCATGCTTATCTTCCAATATCGTTCTGGGGGTATGCCTTAGAAACAACCGCCCACGTCCTCAATCTTGTTCCATCTAAGAAAGTTGCCAACACACCTCAGGATATGTGGACAAGGAAACCTCCCTCACTCGCACATATGAAGGTCTGCGCTTGTGAGGTTCTCGTTAGGCGAGAAACCTCAAACAAACTTGATCCTAGAGCAGAGAAGTGTTTTTCCATCGTTTATCCACAAAAACCCTTTGGATACTTGTTTTACAGACCCAATGAAAATGTGGTGTTTGTAGCTCGAAGAAGAGTCTTACATAAGAGTAGTGGGAGCACGATTGATCTTGATGAGATTCAAGAGTTATCTGGTGAAGCAGCTTTCGAAGATACTAGCTCTCAACCTGAGAATGAAATTGTTGAGCCCATTGTCAATTCATTTCCCCTTCATTGGTCCAGTAGGGTTAGCATGCTACCTTCGCTCTATGGTTTCCATATAATTTCAAAAGGTGATACATTTATTAGTGATGCAACACTTGTAAATTTAGATGAGCCTGCTAACTATAAGGAAGCGATGGTAGGACCTGAGGCTGCTAAATAGAAAGAAGTAATGGATATCGAGATCTAATCCACGTATGATAACTAAGTGTGGACTTGGTTGATCAAGCACCTGGTCGAAAGACAATAAGGTGTAAAATGGATCTTCAAGAAGAAAACTGACATGGATGGTAATGTAAAAACTTACAGGCTGTTTGCAAAAGGCTTTACTCAAACCTAAGGGATTGACCATGATGACACCTTTTCACCAGTTTCCAAGATTAAGTCAATTAGGGTAATGTTTGCCATAGCTGCTCACTATGAATATGAAGTATGAGAAATAGATGTCAAAACTGATTTTATTAACGGGCAACTGGCTGAGGATGTTTATATGGATCAAGAAGAGGGTTTTGTACATGGCAAATTCCCTAATAAGGTGTGCAAGATTGAGAAGTCTATCTATGGACTAAAACAAGCATCCCGTAGTTGGAATATTTGATTCCATGAAAAAGTCAAAGAGTTTGGATTTCCTAGAAGTAATGATGAATTTAGCATGTATGTCAAAGCTAGAAGGAGCATAGTAACTTTTATAGTTTTGTATGTGGATGACATATTCCTGATAGGAAACAATATTCCAACCTTTCAGGTTGCCAATTCCTGGCTTGGGAAATGTTTCGTTATAAACGATCTAAGAGAAGCTACATATATTATTGGTATAAGAATCTACAGAAATAGGCAGGAACGGTTATGGGACTAATTCAAAGTACATACTTGGATAAGATATTGGAAAGATTCAGTATGGAAAATTCCAAGAAGGGAGATGTAACCGTGCATCATACTGTTAAGTTGAG
Organism: Lactuca serriola; assembly: GCF_051521515.1. NCBI lineage: Eukaryota > Viridiplantae > Streptophyta > Magnoliopsida > Asterales > Asteraceae > Lactuca > Lactuca serriola. Next base: position 231,895,217 of record NC_136410.1, read on the forward strand.
CAAAACTTAATGTCACTGTAGCAACAAAGAGATAGATATTGTGAGTCGGATTCCACATGCTTTGGTTATAGGATCGATCATGTATACTATGAAATGTACTCGACGTGATGTGGCTTATACTTTGAGCATGGTTAGCAGATATCAAGGAAATCTTGGTTTAGCTCTTTAGACGGCAGTGAGAACATTCTCAAGTGTTTTCAAAAAGGAAAAGATATGATCTTAGCTTTTGGCGGAGAAGATGACCTTAAGGTGAGTGCGTATAATGACGCTAGTTTTCAAACAAATCGAGATAATAGTTATTCTCAATTTAGCTGGGTTTTCATATTAAATGGTGGAGTAGTAACTTAGAAAAGTTACAAGCAACAAACGATGGCTGACTGTACTTGTGAATCAAAGTATATCGCAGCAAGCAAGGCAAGAAAGGAGGCGATGTTAAAGAATTCTATTGCGGATCTTGGAGTTTTTCCAACAATCCAAGAACCAATCGAGATTACCTACGACAACAATGGTGTGGTAGCTTTGACAAAAGAACCTAAAGATCATGGTAGATCTAGGAACGTCAAGAGGAAATATCACTACATTAGATATAAGGTTGAAGAGGGTGCATGCGTGGTGAATCGTGTATCATCAAAAGAGAATCCTGCGGATCCTCTCACAAAGGGTCTGAGCAAGGTCAAGCACCTTAAGCATGCTAGGAGAATTGGACTGAGAGACGATATTATATTTTAAAAGTTAGTGTTGACGTTATTTTGAAACTATATAGCAATAAAAAGGTAACTGAATTGTGATTAATTAAATGAAGATTTCTTTATATTCAATGTGTATGATTCTATTTGTCAATTAATTTATTATTACATTTCACTTTGCATATTTTACTTCCTAAATATTAAATTATTCGATTCACCATAGTTTGTCATACTTTGGGAGTAAGTAATGAATAAAGACGGTCATGAATTGTTTGTAGATTGTCCATTGAGACTGGGTATTGCATTAGGATTGCTACGGAATTTATGAGTACTTAGAAATAGATATTTTGAGTATTGGTTAAACTGGTGCTTATAGATTTGTAACACCCATAAAAATCATGCAAAATTTAAACTTTTTAAAACATTCAAGAACCAACAATTATTACAAAACTTGTTTTCAAATTAGTTTAGTGTCAGAGTATCCCATAATTAAATCATGAAAACATAAGGAGGTGTATGATCACGCCTTTGCCTTCCCGCAATCATCAAAAGTACTTGAAAAAAAATCAACAATTATAAGCCCGAAGCTTGGTGAGTTCCCCCAAAATACCAATGTCATACAATCATAATCATATCATATAAAGAAACAACATACATAATGAGCCTTCAGCCTGACTGGACCGCCTCGTAAGGCCTACAGCCTACCTGGACCGTTCTCCTAACCTTCAACACATATGGACCGCCTTGCAGGGCCTTAATCCTATCTGGACTGCTCGTCAGGTCTTCGACCTGACTAGTACGCCCTCCTGGGCCAATAGTCCATCCGGTCCGCCCTGGTATGTTGGCCTTTAGCACAAAGTAGGAGCGCCTCAACCCAATCCCAAATCAAACAATCATGTGCACATAAATATCATACGCTAGCATATATAATAGTCATACCGATCCAACAGATCACAAATCATAGTAACATCCTATAACAAGGATACCAACCTAACCGGTCACTAATATAGCATTATCCTATATACCAGGAAACTGAACTACTAGGTCACTAAACATATCATCATCCTAACTACCAGGATGCAAATCGATAAGCATATCATGCAATAAACCCGGATACAAATCCGAAAGGGCCGGCATTGGTGCCTTAGACCCTATTGATATAATGAGAAGATCTCACCTGACAAGTAGCTCGGAGTGATAATGTCAAACTCCTCCAAATACAGCTCCAACTCCAACACCTACATCCACCAATGATCCACTTCCATAAATTCCCAAATTATTAAAATACCCCCAAAAGTCAAGCTGGTCAACTCTTGGTCAAAGTCAATGTAAATGGTCAAGGTCAACAGTCCATGTTGACCCAAATCGTCGAGTGCAGCTCACTGACTCGTCGAGTCCTTCCAGAACTTGAGAAATCGTTAAAACCCTAGTTGAATCGCATAGTTACTAGCCAACTCGTCGAGTCCATGTGATGTCCAAAGTCAGGAAAAACTGTAACTAACTCATCGAGTCTTCTCACTAACTCATCGACTCCATGCAAAACTAACATAGGTAATCTTCATCCGACTCGTCGAGTTGGACATGTAACTCGTCGAGTCTATTCAGTCCATTACTCAATCAAACATTTTTGAGCTACCCCAAAGCTCCAAATTGCAGATCTAACCTCCTAGGGCTTGGTTTCCACGTAAAGTTGCAAACTTTACGTACATGCAAGGTCCTAAATGCCAAAACGAAGCTAAAGGAGGGGTTTTAGCCAAAGAGAAGGACCAATGCTTGATAATTTTAGTGACTTTATTACTCTAAGGACTTAGAGGAGTCCAGATCTAGAGTTACAACTCCAGATCTTACCCAACACCCGGAATGCTCCAGAAATATACTAAATATGGCCTTAAACCCAAGAGAAGGGGATCTAATGCTGTAATGATCAAGGTAACAACTTGTTACCTTCAAATCGATGCCCAAATGTTGTAGATGTTGGATCTATAAGCTCCTTACCGTTCCAAGCTTCTCAACCTTCCAATTTCTTCAACAAAATACACCAAAAGCACTCTTTTAGTCTCACAAGCTCAAGGAAACAACAAATAACGGCTAGGGTTTCTTCTCTTGGTAATGAAGTGGTAAGGGAGGTCACAAGGGGTGGATTAAGTCCTTTATATAGGGTGAAAACCCTAAAAATTAGGGTTTCATTTTCCAGCTCCTACTCGTCGAGTAGACCTCGTAATCACGCGGCCTAATCCACTTCTACACGACGAGTTTGGGCAACCAACTCGTCGAGTAGGTATAATAATATGACTTTAAGCTTTTAAAATTTATACTTGGGATTCGGGATGTTACAAGATTACTTCATGGATTTAATCACGAGTAATTATAAGACAATAATATCCTCTATTCTTAGAACGGATATATGTAAGTCATGTTTCATTTGTTAGTTGTGCATTGGTTTACTCCAACGCATCTCGTAACTGGGTGCTATAAATGGAATTTCCATGTATGACTTAATGAGTGAAATTGTATGATTATATAGTTTAAGTTTATTCGTTCATTTTTCCTTAATAGTAAGAGTTATATTTTTTGGGCCCCTCGGTGTTTTGATGTTGCCATTATAGTGTATGGCCCAGCCAGGACTCTGCTGATGCGTTTAATTGGTAGTCTAATGATCTCATCAAAAAACAAGAATATCGGGAAATATAATTTTGGACAAGAGATTGATTCTAATCCATGTCATGTTCATTCGATAGTTGGAAGAATCAAGGAATAATTAAAAACTTATCTTAGGACCAATAGAGTTTGGTAGTGTCTTTGAAAAAACTCTTTACTGGTTATTCAAAGTTGTATGAGAAATTGTGATTAGCGACTTATCCAAGTGGGAGACTATTGGATTAAGGTGTCTAAGGTCCCTACTAAATTGGTATAATATTGATGAATAAGAGTAAATTCCATTTTGGGTTGCCCTCATATCCAAGAAATTGTCTAGATTATTTTAAGAGAGAGAGAAATGTTTTATTAATATATTATAAGGCTAATATATTAATTTGAAATAGTTATAATTAATTTAGAATTAATTAGAATTATTTTGTAATTAATGATGGGTTAATTAGAATTTGTTATAAATTTAAGGACTATAGATGTAATTGTTTAAAAGTTGAGCAGAGGACAGGTTCTAGAACCTTCCTTTGTTGGAAGGTTTGGAGGCTCCTCTTGGAGCCTTTTGGAAGCCTTCATGTAGATAATCAAGGAACAAGATAATTACCTTATGTGAAATAATGTAATTTTATGTTCAAATTATGGTTTCTAGGTGTTTCCTAATCATACTATAAGAAAAAGACCCTTTTACGACGCGCAAACCACGACACTCCTTGATTTATGTTACGCAAAAGCGTGTGACATTAAAAAAGTGTCATCTCTTTAAAAAATATAAGGATTTATGTCACGCATTATTGCGCGCCCTTAAACGAGTGTCTAATAAAAACACGGAGGGGACCTATAATAAAATGTGTGTCGTCTAAGGATGTCGCTTTATAAATTTTAATGGAACGCGCATTTTCCAACCTTTAATAACTAAGCAGGAAGCAAAATCCCCAAAAGTTAGAAAACCCCGCCTTGTTGTCATCTTCCTTCGTTTCTACTTTTCTCTTTTCCATGGTTTGGCTTAATGAAGCTATGTGAATCCCATGAGTTATCGCTATGAATTATGGAATGCAAAGCTTGATTCTCGTTTGTATCTAATTTCCCATAGATAAATCAAAACAACAAACAGACGAAGAACCCTAATGTGCGTCTTCCTTCTTAGTAGGTAGCTGGAGGTCTTTTATTTTCTTCTAAAATCCCGATTCTCTCATTTCCTATCGACTTAGTACGTGTTAGGGTTTCTGGTGGTGATCAACGGATATGAGACATAATAGAACAACTCAAGAGGCTATTACAAAGGTTTGAAGTCATATGGAATCGTTTGGAGATGATGGAATTTAGCTTTCAGGTTCGTCAAATCTTAAGGCGGAACAAGATTGTTGATATTAAGGGTTTTTTTCTCCCAAAAATAGACCTTACAAAATCATTATGATTGAGGGCTCTATGTTGAAGAACTAGGGATTCTAAGCCCAGAAAGGTTTCTTCCTCTCCTTGAATTCACGTTTTCAAAACCTAAAAGGCAATTTAGGTTTCTATCTCCTATTTTAGAGTTATCTTATTAAATTCTCTTGTTCCTTCACCCAACTTGGCTATGGATTCTCGGTATGACATTACAACCCTACGACATGGTTACTCTCGAGCCTAAAAGGGTCGTTGAAACCCTCAAGAATCTCACCACAAGGTTTTGTGACTACAAAGTGGTTGATGTCGTGAACTTGTTACCCACTGCCAATGATGGAACCATCATGCATTTATATATGCAGGTGAGTAATCAATTCTTATTAAATACATCAGTCAACAGTTTTTTTTTCTGATTTACGTTGTTTGTAAATCTTTTGAATCTTCTAAGCACAATTGATGTTTTATTTCTCTACGCTCCTACAACTCGGGCTATTGCTCGTTATTTTTGGTTGCTTTGTTACTACATAAGACAGTAGCCTGGTAATCTTTGAATAATTAACCACTGCCTGTTTAGGGATACTTTTTGGTGAACACCAATTGTTGGATAAAATGCCCCAATGAGTGACTCTTGTGTTTTCATGCTATATTATATATTTTGAGCAAGGAACTACACATGTTTTTATTAAATCTGAAGTGTAATGTACAATAGCAATAACATTGAGGTAGATTACATGTATTGTCCTTTTTTGTGTTACTGTGTTTTGAAGTAATTCTTGCACATGGAAGCTATGTCAAAATTAGCTATAAGAATCTCCTTTGAATAGTCGAAATCCTCAGTTAGATGTGATCATTGACAATGCGAAACTTGTTACTGTGTTTCAGTTGCTGAACCTGTTAGATGTGATCATTGGCAATGCGAAAAGCAAGCAAGACCTGCTCACATGTCCACATTAAATGTTGATGATGCTGGTGGCTCCGGCTTCAATGCAATGAGGACAGGTATACTGTATGCATATGCTAGGAATCCATATTTTTTTTGTCTCTTTTACAGTCTTCCAAAGTCAATAAAACTAAGGAAAAGACGTGAGATGAAAAATATTCATGTCATTCTCTTGATGAAGTGTCTCGAATGATACAGAATACCTTATCCGCATATGAATCCAACGTAGATTTTTTTTGTTAAATCTTCTTATTTTTATAAAATCTTTCTAACTAAAACATTAAATGAACTAAACATAAATTATTTAGGTTCACAACACGTTTCTTGATCTTGAGGAGTCGAATATTCTTCGCCCGTATATGAGTGATGCAATAATAGATATATCTAAAGTCTGTGAAGCTTTTGAAGCAAAAGAAGCAACACCATCTATTGCAGGTATGGAGAGGGGTATTTCTGTCTTTTTTTTCATTTTTTGTGTTAACTTATAATGGATCCATACCATATGATGCAAATTATTAGGTTACTTGGAGCAAATTGGAAGCGAGATTGGTCAAAATATATTAAATAAAGAAAATTCATCTTTTCAAAATGGGTATCCTGTTGATGATCTGGAAGAAAGTTTATCTGATCCTCTTCCTGGAAGTATTACACATCTTTTCAAAATTGGCCAAAATATATTAAATAAAGAAAGTTTATCTGGAAGAAAGTTTATTTGATCTTTTCCCTGTGTTTGTTCATATTCTAATCGAATAGTGCTCAACTCCCTTGATCTCACCGGACCCATTTTCCCTTCTAGTTCATCTCTGATACAATCAGTGATCAACCGCATTATATTTGGTTTAGCAGCTTCAGGTTGGATTTATTTTTGGGGTAAATATTTATTTGAAACTTTAGGTTTAATTTTCGCTTATTGTAGATTTGAGTTTTTTTGTTTACTTTTTGTAGACGAAGAAAGATGGATGCCTGATAAAAGTTAATGGTATTCGACATTATATGATGGTGACAGGGATGAAGTTAGAAGCTAATTAAAACAAAAGAAGTTAATTTAAAATTAGAAAAAAGAAAATAGTACACCGCATAAAAACTTCAATTTACAACCTTTTGGTAATTAAGTTTCAAAACACAATAGTTTGGTAAATATTTTTTTAAAGTAATATACCTTTGTATAAAACTCCCATTAATTACTTTGGTAAATATTTTATTCATTGCTGGGAGTAATCTATTTTCTTGAGTTACGTCATCGTTTTCTGCATCGAGAGTATCTCCAAGATCATGGAGTGAATTTCCTTGACTATGATAGGTAATGTTGTATCTGTCTTCATGATTGATTTGCAATAACGATGGAACACTTGAGTTCTTGGAAAGGGGAGTAATGGAGTCTTGAACTTGATATTGGTTTTATGCACAGGAACAAGAGACTTTCCTGTAAAGGTTGTGGTCAGATAAGATCCATAAAACTATCTCAGTTGTGTTATTTTCTTACTAATCTTAGCGATATCCACATTGAAAGTGGCAGCAAATATTTATTGGGGTGAAAACTATCACCATTAGGATAAAGAAACACACACACACACACACACACACCCACAAGAAATTATATGAAAGTGGCTACCAAACATGTTGTTTGCTTGATGGAAGTAAGCAGAGGAGTAGCAGCTGTGCTACATGAAATCAAAAAAGCCCTTATTTTTATACATTTTTACAAGCTTTTTCCGTAAAAATGTCCAAAATATAAGTTTTTTTTTTCTTTCTATAATTTATCTTAATATAGAATAGTTAAAAAGAAATTTTCAAAATGGTTTTCATGGGAAACTTACAAATCACAAAAGTTTTTTTTTCAGAGCTTTTTTTTCTTTTCGATAAAAGCTTCTAAGATAAAAGGGTTTTTCTAACATTTGATTTGCCCCACCAAGAATTTGAAATCATTCTGGGGTTAATGTTGTCATTTTTATTTGTCTAATAAATAGTGATGTTTTGATAAGGAAAAGCTCGTAGTAATATGACAGTAGAAGAGAGAATAAGTGCAGATGATAGAAGAAGAATGGATGAAAACTCTTTGTTCAAATAAGACAAATTAGAGGAGGCTACCAAACTTCCAGAAGCAACAACCTAGAAGAACTGATAATTATAAATCTAAGACAAAATCAAGTTTGAAACCAAGTTTTACTAGATCTTCAACTTTAATGAAACCTACTGCAAGTCAATTAGCTAAACAAAATCAAGAACATTTAATGGATCATTCCAGGTATTAATTATACTGCTGAAATTGAAATTATTCTTGTGATTATGCTTCTTAATTACTGTTAAAAGCATATAGGAATGGCAAAAGAATCAAACAGGATAATGTATTATTGTTTTATAAACCATAAATTTGAAAAAACTTTATATCATTGTGTGTTAGGGTTCAAAAATCGGGTAACAATTATATTAATGTAGAAGGTCAAGCAGCCAAAAGACAAAAGCTTGAGGGAGGCCTCTTGTGTAAGGTCATAAATACCCTTTTATCACTGTAATGAAACATTTCTGCACACTTATTATATTAAAGGATAAATACTTGATGCCTATAATTTACATCTCAGGTCACTGACACAAAGCAACAAGCTAATTTTATCCACAAGGCACCAAAAAAGGTAACATACAGATTATAAGTGGTCCATTTGATCTTGTGAATGATTTTTTAGACATTTTCTTTTTTTAGTTTTTAATTTTATTTTTGTTTTTATGGTTATATAGGAAGGTGGCATGGATAGTAAGTTGCATATTATTGTTCCTAGACCACCTGATCTTGCAACAGCTCAAAGGGCACAAAGGTCACAAAGGATAAGGTTATTATAAATCCACATATCACTACTATTTTATCGAATTTTGCATTTTTATATTTTTTTGTTTACTAACATGTAATTGAATATCTTTTGGTGTCATACAAAAGGGCAATACTGGAAATGAGAATGTGGCTTCAAGAGCTCATGGGTTTAGAGCCTTCCACTCAATAGAAAAGTTAGTATTTTATTTTGTGCATAACTAACTTAATAGTATCTTTAAGGTTAGAGTAAATTACAATTTTGGTCCCTGAGAATAGCTTATTTTCGCAATTTTCGTCCTCAACTGAGGTGCTTGTAACATTTTTTGGTCTATAGTCCAAATAAAATGTCTATTTTGGTCTCAAAAAGATAGTCATTTTACTTGGAATAGGGACCAGAAGCGTTATAAAACCTCAAATAAGGATCCAAATTGCAAGGAAAATTTTATGGGACCGAAACTGAAAAAATCAGCTATACTCAGGGACCAAAAATGTAATTTACTCTTAAAATAATGTTGTTGAAGTGTACTATGAATTTAAGCATCATACTAACAACATGCTATTGTATACATTGTTTTCATTGATATTTCACAAATAAAAAAGATTTTAAAAAAGTTTGTATACTTTAAGGTTATATTTTTATATATTTAATTTATCACATGCAGATTTTTGAGACACCTGTATTATTAGAAAAGAAAAGAAGCACTCCTCAGTTACCAGAATTTCAAGTATGCTCATAATTAATCTTCCAATATTTAATTTATATTTATTAATTTTTGTGGCAATATTATATGTTATTTTTTTTTACCAAGAATTTCACTTGAAGACAACAGAGAGAGTTGCACAAAACACTGTTGCAGTTCCATCAACTTCATCATATTGCAACAACTTAAAGGTTGAAAGCACATTATATCTTAAATTTTTATATTTGGATTAAAAAAAAGAATAATTAAAAATATAAAAATAATGTAATTAAAAAAGTTGTGTATTAATATCATACAGGTACCACAAAAGCCTAGATTTTCCTTTGCGACAGAAAGTAAACAAGAAGATTGTAACAGGTCAATGGATGCTGGTGAAAGATACAAATTATGATGCAAAGTATATGAAATATACAAATTATGAGGTTATTCCCATGTGACTTTTATGATGTAAAGTATATGAAAGATGCAAAGTCATGACATTCTTGCGGTTCTTCCAATGCCATAGGTGAATATATATATATATATATATATATATATATATATATATATATATATATTGGTATCAATCTGAGTGTGAATGGTCTGAATTGAAGTTTTTGTTTTTTGTTATATCTCAGATTGTGATTTGGTTGGTTATCTTGAAGATGCATGGGTCAAGATCTTAGAATACAAAAAAACATGTTGAATTTGTTTTTGTGCTCCAGTATATCCCCGGTGACCACAAGCCACCACCGGAGGACCACCGTTGAACACCCCCAAAATCTGGTGGCCACTGCCCACAGAACAGGTAAGGATGCTTTGATTTGGTTTTTTTACTGATGTGTTGTTTTTCGGTGACCACCAGCCACCGCCGGAAGACCACCGTTGAAGCCAACCCGGAGTAATCCCGCTACCACTACAAATCTGCAATCCACTTCAGGTGCAATCAACTACTCCCTCTTAAACATTTTGAAACTTAGACATGACTACATATGTGTTGGATAAGGTGTCTAAGACCATAACTTATTTGGTATATACTTGACCCGACCCGGCATGGTCCATTTAGGTTGCACTTCACCCGAACTATTTATGGATAATATTATGAGAGTTATACACATATGTTTATTAATATATTATAAGTTATAATATATTAATATGAATTTATGTTATTTAATTAGTCTTAGTCTTAAATTAATTATGAATTAATTTAAAGATTAAAAGGAAGACTAATTAGATTATGGGCTATTGGTTTTATATGGTGTGGGCTAACACTCATTTGTTAATGGGCTAGGCTTGGATGGAAGTCCATGGATGATCCATGGAGCTTTTAACCCATGGATCCTTGGAAAAGGAAAGGTCATGGGTTATTAGGGTTTCACCCTAACCATGTACACTATATAAGCATGCTTATGTTGCATGAAATAGCCACTAGTGTGTGTGCTTGTGTGTGGCCGAAAATTACAAGTGTGTGTACTCTCTCAAAGTTTTCCAAGAGTTTGTGGTGATTTGTGATTCCATTTGAGGCATTCACACTATTGGTGCTTGGCCCTCAAACTTCTTAGGAATCAAACTCATCGTCAAAAGGTATGTAATCTCATCTAATTCTTTTATGTTTAAAAGTACCCCATGCCATGTTAGATAGGTTATGAACCTTGGAAAAATTATTATTTTGCATGTATTAGACAAACATAGATCCAAGGTTTATTAGGGTTGCATGCACACTTAGGAAGTGTTCGATTGCTCAAAACCCAACAGTGGTATCAGAGACTAGGCTTGCTTGTTTGATACTTGATGCAAAATAATTAAAAAAAAAAACAGAATTTCGACTTTTGCTGCTGGAAATGGACTAGAAATATTACCCTAAACTGTTTTGGTGTTTTAAAACTTGTTTTAGTTGGTGTAATGGTTGTTCTAATCCAGTTACAATAGCATATATCAAAATTCCATGATTTTTATGTGTTCATATAATTCTTGAAATTTTGATGATCATGTTCATGTTCTTATGAATTTAGAAGATGATAGGAATTATTTGCTGAATTGTTTGGAATTAATTCTTGATCATTTATGTGTTTTAATGGAGTCCATAATTTGTCCTCAAGTTATGGATATCCAAAGGTCACTTTTCTTTAACACACATTTAAACACATAAGTTACATGAAAATGAAGAGTCTTCATTTTTATGAACCTTTAATTCATAAGTTATGAAATGAAAAGTTTTTGGATAGTTACAAAACTTGCCCTCAAGTTTTGGAATTTTTAAAGTTTCACACACTTTAATAAACTTTAATTCCAACCCTTAGAGGTTTAATAGTTAAATTCAACCCTTATACTATTTATAACATTAATGGTTAATTATTATATATATATATGTATAAGAACAAGTCGTTTTACCGTTAGTAGACCTCATTCACAAAGCCGGTCTATAAGGTGGGTATAAGGTTGTTGCCTATAAAATGGCAACTTAATGGGTGTCCACTCTCACCCACCGCTTGCTTGATCGATGGAGGGTCGTTAGCCGAACGGGTAGGACAATGACTTTAAATTCTCATTAAAAGTATAATGATTATTATAAAGTAAATAAATATTTTTTTATTTAATTCCCAATCTTAGTTGCTTTAGGAAAAATGTGAATTTGGTGCTAGCCCATGGAATTCACACTTTGTACCTTACCAAGTCGTTGGTGGAGCGTGTGTGGTTAACCGGCACATTGATTAGGTGATAATATTAAGGGTACCAAGTGAATTGGTATGGTTATTCACACCTTGTTTTGTGATCCTCGGCATCCCAGTCACAAAATTTGAGAGGGCACACTCGAGATTGAAACATGCCATTGAAAAGTTCAATGAATCTCAAAAGATCTAGGAATTTCAAATCCAATTAAAACCTAATAAATTATTTTGTTTTTCATGGTGGAAATTGGTGAATCGTCATTCGCCTACCTTCGAATATTTTATAGCTTGGATTACGGCATCCCTCTTCCAAATTATAAAATATTGTGTTGGGTCCTAGCCTTAATATTTCATATTGGGTGTTATATTAAGGACTTTGAATCAACTAACTTGATTTTCTCCCATTATAGATGTCTGGTTCAGACAACTATAATCTTCCCAAATCTCTTGAAGATGGTGTCCCTCAACATCATGCTTCACTTCCTCCACCTCCTCCAATTATTCTCCCTCGCCCACAAGTTCTTGAAAAGTTTAAAGTCACTCAATCCCTATTGGCAAGCATAGTCTATGTGTGCTCACATCTTGGAGATAAAGTCACATATTGACAAGCCGGGAGAGCTGGGTGTCAAAGTCTCGTGAAAGTTGGTGTTCAATCACTTTCTTAGTAACATAGTGAGTCTCTTTGGGACTACTATGAGGCAAACTATGACATGACCCTTAATGATGTTATCTATTTGCTTGGTGTTGTGGAACCAGCAATGATTTGGAACACCGGTAAAGCAAATTTGATTAAAAGAACAACTTCCCAAGTCTACATGGACATTGACAATGGTAGCATTGGATATCTAGAAAAGGATTTCTCTTCCTAATGGAAAGGGATCGGCCATAGTCAACTCGGTTGACCAAATGGTAAAGAGAAAGGCTGAGTCTGAGATAGTCTCATGTGCCATTACCAAAGGGTCCATGTGTTTTGTTGCCAAAGAAAGGGGCATTGGTTGCGAAGCTGCCCTATTCACCTGAAAGGTCATAAGGTTGATCAAGTCAAGAGGTTTGACTCTACTTCGGGTAAAGTCCACTGTCTAACTCTATTAAGTTCCTATTTGGAGATTCTTATTACATAATGTGAATGGGTCACATGCTGATGTTTTTAAGAATCGAAGAAAAGATAGGAAGCTTAAAGTAAGTATATGTTGATTCTGATTGCAAAGGTGGGTTTCGATCGCATGGTTCGGCAATCAGAACTTTGAGCTGTTGCTTAAGAGTTATAATATATTGCTTATGAATAGATAACAACAAGATTGTCACCTGGATAGTAAGGATAAGTTTTTCCGCAAAGTTTTAAAATAAAAGAAAAAAAAGGTTTCAATTTTATTTATTTTAAAAATATCCTTACAATGGCATCTGTGGAAAATTGTTGCTTATATGTTTCCAGTAATAGCAATATTGGAAAGTGGATTTGATTCTTTCATTTGTGGTAGTGTCTGAATTTACCAAATGAAGAAAGTTTTTCATCACCCAAGTTTCAATTGGACAGAAACTTGGAATCATACAAGTTGTATTGTATGATGAAGGAGAATTTTCATCTTTGAAAATTAAGACTAATTCTTTGATCACATGTATATGTGAGTCAATTGAAGGACTAATGAATTAGGTACACTGGGTGTGCGCTGGTCAAGGTCCACAACAAAGATTGATTTGTCATGATTTACTAAAGATTAGTAAATATGATTATACTTATAAGGTTAAGTATAATTCTGTAACATTGGAAAGGTTACAATGTATGACAAAACAAATGAGAAGAATCAAATTAGGCAGAAAGATAAAACTTTCTCAAATCTGAAAGGATGGGAGAGTACTTTAGTATCGTATTTCATGATCATCTTAATGATTATGAAACCATATCACAAATTCATACTCTAAGGACGTCTTAGTGCATTGTTATGGCTAAGAAGAGAGGTCATGAATTGTTGGATTGGTTAAGATCGAGAAGATGAGTCATACTTCGTTCCAAAACAATTCTTAGAGTCATACTCCAAGATTGTAACATTGAGTGACATAAAGTAAGGTTTAAAACACTTATCAAATGTAGTGTAAAGTGTTTCTACCCTTGTACATTTGAGATTGGTAAGTTGTGATGTCTTGGATGAGACAAAGACCAACTAAGACCAATTGTGTGAAGTGTTAGTCTTGATAAGAATCCGCACTATCCCTTGAATATTTGTTTTGTCAAGGAATGGTTCTTGACTGTGGAAACTTATATGTCTAGGGGACAGTGGGAGCCTTAAAGATCCTGAAAGAGTTTCAAGAGTTAATCAAGAGTAAAACCTGTAATTTATCACTAGCACACAACTTAAGGTTTGCAACCTATCGTGTTGACATAATTCTTGTTTCTGTACCTACTTCAAATAAGTTGAATTTGCATGTGAGTTATCAGAGTTCAACTTGGAAGCATTGGTGGGCCTTGTGCTACCAAGGTGACAAGAAACTAAGATTGAACAAGTTTAATCCATGTAAGGCTGAATTTGTCACTAAACTTATCTTGTGATTATGGTTTTGACAAATTCACATGGATAGGAACTCATACACTATAAAATCTAAGTGTCATAAGGTTTCTCTCCGATTCATGAAAATGATGGTGAGGAAACGCTTTCACTAAGTAGATTTTACGTAGATATCAATTGTGTTATTTGCATTTTCAAAAGTCGTTAGTGGAGCGTGTGTGGTTAACCGGCACACTAACATGGACTTGTGAGAAATGGAAAAGGTCTAAGAAATTGAGACTATGATTACGGCATCCCTTTTCATATTTCTGAAAATTTTTTAGACACACATGTGAGCTATCTAAGAAAGGGTGTATAAATCTAAATTTCAGAAGTCCAGCAGATTTTTGGAAATATGTCAGAGCTAGTGGTAGCATAAGTGTTATGCTGATAATCATCATGTTAGTGGGAGCATGATTATTACGTTTAGTGTTGCAAGTTACCAATGTTAATTATAGAAAACAAAGTTTCAATTCGTGAAGTTGCAGGGGTTGAAAAGTTGTTTTGCTATAATTAAGGGAGAGGAAATTATACTTCATTTCAATTCCAAAAGCTTAGATTGAGATTTTAATCATCTTTAGTCAAGGATATATATATATATATATATATATATATATATATATATATATATGAATTTTATGTCTGAATGGTTCGACTTAAGGAAATTCTATATATATTGTGTTCTCAAAATTCAATTATGACTACGACATCCCTCTTCATAGTTAAATTTTGAAAACATGGCAAATAAAAAAAATATTGTAGCAAAAGATTGGTCTAGTATTATGTCTTTATGTCAAACATCATGAATCGTGTCCCATATGCTTCAGATATAGGATCGATTGCATGTGCTATAATATTCATCTTTTCTAAATTTTCCAAATGCTTAAGGCATTGAGAAGGGAAAAGTCTAGAACTGGATATGACTAAAGTGATTAAGCAATTGTCGAGGACAAATCTGAGGTTCGCCAAAGATTGGTTGCTCAGGGAAAGTTGGAAGTATGATGTAAGTTGTCGGAAAGGAACGTATTGACATGTTCTGAAAAGAAGTAACTCTTGTTCGGAAGTGATAGTTAAAATGGGACTATGGAAATGTCTCCATAGGTGGAAGTTATTCAATCTATGTAAGATTAGAAAACCTTAATGCAAGAAGGATGTTCAAAGCAATGTACTTTGAATATGAGACTTCCGTTCCATAGAAGTTGACCTTCTTTCGAATACTCTGTAATGACTGGTGACAAGGTTTTGGTGACTTTATGCATAATCATTACAAGAGGAACATTGCATAAAAGTTTAAAATCTAATAGTTTTTTTGGTAAATGATAGGAATCGGGGATTCTCACATTTACAATAAGGATTTGGGATTGTGAAATGAGTATCATTGGAATCATGTTCAATTGATCTACATCACAATGTAAGGATCATAGACAAACATAGTGTGCATACTTGGAGTATGGCATAACTATTGTTTAGAAAAACAAAGTGTACATGCTAGGAGCATGGGATGACTGTTGTTTTTTATTCAAGTCTTAAGTTGATTGTTTGAAACATTATACAATGAATAATGTGTAATCAATATGGTGATAAATAAAAGGTGGTTCTATTTATATTCAAAAGGGTTCTGAGACCATATTGGATTCGATTATTATTGTGTTTCACTTTGCATGTTTTGACTTCCAAAATAGCTAGGTTATTCTTTCCGAATGACTAAGTTATTTAAACACTCCACATTCGTTCATATGTTGGAAGTAGGTATGAATCAAGACTGTCATGAATCGAGTTTGTAGATGGCTAAATCGGTTTAGTCATAGCAATGGTTGCTACAACATTCATGAGTGCTCATAAGTTATGAGTATTGGAATAAACCCACGCTCACTTGTATCACTTCATGGAATTTATCTCGAGTGATCGTGAGACGGTAATATCATATAAATCTTCAAACCTAGAGATATGAGTTGTTACCTATGAGTTGGTTGTGCATTGATTGCACGTAAACACATCAGTAACTTGATGTTATAAAACGTGCCTTTGTGTACAATTCAACAAGTAGTAGAACAAGCATATGAGTCGAAGTTTATCTGTTCCTTCTAGAAATAGAAGCGATATTTGGGCCCCTCGATGATTTTGTTGTGACCTATGTACCGGCTGGTCAGAACTAAATTGATGTGTTTGATTAAGTTCTTTGTCAAACAAATCGAAAATCGGGAAACAAACTGTTGGACAATAAGTACGACGTTGTTCCATGTATTTGTCCGGCTGATATTATGAGAACAGAGGATTATATGATCACTTATCTAAAATGGCGCTTCATAGTTCAACAGAGTTTTCGAGAGCTATGATTGCTGGTTGGTTCCTGAAGTTATATAGGCAAATACAGTTATTAGACTTATCCAAGTGGGAGTCTGTTGGATAAGGTGTCTAAGTCCATAACTTATTTGGTATATACTTGACCCGACCCGACATGGTCCATTTGGGTTGCACTTCACCCGAACTATTTATGGATAATTTTATGAGAGTTATACACATATGTTTATTAATATATTATAAGTTATAATATATTAGTATGAAGTAATGTTATTTAATTAGTCTTAGTCTTAAATTAATTATGAATTAATTTAGAGATTAAAAGGAAGACTAATTAGATTATGGGCTATTGGTTTTATATGGTGTGGGCTAACACTCATTTGTTAATGGGCTAGGCTTGGATGGAAGTCCATGGATGATCCATGGAGCTTTTAACCCATGGATCCTTGGAAAAGGAAAGGTCATGGGTTATTAGGGTTTCACCCTAACCATGTACACTATATAAGCATGCTTATGTTGCATGAAATAGCCACTAGTGTGTGTGCTTGTGTGTGGCCGAAAATTACAAGTGTGTGTACTCTCTCAAAGTTTTCCAAGAGTTTGTGGTGATTTGTGATTCCATTTGATGCATTCACACTATTGGTGCTTGGCCCTCAAACTCCTTAGGAATCAAACTCATCATCAAAAGGTATGTAATCTCATTTAATTCTTTTATGTTTAAAAGTACCCCATGCCATGTTAGATAGGTTATGAACCTTGGAAAAATTATTATTTTGCATGTATTAGACAAACATAGATCCAAGGTTTATTAGGGTTGCATGCACACTTAGGAAGTGTTAGATTGCTCAAAACCCAACAATATGATCAAAATAGCTATCTAATTTTATTAATAATAAGTATTTAGGAGGTTGTATTCATTTGAATACACTTTGTCAACTTTTGACTTGTTTTTCCTGTTGATCCTGTTTTTTTAACTAATTTTGTTTTATGATGATGGAGATATTAAAGTGCTATGTTTAGATAAGGAAAGGTGGAAACCTGTAAAGAGTGGGCACAAACTTGCAGAGGTATGATTCCTTGTGTTTATGCTTAGGTTTTGTTTCGTTGGATGGAATGGAATGAACCATTCCATTCCATTCCTTCCTAATTCCATTCTACCATACAATATAATGATATATTACAGTTTCATTAATTTTTCTCTTTATAAAATTTATTTATCGAAGTTTGTTGTGAGTATTGCCTTCTCTTTCATTCCTGCTTCGTTAGTTGTTGCTATTATGAAGGTAGGCTACTCTCCGGTTGTATTTTTCACATAACTAACAAGGAGTTGTTGTATCTATTCAGACTAGGCTTAGAGCAATGGTTACAAGAGATGAGTTCAGAAGAAGAAGAGACAAGGCTACAACTATAGTTCAAGTACTATGGATGAATTATGTTTGTAAATTATTTAAGAAAATGATTAGAAACAAGGGTGAATTTTTACAAATTAGTTAGCTACTTGCAGGTTGATCTTGAATAAGCAAAGGGGCAATGGATTGTATTTTTTGTATCTAATTCGTTTGTAAATTTTTGTTACAACTTCTATTGATTTGTTTTATCTTTCCATGGAACGATTATTTGTATGACATTAAATTTATGCAATGGATTCTATTTTTTGTATATGATATTTTATTTTCTATTATGAAACATTAAATACAATTTTAATTTGAAAATAAGTAAATCTATAAATGATATTTTTTTTAAACATTTAAAATTATGATACGCAAAAATGTGTGTCGTCTTTATTTATGACATGGCCTTTCTTGACAGAGGCTTTCTTGATACGCATTGGGTGTCATTAACACGCGCGTGGTTAGGTTACGACATGCGAATACGTGTCGTCTTCCTTTATGACAGGACCTTTCTTGATACGCATTGCGTGTCGTAAACGCGCGTCGTAATTACGCATCGTAAATGAGTGTCGTAAATGCACGTCATTAATAGACGATGCGCAAAAGCGCGTCATCTCTCTTTATGACATGGCCTTCCTTGACGCGCATTTGCACGTCGTCTGAGCCTTTTACGACGCGCAATGAGCCTCGTAAAAGGCTGTTTTTCTAGTAGTGTCAACTATAAATAGAGCCTTATGGCTTGGGATTTTTGGCAATGCTATTATACATACCAAATCTGAATATTTGCCTCATTTCTCCCTTTCTCCTAATTAGGGTTCTTGTGTTTTGGGTGTGAACCATTAGAGGCTTGCACACAACCTGAAGCTATTTTTCAAGAGACTATTTATTGGATTGATCTAGTTAGATCAAAGGGTTTGTTTATAATAACAAATCAGATGTATGCTATTCCTTTTGTGAATTTTGATTTCAATTAGAATTATAAAGTTTTGTTAATTAATAGTATGTTGCTTCAATAGAGTTATGACATAGATCAAATTAGATTGTATGTACCCTTAAGAGTTTATGGTATTTTCCTCTTTATTTCATGTAAAAACCTTCAATAGGTTGTTCACCAGAATTGATGTTTCGTCCATATCAAATATGTTCACATTGACATCAGGAATACTTGTCTCCTCGAAAATTGATTTGACAAGAGGTAACCTTTTTGGGTGAAACATGAAACAAACCATGTAATGAATATTTTGTGGCTTTTCTATCATAGTTAGGCTTAACTATAACATTCCTCATTGGTGTTTCAATTGGAGAAGGCTTAAACTTATCCAGTCTCTGTAAAACTTCTTACGCCTTTCGCTTCTTTGTATTCGGAGAATCATGAGTAGAAACACCTTTGATCATAACACCTATCTTCGTCACCTTGAGTTGTATCTTCTTAGGTTTCATAGAGACAACCTATTGAATAGGATTTCACCCTCTTGAGTAGGAACCTCCTCAATAACCTTCTCAGGAATCTGCTTAGGTTTCTTTTCAGAACCATCACTTGTAGGAGATGAATCCATCAACGCTTTGTATGTAATCAAAAGCTCATTGGTAGGAGACACCAAATTAAGCATCGAATCCGAAATTCAACCAACAACCACAAATACAACTGGATCATCAAGAGCAGATTTAGGAATCGTCTTCTAAGCAAATATGGCAACATCATCATTAGTAGGTAGAGTAATACCTTCCTAACTATAAACCTCATGTAAAACCAATCTCCAAAATCGAGCACTAGACGCTTTTGTAGTCATCTTCGAATGAGAAGCTGAGTTACTAAACTCAACCTAGAGCAATGAGGCAAAATCCACATTAATGCCATACTAAAAACTAATGATAATCAAATAGAATTTGAGTTTCACCTTATCCAATCCAAAAATCATGCCTGTTAAATAATGAAGAGTAATTCCAAAGAAGAAACTTCATACCCCAGGAAGACTCAAATTCTCTAAATGGTTAATAACCGAAAGAGTTAGTTGATGCTCCATTTCATTAAACATATGGATAACTTACTCAGTTGTAACTTCGTCAAAATCACCTTCAAATGGTAATTTCAGGATTTGGGCAACCTTCTTCTTGGTCAATTGTTTGCTCTTGTTCGATGTCAACTAAAATGTGGTGATTGTAGTTGTTCTTTTTTATAAAACAGTTGAAGCAGCCAAAGATAACCATGTCATTTGAATAGTTAAAGAAGTTGTTAATGTGTGAGTGAGAAATGAATCATTCAACACCTGAATAAGCATAATCAATTCATATAGATAATCTTTGACTACTGGGTTGAACCAAATATTAATGCTCTGAATTTTCATCGTTGGTTGAGAGACAATATCATCGTTGGTGTTGAATTGACTAACAACAGCCACAATGAACAATCGAGAGAGAATTTGCGACTTGGTTACAAAGAGAATTTAGTGTTTTTGCATGAAATCCAGGAACGTGGTAAAGGAAACTGAATGATCACATCTTCTTTAAATAACTGATGTCAAACTGAAATTCAAACATTGACCAATCAGACAATGGCACATGTAAAGTGAGTTATTGAACTGTCAATGCTCGTAACCGCCACATGTAAAAAGTGATGATCACCTTTCGTGAGCCACAAGAATTCAGATAGAACATCCCATCCAGCAGACAATTTTTCTTTCCCATTAAAAGTGAATCATCACACACTTCGTTGCAAACCAAGAACCATTCGTCGTTATGGAGGTAGAGCTCATTAACTTATGGGAATTGTAAGTAAAATCATTTTCCAGACTTTGCGAAATCTAATTCTGAGTTGGTAATAACCATAACCTCAAGGATTTCAGTTCTTATGTGTGCCAAAAGAAAAGATAGAATCAAATTAAGAAATTTTTTGACATAGTGATATCAAAGAAACTTTGATATAAAAGTAGATATATCTCGGGGAAAGATACTCTTCATTCATCATCAAGATAGATGTCCAATTGCTTGTGTGGTTTCCCGTGAATTACAATAATATACTCATTAAGGAGTAATGAAGGCCCTCTTTTAATAAGCTTCATAGGTTGCTTCATTTTCATACAAATTCACAACTTGACATAAGTGCAAATCAAGGTAGGAAAATACTTGTATGACCAGTGTAGCCAAGAACAAGTTAGCTTTGGAAAAATTTTAAGTAACGAAGAAGTAAGATAAATGTTCATACAGAAATATCGTTTCATAAAAATAAAGATCTGGATCTGTTGGGAAGAAATGACATAGGATTACTACATTTCATCAAGATCACTCAAAAGAAACAAAAATTAGATTCTGAACATCAAAAATGGTACATTGAAACATAAGGTTTCGTTAAAATCTTGAACATGAAAATTTCACCGTGAATTCGTAGAGTTATAGTTATTTGGATCTCACCTTCATCATGGAAAAATGATTTAGGATCATAAACACAGAATTGTGAAATACCAATATCCTGGTTGTTTTTACAATATATGTCATGGGCATGTGTCATCGTGTGTGCGGGTGTCAGAGATTTTGGGTAAAAAAAAAAGATTGTATGCGATGAATCCTTCTACCTCTGTAAATGATAGGACCTTGCAATTATCTCTTTAGACAATGATTCATTCAGGCTTTTGGAAAAATGTTGTAGTATGTTTCTAAGGACACTTAACTAGTACAAGAGTTTTGAATCGTATCAGTTCCCATTTGAGCTTCACTCTTTGCACGCATGAGAACAACACATTGTCACACCAGCTTCCCAATCTCAGAAAAAAAATTGATTTTGAAAAAAAAATTAAAATTTAAACATAACAAAAATATTTTTAGATTTTTGAATTTTATAAAAAAAGACAAAAATTAAAAAAAAATCTTTTCAGATTTTTGAATTTTATAAAGAAAAGACAAAAATAAAAAAAAATTCATTTTGAATTTTTTATTTTTATAAAGAAAAGGCAAAATAAAAGGATATCATTAGCATTGGTTATTTGTTCATTTAACAAATATTTCGCATGCGAACCAGCACTTCCCACTATGTATGACATCCCAAAAGGAATAGGCTTCCCATAAACGAGCGCTTCCTAGAAATATGGGTTTTGCAAGAAGGATGCACTTTCCGTAATCATGCGTTTCCCAGAGAGAGAACCTTCCCATTCGCTAGATGGAACATGTGATAAACGAGTCAAAGACAATGTCAAAAGTGAAGCGGGTCGAAGCGCTAAATGTGAGCAGTAACCTCTTAACAAAATTTTGTCAGTTAAGGAAAGTTACTCCAAAATTTTTGCATGTAAATTTTAACAAGAATTAGTTAGAATTAGGAACATAACAAGCTTTCATCATTCCCAAGCCATTTAAAATTCTCAAAAATGATTTTTCATCCAATAGTTTTGAAAGACTATCAGCCAATTGATATATTGGTTTAACGAAATGAACTTTGATATTCCAATCTTCAACATGGTCTTTGATGAAGTAGTATCGAAGTGCAATATGCTTAGTTTTGGAATGTTGAACTGGATCATGACATGTACGAATTGTGCTTTGAGAATCATAATATAATGGAATTTTCTTCATGTTAATCGCATAGTCACGTAGTTGACTTTGAATCTAGATCACTTGGGAAGTAGAGGCCGCAAGAGCAATCTTTTCAACCTCATCAATAGATATTGATACACAAGTCTGCTTTTTTTCCTGCCAAATCACAAGCTTCCCATCTAAGAATTGACATCCACATGTAGTTTTTCGATCTAATTTACAACCTCCTAGATCAACATCTAATAAATCTTGAATAAAGAATCTTCTATTCGATAGATATCACAATCCAAGAGTTGAAGTACCATGAAGATAACGAAAAGTACTATTCATATTTGTAAGATGGGGTTCTCTGGGTTTCACTTGGTACCTTGCATAATTACTTACATAAAACATAATATCAGGTCGACTTGAATTTAAGTACAATAATGAACCGATCATGCTTCTATATGTCTTGAGATCAACAATTGGCTTATCAAACGAAGGACCTCAGCGAGTGCCGACTGACATGGGAACCTTAGATTTTGAGCAATTCGTCATTCCAAAAAGTTCAAGCAGGTTTCGCCAGTAGCTTTCTTGATTTATGAAAATTCCTTCCATGCTCTAAAGAATGTTCAAACCCAAGAAATGATTGATTTTCCTCATCATGCTCATTTCAAATTGACCCTTCATAAGATCCTTAAAATCCTTAGACAAAGAAGGGTGAGTAGAACCAAATATAATGTCATCAACATAAATTTGAACAAACATTAGGTGATCCCCTACTTTCTTACAAAATAAAGTCAGATCAACTGATCCTTGCTAAATTTAGCGATTTTCATAAAATTGGTTAGCATAGCATACCAAGAAAGAGGTGCTTGTTTTAACCCATAAACCACCTTGTTACGGATATAACAATGATCAGGATATTTATCATTTAGTAATCCAGGTGGCTATTCGACATAGAATGTTTCTTTAAGAACGTTGTTTAGAAAGGCGCACTTAACATCCATCTGGTAGACGTCGAAATTCTTTTGAGGTGCATAAGCAATAAAAATTCGTACAGCCTTGAGTCTTACGATAGGGGCAAAAGTTTCTTCATAATCAATTCCCTCTTGTTGAGAATAACCATTTATAACTAATCTAGCTTTGTAGTGAATCACATTTCCTTCTTTGTCCATCTTATTTTTAAAAACCCACTTAAGACTAACAATCGAAACATCATTAGGTTTCGGAATTCACCACCAAACTTTGTTGCTTTTTAATTCAGCCAACTAAGATTGCATCGCAACAACCAAATCGGGATGTTATAATGTATTATTGATTGTTTTCAGTTTGATTTTTGGAATTAAAGACATTAAACATACAATATTCTTGATAAACATTTAGAACCTCATCCCTGGCTCAAACATGTGTCTGTGTTAAAACACATGTACTAGGATCACCAAAAATTTGTTCTTTAGGATGATTCATCTTCAATTTCTCGATAAGAGGTAATGTATGATCAAACTCCAAATGTGCATCCTCAAAGGTCTCTTCTTCTTTTGACAATTCATCTAAAATAGAAATATTTGATGTGTTTTGAGCATAACATACAATCCTATGTTTCCATGCAACCCTAAAGAAGATCTATGTTTTCTCTAATTAAACATAAAATATGAAAAACCAAGTGTAAACCCTAGATCTCTAAGGAATAATCAAAAATCATATAAGAAGGGTTATGATACAAACCTTTAAGATTGTTATTGTAAACAATCTTGAATCCTTTCTTGAAAGACCTTTGGTAGCAAGCGCCACAAGTGTCGCACCTCTAATGGTTCACAAACAAACCTAGAAACCAAGGAAAACTATATATATATATATATATATATATATATATATATATAGAGAGAGAGAGAGAGAGAGAGAGAGAGAGGAGAAGCCAAAATTTCGTCCAAGGCACTTAGAAAGATGTCATGGCTGAAATTATATCCTAAGGAGGGTTTATATAGGCGTTAGGAAGGTATTGGATTAGGTAGGTATCTCCAAGATAACCCTAATCATTCTTCTCTCTCTAAAAGCTATAATATTCAATTGCTAGGTTTACCCAAAAGGATTGTGCTACTATCAATGCAGGTATATATACCAATCATAGTTATGGGCTTAGACACCTAATCCAACAGTCTCCCACTTCGATAAGTATAATAACTATAACTGCCAGTATAACTACCAAATTTTAGCTACCAAAAGCCGTTGTCGAACTCCGACCCAGTCAGTGACATGTCCTTAAGTAAGTTATCAAATATTACTCCGTTCTACAAGATATCGTATAGACATGAGACATGGATTATAATCAATCTCTCTGTCCAAGTTTTGTTTCCTGATTTCTGTTTTATGTTGACTGATTCAGACTACCAATTGAACACATCAATTCAGTCCAGGCTTGGACATGTGCTTAAGATGTCATGATCAGATCATCGAGGGGACCACAAATATCTCTTTTCCCGTTAGGAAAAAAGGAATTGATAAAATTCGACTTATATGCTTGCACTATTCACTCATCAAATCACACACAACAATATGTTTTATAACATCAAGTTACTGATGCTTTTAAGTATTATCAATGCACAACTGACTTGCAAACAACAACTAATATATCTTTGTTTTAAGAATATAAGATATTATCATCTCAAAATTACTCATGATAAACTCCATGAAATAATTCTTTGAGCGTGCCTCTATCCAATACTCAAAATTCCCAATTTTCAAGTACTCATGAACATTGCAGCAAACAATTGTTATGTCTAATCCCCATAGACAATATACAGTTCAATTCATGACATTCGTAATTCGCTACTTACATCCAAAAGTACGATCGACTGTGGATGTTTTGAATAATCAAATTATTCAGGAAGTTAAACATGCGAAGTGAAATACAATGATAACCTAATCAACTATGGTCTCAAACCTATTGAATATAAATAAAACTCTTATTATTTTATCACCTTATTAATCAGACTTTATTCATTATATAATGTTTCGAGTAATCAACTAAACACTTGAGTTAAACATCAGTCATGACATGTTATATACATGCATACAATGTTTCTCCATGGTCCTTCCTTTGTGAACAGATCGATTGAACAGTTTTCCAATGATACTCATTTCACAATATCAGATTCTTGTTACTACTAAATGTGTTAGAGTTCAACTTTACATGCAATGGTTTTCTGTGATATCGAGGCTTCAAAGTCATAGAGATTGAGCCAACGATATTACAGAACGTTTCATTGGAACTTTGTTACTAAAACAATTCCATGGAAACAAAGTCTCAAATTCAAGGTACACTCATTGAACATCCGTCTTGCATTTACGTTTCTAACTCCCATGTAGATTTCAACAACCAACTCCCATTATGGAAACTTTTCGATATTCCCATATGACTATCAATTCCGAACAAGAGTCTCCTCCATTAGAATTATGTCAATATGGTTCGTCCAAAAACTATACTTTCAACTGTCTACAAGCAACCAATCTTTAGTAAAACTCATAGTGTTCTTGACAGTTGTTTAACATCTTTAGTCACGCCATGTTCTAGTCCTCTTTCCTTCTCAATGCCTTAGGCATTTGGAAAAATTAGAACAAGTGAATATTATAGCATATATGATCAATCCTATATCCGAAGCATATGGGACTTGATTCATAATGTATTATATAGAGACCTAGTATATGTTCAGTCTCTTGCTATAATATTTCCATATATCGACTTTTGCTATGTTAAAGCATTTCAACACGATATTCATACATGTCCAAGACTAAGTTCTATTAAAATCCTTTAATATAAACTTTTAGATTTTAAATGAAGTATGAATGTCGTCTCCCTTAAATATTTCTATAGCGAAACAATTTTTTCAAAATTTTCAACTGGAAAAATTGAAATCTTTGTTTCCTACAATTAGTATTGCCAACTTGCAACACTTAGCATAACAATCATGCTCCCACTAGTATAACAATTATGATCCCACTAGCTATAACATGTATCCAGAAATCAACTGGACTTCCAGAAATCAATACTATTGACTGTCTTACTAAAGTTCAAATTTCTGATACATGGTGCGTCCATAAGTCTACATCTAGACTTCTCAAGCTCATACACCTTCATTAGATAGCATGTGTGTGTGTGTGTTTAAACCTTTTCAGAACTTATAGCTATAAGTACTGAATGTTCAAAATATTTCTTGCCATTTCTCACAATTCAAACTATGAAAAGGGATGTTATAATAATATGCGAACTAGGGAACGCAATTATCAAAACTGCTAACAATAATGATATTAACTAGATTTAAAATCTACTAGCGAAAGTGTTTCCTCATAATCTTTTTTATGAATTAGAGCAAAACCTTTTTCCACTTAGATTTTATGGTGTATGTGTTCCTATCCATGCAAATTTGTCATTTCCAACCTACAATTATAAGGTAAGGTTGATGACAAAACCAAAATCAAATTTAGGTCTCATGGACTGAACTTTGCTTATTCTTAATTTCTTGCCTTCTGGTAGCATAAGGGCCTACCAACGCCTCCAAGTTGTCAATCAGCTCACTTCCATTGACCAATGTAATATCACTAGCCAGCATGCTCTGCCTTTTGCAGTCACATAAGAACCATAGAACTCATAAGCATTGTCAACTCAATAGGAAGGTGCACGATAGGTGATCAACCTTATGTCAACTTAACACAATAGGTTATCAACCTCAGGTCGTATGCTAGTGATAACTAAAAGGCTTATTCTTGATTGGCTCCTGAAACTCTTTAAAATCAAAAAAGACTCCCACTGACTTCTTGACATATAAGTTTTTTTGTTAAGGAACATTCCTCGACAAGCAAAAACCAATATTCAAAAGTTAGTGTGGATTTCGACAAGAAAAACACTTCACTGAATTGGTCTTAGTTTATCCTTTGTTTTAACCAAAACATCACAACTACAAATTCCAAATGTGCTGGCGTAAAAAAACATTTCTACTCTACATTTCATGAGGTGTTATAAACCTACTTATTTTATAATAAAATTCAAGATAAGATTTGTAGTTAGAGTATGACTCTAAAACTTGATTGGAAACGAAGTATGACTCATCTCTTGATTAAACCATTTCAACAATATTTGATTCCTCTTCTTAGTAGAAACAATTTCACTAAGATGTTCTTCGAGGATCAATAGTGACATGGTTCCATAATCATTAAGATGATCATAAAACATGATAACAAAGTACTCTCCTTCCTTTCAGATTGGAGTAACCTTTATCTTTCTGCCTAATAGATTCTTCATATTCGTTCTGCCATTCTTTGAAACTTTTCAAAGAATTAAAATTACACTTAATCGTATAAGCATAACCATATTTACTAAACCATCAATAAATCAAGATAAATAGATTTATCGTCCTTTTTGGTGGATCTGAACAGTGTATAAACAAATTAGTCTTAATCTTCCAAAGATCAAGATTGTCATACATCACACAATTTGTATTGTATGACACCAAGTTTCTATCAAACTGAAACTTGGGTGATGAGAATTCATTTTCACTTGGTTAATCAAGACATTTTCACAAACGATATAATTAAGAATCAATTCACATTTTAAATTGCTAATAACAGAAATGTAACCACCAATTTTATTAAATGCAATTGTAAGGAAACATAAAGTAAAACAGATAAAAACAAAAATTCACTTAATTGATAATGAGCGGAAAAAATTTGTCCTTACAATACAAATATGTAACAACGTAAATTTTCAAAACAATTTTTCATTTTTCAAAAATATAAAACTCATTCTACATTTTCAAATATCATGTTCCACAATTGTCATCAAACAAAACATATCCCAAGATCATAAATAAAATCCTTTGTCTGTGTGTACGAATCATGTCGGCACCTGCCCGCGATCGTCACTAGTACCTGAAACACATAACACATAATACTGTAAGCATAAATGCATAGTGAGTTTCCCCAAAATACCACATACAACACATATAAACCACTCGAGGCTGTCACTCTGTACAACCCTCTGGTCAATGTGTCTCAATGAGACCCTCCAGACCCATAACTCTGTGGACCCTCTGGTCCAAACTTTGTGGACCTTTCGGTCCTAACTCTGTAATCTCTAAATCACACATACCACAGAATCACATACCACATCATACAAATAACATACAACATACTCTGTCACATGACTCTAATTACCACTCTAGGTAAAGTATAGTGAGAATACTCACCTCGGGTAACTCGGTAAATCTCGAACTCGGTAATACTGGTCTAGCCTCCGCCTAATCACATGGAATAATTACTCTAATCAATAAAACTCTCAAAGGCTAGACTAATCCTTCTCTAAGTTCTCTCAGAAGGGTAAAAGACCATTTTACCCCTTCTATGGCTCAAAGATCCAATCATTGACTAAACCCTAAAAGTCAACAAAAGTCAACCCTCCGGGTTACGTTGCACGTACCAAATCTGTATGTTGGGCGTACCCGGCGACTTCACAGAAACGGGGAACGCGACCCCTTATGCTGCGCATACTGGGATTACGCCCAACGTAAATCCCAGTTTCATACTCCTTTGATTGTGGGTCTTAAACGGCTAAGACATATACTGAAACTTTAGATCTGACTTCTCTAAGGTCCCTTAATCCATAAAGTCGAAACCTTTAAGCCTTTGCATGGCTGTAAAGGTCGCTTATCACTCTAACACCTTTCCTCTTTCCACATAAAGCCTAGATCTCATGCATGGCTTAATATTCACGTCCAAGATTGGATTTTTATGAACCCACAACTCATAATACTCTAAAAATACAGTAGATCTAAGCTTATGGAGACCTTTTGCTCATAAAGTCTCCACCTTGGGACCAAAAACCCTAAAAATTGGTTCATGAAGCACAAAACAACAATCACAAGGAAAGCTCTGAGCTTTTTACCTCCAAGTGAAGCTCCTCCCTCTGTAGAACTCCAATCCAAGCTTGCTCTTCCACTTCTAGCCTCCACAAGAACCTTCTCTTCTTCTTCACTAACACACAAAGACACTTTTTAGCTGAAGAACACTCACACACTAGCATGGGACGAAAATATTGCTCTCCTAGGGTTTTTCTCTGAGGAATGGCGGTCGGGAACAAGACCAACACATTCCTTTTATAGTCCACAAGCCACAATTAGGGTTTGCCACTGGACCTGAACCAGGGGTACCTCCTTGTTCCTCAGAACCTTGATCCTCCGATCCACAATTGCGACTGGCTTCTCCACATAATTTAGGCTTGCATCCACCTTAACATCCTCCAGCGGTACGACTGACGTCTCGTCGGCAATACACTTCCTCAGATGACACATGTGGAAGGTATCATGTATCTGGCTCAACTCCGCAGGTAGCTCCAAACGGTATGCTACCCTACCTACCCTCGCAATCACCTTGAATGGACCAATGTACCGGGGCCCCAGCTTGCCCCTCTTCCTGAATCAGATCACTCCTTTCCAAGGAGATACCTTCAGGAGCACTAAATCTCCAACCTGAAACTCGAGCTCGGATCGTCACCTATCCACGTAACTCTTCTGGCGACTCTGAGCCATCATCAACCTCTGTCTGACCTGTTGTATATGCTTTGTCGTTTGAAGCACTATCTCAGTACTACGCATCACTCATTGCCCTACCTCTCCCCAGCAGATGGGAGTCTAACACCTGCTCCCACACAACAAATCGAAGGGAGGCATACATATGCTGGAATGGTGGCTGTTGTTATAGGAAAACTCAGCCAACGGCAAGTACATGCACCAACTTCCTCCGAAGTCCAACACACATGCTAGGAGCATGTCCTCGAGCATTTGGATCGTCCGCTCACTCTGTCCGTCCGTCTGTGGGTGGTAGGTGGTACTGAAATGCAGCCTCGTGCCCAGCTCCTCATGGAACTTCTTCTAGAACCTGGAAGTGAAACGTACATCTCGATCTGACACAATCGAGATCGGTACTCCATGCCGCGATACCACCTCTTTCACATACAACTCAGCCAGCCTCTCAGCGGAAGAGCTCTCACTAATAGCAAGAAAGTGAGCGCTATTCGTCATCCGGTCGACGATCACCCAAATTGCATCGACACCCCTTGCGGTCCTCAGCAATTTGGTGATAAAATCCATAGAAATCTATTCTTACATCCACTGGGTAATCTCAAGTGGCTGTAACTTGCCATACGGACGCTGGTGCTTGGCCTTAACTCTGCGACAGGTCAAGCACCTCTCGTGTAACACCGTGAATTTCAAAATAATTTTTTGCAAATTATAAAAACATTTCTCATTTAATTTTCATAAAAACATTAAGTTTAAATCCCAATTCACATCATACAAAATCCCAAGATCATATATATATCAAAAATCCCATGCGTGTGTACAGATCAAGCCAGCGCCTTCCCACGGTCATCGCTAGTACCTGAAACAACAACACTAACACTGTAAGCACAAAGCTTAGTGAGTTCCCCAAAATACCACATAAACATATATTAGCCACTCGAGGCTATAACTCTATGGGTCCGTGCACCCAAGCTCTGTGAACCCTCAGGTTCTAACTCTGGGAACCTTTCGGTTCCAACTCTATAAACATGCACAACATAAATCACATAGACATCATGCAGTACAACACATAGAATAACATAACATACACATACTCTGACACATAACTCTGATTACCTACTCAAGGTAAAGTATAGTGAGAAGACTCACCTCGTGTATCTCGATAACTCGCGAATCCTAGAAATCACTCGTGCTCGATCCTCCGAGCTATAATCCTCCTATAACATCATATATCTCTTAATTAACACTTTTACCACTAAGGCTGACTACCCCTATCAAGTCAACTCTGGTCAACGGTCAATGATCAACTTTGACCGGACTCGACGAGTGCACTACGGCGACTCGGCGAGTCTATACATATTCACCAACTCTCTAGGATTCTCTTTTGACACGTCGAGTACTCCCCTGACTCGACGGGTTCCACTTGGCATGAATCGCAGGGCCACCACGACTCGACTCGCCGAGTTTCAAGAACAACTCGGCGAGTCCCAGCTTGACTCAGTCCAACTGTCAACCCTCACTAACTCTCCCTGACTCACTGAGTCGACCCTTAACTCGGCAAGACCACTCGCTGAGTGGTTAAGGACAATCTTCATGCTACTCGCCGAGTCTGTTCTTCAGACTCGGCGAGTCCATGCCATGCATCAACTCAAACTAGCTTCTGAGGTCAGATCCGCACCATCCACTCATAGATCTGGCCCTCCTAGGCTTATTCATCACGTAAAGTTCATATCTTGGTTACCATACAACACCTACAAGGCTCTTTTTGGAGAAATAACCTCTAAAATGGCAACCCTAGCCTCCAACCCAAAAGGGAGGACATAAAGCATGACATTAGGGACTCTCTAGACCTACTAAGGTCCAGATCTAAGCACCATATCCCCATGGGACCTCTCACACTTCCAATACAAAGCAAATAAGGCATGAAGAAACCCTATATTTGACCAAATCACAAAAATACAGGAATGAGCTCTGAATGATACCTCAAGAAGCCTCCTCAGATGAAATGAAAGAAGATCCCAGCTCCCCAACTCTTCTAGTTTGAGTTTCCTCTTCCTTTCTTGCAAAAACACACAAATTTGGTGAACACTAGCCTCTTATCTCACTCACACGAATCCCTCAGCTGCTTTGGTGCTCTCAAGATCCAGGTAGCCGCAATGAAGGGCCATAAGGTCCTTTAAATAGGGCTTAGGACCGGGAATTTAGGGTTTCATTAAACAGCGAGGACTCGCCGAGTCCATTCCTTGGACTCGTCGAGTCCGGGCGCGAACCCGCGTCCTGAACCGCGATCTTACTCGGCGAGTTTGAGTTCCAACTCGCCGAGTCCCCTCACAAAACTCCAAAAATATAAGCATAAAAGATACCTGGAGATCCGAGCTGTTACAACTCTCCCCCACTAGGACTAGACTTCGCCCTCGTAGTCTCGCTCTGCAAATAGCTCCGGATGCTGCTCACGCATCTCACGCTCCGGCTCCCAGGTCATCTCCGATCCCCTCCGATGCTGCCACTGAACCAACACCAGGGGTACTTCCTTGTTCCTCAAAACCTTCATTTTCCGATCTCTGATGGCCACTGGTCTCTCGGCATAATTCAGGCCAGTATCCACCTGAATATCCTCTAATGGAACCACTGCCGACTCATCGGCTATACACTTCCTCAGCTGCGACACATGAAAAGTGTCGTGAATCTGCCCCAACTCTGCTGGCAAATCCAAACGACAGGCGACCCGGCCTACCCTCGCGATCACATGGAATGGACCAATATACCGGGGCCCTAACTTGCCCCTCTTCCTGAATCGAATAACTCCTTTCCAAGGAGAGACCTTCAGGAGAACAAAGTCGCCGACCTGAAACTCAAGCTCGGACCGGCGCCTGTCTGCATAACTCTTCTGTCAGCTCTGAGCGGTCAACAACCTCTGTCTGACCTGTTGAATCTACTCTGTCGTCTGAAGCACGATCTCTGTACTGCCCATCACCCGCTGACCGACCTCTCCCCCAACAAATAGGGGTCCGACACCTCCTCCCATACAACAGCTCAAAGGGTGGCATACCAATGCTCGAATGATGGCTTTTGTTGTAGGAAAACTCTGCCAAGGGTAAATACGCATCCCAGCTACCCCCGAAATCCAACACACACGCCCGGAGCATGTCCTCAAGCGTCTGAATCGTCCACTCACTCTGACCGTCTGTCTGGGGATGATATGCGGTACTAAAATGCAGTCTAGTACCCAACTCCTCATGAAATTTCTTCCAGAAGCTGGAAGTGAAGCGCACATCACGGTCCGAAACAATCGAGATCGGCACCCCATGCTGAAATACCACTTCCCTCACATACACCTCCGTTAATTTCTCTGCTGAAGAACTCTCACTGATGGCAAGGAAGTGAGCGCTCTTCGTCAACCTATCCACAATCACCCAAATTGCGTCAACTCCTCTGGCAGTCCTTGGCAATTTGGTGATGAAATCCATAGTGATCTGTTCCCACTTCCACTCGGGAACCTCCAATGGCTGCAACTTGCCATGCGGCCTCTAATGCTCGGCCTTAACCCTACGGCAGGTCAAGCACCTCTCAACAAACCACGCAACATCCCTCTTCATACAGGGCCACCAATACTCCTTTCTCAAATCCAAATACATCTTGGTGGCCCCCGGATGGATCGAAAATTTCGACCGATGAGCCTCCTCCATCAAAGTGGTACGCGTTCCTCCCACAAACGGTACCCAGATATGCCCCTGAAATGTCATAAGCCCCCGACCATCGGTAACAAACTCTGAAACCAAACCAACAACCCATTCCCTCTTCTGCATCTCAGGTTGCACAGCCTCGGCCTGTTCCCCACGAATGGCGTCCAATACCGGAGCTATCACGGTCAATCTCAAACATACACCTCGCAGTGGAGTGCTCTCCGCCCTGCGGCTCAACGCATCGGCTACCACATTAGCCTTGCATGGGTGGTATAGGATCTCACAATCATAATCCTTGACCACATCCAACCACCTTCTCTGACGCATATTTAGGTTGGGCTGATCCATCAAATACTTCAAACTCTTATGGTCCGTGTATATCGTACACCGAACCCCATACAAGTAGTGACGCCAAATCTTGAGGGCGAACACCACTGCCCCCAACTCTAGATCATGGGTGGGATATCTCGTCTCATGAGGCTTCAACTGCCTCGATGCATACGCTATCACATGCCCCTTCTGCATCACCACCGCTCCCAATCCCAAAATCGATGCATCACAGTATACTACAAAGTCCTCCATCCCTTCCGAGAGAGCTAACACTGGGGCTTCGCACAACCTCTGGCGAAGTGTCTCAAAGGAGGCCTGCTGCTCGGGGCCCCATGAAAAAGCAACACCCTTCCGGGTCAATCTGGTGAGTGGCACTGCGATCTTAGAGAAATCCTTGATAAACCTCCAATAATACCCTGCCAACCCTAGGAAACTCCTGATCTCAGAGGGCGACTTCGGCACCTCCCAACTCATCACTGCCTCAACTTTGGCCGGATCAACCAATATCCCTTCCTGGTTAACGAGATGTCCTAAGAACTAAACCTCCCGCAACCAGAAATCACACTTGGAGAATTTGGCATAAAGCCTCTCCGATCTCACGACTCCGAGAACCTCTCTCAGATGCTCCTTATGCTGCTCTCTAGATCTCGAATATACCAGAATGTCGTCGATAAACACAATCACCGACCGATCCAGCATCGGCCTACACACTCGGTTCATGAGATCCATGAACACTGCTGGGGCATTGGTGAGCCCAAAAGGCATCACCACAAACTCATAATGTCCATAACGCGTCCTGAACGCTGTCTTCTGGACGTCCTCATCCCGCACCCTCACATGATGATATCCAAACCTCAAATCGATCTTGGAGAACCAAGATGCTCCCTGCAATTGATCGAACAAATCATCGATCCTTGGCAACGGGTAACGGTTCTTGACCGTCAGCTTGTTCAACTCCCGGTAATCAATACACATCCGGTGTGAACCATCCTTCTTCTTGACAAACAGGATAGACGCTCCCCACGGCGAGCTGCTCGGCCGAATAAACCCCTTCCCCAGTAGCTCCTGAAGCTGTGAGGATAACTCTTGCATATCTGGAGGTGCAAGGCGATAAGGCACCTTAGCGATAGGCGCAGCCCCCGGAACCAAATCGATACTGAACTCCATTTGCCTCACAGGAGGCACACCCGGCAACTCCTCGGGAAAAACATCCGGGAACTCACGCACCACCGGAACCTCCTCAACTGAACTCGGCCTCTCGGAAGCCACTCGCGTATCCATCACACACGCCACAAAACCCTTACAGCCCTGTTGTAGACACTGCCTTGCTCTAGCGGCCGAACAAAACGTTGATCCTGATCGTGTACCCTCACCGTATACCGAAAGAACTCCCCCACTAGGGTCTCATATGGTCACCAGCTGTCGCTCACAGTCAATAACCGCACCAAATCTGCTCAACCAATCCATGCCCACAATGACACAGACATCACCCATAGCAATAGGAACCAGATCAATCGGGAACTCAACACCGAAAATCTCAACTACGCAACCTCGGAGAACCTCCGTGGCATATATCACCCTCTCATCAGCTATGGAAACTCTCAGAGGCCGACTCAACGCCTCACGACTAACACTGATATGCTGACTAAAAGCCAAAGATACAAAAGACTGACTCGCACCCGAGTCAAATAACACCAAGGCAGGTACAGAATTCACAAGAAAAGTACCTACGCATAACATAACATAAGCATAATATCACAACATCAAAATAAATACATTAAAGAATACATACAAGCCACGACATCGGGCACTGCGCGGACCTCCTCCGCAGTCAGCTGAAAGGCTCTCCCTCGTGCCCTCGGCGCCTCGGCCTTCACCGGCCGACTCTCTGTAGATCTGATGGCGGCAGGGGCAGATCCCTGAGGTGCTCCCTGAGATGACCCTCGCAACTGCGGACACTCTGCCTTCCGGTGTCCGGTCTGATTGCAGTGGAAGCACACTGCAAACCCCTTGGGGCAATCCTTGGCCATATGCCCCTCCTTGCCACATTTGTAGCAAGATCCCGCTCTGCAGACTCCATCGTGACCCTTGCCACACTTCCCACAAGTGTGGCCCTGCTGGCTCCCTGGTTTGGGATCAGCGGGCTTGGCCCGCTTGGCTGCCGGCTGAGACTGTGCCGGTCGCCGATCCCTCCCCTGAGACTCCGCATCCTCCCTGGCCTGAGTCTCCAGCTCAATCTCCCTCTTCCGCGCATTTGCCTGAAGCTCAGCAAATGTCCGGTACGAGGAGTTTGCCTGCTTAGTGGACACGTGCTCAGGGCAGAACATCGCCCTCTCATGGAACATCCTGGTGATCACTGTAACTGACTCAGTACCCTGCTTGAGGGTCAGAAACTCCTGTGCCAAATGCTCCCTCTCCACCTGGGGAACATACTCATCTCGGAACATGACAGTGAACCTCTCCCAGGTCACTGCCGCAAGCTCAGCAGGCGTATAATGCGCCGTCACAAACTTCCACCAGTCCTTCGCTCCCAAGCGAAGCTGGTTCAGCGCGAACCGAACCTTCAAATGCTCACGAGATGAGCAAGTGAAGAAGCACCCCTCTATATCAGGTATCCACCTCATAGCTGCCACCGGATCCTAGGTCCCATCAAACTCTGGAGGTTTTGTGTTGCTGAACTCCCGGAACAGCAATGCATCACCACCTTGCGGCCTCGCGGCAGCAATCGCTGCGGTGGCCGCTACAACAGCAACCTCAGAAAGAGCGACATAACGCTCGTCGAAGGTCTCAATCAGCGTGGTCTTAATAGACCCAAACATCTCTGGTATCTCTGCCCTGATGGCCGCAGCCACCTCCTCGTGGATGATCCGGCGGATCTCCTCATCACTGGTATCACTGCTCTCAGGCATCAAACGTGTCCTCACCATGATCTACCTCTCGAAATACAACATACGAAAAATTAGAACCCCTTCGAGCATACTCACACTCGAAAACTCATTCCTCCTTGATCCTTGGTATTCCAAAGATTCTTACTTGGGCTGTACACCGCTCCGGTGCTTTCAGTAGTACGGGCCCAATACTACTGTCCACACCGTATCAGAATACATCCCAAGTCTTCCTCTTCGGATCCCAAATTCCAAGTACTCTATCATGCATAGATCACTCTCTAATAGATCTCTCATAAGCCCCTCGCTGCTACCTACTCACTCTCAATCATCTCATAGCAGCTCACCTCTTCCTAGGCTAAGGCATCACAAATCAGGCCACTCTAGTCCTAATAGGAATACCTAGCCTACTCTAACATGTGAATACATCATATCAATATCAATAGCACATAACATGAGGGTATTTTGGGAAATCACCGTTCGGGCGCGGACTGATCGTACACACAACTCTGCTCTGCGTTTCTTTTCAAAATCTTTTACTTTTTTTGAAAATACTTCTCAGTTCCTCAGTTTGAGTTCAAATACACCCGAAGGTGTACTCGAATCCCTCAAACCAAGGCTCTGATACCAACTTGTAACACCGTGAATTTCAAAATAATTTTTCGCAAATTATAAAAACATTTCTCATTTAATTTTCATAAAAACATTAAGTTTAAATCCCAATTCACATCATACAAAATCCCAAGATCATATATATATCAAAAATCCCATGCGTGTGTACAGATCAAGCCGGCGCCTTCCCACGGTCATCGCTAGTACCTGAAACAACAACACTAACACTGTAAGCACAAAGCTTAGTGAGTTCCCCAAAATACCACATAAACATATATTAGCCACTCGAGGCTATAACTCTATGGGTCCGTGCACCCAAGCTCTGTGAACCCTCAGGTTCTAACTCTGGGAACCTTCCGGTTCCAACTCAATAAACATGCACAACATAAATCACATAGACATCATGCAGTACAACACATAGCATACACATAACATACACATACTCTGACACATAACTCTGATTACCTACTCAAGGTAAAGTATAGTAAGAAGATTCACCTCGTGTATCTCGATAACTCGCGAATCCTGGAAATCACTCGTGCTCGATCCTCCGAGCTATAATCCTCCTATAACATCATATATCTCTTAATTAACACTTTTACCACTAAGGCTGACTACCCCTATCAAGTCAACTCTGGTCAACGGTCAACGGTCAACGGTCAACTTTGACCGGACTCGGCGAGTGCACTAGGGCAACTCGGCGAGTCTATACATATTCACCGACTCTCTAGGATTCTCTTTTGACACGTCGAGTACTCCCCTGACTCAATGGGTTCCACCTGGCATGAATCGCGGGGCGACCACGACTCGACTCGCCGAGTTTCAAGAACAACTCGGCGAGTCCCAGCTCGACTCATTCCAACTGTCAACCCTCACTAACTCTCCCTGACTCACTGAGTCGACCCTTAACTCGGCAAGACCACTCGCTGAGTGGTTAAGGACAATCTTCATGCTACTCGCCGAGTCTGTTCTTTAGACTCGGCGAGTCCATGCCATGCATCAACTCAAACTAGCTTCTGAGGTCAGATCCGCACCATCCACTCATAGATCTGGCCCTCCTAGGCTTATTCATCACGTAAAGTTCATATCTTGGTTACCATACAACACCTACAAGGCTCTTTTTGGAGAAATAACCTCTAAAATGGCAACCCTAGCCTCCAACCCAAAAGGGAGGACATAAAGCATGACATTAGGGACTCTCTGGACCTACTAAGGTCCAGATCTAAGCACCATATCCCCATGGGACCTCTCACACTTCCAATACAAAGCAAATAAGGCATGAAGAAACCCTATATTTGACCAAATCACAAAAATACAGAAATGAGCTCTGAATGATACCTCAAGAAGCCTCCTCAGATGAAATGAAAGAAGATCCCAGCTCCCCAACTCTTCTAGCTTGACTTTCCTCTTCCTTTCTTGCAAAAACACACAAATTTGTTGAACAATAGCCTCTTATCTCACTTACACGAATCCCTCAGCTGTTTTGGTGCTCTCAAGATCCAGGTAGCCGCAATGAAGGGCCATAAGGTCCTTTAAATAGGGCTTAGGACTGGGAATTTAGGGTTTCATTAAACAGCGAGGACTCGCCAAGTCCATTCCTTGGACTCGTCGAGTCCGGGCGCGAACCCGCGTCCTGAACCGTGATCCTACTCGGCGAGTTTGAGCTCTAACTCGCCGAGTCCCCTCACAAAACTCCAAAAATATAAGCATAAAAGATACCTAGAGATCCGAGCTGTTACATCTCGACGAACCACGCTACATCCCTCTTCATACAGGGCCACCAATACTCTCTTTTCAGGTCCAAATACATCTTAGTGGCCTCGGGATGGATCGAGAATCTCGATCTATGCGCCTCCTCCATCAGTATGGTACGTGCCCCGGCCAAGAACGACACCCAAATCCGACCCTGAAAGGTCATAAGCCCTCGGCTATCGGTAAAGAACTCAGATATCTGCCCGATCACCCGCTCCCTCTTGCGGTTTTCCAGTCTCACGGCCTCTACGTGGGCCCCTTGAATGGTATTCAAGATCAAAGTCGTCACCGTCATCCTCATACAAATGTTTTGTATCGACGCGCTCTCAGTCCTCCGGCTCAGGGCATCGGCTACAACATTAGCCTTGCCCGGGTGGTACAGGATCTCATAATCATAGTCCTTTACCACGTCCAACCATCTCCTCTGGTGCATGTTCAAATTGGGCTAATCCATCAGATACTTCAAACTCTCATGGTCCATGTATATGGTACACCGAACCCCATACAAATTATGACTCCAGATCTTAAGGGCGAACACCACGGCCCCCAACTCCAAATCGTAGATGGGATATCTCACCTCGTGAGGCTTCAGCTACCTCGATGTGTACGCTATCACATGCCCTCTTTGCATAAGCACCGCACCCAATCCCGATATCAATGCGTCACAATACACCACAAAATCCTCCATCCCCTCCGGAAGGGCTAACATTAGGGCTTCGCATAACCTCTGGCGAAGAGTTTCGAATGAGGCCTGCTGCTCTGGACCCCAACTGAAAGCCTCGCCCTTCCGAGTCAACCTGGTGAGAGGAACGGCAATCTTGGAGAAATCCCTGATAAATCTTCGATAAAAGCCGGCCAAACCTACAAAACTCTTGATCTCGGTGGGGGATCTCGCCACCTCCCAACTCATCACTGCCTCAATCTTGGCCGGGTCGACCAATATCCCATTCTGATTAATGAGATGCCCCAAGAACTGGACCCCTCGTACCCAGAAATCACACTTGGAGAATTTGGCGTAAAGCCTCTCTGATCTCAAAACTCCGAAAATCTCCCTCAAATGCTCCTCATGTTGCTCTTTGGATCTCGAGTACACCAATGTATCGTCGATGAACACGATCACCGATCGATCCAACATCGGCCTGCACACCAGGTTCATGAGGTCCATGAATGCTGCCGGTGTGTTGCTGAGCCCGAAGGGCATCACCACGAACTCGTAATGCCCATAACGAATCCTGAATGCCGTCTTCTGGATATCCTTGTCACGCACTCTCATCTGATGATATCCAGACCTCAAATCAATCTTGGAGAACCAAGACGCTCCCTGCAACTGATCGAACAGATCATCAATCCTCGGTAAGGGATAACGGTTCTTAATCGTCAACTTGTTCAACTCCAGGTAATCAATGCACATCCGGTGTGAACCATCCTTTTTCCTGACGAAAAGGATCAGCGCTCCCCACGGTGAACTACTCGGCCGAATAAACCCTTTTCCCAGCAGCTCCAGAAGCTGCGAGGATAACTCCTGCATCTCTGGCAGCGTAAGGCAATAAGGTGCCTTGGCAATAGGCGTCGCTCCCGGAACTAAATCGATACGAAACTCCACATGCCTCTCGGGAGGCACACCCGGCAACTCCTTGGGGAAAACATCCGCGAACTCTCGCACTATGGGAGCATCACCAACCGAACTCGGCCTCTCTGCGGCTACTCATGTGTCCATCACATAGGCCACAAACCCACTACAGCCCTGCTGTAGACTCTGCCTCGCTCTAGCAGCTGAACAAAATGCTGACCCAGTACGGGTACCCTCACCGTATACCGTAAGTACTCCCCCACTAGGATCTCTTATGGTCACCAGCTGTCGCTCGCAGTCGATAACCCCTCTGAATCTGCTCAACCACTCCATGCCTACTATGACACAGACATTCCCCATCTCAATTGGGACCAAATCTATCGGAAACTCAACACCAAAGATCTCGAGTACACATCCTCGAATCACCTCAGTGGCATAGACCGCTCACTCACCAGCTATGGAAACGCGAAGAGGTCGACTCAACACCTCTCGACAAATACTGATGTTCTGACTAAATGCTAAAGACAAAAAAGATCGACTCGCACCCGAGTCAAATAACACCAAAGCAGGTACATAACTTACAAGAAAAGTACCTACGCATATCATAATATAAGGAAAATATCTCAAACTCAAAATAAATGGATGAAAGAATACATACCAGCCACAACAACGGGCGCTAAGCGGACCTCCTCCGCTGTCAACTGGAAGGCTCTCCCGCGAGCGTTTGGCTCCTCGACCTTCACTGGCCGACTCTCAATAACCCTCACGGCAGCAGGGGCAGATCCCTGAAGTGCTCCCTGTGTCGACCCCCACAGTTGTGGACACTCGCCCTTCCGGTGGCCAGTCTGATTGAAGTGGAAGCACACTGCAAATCCCTTGGGGCAATCCTTAGCCATATCCCCCTCCTTGTAACACTTTTAGCAAGACCCCGCTCGACAAATCCCCTCATGGCTCTTGCCGCACCTGCGACAAGTGCGGCCCTTCTGGTTCCCTGATCTCGAATCGGCGGGCTTTGCCCGCTTGGCTGCCGGCTGAGACTGTGCTGGTCGCCGATCCCTCCCTTGAGACTCTGCCTCCTCCCTGGCCTGAGTCTCGAGCTCAATCTCCCTCTTCCAAGAATTCTCCTGGAGCTCGGCGAATGTCCGGTACGTCGAGTTCACCATGACCTCGCGAATGTCTCTCCTCAGTATGCTCAAATATCGACTCATGCGTGCCTGCTCGGAAGACACATGATCAGGACAAAACTGTTGGATAAGGTGTCTAAGTCCATAACTATTTCGGGCTTGTACTTGACCCGACCCGGCATGGTCCATTTGGGTTGCATGGCACCATGCAATTGGATAGACTAAATGAGAGAAATAACACTTGGAGATTATTAATATATTATAAGTTCTAATATATTAATAATATTATTTAATTAGTTGATCAAGAATTAATTTGGAATTAATTAAGTGATCAAAGGATAACTAATTAAATATATGGGTTGATTATGTAAATCATCCATATCTTGTATAGTGGGCTAAGAGGCTCCATGGATTATCAAGTTGGGTTCTACCCATAGGATGCTCCATGGATGCTCCATGGGAGTTACAAACCCATGGGTCATGGAAATGAAGAGTCATGACACATTAGGGTTTACATGGTGTAACCCTAGATGTGCCAACAGTATATAAGAGTCCCATTCTCCACAAAATTGGCGACACAAGTTGAACACTAAGAAACTAGAGGGCTTGGCCGATTTTGAGATGTGTGTGTTATCTCAAGAGTCTTTCCAAGAGCATTTGGTGTTGTGTGAAGCATTTGAGGCATCACACTTGGGGTGCTAGGCTCACAAGGTTTCAAGGAACACAAGCAACAACAAGGTAAGTTATTCTATCTATGATTCAAGTTAAAATTGTTCCCCATGTATGCTAGATAGGAATATAACCTTGGAATTCAACTTTGCATGATAATTAGACAAACATAGATCCAAGGTTATTAGGGTTGCATGTACACTTAGGAAGTGTTAGAATGCTCAAAACCCATCAGTGGTATCAAAGCCTAGGCTTGTTTGTTTGTTATTTGTGCTTAAAAGTTGAAGAAAGTCGAAAATCTTGCTGTCTGACTGATGGACTCGGCGAGTCCATGGGGAGGACTCGTCGAGTTCATGTGTATCTTCAACCTACTCGGCGAGTAGGTTTATGCACTCGGCGAGTAGGGTCGACAGAGTGCAGAATTTCGACTTGAGTTGCTGGAAATGGATTAGAATCATTACCCTAAAATGTTTTGGTACTTGAAAACTTGTTTTAGAGGGTGTAATGTCTTTTCTAACTCATTTACAACAACTAGTTATCAAAATTACAAAGATTAAATGTGATTTTGATTCTTGAAAGTGTTCATATTCATATTCCTGTTCTTATGATGTTTAGATGATCATAGGAATTATTTGTAACCTATGTGGTAGATTAATTCATGATCATAATGTGCTTTAATGGAGTCCATAACTTGTCCTCAAGTTATGGAAAACCAAATGTCTCTTGGATTAAAAACCATTAAAAGAACACAAGAGTTAGGAAAAATGAAAAGTCCTCATTTTATTACTCTATTAAACTCATAAGTTACAAGAAATGAAAAGTTTTGAAAGTTTACAAAACTTGCCCTCAAGTTTTGGAACAAGTAAAGTTAAGTTAAAACTTTAGTTCCAACCCCTAGAATTTTAAAAGTTAAAATTCAACCCTTATACTTATATTATTATGATTTAATAATTATATATATATATATATGTATAAGAACAAAGTCGTCTTACCGCTAGTACGCCTCATTCACGAAGCCGGTCTATAAGGTGGGTATAAGGTTGTTGCCTATAAAATGGTGACTTAATGGGTGTCCACTCTCACCCACCGCTTGCTTGATCGGTGGAGGGTCGTTAGCCGAACGGGTAAGACAAGGACTTATTAATTCTCATTCAAAGTATGATGAATATTATAAAGTAACTAAATGTTTTATTAAATTCCGAATCTTAGTTACTTTAGGAAAAATGTGAATAAGGTGCTATTCCATGAAATTACACTTTACACTTTGATTAAGTCGTTGGTGGAGCGTGTGTGGTTAACCGGCACACTAACTTGGACTTAACAAGGTAGGTAAAGGGTGACATAGGGTTTATTATAGTATCGATGGAGCGTGTGTGGTTAACCGGCACATCGATTGAGTGATAAACTTTAAGGGTACCAAGTGATTTGCATGGTTACTTCACACCTCGTTTTGTGATCCTCGGTATCCCAGTCACAAAACTTGGAGGGCACACTCGAGATTGAAACATGCCTTTGAAAAGTTCATTGAATCTCAAAGAATCTAGGAATTTCTAAGAACCATTCAAAAACCTAATACTAAAATATTGCGGTTTTCGTGGTGGAAATTGGTGAATCGTCATTCACCTACCTTTCAAATATGATATAGCTTAGATTACGGCATACCTCTTCTAAGTTATATTATATTGTGATTGGATCCTAGCCTTAATAGTACATTTGGGTGTTTTATTAAGGACTCTCTTATATCTAAACTAATCTTGTCCTCTTTCCTTCAGATGTCTTTCAACAATGCTTCTGGCTCTAATCCTAATGGCTCCTTTACCCTTATGAACTTGTGTGGGAAAGTCACCTTTGATGGATCCAACTTCAATGAGTGGATCAGAAACATCAGGATGATTACCCGCTACGAGGATAAATAATATGTCCTTGACAAGGAGCTTAAGGAGATTGATGAGTCCACTGCAACTCCTCAGGAGATCGCTGAATTTCGGGCACATGAAAGGGATGCTACGAAAGTGGCGTGCATCATGACGGCCACAATGACAGCGGAACTCCAAAAGTCTTATGAGGATTTCTACCCTTATGACATGCACCAAGATTTGATGGAAAGATACCATCAAAGTGCAAGACAAGAGAGGTGTGAAATCATCTGCTCCATGATAACAACCATGATGAAGGACGGGGAATCCGTCACGAGCCACATGCAGAAAATGCAAAGGTATGTGGATCGTTTGCTGAAGCTTAATG
Source organism: Lactuca serriola (assembly GCF_051521515.1). Lineage (NCBI taxonomy): Eukaryota > Viridiplantae > Streptophyta > Magnoliopsida > Asterales > Asteraceae > Lactuca > Lactuca serriola. Next base: position 231,940,196 of record NC_136410.1, read on the forward strand.
TGAACTTCCCAGAGGATCTTCCAATAGATATTATTTTGCATTCCTTACCATCGTGCTATGATCAATTCCGCATGACATATCACATGAACAAGGAAGAAGTCACCCTCAGCAAACTTCAGGGACTTCTCAAGACCGCAGAATCAGGTCTTAAGGGGAAGTCAGTTGCTATCACTCCTACTCAAAACTCTACTCCGGTTTTGGCAATTGGGAAGAATCGATGGAGGAAGAGAAAGAGATCTTCGAAGGGTACCAACGCTCGGACCCTTGATGGCTCTTCTTCAAGTGGAACCAAGAAAGGTTTCATTACTCCTTCTTCTGACCCAAAAGAGGCTGAATGCTTCTATTGCCATGAAAAAGCTCATTGGAAGCGGAACTGCCCAAAATACCAGCAAGATGTGAAGGATGGGAAAGTTAAACCCAACCCTGCAGGTATTTACACTATCATTTCTAATAACTCACCCCATTCTAATTCTTGGGTCCTTGATACTGGGTGTGGTATTCACATTTGTTGTGACTTGCAGGGACTAAGAAGAAGTGAGGATGTGGAGCAAGGAAGGATAAACTTGATCATGGGGAATAGGAAAGCTATACCTGTTACCAAGATTGGAGTTTATACTTTATCGCTAAGTAGTGGGTTTAGTTTAGATTTGAATAAGTGTTGTTATTCGCCAGGAATGGCAAGAAATATTATTTCCTTTCATGCTTTGTACAAACAAGGGTTTACCTTTTCATTTAATAATGAAGTTGGTTCTATTGATGCTTTCTTTAATAATGTTCTTTATTTTAAAGCATTACCTTGTGATGGTGTGTATGAAGCTGTATCTGTTGTTGATAACTTAGGAAATAATGTTTTGTGTATTGATTCTACTAATAATAACTTGGATAAAGCATCATTATGGCATTGTCGTCTTGGACATATAAGCAAGAAGCGCATAGGCCAACTCCAAAAGGATGGAGTCTTGGAGTCGTTTGACCTAAAGTCAAATGATAGTTGCGAATCATGCTTACTTGGAAAAATGACAAAGTCACCCTTCACAGGTTCGTGTGAGAGGGGTGAAGGTTTGTTGGACCTTATACACACGGATGTGTGTGGACCATTTAAACATGCCACAAGGGATGCTAATCGTTATTATTTGACTTTTACTGATGATTATAGTAGATATGGATATGTCTACTTGATCAAGCATAAGTCAGAGACTTTCGAGAGGTTTAAGGAATTTAAACAGGAAGTCGAGAATCAATTGGGCAGGAACATTAAGATGCTTCGATCCGATCGTGGTGGTGAGTATCTTAGTTCAGAGTTCCTCGACTATCTAAGGGAATGTGGGATAGTCTCACAATTGACACCTCCCAGGACACCACAGTTGAATGGTGTGGCTGAGAGGCGTAATCGAACCTTGCTAGATATGGTTCGTTCCATGATGAGTCGAGCTACGCTACCAATCTCATTCTGGGGGTATGCCTTAGAGACTGTCGCCCATATTCTTAATCTAGTCCCTACAAAGAAAGTTGCCAAAACTCCTCACGAGATGTGGACTGGTAAAGTACCTAAACTAGACCACATCAAGATTTGGGGTTGCGAAGCTTTCGTGAGACGCGAGACTCATGATAAGCTCGAACCTCGAAGCGAGAGGTGTATTTTCATCGGTTACCCACAGCGATCCTTTGGTTACCTCTTCTACAGACCTAGTGACAATGTGGTCTTTGTAGCAAGAAGAGGAGTCTTTCGAGAAAGAGAATTTATAAGCCAAGGAGATAGTGGGAGGCAAATTGATCTTGAAGAAATTCAAGAATCAAGCGGTGAAGGAACTTCAAACTCTAGCCCTCAACTTGAGGAGGAAACTCCTGTTGAGCCAATTGACAAATATGTACCTCTGAGACGTTCCACGAGAGTTAGGAGTGCACCTGAGCATTACTATGGATTCCATATAACTGCAGAAGGTGAGACACTTATTAGTGATGGGACACTAGTAAGTCAAGATGACCCTAACAGCTACGAGGAAGCCATGGCAGGCCCCGAGTCTGCTAAATGGAAAGAGGCTATGGATAGCGAGATACAATCCATGTATGACAATCAAGTTTGGAACTTGGTTGAAAATGTACCAGGTCGAAAGACAGTAGGGTGCAAATGGGTCTTCAAGAAGAAGACCGACATGGATGGTAAAGTACACACTTATAAGGCTAGACTGGTTCCAAAGGGCTTCTCTCAAATTCCTGGAGTGGATTATGATGAGACCTTTTCTCCGGTAGCCAAGATTAAGTCTATTCGGGTTCTGTTAGCCATAGCTGCATTTCATGACTATGAAATATGGCAGATGGATGTCAAAACCGCTTTCCTTAATGGAAAGTTGGCTGAAGATGTTTACATGAGTCAGCCAGAGGGTTTTGTCAGCAACGAGTACCCTAATAGAGTGTGTAAGCTTGAGAAATCCATTTATGGATTGAAGCAAGCACCTCGTAGATGGAATCTTTGTTTTGATGAAAAGGTCAAGGAATTTGGCTTTTCTAGGAGTGAAGATGAATCTTGTGTGTATGTCAAGGCTAGTGGGAGTATAGTTAGCTTTTTGGTATTGTATGTGGATGACATACTACTCATAGGAAACGACATTCCAACCCTGCAGGAAGTAAAGTCCTGGCTTGGGAAGTGTTTCGCTATGAAGGACCTTGGTGAAGCTGCCTATATTCTAGGGATAAGAATCTTGAGAGATCGGAGTAAAAGACTAATTGGACTTAGTCAGAGTACCTACTTGGATAAGGTGCTGAAGAGATTCAGCATGCAGGATTCCAAGAAAGGAGAGTTACCCATCCAGAGTAACACCAGATTGAGTAAGACACAAAGCCCTAGCACTGAGGCTGAGATAGCAGAAATGAGTCGAACACCTTACGCTTCGGCTGTAGGATCGATCATGTATGCTATGACGTGTACTCGACCCGATGTAGCTTTTGCCTTAAGCATGGTTAGCAGGTATCAGGCGAACCCTGGCAAGGCACACTGGACTGCGGTAAAGAATATCCTCAAGTACCTACGAAGGACTAAGGATTGGGTCCTTACCCTCGGTGGGAGTGATGACTTGAGAGTTGTAGGGTATAGTGATGCTAGCTTCCAGACTGATAGGGATAATTTCCGCTCTCAGTCGGGCTGGGTCTTTACCCTAAACGGAGGAGCAATTTCTTGGAAGAGTTCCAAGCAAGAGACAGTGGCAGATTCTACTTGTGAATCAGAGTATATTGCAGCTAGTGAAGCAGCAAAGGAGGCGATATGGCTGAAGAACTTCATTGGAGACCTTGGAGTTGTACCAGCTATTAAAGAGCCAATGGAAATTTTCTGTGATAGTGAAAGTGCTGTTGCCTTAGCCAAGGAACCAAGGGATCATGGGAGATCCAGACACATCGACAGAAAATACCATTTCATCAGACATCGGATCGAAGAAGGACTCCTCGTGGCAAAGAGCGTATCATCGGATGAGAACCCAGCAGATCCCCTCACGAAGGGACTGAATAGGGTTAAGCATCTTCAGCATGCTCGGAGCATAGGGCTGAAGGATGATATAAGTTTTAGTAGTTAGATAACCCGGAAATTTGTAAAGTGTAATTGACATTTGATGATGAATAAAAGGTGTTTTATTTATGAGTAAAGTGTTGCTATCTCTTGTCAATCGTTTACTATATTTCTTTTGCATGTTTTGACTTCCAGAATAATTTTGTTTGGTATAACATATTATTCAAACCTCCACAGTCGGTCATATGTTGGAAGTAGATATGAATCAAGACTGTCATGTTTGGTTGTAGAGGTCTTGGACAAGGCTACAACAATCATGAGTGCTCATAAGTTCTGAGCATTGGACACAACCCACGCTCACTGGAATCACTTCATGGAATTTTATCTCGAGTGATCGTGAGACGGTAATATCATATAAGTCTTCAAACCTAGAGATATGATTTGTTACTTACAAGTTGGTTATGCATTGACTGTACGAAACCGCATTGGTAACTCGATGTTATAAAACGTACTTTTGTGTGTAATTCAATAAGTGGTAGAACAAACATATGAGTCGAAGTTTATCTGTTCCTTCTTGGATTAGAAGCTGGTATCTGGGCCCCTCGATGATTTTGTTTTGACCCATGTACCGGGCCCGGTCAGAACTAAGTTGATGTGTTCAATTAAGTTCTATGTCAAACAAATCGGAAATCGGGAAACAAATGTTGGACAATAAGCAAGACATGTTCCATGTATTTGTCCGGCTGATATCTAGAATAGAGGATTATATGATCACTTATCTTAAATGGCGTACCATCATCTTCTCAGTTCCGAGAGACCTTGAAAGAGCTACGATTGCCGGTCAGTTCCTGAAGTACTAAAGATATAGTTATTAGACTTATCCAAGTGGGAGACTGTTGGATAAGGTGTCTAAGTCCATAACTATTTCGGGCTTGTACTTGACCCGACCCGGCATGGTCCATTTGGGTTGCATGGCACCATGCAATTGGATAGACTAAATGAGAGAAATAACACTTGGAGATTATTAATATATTATAAGTTCTAATATATTAATAATATTATTTAATTAGTTGATCAAGAATTAATTTGGAATTAATTAAGTGATCAAAGGATAACTAATTAAATATATGGGTTGATTATGTAAATCATCCATATCTTGTATAGTGGGCTAAGAGGCTCCATGGATTATCAAGTTGGGTTCTACCCATAGGATGCTCCATGGATGCTCCATGGGAGTTACAAACCCATGGGTCATGGAAATGAAGAGTCATGACACATTAGGGTTTACATGGTGTAACCCTAGATGTGCCAACACTATATAAGAGTCCCATTCTCCACAAAATTGGCGACACAAGTTGAACACTAAGAAACTAGAGGGCTTGGCCGATTTTGAGAAGTGTGTGTTATCTCAAGAGTCTTTCCAAGAGCATTTGGTGTTGTGTGAAGCATTTGAGGCATCACACTTGGGGGGCTAGGCTCACAAGGTTTCAAGGAACACAAGCAACAACAACGTAAGTTATTCTATCTATGATTCAAGTTAAAATTGTTCCCCATGTATGCTAGATAGGAATATAACCTTGGAATTCAACTTTGCATGATAATTAGACAAACATAGATCCAAGGTTATTAGGGTTGCATGTACACTTAGGAAGTGTTAGAATGCTCAAAACCCATCAAAAACATCGCCCTATCGTGAAACATCCGGGTAATCACAGTAACAGACTCCGTACTCTGCTTGAGGGTCAAGAACTCCTGGGCCAACTGTTCCCTTCCACTAGGGAAACGTACTCATCTCGAAACATAGCGGTGAAACTATCCCAGGTCACCACGGCAAGCTCTGCAGAAGTGAGGTGCGTTGTCACAAACTTCCACCAGTCCTTCGCTCCCAAGCGAAGCTGGTTCAGCGCGAACCGTACCCTCAGATACTCCGGACATGCACACGTGTAGAAGCACCCCTCAATGTCAGAGATCCATCTCATCGCAACTATCGGATCCTGAGTCCCATCAAACTATGGTGGTTTTGTGTTGCTGAACTCTCGGAACAGCAACGAGTCACCTCCCTGTGGCCTAGCGGCAGCGACGGCTGCGGTGGACGCAGAAACAACAACATCAGTAAGAGCAGTGTACCGCGCATCAAAAGTCTCGATCAACATGGTCTTGATAGACCCAAACATCTCCGGTATCTCAGCTCGGATGGTCGCAACCACCTCCTCATGAATCAACTTGCGGATCTCGTCATCACTGACACCGCAGCTCTCAGGTGTGTGGCATGTCCCAACCATAATGTCTCTATGAAATACAACATAAAACTATCAGGAACTCGCTCTAGTGTACTCGCACTCAATAACTTAACCGTACTTGCTCCCTAGTACCCTAAGGATTCTTACTTGGACTACGCACTGATCCGGTGTATTTAGTAGTACAGGCCCTATACTACTGACCACACCGCATCAGTATTCACCCCAAGTCCTCCTCCTAGGATCCCAGTTCACAAGTACTCTAATCTCGCTATGCACAGGCAACTCTCCAGCGGACCTCTCGAAATCTCCTCTCTGCAACCTACTCACTCTCAAGCATCTCACAGTAGCAATACTCTCCTAGGCTAAGGCATCACAAATCAGGCCACTTACATCCTAATATGAGTATCTAGCCTACTCTAGCATGCATAACATATCATATCGTATCTCATAACACACAATGTAAGGGTATTTTGGGAAATCATCGTCGGGTGCTAGCTGATCGTACACACTGCTCTGTTCTGCTCGTTTCAAAACCTTTTACTCTTTTAGAAAAAAAATTGTTTTATTATGAAAATTTTTCTCAAATCCTCAGTTTGAGTTCGAATACGCCCGAAGGTGCATCTGAATCCCTCAAAGCAAGGCTCTGATACCAACTTGTAACAACATAAATTTTCAAAACAATTTATCATTTTTCAACAATATAAAACTCATTCTACATTTTCAAATCTCATGTTCCATAATTATCATCAAACAAAACATATCCCAAGATCACAAATAAAATCCTCTGTCTACGTGTACAAATCATGCCGACGCCTTCCCGTGATCGTCACTAGTACCTGAAACACATAACACATAACACTGTAAGCATAAATGCTTAGTGAGTTTCCCCAAAATACCACATACAACACATATAAGCCACTCGAGGCTATCACTCTGTATGACCCTCTCGTCAATGTGTCTTAGTGGGACCCTCCAGTCCCATAACTCTGTAGACCCTTTGGTCCTAACTCTGTGGACCTTTCATTCCTAACTCTGTAAACTCTGAATCACACATAGCACATAATCGTATATCACATCATATAAATAACATACAACATACTCTGTCACATAACTCTAATTACCACTCTAAGTAAAGTATAGTGAGAAGACTCACCTCGGGTAACTCGGTAAATCTCGAACTCAGTAATACTGGTCTAGCCTCCGCCTAATCACATGGAATAATTACTCTAATCAATACAACTCTCAAAGGCTAGACTAATCCTTCTCTAAGTTCTCTCAGAAGTGTAAAATACCATTTTACCCCTCCTGTGGCTCAAAGATCCAATCATTGACTAAGCCCTAAAAGTCAACAAAAGTCAACCCTCCGGGTTACGCTGCACGTACCAAATCTGTATGCTGGGCGTACCCGACGACTTCACAGAAATGGGGAACGCAACCCCTTACACTGGGCGTACTAGGATTACGCCCACCATAAATCCCATTTTCATACTCCTTTGATTTTGGGTCTTAAACGGCTAAGACATATACTCAAACTTCATATCTGACTTCTCTAAGGTCCCTTAATCCATAAAGTTGAAACCTTTAAGCCTTTGCATGGCTGTAAAGGTCGCTTATCACTCTAACACCTTTCCTCTTTCCTCATAAAGCCTAGATCTCATGCATGGCTTAATATTCACGTCCAAGATTTGATTTATATGAACCCACAACTCATAATACTCTGAAATATAGTAGATCTAATCTTATGAAGACCTTTTGCTCATAAAGTCTGCACCTTGGTTCCAAAAAGCCTAAAAATTGGTTCATGAAGCACAAAACAACAATAACAAGGAAAGCTCTGACCTTTCTACCTCCAAGTGAAGCTCCTCCCTCTGTAGAACTCAGATCCAAGCTTCCTCTCCCACTTCTAGCCTCCACAAGAACCGTCTCTTCTTCTTCACTAACACACAAAGACACTTTTTAGCTCAAGAACACTCACACACTAGCTTGGGAATAAAATATTGCTCTCCTAGGGTTTTTCTCTGAGGAATGGTGGATGGGAACAAGACCAACACATTCCTTTTATAGTCCACAAGCCACAATTAGGGTTTGCATATGGGCCCGCTATGCCCAGCATAACCCTGGGTACGCCCAGCGTACCTAGGCGAGTCTGCGTCAAACTTAAGTGCATGAGTACACGCAGCGTACTCTTCAGTACGCCTAACATACTCATTTTCCACAATTCTCTTTTAGGGTTAAACTTGACAACCTGGAAAAGAAGAAGGGTTTAAGAGATGCACCTAAATTTTGGGATGTTACAATTATATGAAAACCATGTTTCTAGATATTTCCTAAGCTCAAAAATCTAATCAACGAACTATGCGACCGAAATCCATCTCTCACGATCAGATTCAACTAACTCTTCTTAACCTTCCTTCTTTCTCTTAGATTTTTTCAAAACATCAAAATGTGACTATCACAACATGTGTGAAGAATATATGAGAAGGAACTTAATAAAATAATGGAGTTATTGAGTGGATGTACCTGAAGTAGAGTCGCACAACTTAACTTTACCATCTCTAAGATCTTTCAGGTAGTAAGGGTAGCTTGGTAACCAATGTCCGTTCAATTAGCAATACAAACATACTCCTTGTGGTTGGCACATGGAACTATCTCAGAACTAGCCTTTCTCTTTACCACATGCTCAAACGGTTTGACTTAAGACAATCCCTTTTCATTGGGAAGAGAAACCTTTTCTGGACTACTATTGTTTCCATTGTCAATGTCCATGGAAATTTGGGACTGATAGCCTTCAAACACTTTTTCTTGACTTATGCTCTTAAGCATTTACGCTTCAGTAACAATCAACATATGTGTTAGATCAATTACGGTCACGTCGTGATCTCTCATATAGTAGTCTTTAATGAACTGACTATATGATTCAGGAAGCGAAAGTAGAACCAAGTCAACGACTAGCTCCCTTGGGAAAACAACACCCAACATCCCCAATCTGTCAATGTACGATATCATTTTCATAACATGCGTACATACAAATTTTCCATCTTTATGTCTACATGCCAACAGGGCTTGAGTAACTTCGTATTTTTCAGCTTGAAGGAAACATGACTTGGGGAGAGTCACTTAAGGATGAGGAGGAAGAGTTGGAGAAGCATGATTTCTAGTTCAACCATTGCTTGAATAAGGGAACATTCTTTTACTTTGATCAACATGTGGAAGATCATCTTTAGATAGAGAAGGAAAAACATTTCCAAAAGGACGAGGAAGCCATTGTTGTCTGAAGTTGACATCTATAAAAAGAACATATGAGAACTCAAGTTGGTTGATTTTAATACTTAATTATTAACCTAAAATTTTTTAATTAAGGCTAGGATCCATATCTTGGATTCGAACTTTGAAGAGGGATGTCATAATCAAATTCGAATCTATATAAGGTAGCTAAAACATTTACCACTTTCAATCTTATAAAATTCATAGATCTTTTGAGATTCATTGAACTATTCAATGGCATGTTTAATCTCGATTATGCTCTCACATTGTTACGGGGATGCCGAGGATCACAAACGAGATGTGAATAACCATTCAAATTTGCTTGGTACTCTCGATATCATTTATCATCTGAAATCAGCATGCTGGTTAACCACAAGCTCCATTAATTCAATGATAAATTATGAGACACACATTACCAATAATATTAGTCACATATTAGTGTGCCGGTTAACCACACACGCTCCACTAACGACCAATAAGGTGCAATGTGCAATTTCATGGGTTAGCATCAAGTTCACATTTTTCCTAAAGTAAATAAGAATGAGATTTTAGAAAATGTTTAGTTACTTTATGATTATACTTTTAATGAGGATTAACTATCCTATCATAATGACCCTCCACCATATAAGAGAGCGGTGGGTAAGAATTGATACCCAATGACGGTCATTTTACAGGCCGCTTCCTTAAACTTCCCTTATAGTATGGTTTCGTGATTGAGGTGTACTAGCGGTTTGATTGACTTTTTTTATACATATAATATATATTAAACTCTTAATTTATATATATATATATATATATATATATATATATATATATATATATATATATATAGTATAAGGTGAATTGTAAACATTTTAAAATTCCAAGGGTTCAATATTTTAATAAATTAAACTTTTAATATAACTAAATTTAAACCATATATGGATTTATTAATTATCCTTTAGTTAATCAATTAATTAAATTATCAACAAAATCCATAAGAATGTAATTTAGGGTTCACATTTTAAATTTCAAAAATTAAACCTTTTAATTTAAATCTCAAACAACCCTAAAATTAACATTAGTTATTAAGTCCAATTTATAATCAAAATAATTATTTATTAACCAATAAAGGATATATTAATTATCCTTTAATTAAACAATTAATTAAATTATTACTCAGATCCATAAGGGTTATTATAATCAAATAAAATCAACATTATCCAATTCATAATTACCTCCTAACATTTAGGTATTATTTAATTATCTAATATTACCAAAAATCGTATTATGGCAGATTTATTAAAAGATAATTACCGAAAACCGTATTATTGCAGTCCAACACGTCGTGTTCGAAGAACACCACGATGTCTTCGAAGAATAGAATGACGATTATGTTTTTTCCTCCTTTTTCAAGTTCATATTAGTATTAAGTCAACAGAAAACTAGACCTAGGCTCTGATGCCACTGATGGGCTTTGAGCATAACATACAATCCTATGCGTACATGCAACCCTAAATAAGATCTATGTTTTCTCTAATTGAACATATAATATGAACAACAAAGTGTAAACCCTAGATCTCTAAGAAATAATCAAAAATCATATAAGAAGGGTTATGATACATACCTTTAAGATTGTTATTGTAAACAATCTTGAATCCTTTCTTGAAAGACCTTTGGTAGCAAGCACCATAAGTGTCATACCTCTAATGGTTTACAAACAAACCTAGCAACCAACGAAAATTAGAAAGAGAGGAGAAGCCTAAATTTTGTCCAAGGCACTTAGAAAGATGTCATGGCCGAAATTCTACCCTAATGAGGGTTTATATAGGTGTTAGGAAGGTATTGGATTAGGTAGGTGTCTCCAAGATAACCCTAATCCCTTTAATTTCTCCCTAAGGCATCCAAGGAACCCTTAGAGCCCAAGGAAAGCCTAGGAGCACTCTATATTTTGTTCCCCCCCTCTTTAGGGGTCAAATTTCCCAATGCTCAACTATTTAACATTTTTGCCTTTAGTCCATGCACATTTAATTAATTCCTTTAAACCCAAATTAATTCCAAATTAATTTTTGATTAAATATTAATTAAACTATATGATTTTTAATTAATATATTATATCTATAATACATTAATAAATCACTAATTTTGATTTCTAATTAATTAATTAAGCAAGTAATAAGTTAATAAATTATTTTTGTCTCTCTAAAAGCTCTCCTATTCAATTTCCAGGTTTGAAGGTTACCCAAAAGGACTCTGCTACTATCAATCCAAGTATATACCAATTATAGTTATGGGCTTAGACACCTAATCTAAAAATATTATCATTAATATCATGAAATTAGTTACCTTGAGCATCATAATCATCATCATGATTTGTTCCACTTAGCTCCCCCTCAACCAATGGATTAGTTTTATGGTGCTCCCCGTCAACACTAGCTTGTGAAGTCAATATATCCCCTTTAACATGTACCTATGAAGTTACTAACGCTCGCTCGATATGAGATGGATAATTCAAGTGCTCCCCCTCTACTTGACCATGTGTCAAATTCCATTCTCCTTCGACATTGACTCTTGAGGTTGATGGCGAAAGAACTTCATTTTCCTCATTAGTGATTGGCGAATCATCTAAGTGATTTGATGCTTCCGGTACTCAATTATCGTTAATATTGATCTCAACATCGATTGCCCTGTAAGGTATACCAAAGATTAATTCAAGATCCACATCTAAGGTAAGCATTTGCTCGGATTCTTAATTAGTTTCAAAAAGTATAGGTTTCTTTGAAAATTATCTTTCAACTCTCTTGACATAGTAATTGTCAAATCTGAGATTGAAACTATCTTCAACTTTTCGTGTTCGCTTGGTCAACACCCTATATGCGACAGAGATGCGTGAACATCCTAATAAAATTCCTTCATCAGCGTTCGTCTAAAATTTAGAAAGATTATCTTTGCGATTCATTATGAAACATATGCAGCCAAAAACATGGAAAAATTTCATATTAGGTTTCCTTTCGTTAATGATTTCATAAGGTGTGATGTCAAAACGACAATGAATGAATGAACGATTTTGCATGAAGCAAGTTGTTGAAATTAATTATGCATAAAAGTATTGTAGTAGATTTGTATATGTGAGCATTATCTGAGCTGATTCGTACAATGAAGGACTTTTACTCTCGACAACACTGTTTTGATGTGGTGTGTAAGATAACGAAAAGTTATGAGAAGTTACCAAATTCGTTAAAAACGAATCTAGTGATTGATTCTTACCTTGATCTTGTGAACTTTCTTCTTCAAACTCAATTCAATGTTTTCGATAAAATTGATCATCACTTGAGTTGTTTCCGATTTCTGTCAACCCAAGTAAATCTTGAAAAATCATCAACAATAACAATCATTTACTTTTTTTTATTGAGAGACTCAACAGGTGAAGGACCACACAAGTCAATGTGCAAAAGTTCCAAAGGTTTGACGATCTTATAATCAATTGTGATTGGATGACCTTGACGATGTTGTTCACCATGTTCACACACTGCACACAACGAATCATTGTCAAAATTCAAAATAGTTAAACCACAAAAAATATCATTTAAAACAAGTTTGTTTAAATTTTTGAAATTAAGATGAGAAAGTATTCGATGCTAAAGCCAGCTGAGGTTAGATGAGGATTTCGATAGTAGGCAAACTGAGGGAATGGCCACTATAGGTTTTATGTCCATAGTGAACATATCACCCTTCCTCTTCAACTATAACAATACTTCCTTTGTTGCTTTGTTCGAAATTAAACTTCCTTCCTCATCGAAAAGCACTTGGTTCCTTGTTCCTACTACGAGTTGAGATATGCTTATTAGGTTGTTCTTTCACCCTTCAGCATAAGCGACTCTTTTTACTGTGAACTTTCCATTTTTTACATTCCCATATCTATTGACCTTCCACTCTTAGTTATTCCCAAACTTTACTACTCCTTCATTCTCTAACTTACAAAAATATCTTAAATTCTCCTTTCTTCCATTCATTTGACACGAGAACCCACTATCGATATTCAAGTTTTTTTCATATTGCTCGTTACATACTACTTGCGATGAGTTGGAGAGATTTAGGTCCCCAAGACATTTTGGGTCCTTGGAAGTTAGCATGGAATGTAGTGTGCAATGAAGAACTAAAGCTCCAAATACAAACTTCGGTCTAAATTTTTTGATTAAATTAACTTCGTCAGCTTTAGGCATTGATATGTAATAATTCAATGATGAAGTTTCAACTTTTATTTTCTCTTTTTCAACCTTTCTTCGAGAAACATCAATGTTATTAATTTTAACTTCTTGCCATTTTGACACTTTTGACATTGATTCTTGAGAAGAGGTACTTTCATTCGAGGATTCATTCAAGTAATTCTCATAATCTTGTTGGACTTGTTCTTGAGAATACTTTTTTCGATTGAAATTGTCTTCCTTTTCCCTCCAACAAATGATTAAGATTTTTCGTATCATTTTTACCTTTGACAAAAGATACATCCGACTTTTGCTTCAAATCAGGATTTGGAAAACTTAGACCATTAGATTTGAATGGTACATGTAACATCCTTAAAATTCATAAATAAAATTAAAACTTTTGGAAGCATTCAAAAACCATTATTTATTACAAAAAAATTTCAAAATAGTTTCATATCAGAGTATCCCAGAAATCAAATAAAAAAAGCGAGGAGGTGCACGATTATCCCTTCGCCTTCCCGCGATAATCCGAAGTACCTGAAACAAAATCCAAAACTGTAAGCCGGAAGCTTTGTGAGTTCCCTCAAAAATATCAACACCATACAATCCATAACCATATCATAATAAACAGCATGCATATAGAGTCTGCAGTATGACTGGACCGCCCTCACGTGACCTTCAGTCTATCTGGCCCACTCTCAGAATCTTCAGCATGTCTGGTCCGCCCTACCAGGCCTTCAGCCTATCTGGACCGTTCTCCAGGCCTTCAGCCAAATTGATATGCCCCATTGGGCCTGCAGTCTATCCAGGCCGCCATGGGTATGTTGGCCTTCAGCATAAAGCAGGTCCGCCTCAACCCAACCCTAAACATACAATCAATACATATATATATATATATATATCAAACGCTAGCTAGCATGTACAAACAGTCAAATCGATCTAACAGATTACTAATCATAGCATCATCCTATATACCAGGATACCGACCTAACATGTCACTAAGCATATTATCATGCCATAACCAAGATAACAATCCAAAAAGAAGAGCCGACATTGGTACCTTCGACCCTGTTAGTATAGTGATGATAACTCACCTCACAATATCGAACGGAACTGAAAAGATCAAACTCGCGAAACACAGCTCCAAACACCAACACCTATAACCATCATTGATCTAATTCCATTATCCAAAATTACCAAAATACCCTCATAAGTCAAACTTGGTCAACCCTTGGTTAAATTCAAAGTCATCGGTCAAGGTCAACAGTCCATGTTGACCCAAATTGTCAAGTGCGGCATACACACTCGACAAGTTCCTTTGAAACTCAGAAAATCGTGAAAACCCCAGTCAAATCGTCAAGTTACCAAGTAACACGTAGACTCCATGCAACATCCAGAATGTCGGGAGAAAACCCTAACCAACTCGTTGAGTCGTCTCGCTAACTCGCCTAGTTCATGCAGAATCTAGAAAGCGGGAAACCCTCATCAAAATCGTCGAGTTAACTATACAACTCGTCGAGTTCCTTCAAACCTTTTCACATTCGGATGCTTTTAAGCGAAACCAAGGCTCTAGACTCCTAGGGTATAGTTACCATGTCAACTTGCTAACTTTACGTGCATCCAAGGCTTCAAAAAGCTAAAACACTCAAAACTAGCCTTAGGAAGAGTTTTAGGGTATGGAGAAGGGCCAAAGCTTCATAAAGCTTGAGGCTTTATGTCAAAGAGGGACTAGAGGAGTCCAAATCTGAAACCATGTCCTTGTGACAAACTCAAACCCGAAAGTGACTCCATTTTGCACTAGAAATGACCATTTTCTTTCACAAGGGTAGATCTAAGCAATAAGAAGTCAAGGTATCAATTTTATACCTCAGATTGGTTGCTAATACAAAGTAGATAATGGATCTACAGCCTTCTTCTTGATCCAAGCTCCTTAACCTTCAAGTTTCCTTTCAAAAGAGCACCCAAAATGACTTCTAAGCTCACACACTCACAAAATGGGGAGATTAGGCTTTTCTATGGTAAGGGGACGATGAAAGGGGCTGTGAATGAAACATAAAATTCTTTAAATAGGGTGCAAACCCTAAAAATTCGAGTTTTGATGCACATCATCTACTCATCGAGTTTGGGTCCTCCAACTGTCGAGTAGGTTCCATAAACCACACGGCCTGATCAGTGTCTACACGACGAGTTGGGGCCGCCAACTCATCGAGTAGGTCTATAATTATGAATATAATGCTTTAAAATTTATACATGGGAGTCGGGATGTTACAATCCCCCCCCCCCCTCCCGCTTAAACTAGACTTTGTCCTCGAAGTCTGTTGTAGCAAACTGGTCCAGATAATGCTCCTTCATCTCAACCTCCAGCTCTTAAGTCTACTGAGATCCCCTTCGTTTCTCCCATTATAACTTTACCAAAGGTACCTACTTGTTCCGTAGAACCTTCATTTTCCTCTCTATAATGACCATTTGCCTCTCCACATAATTTAGGCACTCATCGACCTGAATGTCATCGAATAACACCACTGCCTCCTCATCTAGTATGCACTTATGCAATTACAAGACATGAAAAGTGTTGTGAATCTGACTAACATCCTCCGGGAGATCCAGTCTATATGCCACCTTGCCAACCCTAGCGATAACCCTAAAGGGTCCAATGTATCGGGGACCCAAATTCCCCCTGTTTTTGAAGTGAGTCACTCATTTCCAGGGTGAGACCTTCAGTAGCACCATGTCTCCAACTTGAAACTCCAACTCAGATCGGCGTCGGTCGGCGTAACTCTTCTTCCGATTCTGAGCAGTCTGCAACCGCTGTCTAATCTGCTGAATCCTCTCGGTATTTTGCAGAACTACCACTTTCTGTCCCATCACCCTGTGACCAACCTCACCCCAATAGAATGGGGTGCGACATCTCCGTCCATACAAAAACTCAAATGGTGGAGCACCAATACTAGAATGAAAGTTGTTTTTGTAGAAGAACTCTGAAAGGGGTAGGTAGGAGTCCCAGCTCCCACCGAAGTCAATGACATAGGCTCTCAGCATATCCTCAAGAGTCTGTATGGTCCACTCACTCTAGTCGTCTGTCTGCGGATGATAGGTTGTACTGAATTGTAGCCGCGTGCCCCCTTCTTCATGGAACCTTTGCCAAAAACGGGAGGTGAATCGAACATCACGGTCTGAGAAAATAGAGACCGGTACCCCGTGGCGAGCAACGCTCTCACGGATATATATATATATATATATATATATATATATATATATATATATATATATATATATATATATATAATCCAACTTCTCGGCCGACAAGCTCTCCTGTATAGCTAAAAAATGGGCGCTCTTGTTCAATCGATCCAGCCGACTTGCGGCTCAGGGCGTCCACAGCCACATTCATTTTACTAGGATGGTAAAGCATCTCATAGTCATTGTCATTGACTACGTCCAACCACCTGCGCTGTCTCATGTTCAGGTTCGACTGATCCTTGAAGTGTCTCATACTCTTGTGGTCCGTGTATATGGTACATCGGACCCCATAGAGGTAATGTCTCCGAATCTTAAGAGGGAACACTACCATTCCCAACTCAAGATCGTATGTGGGATATCTCATCTCGTGCGGCTTCAACTACCGTGATGCGTAGGCTATAACCTGTCTCCTCTGTATATAGACTACTCCCAACTCAGTGACCGATACATCACAAAACGCTACAAAATCCTCAACTCCCTCACGGAGTGTCAACACTGGCGCCTCGCAGAGTCGCTGTCTCAGAGTCTCAAATGCAGTCTGCTACTTAGCGCCACACTACAAGTCCACCCCTTCCTCGTCTGACGAGTGAGGGGTACCACAATCTTGGAGAAATCCTGTATGAATCTCCGGTAGTACCCTACCAATCCCAAGAAGCTCCTGATATCCGAGGGAGATTTCGGAACCTCCCACTGCATAACCACCTCAATCTTGGTCGTAGGGATGTCAAAAAGTCCCGTGGGACCCCGTTCCCGTTGGGGCCCCGTCCTGTTTGGGGGATTTTTTTAAATCAGGGCCAGGGGTGGGGCTGGGGGAAAGGTTAACCGTCGTTTATATTTTGGGGGCGGGTTGGGGGTAGACAATCCCGTCCCGAAACCCCCATGGAGACCCTGCTAATAAATTACACATATATTTACATATATTAATTATAAAAATATAATAAACTATAACATGATTTTGAACTTCCAAAATTCATCAAAAAAACATGTTTTTAAATTGTTAGTATAATGTTTTTAACATGCCATAACTTTTTTATTTTTAACATGTGAAATTCTACTATAAATAGTTATTTGTTACCTAAAAAATAGCTTCTTTTAGTGTAAATAACCACTTCTTTTAGCCAAAAAAAGGCAGCCCAAAATCAGTAGGGGGTGGGGGAACGAGGGCAGGGGCGGGTGTAATAAAGGGGATTCGGGGGCGGGGGCGGGGGTAGGAAGGCTGAACATTTCGAGGGCGGGGGCGGGGACGAGGGAACAAGGAAATTTTGGGGGCGGGGCGGGGGATGCACTCCCCGTCCCGTTTGCCCCAATTAACATCCCTACTTGGTCGGGTTGACGAAGATTCCCTCCTTGTTAATGAGGTGTCCAAGGAACTAGACCTCTTGTAACCAACACTCGCACTTCGAGAACTTGGAATACAGCCATTCTCATCTCAAAAATCTGAATAGCTCACGAATATGCTCCTCGTGCTGCTTCCTGGTCATGGAGTACACCAAGATGTCGTCTATAAACACAATGACCGAGCGGTCGAGCATCGGTCTGCACACCTGATTCATTAGGTCTATAAACATTGTTAGCGCGCTGGTGAGCCCAAACGGAATCAATACGAACTCATAATGTCCATAATGATTCCGGAACGTGGTCTTCTCCACGTCCTCCCCCTAACCCTGACCTGATGGTATCCGAACCTCATGTCTATCTTGGAGAACCAAGATGCTCCCTGCAGCTGATCGAAAAGATCACATATCCTCAGGAGTGGATAACGGTTCCTCACCGTTAACTTGTTCAACTCCCCGTAATCAATGGACATCTGGTGTGAACCATCCTTCTTCCTGACGAAGAGTATCGGTGCTCCCCATGGAAAACTGCTCGGGCGGATGAACTGCTTGCCCAACATTCCTGCAGCTAATATGACAGCTCCTACATATCGGATGGTGCCAAACGGTACGGCGCCTTAGCGACAGGGGCCGCACGTGACATTAGGTTGATCCTGAAATTGACCTGCCTCTCTGGAGGAACTCCAGGTAACTCCTCTGGAAACACATCAATGAACTCTCTGACAACCGGAACATCTGAAACCGAAACCTGATCCCTTACCTGTGTATCCACCACATACGATAAGTAACCCGCACACGCATGCTGAAGATACTACCGAGCCTTGGCAGCTGAGCAAAACCCTAAACCCAATCTGGTGCCCTCCCCGTAGATAACCAGTTCTCCCCCACTTGGGGTTCGAACTACCACCACCTGACCCTCGCATTCGATCATATCACCGAACCGACTCAACCAGTCCATACCCACAATCACATTTACATCCCCCATGGGAATCGAAATCAAGTCTATCAAGAAGGATACCCTGAAGATCTCCGGAACACAACCCCGATAGACAGAAGAAGCAGAAATCTCGTGTTCATTGGCGATAGAGACTCATAACGGACACACTAGCTCTCTTATAGGCATACCGAACTCCTTATTGAAAGATCAAGAGACAAACGACCGACTTATCCCCGAGTCGAATAATACCAAAGCAGGTAAGGAGGTCACTAAAAATGTACCTAATCATAGGCACAAACACATATAAGCATAAAAAAAATATAATCAACAGGATAAGGGATAGAAACATACGACTAACCACATCTGGTGCTGTCCTGGCCTCCTCGGTTGTAAGCTGAAAGGCGTGTCCCCGAACCTTCGGAGGCTCTGCTCTAGCCTGACTCTCATCAGTAATCCACAGTGTAGGCAGCGCTGGAGCCTGTGCCAGCCTAGCAGCGAGCAATGGATAGTTGGTCTTCACGTGACCAATGTAATCGCAGTGATAGCATATCCTCATATCCTAAATCGGGGCAAGCTAGCGACAATCCCTCGTAAAGTACTCCTCCTTGCCGCATTTGCGGCACACACTACCCGATCTACAAACACCCGAATGACCCTTCCCGCACTTCCCACAAGTGCAACCGTGCTGGCCCCCAGACCTAGAATCAGCGGTCTTGGACCGCTTTGGCACAGGTTGCGACTGCGTTGGGCCCTGCCTCTACTCCGGTAGGTATAACTCAGTCTTAAGCTCACGCCGCCAAGTGGCCTCCTATAACTGCAACAATTTATCACAATGTTGGGTGGCTACAAACTGACGGGTGTCGGTCTTGAGCATGCTCAGATAACGCGTCATTTGAGCCTGCTTGGAAGCAAAATCCAGGAAAAACATCTCCCTCTCAGTAAACATACGGGTGATCTCCGTCACCGACTCCACACCCTGTCTCAACTGCAGGAACTCTTGTGCCAGCCACTCTCACTCAACCCATGGAATGTAGTGAGTGCAGAACATCTCCCTAAACTGATCCCAAGTAACAGCAACTATCTAATCATCAGTATAAGACCCTGTCATCAACCTACACTAGTCCTTGGCTTCGGACCTCAGCATTGATCTAGGTTTTTCTAATTTGATCTAGGTTTTTCTAATTTGAACATGTAATATTGAATACCAAACTAATAAACCCTATGAACTAGCATACAATTTGAAATTGACATATGATTAGGGTTAGAAACATTGCCTTGATTGTTATGTAGCAATAACAATCACAATCCTTCTTGATCTTGACTTCTGAAAGCCTAGTGCCCCAAGTGTTGCACCTCTAAGGAAGTCACAAACACCCAATGCAAGAGGAAGACTTGGAGATGGAAGGATTTCGGCTAGGGTTTGTCATAGAAGACTTGGTGACCGAAATCCTTAGTATAGGGGTCTATTTATACTTATGGTTGCTAGGGTTTTAGGTGTAAACCCTAATAGGACTGCTTAAGCCTTATGTAGCCCATGAACTCCTTCCTTAGAGACCATGGACGAAATCTTATGGGCTTCCCCATAAATTCCGTCCACTACACTCTATGGAGTCCATCAGTCCAATTATGCAACTATCAACTATTTGCATAACAATCCCCCAATTATTTAATCAGGCTCTTTTGATCACCAAATTAATTTCTGATTAATACTAGTTAAATAATATGGTTTGCAAATAATGTATTAAACTTGTAATATATTAATAAAACCATTTTGAGTACAAATTTATTATTCATATAATAAATCCTACTCTCTCTCCTCTTGTCATTATATCCAGTTGCATAAGTGAAGGAAACCCAAAAGGACCATGCTCATAATCAGGTCAATTACATACCAAAATAGTTATGGGCTTAGACACCTAATCCAACAGTCTCTTACTTGGATAAGTCTAATAACTTTTTTGCAAGTACGACTTCAGAACCTGATCAGCAATCGTAGCTTTCAAAACCCGTTGCCGAACTCTGATCTTATCAGAACCACATCCTTTAGATAAGGGATCACATATTCCTCCATTCTAGTTATCGTATGAACTAAGACCTGGATATTAATCATACTCTCTGTTCAAGTGTTGTTTCCTGATTTCCGATTTATGACAACTGACAACAGACTACAATTGAACACATCAACTTAGTCCCGACTTGGCCAATCACTTTAGGGGGTCATCACTAATTCATCGAGGGGCCCACGGATATCGCTTTTATCCCTCTTAGGTAAAAGGAACTAATAAGCATCGACTCAAATGCTTGCTTGTACCTACTCATCAAATCACACACAACAATATGTTTAATAACACCAAGTTACTGGTGCATTTACATATTATCAATGTGCAACCGACTTGTAAATTACAACTCACATGTCTCAGTTTCAAGAATATAAGATATTATCATCTCACTAATCACCCGTGATAAAATCCATGAAGTGATTCAAGTGAGCGAGGGTTTAATCCAATAGTCAAATCTTATTCCAGGAGGACTCATGAATACTGCAACAAAATTTTGCTATGTCTAAGACACTTTTAGACAATATACAGTCAGATTCATGATAGTCTAGCTTCAATACCTTCTTACAAAGTATTTATTGACTGTGGATGGTTTGAATAATCTTATTATTCGAGAAGTCAAAACGTGCAAAGTGAAACACAAGAATAATCGAATCCAATACAGTCTCAAACTTTTGAGCATAAATAAAACACCTTTATTTAATCACCATATTGATTACACATTATTCATTATATAATGCTTCGGATAATCAACTTATTACTTGAATTATAACAACAGTTGTCCCATGGTCCAAGCATGCACACTATGTTTACCTATGGTCCTTACTTTGTGAAATAGATCAAATGAACATATTTCCAATGATGATAATTTCATAATTCCTAATCTTTATCATAAGTATAAGAATACCAAATTCTTGCCATTATAATAATATGTTTGATTCTAACATTTTATGCAATGATCCTTTCGTAATGTCACAAAAACACAGCCATAAAGACTTTTCCAATGATATTACAAAGTGCTCTATGAAGTATCACATTTAAAGTACATTCCTTTGAACATCCTTCTTGCATAAAAGTTTCTAATCTACATAGTTTCTTAACATCCAACTCCCATTATGGAAAAATTTCCATATTTGTCATATGACAACTCATTCTAAATAGAATCCTATCTATTCATAATAATGTCGATATTGTCCATCCATCACAGTACTTCCAACTGCCCACAAGTGACCAACCTTGGCGAACCTTAGATTGTCCTTGACAGTTGTTTAATAAATTTTAGTCATATCCGGTTCTGGTCATTTTTTCCTCTTAATGCCCTAGGCATTTGGAAAATCAGAATGGACAAATATTACAGCATATGTAATTGATCCTATACCCGAAGCATATGAGATACGATACATAATGTCTTACATAAAGACTTGATACTTTACCAATCTCTCGCTATAATATTGCTATATATAGAATTCCCTTATGTTGAATCTTTTCAACATAACATTCATATATGTCCGTTTGATTAAAATTTCTCGATCTAAGCTTTTAGATTTGAAATGAAGTATAAGTTCTTCTCCCTTAATTATAGCAAAACAAATTTTCATTCTCTGCAACTTTGCGAACTGAACCTTTTGTTTTCTATAATTAATATTCCTAACTTCCAACATATAATAATCATGCTCCCACTAACATGATGATTATATCCTTATCAGCATAACACTTACGCTCCCACTAGCTTTGACATGTATTTAGAAATTAGCTGTACTTCTAGAAATCAATATTTATTGACTTACTTCCTAAAGTTCATATTTCTAATACGAGATGCTTCGATAAACTTTTATCAAGCTTCTCAAACTCATACACCTTTCCTTAGAAAGCTCATATGTGTGTCTAAACAATTTCATCACTTATAGAAATAAGTCTTAAATGTTTAAACTAATTGCCAAATCTCATAATTCAAACCATGAAGAGGGATGTCATAATCATGATTGATTTTGAGAATGCAATTTACACAACAACTAACTCCTTAAAATCTTCCAAGTGAAATCATTTCCTCACAATCATTTTCATGAAGTGGAGAGAAACCTTATCACTTAGATTTTATGGTGTATGTGTTCCTATCCAAGTGAACTTGCCGTAACCATAATCATAAGGCAAGGTTAAAGACAAATCCAAACTCATATGGACTAAACTTGTTCATTCTTAATTTCTTGCCATCAAGGGTCCCACCATTGCTTCCAAGTCATCTAGCAGCTCACTATACTACTCAATGCACTTTCATTGAACAAGGTGCTTGCATTTATGCAGTCAATTGAGAACTCGTAGAACTCATATGCATAAATAACTTTACTGGAATGGCATAGAAACAAAATTGTGTCAACTAGTGATTAACAATAGGTTCATTCTTGATTAGTTCTTGAAACTTTTCAAGATCTTTAAGACTCCCACTGATCTCTTGACATATAAGATTCTTTTGTCAAGAACATTTATTGTCAAACCAATATTCAAGATTTAGTGCGGTTTTTTACCGAGATAAACTCTTCGCACAATTGGTCCTAGTTGGTATTTGTCTTATCCATGACATCAAATTTTACCAATTTCAAATGTGCAAGAGTAAGAAACTTTTCTACTCCACACTTGATGAGTGTTTTAACCTTACTGAAGACGTGTCACACAATATCACAATCTTGGAGTATTACTCTAAGACTTGATTTTGGAACGAAGTATGACTCATCCTTTTTTGATTTAACCTTTTCAACTATTCCCGATCCCTCTTCTTAGTCATACTTATGCACTAAGGTGTACTTAGAGTGTCAATTGGGATACGGTTTCATAATCACTAAGATAATCATAAAACATGATACAAAAGTACTCTCCCTTCTTTGTAGGTTGGAGAAACTTTTATCTTTCTGCCCAATTGATTCTTCTTATTCATTTTGCCATTCATTGAAACTTTTCAATGATTCAGAATTACACTTAATCTTCTAAGCATAACCATATTTACTAGACTTTTAGTAAATCATGATGAATAATCTTATTGTTATTTGTGGTGGACTTGACCAGTGCACAACATTGTGTACTAGATCTCTTAGTCTTTCACTTGACTCACATACCTATATGAACAAGGAAATAGTCTTAATTTCCTAAGTACCAAGATTTCCATACACCACATGACTCAAATCATATGATTCCAAGCTTCTGTCCAATTGAAACTTGCGCGATGGGAATCTTTCCTTACTTAGAAGATTACGACACTACCATAAATAACATAACTAAGAATCACATCCACTTAATATTGCTTATAATAGAAACGCACAAGCATCAATTTTCACAAATGATATTGCAAGGAGATATAAATAAGATAAAACTCAAAATTTATTTTATTTATAAAAGGTGCGGAAAAACTTGTCCTTACAACGCAAATTCAAATGAAAACTATGCTATCACATATTCCTAAGCAATCCATCATTACTCTAAGCAGCTACTCAAAAATTCGATCATCGAATCATGCGATCGAAATCCATTTCTTCGCGCTCAGACTCAACTCACTTCTTCCTTTAAGCTTTCTTTCATTTCTTCGATCCTACAACACCTCAAAATGCAATCTTATCACATCGTGTGTTAAGAATCTATAAATAGGAACTTAATAAAGTTATATGGTGGATTTTCCTGAAGCAGAGTCATACACCTTGACTCTCCCATCTTCATGATCCTTCAGGTAGATACGGCAACTTAGCATCCAATGCCCCTTCTCTTGATAGTAGAAATGAATGGACTCTTTTGGAATAGCACATGGGACAATCTCAGATTCAGCCTTTCTCTTTACCATCCGGTCAAACGGTTTGACTATGACCAGTCCCTTTCCATTGGGAAGAGAAGATTTTTCTGTACTTCCAATGTTGCCATTTTTAATGTCCATGGAAGTTTGGGAGGTTGATCTACCAGTCAAATTTGCTTTACTAGTGCACCAAATCATTGTTGATTCAGTAGCAATAAGCAAATAGGTAAGATCAATGAGGGTCACATCGTCGTCCATCATATAATGCTCTCTAATGAACTCACTATATGAGTCAGGAATTGATTGAAGAACCCAGTCAACAACCAACTTCCTTGAGACTTCGACACCCAACATCCTCAGCCTGTCAATGTGTGACTTCATCTCTTAGTCGTGTGTACACACATGCTTTCCATATTTGTGTCTTTTTGCCAATAGACTTGAGTAACCATGAACTTTTCAAGTCTTCGAACACGTGGGTTAGGGAGAATTATTGGAGGAGGTGGAGGTAGTGAAGAATTTTTTCTATTTCTACAATCCAATCGTGGAACATCATCTTCATGCGGAAAACATTTTCCTAAGGATTCGGGAAGACCATAGTTGTTAGATTTTGACATCTACTAAACGGGAGATATTCAAGTTAGCTGATTGAGTCCTTAATAAAACACCCAAATAAGATATTAAGGCTAGGACCCAACACAATATTCTACAACTCGGAAGAGGGATGCCGTAATCCAGTTGCAGAACACTTGAAAGGTATGTAAATGACGATTTACCAATTTCCATCATGAAAAACGAAAAGGAAACTTATGTTTTAAATGAATTGAAACTCCTAGATCTTTTGAGATTCATTGAAATTTTCAATGGCATGTTTAATCTTGATTATGCCCTTCAAGTTTGTGATTGGGATGCCGAGGATCACAAACAAGGTGTGGATAACCATGCAAATTAGGTTGGTACTCTCGAAGATGTCTATCACCTAATCAATGTGTCGGTTAACAATACACACTCCATTTATCTATGATAATCTACAAGCTACCCATTGCCATCCTTCATTGGTCCCATATTAGTGTGCCGGTTAACCACACAGGCTCCACTAACGACCAACAAGGTGCAATGTGCAATTTCATGGATTAGCACCAATTCCACATTTTTCCTAAAGTAACAAAGATTTGGGGATTTATAAAAGTGTTTAGTTACTTTGTATTTCATTATACTTATAATGGAAGGTTGTGTCCTATCCTACCCATTCAGCTAGTGACCCTCCACTAGTTAAGAGTGCGGTGGGTAAGAGTGGATACCCATTCAATCACCATTTTATAGGAAATTTCCTTTAACATCTCTTATTGACCAGCTTCGTGAATGAGGCCTACTAACGGTAAGACTGACTCTTTATTCATACATATATAATATTAGACTTTTAATTATATATATATAGTATAAGGATGTATTTTACTCTTTAAAATACTAGGTGGTCTAATTTAATAAATTATACTTTTAATTTAATTAAACTGAAACCATATCATTATAGATTTATTAACTATCTCTTAATTATACACTTAATTAATCAATAACGTCATAAGGGTGTAATTTAAACTTTTTCAAAATACTAGGGTTTTAGAATTTAATATTTCAAAATTAAAAACTTTTTAATTAAATTTTAAATTCCAAAACTTGAGGACAAATTTTGAAACCTTTCAGAATATTAGGGTTTAACTATTAAAATTTCGAAAAGTAAAACCCTTTAGTTCAAATTTAAACTATAAAACCTAAAGGGTGCAAATTGAAACTTTTCAAAATTACTAGGTCAAATATTTGAATTATAATAATTCTATATCATCCATATTTAAGCAAATCCATTAATTTTGATAAGGATAATCATTCCAAACATTAAAAAAAACAAAAAAAAAAAAAAATCGACTTTAGGCAATAAAAACAAGTTTTGGTAATTATCCTTAACAAAATCTGCTCAAAAAATCGAAAATCCTGGCAACTGCACCCTGGACTCGCCGAGTGCACTGATGGACTTGCCGACTCCACTGATGGACTCGCCGAGTCGTCTGCGCAGACAGCAAAATTCAACTTTTTGATCCTTTGGCAGTCCACTTTTTCATCTATTCAACTAGAAAAACGACCTAGGCTCTGATACCACTGATGGGTTATGAGCATAACATCATTCCTATGGTGTTCATGCAACCCTAATTGCTTTGATCTAGGTTTTTCTAATTTGAACATGCAATATTGAATACCAAAGTAATAAACCCTATGAACTAGCATATAATTTGAAATTGACATATGATTAGGGTTAGAAACATTACCTTGATTGCTATGTAGCAATAACAATCACAATCCTTCTTGATCTTGACTTCTAAAAGCCTAGTGCCCCAAGTGTTGCACCTTTAATGGAGTCACAAACACCCAATGCAAGAGGAACACTTGGAGATTGAAGGATTTCGGCTAGGGATTCTCATAGAAGACTTGGTGGCCGAAAATCCTTAGTATATGGGTCTATTTATACTTATGGTTGCTAGGGTTTTAGGTGTAAACCCTAATATGACTGCTTAAGCCTTAAGCAGCCCATGAACTTCTTCCTTAAAGCCCATGGACGAAATCTTATGGGCTTCCTCATAAATTTTGTCCACTCCACTCTATGGAGTCCATCAGTCCAATTATGAACTCATCAATGATTTGCATAACAGTCCCCCAAATATTTAATCAGTCTCTTTTGATCACCAAATTAATTCCGAATTATTTTCCGATCAATAATAATTAAATAATATGGTTTCCAAATAATATATTAAACTTGTAATATATTAATAAAACCATTTTAAGTAGCAATTTATTATTCATATAATAAGTCCTACTCTCTCTCCTCTTATCATTCTATTCAGTTGCATGAGTGCTCATAATCGGGTCAACTACATACCAAAATAGTTATGGGATTAGACACCTAATCCAACCGTTATAACTTCCTTGCTACGCGTATGGATCTTATGCTTTCAGTAGTACGGGCCCATACTACCTTCCACACCTACCCATATTTGTCTCAAGTATCATCACAACGCCCTAACAATATACATAAGCATGGAGAGCGCTAAATCCTCCCTATAGGAAGGCTAAATATCTCATAACTGGCTGACTCACACGTACAACTCACTGATGACACTTCCACCAAGCCTACAACACTCGTGTATGTTAGTCATACATAACACTGGAACCTATAGACATTCAAATATTTGATCCTACCCTAAGCCCTTCATTAAACAAGAACAGGAAATAAGGCTAAACCAAACATTCTCGGGCTATAAGATCTTAATTATGTACAACTATGATGCATACGCTAAGCAATTGTAGTAATGATGTCAATATCATATAAGGAAATCCTAGGCTATCAGGCATTACATAATCTGGCAATTCTATCATGCAACTCCTAAATATCCCTAGCCTATAACCAGCATGATGTTCTTACATATCATAATATCAAATATCCGTATGGTATTTTGGGGTCTACTTACTGGCTCCAACTGATCGTACACTTTGCATCCTCCTTTAGTATTTTGAAAACCATTTGAAAATCATTTTGAAAACATTTTTCCTTACTTTGAGATTGGATTCACACGAGTGTTCCTCCAATTAACTCAAACTAAGGCTCTGATACCAACTTGTAAAATCCATAAAAATTCAAAAAAATTTAAAACTTTTTCAACTATTCAAAAACCATTATTTATTAAAAAAAAGTTTTCAAAATAGTTTCATATCAAAGTATCTCATAAATCAAATCATAAAAATGTGAGGCGGTGCACGATCACACCTTCGCCTTCCCGCGATCATACGAAGTACCTAAAACAAAATCCAAAAATATAAGCCCGAAGCTTAGTGACTTACCCCAAAATACCAACGCCATACAAACCATAACCATATAATAATAAACAGCATGCATATAGAGTCTACAGTATGAGTGGACCTCCCTCACTGATCCTTCAGTCTATCTAGCCTACTCTCAAAGCCTTAAGCATATCTGGTCCACCCTACCGGGCCTTCAGCCTGTCTGGACCGTTCTCCGGGCCTTCGGCCTGACTGATATTCGTCATTGGGCCTGCAGCCTATCTGGGCCACCCTGGGTATGTTGGCCTTCAGCACAAAGCAGGTCTGCCTCAACCCAACCCCAAACATACAATAAATACTTATATATATATATATATATATATATATATATATATATATATATATATATATCAAACACTAGCTAGCATGTGCAAACAGTCAAACTAATCTAACAGATCACTAGTCATAGTATCATCATCTATACCAGGATACCGACCTAACAGGTCATTAAGCATATCATCATGCAATAACCAGGATAACAATCCAAAAAGAAGGGTAACTCACCTCACAATGTCGAACGGAACTGAAAAGATCAAACTCCCGAAACACAGCTCCAAAAGACCAACACCTACAACCACCATTGATCCAATTCCATAAATTCCCAAATTACCAAGATACCCTCAAAAGTCAAAATTGGTCAACCCTTGGTCAAAGTCAAAGTCAACGATCAAGGTCAACAGTCCATGTTGACCCAACTCGTCGAGTGCAGCTTACAGACTCGTTGAGTTCCTTCAGAGCTCAGAAAATCGTGAAAACCCAGTCAACTTGTCGAGTTACCAAGTAACTCATCAAGTCCATCCAACATCCAGAATGTCGGGAAAAAACCCTAACCAACATGTCGATTCATCTTGCTAACGTGTTGAGTTCATGCAGAATACAGAAAGTGGGAACCCCTCGTCCAACTCGTCAAGTTTACTATGTAACTCGTCGAGTTCCTTGAGTCCTTTTCTCATTCAGACGCTTTTAAGCGAAACCAAGGCTCCAAACTATAGATCTAGACTCCTAAGGTGTAGTTACCATGTAAAGTTGCTAACTTTACGTGCATGCAACACTTCAAAAAGCTAAAACACTCAAAACTAGCCTTAGGAATAAGTTTCAAGCATGGATAATGGCCAAAGCTTCATAAAGCTTGAGGCTTTATGTCAAAGAGGGCCTAGGGGTGTGACAACCCGAAATTTCCATTTTTTACAAACCATATCAAGCCAATAGAAGTTAGAATAGTTACAGTGAAATTCCAGACTTTGGGTATAAGTTTGAGTATTTCAGGATTAGCACTTAAGGAGATATCAGGAGAGTGGATGCACTTGGGTTTTGTGCAACACTGTTATTTCAATACTCTATGACTTTAGAGTTCGTTCCGGGAATAAAATATTTTCTGCCAAAAATCCCAGGATTATATATAGAAATCTGAACCATATCCGCTCATTAGTTAAAGTTACAACTAGAGAAAAGCCAAATTCTCTCTCACGGATCTTCGGGTTTTTATCACAAATCGTGAGTACTTCAATCTATTTGTATTATATAGCTTAGATTATGTTTTATTACATCAAAATCATGTCAAAACCCCAAGATTTGGGAGTTTACCGCCCAAGAACACTTGGGGAGTAAACTCCATTTTAAGGGCCAAAAGTGTCCCAATGTCCCTCAAAGCCTTGGAACTCAAACTAGAAGCCACCATTGCATGTTTAGGACACAAAATCAATTAGAATCAAAGGGTGACACTGAGTTCACGGCTAAGGAGGTTCTTGGGCCGTGAACTCCATGTTTAAGTGCCAAAATGCCCTAAAAATCCTCCTTATGCCAAGAGACTAAATTGGACATGTACCTAAATGAGTTTAGGACTAGCTAACACACATAGAACACCAAGAGTAAGGTGTTCATGGCCCAAAAGGTTCTAGGGCTGTGAACTCCATAAAATGGTGCCAAATGGTGCCATAAACTCTTCTAAAGCCAAGTACAAAAGCTTAGTTTAGTTCCTAGTTAATTTAGGGACTTAAAAACACCATAAACATCCTCCCAAGGGAGATTACGGCCGTAATCTCCAAGGAATATGGTCCCAGGGCCGTAAACTCCTAAAAGGAGTTATATTATGCCCTAAACTCTTCCATAGACCAAGCCATTAAGTAGAAATGCTTATTAGGGCCTTATAGAGCATCAAACATCAAATGGTAACCTAAGTATGAGCTTACGGCCGTAAACTCATGAGTTTACGATCATAAACTCATTTGGTAGTGTCATTAGGGTCGTAAACTCCCTTATGGAGTTTTCCTTGAGCCCTACACACAATAGCTTCCCCTACAAACACTTAGATGCAATCCTAGAGGCTAATAACACTTGATAAAGGTGTTTAGCATGTCCTAGGGTGTCTTGACTTGTTTATTAGTTGTTTATAGACTAATTTGTTACATATATGTGAAATTATATGTTAACTAGGATCATATAGTGTGTTCAAGACTTCACTTGACACCTAGCCATCCTACCTCTTCAGTTCATCCGTATCACCCACAACAGGTGAGTTCATACCCCGTAATCAATGTTTTAAACTGTTTTTAAATGTTTTATGGGGGTATACAAGTAGAATCATGCTACTTATTGTATCAATCTTATGTGATTAATAAGCAGCATTCAAATGATTTACTACTCATTAGCTGTTTTACCAAACAGTTTCCTTCAAATGATTTTCATAAACACTTTATATGTTTAAAACTCCTTATTAAATTGTACATTTTACTCTTTATGTTTCATTTCAAATGCACTTACAACTGTGTTTCAAACAAATTTTTATTTATACTTAAACTGTTTTATCAAACCCAGGCTTTCAAACCATTTTATAGATTGACATCAAGTCGATCTTTTCTTAAACTAATAATTATGTTCAAAGGTTTTACAAAACTTATTTATGCTTTTATATTATAAATTGCATGCCTCTATATTTATAATTATATAAGTAAAGTTTAAAACACTTAGGAAGGCTATCCACCTTGTTTCCTTTTCCTCGATTTGGATGTGGTCTGATAGGATATCGGGTACCCGTCCGAAGGTCGTTTAAATATTAGTTATATATCATGTGTAAATATATAGTCATAAAAGGTCTTTCCAGTTCATCCAATGCCCTTGAGTAGCAAGGGTATACATCCATGTTCATACGTACCAGTTATATTACTAGTAAGCTACCATATGGGTAGTTTAGGAAGATACTAGAACTATTACTAGAACGCGATATCATACAATGAGTCAGTTCATACATGAGTCAATACTTGGTAGATAGAGAGAACATACATTACAGCTAGTACACACAATACATTACTATACAATTACATGATTACGTTTACATAGAAATTCTGTTATAAGCATGCCTATATATGTATAGTTATATAAGTAATGTTTAAAAGACTTAGGAAGGCTATCCACCTTGTTTCCTTTTCCTCGATTTGGATGTGGTCTGATAGGATATCGGGTACCGTCCGAAGGTCGTTTAAATATTAGTTATATATCATATATACATATATGGACATAATAGTTCCTTTCAGTCAGTTCAGTACCTTTGGGTAGCAAAGGCATACGTTCATATACTTTTACATGATTACGCTTACATAAGTACATATACATGAATACGTTAACAAAATTGTGATCCACTGAATCGGAGCATGCCTTCAATGTCATGGCCCGAGTTGTAGCCAGAGTCTCTTGGAGGGAGAGTGTGAGTTTGCGTATAGATCTATACTGGATTGACTATCCTACACCTTGCTGCTAGCTACAGCCAGACTTGCAGGTCTGCGGGTGCCAAACATCATTTCTATTTTTACGACCTACCCTTGTCGTTAATATTAGTCGATAGTATGGTACAATTAATCACATGATGCCTTAATATAAATCCGGTTTAAGGTAGTTAGTACAGCAGTAGTTCCTATAATACAAAACTACAGTACTACATTGATTATCCTTTTACATATATTTAGTGATCTTTTCACTTAAACATTAGTTGTAAAAAAAAGCTATATTTTGTTAATGATAGTTACACTTGGGAAAATTACACACTTTTACTAGAGACGAACATTGAGAACAGTTAAGTCTTGGTAGAAGACTATAGTTAGAACAGTTAAGTCTTGGTAGAAGACTACATTGAGAACAGTTAGGTCTTGGTAGAAGACACCCTTATATAATAGTATGAATCATAGGGATTTCTAGGGTTTTTCAGAAGTTTATAGTTGTTTTACAAACATTTTTACACTTACAGTTCATATACATTTTTCCATACTTACAGTTCATATACAAAAGATTTCTTACATATACATTAAGACACTAAAATACTTATGATCTCACCAGCTTCAAAGCTGATACTCTCTTTCAAAATAACTTGTATCCTCAGGTTAAACATAGACAGGTACTGATGCAAGGTTTATAGAAGATGGTGCTCGTTCAAGACGCATCTTTCATTTTGATTTATGCTTTAGTGTTTATCAAAATTTGACAGAACACACTTGTATAATAATTATATTATTAATGCAATGGATGATGTTGTTGCTTGTTTACTACTTTTCATTGTTGTGATACTGTACATGACGTCCTCCGCCCCAGAACGTTTCCGCCGTTCTTGGTTTTGGGGTATGACAAGGGGAGTCCAGATCTGAAACCATGTCCTTGTGACAAGCTCAAACCCGAAAGTGGCTCCATTTTGCACTAGAAACCACTATTTTCTTCACAAGGGAAGATCTAAGCAATGAGAAGTCAAGGTATTAACTTTATACATCAAATTGGTTGCTAATACAAAATAGATAACGGATCTACAGCCTTCTTCTTGATCCAAGCTCCTCAACCTTCAAGTTTCCTTTCAAAAGAGCATCCAAAATGACTTCCAAGATCACACACTCACACAATGGGGAGATTAGGGTTTTCTCTGGTAAGGGGACGATG
The DNA here is from genome assembly GCF_051521515.1 of Lactuca serriola. Lineage (NCBI taxonomy): Eukaryota > Viridiplantae > Streptophyta > Magnoliopsida > Asterales > Asteraceae > Lactuca > Lactuca serriola. Next base: position 231,973,519 of record NC_136410.1, read on the forward strand.
AAAGGGGCTGTGAATGAACCTTAACGTTCTTTAAATAGGTTGAAAACCCTAAAAATTAGGGCTTTCATGCATAACCTCTACTCGTCGAGTAGGTTCCATAAACCACGCGGCCTGATCAGTCTCTACATGACGAGTTGGGGTAGCCAACTCATCGAGTAGTTCTATAATTATGAATATAAATCTTTAAAATTTATACTTGGGAGTTGGGATGTTACAGTACATTTTTCTTCACAACGTTCGTCATTTTTGAAAACTTCATTTGGGAAAATGGTTTGAGTGGTAATTTATTCAAAACGATTTTGGTATCAATGTTGATAACCAAAATGAGAATCATTTTATTTCTTCCAATAAGCCTTCTTTTGTGCTTTTGTTTTGGAAATTCATCCTTCAAATTAGAGTTCTCAATTTCTTTTTCATGATTTTGAGTCTTTTCCTTTTGATTTTCGAAAAGTATTTCTTGTGAAACTGGTTTTTCCTTCTTTTTCAGAGAATGAGCCTTCGCCTTTTGATTATTTGAATCATTAGGTAAATGGTTCTCACAATTTTCATCATTTTTGCTTTTGACATTTATCTTAACATCAATTTTACAACCCAAACTTTATTAGTTTTCTTTTCATTTTTTTTGGAAAAATATTTTTGACTATTTTTACGTTCAAAAACATGTGATTTTTTTTAACTTATTTTTCTTCATATTTTGATTTGAGTAAAAAGTTTCATTAGTTACTTTTTCATTGTCTTCTTTCAATAATTCATTTAGTTTTAGATGAACATTACCTTCATTCCATTTTGTTACAAAAACTTGGTTGGGAAGTCCTTTAATGCATGTTGGATAAAGAACTGAATTCGTTTGCAATTTTTTTTTCCTTTTTTAGTTAAAATTTTTGTGAATTCCTCAGAATCCTCATACACTTGAGCATCAATAACTCGAGGAATTTCTTTTTCAAAAGAATCATCATCACCATCATTTTCTTTGTTTGTTACGTCCTCGATAATAAGAGTCTCCTTTTGAGAATCATAAGTTTTGGTTGTCGAAGAGAAATCATTGTTTGGTTTCGTTGTTGAGTCAACATTCTCTTTTCCTTTAGCTAATGAAGTAACGTTATTGACGGAAAATTTTAAGCAATTAACGCATTTCCCTTCCTAAATTTCACTAATATTATCAAAATCATATTCAATAGCAGCAAAATTTTGTTGAGTACTTTGTGTCAAATTCTTAGTCTCGTTCAAAATTTTGATATGTGCGTTTTTGGTCAAAGTCTCATTAACAATATTAACAAGGTCATCCGCATTCAACGGTTTATTTATGTTAACAACACCATAAGCATACAAATCATTTGGAATGGTATCATAGTCAGCTACTTTACTTTTGCAGTCAAATGTCGTTTTATCAACTAGTTCTCTTTTGAAAGTAATAAAGGGATGCAGCTTCCTATGTTGTTCAACAGATATATCAGACGGCTGATAGAGATCTTCCAATTTACCATACAAATGTTTGACTGTATTGTAATATATGTTTCGTTGTTTAACTAGCATACAATTATCCATTCGACCACCATCCCTGTAAGGCATAATGTTTGTAATTCTAACCTCTAGACCTTTTATCTTATTACTCTTCTCCTCCAATTTATTTTTTGCTTCGTATAGTAAGGTCTTAGATTTTTTTGCTTTACTACTCATGCAAATCATCATGTCATTGTAGCATCCCAAAAATTTTAGAAAATTTAAACTTTTCAAAACAACCCTTTTCCTATATAAGTTTTTACTAAAAACGGTATTCCCAAAACATTATTTAAAAATCAAAATCTGGGACATCCCCATTTTCACCGCCAGAAAAGACCGATTTTGTTTATGCTTTATAAAAATCAGAGTACCTCTTTTAATAAAATGTTGCGGAATTTGTTCCCAGTAAAACATGATAAATACGTTATCAAAGCATTTCCGAAGAAAAGTATTTTTATTCATTTTAAAACATTTGGGATGTCATCGTCAATACAGAAACATAAGCATAAACAGAACTTACATTCATTATGATTAGTGATTTATATCTCCTTAATCTCTTAGTGTAAAGTGACATCATATCAGCACCTGTGATATAAATAAACTGAGTGGGTCAGGTTGGGAAAACTGGTGAGTACATAGAGTTTTCAACCCACAATAATATAATTATTATGTTTAATCATCAAACAATTAACCCAATTACCCATCCCTGTTATCTTATTTACTCTTAAAGATCTACCCTGAGAATCAGCTATTTCTTGTTTATTCATTCCTAAGGATCATCCCAAGGAATAGGCACGAAATCCATCGTTGACAGGGTTTACTCAACATGCACTAAGTCCATAGTTGCTAGGGTTTGCTCAACTGGCAATAAATCCATAGTCGCTAGGGTTTGCTCATCAAGAACTAAATACATAGCTGCGAGGGTTATCTAGTTTATCGACGGTATCGTTTCCGAGAATCCACTCACAATACATGTCAATGGGTTTTTATCTCGTTTATCGACAGTATCATTTCCATGAATCCACTCGCAATACATGTCAATGACGGAAAGTATACAGACAGTATGCACAGATAGCATGTAATTTATATTAAATACTTCATATCTATGTGTAAGATGAAAGTAACTATGAACTCACCTGATAAGGTGGTTACTCGGTACTCGGACAGCACTTTGTTTACATAAAACATTCATTCGACAAAACCTAGTATCATTACCACTAGAGTTTAGTCTAATGTTAACCGAGACTAATTAATAGTCTTGCTAGTATTACTATTATATAAACACTAAAACAATACCTTTCACCCACTATGTACACACAGGGGGCAGACATGGAACACCAGAGGGCAGGACCATTTTGGCGTATAGCACTTCTAAAATCCAGCAACCCAAGCGGCCCTCCAAACCAGATTCCCCGTAAAGCGAGTGGTTAAAATGAAATTATAACGAAACTTATATAACTCATAATAACAGCCCAAACAATTATTATAAGGTCCTAATAACGTTACTATAATTAATTAAAAGCAATATTAAAAATAGCATAGGCATAGCTCACTTACAACGGGTTTTATATAAAATTGGGCTTTGCTTGCAGTAGCGTTTCTGAACTGAAAGCTCTTCTTCTCGGAGCCGTCGGGCGCTCCGAGGCTTCCACCTCGTGCTAAGGAGGTTCCCTAGGCTTTTAAAGGGGGTTCGGGGCTAGAGAGAGGGAAGTGATGGGAGGTGTGAGGAATGAATAGGGCTTCACCTCTTATTTATAGGGGTCTGGAGGAAGATTCATGTCGTGAATTTCTTGATTTTCGCGTCGTGAGTGAGCTTGAGCTCCAAGTCTGAGCTAGGTGCTGACACGCGGCATCACACACAATGTGGAAATCATCTGATTTTCAAAAATTCATAAATTTGGCATACGAGCTCCATTTTTAACGTTTTTTAAATCCACACGTAGGTAAAAATAAGATCTACAACTTTCATTTTGACACCGTCAACTAATTCTCGACTGGTCTTAAATTTAACAGTACGAGGAAATTATATTGTTAAATGTCTGCGTAAAATTCAAAACTTCTACATACGGACTTCGTTTTCGTCTGTCTTTATAGCGTTGCATTCCTATTAATGAGATCTTCAACTCTCATTTAGGTCGCGTAGCCCAAAACCTGCTCGAGCTAAAATTCGAGTTTCAGGTCGTGCACTACTATGACAAATCTTAGAAAATTCATAATTTCCTCATACGAAGTCAGATTTGCGCGTTCTATTTATGGACGCTCTCGGTTTCACATATTCTATGACTTTATTTTAGATTACTAAATCTAAAAAGTCCACTATCATAAATTCACTATTTACATCTCCCGATGCCGTATCGGTTTTGCCGTAAAACTTCGACGGGCCATAACATTTATTTGTTATAACTCGGATTTCGGCGTTCTTTATATGTACGAAACGCTTGTAACATATACTACAGCTTGGTTAAGATTAGTCCTTCTAAATAATCTTGTATTAAAAACTCATTTTTGATGCTTATTGTCTCTAAATTGAATAGCCCGGATCTGCGGGCGTTACTATTATCTTCCCCTTAGGATGATTACATCCCGGAATCATCAACGAAACAGGGCAGTATAATGTCTCTATACGTTATCTCTCATCCTAGGTAATCATCGTAACTTCTTTGTTCCTTTGAATAAGTATCTAACTCTTGGATTCGTTGACTACAGGCGGTGCTCGATCTTGCACTTACTCCCTATCTCACGTTAGACTCCCAATTATGACCTTCAAGTCACAATCTCAATCCTCACTAGATACGAACCTTAAGATAAGTTCTTTTATTACTACAATGGAACGATGTGTCATATTCTAATGACCTATCATCATATGTTGCAACGCTTAGACTCGGGTCTCTTAGAATTTTCCAGAACATATTATACCTTCCTTCATGTTCTAATGTGATATAATCACATCCTAAAAGGTAGCATTTCCAGCTACAAGCAACTATCGCGATACCTCTACTGGTCGCTTTGATTTTCTTTTATTTCAATCTTCTGGCTTAAGTCAGATGCCACATCGAACTTGGTTTTCTGAACCACGTAACATACTCATCGTTGTCAGACTCAATTTGAAATGACCACTAGGGTTGAAATAAAAATCATCTTCTTAGTCATTACCGAAACAATGGTAATGACATACATGAATAAAACGAAATCAACTACTAGCTTCTTGGTAACCTTGTGACTTTCCTCGATTCAAGTGTGAGTCCTATGCTTCCGGTAGTATAGGCCTCTACTACCTTTCACACCTACTCATACTCGTCCCAAGTATTGTCTTGCAGTTTTCCAAGTTACTATCACAAAAACAATTTTAACACATAAAATGTGTCCAAATAATCATAAAATTTTAACTAGACTCTACTAGGACTTCTTCCATGTGTATCTTCAATCATCCATTCTGCTTCAACTTGGTTGTTAGACAATGGGATAACATCATTTATTATACCAAAAATCTTTCTTTTCGCTTATCGAAAGTGCACTTCTCCTGTACTAGACGTATTATTTATTAGACGCACACTAAAGGCAAGTTATCACTCTTACGATATCTTCCGATTGGGATCATTCACTATCGTAAGCCTTCTCATTTCCTCCATTTACTCAATTCACTATGAATCTTCACCATGATGTTCTGCACACCAAAGCAATCGTTTGGTGTATCGATACGAGAATATAGATAGAGGAAGATTTAGACGTGTATTCCTCCTTATTACTCTGAAAAGTTACATGCCATTTCTAACGACGTAATTAAATGTTTAGAAATCTGAACACATAAAATTTTCAGATCTGGTCTGCAACAGACCATAGATCCGATCAAACAATAGCGTAAAGCATCACATATCATTTAATACATAAAAACATTTTACGCATCTTCCCTAATTAAGCTAGTGCTTGTGTCTATTCAGGAGTACTTCCTAAAATATATTAGACACACTTCTCACAATCTTCTCGTAGAATTCAATGTTTAAGTCTAGAAATTAATACTTATTCCTAGTTCGCTTAAACTAATGCTCTGATTCCATCTGTGACATCCCCACTTACACGGCCATAAAAGACCGATTTTGTTTATGCTTTATAAAAATCAAAGTACCTCTTTTAATAAAATGTTGTGAACTTTGTTCCAGTAAAACATGATAAATACGTTATCAAAGCATTCCAAAGAAAAGTATTTTTATTCATTTTAAAACATTTCGGATGTCATCGTCAATACAGAAACATAAGCATAAACAGAACTTACATTCATTATCACTAGTGATTTATATCTCTTTAATCTCTTAGTGTAATGTGACTTCATATCAACACCTGTGATATAAATAAACTGAGTGGGTCAGGTTGGGAAACCTAGTGAGTACACAGAGTTTTAAACCCACAATAATATAATAATTATGTTTAATCGTCAAACAATTAACCCAAATACCCATCCCCATTATCTTATTTACTCTTAAAGATCTACCCTAAGAATCACCGATTTCTTGTTTATTCGTTCCTAAGGATCATCCTAAGGAATAGGCACGAAATCCATCGTTTCCAGGGTATACTCAACTTGCACTAAGTCCATAGTTTCCAGTGTTTTCTCAACAGGAAATAAATCCATAGTTGCCAGGGTTTGCTCATCAAGCACTAAATACATAGCTGCCAGGGTTATCTCGTTTATCGAGAGTATCGTTTCCGAGTATCCAATCGAAATACATGTCAATGGATTTTTATATCATTTATCGACAGTATCGTTTCCATGAATACACTCGTAATACATGTTAATGGGTTTTTAGGGTACAACTGGTGTATACACAGTTTAAATAACACCTATAGGTTGCGAGCCTGCTAGTGTTCCACTAGACTGTCTAGAATAGTCTGTGGTTGTCATCCATACTCTACTAGATGACGGGGCCAACACTTGGGTAAAAGGCTTCTCTCATGGTTCACCTCTCACCCTTATCTTGTGGTCTATATCACCTCTCATCATTTTGTTTTTGTCACACAACAACTATTTCATCTACCCATGTTTTACCCAACGCATTTTGTAGATATAAAATACATATACAGTTTAAATAATTTAAAACATTTATAAAAATCTTTTACCCAGCATAGACGGAAAGTATACATAAAATATGCGCACATAGCATGTAATTTATATTAAATACTTCATATCTATGTGTAAGATGAAAGTAACCATGCACTCATCTGATAAGGTGGTGACTCGGTACTCGGACAACACTTCGTTTACTTAAAAGAACTTCCTTGGACAAAACCTAGTATCATTACCACTAGAGTTTAGTCTAATGTTAACCGAGGCTAATTAATAGTCTTGCTATTATTACTATCATATAAACACTAAAACAATACCCTTCACCCACTATGTACAGACAGGGGCCACACATGGAACACCGGAGGGCAGGACCATTTTGGCATATAAAACTTCTGGAATCCAGCAACCCAAGCGGCCCTCCAAACCAGATTCCTCGTGCCGTGAGTGGTTAAAATGATATTATAACGACACTTATATAACTCATAATAACAGCCCAAATAAATATTATAAGGTCCTAATAACGTTACTATAACTAATTAAAAGTTATATAAAAATTAGCGTAGGCGTAGCTCACTTACAGCGGGTTTTATAGAAAACCGGGCTTCGCTTGGAGCAGCGTTTTTAAATCGAAATCTCTTCTTCCCGGAGCCGTCGTGTGCTCCGAGGCTTCCGCCTCGTGCTAGGGAGGTTCCCTAGGCTTTTCAGGGGGTTTCTGGTCTAGAGAGAGGTTCTAGAGAGAGGGGGAAGTGATGGGAGGTGTGAGGAATGAAGAGCGCTTCACCTCTTATTTATAGTGCGATGGAAGAAGATTTACATCATGAATTTCTTGATGTTCACATTGTGAGTGAGCTTGGGCTAAAAGTCTGAGGCAGGTGCTGACACATGCCATCACACAGAGGGTGGAAATGAACAAATTTTCAAAAATTCATAACTTTTACATACAAGATCCGTTTTCGACGTTCTTTATATCCACGCATAGGTAAAAATAAGATCTACAACTTTCATTTTGACACCGTTAGCTAATTTTTGATAGGTCTTAAATTTAATAGTACGGGGAGATTATATTGTTAAATGTCCGCGTAAAACTCATAACTTCTACATACGGACTCCGTTTTTGTCTGTCTTTTTACCGTTGCGTTCCTATTAATGAGATATTCAACTCTCATTTAGGTCGCGTAGCTCAAAAACCGCTCGAGCTAAAATTCAAGTTTTGGGTCGTGCACTGCTATGCCAAATCTTAGAAAATTCATAATTTCCTCATACGAAGTCAGATTTGGGCGTTCTTTTATGGACGCTCTCGGTTTCACATATTCTATGACTTCATTACAGATTACTAAGTTTAAAAAGTCATCTATCATAAATTCACTATTTACATCTCCCGGTGTAGTGTCGGTTTAGCCGTAAAACTTCGACGGCCATAACATTTATTCATTATAACTCGGATTTCGGCGTTCTTTACATGTACGGAACCCTTGTAACATATACTACAGCTTGGTTAAGATTAATCCTTCTAAATAATCTTCCATCAAAACCTCATTTTTGATGCTTATTGTCTCTAAATTGACTAGCTCGGATCTGCGGACGTCACAATTATCTTCCTCTTAGGATGATTACGTCCCGGAATCATCAACGAAACAGGGCAGTGTAATGACTCCATACTTTATCTCTTCATCCTAGGTAATAACCGTAAGTTCTTTGTTCCTTCGAATTAATATCTAACTCTTGGACTCGTTGACTACAGGCGATGCTCGATCTTACACTTGCTCCCTATCTCATGTTAGACTCCAAATTATGACCTTCAAGTCACAATCTCAATCCTCACTAGATACGAACTTAAGATAAGTTCTTTTATTACTACAATGGAACGATGTGTCATATTCTAATAACCTATCATCGTATGTTGCAACGCTTAGACTCGGGACTCTTAGAGTCTTCCAGAACATATTATACCTTCCTTCATGTTCTAATGTGATATAATCACATCTTAAAAGGTAGCATTTCTAGCTACAAGCAACTATTACGATACCTCTACTGATCTCTTTGATTATCTTTTATTTCAATCTTCCGTCTTAAGTCAGATGCTACATCGAACATGGTTTTCTGAACCACGTAACATACTCAACGTGGTCGGACTCAATTTGAAATGACCACTAGGGTCAGATTAAAAATCATCTTCCTAGTCATTACCGAAACAATGGTAATGACATACATGAACAAAAAGAAATCAACTACTAGCTTCTTGGTAACCTTGTGACATTTCTCGATCCAAGTGTGATTCATGTGCTTCCGGTAGTATAGGCCTCTACTACCTTTCACACCTACTCATACCCATCCCAAGTATTGTCTTGCAATTTTCCAAGTTACTATCACAAAAACAATTTTAACACATACAAAAGTGTCCAAATAATCATAAAATTTTCCCTAGACTCTAGTAGGACTTCATCCATGTGTATCTTCACTCATCCATTCTACTGCAACTCGATTGTCAGACAATGGGATAACTTCATGGATTATACTAAAAAATCTTTCTTTTCGCTTATCGAAATTGTACCTCTCCTGTACTAGACGTATTATTTATTAGACGCATTCTAAAGGCAAGAGATCACTCTTACAATATCTTCCGATAGGTATCATTCACTATCATAAGCCTTCTCATTTCCTCCATTTACTTAATCAACTACGAATCTTCACCATGACGTTCCGCACACCAAAGCATGCGATCGGTGTATCGAGGCGAGAATATAGATAGAGGAAGATTTAGACGTGTATTCATTCTCATTACTATGAAAAGTTACATGCTAGTTCTAACACCGTAATTAAACGTTTAGAAATCTGAACACATAAAATTTCCAGATCTGGTCTGCAATAGACCATGGATCCGATCAAACAATAGCATAAAGCATCACAAATCATTTAGCACATAAAGCATTTTACGCATCTTCCCTAATTAAGCTAGTGCTTGTGTCTATTCTGGAGTACTTCCTAAAATATATTAGACACACTCCTCACAATCATCGCTTAGCATTCTATGTTTAAGTCTAGAAATAAATACTTATTCCTAGTTCGCTTAAACTAATGCTCTGATACCAACTGTGACATCCCCATTTTCACGGCCAGAAAAGACAGATTTTGTTTACGCTTTATAAAAATCAGAGTACCTCTTTTAATAAAATGTTGTGGAATTTGTTCCTAGTAAAACATGATAAATACGTTATCAAAGCATTTCCGAAGAAAAGTATTTTTATTCATTTTAAAACATTCGGGATGTCATCGTCAATACAGAAACATAAGCATAAATAGAACTTACATTCATTATCACTAGTGACTTATATCTCCTTAATCTCTCAGTGTAATGGGACTTCCTATCAACACCTATGATATAAATAAACTGAGTGGGTCGGGCTGGGAAACCTGGTGAGTACGTAGGGTTTTCAACCCACAATAATATTATTATTATGTTTAATCATCAAACAATTAACCCAATTACCCATCCCTATTATCTTATTTACTCTTAAGGATCTACCCTAAGAATCATCTATTTCTTGTTCATTCATTCTTATGGATCATCATAAGGAATAGGCATGAAATCCATCATTTCCAAGGTTTACTCAACATGCACTAAGTCCATAGTTGCCAGGGTTTGATCAACAGACACTAAATCCAGAGTTGCCAGGGTTTGCTCATCTGGCACTAAATCCATAGTTGTCAGGGTTATCTCATTTATCAACAGTATCGTTTCCAAGAATCCACTTGCAATACATGTCAATGGGTTTTTATCTCGTTTGTCAAAAGTATCGTTTCCAAGAATCCACTCGTAATACATGTCAATGGGTATTAGAGTACATTTGGTGAATACACAGTTCAAATAACACCTACAGGTTGCGAGTCTGCTAGTGTTCCACTGGACTGTCTAGAATAGTCCGTGGTTGTCAGCCATACTCTGCTAGATGATGGGGCCAACGCTTCGGTAAAAGGCTTCTCTCATGGTTCACCTCTCACCCTTATCTCATGGTCTATATCACCTCTCATCATTTTGTTTTTGCCACACAACAACTATTTCATCTACCCATGTTTTACCAAACACATTTTGTAAATATAAAATACATATATAGTTTAAATCATTTAAAACATCTATAAAAATCCTTCACCCTGCATAGACAGAAACTATACAGACAATATGCACACATAGCATGTAATTTATATTAAATACTTCATAACTATGTGTAAGATGAAAGTAACTATGCACTCACCTGATAAGGTGGTGACTCGGTACTCTGACAACACTTTGTTTACTTAAAACAGCTTCCTTGGACAAAACCTAGTATCATTACCACCAGAGTTTAGTCTAATGTTAACTGAGACTAATTAATAGTATTAATATTATTACTATTATATAAGCTCAAAAACAATACTCTTCACCCACTGTGTACAGACAAGGGCCAGACATTGAACATCGGAGGGCAGGACCATTTTGGCTTATAGCATTTCTGAAATCCAGCAGCCCAAGCGGCCCTCCAAACCAGATTCCCCGTACTGCGAGTGGTTAAAAATATATTATAAAGACAGTTATATAACTCATAATAATAGCCCAAATAATTATTATAAGGTCCTAATAACGTTACTATAATTAACTAAAAGCTATATTAAAAATAGCGTAGGCGTAGCTCACTTACAGCGGGTTTTATAGAAACCGGAGTAGCATTTCTGAACCGAAAGCTCTTCTTCTCGGAGCCGTAGGGTGCTCCGGGGCTTCCGCATCGTGCTAGGGAGGTTCCCTAGGCTTTTTAGGGGGTTTCTGGTCTATAGAGAGGTTCTAGAGAGAGGGGGAAGTGATGGGAGGTATGTGGAATGAAGAGGGCTTCACCTCTTATTTATAGAGGGCTGGAGGAAGATTCACGTCGTAAATTTCTTGTTGTTTAAATCGTGAGTGAGCTTGGGCTCCAAGTCTGAGCCAGGTGCTAACAAGTGGCATCACACACAACGTGGAAATCAGCAGATTTTCAAAAATTCATAACTTTCGCATACGACCTCCGTTTTCGATGTTCATTATATCCACACGTAGGTAAAAATAAGATCTAAAATTTTCATTTTGACACCATTGGCTAATTCTCAATCGGTCTTAAATTTAACAGTACGAGGAGATTTTACTGTTAAATGTCCGCGTAAAACTCATAACTTCTACATAGGGACTCCATTTTCATCTATCTTTTTACCGTTGAGTTCCTATTAATGAGATCTTCAACTCTCATTTAGGTCGCGTAGCCCTAAAACCGCTCGAGCTAAAATTCGAGTTTCGGGTCGTGCACTCCTATACCAAATCTTATAAAATTCATAATTTCCTCATACGAAGTCAGATTTGGGCGTTATTTTTATGGACGCTCTCGGTTGCACATATTCTATGATTTTCTTTTAGATTACTATGTCTAAAAAGTCCTCTATCATAAATCCACTACTTACGTCTCCCGGTGCCATGTCGGTTTTGCCGTAAAACTTCGACGGGCCATAACTTCTTCGTTATAAGTCGGATTCCGACGTTATTTATATGTACGGAACCCTTGTAACATATACTACAGCTTGGTTAAGATTAATCCTTCTAAATAATCTTCCATCAAAAACTCATTTTTGATGCTTATTGTCTCTAAATTGACTAGCCTGGATCTGCGGGTGTTACAATTATCTTCCCCATAGGATGATGACATCCCGGAATCATCAACGAAACATGACAGTATAATGACTCCATACATTATCTCTTCATACTAGATAATAATCGTAACTTCTTTGTTCCTTCGAATGAGTATCTACCTCTTGGACTCGTCTACTGCGGGTGGTGCTCAATCTTGCACTTGCTCCCTATCTCACGTTTGACTCCAAATTATGACCTTCAAGTCATAATCTCAATCTTCACTGGATACGAACTTAAGATAAGTTCTTTTCTTACTACAATGAAACAATGTGTCATATTCTAATGACCTATCATCGTATGTTGCAACGCTTAGACTCAGGTCCCTTAGAGTCTTCCAAAACATATTATACCTTCCTTTATGTCCTATGTGATATAATCACATCTTAAAAGGTAGAATTTCTAGCTACAATCAACTATCGCGATACCTCTACTGATCGCTTTGATTATCTTTTATTTTAATCTTCCGGCTTAAATCAGATGCTACATCAAACTTGGTTTTCTGAACCACGTAACATACTCATCGTAGTCGGACTCAATATGATATGACAACTAGGGTCGGAATAACAATCATTTTCTTAGTCATTACTGAAACAATGGTAATGAAATACATGAACAAAACAAAATCAACTACTAGCTTCTTGGAAACCTTGTGACTTTCCCCGATCCATGTGTGAGTCCTGTGCTTCCGGTAGTATAGGCCTCTACTACCTTTCACACCTAGTGATACTCGTCCCAAGTATTTTCTTGCAATTTTCCAAGTTACTATCACAAAAACAATTTTAACACATACAAATGCGTCCAAATAATCATAAAATTTTCCCTAGACTCTACTACGACTTCTTCATGTGTATCTTCAATCATCCATTCTGCTTCAAATCGGTTGTCAGACAATGGGATAACTTCATGGATTATACCAAAAAATCTTTCTTTTTGCTTATCGAAAGTGTACTTCTCCTGTACTAGATGTATTATGTATTAGACGCCTTCTAAAGACAAGATATCACTCTTACGATATTTTCCGATAGGTATCATTCACTATCGTAAGCCTTCTCATTTCCTTCATTTACTCAATTCACTACGAGTCTTCACCATGATGTTATGCACACCAAAGAAGGCGTTTGGTGTATCAAGACGAGAATATAGATAGAGGAAGATTTAGACGCGTATTCCTCCTTATTACTCTGAAAAGTTACATGCCAGTTCTAACACCGTAATTAAATGTTTAGAAATCTGAACACATAAAATTTCCAAATCCGGTCTGCAACAGACCATAGATCTGATCAAACAATAGCATAAACAATAACAAATCATTTAGCACATAAAAGCATTTTAGGCATCTTTCCTAGTTAAGCTAGTGCTTGTGTCTATTCAGGTGTACTTCCTAAAATATATTAGACACGCTCCTCACAATCATCGCTTAGCATTCTAGGTTTAGGTCTAGAAAAAAATACTTATTCCTAGTTCGCTTAAACTAATGTTCTGATACCAACTGTGACATTCCCATTTTCATGGCCTGAAAAGACCGATTTTTTTTATGCTTTATAAAAATCAGAGTAACTCTTTTAATAAACTGTTGCGGAATTTGTTCCCAGTAAAACATGATAAATACGTTATCAAAGCATTTCCAAAGAAAATTATTTTTATTTATTTTAAAACATTTGGAATGTCATCGTCAATACAGAAACATAAGCATAAACAGAACTTACATTCATTATCACTAGTGATTTATATCTCCTTAATCTCTCAGTGTAACGTGACTTCATATCTACACCTGTGATACAAATAAACTGAGTGGGTCAGGTTGGGAAACCTGGTGAGTACATAGGGTTTTTAACCCACAATAATATAATTATTATATTTAATCATCAAACAATTAACCCAATTACCCATCCCCGTTATCTTATTTACTCTTAAGGATCTACCCTAAGAATCAGTTATTTCTTGTTCATTCATTCCTAAGGATCATCCTAAGGAATAGGCACGAAATCCATCGTTGTCAGGGTTTACTCAACATGCACTAAGTCCATAGTTTCCAAGGTTTGATCAACTTGCACTATATCCATAGTTGCCAGGGTTTGCTCATCAGGCACTAAATCCATATCTGCCAGGGTTATCTCGTTTATCGACAACGTCGTTTCCAAGAATCCACTTGCAATACATGTCAACGGGTTTTTATCTCGTTTATCGACAGTACCGTTTCTGAGAATCCACTCGCAAGGCATGTCAATGGGTTTTTAGAGTACAATTGGTGAATACATAGTTCAAATAACACCTACAGGTTGCGAGCCTGCTAGTGTTCCACTGGACTGTCTAGAATAGTTCACTACTAGAAAAAAGGACTTTTACGACGCTCATTGCACGTCGTAAAATGCTCAGACGACGCGCAAATGCGCGTCAAGGAAGGCCCTGTCATAACGAGAGACGACGCGCTTTTGCGCGTCGTCTATAGACGACGCGCATTTATGACACGCAATTACGACGCTCGTTTATGACACGCAATGTGTATCAAGGAAGGCCCTGTCATAAAGGAAGACGACACACATTCGCGTGTCGTAACCTTACGACGCGCGTGTTAATGACACGCAATGCGTGTCATTAAACCCACTGTCAAGAAAGGCCATGTCATAAATGAAGATGACACACATTTTTGCGTATCGTAATTGTAAATTTAAATATAAATATATATATATATATATATATATATATATATATATACATACATATATATATATATATAGATTTACTAATTTTCAAATTAAATTTGCATTTCATTTCTCATAATAGAAAATAAAATATCATATACAAAAAATACAATCTAGTGCACAAAAGTTAATGTCATACAAATACTCATTCTAATATTAGACAAATGTAATACATCAAATGTGAAAGAGATGAAAGTCTTCAACAAATAACAGTTGAGCTAAAAAAAAACTTGTTGCCCACCTTCACAACATCTCGAGCTACTTTGCTTGTCACTATGCACATCAACAAGACCTACAAATTTGAATAATGCAACCATTAGATTCACATAAACCAACAAATCCCAATATGTAAGCATGAAATTTATGCATCTATGTTAAAGGGGTAAAATGGTCATTTACAGTTTATTCAGAGCAAAAAAGGAACAACTTTTTTCATTTACTACTTACTTCACCATACAGACCTCATTTATCTCAACAAATGCATCATACTGATTATGGCATCATTAGATAAGTTAAGTGACTAAGTTAGGTAGGTAACTAATGAGACATAAAACTGATGAAATGACTAAAATGCCCTTATAGTAAGCATCAGAAGAAGATTAAGTATGACTTTATAAATTGGACCAATATCAATACTTGAACATTGATGAAAAACTTACATGAGAGCAAATCCCATTTTCTCCACAACACCTCTGAGATTTTTCACCATTTTCAAGCTCAATTGGATAGTGTTTCAAGGATCCCGAGCCTCGTACTTTTTGCTCAAAGTTTCCAAGATTCTTAACAAATGTTGGACCTAAAATGAAAGAAAAAAATGGTTTTATGAATATATACTTCAATTACTAAGAAAATAGTAAGTCAAAAAACTACAGATGTTCAAAATAAGATGCTAGTAAAGCTTTGCCATAATGGTAAGATGTTATGATATACAGAGCAAATGTAAAATTCAATAAGATGCACATAATAATATTCTTATGATCTTATAAGATTTCCAAATAAGATACCAGTAAAGCTTTTGCACAATGATATAAGATGTCATGACATACAGATCAAATTTCAAGATTCAATAAAATGCACATAATAATATGTTTTAGGGTAAATTATAAAAATAATGGTCCCTGAGCTTTCTGATTTTCCCATTTTTAGATCAAAATTGAAACATTTGTCAGCTTTTGTTCTTATTTTTGTTCCAATTGCAGATTCTTTTCTCTTTCCAATTTATATTTGTGTTTCCATTCTATAGCCTCAGGTTGAGCAGCAGCTTTAGCTTCTGCTGCTTCTCTTAAAACCTTGCCAACTGCTTATGAGTGACATAAACCACAAGGATCAGAAACGAACCTTATTATTAACAAAAGCATCCTACTTTTATTTCACCCGAATGAAAGCAATCATACTTCTCATGGCTATCGAAAACTCCACAAGTTGATCTTCAATCCCATCAACAAGTGGAAGTGGCTGATCATCAATTTCTTTTACAACTTTCTCTAAGGTTCCAAGAGGAAGGAAATCATTTACACCATTCTCCTCTGCAAGATTATGTGCATTCACCTGTTCCAAATCGAATGAAAATTCGAAAGAAAGTAAGTAGAAAATAGAGAGAAGGGCTCTACAAATGTTAAAAGGCAACACAGATACTTGAGCCTATCATAGCATTACAGAAATATTCAGCCATATTTTGAACTTAATGCCTCAAGACATATTATTGAAACATTCAGCCATCTTTTGAACTTAATACTCAAATTCTATTTATAGCATTTCCTGTTACTTTTCGCCTTCTAGAGACATCAGACATGTCTTTCTGCTTAACTCTAGTATTGTCATTTGCACTTTCATGTTGATGTTAAAGCGAGTCACAGATAATTGAGCCTATCATAGCATTATAGAAATTATTACCTCATCCCTGAGTCTATCATCGGAGCATAGAGATCCTGTAGCACCAGATCTCCCATCCTTGCCTTGTGGCTAATCACCATCTTCGGCTAAATAGCATATACATAATTTATTAACACGAATTCAGAGATGAAATAGACATTGCATACACAACAATCAATTTCTGGAAAACCATCACTAATGCAACAAATAAGTTATAAATCAAAAACATTAAGTCGTTCTGAGTTACGATTGCGTAATTCACTGTGACAAGAGCAATTAAGTCAAACTGCATACTGACCTGAACAATTGATTAATAAAGAATTAGAAACTTGGCAGTACCTTTTTGTGGTTATTGTGGGATTTCTTACCTATACCCATCTTGTAAGGTCTATGACACAGGGCCAATAACCAATTCAAACTTTTCCTTTGTTAAAACTACACAAACTACATCACCTAAAGCAACAATATGTAAAGAATCAACGTATTCACCAAGAAGTGTCCATTCTCCAAAATACCCCCCTTCACTGAACTTTGATATGTCATAACCACAGCATGAGAAGCACCATCTGTCATAACCACACAAATATTTTCAACTGGGAATCCAATCAAAAAACCCCTGCACATATACAATTAAAAGAAGTTGAGTTTTTTTTTTATATAAAAAGATATAAAGGTAATAAAACAAACAGAAGTATGATTAATAATAATAACACTTACGAATTGGCAGCTTCCATGAAACATTTCTCAATGTGAGGGATAAAATTGGAGGGTATAGCCTGTCCTATTATCATGTTCTCAAATTCAAATTTCGTCTCTGATTCAGCTAGCAGTGGCTTTATATACCTATCATTTTTTTAAAAGCAGAATATTAAGAAAAAACAGATCAAGGATTGATGATGCTACATAGATTTTTAAGCTGTTAATTGTTGATGCGATAATGGATTGTACTTTCAGATTTTTTTTTCTTACCAAGACAGAATGTTTTACATCTATCATATTTAAATAACTTTTTAAATAAACAAAAAGAGATTACCTTTCCTCATGGGATCTCTGTTATCCATCACGTTAGCAGGATCCTGCACTTACCCCAATGTCTACGAGTTGAACTTCTTAGTTCTTCTTTTGAAGGGATCTGATCTTTTTGCCTTGTTATTTGTCTAGTTGGGAATGCAGGTGCAGGCTTACCAAATTGTGCATCTTTTGTCATTGCATCTAAAAGAAAAGTAATCAAAAAGAAATTGCATTAGACATATGTAGAGGTAAGCAATCAGAAAGAAAAGTATAATTGAGTTGCTTTTAACAGTGTAGACAAATTACTTTGAAAGCTATTCACATGAAATACATCAGCGTCGTTCTAATGATCTGAAGTAAAAAATTACTTATTGTGAACAACTATATCTTTTATACATATCAGATATCAGATGCAATTTTTTAAGGAGAGATCTTAATTTCGTTAGGCTTACTTGTTGAACATGGAAATGAAAGAGATCAAGAATACAGGGGCAAAATGGTCATGTTCAGAAATTTAACATATTTGTTGCTATTTTTTTTTTTTTGAAAGAGAATTTGTTGCTAAAGTTGACAATTTATGGACTAAAAACGTTATGAAACCATGAAATGAGTACCAAAATATATACATACATATGGTGTCATAAATATAATGGGTTTGGTATATGGGTCGCAAAGCCCATATGTTAAACTTGTGAAAATGACCATTTTGCCAATTGCCAAATGGGAATAAAGAAACATTTAACTGTAGCAAAAAACTCCCTGACTCCAAGAAGAGGGAGTAAGCAGATTACATTTCAAAAACCATGAATACATCCAAATATCAATCGTCAACACATAACCATTATAAAAAGTAGCTAATTAGAAAGAGAAATGTCATCATAAACTTAGACTAATGAAACAAGAAAGGGTCAAGGGAGGCAAAAGAAATATGAAAATTATTTAGAGAAATATTTCACTTAAAAGATGGGAGACAACATTCACATCTAGAGAACAACTAGAATCAAGTCCTAGTTTACTTGCTTTTGTGCATAGTGCTTAACCTCATGGATTGTAAGCCAAAGAAATAATATTCACTTGAAGAATGAAGTAAATTAT
This sequence comes from Lactuca serriola, assembly GCF_051521515.1. Taxonomy (NCBI): domain Eukaryota; kingdom Viridiplantae; phylum Streptophyta; class Magnoliopsida; order Asterales; family Asteraceae; genus Lactuca; species Lactuca serriola. The sequence goes on from NC_136410.1 coordinate 231,992,441, forward strand.
AAGATACCGGTCATCTTGGTCAACTTGACTAAAAGAGATATAATGGCATGCTTAAATATATTTAAATATATTTATGAAGCCTTCAGTATTCTATCTGGTAAAGAAAAAAGATCAACATATGACCATAAGAAAAATGACGAGCCAGCTCAGCCTTTCTGAAGGACTAACACGTCAAGGGAGTGGAATCATTGGCTCATTTGGCCAAGCTGAAGAGCTTCATTATGTAATTGCTATAGTTCGTCGATAAGATTTACAACCTTATTTTTGTTTTATAAATTAGGGAAAATTTCAAGAGATAGAAACATACTTCACTTGTTTGTAGTGGTGATAGAACTCCAAAGCAAAAGGTGAAGTTAAAGGACTTGTTAGATGCAGCACATAATTTGTGTATCATATTAGTTTTGACCTTGTCTTTTTCAAGCATCCACTGCAAGGTTATAACTGATTTCCAAGGTTATAACTCCTTTTATTTGGTTGCTTGCTTTCCGCATTGTCAATGATCACATCTAAACAGGTGATTCTTCAGAGGCTAACTCATGTCTCATATGTGATTCTTCAGGAGCAGGAGCTTGTTTACTTATCCAGACAAAAATAGTCTCTCCCTTTTCTCTGTAGTGGATATCTGAACATGTGATTCTTCAGGAGCAGGAAGTTGCTTGCTTTTTGCATAGTCAATGATCACATCTAACAAGTTCAACAACTGAAACACAGCAAATCAAACAACAATTAGGGAAGAAGAAAAAAAATGCATTTAAGATTTTACCAAAAGAAACGAATATGCAAATTCTACCTGCTCAAGATGTGCAATACTTCTCAAATAAAGGGGTTGATTCAAGAGGCTCAACAACATTGTTATGTCCAAGAAAACACAAGAATCACTCATTGGGGCATTTTATCAAACAGTTGGTGTTCACCAAAAAGTATCCCTAAACAGGCAGTGATTAATTATTCAAATATTACCAGGTTGTTGTCTTATGTAGTAACAAAGCAACCAAAAATAACAAGCGGTAGCATGGGTTGTAGGAGCGTAGAGAAATAAAGCATCAATTGTGTTTAGAAGATTTAAAAGATTTACAAACAGCGTAAAAGATTTACTGATGACTATACTAAGATTTGATTACTCACCAGCGTAGATAAATGCATCATGGTTCCATCATTGGCAGTGGATAACAAGTTCACGACCTCAACCACTCTGTAGTCACGAAACCTTGTGGTAAGATTCTTGAGGGTTTCAACGACCCTTGTAGGCTCGAGAGTAACCAAGTCGCAGGTTTGTGATGCCATACCGGGAATCCATAGCCAAGCTGGGTGAAGGAACAAGACGATTTAAAAAGATAACTCTAAAATAGGAGATAGAAACCTAAATTTCCTTTTAGGTTTTGAAAACACGAATTCAAGGAGAGGAGGAAACCTTGTTGGGCTTAGAATCCCTAGTTCTTCATCATAGAGCCCTCAATCGTAATGATTTTGTAAGGTCTATTTTCGGGAGCAAAAAAACCTCAATCTCAATAGTCTTGTTCCGACTTAAGATTTGACGAAGGTGAAAGCTAAACTCAATCATCTCCAAACGATTCCATACGATTTCAACCCTTTGTAATAGCCTCTTCAATTGTTCTATTATGTCTCGTACCCGTCAATCACCACCAAAAACCCTAGCACGTACTAAGTCGATAGAAAAAATGAGAGAATCGGGATTTTAGAAGAAAATAAAAGACCTCCCGCTAACTACAAAGAAGGAAGACGCGTGTTAGGGTTCTTCATCTGTGTGTTGTTTTGATTTATCTATGGAAAATTAGAAACAAATGAGAATCAAGCTTTGCATTCCATACTTCATAACGATAACTCATGGAATTCACAGAGCTTCATTAAGCCAAACCATGGAAAAGAGAAAAGTAGAAACGATGGAAGATGAGAAAAAGGCGGAGTTTTCTAATTTTTGAGGATTTCGTTCCCGCTTAGCTATCAAAGGTTGGAAAACGCGCGTTCCATTAAAATTTATAAAGCGACATCCTTAGACGACACACATTTTAGTATATGTGCCCTCCGTGTTTTTTAGTTAGACACTAATTTAAGGGCACGCAATAATGTGCGACCTAAATCCTTAAATTTTTTTACGAGATGACACTCTTTTAATGTCACACGCTTTTGCGTAACATAAATCAAGGAGTGTCGTGGTTTGCGCGTCGTAAAAGGGTCTTTTTCTTGTAGTGGTTCGTGGTTGTCATCCATACTCTGCTAGATGACGGGGCCAACACTTGGGTAAAAGGATTCTCTCATGGTTCACCTCTCACCCTTATCTCGTGGTCTATATCACCTCTCATCATTTTGTTTTTGTCACACAACAACTATTTCATCTACCCATGTTTTACCCAACACATTTTGTAGATATAAAATACATATACAGTTTAAATCATTTAAAACATGTATAAAAATCTTTCACCCAGCATAGACGGCAAGTATACAGACAATATGCACACATAGTATGTAATTTATATTAAATACTTCATATCTATCTGTAAGATGAAAGTAACTATGCACTCATCTGATAAGGTGGTGACTCGGTACTCGGACAGCATTTCGTTTACTTAAAACGTTCTTGGAGAAAACCTAGTATCATTACCACTAGAGTTTAGTGTGACGTTAACCGAGACTAATTAATAGTCATGCTATTATTACTATTATATAAGCTCTAAAACAATACTCTTCACCCACTTTGTACAGTCTAGGGCCAGACATGGAACACCGGAGGGCAGGACCACTTTGGCATATAGCACTTCTGAAATCCAGCAACCCAAGCGGCCCACCCAAACCTGATTCCCCATACCGCGAGTGGTTAAAAAGATGTTATAACGACACTTATATAACTCATAATAATAGCCCAAATAATTATTATAAGGTCCTAATAATGTTACTATAATTAATTAAAAGCTATATTAAAAATAGTGTAGGCGTAGCTCACTTACAGCAAATTTTATAGAAAACCGGGCTTCGCTTGGAGCAGCGTTTCTGAACCAAAAGCTCTTCTTCTCGGAGCCTTCGGGTGCTCCGGGGCTTCCGCCTCATGCTAGGGAGGTTCCCTAGGCTTTTTAAGGGGTTTGTGGGCTAGAGAGAGGTTCTGGAGAGAGGGGGAAATGATAGGAGGTGTGAGGAATGAAGAGGGGTTCACCTCCTATTTATAGGCGGATGGAGGAAGATTTACGTCGTGAATTTCCTGATGTTCACATCGTGAGTGAGCTTGATCTCCAAGTCTAAGCCAGGTGCTGCCATGTGGCATCGCACACAAGGTGGAAATCAGTCAATTTTCAAAAATTCATAACTTTCACATACGAGCTCTGGTTTTGATGTTCTTTATATCCACGCGTAGGTAAAAATAAGAACTACAACTTTCATTTATATACCGTCGACTAATTATTCACCAGTCTTAAATTTAACAGTACGAGGAGATTATATTGTTAAATGTCCGTGTAAAATTCATAACATCTACATAAGGACTCCGTTTTCGTCTGTCTTTTTACTGTTAAATTCCTATTAATGAGATCATTAACTCTCATTTAGGTCATGTAGCCAAAAAACCGCTCGAGCTAAAATTCGAGTTTCGGGTCGTGCCCTGCTATGCCAGATCTTATAAAATTCATAACTTCCTCATACAAAGTCAGATTTGGGCGTTCTTTTTATGGACGCTCTTGGTTTCACATTTTCTACGACTTTCTTTTAGATTACTAAGGATAAAAATTCATCTATCATAAATTTACTATTTACGTCTCTCGGTGTTGTGCCGGTTTTACCGTAAAACTTTGACGGGCCATAACTTCTTCGTTATAACTCAGATTTCGGCGTTCTTTATATGTACAGAACCCTTGTAACATATACTACAACTTGGTTAAGATTAATACTTCTAAATAATATTCCATCAAAAACACATTTTTGATGCTTATTGTCTCTAAATTGACTAGCCCGGATCTGCGGGCATTACAAAATCTCTTTCAGCTTAGTTTTCAAAACATTCACATTATCATAGTTTCCCAAAATTCATATGTGCAAAGCGCGAGCATGTGTATGGTCACGCCTTCACCTTGCCACCATCCACCGAAGTACCTGAAACCATAAACCAAAACTATAAGCACGAAGCTTATTGAGTTCCCCCAAAGTACCAACGCCCAATTAGAAATCATATACAAATAACAGCATGCATACAGGGCCTTCAACATGACTTGGACACCCGACCGGCCTACAGTCCATCTGGTACGTTATAGAGCCTTTAGTCTGACTGGAACACCCCACCAGCCTATAGTCTTTATGGTATGCTTACAGAACCTACATCATAACTGGTACACCTCACCGGGCCTTCAGCCTATCTAGACTGTTCTCTGGGTCTTCGGCCTGACATCATAACTGGTACGCTTTGTGCTGAAGGCCAACTGGCCTTCAATCTATCCAGGACACCATGGGTCTGTTGGCCTTCAGCACAAAGCGGATCCACCTCAACCCAAACCGCACATAACATGTCGACATATACATAGCAATTAAACATGTAAGCAATCAACAGACAAATAGGGACATCCTATCTACTAAGATACAAATCTAATAGATCATAACAACATAGCAACATCCTATCTACAAGGATACCGATCTAACAAATCACCACAACATGACAACATCCTATCTACCAGGATACCGATCTAACAAATCACTACATCACACAAGCATACGATAAACCATGATAACAATCCAAGATGGTCGGCATTGGTGCCTTCGACCCATAAGCATAGTGAGGAAGACGCACCTCGAATGCAAAATCTCCCCGAAAGAAAACCTTAGCTGCTACCTTGCCAGCTTCCGAGCTATCAAAACCAACAACACACCCAATTAGCAATTGGGTCGCACGCTATAAACCATAATCCTTAATTGGGTTAAAATGACTATTTTACCCCTGACCCAACATGAACCAAAAGTGAGGCCCAAGACAAAAAGATTCATAAAGGCCCACAAATGGCCCAATTTTCCGAATTGGTCCCAACCCTATATGGGTCTTATCCTAAGCCCATATTTTTCTTAAATACAAATCAGGTTACTAAAAACACCCTTTGGGACAAACTTGGTCAAATACATAAGTCAAAAGTCAAAGTCAACGGTCCAAGTTGACCCAACTCGTCGAGTTGTCCTTCAACTCGTCGAGTTTCTCCATTAATCTACATAGATCGGGAAAAACCAAGTTAACTCGCCGAGTTGACCCACCAACTTGCCGAGTTCCTCTATAAATCTGAAAATATTAGGGAAAATTGAGCCAACTCGTGGAGTTTATCCAACAAACTCGCCGAGTTCGCCAAAAACCCACCACTTAACACATTAAGCACTTAATTCATGAGGTCATGACTCTAAAACATAGATCTGACTTCATTGAGCTGGAAAACCACGTAAACTTGCCAACTTACGTTCATGCAAGTCTAAATGAAGCTCTTAAGCTTGGAATGGACTGAACAATTGACTTAATGCATGCATGACACCAAAATCCTCATAAAGTTTGCACATTTAAGCTCACCCAAACTTGGAAGAACAACCCCTAAATGACTTTAATCCATCATCATCCCTAAAAAGAGGCCAAAACACCACAAAACCCATAATAAGGTGATCTAATCAAATATTAAGCAAGGTTACGACTTTATACCCGAAATGTGTTGGAAGTGGAGCAAAGAACCCAGATTTGAAACCTCCTACTCGAACCACCACTTTGCACCAAGCTTTTCTTCCTTCAATGTTCTTCAAACACACCAAAATACACCCACAATGAAATCACAACACCCAAGGAGGCTCTAGGGTTTCAACATTAGGGTTAGGGCTATGGAGGCTGGAAATGAGGCCAACACCTAGGACTTAAGGTGTTTAAATAGGGTGTAACACCCTAAAATTAGGGTTTCCTTCTGAGTGGCCAACTCATCGAGTTGAGGCTCCTCAACTTGTTGAGTTGCCTCATTATACTTCACGGTCTAGCCAACTTCTACTCGCCAAGTTGAGGCTCCTCAACTCGTCGAGTAGACCCATTAAATCCCCACGATTCTTCATCTTCAACTCGCCGAGTTCAACTTGAAATTGGCATAACTCCACAATTAACCTTCTAGATTTCGAGTGTTATAGTCATTCAGATAAGAGCAAATTTAATCAAAATCACATAAAATAGCATGATAAGAATTTAAAGCAATATTAAGAGATACAAGAAGATCACACACATTTGCTGTCATTGGAGATTTTGGTGCAGTCGAAACAAAGAACTTCCTAATTTTCTTCTTATCTTCTTCCTCACTCTCATATCCCTTCGCATTCTCCATCCATCCATCATCACTATCTTCCTCATGACCCTTGAACCATCTATTTCCTCCCGATCCACCATCTACGTGTTTAGTAAGCAAAACTCCATGGGTAGGATGATGCATCTCCTTACATCTGATAAGTACCAACACTTTCATCACCTCCCTTTACCATCAAAGAAAGATTCTTTGACTTAGTGCAAAGTTCTTCCAATTTCATTGAGCAATATGCTTCATCTTTCACTTTCTCTTTCTCTTTCTTCTCCTCATTCTTCCTCAACAGGTAATCTTTGTCCAGATGATTATGACCATTGCAGTAGTTACAGTTGTACCCCAAATCACCTTTCAATTGCTTCTCAACCTTCGTCTCTTCTTCTTTCTTCTCCACTTTTGCAACTTATTTCTAACTTGCACCAACATTCGTCATTGGCTTCTTCTCCAAGTTGTTCTTCAAATTCCCACTTATCGGTTTTGTGTAAAACTTTTTCACCATACTATTCGAATAATAAGCAACTGCTTCATCGTCGGAGTTAAGATGAAAACCTTCTTCACCTTCTTTCTTATCCTCTCCAGACTCATCTTCCTTCGCATTTGTCTTGGAAACTAACACCATCGGACCTCTAAAATTCATCATGTTTTCTTCAACAATCTCCATTACTTCGTTACTGAGCTCTTCTTTGTTCTCTAATTTATTAGATACTTTTCTTTCAAAATATCTCAGATCTCTTTTCCGCCTAGCATCCACGAATGTAATTGTAAACGAAAGGGAGAAGAGCACCTCGCAGTTCACGGAGACATTTGTTGTCGTTTGCTTTCTTCTTATTCCCTTGTGCAATCATATCCTCAGTAACTCCAACGTTACCAACGACTTGAACCAAATATGCATGATAAGGTCCAGTCTCGATCGATCTCCATAAATCCTCATCGATACTGTTTAGATAATCCTCCATATGATCCGCCGATTAATCGTAGTATTATGGAATCAGCATCAGAACCTTGGTTGCAGATTCAAGTAAGTTCGCGAAGCTCATCATCGTGTTAACGTTGAGATTTGCCATCAGATTCAGTAAAAAAAAAGAATTTCTTGAAGAGATATGATATGAATGCTAGATCAATTGACAAAAACAGATGCAAAATCGATTAATCACAATGGATTACAAGAAGAATTATGTTTCTATCTTGCAGAAAGATCGACTCAATATGATATAAAACGTGAAATAATTCTTCAATCGATGTAATGATCCCTGCTATGATACAAATAATAAAGTTGTTTGAAATGTGTTTAAGTCAATCGATTAAGAAAACATAATAAAAACATATCGATCTAATTAAGATCTGGTTTCCAGCTCAATATATCATCAACGGTACATAGAGAATAAGAGTACAAGTGATCAAATGCAAATACAAAAGTTACTCTACCCTCTTACTACTTATCCTATTTATAGGGTACTCACATAACAAAAAATACTAGGACTATAAATGAGAGTACGAAACATCCTAATGCCTAATAAATACATTAAGATAACGAAGACATGTGGTCATTCATTATTTACAAACACTTTGTATAAAGATAACTATCAATTCGACTTCTCACAACAAATTTCGTCCTAACACAATTATAGCTTTTTATTGTAAATAAAGAAAAAGTATAGAGGAGTTCATTTGATGAAATATAGTAATTACGACAGACACGATGCAAAAAATTCGGAGGATTTGCATTGTTGTTAATCATGGATTCATTTTTGTTGTCTCTTGATAAGATTTCGTCTCCCTTTACATACTTCTAAACTTTAGTAGGTTTACTAGAAGTTTCTACGATTTGATAGGAAGCACTCATGGAGTTAAGTTGTGTGTAGGTTGGGGGAGTGTTAATGGGGCATATGGTTTGATGACTGATGCTGCAGGTAGATCATTTCATTGAGAAGATCATTATTTTATTTTGCAATTCTTTAGTTGTCTGACATGTTTCTCTACTGATTTTTATGAGATAGCGAAAATATTAGCATATTTGCTATATTTTGATATAAAAAAATAAGAAAAGGTTCGATTCCAAGAAAGGTTCCATCGTCTAACATGTATTTTATATTAACTTTACTCTGTAAATATTTGAAAAGGAATATTGAAAGTAGTGGTTAAGATCAAAGTCTATATGATCACAGATTCTTTACTAATTATGGATTGACAAAATTGAGTTAAGGAGTCTCTCTCTCTCTCTCTCTCTCTCTCTCTCTCTCTCTCTCTCTCTCTCTCTCTCTCTCTCTCTCTCTCTCTCTCTCTCTCTCTCTCTCTCTCTCTCTCTCTCTCTCTCTCTCTCTCTCTCTCTCTCTCTCTCTCTCTCTCTCTCTCTCTCTCTCTCTCTCTCTCTCTCTCTCTCTCTCTCTCTCTCTCTCTCTCTCTCTCTCTCTCTCTCTCTCTCTCTCTCTCTCTCTCTCTCTCTCTCTCTCTCTCTCTCTCTCTCTCTCTCTCTCTCTCTCTCTCTCTCTCTCTCTCTCTCTCTCTCTCTCTCTCTCTCTCTCTCTCTCTCTCTCTCTCTCTCTCTCTCTCTCTCTCTCTCTCTCTCTCTCTCTCTCTCTCTCTCTCTCTCTCTCTCTCTCTCTCTCTCTCTCTCTCTCTCTCTCTCTCTCTCTCTCTCTCTCTCTCTCTCTCTCTCTCTCTCTCTCTCTCTCTCTCTCTCTCTCTCTCTCTCTCTCTCTCTCTCTCTCTCTCTCTCTCTCTCTCTCTCTCTCTCTCTCTCTCTCTCTCTCTCTCTCTCTCTCTCCTCTCTCTCTCTCTCTCTCTCTCTCTCTCTCTCTCTCTCATGAGTTGAATGTTACAACTTCTCATAGCTTTAAAAGTGTCTGCCACCATGTATTAGTATGAAAAAAAAAATAGTTTTTTTTTTAATTTATGTATTTGATCCTTATTATAACATTTTTGGAACCCAATTTGCTTAAAAAAACCCTTGAAAGTTAATACACATATAGTTGTCCCACTTAAAAGTGTCTACCACAATATACTATTACGTAGAAAAAATAGTTTTTTTAAATTCCCATTTAAACATTTTTGGCACCCAATTTGTTTAAAAATTGAAAAAAAAAACTCTTGAAAATTAATACAGGATATAATAATAATTATTATTTATTAATTAGTTATTATACAAAGTGGTCCCCTACATTATAATTTTGGATCCGCCCACTGGGTGGAGGTGAAAAAAGTCATGTAGGTGGAGCAAGGTGAGCAAAACCGAATCGACTAAAAATAAACAATAAAACCTCAACCAAAGAACCGAAACCGATGCGAAAAATCAGTATGTGGATTTCATATCCGCAAAGGTCAAAGACCGCGGGTTCGTACGATTTTTACCAAGAAACCGGTCCATCAAAAATCGAACCGCACCGAAGATTGCTATAAAATAATAAACGTTTATATTTATATTCTATAATATATGCATATTTTTTAAACTACTAAGAAATATTAATACATATTATATTTGGACTTTGGACTTAGATAGTTGGTTTTAGCCATTTAATTGGAATTTCAAATCATTTTCCAAACTTATTTTCTATTTTGTTTTTACTTTTTGTAGTTAGAAACTACAAAAGAGTAGGTCACTAATTAACTGTTAACAAGTAAACAAAAATTCAATTTTTTTTCTTAATGAACCGTTGTATATAACATCACTTAAAAACTTTTGATTTATATAATTTATTTTGGGTTGAAAATAAAAATTTTACAAATAAACGGGGTTTAAAAAGTGAAAAAAAATACAATTCTATGTTTATATTACTGTTATTGTTTTTTTTTGTCACACCAAAAAACATCAAAGACTAGACCAAATTTTAGAATCGGTTTAAAATCGAAACCGCATCAATACAAACCGAAACGGCATTTAGAAACCGCAAACCAAACCATTGAAAAACTTTGCACCCAATGGTTTTAAGAATGCTAATAACCGCATCTTGCGGTTTGCGATTCGGTTTGGCCTTAAAACCACACCAAACCCTATCATTGATCATCCTTAGATAAGACTCATACCAGACCCTTCGGTCTTAATTCACACCAAACTAGCATTTTTGATCGTAACATAATTTGTTCAAAATTTGATGCAACTAATATATAGAATAACCTCTATTGATAAATAAAACTGTTATTACCGTGATTATTTTTTTTTTTCAAAATTTGATGCAACTAATATATAGAATAACCTCTATTGATAAATAAAACTGTTATTACCGTGATTATTTTTTTTTTTTGTTCGTATAATAATCCGAATTTCATATCTTAGATGTCAATTCTCGACCATCAACAAACGTGAGTAGGAAATGTGTGTACACACAAACTTAAACATATTTTTTTTATGTCATTTCCAATTTTTAACCTTTTAAAAACTTATTAATTTAGATTAGTCAGCGTTTTAGTAATCTTTTATTCTCACAAAAGATTATGTCACGGTAGTTAGTTAACGTTTTCAAAATATTTTACTAAAAATTAATTAATTTGACTTTATCCATCTTAAGTATTAGATAAAATTTTTTCCTTATAATATGCCATTTTTTAAGCATATGTTATATGTCACGATAAAATATAATGTGATAGTATTTTTTTTTAATTTTTGCTATTTTTATTATTTTGAGAGTTTGTAAATATACGTTTTTAATGATCCTATATATATATATATATATATATATATATATATATATATATATATATATATATATATAGAGAGAGAGAGAGAGAGAGATAGGTTCAAATGTTTTTAGCAAATATTGTGTGCCTAAATGCACCAATCAGAAATTAGCAAATAATTAATTAATTAATTAACTAAATAAGGGTAAATTAGTAATATTACATATATGTATTAATGAATATCCAAAATTAACAACTGATATCCCTTTATTTAAGGGGTCAATTTTTATTTACCTATTAAAACCCTACACCACAAGAAGCTAGGATCCTACGCTCTCATCGGACTCCCACAATGTCTCTTTCACCACCACACAATTCTCCAATCCTAATCTTAAATCCTACAAACTAAACAATCGAAGAACCCTAACTGTATCTGCACTAGGAGTCGACACATTTGACGGAACAACACTGGCAGTCATCGGAGGCGGCTCGGTCGCAACAATCGCCGCCATGATTTCACTCGCAGAACCCGAGAAGCGCCGACAGTTGCAGGCGGAGGAGGTTGGCGGTCAGGTTCACGTTTCAGGTTTACTTTTCCTAATTTACACTCTTCGTTATCTCAATTAGGTCTTACAATTTCGATGTTTCGATTGAATTTTGTACTCCTTAACTTTCGATTGAATTTGGGAGATACAGTGATCTGTTAGGCGTTGGTGCAGTGAAGAAGGTGTACAGGGGATTTGATCAAGAAGAAGGAAGGGATGTGGCATGGAACCAAGTAAAACTAAGAAGCTTCGGTGGAGATCCATCTGTTCTCAAGAGACTATTTTCAGAAATCAAACTGTTACAGACATTAGAGAATGAAAACATCATTGTTCTTTACAGTTTCTGGAGGGATACTAAAAACAGCACCTTGAACTTCATCACAGAGGCGTGTGCTTCAGGTAATTTAAGGGATTACATGAAGAAACGCAGACGGGTTTCATTGAAGGCATTAAAGAACTGGTCAAGACAGATTTTGAGAGTGAAATATGAAATGAGAACTTTATCTCAGGTGTGTGTGTGTGTGTGTTTCAACTGATCAAAATTTTCTTTTTTCCACCATTAACATATGCGGTTAACAGTGTCTGTCTCCTTTGCAGCTACATGTTTCAATGGGTCACAGTTTCGTCCATTGATACCCTTGTTAGAAGCCATGCCAAAGGAACTTGGTGCTAGCCTGCATGATATGCTTAATCTGATCACAGGTAATTTCTTGAAACAACATTCTGTCATGGCCTCCATGTGTTCGATAAAATGCCTCAGTGAAAAAATAGTTAAAAATCATTAATGTTTTTACTTCACTTTGTTCCTTATTCTTTTCAGAACTATATAACTCAATTTAGATTGGGTTGGATGCCATTTTCATAACAATAGGTTGATGCTAGTTCCTTATTCTGTCAGAATTTGCAGTTAAATACATTGAGCATATCGAGAAGAAACACATGGAACCCGAAGAATGTTAGTTCCTTATTCTGTCAGAATAGGTTGATGCTAGTTCCTTATTTTGTTTGTTGGGTATATTCTTGATAATACAAATTCTTAAAGAATATTCCTGCAGAATAGTTTATTTTGTAAGAATATTATTTGTTGTATTCTGATAGAATTGTAGTTAATTATTTGTATGTTTAATGTGCAGGTTTTACAAATATATCACTACAAATTACTTGGCAATGAATTTATGGTAGAAAATGCTTCAAGAATGGCTTGAAGACCTGATGGGAAAGGGTTAGAATGAATTAAAGAATGATCACACTCATTTTTTAAGAATGTTGTTATTTTTTAAGAATTATACTTGTTTATTCTTTTAGAATGTTTGTTATTATTCAATGAATCACAATCATACAATGTAATTTTTTGATATATTATTAGTTCAAGAATCAATTTTGTGTATTCTTTCAGAATGTATTTACTAGTTTATGTTTGGCATTCTGCCATTCTGACAGAACAAAATCGAAAAATACATTTACTAGTTTATGGTTGACATTCTATCATTCTGACAGAATAAAATCGGATTTTTAAATTTGAATTAATTTAAAATATTCAGATTTTTAAAAAATAAAGGAATTAATCATCCCTAAAAATCCAAAATTTCATTTTTTAATATAGGTTAATTGACTAAAATGCCCTTATGCTGAAATTTGTGTGATTATATGGTACATGTTATCCTATTCTACTACCATAGACCCTCAAATCATGACATTTGATTATATTCCATCCGTGGTCCAGATCTGTGCATTCTGGCACACAATAGTTAGTAAAAACAAAATAAGTTAACCCTATATATATATATATATATATATATATATATATATATATATATATATATATATATATATATATATATATAGGTTCGGGTTCATTTGAGACCATTTTAATTTTGTGAGACCGTAAGACCAAATCTAAAAATAATTTTAAAATGCAAAATAAATGGAAAAATCCAAAATTTCTTTTTTTAAATATTATTTTCGGAACTTAAATTAACTAAAAAAAATAAAAAATAAATTAAAAATAAATAAAAATAAATCCCATTTTTTTAAAATACGTGAAATATTCTAATAGAATATTACACTATACATATTCTAAAAAATAATTTTAAAATGAAAAATAAATGGAAGAATCTAAAAATTCTTTTTTTAAATATTATTTTCGAAACTTGAATTAACTAAAAAAAATAAAAAAAATAAAAAAAATCCATTTTTTTAAAAAAAATACGTCAAATATTCTAATAGAATATTACACTATACATATTCTAAAAAATAATTTTAAAATTCAAAATAAATGGAAAAATCCAAAAATTCTTTTTTTAAATATTATTTTCGGAACTAGAATTAACTAAAAAAATTCTTATATATATATATATATATATATATATATATATATATATATATATATATATATATATATATATATATATATAGGGTTAGGTTCATGTGAGACGGCCTAGTTTTTTTAGTTAATTCAATTTCCGAAAATAATATTTAAAAAAAGAATTTTTGGATTTTTCCATTTATTGTGCATTTTAAAATTATTTTTTAAAATATGTACAATGTAATATTCTATTAGAACATTTCACATATTTTTCAAAAAAACGGGATTTTTTTTTAGTTAATTCAAGTTCCGAAAATAATATTTAAAAAAGAATTTTTAGATTTTTTCAATTTATTTTGCATTTTAAAATTATTTTTAGAATATGTACAGTGTAATATTCTATTAGAATATTTCACGTATTTTAAAAAAAAAACAGGATTTTTTTTATTTTTTTTAGTTAACTCAAGTTCCCAAAATAATATTTAAAAAACGATTTTTGGATTTTTCCATTTAATTTGCATTTTAAAATTAATTTTAGATTTGGTCTTACGGTCTCACAAAATTAGAATGGTTTCAAATGAACCTAGACCTATATATATATATATATATATATATATATATATATATATATATATATATATATATATATATATATATATATATATATATATATAAGGTTGAGCTCGGTTGAGAACTTAAAGTTTTCCGAGAACCCGAGAACTAAAAGTGGAGCGTTGGATAAAAATAATTCGTTAAGGACATGATCGTCATCTTACCAATCTCATTTAATGTTTAATTTTTTGTTATTTAATATATTAATATAAATGTCTAAAAATTAACAAAATAACTCAAAATTTTGGATTTATTTTTAAAAAAATAATTTTTGATTTTTAAAAAAAATGGAGATTTTTAAATTTTTTTCAAAAAACATGAATTTTTAAAAAAAATGAAAAAAAAAATATTTTTTAAAAAACTACATCTTTTTTTCAAAAAAAACTGCATTTTTTTTAAAAACCCTGCATTTAAAATAAAATAAAATAAAAAAAACTGCTTTTTTTCTAGAAAAAAACTATATTTTTTTTTCAAGAAAAAAGCATTTTTTTTTCAAACAACTGCATTTTTTTTTCTGAAAAACTGCATTTTTTTAAAAAAAAAATTCGGTTTTTATAAAAAAAAGTGCAATTTTTTTGAAAACTGTATTTTTTTAACAAAAAAACCAATGTTTTAGGTGGATATATGCATATTTTTTTCAAATGAATATATGCATATTTCTTATATTATAATGTTCGAAAGTAAATTATAAAAAATCTTATTTTTATTAATCAATCTATAAAATAATACAAGTATTTTATTCGATACAAAATAAAATATAAAAAAACTACAAAGATTCACAGTGTTATCATTTCATTATATCAAGATTTCCATATTTTCTTCAATTTTTCACTTTTCACCTCTTCAATATTTTCAACAAATTCTTCAAAACCTGCAAGAAAATTTTAAAAAAAAATGATTAATGCAAGAACACACAGAAAAATGCACAAGTATATATCATGTAAGATTCACATGTTATTATATCATGTAAGATTCAAATGTGATTATATAATGTGATATTCACATGTAATTGTATTTTTTAAGATTTAAATGTGAAATTCACATGAAAATTAGAAAAAAATTATCAACAAAGAGCACTCACACAAAACGCATGTGTGCATATTGAAGTAATTCATATGTGATTCACTAGTGATTTACATGTGAATCACATGTAATTCATATGTTATTCACTTGTGATTTACATGTGAATCACATGTAATTGATATGTGATTCACTTGTGATTTACATGTGAATTACATGTGATTAATATGTGAATTACATATAATTTATATGTGAATTATATATAATTTACATGTGAATCACATGTAATTCATATGTGAATTAGATATTATATACATGTAAATCACATGTAACTCATATGTGATTCACTAGTGATTTACATGTGAATCACATGTAATTCATATGTGATTCACTTGTGATTTGCATGTGAATCATATGTGCATTACATATAATTCATATGTGAATTACATGTACTTCATATGTGAATCACTTGTGATTTACATGTGAATCATATGTAATTCATATGTGAATTACATGTGATTTACATATGAATCATGTGTGAATTACATGTGATTTACATGTGAATCATACGTAATTCATATGTGAATTACATGTGATTTACATATGAATCATGTGTGAATTACATGTGATTTACATGTGAATCACATGTAATTCTTATGTGATTTACATGTGAATCACATGTAATTCATAATTACATGTGAATCACATGTAATTCGTATGTGATTTACATGTGATTTACTTATAACCGTCACACCATGATTCAAACAAGTACAAAAATTCAAGAAAATTCGAACATGAACCATTATCAATTATGATTGACCTGATAGAAGAGTTGTTGGATGACACTTTGAATCATATCCATATGGAGATCCTTGTTCTTCTTCCGAGTCTTGTTCTTCCATTTTTACAGTTGAGTTCTCATGCATATATCATTATATATTGCACTGCTTCCTGTGAATGAAATCTGTATAACATGCTTCCTTCCATGCATATCCAAATGCCTGTTATGTAACATACATGAAAATAAAAAGAATCCCCTTAATGACTCCATCAATACACTCAAGAAGGACTATATATGTATATTCACCTTTGTGTCATCAGAAACTCCATCCTGAGAAATATCCAAATCCTGTAAAATGGAGTTCATGTAACGCCCCGATTCTTAGGTATTGTTTAAATAAGATTTTTTGGGTAAAGCTGTAACGACCCAATTTTCAAGGCCAAAAATTTCATTTTTGAAATAACGCATTTAATAAACATTTTACCAAAACATTGTCAATAAAACATTCCATTACAAAATCATAATGTTGTATTTCAAACCATAACATCATAAATATTGAAAATCAGAGTACAATCCCAAAAACTTCTTGCGGAAACTTGTGGGTGTGTGTATGATGCGCTGCTACACCGTCGACTCCTTCCCCTTCGACGAAGAGATACCATAAACCAAAACCAAAACTGTAAGCACAAATCTTAGTGAGTTCCCCCATTATACCACATACCATACAATATCGTCAGTATCTTTCAACCGGTAACCTTCATCGGTATCTTTCAACCGGTAACCATCATCGGTATCTTTCAACCGGTAACCATCATTGGTATCTTTCAACCGGTAACTGGGGACTATTTCACCCCCTACCACTAACACACAATCAACAAATATAAGCATGCAGTCAGGCATATCCGGGTACTGACCTACCCTTGGGTCCTAAGGACCACCGTCAGGGAAACTAATCCCTACCATACACATAACATACCATCCAGATAAACCTCATAACCATCACATAACCAGACCAAGATAATTATCACAAAGACCATTATCTTCTAAATACCCGTTTTTGGTGGGCCGGCATTGTGGCCTTAGACCCACCCATACTGGAAGGTAACTCACATCAATGTCATGCAGTGTCTGAACTATCCTCGGCACACAAGTCGACTCCCTACGACTCCTCGATCCCTATACTCCAACCTTCAAGTCAACACATATCACATACAACCCTAAATAGGTCCAGTCCAAGTTCAGTCAAAGTCAACATTCAGTTGACCTGACTCGCCAAGTTGGCCTACCAAATCGTCGAGTCCATGCTTCTCCAATCCCACACAAAACCCCGACTCCACTCGTCGAGTCTAGCAAAAACTCGACGGGTTCTCCTTCAATCATAACATCGGGACCATCTTCATCCGACTCGCCGAGTTCTTTCTTGAACTGGTCGAGTTCATCTCTAACGTAAGAACTTGTGCAGTCTATGACTCGATGAGTTGTATGAACAACTCGTCGAGTCCATCTTCAAAGATTAGAAGATTACTATGGACTCGCCGAGTCTGCTCATACCACTCGTCGGGTACCATGGCTTCCAGGTCCCTTTTCGCGTCTAAACCCACAAGGGACTTCCTTCCTAACACTTACCCATTCACAGAAAGTGTTTGGTGCACAATGGTCACCGAATCGTCGAGTTCCAAGAACAAATCGTCGAGTCCAACCTTGACCAATTCCATACAGTTGATTTAAATGAGGTCTAACACACCCAAACCATAAATCTGGCCCCTAATGTCCATTTTATACGTAAAGTTCCAAACTTGATGCACATGCATGGGGTTTTTAGCTCAAAAATCCATATAAAGTGTCCTACAATGTGCATGGGCTCTCATGGCCCTAAAGTTGGCACCTTTATGCCATGAGACCCCTCTTAAGGCCCAGATCTGAAGTCAAAACCCACTCAACACTTCCAAATCCGAAAAAATGACTTAGAAATCCATAGAGGTCCCAAGTTAAAGATGAATAAACACATAGATGAGTTAAGACAGGGGCATTATACCTTGAAGCTGCTAAAAATGAAGTAAGATCTCCGGATCTACAAGCCCCAACTCGATTTCCAATCTCCTTTCTTCCTTCCAAAATTTAGCTACGGGCGTGCATATAAAGACTTCGACTCGGAAGAAAACAGACTTTTTTAAAATTATGTAGTGGCTAAAAGAGTCACTATATCAAAGCATAAAACAAAACTTATAATAACA
Source organism: Lactuca serriola (assembly GCF_051521515.1). NCBI lineage: Eukaryota > Viridiplantae > Streptophyta > Magnoliopsida > Asterales > Asteraceae > Lactuca > Lactuca serriola. The sequence continues at coordinate 232,010,845 of NC_136410.1, forward strand.
AAATCAAAATCCAAAAAGAAGTGTGCTTTGAAATTTGACAGGAAAAGAAAATGAGAGATCTGGTTAACATTATCATTCTCTTCAATAGCATCCAAGATAGTTCGATACAACAACAACGATGACCACACCTACAATCACATAGCCCGAATTAAAAACAAACACTTTTATTTACTTTTTGGGATTAATAATGGAGTAATAAAGATTTGAAATTTGAATAATAGAGATTAAGAAAATAACCTTAAAAACTGTGGGTTTTATGAGTTGAAAAATTAATGCATCGCCATCAACTAGTTAATGGTCTTCAGCAAACGATTTCCATCCTCCACCAAGTCTTGTTTTCCTAGGGAGGTACTTTCTTGGCCACTCATCTCCATCTTCATGAACCAATGTCAATATTTCATCTCATTTAGGAAGGTAGCTTTTGCAAAAATACACAAGGAGACCCTGAGTACAATTCATGATAACATGTTAAATAGAAATTTTAAAAAAAATGTTATTTCATGTGAAATGTGAATCATGTACATACGGTTGGTGCCAAATTCACAATGGCGTTAAAACTCTCTCCCCTTAACAGCTTCAGACTCTGGTGCAATTTTACATGTAAGTTTTTTTATATATAACCTATAAAGGTTGTTGATATTTTATTTATTAATACTTTTGAAATAGTGAAATGGGACAGGTGTTCATCCAAAAGATGCAACGAACGGATGAATAGAGGTAATTAATTAATAATCAATTTTAAATTTCTTTAACATGAATCAATGTAATAATATTCATCGATTTTTGGGGGTAGTTTCAGGGATTCTGAAGAGAATGAGTCTCTGAGGTCTGAATCACTCAGATTGAAGAATCAATTACGTGATAGTAGTGAAAACGGGAATATCCTTGATTTTGCTGAAGAAAAATTAATTACATTATATAATATATATGCCACTAAATACAACAAATTCTGGATTTTTCTTATAGATTGCTTTTTAATGTTAATCAGAATACAACTGTTTCAAGGAACTCAAAACCTCATCAAAAACAAAGATCAAACACATATTGGTCAATGGGTTCACTTTCAGATAGAAGTATGGCTGATTTAATAAAAATCCCAGAGCACAACAACAACAATCAAATTCAAAACAATGAGGATCATAGACTTTGTGCTGAAGCATCAAGAAATGCAATTGAAGTTTTGAAAAGTAATGTTTCAAGGTTGGGAAGGCAAGTGGAAATGTCAGATTTGGAGTTGGAGTCTCTTCGTAAGCAAATACTTAAAGAGAATAAACGAGGACAAGATATGTTGAAGAAAGTAACTGAACTTCAGGAGGAGAAAGAAGCACTTGAAGAGGAAAGGAAAAAAGGTATTGCTACAATGAAGGAGTTTTATGGTGAACTAGACATATGTATGAGTAGAAAGAAACAGACATCAGTTACTTCATTGTTGTATGTAATGAAAAAGAAAACAAAGGGCATAAATGTAAATTAACTTAGGAGCAGTAAGAAGCTTTAAGTTTAAGATAAGGTTAAGCTTTAAGGTTAAGCTTGCATAAAGAGACACTAACGTGCTTCTTTTTTACTTAATAGAGTTAATGGGTAAAACACTTAATCTACACAACTTTGTGGGGCTGTTTCTTTTTCATGTTTGTACCGTAAACATTAGGTTACTCCTCTTCAATTCAGTTGGTTTCTTATAGGCAAAAAGAATGGTATTAATTTGTTTGTTTAGTTTTAATAGCAGAAAGTGGAAGACGGAAGAGTTTGGGAGGTTGAAAAGGGATTATTTGATAAAGATTCCCCTGAACAAAATTCATGGCAGGCATTTCCTGAGGAGAATCCCACAAAAAAACTCCAAATCTATTAGAATAAGATTATAAGAAACAATGGGCACCAGAACAAGCAAGCAGCTGAAGGCCGCACCACCAGATGGGGTTTTGGAGAAGAAAGCTTCACAACGGTTCCTGCCTCTGCTAGTTCTCACTCTCAGGTAAACACAACACCTAATATCCCTATCATCACCACTAATTTTGGGCGTTCTAGTTATGGGGAGGAGTTCAAAAACAAAGAAAGTAATTCAGCTTCACGACCTGCTGCATGGGCTGGTTTCTAGTATTATTATTATATAAAATCATGTGTTAAAAAGATACTTGTCTCATGATCTTGTCAACATTTTAAGAAAACTGGTTGGACTTGGGGTATTATCGTAACATGAGGGTCAAGAACCTTTGAAACAAATGATTGTTGATTTGTTGGTCATGGGCTTCTTTTTTCTCTTTTAGATTACCAATTCCAACTCCATTCCATGCATCTTATTAATTAATTAATTGATGACTATCAACTTACCTTTTGTTGTGTTACCTGTACATATTACTTTGTTAAAAAGTCTAATAAAAACAAATAACCCATATGATAAGAAAGAAGGTGCCATTGGATCATTGATTATTTAGTTTAAAGTGGCTTGATCATGTCATTCAGTTTACGAAATGGTACTTAATGTTATAATAAGGTAATGAACTATTTGAAATGCTTAGTATCTATCATCTGACCATAAAATAAAAAATTCAGTTTTTTTTAGAAGAATGTTTGCCATAATGGAACCAAAACCTCTAGAAAAAAGCAGTCTTTTTAAGCTTTATGAACAATAACAGAGCTGATTTGGAAAAGGGGGACAATGAAAAAAAGACAAACTTACCCATGAACTGACTTTTTGTTAGGCTTTGAAAGTTCTGAACAAATTGACCCAAGCACTTTAATGTCTGATAGAGGAATAGAAAGTGAAAAGTGAGTGTACAATCACATAAATGGAAAGTTTGACTTATAAGTTAAAATTTATAAAATAGAGTTGACCTGTGGTGAGGAAACATTAGCATTAATTTTTTATCATTTTTTATCTTAGTAAGCTTATTTACACTTTAATGAATAGATTGAAAATGAATTTGTTACTTTCTTTCATAATGATCAAAAACTACCTCAATAGATATGGAATTAAATTACCTTGCAATAGAGGAAGCTGACATATGCCTTCTTTCATATTCATTAGCTAGGCAGGTAAAAAACTGCAAAAGAGTAAATTTCTAGTGAGCGCCATAAATTCACAGTCATGTGTACGTCAGGTGATGTTATAAGGTCTGACTTAGGTGAGATGGCTCGTTCAAGCATTTCGTCAAACAGTTGGAGTGCATAGCTCCTCCCCTTTCTTTTTTGATCTATTTATTGGAATTATCACCACTTTGAGAGCATACAACTCCATTCTTCTTTTCAAAACATATAATTCAGCAAATAAGTTAACATATAAGGGTAGGAATACGAACTTAAGACTAAAACTGAAAACAAAATGACAAACCCCATCTCTCTTTGTAATCTTGAATTGGCTCAATAGCTAGAAAAAAAAAAAGAATTAAAATTGATCAAAAACTACCTCAATAGCTTATTTACATCACATATAAGAGACTATATAACGTTAGTTTAAATAGTTGGTTCTTGATTTTAAGAAGTTATTCTTGTAACCTAGTTGTATATATTAATAATTGGATACCTGTTACATGTGGTTGATAGATAGCTTCCCAAACAGCAGCTAGTTCTAAGCCAATAGCTATAAGCTGAAACGTGAAATAAAGTTGTTTACAGAGATGAGAAGTAGATATAGGAAAAAATCAGAGGCATAAAGTAGAAATTGACAATACTAGATGAAATTGCACATTTAGGGAAAAATCATAAGCCTTTTTCTTGATTGAGAAGATGAAGTCGAGATATGAATGAGAAATTGTGTGCCCCCTTATTTGTTGAATGAATGAAGAAATAGGGTAGGGTAGAAGCGTCCTTTTCATACCTTAGTGCAATCAAACCTTGGGCTTGTAAACCTGAGGAGTCTTAGTAAATGTATTAGGGTGGGTAAGAGGTGGAACGGTGAGCCTGAGGAGTTGATATCTAATCTTATGTACCAATGGTGATATATGTCATTCTTCTATGATGAGTATGAGAGATATTATTTGATAGGTGTGTAGTCGCCGATGTTCTAGCCTGAGGAGTCACAACACCATTGCGGTGGAGGAGTCGTAGTTTTTGAACAATGTCGCAATCGAGAGTGAAGCGAATGGGGTGTAAGTCTCCGATCAAAAAATTCCCTAGCTTACGTTGTGCAGACTTGAAGAGTCGGTGTGGGTTGAATGTAGTGGAGGTGGGTGAGGGGCAGAGACGAAGGAGAGGAGATGTTAGTGAACAGATGGATACAAGTGTATGAGAAGAAAGCAGGGTTTAAAATTTTTGGGGATTTCATTTTCCCTCTAAGAAGAGAAACGCACGTTTCTTTAAACGAAATATAAAACAACATTCACAGACGACGCACAAGTGCCCTCCGTGTTTTTAATTTTTTTTACGTGAGACACTAATTTAAGGGCACGTAATAATGCGTGACTTAAATCCTTGAGTTTTTTGACGAGATGACACTTTTTTAATGTCACTCTCTTTTGCGTAACATAAATCGATGAGTGTCGTGGTTTGCGCGTCGTAAAAGGGTATTTTTCTTGTAGTGGATCTAAATAAAAGTTGTAGAACTCGTGAAAATACTCAACTTTCATATAAAGACCGTTTGAATCTAACTTCGTATGAGGAAGTTATGATTTTTCGAAGTTTCAGCCTAGCAGTAGACAGCTAAAAACTCGAATTTTAGATCGAGTGGTTTTTAGCCGACACAACCTAAACGACAATTGAAGATCTCGTCAACAATAGTACAACGGTAAAAAGTCTGACAAAAACGGATGTCGAATAAAGAAGTTATGAATTTTTAACGGATTTTCCTGTCCCGGTCTGTTAAAAATAATAATATTAAAATTAAAGTCAAAATTAGCCAATCGAAGTCTAAACGAAAGTTGTAGAGCGTAATTTTAGCTACGCGTGCATATAAAGAACGTCAAAAACAGAGCCCGTATAAGAAAGTTATGGACATTACAAGATTGGGCACATTTTCATTTAATTTTCGCATGAATAGTGTTGATCCACGTGGCATCTTCTAATTGGACCGCAGCCTCGCATGGCACCCTCTGATTGGTCTGAAGTCGTCACCCTCTCTCCCCATTGGACCGAAGTTCGGTCCACTAAGAAGCTTGCATCTCTCCGAGCCGAAGACCCGGCCGATGACGAATCTGAAGCTGATGACTCCTCGCGTCTGAAGCCGATGACTCCCCGCATGGAAGCCCGCCAGCTGCTGCATCCGAGCCTCGCTGGCCTTCGCTGCTTCTGCCCCGTGTCCGAACCCCTCGCTGCCGCGTATCCCTTCTCGGCCGACCTCCGGATGGCTGATTAAGCGTGCCTATTTTCTCGTCATATGTGAAACGGCTTCAATGGACAAATACGCACAAGTTTATTTAGACAAAATAGTGACGGGACATGGTGTGTCACTATTGATTAGTTCCAATTATGATACTCGCTTCATTTTTTGATCGAATACGCAACGAGAATTGGAACCACGAGTTGTTTTTTTAGCATAGTCTATCATCCCCAGAAAGATGGTCAGACGGAAAGAACAATCCAAACTGTAGAAGATATGCTTCGTGCATGTGTCTTGGAGTTCGGTGGTAACTGGGATAAATACTTACCGCTTGTCGACTTTTGGTATAATAACAGTTACCACACTTCAAACAAAATGCCTCCATATGAAGCATTATATGGCCGCAAATGTCATACGCCGTTATGTTGGCGTGATGTAGGACAGAAGATCCTTGGAGGCCCTGAAATGATTCAGGACACCACCGACAAGATTCAAATCGTACGAGAAAGAATGAAAGCGGCCCGGGATCGACAGAAGTCCTACACAGAAAAGAGGAGACGACCGGTAGAATTTCGGGTGGATGATTTAGTAATACTGAAGGTATTTCATGGAAAGGCGTTATGCGACTTTGGAAGAAAGAACGATTGATAACCAAGCATATTGCTTGGAATTGCCTGAAGATTGGACATATATTCATGAAGTATTTCATATGAGCTATCAGCACAAATGCTTGAGCATCTATGATGAGACAGTTCTAATATACGAGGTGAAACGGGATAATGAAATAAGAATGAGATAAGAGTGAAATATCATCATTTGTTTAATCGTTGTGATTTCGGGGACGAAATCCTCAAAAGGCGGGGGTATTTGTAACATACACGTTCTAAAATTGCATATTATTATTATTTAAAGTGAATAAAATTAAGTGTTGAGTTCTAACAGATAGGTTTTACTAGAAATGAAGTAAAAATATGTCTAGAATCACTCAGAAAATGTTGGAAGTCTTATGAGATTCCAATCAAATGTCAAATGGTAAAAATTTAGCGAAAATATAAATTTTGGAATAAGTAAAATTTTATTGTTGAAAATTGTAAATAATCTCGTTAGAAACTTGTAGACGAAAACCTCGTCGAAATCTGAGTTATAATGAAGAAGTTATGACCAAACGAAGATCCGTGATAACTCTGGAAAACACTTTGTCGCGTAAAAATTTAGTTTTCGATAAACTAATTTTTAGCCTTAGTGATCTAAATGATATTTGTAGAACTCGTGAAAATACTCAACATTCATATATAGACCGTTTGAATCTGACTTCGTATGAGGAAGTTATGATTTTTCGAAGTTTCAGCCTAGCAGTAGACAGCTAAAAACTCGAATTTTAGATCGAGTGGTTCTTAGCCGACACAACCTAAACGAGAATTGAAGATCTCGTTAAGAGTAGTACAACGGTAAAAAGTCTGACAAAAACGGATGTCGGATAAAGAAGTTATGAATTTTTAACGGATTTTTCTGTCCCGGTCTGTTAAAAATAATAATATTAAAATTAAAGTCAAAATTAGCCAACAAAGTCTAAACGAAAGTTGTAGAGCGTAATTTTAGCTACGCGTGCATATAAAGAACGTCAAAAACGGAGTCCGTATGAGAAAGTTTTGGGTTTTACAAGATTGGGCACATTTTCATTTAATTTTCGCATGAATAGTGTTGATCCACGTGGCATCTTCTGATTGGACCGCAGCCTCGCGTGGCACCCTCTGATTGGTCCGAAGTCGTCACCCTCTCTCCCCCTTGGACCGAAGTTCGGTCCACTAAGAAGCTTGCATCTCTCCGAGCCGAAGACCCGGCCGATGACGAATCTGAAGCTGATGACTCCTCGCGTCCGAAGCCGATGACTCCCCGCATGGAAGCGTGCCAGCTGCTGCATCCGAGCCTCGCTGCCCTTCGTTGCTTCTGCCCCGTGTCCGAACCCGTCGCTGCCTTGTATCCCTTCTCGACCGACCTCCGGATGGCTGATTAAGCGTGCCTATTTTCTCGTCATATGTGAAACGGGTTCAATGGACAAATACGCACAAGTTTATTTAGACAAAATAGTGACGGGACATGGTGTGTCACTATTGATTAGTTCCAATTATGATACTCGCTTCATTTTTTGATCGAATACGCAACGAGAATTGGAACCACGAGTTGTTTTTTTAGCATAGTCTATCATCCCCAGAAAGATGGTCAGACGGAAAGAACAATCCAAACTGTAGAAGATATGCTTCGTGCATGTGTCTTGGAGTTCGGTGGTAACTGGGATAAATACTTACCGCTTGTCGACTTTTCTTATGATAACAGTTACCACACCTCAAACAAAATGCCTCCATATGAAGCATTATATGGCCGCAAATGTCATACGCCGTTAAGTTGGCGTGATGTAGGACAGAAGATCCTTGGAGGCCCTGAAATGATTCAGGACACCACCGACAAGATTCAAATCGTACGAGAAAGAATGAAAGCGGCCCGGGATCGACATAAGTCCTACACAGAAAAGAGGAGACGATCGGTAGAATTCCGGGTGGATGATTTAGTAATACTGAAGGTATTTCATGGAAAGGCGTTATGCGACTTTGGAAGAAAGAACGATTGGTAACCAAGCGTATTGCTTGGAATTGCCTGAAGATTTGACAAATATTCATGAAGTACTTCATATGAGCTATCAGCACAAATGCTTGAGCATCTATGATGAGACAGTTCTAATATACGAGGTGAAACGGGATAATGAAATAAGAATGAGATAAGAGTGAAATATCATCATTTGTTTAATCGTCGTGATTTCGGGGACGAAATCCTCAAAAGGAGGGGGTATTTGTAACATACACGTTCTGAAATTGTGTATTGTTATTATTTAAAGTGAATAAAATTGAATGTTGAGTTCTAACAGATAGTTTTTACTAGAAATGAAGTAAAACTATGTGTAGAATCACTCAGAAAATGTTGGAAGTCTTATGAGATTCCAATCAAATGTCAAATGGTAAAAATTTTGCGAAAATATAAATTTTGGAATAAGTAAAATTTTATTGTAGAAAATTGTAGATAATCTCGTTAGAAACTTGTAGGCGAAAACCTCGTCGAAATCTGAGTTATAACGAAGAAGTTATGACTAAACGAAGATCCGTGATAAATCCGGAAAATACTTTGTCGCGTAAAAATTTAGTTTTTGATAAACTAATTTTTTGCCTTAGTGATCACTACTAGAAAAAAGGCCTTTTACGACGCTCATTGCGCGTCGTAAAACGATCAGACGACGCGCAAATGCGCGTCAAGGAAGGCCCTGTCATAAAGAGAGATGACGCGACGACGCGCATTTACGACGCGCATTTACGATGCGCGGTTATGACACGCATTGCGTATCAAGGAAGGCGCTGTCATAAAGGAAGATGACACGCATTTGCGTGTCGTAACCTTACGACGCACGTGTTTATGACACGCAATGCGTATCAAGGAAGCACCATTCAAGAAAAGCCATGTCATAAATGAAGACGACACACATTTTTGCGTATCGTAATTTTAATTTTTTTTTTTAAAAAAAAATATATTTATATATTTATTAATTTATAAATTAAATTTGCATTTAATATCTCATAATAGAAATAAAATATCATATACAAAAAATACAATCCATTGCATAATATAAAATAAATTACCATATACAAAAAATACAATCCATTGCATTTAATTTGTATGTATAACAAAGACACATGTGTTAAACTTGTTACCATTAACATCTAATCGTATGGACTCGAGTGTTACACTTGTTACCATTAATATCTGATTCATAAGTCCTTTCAACAAGATTGTTACCTGCATAAATGAAAACAAACAGGAACATTAACAGCCCAGCTATGAACAATATTGTTACCTGCATAAGTTTGTAAGAGGATAGTTTTCATTAACAATGGAACCACCTGTAATTTATTAAAAAAACAAGGTCAAAACTAAAAACTAAGTATGCCCTTGCTCCTTTTATCCCCTTAACATACGTAAATAATGATGTCTATCTTGATAAAGCTTGTTCCTTTTCTAGATTGTAAGAGGATTTTGATTGAGTCATTAAGTCCATTAAGTCAAAATGAAACAAATACTAAGTATGCCCTTGAATATGAGCCATCCTTTCATATAATATTTTTATAACAAATCAATAGAAGCTTTTTTATAACAAATCAACCAACCACATCAGTCATATATAGATTATTATAATAAAAACAAACAAACAAATTTACACGATACAATGAGTTAAGAATATCAAATCTGCTTACCAGATGTTCTAGAATCCCACATTGAACTGCAAGAAATATGTAAAAGATATAATGATGAGGGTGAGAAGGGCAATTAAGTCTTTTTCACAATCAGCTTCATTTCTGTTTAGCCTAAAGAGAATATTTGTTCTTTTACTAAGCCTTGCTCAACCATATTGTACCTGTAAATTGTAATTAGAGGAAGACTATAAGTCACAACAAAAAGAGAGGAAAAGAGTTGATCCAATCAGATGAGTTATTACTTGACTGTGGTTAACCAGAATGTGAAAACAGACTTTTTTAAAATTATGTAGTGGCTAAAAGAGTAACTATATCAAAGCATAAAACAAAACTTATAATAACAAAATCAAAATCCAAAAAGAAGTGTGCTTTGAAATTTGACAGGAAAAGAAAATGAGAGATCTGGTTAACATTATCATTCTCCTCAATAGCATCCAAGATAGTTCGATACAACAACAACGATGACCACACCTACAATCACATAGCCTGAATTAAAAACAAACACTTTTATTTACTTTTTGGGATTAATAATGGAGTAATAAATATTTGAAATTTAAATAATAGAGATTAAGAAAATAACCTCAAAAACTGTGGGTTTTATGAGTTGGAAAATTAATGCATCACCATCAACTAGTTAATGATCTTCAGCAAACGATTTCCATCCTCCACCAAGTCCTGTTTTCCTAGGGAGGTACTTTCTTGGCCACTCATCTCCATCTTCATGAACCAATGGCAATATTTCATCTCATTTAGGAAGGTAGCTTTTGCAAAAATACACAAGGAGACCCTGAGTACAATTCATAATAACATGTTAAATAGAAATTTTAAAAAAAATGTTATTTCATGTGAAATGTGAATCATGTACATTCAGTTGGTGCCAAATTCACAATGACGTTAAAACTCTCTCCCCTTAACAGCTTCAGACTCTGGTGCAATTTTACATGTAAGTTTTTTTATATATAACCTATAAAGGTTGTTGATATTTTATTTATTAATACTTTTGAAATAGTGAAATGGGACAGGTGTTCATCCAAAAGATGCAACGAACAGATGAATAGAGGTAATTAATTAATAATCAATTTTAAATTTCTTTAACATGAATCAACGTAATAATATTCATCGATTTTTGGGGATAGTTTCAGGGATTCTGAAGAGAATGAGTCTCTGAGGTCTGAATCACTCAGATTGAAGAATCAATTACGTGATAGTAGTGAAAACGAGAATATCCTTGATTTTGCTGAAGAAAGATTAATTACATTATATAATATATATGCCACTAAATACAACAAATTCTGGATTTTTCTTATAGATTGCTTTTTAATGTTAATCAGAATACAACTGTTTCAAGGAACTCAAAACCTCATCAAAAACAAAGATCAAACACATATTGGTCAATGGGTTCACTTTCAGATAGAAGTATGGCTGATTTAATAAAAATACCAGAGCACAACAACAACAATCAAATTCAAAACAATGAGGATCATAGACTTTGTGCTGAAGCATCAAGAAATGCAATTGAAGTTTTGAAAAGTAATGTTTCAAGGTTGGGAAGGCAAGTGGAAATGTCAGATTTGGAGTTGGAGTCTCTTTGTAAGCAAATACTTAAAGAGAATAAACGAGGACAAGATATGTTGAAAAAAGTAACTGAACTTCAGGAGGAGAAAGAAGCACTTGAAGAGGAAAGGAAAAAAGATATTGCTACAATGAAGGAGTTTTATGGTGAACTAGACATATGTATGAGTAGAAAGAAACAGACATCAGTTACTTCATTGTTGTATGTAATGAAAAAGAAAACAAAGGGCATAAATGTAAATTAACTTAGGAGCAGTAAGAAGCTTTAAGTTTAAGATAAGGTTAAGCTTTAAGGTTAAGCTTGCATAAAGAGACACTAACGTGCTTCTTTTTTACTTAATAGAGTTAATGGGTAAAACACTTAATCTACACAACTTTATGGGGCTGTTTCTTTTTCATGTTTGTACCGTAAACATTAGGTTACTCCTCTTCAATTCAGTTGGTTTCTTATAGGCAAAAAGAATGGTATTAATTTGTTTGTTTAGTTTTAATAGCAGAAAGTGAAAGACGGAAGAGTTTGGGAGGTTGAAAAGGGATTATTTGATAAAGATTCCCCTGAACAAAATTCATGGCAGGCATTTCCTGAGGAGAATCCCACAAAAAACTCCAAATCTATTAGAATAAGATTATAAGAAACAATGGGCACCAGAACAAGCAAGCAGCTGAAGGCCGCACCACCAGATGGGGTTTTGGAGAAGAAAGCTTCACAACGGTTCCTGCCTCTGCTAGTTCTCACTCTCAGGTAAACACAACACCTAATATCCCTATCATCACCACTAATTCTGGGCGTTCTAGTTATGGGGAGGAGTTCAAAAACAAAGAAAGTAATTCAGCTTCACGACCTGCTGGATGGGCTGGTTTCTAGTATTATTATTATATAAAATCATGTGTTAAAAAGATACTTGTCTCATGATCTTGTCAACATTTTAAGAAAACTGGTTGGACTTGGGGTATTATCGTAACATGAGGGTCAAGAACCTTTGAAACAAATGATTGTTGATTTGTTGGTCATGGGCTTCTTTTTTCTCTTTTGGATTACCAATTCCAACTCCATTCCATGCATCTTATTAATTAATTAATTGATGACTATCAACTTACCTTTTGTTGTGTTACCTGTACATATTACTTTGTTAAAAAGTCTAATAAAAAACAAATAACCCATATGATAAGAAAGAAGGTGCCATTGGATCATTGATTATTTAGTTTAAAGTGGCTTGATCATGTCATTCAGTTTACGAAATGGTACTTAATGTTATAATAAGGTAATGAACTATTTGAAATGCTTAGTATCTATCATCTGACCATAAAATAAAAAATTCAGTTTTTTTTAGAAGAATGTTTGCCATAATGGAACCAAAACCTCTAGAAAAAAGCAGTCTTTTTAAGCTTTATGAACAATAACAGAGCTGATTTGGAAAAGGGGGACAATGAAAAAAAAGACAAACTTACCCATGAACTGACTTTTTGTTAGGCTTTGAAAGTTCTGAACAAATTGACCCAAGCACTTTAATGTCTGATAGAGGAATAGAAAGTGAAAAGTGAGTGTACAATCACATAAATGGAAAGTTTGACTTATAAGTTAAAATTTATAAAATAGAGTTGACCTGTGGTGAGGAAACATTAGCATTAATTTTTTATCATTTTTTATCTTAGTAAGCTTATTTACACTTTAATGAATAGATTGAAAATGAATTTGTTACTTTCTTTCATAATGATCAAAAACTACCTCAATAGATAAGGAATTAAATTACCTTGCAATAGAGGAAGCTGACATATGCCTTCTTTCATATTCATTAGCTAGGAAGGTAAAAAACTGCAAAAGAGTAAATTTCTAGTGAGCGCCATAAATTCACAGTCATGTGTACGTCAGGTGATGTTATAAGGTCTGACTTAGGTGAGATGGCTCGTTCAAGCATTTCGTCAAACAGTTGGAGTGCATAGCTCCTCCCCTTTCTTTTTTGATCTATTTATTGGAATTATCACCACTTTGAGAGCATAGAACTCCATTCTTCTTTTCAAAACATATAATTCAGCAAATAAGTTAACATATAAGGGTAGGAATACGAACTTAAGACTAAAACTGAAAACAAAATGACAAACCCCATCTCTCTTTGTAATCTTGAATTGGCTCAATAGCTAGAAAAAAAAGAATTAAAATTGATCAAAAACTACCTCAATAGCTTATTTACATCACATATAAGAGACTATATAACGTTAGTTTAAATAGTTGGTTCTTGATTTTAAGAAGTTATTCTTGTAACCTAGTTGTATATATTAATAATTGGATACCTGTTACATGTGGTTGATAGATAGCTTCCCAAACAGCAGCTAGTTCTAAGCCAATAGCTATAAGCTGAAACGTGAAATAAAGTTGTTTACAGAGATGAGAAGTAGATACAGGAAAAAATCAGAGGCATAAAGTAGAAATTGACAATACTAGATGAAATTGCACATTTAGGGAAAAATCATAAGCCTTTTTCTTGATTGAGAAGATGAAGTCGAGATATGAATGAGAAATTGCGTGTCCCCTTATTTGTTGAATGACTGAAGAAATAGGGCAGGGTAGAAGTGTCCTTTTCATACCTTAGTGCAATCAAAACTTGGGCTTGTAAACCTGAGGAGTCTTAGTAAATGTATTAGGGTGGGGAAGAGGTGGAACGGTGAGCCTGAGGAGTTGATATCTAATCTTATGTACCAATGGTGATATATGTCATTCTTCTATGACGAGTATGAGAGATATTATTTGATAGGTGTGTAGTCGCCGATGTTCTAGCCTGAGGAGTCACAACACCATTGCGGTGGAGGAGTCATAGTTTTTGAACGATGTCGCAATCGAGAGTGAAGCGAATGGGGCGTAAGTCTCCGATCAAAAAAATCCTTAGCTTACGTTGTGCAGACTTCAAGAGTCGGTGTGGGTTGAATGTAGTGGAGGTGGGTGAGGGGCGGAGACGAAGGAGGGGAGATGTTAGTGAACAGATGGATACGAGTGTATGAGAAGAAAGCGGGGTTTAAAATTTTTGGGGATTTCATTTTCCCTCTAAGAAGAGAAACACACGTTTCTTAAAACGAAATAAGAATGAGATAAGAGTGAAATATCATCATTTGTTTAATCGTTGTGATTTCGGGGACGAAATCCTCAAAAGGAGGGGGTATTTGTAACATACACGTTCTGAAATTGCGTATTGTTATTATTTAAAGTGAATAAAATTAAGTGTTGAGTTCTAACAGATAGTTTTTACTAGAAATGAAGTAAAACTATGTCTAGAATCACTCAAAAAATGTTGGAAGTCTTATGAGATTCCAATCAAATGTCAAATGGTAAAAATTTAGCGAAAATATAAATTTTGGAATAAGTAAAATTTTATTGTTGAAAATTGTAGATAATCTCGTTAGAAACTTGTAGGCGAAAACCTCGTCGAAATCTGAGTTATAACGAAGAAGTTATAACCAAACGAAGATCCGTGATAAATCCGGAAAATACTTTGTCGTGTAAAAATTTAGTTTTCGATAAACGAATTTTTAGCCTTAGTGATCTAAATGATATTTGTAGAACTCGTGAAAATACTCAACATTCATATAAAGACTGTTTGAATCTGACTTCGTATGAGGAAGTATTGATTTTTCGAAGTTTCAGCCTAGCAGTAGACAGCTAAAACCTCGAATTTTAGATCGAGTGGTTTTTAGCCGACACAACCTAAACGAGAATTGAAGATCTCGTCAATAATAGTACAACGGTAAAAAGTCTGACAAAAACGGATGTCGGATGAAGAAGTTATGAATTTTAACGGATTTTCCTGTCCCGGTCTGTTAAAAATAATAATAATAAAATTAAAGTCAAAATTAGCCAATGAAGTCTAAACGAAAGTTGTAAAGCGTAATTTTAGCTACGCATGCATATAAAGAACGTAAAAAACGGAGCCCGTATGAGAAAGTTATGGATTTTACAAGATTGGGCACATTTTCATTTAATTTTCGCATAAATAGTGTTGATCCACGTGGCATCTTCTAATTGGACTGCAGCCTCGCATGGCACCCTCTGATTGGTCCGAAGTCGTCACCCTCTCTCCCCATTGGACGAAGTTCGGTCCACTAAGAAGCTTGCATCTGTCCGAGCCGAAGACCCGGCCGATGACGAGTCTGAAGCTGATGACTCCTCGCGTCCGAAGTCGATGACTCCCCGCATGGAAGCGCGCCAGCTACTGCATCCGAGCCTCGCTGGCCTTCGCTGCTTCTGCCCCGTGTCCGAACCCCTCGCTGCCGCGTATCCCTTCTCGACCGACCTCCGGATGTGTGACATCCCCAAAATCACGGCCAGAAAAGACCGATTTCATTTATGCTTTTTAAAATAATTTCAGAGTAAATCCCTTTGATTTAAAAGTGTGGCGGAATTTGTTCACAAAACAAAACATGATAAAATAATATTTATCAAAGCATTTCATCAAGAGATGCATTTTCATTATATAATCAAAACTCGGGATGTCATGTTCCGATACAGACCATAAAGCATAAACGATAACATTACAAGTCATTCAACAAATATATACATATACAGACTTGTAAACAAAACAACTCGATGATTCAATCATCTTATGCCCTTGCGCCACTTCCTGTAATACAAATAAAACTGAGTGGGTCAGGCTTGGGAGCCTGGTGAGCATATAGGGTTTTCAACCCACAATAAATAAATTATATTTAATTTCACCAACCAATCACTATCCCGATTACCCATTCCCGTTATCCTCACTTTACGTCCCTAAAATAACATCTATCTCAAGGGACGTAATCTAGGATTTTCATCGGGACGGACATTACTGCTAAGGGGTTTCCTCAACAATAGATATCCTAAAGGCAACCATGAGGGGGATAGAGTACACCGGTGAACACATCGTTCACAACACCTACAGGTTATGAACCTGCTAGCGTTCCACACGACTGTCTAGAAAGAGTCTATGGTCGTTATCCATACTCCGCTGAATAACTAGATCAACAACAACAACAACATCGAGGCCTCTCATCTGTTTATTACACACCAACTATCTACCCATGTTCTACCCAACATATTAGTAGATAAAAATATATATTTTCATACATAGTTTAAAACCTGTATATCATTTTCATTCAATACATATTCCACATAACATATAAGGCTCACCCACATAACACGTATTTCATAGGAAATAAATCAGATCTATGAGATAGAAAAGAATGAATATACATTCACACATATAACAACAAAATTATACACATAAACAACAATATACTTAATACACTCAAACCATACTTGTATTATTATCGTGTTTATGAAAGGTAGTATACACTCACTTGATCAGAAGACGATCAGACATCACTACGGCTTGCAGAAGTAGAAATCCTCAGCAGATCTGGAAGATCTCTACAAAAATCGAACTTCTCACGGGCAGAGCTTCGGCTCGGGAATCACGCTCTTCGGGATTCTCGAGGCTTTGGATCTTGCTTCGGGACTCGGGAATGATACCGGGGTTTCGGGGTACTTCTGGCACGCAAATCAATGCAAAACGGGAGAGAGAAGAGAGAAAAATAGCAAAGGAGTCAGCTGCCCTTGCATCCTATTTATAGGAGGCTGGAGCCTCGGAGTACGCGGGGCATACTGCGTTACGCGGGGCGTACTGCCTCAGAATCGTCATTGCTTACTTATCTGAAGAACTCGAGTGCAAGGCGTGTCATGCTTCGTTGTACGCGGAGCGTACGCTAGTACGCTGGGTGTACTTCGGATGAGTCCGATGACTCCTCTTCGGATAATGCCGGATTTTCCAATTAAATTTAAATACAAAATATTTAATAAACTTCGGAAATTCATATCTTCTTCATACGAACTCCGTTTTCGACGTTCTTTATATCCACGCGAAGGTGATACTACGCTCTACAACTTTCGTTTAGACTCCGCCGGCTAATTTTGATTTTATTTTTATTATTTATTTTTAATAGGCCGGGACAGAAAAACTTCGTTATAAATTCATAACTTCTTCGTTTGACGTCCGTTCTCGCCTAACTTTTCATCGCTTCGATACCAACAACGAGACCTTCGATCCTCGTTTAGATTGTTTCGGCTAAAAACCGCTCGATCTCAAATCGAGTATTTCAGGCTGCATACCGCTAAGTCGAAACTTCAGAAAATCATAACTTCCTCATACGAAGTCAGATTTGGGCGTTCTATATATATTCAGAAACCTCGTTTCAACTACTACAACATTACCCAAAGACAACGAGTTTATTTTACACTTAAATTTTGACGCTTGCTTTTATTCTTAATTAATCAAACCACATAATTAAGCAATTAGGCACAAAACACATAATACTCAAATAATATACTTCTATTATTTCAAAACGGGTTCCAAAAGTTAACCTAGACTATTACATTGCTAAAAATGGCAAGCCCGAAAACACAGGAGTTACAATTCTCTCCACCTTAGAATGATTCCGTCCCCGGAATCACACATCAACAAACAAATGCGGATAGCGACTCAACATGTCACTCTCCGTCTCCCAGGTGAGATTCGGCCCATTCGTGTGTTTCCATCGGACAAGCACTAACCCAACCATCTTGCGTCGCAACTTCTTAGTCTTTCGGTCAACAATTACCTCTGGTTCTTCAATCAACCTTTTGTTCTCATCAATTCTCAATTCATAAATTGGAATTATGTCGGGAACCTCTCCCGTGAACTTCCTCAAATAACACACATGAAAAGTGTTATGAATTCCATTCAGTTCTTCTGGTAGTTCGAGCTTGTAAGCTTAGTTCCCAATCCTCTTAAGAACTTGAAACGATCCAATAAACCTTGGACTCAACTTTCCTCTTTTACCAAATCTTATAAGTCCCTTCCACGGCGAGACTTTAAGCAAAACCGAATCCCCAATCTCAAAAGTCATCGGTCTTCGCTTCTTGTCAGCATAGCTCTTTTGACGATCCTGAGCTACTAACATTCTTTCCCTAATTATTTCAACTTTTCAGCAGTTTGATGAACAATCTCCGGTCCCATAAACTGCTTTTCCCCAGCCTCAAGCCAACAAGACAGCGTACGACACTTCTGTCCATACAAAGCTTGGTAAGGTGCCATCTTAATGCTCGAGTGAAAACTATTATTATAGGAAAATTCTACCAAAGGTAAATGTTCATCCCAATTACCTAGGAATTCCAAGGTACAAGCTCTCAGCATATCTTCAAGTGTTTGTATCGTTCGTTCGCTCTGACCATCAGTCTGCGGATGGTAAGCTGTACTTAAAAACAACTTGGTACCCAATTCCTCTTGTAGACTTTTCCAAAACCTTAAGGTGAAACGGCTATCACGATCCGACACAATCGTTAACGGAACACCGTGAAGCCTCACAATCTCCTTCACGTAAGAATTTGCAAGCTTTTCCATAGACCATTTCTCCTTGGCTGCTATGAAATGCGCACTCTTAGTGAATCGATCAACGACCACCCAAATCATGTCGTGACCATTCTTTGTTCTGGGCAGTTTAGTGACAAAATCCATAGCAATGTCTTCCCACTTACCCATAGGCACATGCAAAGGTTCTAAACTCCCGTACGGTTTCTGATGTTGTGTCTTTACTCTCGCACAAGTCACACACTCAGCCACATACTTTGCAACATCGTCGGCCACCAGTAGTAGGGTTTCAGGTCCCTATACATTTTAGTGCTACCGGGATGAATCGAGTCCATGGTTTTGTGAGCTTCTTCCATCAGAAGATCTCTGACTCCTCCTGTTTTAGGTATCCAAATCCGATCTTAGAACACCTTCAGTCCATGACTGTTTACACCGAACACCAACATTTTGCCCAAACGTTCCACCTTTTGGTCATTCTTCTCAGAAGCTTCCTCTTGAGCTTTCTTTAACAATGGTCGAGACAACTTCAATTCTCAACGCTCTTGGCCTTTCCTTTCAAGATTGACTTTCCGACTGAGAGCATCAGCAACAACATTAGCCTTACCGGGGTGGTAAAGTATCTCGCAGTCGTAGTCCTTGAGTAATTCTAGCCAGCGTCGTTGCCTCATATTCAATTCTTTATGATTAAAGAGATATTGGAGACTCTTATGATCAGTAAAAAGTTTGCACTTCGTGCCATAGAGGTAATGCCTCCATATCTTCAGAGCGAAAACTACCGCTGCCAACTCCAAATCATGAGTCGGGTAGTTCTTTTCATGCTCCTTCAGCTGTCGAGACGCATATGCTATCACCTTTTCTCTTTGGGTCAAAACACAACCCAATCCAACCCCGGGCGCATCGCTATAAACAGCGAAGTCTTCAACTCCATCGGGTAGAGAAAGTATCGGTGCCTCGCATAGCTTCTTCTTTAGCTTCTCGAATGCTTCTTTATGCTTATCACTCCAAGCATAAGTAGCTCCTTTGTGGGTCAAAGCTGTTAATGGACTAGCGATCGAAGAAAAACCTTGGATAAACCTTCGGTAATATCCGGCTAATCCCAAAAAGCTTCGGATCTCCGTGGGACTTTTCGATTGTTCCCACTTCATTACAGCTTCAATCTTTGCTGGATCAACCATTATCCCTTCTTGGTTGACCACGTGACCCAAGAATTGGACTTCACGAATCCAAAAATCACATTTGGAGAACTTAGCATACAGCTTCTCCCGCTTCAAAAGTTCTAACACTTCTTGCAAGTGTCTGCCATGCTCCTCTTGGCTTTTCGAGTAAATCAGAATATCGTCTATGAACACTATCACGGATTTATCAAGGAAAGGATTACAAACCCTATTAATTAAATCCATGAATGCTGCCGGAGCATTGGTTAGTCCAAACGACATAACTAAGAACTCGTAGTGTCCATATCTAGTTCTGAATGCAGTCTTCTCTATATCCTGCTCTCTTACTTTCAGCTGATGATATCCTGACCTTAGGTCGATCTTCGAGAAATAGCTCGAACCTTGCAATTGATCAAACAGGTTATCAATCCTTGGCAACGGATATCTATTCTTTATTGTTGCCTTGTTCAGCTCTCTGTAATCGATGCACATTCTCATACTTCCATCTTTCTTCTTCACAAATAACACCAGAGCTCCCCAGGGCGATGAACTAGGTCTAATGAAACCTTTGTCCAATAACTCCTGAAGCTGCATCATTAGCTCCTTCATCTCCGTCGGTGCTAATCGATAAGGTGCTTTTGCTATTGGCCTTGTCCCTGGCAACAAGTCTATTCTAAACTCCACTTGTCTATCAGACGGTAATCCAGGAAGATCTTTGGGAAATACTTCCGGATAATCACACACAACAGGAATATTCTGCATCACCTTCTTTTCCTTCTTAGCATCGATCACGAATGCTAAGTATGATGTACACCCTTTGGTCAAACATTTTCTGGCTTTCATTAGGGAAATGATTCCAGAATTCACTTTGCGTTTGTCCCCATACACCATAAACGAATCTTTCCCAGGCGGGTTCACTTTAACTATCTTCTTCTTGCATAAAATTTCGGCATCATTGGCGCTAAGCCAATCCATTCCAAGCACGATGTCGAAACCATTAAGTTCGATAGGCAATACTTCCTCGTGGAATTTATTCCCATTCAGATCAATTAAGATGTTTTTCATACGATGGCTAACAGGTACAAACTTGCCACTAGCAACTTCGACTAATAAGGCATTATCTAGTCTAACAACAGGCAAAGCTAGTTTTCTACCAAATTCATGCGATATAAAGGAGTAGTTGGCTCCAGAATCAATTAAAATTTGGGCAGGCAATGTGTTTACAAGAAAGGTACTTGAAGCGACATCAACTTCATCTTTAGCAGCTTCCAGTGTCATCTGGAATGCTCTCGCCTTTGGCTTTGGCTGAATGTTGGGTCTAGCTGCCTCTTTCTTCTTCAGGCAGTCCCTTGACATGTGTCCCTCCTCACCACAACCATAGAAAACTTTCTTAGTGATGGTACATTCATTGGCGTAGTGCCCTGGCTTTCCACACTTGTAGCACATGGCCACTACCTCACATTTTCCATGATGCTTCTTCTTACATTTGTCGCACCATTTCGCTGCGCCTCCACTTCCCCTCGAACCAGACTTCGAGAACTTGTTTTTCTTGTTGGACCCTGAAGTTCCATCGAACTTCCTCTTTTCACCAACATCTATCCTTTCCAGACCCTTTTCTTTCTGTTGGGCCTCCACATTCTTACCTGCACGAACAGCCGTTTTCAGAGTAGTTGCCATCTTGACTGTCGGACCAAAGTCGGCAGGCAGTCCATTAGCAAACCTCTCAATCTTGGAGAGTTCTATTGGAGCTAGGTACGGAAATAACCTCATTTTCTCAGTGAATGAAGTAGCATAGTCATCTATGCTCATCCTCCCCTTCTTTAAGTTTTGGAACTCATTGTTCAGATCAATCAGATCTATCTCTGAACAATACTGCACCCTTAGTTGTTCCTAGAACTCCTCCCATGACATTTTCAGGGCTTCTCCTAGTGGCATAGTATCTGCCAACAACTTCCACCAACTCAAGACTCCAGTCTTCAGTTGTCTAACTGCAAAGACAATCTTCTGTTTGTTGCTACAGTCGCAACTTTCAAATACCATCTCCATTTCGGAGATCCAATCCATTATCTCAACAGGCTTTGGGCTCCCAGAAATACTTGGCGGCTTGGCGCCCAAGAAGTTCTTGTACATTCGCCCATCCTTGTTGTTTCTCCTTTCCGGATCGTTCCTTCGTTCTCCTTGAGTCCCAACTTGACTCATAATGCGACTATTGTTCCCTTCCTTCGATTGCTCGGGAATCAATTCGGGTTCCTCAATAGGTATGATAGGTTCGTCCCTATTATCATGCAACATCTGTCGCATTTCATCCCTTTGTTCGGCTAACATAGCCTGAATCATGGCTTGCACCCCAGCCATTGTTATTGGTTCTGGTGTTGCTGCTACAATAGGTATTTGCTCAATCACTGGCGGTTGATTCCTGTTTTCATCTGCGTTTCCAACGCCGCTCCTTGTTCTCACCATTTTTGATCTACACACCGAATAAGGTGAAATTAGATCCTCATTCACGATAGATATTCAAATCATCCTTATTACTCCGAAACGTTTACATGCTAGTTCTAATAACGTAGGCATACGCTTAGAATCCTACACACATAAGGTTTCCAGATCCGGTCGGCAACAGACCGTAGATCCGAACAATTAATATCATATATGGCAACATATAACATTTAGCACATAAAAGCATTTTAGGCAACTTTCCTAAAATAAACTAGTGCTCGTGTCTAAAATCCAACAGACACTTAACTCAAATTTCCACTTAGCATTCTAAGTTTAAGTCTAGAAATCCTACAAATTCCTAGTTCGCTTAAACTAATGCTCTGATACCAACTGTGACATCCCCAAAATCACGGCCAGAAAAGACCGATTTCATTTATGCTTTTTAAAATAATTTCAGAGTAAATCTCTTTGATTTAAAAGTGTTGCGGAATTTGTTCCCAAAACAAAACATGATAAAATAATATTTATCAAAGCATTTCATCAAGAGATGCATTTTCATTATATAATCAAAACTCGGGATGTCATGTTCCGATACAGACCATAAAGCATAAACGATAACATTACAAGTCATTCAACAAATATATACATATACAGACTTGTAAACAAAACAACTCGATGATTCATCCATCTTACGCCCTTGCGCCACTTCCTGTAATACAAATAAAACTGAGTGGGTCAGGCTTGGGAGCCTGGTGAGCATATAGGGTTTTCAACCCACAATAAATAAATTATATTTAATTTCACCAACCAATCACTATCCCGATTACCCATTCCCGTTATCCTCACTTTACGTCCCTAAAATAACATCTATCTCAAGGGACCTAATCTAGGATTTTCATCGGGACGGACATTACTGCTAAGGGGTTTCCTCAACAATAGATATCCTAAAGGCAACCATGAGGGGGATATAGTACATCGGTGAACACATCGTTCATAACACCTACAGGTTATGAACCTGCCAACGAAGTCTAAACGAAAGTTGTAGAGCGTAATTTTAGCTACGCGTGCATATAAAGAACGTCAAAAACGGAGCTCATATGAGAAAGTTATGGATTTTACAATATTGGGCACATTTTCATTTAATTTTCGTATGAATAGTGATGATCCATGTGGCATCTTCTAATTGGACCGCAGCCTCGCGTGGCACCCTCTGATTGGTCCGAAGTCGTCACCCTCTCTCCCCATTGGACCGAAGTTCGATCCACTAAGAAGCTTGCATCTGTCCGAGCCGAAGACCCCGCCGATGACGAGTCTGAAGCTGATGACTCCTCGCGTCCAAAGCCGATGACTCCCCGCATGGAAGCACGCCAGCTGATGCATCCAAGCCTCGCTCGCCTTTGCTGCTTCAGCCCCGTGTCCGAACCCCTTGCTGCCGCGTATCCCTTCTCGACCGACCTCCGGATGGCTGATTAAGCGTGCCTATTTTCTCGTCATATGTGAAACGGCTTCAATGGACAAATAGGCACAAGTTTATTTAGACGAAATTGTGACGGGACATGGTGTGTCACTAATGATTTGTTCCAATTATTATACTTGCTTCATTTTTTGATCGAATGCACAACGAGAATTGGAACCACGAGTTGTTTTTTTTAGCATAGTCTATCATCCCCAGAACGATGGTCAGACGGAAAGACCAATCCAAACTATAGAAGATATGCTTCGTGCATGTGTCATGGAGTTCGGTGGTAACTGGGATAAATACTTAACGCTTGTCGACTTTTCGTATAATAACAGTTACCACACTTCAAACAAAATGCCTCCATATGAAACATTATATGGCCGCAAATGTCATACTCCGTTATGTTGGCGTGATGTAGGACCGAAGATCCTTGGAGGCCCTAAAATGATTTAGGACACCACCGACAAGATTCAAATCGTACGAGAAAGAATGAAAGCGGCCCGGGATCGACAGAAGTCCTACACAGAAAAGAGGAGACGACCCGTAGAATTCCGGGTGGATAATTTAGTAATACTGAAGGTATTTCATGGAAAGACGTTATGCGACTTTGGAAGAAAGAACGATTGGTAACCAAGAATATTGCTTGGAATTGCCTGAAGATTTGATAGATATTCATGAAGTATTTCATATGAGCTATCAGCACAAATGCTTGAGCATCTATGATGAGACAGTTCTAATATACGAGGTGAAACGGGATAATGAAATAAGAATGAGATAAGAGTGAAATATCATCATTTGTTTAATCGTTGTGATTTCGGGGACGAAATCCTCAAAAGGAGGGGGTATTTGTAACATACACGTTCTGAAATTGCGTATTGTTATTATTTAAAGTGAATAAAATTAAGTGTTGAGTTCTAACAGATAGTTTTACTAGAAATGAAGTAAAACTATGTCTAGAATCACTCAGAAAATGTTGGAAGTCTTATGAGATTCCAATCAAATGTCAAATGGTAAAAATTTAGCGAAAATATAAATTTTGGAATAAGTAAAATTTTATTGTTGAAAATTGTAGATAATCTCGTTAGAAACTTGTAGGCGAAAACCTCGTCGAAATCTGAGTTATAACGAAGAAGTTATGACCAAACGAAGATCGGTGATAAATCTGGAAAATACTTTGTCGCGTAAAAATTTAGTTTTCGATAAACTAATTTTTAGCCTTAGTGATCTAAATGAAATTTGTAGAACTCGTGAAAATACTCAACATTCATATAAATACCGTTTCAATCTGATTTCGTATGAGGAAGTTATGATTTTTCGAAGTTTCAGCCTAGCATTAGACAGGTAAAAACTTGAATTTTAGATCGAGTGGTTTTTAGCCGACACAACCTAAACGAGAATTGAAGATCTCGTCAATAGTAGTACAACGGTAAAAAGTCTGACAAAAATGGATGTCGGATGAAGAAGTTATGAATTTTTAACGGATTTTCCTGTCCCGGTCGGTTAAAAATAATAATATTAAAATTAAATTCAAAATTAGTCAACGAAGTCTAAATGAAAGTTGTAGAGCGTAATTTTAGCTACGCGTGCATATAAAGAACGTCAAAAACGGAGCCCGTATGAGAAAATTATGGATTTTACAAGATTGGGCACATTTTCATTTAATTTTCGCATGAATAGTGTTGATCCACGTGGCATCTTCTAATTGGACCGCAGCCTCGCGTGGCACCCTCTGATTGGTCCGAATTCGTCACCCTCTCTCCCCATTGGACCGAAGTTCGGTCCACTAAGAAGCTTGCATCTGTCCGAGCCAAAGACCCGGCCGATGACGAGTCTGAAGTTGATGACTCCTCGCGTCCGAAGCCGATGACTCACTGCATGGAAGCGCGCCAGCTGCTGCATCCGAGCCTCGCTGGCCTTCGCTACTTCTGCCCCATGTCCGAACCCCTCGTTGCCGTGTATCCCTTCTCGGCCGACCTCCGGATCTCCTACCTATAAATACAAGGCCTGCGAGCCTTGCCGAGGAATTTTAGACTTTTGCCATTTTTGACCCCAAAATCAATATTTTTGTTATTTTGACATCCCCCGAAGCCCCGATATCATTTTTAGCACCCGAAACACACCCGAAATTCCCGAGAAGCCCGAAAAATTTATCTTTTCGGTTTCGAAGCTCTACCTTCGCAGAGCCCGGTTTTCAAGAAAACTCCCGGTTTTCAACGACGAAAGTCATACTTAGAGCCGAAGTGCTGCCCAAACTATTATTTTGACCCTCGGTTAACTGAAGGTGAGTTCAATATATAGGAACAATTGTATGTTATGTGTTGTATGTGCTATGTGTTTCTCAGTGTTATTATTCTCGGTTATTTTCCCGTGCTATTTTTAATAGCAAAATTATACCTTTGACCCTGTGATCAGTGAAAGGACTTAGATTCACGGTGGTACTGGCATGTAGCCTCTGGCCATGTAGAACATGTCTCGTAAGAGAATGACTTCTATTCTATGGTATTGGCAGAAAGTTAGATAGGACTGGTATGTAGCCTCTGACCATGTAGAGCATGACTCCGTAAGAGAACGATCTCTATTCTATGGTATTGACAAATGGTTAGACAGGGCTATAAGCCTGAAATCTACCAAAATGTTAATCAGAAATTATATGTCTTCTGTGCCATTTGGGCCAAAGCTTTATTTGATGCATATCAAGTATTGAAATCGTTATGTCTCATTGATCGTAAATCTTTGAATCAAATCTTGAGTTGATATTGAAAGTCTGACATATGATACGCATATGCTATTGTTGTTCTTATTCCTTTTGCTTATGTCATATTGGTATATATAAAGCATAAGATTATATTGTAGCTATTTATTGAATTCACTAAGCGTTATCGCTTATCCCTCTCAATGTTTAACAATTGCAGGTGATGAGTATCCAATATAGTTTTATACTGCTGAAAGATTTAGAATAGTTAATACTATTTCTCTGTATTTTAAATGTTCAAATATGTATATTAGATTCCTGGGTAGATATAAAATGTAATAAAACTTAGTTGGTTTGTATCCAAACCTTTGTAATTACTTTATCAATATAAAATATTGTTTTATAAATATGCATGTAGCATGTTTTGAGGAAGTAACTTGTGAATAATGTTGGAATACTATGAAAGTTTGGGTCTTTCATAAATACGAAAGTTAGGGTCTTTCAATCAGTGTGATAGATATGTTTGATGTTTGTATATGCCAGTATATGATAGTTATGCGCACATGGTTATTTGCTTGTTGGTTGGGTTGAGGCGGTCCTGCTTTGTGCTGAAGGCCAACATACCCTATGAGCGGTCTAGGGAGACTGCAGGCCCACGAGGCGGACCAGTCATGCCGAAGGCTCGGGACAGATTCAGATAGACTGTAGGCCCAGTAGGGTGGTCCAATCAGGCCGATGGCCAATATGTATGTTGGTTGATTGATTGTTACTGATATGGCATTGTCAGTGTGGTATTGGTATTTTAGGGGTAGATCACTAAGCCCTCAGGCTTATAGTTTTCAGTTTATTGTTTCAGGTACTTCAGGAGATCATGGCAAGGCGAAGGCGTGACCGTACCGCTCCTCATCCTTATGTTATGAATTTCAGACACTCTGATGGATATTGATTTGAACACATTTTTGTGAACAATGATATTTTATTTTATTTATGATTGAAAAGTTTAAATTTGCGTAAAATTTATGGATGTTACAGTTCATTAGTAAAGTAACCAACTAGTTTTCAGTAACAGATGGAGATGAAAGAAAGATAGGAAAGTTTAGTTACTTCAGGTATGACCCAAAGAGAAAGTTTTGCATATAGAAGATATATAGATACACCATTCAAATTGAATTTCATCATAGGAACGTGAGCCTCGGGTACAAGATGCAATTCTCTGACATCAGGGACATCTGAGAGCATTCTTTTTAATTAAGATGTTCTCTACCTAATTGTTGTGTTTATATCTATAAGAAGTATAAGAAGTATGGTTAAATT
The DNA here is from genome assembly GCF_051521515.1 of Lactuca serriola. Lineage (NCBI taxonomy): Eukaryota > Viridiplantae > Streptophyta > Magnoliopsida > Asterales > Asteraceae > Lactuca > Lactuca serriola. The sequence continues at coordinate 232,038,385 of NC_136410.1, forward strand.
GTGATGTTTTTATAACTTGGATGATCATTTAATTCAAAAATCATTTGTAAACATATGAAAACTTGAATACAAATAAATCATAAAAATATGCAAAATGTTCAACTATGAGAAATCATAAAAATCTCAAATTCTATTATGTAAAAAATCAATAAATTAACCAAATATTTTCCAACAGTCAAGAACAAAAATGACATGTAACTTAGTTTACAAACAAACAGACCAAAAAAAGAATAATAATAAAATAGAATAAAAAGATATCTGGCCCGACTAACCGACAACCAAAGCAGATGTAAGATCTCGAACTTTAAGTCTGCCATTTCCTCTCTGTTACAAACACATCACATAATCAGCACATAAACAACATTGAAGTTGATTCAAAGAATTTCTGATATTTGCCACATTGATGGTAGTATTCAGCTTTACATGCTAAAAGATCTCTGTCACATTGATGGTAGTATTAAGCTTTACATGCTAAAAGATCTTTGTTGTTTTGCAGTGTACAAGTCAATGATTGATTTGATGGTTTTATGCTAATGTCTTTTTTCTCCGGTTCATTGAATTTATCTTCCACAACACTTGATTTATTGTACTGAAAATAAACAAAAATGAAAAATATTATATGTTGGAAAGTATAAGATGTTTTGATGCATGTCATATGGGTGTTATGGATGTATTTAGGTACTTTTTTATCAAACATGAATAGAATGAAAAAAGCCAGCCATCTTCTTGAGCAAACTATAGAGATGAAAGAAAACTTTCTCTGAAAGTGAATAAAACAAACAAACAATCACATGATGATTGTTTGAAATTTGAAGATAATAACAATAGGGCATGAGTAGGACGATTCATGATATTTATATTAATAACCTGAGATTAAGTGCAAATCTACTATTATCAACAAATATATGTGGTTTTTCTTTGGATTCTATAAGCATTTAAGCATCAAACATATGATCACAGTCAAATAATCACAAAAAAAAATACAATTTTTTAAACTTATGAAAGTTACCTTGTTGTTTCAACGAGGTGTGGTTGTTGAAGACGACGAGAAAAAGGGAGGAGTGTGGCTATTGTGATCGGAGCGTATGAAGTTTTAGACTGACGGTTCTTTCATACTGAGGAGAGGCAACTTCAGAATCTCTTACAGACAGTCGATATGGATGAAGGAGATGAATGTGGTCACCAAACTAGATCGATGTAAAAAGATATCTCCTGTGATGAATGTACGATGGATAGAGGAAGAAGAGAGAGAGAGAGAGAGAGAGAGAGAGAGAGGTCTTATAAAGGAGTGTGGAGTGATCGATCGAAGTGGAAGGATTCCAGATAAGGATCCGATGTATCATATGTGTGTGAGAGATCATTGTTTTCTTCGATTTCGACCTGCATCAGGTCAACACAAATGAATTGTACCGATTCTTTTCTAGTGTCTCCATCTTCACCATTAGACTTGACCATTGCAGCAACGAAATCGATCGCCAATGGGGAATCTAGGTTACATGTAGTGAGAGAAAGAGGAGGATACGATTTGTGTGGGATCTGATGAATCATATGTGTATAAGAGATCATTATTCTCTTTGATTTCGACTTGCATCAGGTTAACACAAATGAATTGTACCAATTATGTTCTAGCGTCTCCATCTTCACCATTAGACTAGACCATTGCAGGAACAAGATCAATCACCAATGGCGGAATCTAGGTTACACCTTAGAAAAAGTGAGAGAGAGAGAGAGGGGGGGGGGATACGATATGTGTGAGAACTGGGAAGGTAATTAATATAATTTTTCTGGGAATAACTTTTTATTCCAATATTACCCTTCATATGTTCATAAAAAGTCCTAAAATGCTATTGGAATTAGGAATAATTACAATCATGTCATTACTAATCCAAGTCTGTCATTTTTTTGATCTAACGCTCCACCTTAAGTTCTCGGGTTCTCGGGAAACTATGAGTTTTCAAATAATCTTTCCTCTCTCTCTCTCTCTATATATATATATATATATATATATATATATATATATATATATATATATATATGGAAAAGTTCAATAGAGAACCATTATTAATTAAGGAACCAAGGAACCAATTCAAAACGTCAGAATTTAAAGCGATTAACGGCAAAAGGAAGGGTTGTAAACTTTTATAATGGACGCACATGTACCGGGCTATAACAAAACCTACTTCCTTTTTTTCATTTAAAATTTTTTTAGGCCAAGTTTTTTATCGAAAAAAAACCGAATATACCGTTGTTTACGATTTTTCGTCCTCTTTCCATAGAGGTCCATAATGATATATAAAAAACGAACTTTTTTTTCTCGAAAAAAACTCACTTAATTTTCTTATTTTTTCAATATTTAAGTTTATTTTTATAAAAAAAAAAACTAATTATACAAAAAAAATATTAATTTTTTGTACTCTATTAATAAACATCAACGCCGACTAAAAAAAAAAAAACTCGAACAGTATTGATTGACACTGTGAATCTAAACTGTAAATATTTCAATTTTTAACTCTCACATTGTGAATCTGAATTACTATTATACACACTATGAATCTGAGAAGGTTAACAAAAAAAAGCTCGATCAGTGTCGATTCACACTGTGAATCTAAACTGTAAATATTTCATATTTTAACATTTACAATGTGAAAAACTCCAATCAGTTCAGATTCACACTGTGAATGTGATTTATTATTATGCGTACTGTGAATCTGAGGAGGTTCATAATGTGAATTTGAACAGGTTTACAATATGAATTTGAACAGGTTCACAATGTAAATCTGGACTGAATTTTTCTTTTTAACATGAATATGAATCTATGTTTAAAAGGTACAAAAAATATGAATTTTGATATATTTATTAATTTTTTTTCTACAAAAAATTAGATCTTAACTTTTTTCATCAAAGAAAATGAAGTGGGTTTTTTTCGAAAAAAAAAGTTCGTTTTTTTTATATATCATCATGGATGTCTATGTAAAAAGGACGAAAAATCGTGAACAACAGTATATTAGGTTTTTTTTTTCGATAAAAAACATTGCCAAAAAACAATTTTAAATGACAAAAAGTGGTGGGATTTTTTTGTAAATGGTGTATTTTTTGGTATAATCTAGTGTGTGTGCATCAAATGTAAAAATGTACATCTATTTCATTGACCGTTGATCGTTATGATTTCCGACGCTCACGATTGGTTCATTGGTTAATTATGGTTATATATATATATATATATATATATATATATATATATATATATATATATAACCATTCTAATTTTGTGAGACCGTAACACCAAATCTAAAAATAATTTTAAAATGCAAAATAAATGGAAAAATCTAAAAATTCTTTTTTTAAATATTATTTTTGGAACTTGAATTAACTAGAAAAAATAAAAAAAAGTAAAAAAAAAATCCCGTTTTTTTTTTAGAAATACGTGAAATATTCTAATAGAATATTACACTGACATATTCTAAAAAATAATTTTGAAATACAAAATAAATGGAAAAATCTAAAAATTCTTTTTTTAAATATTATTTTCGGAACTTGAATTAACTAAAAAAATAAAATAAATAAAAATAAATAAAAAAAATATTCCATTTTTTTTGAAAAATAATTGAAATATTCTAATAGAATATTACAATGTACACATTCTAAAAAATAATTTTAAAATGAAAAATAAATGGAAAAATCCAAATTTTTTTTTTAAATATTGTTTTCCGAACTTTAATTAACTAAAAAAAATAAATAAAAAATAAAATAAAATAAAATAAATAAAAAATGCGTCTCACAGTCTGACAAAATTACGCCGTCTCACATGAACCTAACCTTGGTAAAGTGAACTTAGTTTCAAGTGTACCTAAATGAATGCCTATGATATGCAATGTCCATACGCACATCGAAAAATTTTGTTTATCAAAAGTTTAAGTTGAAAATCGTTTTGAACATAATTCTACTATAACCATTTCCAGCCTCGCATTTAATTTCTTTAATTAAGCATAGTTGGCCAGGATATACTTAATTAAAGTCCAATAATGTGTACTCGAATTAGTTATACTGGTAGTATGTTGAGTATTGTAAAAATGTTTTGAATTTTTTTTGCTATAGTTGTGGTTATCCAGAGGAAAACTGATATTCTCTATAACATTCGGCTCTGATACCATTTCTGTCACACCCCGCTAAAGCAAAAACATGAGGCGTGTCAGTACAAAGGGGTCTCATAGCAAAAGTTAAACGACAACACCAACTATAGTATTAAAAATTATTACAATTTACAACGTGTTTGAACATATTTTAAAAGAAATTACAATGCAGTTGAAATACAACCCATGCGAATGCTCCTAAAAGTGATGTGTCCCTAAGTGCCATCTTATAGACAAGTTCCTGAAAAAGCATGTAAAACGAGCGGTCAACTACTGAGATAGTTGGTGAGTACTCACAGTTTAAAAATAATATTGGTTTCATAAATCGTAAACAAAGTTTTAATAGAAGTTTCCATAAATAAAAGTACACTGCTAAAATGTGTAAATAAGTTTGCATAAAGAAAGTTCGTTGTCATCATGAGAAATAAAGTATGTTGCCAAAATGAGATGCAAAGTTCATATTCTCATGGGATATAAAGTTCATTGCTAAAACGAGTAAACAAGTTTCGTTGCTAAAATGAGTATACAAGTTTCATTGATAAAATAAGTATACAAGTTTCATCGTTAAAATGGGTATACTAGTTTGTTTGATAAAATGAGTATACAAGTTTCATCGCTAAAATAGGTATACAAGTTCCGTTGCTAAAATTAGTATACAAGTTTCTTCGCTAAAATGCGATGTAAGATTCGTATGTGCATCAAGTTTCCATTCATGAGCTCACAACCCAAGCCTAATGACCGAATCGTGCTCTATTGACTACTATGTGTATCGCAAACATAGAGAATAAAATGGTAAAATGCACTCAAGTGAATCATGCAAGTGAGGAGTTATCTACATCTTGATAGCGTTGTCCATAATAACCATAGGCTCAAAAGAGTTAATGAGTTGTGTTGAGAGATTACAGGGACTTAACCGCGCTACAGTCCTCATGAATTAAAGTAACATACACATACATGAAAAATATAGTAACCAAGTTTAAACGACTCAAAATAAATACAATGAGCATAAATAGTTTAGGACATGTTTTTCCACCCTAAAACATTTAAAACCCGAAAATAAGGGGAGTCGTGAATACTCACAATGAATTGAGATGGTGCAAATGATGCCTTGATCTAATTTCCACTTGTACCACTACCAAATCCTACAATAATATTACACACTAATGAGTCTCTAATTGAGATCTAACACTAGTATACTTACTACTACAATAGAATTATGCCAATATTATGTCAAAATTTAATATTGATAAGTTACAAACATTTTTTTGGTGAAATTTTATAACTCATGTGATTAAGACAATTTTGGATATTAATTTCCAGATTTTTGTAATATTAATTGAGGGTATTTCAACACATTTAAAGGTGTTTTAAGCTCCTAAAAATACAAAATATTATCAAACAGTTTCCAAAAATTCTCAAACTTTGCATTTTCATTTTAAATATAGTATAGGTCTTCCAGAAATGTTCCCTTGAATTTTTGATTTGATTAACTATTTTTCCCAATTTTTAAGACTTCATAACAATATAAATTTGTGAAAAATAGTATCCACATGATAAAAATTCTCAAACTTTTTATAATACTGCAATTGAACATACTTAATCTTGGAAATATAAAAATGGGTTTTTAAATAGTTTAACCCGATTGTATAATTTTTGTGCATTTATTCTAACCAAAATGGAAATAAATAGAATACAGTTTCCAAAATTGCCCAAACTTTTTGTAACACTATTATGATTCATATATAAGCTGTGAAAAATATAAAAGATATTTTTCAATCAGTGTTGCTATTTTCTTTGTTTTATTATCTTCAATAATCAATAACTGGTGAATAATTACCAAACTATTAAAGTAAATTACCAAAATTTTTCTAAACTTCCTTTATAGTGTACATAATCCAGGAAAAATACCAATGGTGGTTTTTATATAGTGTAATTCGATTTTGTGGATTTAAGTGTATTTAATGTTAGAAAATAGAAGAAAAATAGCATACTGAATAGAAAAATCATCCAAATTTTTATTTAGAGTTATAGTATACTATAAGGTCTTCTGGTAAATTGTCATGTATTTTAGATTAGTAGAACTATTTTTCCCATTATTAGTCCATTATAAATACAAATATCGGGGAAAACTAGGTAATCATTATGAAAAATTCTGAACATATTTTTCTGAGTCTTCCACATGATTTAGGATCTGCGAAAAATCTTAGATAGCCTTTTCACATTCCCTAAAGTGGTTTTATGATTTATTTGAATTAGAAAAAAAATCAAAACCATACCAGACAGTTACCAAAATCGATAAAACTTTCTGAGATGCCATCATTTACTATGGGGGTCATTAAAGAATTTACTTAGGCTTTATAGACCTCAGAAAGTATTTTATATGAATTATTTCTTTATTGTCTTGAAATAAATATAATAATTCGAGAATATTGAATTATTTTATGAAAATTTGTAGAAATTCTCATTTGACTGGTGGAATTCTGGGAAAAATCGGATTTGATCAGAAAAGAGTTTTAGATATTTATTTGGGAATAAATCATTTATAAACCTATTTGAATGCTTGTAACAACAACTTTGACCATCTAGCATCTAAGCTTGAAGATCTTCGCATGTATGTTGGTTTGAAGACCATTAATGAGTTTGAAATGGTCAAAAATCATTTTTGAAAGAAAATTTAGGGTGCATGTGGTGATTTTCCCCGAAAACTTGTAGAAAAGTGCATTATGTTTATTTTGACTTAGGTTTTGGTCCTTGGATTTCATCATTTACAACATGTATGCTGTTTTTTGGTGAAATCCAACCATCATCATCATTCAAACTGAAGTAAATGAACATGCACACATAATTTCTAAGATAAAGGTGTAGAAGAAGAAGGAAATGCAAGAAAATCCATGAAAACTTGAAGGAAATGAAAGAAATTCGTGTTCTGCCTTAATGAACACCACTAGATGATGAAGATTTTGAGTATCTTGAGTGTTCTTGGACTTGTTTGCTGGAAATGTTCGGGTTTCATAGAGAGAGGAAGAGAGAAAATGTGTGTGAGAGTGTGAGACAGAAATGAGAGAGAGAGAGAGAGAGAGAGAGAGAGAAGTGAAGGAGATGGAGTGTGAGAGAGAAGAAGTGATTATGTGTTTTGGTAAGAGGGGAAGTGTCTTGGGAATAGGGTGGACGGTTTTGAGGGTATATTTCCCTCCATCTCTTTTAATTTAAAAAAAAATCAATTCTTTTATAAAAATATCAAACTTTTTTTAAAATATACACCCTAACCAAGTTTTTGCTCATGAAGCCTTGATTTTTGACTTATAAATAAGGGTAATTATTAATGACTTCAATTTTATTTTCCTTAAATGCATTTTCATAATTTTTAATTATTATAAGATTATATTATAAGTTTTATAATTATTTTTATAGAATTTTTAAGGTTAAAGTTTATAAATATGAGTTTTTATGGCTTTTAGGGTTTTGGAGTTTAATAAATTTTGAATATCAAAATAAATTGAATCTTTGAGACTTCAAATTATCTTATGTTATTATAACTCTTTTATAGTTATAAATAATGTTTGTAATTCCTTTTTGTCGGTTTATTGGTATTTATATGTAGTGGTTCCGAGATTCAAGTGAACTTGAAGAACCAAGTGTACTAGTCATAGTTTTAACTTTGACATAAGTTCCACGAGACTCCGACTTGATTTCTACTACTAGTTCAAGTGCATAATGTGTGTATATGATTCATGAAAAGGTGTTCGAGTCAAAGAGTGCCCCAAATATGGATAGTCTCTACAGTTAAGTAGTTGTAGAATTCACATACCAATGTGAAATCTAAGTACACTATCCTTCGATTCTACTTGTTTCCAAGTTTCTAGTAGGTTATAACATAGCTTCTAGTTACTAAGTCTAGTATGTGTCGTGCCTATACATGCAACTAAGTTTAGTCAAATCTAGAACCGAATCGAATTTCACGGTTGTCACATTTTTTAAGGTCAAATTGTTGATACTGTTGTAATAAACCCTCCATTTGGAACATGAAAAAAGGAGCTGACATGGATTTTTTCTATGTCACATTGAAGGTAAAAAAAATTTCCTAACAAATAGCAATCCCAGACACCCCTTTCACTGATTCCAATGTCAAAACAGTAATGGAATCAGTCCTTCTGGTTTTCTACATGTTTTTTGTCTATATTTTTCAAATAGTTAAAAGAAAATGTACAAACATCAATTTTCAAGATTCACTACATGTTCATAAAAATTGCTATAAAATGAAAATTAATGATCTTGATCTATTTTAACTAACAAGTTATCCCACCCAAACTTATTTTAGTTTTTTCACACACCCGCATTTTCTAATAATCAAAGATATTATGTATGAAAATAACATGTGTCTTTTTTTTATTTTATTATTCATATTTGAAATTCTTGAATTATAACCAAGCTTTTGCTGAGAAGCTTTATGCTGATTTGTCCTCAAATCCTTTCTTCTATGGACTCGTTGAGTACATCATCTCTGGCCCAGTTGTTTCCATGGTTTGGGAGGGTAAAAATGTCATTCATGGTTGATATATAATATATTATCAGATTGTTTACTTTTCATACTGTATGATGGTTGGATTGTCCTGCATATCTTCATGAAATAGGTTGTATTGTTCCTTCTAAAGTTCCTATTGGTGAGTCTTTTAATGTCTGTATTGTCCTTGGTAAAAGATACTCCTTTAGACAAGTCATCCACCAACAAAGGGTTTTGGGGAGGAAGGTGAGTATATGTTATCACTTTACCTTTAAATATTTTTCTATTTATTTTTGCAACGCCTTGTTATGTATTGTGTATGATTGGACTAATTGTGGGAATTATTCTTATTTGATTTTTTATTGATATTTTTTCTGTTGGGTTAGTAATTGATCTTACAAATACGTCTCGTTATTATTTTATGAATGATTGGAAGAAAGAAGGCATCAAGTATGTTATGGTTAGTTTCTAAATACCTTCTACTCATCAGTTTCTGGAATATGGATAAATTATGTTTAAAGGTTATTTGAGAAAATTAAAGAAAAAGCAAACGAGGGTAAATTTGTAAAAAGTTGGGACTTAATGAATAAAGGGGATAGTAAATAAGTCATCAAAGTCTCTCACAGGTGTAATTTCAGATTATTCACAACTTTTAGACACACATCTGTCTTTCCTCCAAGACCTCATCCTTTAGCAAATGGAACCAAAGATGGAAATAAAATCAACTCGACATGTATACCATCTCTCGAATCATTCTTGTGTATACATGTATACCTCATCTTTAGAGGTACTTATTTATTGTATTTTATTTTGTACAGGTATGGGTTGTATTGAAGCGTGGATTCTTGGAAAAATGTATGTTACTACTAATGTGTTGATGATGAAAACAGGTATCATGTGGAAACAGGAGCATAACAATAAGAAGTAGAAACAAGAAGGTGTTCCTTAATAGCAATGTAGAATTAGGTTATATAGTTAGGGAAAACCTCTTAATAACAATGTACAGTCGGATCCCCATAATACCAACGTATTACAATTTTTTGACATGATGTTATGGATGAAATTGATTGTTTTGGTATGTATTTGTTTCCATATTTTTCTATTATGCGTAAATAAGTATCGTAAAGACGCGTCGTAAATGTATATCGTAAATGGTTGCTGAAGTTTATGACACGCAAATGCGTGTCATCTTCATTTATGATATGGCCTTTAATGATACGCAATGCATGTCCTAAACGTACGTCATAAGGTTACGACACGAAAATGTGTGTCGTCTACCTTTATGACAGGGGCTTCCTTGATACGCATTGCACGTCGTAAATGCGTGTCATAAATGCGCATCGTAAATGTGCGTCGACTATAGACGAAGTGCAAAAGCGTGTTGTCTCTCGTTATGACAGAGCCTTCCTTGACACGCATCTGCGTGTCGTCTGAGCGTTTTATGACACACATTATGCGTCGTAAAAGGCTGTTTTTCTAGCAGTGTCACCTTCCTCCATGCCAAATTTAGCCCCCTCCTAGATGTAGGAGATACCATCCTCTTCCTCCTAGATTCGGAGGAATAATCATCAGAATGGAATGGTTTAAAAGGTGACCATTCATCCTCAATCTCACACACCCCAATTTTATAGAATTCATTGCCAAGGGAAACAACAACTTCATCGTTGTTTTTCTATCTAGATGTAGTCAAGATACATAGTTTTCCAAAAGAGATTACTTTGTTTTTCCATAATGGATTGTCATTACGAAGCACCTTCCCAAAGTTTCCAGCGATAGAAGAAAAGTTACAGTCCCCCAAGCAAGGATAGGCATGCCAATGACTTATATCCAAGCAATGGGCTCGAACCTAGTGTTCCTCTTCCCCACATGGTCGACCCAATTAAACCACTTGACCAAAATTGTTTTATTGGACTTGAGGACTTCAGCAGCCCTACATGTTTTGAACTTTATAATAACTTTCATGCCTCCAACATATTTGCATTCGGAGACGTTGTACCCCTCCAAAGCAAGGAGGGAGCGAAAATTACAGAGAGTGTACAGGTTCTGAGTTTCCCCCACCGAAGAGTCCTTTCCCAGCCAGTCCTTAACCTCCAAAATACTGAAGAGCATAATAATAGGACAAGGGGCCGCCCCATCACAGAACCTTTAGCACCCTTGTTAAGTTGAAAACTCTAAAGATCAATTATATTCAAACAGCTAAAAACAATCAAACACAAAATATGAATCAAGAATGTGTCGAATGATTAAAAATCATAGCTTCGGAAGAGCTCAATAAAGAACTGTTACTATAGAGGCTATGTAGGGTTTACAATGACACGATTTTTTGAATACATGATGCATGCATTCATCTTAAATAGTAAAACCCTAATTAATAACTCATGAGTGGACATGCCCAACTTGGATATACAAAACTGACTAAACAAAAAGCCCAAAAGACGCAATACTAAATACCCAACAATCTCCCCCTTTGCGTCGATTGAGGTGAGAGTCCTTCATTGCTGAGTTCACTTCTACATATCAAATACTTTCGGAATGACACTTAGCAGAACTTTGCGAACTTAAATATACCATTGAATCATATTCAAAGAACACTTCTTGTCGCTTTTGTTGTTCCCTTTGTACTTGCTGACAATGTCCAAGATATATTCCAAGCACGAAGTGGAGAACAAATGCTTATCAGTAAGAAAGAAGAAAGCCTTATGAAAGTCTGCATCAGTTTGTTCTTTCATCTAAAAGGCCACACACCACCCTTCCTTTGGTATCTTCCCAGGTTTCATTTTATCAAAACCTTCTGGGGCTTCTTTGGAGAGTACACTTGGCTTCCTTCGCAACACAATAACAATCTCAACATCCATCTTGTCAACCTCTTGAATGTATGAGATTAACATTTTCTTGAGGTGAGCAACAACAGGCTCATATTTCTATTCATCCCTTAGCAACATGTTGTACAACACGATCCAGACATATGGGTTTAGGCATGGTAGATCAACGAGAGTGAATTTATAGACCTGACTCGATGAACCTCTAGCAACCTTAAACTTTGCATTTGGGAAGCTATCAGTTTTGATTGGACCAGTGACCTTCATAGCCGTAATTTTGCTTGCACTCCATATTTCGTACTGTGACTTCATGTGTTTTAGGTAGAATGAGAAAAGAAAGTGATCTACATCGCTGTCTGTTGCTGGGACATTCACAAATTTCACAAAAATGCGAAACTTGAAGGCTTTCGGTGTGATTGGAAGATCCAGCTTCGAATCTTGTGTATTTTGAAGTTCAAATGACGCAACTGGTTCCAACCAATAAAGGCTCGGCATATCCACAGCTTCACTAAGAATTCACTTCAAAGTCCATATTGGAAACAAAAGCTTTCGACTTTCCAACATGGCCTGAGCTTCGCGTTCGACTTTTTCTTTCTCTTCAGCCTCACGAATAATTCTTTGGTGCTCATCCATATGAGCTTCACGATCTTTTCATCTTTTCAGCTCATGTTCGTCAGGCTGTTCATAGTCACTGTTATCAATTATTGGTTCTTCATTGATCAGCTTCTCTTTGCCTTTTGGTTTATTTTCGCTTTTAGGCTTGACAGTGGGCTTGACTGAAGGTTTGGGGTTTTCTTTCTTGGATTGTTTCACTCCTTCTCCTACTTGTTTTGGAATTGAGCTTGATTCTTGAACACCTTCTAGTGTGTGAGGCATTGCAAATACAGGCCTTAGCTTTTCGGAGATATACTTTTTAACCGTTATCGTGATAATCGAGTCATGAGTCTCAATGATTTCCGTAAGCAGTGTATTTACATCTGCTATACAACTTTTCATTACGAACTTTTCCGACAGTAGACCATCAAATCGTTTCTTAGCATTCTCTAGCTGGACTGTTAAGACTTTCACCTTTTTAGTCTTTATAGTGAGAGCATCCATTATCTTACTCTCGGTTGCCAAGTCATCTTGAAGTTTCATGATCTTCGATCAAATAGAGGAGTTGAGCTCGACATTGTCTGTTTGAAGGCCTTTGTGAACCTCTTCGAGTTTTGTTTTCTCCATTCTATGTGTGGAGCCAAGGATAGAAATAACTTCATTAGCCTTCGTGGTGTTGGACTCAAATGATCTCTGAAATTTTTCCATGAACAAACAAGCATCTGTAATTAGTTTATCGACTTTTTCGATCGTTTCATTGCACACTGAAGTAGAAGCATCTACCACTTTGTTCGTCTTTTCAAGGTTAGCGGAGTGTTCTTTCGTAAGGGTCTCAAGGAAGGACTTGATGGTTGCTTGTGAATAGTATTCACTGGATGATGCTTTAGATGATGGGAGCAACAAATCCAATTTCTCATTGATTTCCTTGAGTTGCCCTCTTGTGACGGGAGCTTCGTCATCACTTTCAGTTTGAATGTTGAAGGGACTGTAGGTGAATCCTGCGAAGTCGTCATCATCACCACCATAGATCATATCTGGATCATCCTGGCGGAAATGAGAGATGGGTGGATTGGAATGACCGAGTGTGAATCCCGAAGCACCTGCCCCCCGTATTAGATGTGTTGACAGTCACTGGAGGATCAACAGTTGAGGAAGTGGTGGTGGCGGTGGAATCGGTGAAAAGTGGGATTCGGGCTTGCGAAACGCCCAAGGAAACTGGCGGGAATCGAGCAATGGTGATTGGGGTTGAGAAAGTGGCAATGGGTGAAGGGATAGAAAGGTCTACAAAGAATTCATCTGTAATGGGAATGGAGGTAGGAATCTCGAAAGTTACCTCAGGTTTCGTAGTTGTAGGCTCTGAAACCTTCGGTTGAGATGTAACATCTTCTTCGTTGTGAACTTCCTTTTGAATTGGAACATCCAAAATTGTTTGTGATTACGAGTCCTCATGATCGCTTGATATAACATCTTCTTCGTTGTGAACTTCCTTTAAATAACGATGGTCCAAAAGCGAGCACAAGAGATTTCACTGTGTCGTGTTGGTGAGAGAGTGCTTTGTACTAACTAACCCCAGAGAACTGACCCGTAATCTAATTTGATGCCGGAGTAGATGCCATACATCATAGTCATGAACAATTTTCTCGCACACTCCGAACCAGTAACCCTTTCTAAGTAGCGCTTGAATATCAGTGTGAAGAGACCGTTCCACATCGGTGGCAAGTTAGGCTTCTTGAACTTGGAAACTGCTGCCAATGTTTCCTTGTAGCCCATCTGGTAGAACATCTCCAAAATTACTGAGTTGGAGATTATTTTAGGGTCAGTTATGTCACGACCCTGTGGAAGCCCTAGGAGGTGACCAAACCTCGATTTGTGATTTGGGTCTTTTGGTTGAGGATCTCCAACTAGATCTGTTCTTCTCCCTTTTGATAACTGGCAGTGGAGTAGCCTTGGAGAGATGCACCAGAGGAACAATTTTTGACTTGGTAAGTGCAATAACGAGTGAAGAATACCTCAAACATTCGACTATTAGTTGGAGAAACTCGTCGTACTTTTCAGGGTCAAGATCAAGGATCAAGTTTTGATTGGGCTTGAGGTTGAGGATTGAGGAATGGGCCACATTTTCTGCAACTGAAGGAGTCTCTGAAGAAGCTGCCATTGAAGCTCTATAAACGAGATGATGAACAATAGAGAGTATAATCGCCGGAGGATTTGTTTGCTTTTTGAGAGTGGTAACTAATTAATGAAGTGTTGAAATCCTTGTATACGGTGTAGGAGGTGAGAGAAAACCGTCGATTGGCTGCATCAGTTACTTAAAAGTCGCCTAAAAAGGCGTGACTGACAGCTGTGACGTGCGTCAGGCGGCGTCAAATCAGTGTCATTTCAAATTCTCACGCCCAATCTTATCCTTTATGATGTTCTTTCTGTTACGCACTTTCGCAATTGATTCTTCTATTTACTTTCTCAATGAATAACCATCAATATGTCTGCGAAACTAAAATTTAATATGAGTACCATGAACCAGACTTTGGAAAATCACAAGGATCTTCGTGCGAGAGTGGGCCAAAGATAAAGAAATAAATCGAAAATTGTGTGGGATTTTAGTGATGTCTTATTAAGACACAAAGTAGTGGATCTCGGGCAGCGATCTCTTCCTTCGGAGTCAAGAGAGACTCTGAAGTGTCTGTGTGGTTTCCCGTTGAATTACGATCAACTGTTTGTTAAGAAACAGTGAAAGGCATCTTTCGTTAGGCTTTAAGGGTGGTTTTAATCTTCAATCAAACTACGAACTTGATATAAGTCTGAACGTTCGAATGATGTACTTGTCTGATTGGTGTAGCCATAAAAACAAGTAAGCTTCGGAATTATTTGAAGTGACTAGGATAAGTATAGAAATCTCAAGAAAAAATAAAAATTGGATCTATTGGGAAGAAACGTCTTAGGTCTAGAATGTCTCATTAAGATCACACAAAGAGAAAAAGAGATTTCCTGGTACTGACCACGAAAGTGGACATTCGTTAATTCCAAGGTGAAATGTCTATAACATGTATATTGTTCACCGTCAATTTGTATATATGTGTTGGATTTTGGGTTTCACTCAATTCGTGGTTATAACGAATTTAAGATCATAAACATAGAATTGGTTGTAACCATAAACCTCAGTGGTAACATCTAAGAGTCTCAAGGGTCACATTTGTGAATGCGAATGTGATGGAGAAATGGTATGGGGTGGCTTCAAAGAAATAATGTACCTCTGCTATGCGAAAGTGACTAAGCAGTTAACTCTTAACTCAATGTGAGAAAAGTCAGGTAACTCATGACTTATGTGAATGAACAGGCTTATTAGGAAGAAACAATTGGTGTTATCGATTCTTTAAGGCTTCTACATAGAAAGTTTTTGAGACTTTGGTCAAAATGCAGCAGCATGCTTCTAGGGACACTTAACTAGTGCAAAGTTTCGGAATTTATACCCACCCCATCATTCGTAATTAAGAGTGTTTATAAATTTGTATCTTTACTCCTGCTCAATTATCTAAAGTTTTTGGTACTTTGTAATTTTATAAAAGAAATAAATGATGAAAATAAAGAAAATAGTTTTGTATTTTTGTTTTTTTTTTTGAAAAAGAAGTAAAAACATAAAGAAATAAAATATTTTTTTGAATTTTTTATTTTTCTGTAAAAGAAATTACAAACAGAAAGAAATAAAATATTTTTGTATTTTTGACGTTTCTAAAAAAGAAAATAAATAAGTAAAAAAATAAAAAGAAATAAAGAAAATGTACAAAGGATACAAGAAGTTCCAAACTACGAATGAAGAGTAGACTACGAGTCACTACAAACATTCGCACCAGTTTGTAGCGTGAACAATTGGTTGCGAGTCACTGCAGGTGTTCGCACTAATTCGCAGGATGAAAAGATGATTGCGAGTCACTGCGAGCGTTCACACCAATTCGGAGGACAAAAAAATTTATTGCGAGTCACTGCGAGTGTCCGTTCCAATTTGCAAGACTATCAAACACTTATGACCACGGAGGTGGTTTCAGAACAGATTCAACCTCTATCACTCCTTATCCTTGAAGAATATGATTGAAGGTTTGTTCAAGTAAGGCTTTCGTGAAGATGTCGGCTAACTGATCAATGGATCTTACAAAGTGTATCTTGACATTTCCATCTTCCACATGATCTTTGATGAAGTGATACCTCAGTGCTATGCGTTTCGTCTTAGAGTGTTGCACTGGGTTGTGGCACATGCGAATGACACTATCTAAATCACAATACAAGGGGATTCGCTTCATGTTGATGCCATAGTCACGAAGCCGACTTTGAATCCAGATAACTTGTGAAGTGCAAGATGCAGCGGCCATGTACTCTGCTTCAGCAGTAGATAGGGAGACACAAGTGTGTTTTTTAGATTGCCAACTTAAGAGTTTGTCATTAAGAAATTGGAATCCTCCCGTTGTACTCTTTCAATCTAGACCACAACCTCCAAGATCGGCATCCGAAAATGCTTGCACAAAGAAACCTGAACTCGGAGGATACCAAATTCCTAATGAGGATGTTCGCTTAAGATACCTGAAGATGTTCTTAACAGTTGTCATGTGAGGTTCGCAAGGATTCACTTGGAACCTAGCACAATAGTTGTCACACCCCCAAACCTGAACGGCGGAAACGTTCGGGTGCAGAGGACTTCATATTCAGTATCATAACAATTGAATAGTAAAGAAAGTACACACCACCATAATATATATATATATATATATATATATATATATATATATATATATGAAGCGTTTACATGATTGTATGTGTTACATGTTTGAAGATCAAATAAAATATGGTGTTTCCAAAATATGTTACTAACGTCAGGGTGTTAGTCTTTAAAAGTAGTTGCTACCTGGTTTAGCGATTTTTCTGAGATTACAAGTTATTTCAAAGAAAAGGTGTCAACAATTAAGTTTGTGAGTTCATAAGTAGTGTTTTGAGTAAATGAATGCCATTCGAAAGTTCACGTTTTTTTCTAGAAAATCCGATATTTTGTTTATAAAGTGAGTTATGAATAGTTGTTGTATAAAGTGAATGCATTGAGTCAGGAAAATCCTATATTTTCCTAAAAGTGAAAAGCAGTCTTAAATGTCCAAGATTGTAATTTGTAAGCAAATATGTCATGCTTAGAATGAAGATGTATAGTTTTACTATAAAATCAAAACTATATGAAGCTGGTAATTGTACGTAAAAGTAACTGAAATATTACTTTTCCTGTAAAAATAGGATACCATAATAGTAGTTTATCCAGTAAGTTTGTTTGAGAAGCGTATTACTACGTGCATGAGTCATCGTTTCCGCGTGCGAGTCTCTCATAACCATACTAGACGGTAGTACCAATGTTGACATTTGTCACCCCGAAGACTGTAGCTAACTGTCAGGGTGCGGAGTCTTCAGCCCCGTATAGATCTATACACAAATTCATGCTCTCCCTCCAGGAGACTCTGGTTATAGAAGGGACTTTCGTTTGATACTAAACAAAGCCATTAGCCTCACATGATTGCTAACAATAAGTTCACGAGTAATATGTTGAAAATCTTTTGATAATTCAAAATAACAAGTTTTGTTTATAACCTTTATATGATAGAAAGAGTGGATTGACTCACAATTTACCCTTGTCACAATTCACATACGTGTTTTATCCCGAGAGGGTAAAGTGTTATCGTAAGA
The DNA here is from genome assembly GCF_051521515.1 of Lactuca serriola. Classification (NCBI taxonomy): domain Eukaryota; kingdom Viridiplantae; phylum Streptophyta; class Magnoliopsida; order Asterales; family Asteraceae; genus Lactuca; species Lactuca serriola. The sequence continues at coordinate 232,056,138 of NC_136410.1, forward strand.
TGATCTTCATGCTTTCAGTTTCTTATAATAGTTATAATAGTAGCAAAGTATAGCAAGAGATTTATGTTTGCACCAAGAGTTTTAACAATGTGTTTACTTGTATTCCCCTCTAAAAAGCATTTGAAATTGTAGTGATAGGGGTATGAACTCACCTGGTAGAAGTGGTGAGTTGATGAAAACGATTCTTTGTTCGGGCAACACTTTGACTGGAGAAAGTCAATTTCTCGAGTATCTTAGGGGCGTTGAGACTTGCATCATGAGCTAGTGTTTATACAGGGGCTTCGAGGTAGCTTAAAGGGGATCTAGAGGTGTTTTATGGTGAAAGAGGTGAGAGGAAAGCAACCAAACCCTGTACCCTAGCCTCCCTTTTATAGTGCTGGGAGGCACTATGAACGCAGGGCGTTCCTTTAGGGAACGCAGGACGTTCCCATATACGTCACTGCTTACGAACTTCGGACTCGACAGGCGGATGGGACTAGGTCTGGGCTCCGAACGCAGGGCGTTCCCTGGGGGAACGCAGGGTGTTCCCTCAGACCTGCCTCGACGTTTGCGCCCTGATCGTTGAAATTCTGTAACTTTCGCGTACGAGCTCCGTTTTTGACGCTATTTATATCCACGTGTAGGTGAGAATATGCTCTACAACTCTCGTTTAGACTTCGTCAGCTAATTTTGACTTTATATTTTAATATTATATTTTTAACAGGCCGGGACTGGAAAAGTCCGTTAAAAATCCCTAACTTCTTCATCTGATGTCCGTTTTCATCTGTCTTTTTACCTTTGTATCACTATTTTCGAGATCTTCGATTCTCGTTTAGGTCGTGTTAGCTAAAAATCACTGGATCTCTATTTCGAGTTTTTAGCTGTCTACCGTTATATCCGAAACTTAGAAAAATCATAACTTCCTCATACAAAGTCAGATTTGGGCGTTCTTTTTATGTATGTTTATGGTTTAATGTTATCTGCAACTTTCATTCAGATACGTAATGCTAAAAAGTATTTTATTGAAATTTCGGATTTTATGTTTAATAGTGTTTTACCGATTTTGTTGCGGATCTTGGATTGCTCATAACTTCTTCGTTATAACTCAGATTTTAGTGTTTTTTATATTTATAAAAATCCTTTTACGATATCTACCACTTGGCACATCCCAATTATGGTTACTGAATAATTTATTTTTGACCTAATTTTTGCTGGTGTTACGTCATCCCCCGCTAAAGAGAATTTCGTCCCGAAATTCGCATTTGAATGGGGCATCGAGGTTTGAGGAAAGGTGAGCGTACTTTTTTTCCATTTGAATCTTCTTTTTCTCTAGTGAATCTAGATCCCAACGTGGGTATTCCTATGGACCTTCATTATTCCGTTTGTTTTCACTTGTCGAGGTCGGGTGGATTTGGGTCCGTTTGCCTATGTTTATCTAAAGGTTAGTATTGTTCACTCGTAATACAGGTCAGCTTCGCCTCAGATTTCATGGTTGAATTCATACCTGGTCCATCTATCATCTCCTTACGTATACAAGTTGTATATACACTTTGTAAGGATAGGTTAACCGTATTCATTCCTAGTCTCTGCGTTTGAACTTGACTCTTTGTACGTGTGCTATTCCTAAGTAATCCGTCAGTAATACTTTGGGAAGGTTGCAAAAGATATAGTACTCCTCACATGAGTGCTACGGGATTTTGAAACGAGAGACGATTTGGAAGTTGTGTCGGGTTTGTCGTTATAGGTTAGAAGAGTTTCATTAGTCGGTGGTTAACGCAAAGGGTCTTTTCATAGCACATGTAATTGGTATGGTGAAGACCAAGCCAATCCATTTCTAGTAGCTATTTGGGAACTTCTTATCGTAACAATTGAGAAGTCGATCAGGAAAAGTGTTCCTTAGTGGGATAGTGCATTTTATATATGTGTTTTCAGTGCTTTTAGTCTATCATTGTTATTACTACTATGAAGGTTTTGCTTAATGATTGGGGTGTTTGTTTGAGTAGATTTTTAAATTTGTGACTCACAGAACTCCTCTCCGCTCCTATTATCAAATAGAATGCATGTAAATGAGTTATCGAGGCGAAACGGACCCGTAATAACCGTGGGATCTGCAATGGCTTCCTCTTGGCCCATTGCGAATACTCAGCCTCCTCCACCAGCATTCTTGTTGTTTGCATCTGTTGCAGCTTGGTAGGTTTCCATTGTACGGCTTTGTGGGTGTGGGGGTGGTAGGAACACTAACAACGTGAGCTGTCACTATTTGTTGTCTTTTGGGGTTCTCTTGCAGGGTTTGCCCCATCCTCTTGTTCCAGGGTTTCCTTTGATCCTCTATCTCCTTGGGTGGCACAGAAGTAGTTGTGATGGTACCCTGTTTGACTCCATGATCAATCAAACATTGAGCCAAGCGCTTTGTGTTGTCAAACATGATTGGGTTGGAAGCCAGGACATACCCTTGGAACTGGGGTGCCAACCCCTAAATGCACCTTTCCACTTTCTTTGGTTCCAGGTTCACCATGCATGGGCACAAGGCTGACAAATTGTTGAATCTGGTTGTGTAAGCGGCTAGGTCCGATCCAGTCATCCATAGGTTCCACAACTCCTGTTCCAACTTTTGAATTTCACCTCTTGGGCAATATTCCTCCGGCATCAGGACCTTGAGGTCTTCCCAGCTCATGACATTAGCAACTGGGAGAGATAGGGCTTTCATATGGCCCTTCCACCAAGTGAGGGCTCGATCAAAGAAAGTGCAAGCAATGAATTTGACTTTCCTTGCTTCCTGGAATGAACAGATCTCGAAGACCACCTCGTTCTTTTTCGAACCATTTCATAAGTGCAATGACTCCTCCAATTCCGTAGAACATCTTCGGCTTTGCGTTTGAGAATTCCTTGTAGGTGGATTCCCGGACATGACCATGACCAGTGCCATGGTTCAGATGATTTGTACTACTTTCGGCCCCTCCAGCGCCATTAGAATTTATTTGAGACAATTCAGTTGCTACTGCTGTGGTGATAGCAACCTGCACCATATTGGGGTAATATTGGGGAGGTGGTGGCAGTGGTGTCGGTGTTGCAGCTGTACCGTGTCTTCCGGATCTGGGAGGAGGCATCGTGCTGCCAAAGAAATAACAATGAGGACAATAAGTCTTTGATGTTTGAGAGTCGGGTGTCAATAAGTTAGTTATTTTGGATCTGTTATGCATTAAGATTCGAATTACATAGCAATTTGTGTTTGATTCATAAAGATATTTTATCTAATAGTCGATAAACTTATGAATTTGGAGTGATATCCAAGGAAGTAAAACGCAAAGCGAATACTTCATTGATTATGTATACAAGGTGTCCTTGATTTTTCTCAGGCATGTTTCATCTCCGTCTTTGTTTTGATTTCCCTAATTGAAGTTGTAAAGATTTGTTATCCTTTGGTAACAATCTCTTTTTCTAAAGGGTGTAGGTGATAGAAAAGTTGGATTTACCGAAGGTTTGGGTCTATTTGACTAGCAAGAAGGCATTTTCTAGCTATAGGGTTACAAACGAAATGGAGACATGACTTCGCCAATGATGTTGTGCTCAATAACATTGAGCTACAATAGACGAGATTGGCAGGGATAGTGTAGCGAGTTGCTATAACAGTTTATCACACGAACTGTTTACATAGCCAAAGTATGAATTGATAGCGATGATCTTTAAAGGAAACAAGAGGTTTGTTATAATAGTAGGTATAAAAGTTACATAGAGTTCAGAAAACTTGACCTTGGAGTTGGTCTACAATATACCACACAGGGAAACTTGACACAACAAAGATCTAACGAAGCAGTACATGCTAGACAAGGATATTTACATGAGAAAAGTACTACTTAGAGTACATACTATGGTTATTTCACCACCCAAAAGGAGGAGTGAATGGTGTATCCTCTACTTGCGATGGGAACTGGTCGGAGAAGCCTTGGGTTCTGCCAATTGACGCTCCATCTCTAGCATACACAATTCATGCCTTGCCTGGCGTGCTCGAAGCTCCCTAACTTCAGTTTGAGTTGTAGTTAGCTCTCTCTGAAAAGCTTCATTTTGATTTATGGTTCTTCCACAAGCTGATTCTAACTGTCGGATGCGAACTGTATTGGCTCCAGTTTTTGCGTCATTCTCCTCGGTTCATTGGATAGTTGTCGTTCCTTGTTCATCAATGCGAGCTATCCGACGAACTAGTATAGGAAGGACTCTGTCTCTCGAGCCTCCTTCGCTCAGATTGTAGAAGCTTCGATCTCCATTGTATTGAGGGGGTTGACCCTATTTGCGACTCCACCTATTCAGGTTCATTACCCACAGAGGTGTCGGGCCTTGATAACCCAGTCGAGGATTATGATTTTGGATTGGAGCCACTAAGGGTAGGTTATTGTCTTCGGGATCTGAGTCGGAGTCTTCTTGCATCTCTTCCTTGAATTCTTCTTCCAGATCATTCTCTATTCATTCTCCATTGTCTTGGTTCGGGTAGAAGGGATCCCCTAGTAGATGGAATACGGCCATTGTGTCTGTGCGAGAATAGGGATAGAAGAATTGTCTAAAAGCTAATGCATATAAGTTGCAAATCGAAGTTAAACAATTGCATTTACAAAATACTCCTATAGTATTCTAAATATTATGTTTTATTCTAAGGTTTATAAGTTTGGTGAGTTTTAGACTTGTTTTCCACTGTAGCTATCCCCTGGCATATGTTGGTCGGCTCTTGGATAAATATAGTTGATCGGGCTATATTCATCCCAGTCCCGATTAGATGTTCCAAGGCATACCTGTAGTGCACCACTCATCCATAATACTTCTATATTATTTTCATTACGATACTGATCTTGTTATATAATGTATCCACATATACTCTTGTAAAAGATTTATTTAAGAAAGTATAACTCTTAGTCAGAGTGTTTTTGCCCAGTTGTGTTTATAGTTGTATATCAAAATGGTTTTGATATACTTAGTTCACTATAAACAATGCTCTGATACCAATCTGTAACACCCCCAAACCTGAACAGCGGAAACGTTCGGGGGCTGAGGACTTCATATTCAGTATCATAACAATTGAATAGTAAGAAAGTACACACCACCATATTATATATATATATATATATATATATATATATTTGAAGCGTTTACATGATTGTATGTGTTACATATTTGAAGATCAAATAAAATATGGTGTTTCCAAAATATGTTACTAACGCCAGGGCATTAGTCTTCAAAAGTAGTTGCAACTGGGAGAGATAGGGCTTTCACTATAAAATCAAAACTATATGAAGCTGGTAATTGTACGTAATAGTAACTGAAATATTACCTATCCCGTAAAAACAGGATACCATAATAGTAGTCTATCCAGTAAGTTTCTTTGAGAAGCGTATTACTACGTGCATGAGTCATTGTTTCCGCGTGCGAGTCTCTCATAACCATACTAGACGGTAGTACTAATGTTGAAATTGGTCACCCCGAGAACTGTAGCTAACAGTCAGGGTGCGGAGTCGTCAGCCCCGAATAGATCTATACACAAATTCACTCTCTCCCTCCAGGAGACTTTGGTTATAGAAGGGAATTTCGTTTGATACTAAACAAAGCCATTAGCCTCACATGATTGCTAACAATAAGTTCACAAGTAATATGTTGAAAATCTTTTGATTATTCAAAATAACAAGTTTTGTTTATAACCTTTATATGATAGAAAGAGTGGATTGACTCATAAATTACACTTGTCACAATTCAGATACGTGTTTTATCCCGAGAGGGTAAAGTGTTATCGTAAGATGATCTTCATGCTTTCAGTTTCTTATGATAGTTATAATAGTAGCATGCAAAGTATAGCAACAGATTTATGTTTCCACCAAGAGTTTTAACATTGTGTTTACTTGTATTCCCCCCTAAAAAGCATTTGAAATTGTAGTGATAGGGGTATGAACTCACCTAGTAGAAGTGGTGAGTTGATGAATACGATTCTTTGTTCGGGCAAAAATTTGACTGGAGAAAGTCAATTTCTTGTGAATCTCAGGGGCGTCGGGACTTGCGTTGTGAGCTAGTGGTGATACCGGGGCTTCGAGGTAGCTTAAAGGGGATCTAGAGGTTTTTTATGGTGAAAGATGTGAGAGGAAAGCAACCAAACTCGGTACCCTAGCCTCCCTTTTATAGTGCTGGGAGGCACTATGAACGCAGGGCGTTCCTTTAGGGGACGCAGGACGTTCCCACATACGTCACAGGGCGTTCCCTCAGACCTGCCTTGATGTTTACGCCCTGATCTTTGAAACTTTGTAACTTTCGCGTACGAGCTCCGTTTTTGACGCTATTTATATCCACGCGTAGGTGAGAATATGCTATACAACTCTCGTTTAGACTTCGTCGGCTAATTTTGAATTTATATTTTAATACTATATTTTTAACAAGCCGGGACTGGAAAATTCCGTTAAAAATCCCTAACTTCTTCATCTGATTTCCGTTTTCATCTGTCTTTTTACCTATGTATCACTATTCTCGAGATCTTCGATTCTCGTTTAGGTCGTGTTGGCTAAAAATCACTCGATCTCTATTTTGATTTTTTAGTTGTCTACCACTATTTCCGAAACTTAGAAAAATCATAACTTCCTCATACAAAGTCAGATTTGGGCGTTCTTTTTATGTATGTTTATGGTTAATGTTATCTGCAACTGTCAATTAGATACTTAAGGCTACTACTGCTGTGGTGATAGCAACCTGCACCATATTGGGGTCATATTGGGGAGGTGGTGGCGGTGGTGTCGGTGTTGCACCTGTACCGTGTCTTCCAGATCTGCGAGGAGGCATCATGCTGCCAAAGAAATAACAATGAGGACAATAAGTCTTTGATGTTTGAGAGTCGGGTGTCAATAAGTTAGTAATTTTGGATCTGTTATGCATTAAGATTCGACTTAGACAGCGATTTGTGTTTGATTCATAAAGATATTGTATCTAATAGTCGATGAACTTATGAATTTGGAGTGATATCCAAGGAAGTAAAATGCAAAGCGAATATTTCATTAACTATATATACAAGGAGTCCTTGATTTTTCTCAAGCATGTTTCATCTCCGTCTTTGTTTTGATTTCCCTAATTGAAGTTGTAATGATTTGTTATCCTTTGGTAACAATCTCTTTTTTAAAGGTAGGTGATATAAAAGTTGGATTTACCGAAGGTTTGGGTCTATTTGACTAGCAAGAAGGCATTTTCTAGCTATAGGGTTACATACGAAATGGTGACATGACTTCGCTAGTGATGTTAAGTTCAATAACATTGAGCTACAATAGACAAGATTGACACGGATAGTGAAGCGAGTTGCTATAACAGTTTATGACACGAATTGTTTACATAGCCAAAGTATGAATTGATAGCGATGATCTTTAAAGGAAACAAGAGGTTTGTTATAATAGTGGGTATAAAAGTCACATAGAGTTCAGAAAACTTGACTTTGGAGTAGGTCTACAATATACCACACAGGGAAACTTGACAGAACAAAGATCTAACGAAGCAGTACATGCTAGACAGGGATATTTAGATGAAAAAAGTACTACTTAGAGTACATCCTATGGTTATTTCACCACCCAAAAGGAGGAGTGAATGGTGTATCCTCTACTTGCAATGGGAATTGGTCGGAGAAGCCTTGGCTTCTGCCAATTGACGCTCCATCTCTAGCATACGCAATTCATGCCTTGCATGGCGTGCTCGAACCTCCCTAACTTCAGTTTGAGTTGTAGTTAGCTCTCTCTGAAAAGCTTCATTTTGATTTATGGTTCTTCCACAAGTTGATTCTAACGGTCGGATGCGAACTGTATTGGCTCCAGTGTTCGTGTCATTCTCCTCGGTTCATTGGATAGTTGTCGTTCCTTGTTCATCAATGCGAGCTATCCGACGACCTAGTATAGGAAGGACTCTGTCTCTCGAGCCTCCTTCGCTCAGATTGTAGAAGCTTCGATCTCCATTGTATTGAGTGGGTTGACCCTATTCGCGACTCCACCTATTCAGGTTCATTACGAACCTACAGAGGTGTCGGGCCTTGAAAACCCAAGTCGAGGATTATGATTTTGGATTGGATCCACTAAGGGTAGGTTATTGTCTTTGGGATCTAAGTCGGAGTCTTCTTGCATCTCTTCCTTGAATTCTTCTTCCAAATCATTCTCTATCCACTCTCCACTGTCTTGGTTCGGGTAGTAGGGGTCCCCTGGTAGATGGAATATGGCCATTGTCTCTGTGCGAGAATATGGATAGAAGAATTGTCTAAAAGCTAATGCATATAAGTTGCAAATCGAAGTTAAGCAATTGCATTTACAAAATACTCCTATAGTATTCTAAATGTTATGTTTCACTGTAGCTATCCCCAGGCATATGTTGGTCGGCTCTCGGATAAATATAGCTGATCGGGCTATATTCATCCCAGTCCCGATTACATGTTCCAAGGCATACCTGTAGTGCACAACTCATCCATAATACTTATGTATTGTTTTCATTACGATGTTGATCCTGTTATATAATGTATCCATGTATACTCTTGTAAAAGATTTATTTTAAAAACTATAACTCTTAGTCATAGTGTTTTTGCCCAGTTGTGTTTATAGTTGTATATCAAAATGGTTTTGATATACGTAGTTCACTATAAACAATGCTCTGATACCAATCTGTCACACCCCCAAACCTGAACAGCGGAAACATTCGGGGGCGGAGGACTTCATATTCAGTATCATAACAATTGAATAGTATAGAAAGTACACACCACCATAATATATATATATATATATATATATATACATATATATTTGAAGTGTTTACATGATTGTATGTGTTACATATTTGAAGATCAAATAAAATATGGTGTTTCCAAAATATGTTACTAACGCAAGGGCGTTAGTCTTCAAAAGTAGTTGCAACTGGGAGAGATAGGGCTTTCACTATAAAATCAAAACTATATGAAGCTGGTAATTGTACCTAAAAGTAACTGAAATATTACCTTTCCCATAAAAACAAGATACCATAATAGTAGTCTATCCAGTAAGTTTGTTTGAGAAGCGTATTACTACTTGCATGAGTCATTATTTCCGCGTGCGAGTCTCTCATAACCATACTAGACGGTAGTACCAATGTTGACATTTGTCACCCCGAGGACTGTAGCTAACAGTCAGGGTGCGGAGTCGTCAGCCCCGTATAGATCTATACACATATTCACTCTCTCCTTCCAGGAGATTTCGGTTATAGAAGGGAATTTCGTTTGATACTAAACAAAGCCATTAGCCTCATATGATTGCTAACAATAAGTTCACGAGGAATATGTTGAAAATCTTTTGATAATTCAAAATAAAAATTTTTGTTTATAACCTTTGTATGATAGAAAGAGTGGATTAACTCAAAAATTACACTTGTCACAATTCACATACGTGTTTTATCCCTAGAGGGTAAAGTGTTATCGTAAGATGATCTTCATGCTTTCAGTTTCTTATGATAGTTATAATAGTAGCATGCAAAGTATAGCAAAAGGTTTATGTTTCCACCAAGAGTTTTAACAATGTGTTTACTTGTATTCCCCTCTAAAAAGCATTTGAAATTGTAGTGATAGAGGTATGAACTCACCTGGTAGAAGTGGTGAGTTGATGAAAACGATTCTTTGTTCGGGCAACACTTTGACTGGAGAAAGTCAATTTCTCGAGTATCTCAGGGGCGTTAGGACTTGCATCGTGAGCTAGTGGAGATATCGGGGCTTCGAGGTAGCTTAAAGGGGATCTAGAGGTGTCTTATGGTGAAAGAGGTGAGAGGAAAGCAACCAAACCTGGTACCCTAGCCTCCCTTTTATAGTGTTGGGAGGCACTACGAACGTAGGGCATTCCTTTAGGGAACGCAGGACGTTCCCACATACGTCACTGCTTATGAACTTCGGACTCGACAGGCGGATGGGACTAGGTCTGGGCTCCGAACGCGGGGCGTTCCCAGGGGGAACGCAGGGCATTCCCTCAGACCTGCCTCAACGTTTGCGCCCTGATCTTTGAAATTCCATAACTTTCGCGTACAAGCTCCATTTTTTACGCTATTTATATCCACGCGTAGGTGAGAATATGCTCTACAACTCTCGTTTAGACTTCATCGGCTAATTTTGAATTTATATTTTAATATTATATTTTTAACAGGCCGGGACTAGAAAAGTCCGTTAAAAATCCCTAACTTCTTCATCTGATGTCCGTTTTTGTCTGTCTTTTTACCTTTGTATCACTATTCTTGAGATCTTCGATTCTCATTTAGGTCGTGTTGGCTAAAAATCACTCGATCTCTATTTCGAGTTTTTAGCTGTCAACCGCTATATCTGAAACTTAGAAAAATCATAACTTCCTCATACGAAGTCAGATTTTTTGCGTTCTTTTTATGTATGGTTACGATTTAATGTTATCTACAACTTTCATGTAGATACTTAAGGCTAAAAAGTATTTTATTGAAATTTCGGATTTTATATTTAACTGTGTTTTACTGGATTTGTTGCGGATCTTAGATTGGTTATAACTCCTTCGTTATAACTCGGACTTTAGTGTTCTTTATATTTTTGAAAATTTTTTTATGATATCTACCACTTGGCACATCCCAATTATGGTTACTGAATAATTTTTTTTTGACCTAATTTTTGTTGGTGTTACAATAGAAAATAGAAAACATAATATCTGGATGACTAGCAGTAAGATACATCAATGACCCTGTCATCGGACGATAAAGAGTCATATCAACAGCTGGTTTGTCGAGAGATGAAGTTAGTTTCGTTCTGAATGCCATTGGAACCTTTAGTTTTGAATCTCCCACCATTCCAAACTTGGAGACTAAGGTCTTTGTATAAGCCGCCTGGTTGATGAAGATACCTTCCTAACTTTGTCTTATATTCAAGCCAAGGAAAAAGTTAATCGGACCCATGGAGCTCATCTCAAACTTAGTTTCCATAAACTTTCGAAACTCAACTATTAAGTTGGGGTTAGTTGTCACACTCCCAAACCAAGGATGGCGGAAACGTCCGGGGGTGGAGGACTTCATGTATAGTATCACAACAACGAGTATAATGGTGCTCAAAGTAAATACATCCATCATAAATATAATTGAGAAAGTTACATCATAGCAAGTTTACATGTTTCAAAATCAATTACATTATGATGACAAAATGAACTGTTTGACGATTTATCGTCCCATCCTCAAAATGCTGTTGGTTATCCTGTTTCACTGATTTCCTGAGAATACAAGTAGTTTTGAAAAAGTGTCAACAATTAAGTTGGTGTGTTCATAAGAGTTTTGTTTTAGAATGAAACCGTTTTCCTTGTAAAAGCAACAAAGTATGTTTCCAGAAAATCCAATATTTTCCTTATTATGTATGAAATGAATGCTTCTAAGTTATGCGATAATGAATCCTAGAAAAACTCATAGATTCCTTCTATAATTACTCAGCGTATATAAATTATATAAAAATTAAGTTAAATAAACCGTTGAATATAATGGGTTTGCCCCAGGTCCACAACCAAACAAGGAACAGGAAATAAGGCGGGCCCACCAATTCTAAGTCGATTGTGACTAGATTCTTGTAAAACTCTAACATATACACTTAGCAATTATAGTTGAAGTCTAACAATTCTAGATAAAATATAGTTTTAATATCATGAAAACTATTTCATATGAACCTGGTACTTTGTATTTGTACCCCTTTTTGTATGAAAACCTGGTACTTTGTATTTGTACCCCTTTTTGTATGAAAACCTGGTACTTTGTATTTGTACCCGTTTTTGTATGAAATCAGTACTTTGTATTTGTACCCCTTTTCGTATAAAACCGGTACTTTGTATTTGTACCCCTTTTCGTATGAAAACCTGGTACTTTGTATTTGTACCCCTTTTGTATACAACCGGTACTTTGTATTTGTACCCCTTTTTGTATGAAAACCTTTTGTAATGTAAATGAACATAAACTAGACCTATTATAGTTTATCAAGATGTTTGAAATGTATAAGCAACCTAACTATACCTATTATAGTTTAGTATGTTTGTTTGTGGTGTATAAGAACCCTTTTCTATGTAAGTCGAATGTATAGCAAAATATAACTAGGTTTATCTTGCTTTGTTTTGTACTAATGGTAATGATGGAGGATTCTTACACCTCAGTGAGTATTTTCTGTTATATAATTATACCACAACAAGAAACACATGTAAAATATGAAGTAATCAAATATTTAACACTTTGCTCAACATGTTACAAAGTGTTTTCAAAGTTATAAGTTGTTAACTAGTTTTTAACTTTTCTACATTGTTTTAGAAAGATCATAGAAAAATCATACGAAGTCAAAAATTGAATCCATAAATTCTGAGAGATCCTAAAATGTGTCTAGTTTAATCGTAATTTTTATCATCATTTTTGGAAGCCTTTAACTTTTGTTAAAATGTTCATATTCACAGACTGGTCCAGATTTGATCTTGAAATGATAGGCTGTTTTGCAAAAATCACCATGAATTATAGAAAAATCATGTGGAGATGTGCATGTAGTCATTTTAAAGCTAAGAACTGGGACTAGTTGCACCTAAAACAGTTTTGAAAAATAAAATGTTTAAGTTGCCCAAAACAGTCCGTGAATGGAGTTGAACTTTTCTGATGAAGGCTGTTAAATGAGTTTAGTTGTGTTCTTGGTGTTTTAACCTGTATTCCCCCCCCCCCCCCCCCTAAAAACTTAAGAAAACATGAAAATGTAGGGTTATGAACTCACTTTATATGATTTCAGTAGATGAGTGTTGAAGAAAAGAAGTGTTCAACTCAAGAACACTTGAAAGATCACTTGAAGATTAGAAGATCTAACATGAATGTGATGATGTTTGTGTAAGGAATCAATGATTTGAGTAAAAGGGAAGTGTGATAATCATAACGAGGGTGATGATACTTACCAAAATGAAGGAGAAAAACTGGTGAATGCCTTGGAAATCTCGAATTTGTGTGAGAGAATTTGAGAGAAAAGTGGTGTTTGATTTGTGGTGGAAATGAGTGAAGTGAGTGAAATGAAGAGAGAGAGAGAGAGAGAGAGAGAGAGAGAGAGAGAGGATTTCCCAGCTCTTTGGGTAAGAGTTTGCTGGAAAAATGAATGGAAAATGACCATGAAGTGACTAGGAGTGGTGGGGAGGACCATAGCTGGTCAAAGGAATGGGCATGGTGTGGTTTTTTGTGTCAAATATTATGGCAAGATCCACACTCCACCTCATGATCTCCCTTAATGGATTTTATTCTTAAATAAATATTTTCATAAAAATATGTTTATATTATGAATATTTAGGGTCTTATATGTTAAAATATGATTATTGGAGAAAATCCCACGTTAAAATAGTTTAAAAAAAAGGGCTTAAAATGTTAAAAATATTGAAAACCAGGAAGGGAGAGCTGAAATCCGAAGTTCAGGACAAGGCTGCTGAAGGGTTTCGCTGTTGATGCGGAAGGCTCGCTGCGGTCCGAAGTGAAGCTCGCGGCGGGGCTTGGTTCTGGGTTTGGTGGCTCCGGCTTCGTGGCTGCGGTCTTGACGGCTGCTGCTCTGGGCTTTGGCTCGGTGGCTGTGGCTGGATGGCTGCGACTACTTAGGGACCTCGAACTCGGTTTAAGTGGCCTCGGATCCAAGAGGACTTGGCCCCTATAGAGAGGCTTCGGCCCTAAGGGGCTATTTTCCAAACTATCTCCCCTCTTTGAGTGGTTTCTCATCAAACAAAGTATTGGGATGCCCTCAAATGATCAAAATAAATCAAAAGGGGTTTTGAGAGAGATTTTGGGAGAGATTTTTACAATCTTAGAGAGATTTCTCATACAAAGAGAGATTTGGGAGAGATTTCACATACTTGGAGAGATTTCTCATACAAAGAGAGATTTCGGAGAAATTCCACATACTTGGAGAGATTTCTCATACAAAGAGAGAGTAGGGAGAGATTTCACATACTTGGAGAGATTTATCATACAAAGAGAGATTTGGGAGAGATTTCACATACTTGGAGAGATTTCTCATACAAAGAGAGATTTGGGAGAGATTTCACATACTTGGAGAGATTTCACATACAAAGAGACATTTGGGAGAGATTTCACATACTTGGAGAGATTTGCGATTGCGGAAGATAGAGCGAAAGAGATTGGGAGAGGCTTCTTTTATGACCTTTTTGAGCGCTTGGCTCCGCAACGCAAGGTTCGTAAGCTCCGTTAAGCCATGTTTAAGGACCTTACACACTCCCATTGAGTATGAAACAATGTTTTATCGGGTTGGTTCGTTACTTACCACGGTTTTAGGTTAAGGAAATCTAGATGTACGAACTTTTCCATTTATGATCTCTCATTAGAATAGCGAGTTGTATAGTAATTACCCAACGTAAGCCCTAGTACACAAGGGTTAGTTGGGTTGACCGATTTGACTTGTTGACTTTATTTGACTTTGACTTGACTAGAATTTGACGGTTGTCACATCATCCCCCTGTTAGAGGGAATTTCGTCCCGAAATTAGCACTTTGACCGGGACTTAATGAATTTGGAGAAAAGATGGGGAAAACTTTTCGTAGTACAAGAAATTTATTATGGTGAGGAACAACCCGCCTAATGTCACATGACGACCTTGGAATTTCTTATTGTTTATGCTCCTTGTTTAATCCTTGGCATTACCACTATGAATACGTTATAACGTACTTAGCGAGTTTCGTCATTACAATGTTTCACAAATTGTGACGTAATTTGTATTGTAAATCCTACCAGTTCCTTTATAACCGCTTGGTGTAAACTAGTCGCATATCATTAAGATTGCAAGGGCATTCGGATGGGTGACCCCGCCTTAAGCCCACAACCAAACAAGGAACAGGGAATGAGGCGGAATCACGCATTCTAAGTCCATAGAATCTTAGTGATATATGACCATAATGTTTACACTAGCCATCATAGACTCACTAGTAAAAACCATTTGTTTTTTTATATGTGATAAGACTTATTTGGGTTTTGTCGTGTTCTCGAGATTCACGGTCGATATACTTTGATCGATGCTAGATTTAGCATATAAAGAAATTTAGAATTTAAACGTCTATGTTAGAAACACATACTGATATTTACGGGCAGTTCCGGGGTGGTCTCTCCTTCGGTGACCGCAAGCACCCTTCCACCATCACCGACATCTCTTGCTCTTGGGCAGTCCCTTTTAAAGTGTCCCGTTTCGCCACACTTGTAACAGGCTGGGCTTACTCCAAAGCCAGGGAACTGGTTGATGGGTCGTGCTGGTGCCTTATAGAAACGGACAGTGTGCCCCTCTCTAACGTAATTTTTGCAATGCATCTTCCGGCAAGCCCCAGTGTGATGGAAGTTACACTTGTTGCATTTCGGAAGGGTTCCAGCATATTGTTTTATGGGAGTTGGCGGGGTGAGGGTTGTGGCAGCATGAACAGTAACAATCTGTTGCTTCTTAACGAAGTCCTGGGCTGGTTGGTCCTTCTTGTTGTCCCAAAACTTTCTTTTGTTGTTCCCTCCTCTTGCTTGGTTAAGGGTTGTTGTCGTAGTGTCATGGCTGGCATGATGGTCGATGAGTTGTTGTGCCAACTCTTTGGCGCTGTCAAAGGTAGTTGGTCTTGAGGCCAACACGCATTCTTGAATTTCGGGGGACAATCCCCAGAGGTATGGCTCCAACTTTTTGTATTCCTGGGTGACCATCGCGGGACAAAGGAGTGCTAGATCATAGAATCGGGTGGTGTAAGTTGTAAGGTCGGAGCCTGTCATTTTGAGATTCCACAGTTCTTGCTCCAGCTTTTGCACTTCGCCTCTTGAGCAATATTCTTTCAGCATCATCTTCTTTAAGTCCTCCCAACTTAACGAGTTATCCATTGCAAGTATTAGTGAGTTAACGTGACTTTTCCACCAAGTGAGGGCCCGGCTAGAGAAAGTGTATGCTGCAAATTTGACCTTGCTTGCTTCGGGGCATGCACAAATTTCAAAGACCGTTTCGGTCTTTTCGAACCATTGCATTAAGGTGATGACGCCTTCGCTTCCATTGAAAGAATCGGGTTTGGCACTAGTAAAGTCCTTGTACGAACATTCCCTCGTACGTCCTGTACTGTCCCCGTGGTTAGAGTTTGTGGCTCCAGATCCAGCACCACCGGTACCATTTGTACCAATTTGTGACATTGCAGCTGCCACGACTGCTGTTACTGCAGCTTGGAACATCGCGGGATCAAACTGTGGAGGTGGCGTTGGAGGTGGTGGTGCTGTGCTGCCAGAAGGTCTGGGTCTTTTCCTTGGTGGCATAGTTTTGTCATAAGTTTGTGAAAAAAACGATCAGATGGTAAGTTCCCAATAGTAAAGACAAGTCGGTTGTTATTGAACTAGATTTTCTGTATTATGCTCCGACTTAAGAATGTCTTGCATGTAATTCATAAGGGAAGTCCATATGAATGAATTTCATGAGTTTAGTAGGTTTCGTATGGGTGTTAAGATTTACTCAACTTAGGATCATGTTTGTCCAAACACACTTAGCTGAGGAGTTTTGATGGGATCCGGTGCATTAGTGCTGGTATGATCGCACCCTATAGGTCTACGAAGGAGCCACCCTTTCACCAAAATGTTTAAAAGTGAGACGATAATGAGTCGTTAGAAAGGGCTATGTGTCGCGAGTTTTCTAACTAAGTTTATCTTAGTTCATTTTGTAACATATTTCGGTTGCTTTATAGTGTTCTAAAAACATTTCATAACGAGAGCCTATATATGATAAACTCATGTATTTTAGTAGTTCTGTGTCCAAGTGAAACCTTGTAATTTGAACCAAGCTAGGTTCTTATAGTGACCAATTGATGTATGTGTAGTTATATAATAAAGACTAAATAGACCTTCGAGTCTGTTAGGTATGTCCTAAGCCCATCTTGTTAATATGATTCTAGTAATTATGGTTTCGGCGAAATTTTTTGACTTCGATGCAGGTCTACCTCACATCTATGCAAGGAAAAGTTCTGAGAGCAACTAGATCTCTCGATTAATATGACCGCTTAAATCGCAGTGTCGTGCTTATGCCTAGAATAGAGTAGCACCAACGGATACTCATGAACCTAATTTACAAGGTCTTGTGAGCGGTATGAACTCTACTCACGATGATCCGTCCCTTG
Organism: Lactuca serriola; assembly: GCF_051521515.1. Lineage (NCBI taxonomy): Eukaryota > Viridiplantae > Streptophyta > Magnoliopsida > Asterales > Asteraceae > Lactuca > Lactuca serriola. The sequence continues at coordinate 232,073,237 of NC_136410.1, forward strand.
CGATACCTGAGGCAAAGTCAATGCACCTTGCAGCTCTGCCAATCGATGCTTGGCTGCAATCCTCCTCTCTTAGGATGTCGTGTGTCTATCATGTTACTCTCTTGCCTCTGCCTGAGCTGTGATAAGGTTCTAAAAAGAATTTTGGCCTCCGAAATAGTAGTCTATCTCCAAGTCTCGGGTACGTGAGACAATAGGGTCTGTAGTAGCGCGCAGTTTCCGAACTCGGGTTGTAGTCTACCTGTTTTAATCCCTGATGTTCGCGATCTATCGGGTCTTCGCCGGGAGGGCTCTGTCAGTCGGTCCCCCGTGGTTGAGGTCATAGCACCCTCGTTGGTCTCTACATGGTGGTTGTTGTCATTGTTGTCGACATTCATCCCTCGATCACGGTTGCCCAACGCGGCACAGGTTCGATGTAGTCGAAACGGTTCGCGGAAACCCTTGCTATGCATGGAGGATTGATTACCTCCGGTTCCGCTTCTGGTTCTTCTCATAACCATTCACCATTTCTCGGGTTCGTATTGGGAAAGTAGGGGTCACCCGGTTATTAGGATCTTGCTATGTTGAACGTGCGAGAATAGGAGTAAGAAGGTAATTATTGGACGAACTATCTAGATAATTATTAGATGATCTGAATCACTTTATATCAATACTTATGTAGTGTGTACCAGTTATATGAAACCAAGGCAGGATAGTCCTTCGAATAGGTGACTCTTACTCCAAATCCACAATCCAACAAGAACAGGAAATAAAGCAACAGTCACAGATTCTGAGTCTATAACGCCTAAATTTCATATAACTTTAGCGTATCTACTTAACAACTATTGACCTACTTGATAGAGACCTGTTTAGTTCTCATGTAAGCACTTATAGTAACACAAAATACTCCCATAGTATTAAAAACTCATGTTCTGTCCTAATGTTCTCATTGTGGTAGTGTTGGTAAGTTTTTAGACTTGTCGCCATATCACAACCATTCTTGGGCATATGTTAATCACTCCTCGGACCAGCATAGTTGATTAGGCTATGCCACTCCCAAGACTGACCATACATCCCCGAGCTTACATGTGATATTCAACAATCATTACTTTTGTTTTGTTCTAGAATGATGTTGACCTTAGTATGTATGCATGCATGTATACTTTTAACAAGAAACTATTTATTTCTAAAAGTATAGTTGTTTTGAAAACTTTAAATCAGAGACCTTAGTCCCAATGCATTTATAGTTTGTATATCTTATGTGGGTTGATATACTTAGTTCACTATAAACAACACATTGATACCAATCTGTCACACCCCCAAACCAAGGATGGCGGAAACGTCCGGGGGTGGAGGACTTCATGTATAGTATCACAACAACGAGTATAATAGTGCTCAATGTAAATACATCCATCATAAATATAATTGAGAAAGTTACATCATAGCAAGTTTACATGTTTCAAAATCAATTACATTATGATGACAAAATGAACTGTTTGACGATTTATCATCCCATCCTCAAAATGCTGTTGGTTTTCCTATTTCACTGATTTCCTGAGAATACAAGGAGTTTTGAAAAAGTGTCAACAATTAAGTTGGTGAGTTCATAAGAGTTTTGTTTTAGAATGAAACCGTTTTCCTTGTAAAAGCAACAAAGTATGTTTCCAGAAAATCCAATATTTTCCTTATTATGTATGAAATGAATGCTTCTATGTTATGCGATAATGAATCCTAGAAAAACTCATAGATTCCTTCTATAATTACTCAGCGTATATAAATTATATAAAAATTAAGTTAAATAAACCGTTGAATATAATGGGTCTGCCCCAGGTCCACAACCAAACGAGGAACAGGAAATAAGGCGGGCCCACCAATTCTAAGTCGATTGTGACTAGATTCTTGTAAAACTCTAACATATACACTTAGCAATTATAGTTGAAGTCTAACAATTCTAGATAAAATATAGTTTTAATATCATGAAAACTATTTCATATGAACCTGGTACTTTGTATTTGTACCCCTTTTTGTATGAAAACCTGGTACTTTCTATTTGTACCCGTTTTTGTATGAAATCAGTACTTTGTATTTTCACCCCTTTTCGTATAAAACCAGTACTTTGTATTTGTACCCCTTTTCGTATGAAAACCTAATACTTTGTATTTGTACCCCTTTTGTATACAACCGGTACTTTGTATTTGTATCCCTTTTGCATATGAAAACCTGGTACTTTGTATTTGTACCCCTTTTTGTATGAAAACCTTTTGTAATGTAAATGAATATAAACTAGACCTATTATAGTTTATCAAGATGTTTGAAATGTATAAGCAACCTAACTATACTTATTATAGTTTAATATGTTTGTTTGTGGTGTATAAGAACCCTTTTCTATGTAAGTCGAATGTATAGCAAAATATAACTAGGTTTATCTTGCTTTGTTTTGTACTAATGGTAATGATGGAGGATTCTTACACCTCAGTGAGTATTTTCTGTTATATAATTATACCACAACAAGAAACACATGTAAAATATGAAGTCATCAAATATTTAACACTTTGCTCAACATGTTACAAAGTGTGTTGAAAGTTATAAGCTGTTAACTAGTTTTTAAATTTTCTACATTGTTTTAGAAAGATCATAGAAAAATATTACGAAGTCGAAAATTGAATCCATAAATTCTGAAGATCCTAAATGTGTCTAGTTTATTTATAATTTTGTCATGATTTTTGAAAGCCTTTAACTTGTGTTAAAATGTTCATATTCACAGACTGGTCCAGATTTGGTCTTGAAATGATAGGCTGTTTTGCAAAAATCACCATGAATTGTAGAAAAATCGTGTGGAGATGTGCAAGTAGTCATTTTAAAGCTAAGAACTGGGACTACCAACTAAAATAGTTTTGAAAAATAAAATGTTTAAGTTGCCCAAAACAGTCCGTGAATGGAGTTGAACTTTTCTGATGAAGGATGTTAAATTAGTTTAGTTGTGTTCTTGGTGTTTTAACCTGTATTACCCCCACCCCCCCTAAACACTTAAGAAAACATGAAAATGTAGGGGTATGAACTCACTTTATATGATTTCAGTAGATGAGTGTTGAAGACGAGAAGTATTCAACTCAAGAACACTTGAAAGATCACTTGAAGATTAGAAGATCTAACATGAATGTGATGATGTTTGTGTAAGGAATCAATGAGTTGAGTAAAAGGGAAGTGTGATAATCATAACGAGGGTGATGATACTTACCAAAATGAAGGAGAAAAGCTGGTGAATGCCTTGGAAATCTCGAATTTTAGTGAGAGAATTTGAGAGAAATGTGGTGTTTGATTTGTGGTGGAAATGAGTGAAGTGAGTGAAATGAAGAGAGAGAGAGAGAGAGAGAGAGAGGATTTCCCAGCTCTTTGGGTAAGAGTTTGATGGAAAAATGAGTGGAAAAGGACCACGAAGTGACTAGGAGTGGTGGGGAGGACCATAGCTGGTCAAAGGAATGGGCATGGGGTGGTTGTTTGTGTCAAATATTATGGCAAGATCCACACTCCACCTCATGATCTCCCTTAATGGATTTTATTCTTAAATAAATATTTTCATAAAAATATGTTTATATTATGAATATTTAGGGTCTTATATGTTAAAATATGATTATTGGAGAAAATCCCACGTTAAAATAGTTAAAATGGGCTTAAAATGTTAAAAATATTGAAAACCGGGAAGGGAGAGCTGAAATCCGAAGTTCAGGACATGGCTGCTGAAGGGTTTCGTTGCTGATGCGGAAGGCTCGTTGCGGTCCGAAGTGAAGCTCGCTGCGAGGCTTGGTTTCGGGTTCAGTGGCTCCGCCTTCGTGGCTGCGGTCTTGACGGCTGCGGCTCTCGGCTTCGGCTCGGTGGCTGCGGCTGGATGGTTGCGGCTACTCAGGGACCTCGGACTCGGTTTAAGTGGCCTCGGATCCAAGAGGACTTGGCCCCTATAGAGAGGCTTCGGCCCTAAGGGGCTATTTTCCAAACTATCTCCTCTCTTTGAGTGGTTTCTCATCAAACCAAGTACTAGGATGCCCTCAAATGATCAAAATAAATCGAAAGGGGTTTTGAGAGAGATTTTAGGAGAGATTTTCACAATCTTAGAGAGATTTCTCATACAAAGAGAGATTTGGGAGAGATTTCACATACTTGGAGAGATTTCTCATACAAAGAGAGATTTCGGAGAGATTTCACATACTTGTAGAGATTTCTCATACAAAGAGAGATTTGGGAGAGATTTCACATACTTGGTGAGATTTCTCATACAAAGAGAGATTTGGGAGAGATTTCACATACTTGGAGAGATTTCACATACAAAGAGACATTTGGGAGGGATTTCACAAACTTGGAGAGATTTCACATAAAAAGAGACATTTGGGAGAGATTTCACATACTTGGAGAGATTTGGGATTGCGGAAGATAGAGCAAAAGAGATAGAGAGAGGCTTCTTTTATGACCTTTTTGAGCGCTTGGCTCCGCAACGCAAGGTTCGTAAGCTCCGTTAAGCCATGTTTAAGGACCTTACACACTCCCATTGAGTACGCAACAATGTTTTACCGGTTTGGTTCGTTACTTACCACGGTTTTAGGTTAAGGAAATCTAGATGTACGAACTTTTCCATTTATGATCTCTCATTAGAATAGCGAGTTGTATAGTAATTACCCAACTTAAGCCCAAGTACACAAGGTTTAGTTGGGTTGACCGGTTTGACTTGTTGACTTTATTTGACTTTGACTTGACCAAAATTTGACGGTTGTCACATTAGTTGATCCGAAGATGGTGCCATCAACATAAATTTGGACGACCATCAAGTGGTCATCGTCTTTCTTGCGAAAGAAGGTTGGGTCGACCGATCCCTATTTAAATTTAGCTTGTTTTAAAAAACAAATTAGAGTTTTGTACCAAGCTCTTGGAGCTTGCTTTAGACCGTAAACTGCCTTGTCCAGAACGTAATAGTGGTTCGGATATTTTTTGTTTATGAACCTTGGCGGTTGTTCTACATACACAGTTTCTTGTATTTCCCCATTTAGAAATGCACACTTCACATCCATTTGATAAACTTCAAAGTTTTCGTGTGCTGCGTATGCAGAAAGATGCGAACAGATTCCAACCTTGCAATGGGTGCAAAGGTTTCTTCGTAGTCGATGCCTTCTTCCTAAAAATATCCCTTTACTACGAGTCACGCCTTCTTTCTTATCATATTGCCTACCTTATCCATCTTGTTGCGAAATACCCATTTAAGACCAACAACGGATGCATCATTTGGAGTGGGAATAAGTCTCCAGACCTTGTTTCGTTCGAATTCATTAAGCTCCTCCTGCATTTCTTGCACCCAATCAGAATGATCAAGAGCAATTTGAATGTTTTTAGGTTCAATTTTGGAGATAAACAAATTGAACATGCAAAATTCCACTTTACAGAATAGTGCAGTTCGCTTCGTCTTTTGTTGATCTCTCGTAAGAACACCTGAAGACGAATCTCCTATAACTTGAGTTTTTGGATGATCTTTGGTCCATTTAGCCAATGAAGGGTAATTAGGATCATATGTTGGATCCAATTCAACATTCACTTCTTCAAACTCTGACTACACATCCGAATCATCATTCGCATTTTCATTCTCCCCCTCGAATGATGTATGTATATCTTCTTCTGGATTCGGATTCTCCCCCCCTGGAAAGATGGTTCTAGGCTGACTTCAGGGGTTTCGTTATCCCCCTAAACATGTGTATCATGTGAGGATGTTGAAGTAGAATCCTCCCCCTACGATGTAGCATTCACATTTGTAGGTTGAGATGGAACTTCAGGGTCTTTCGGAGTGAGATATTCCTGTTCCATTTCTTTCGTAGCATCTTTAATGATTTTATGTAAATTGTCTTCCCTATTGTCTGTTGCTTTAGACTATGGGGAGATTGCATTTTTTTTGGCTCATCGAATAGGTACAAGAACTCCTCGTTAAGATTGGAGAGTGGGAGGGTAGCAGGATTCGGTTTAGGAAAGAGCTCCTGTGTTGGACTATCATTCTTCTGACACTTCATCATGTAATTATCGCCGAACGTAACATAGTAGGTTTCTTCTATCCTTTTGGACCTTTTGTTGAGAACCCTATATTCTTTAGAAGTCAAAGAATACCCTAAGAAAATACCTTCGTCGGCCTTTACATCGAATTTGTTCCTTTGCTCCTTTAAGTTGAAGATAAAGCACCTGGAACCAAAAACATGGAAAAACTTGACATTAGGTTTTCGATTATTAATAAGCTCATAAGGAGTGACAAAGAATCACTTATTGAGGATAGATTGGTTTTGGGTAAAGCAAGTAGTTCCTATCACATCTACCCAGAAGTAAAGCGGTAGATTCGCAAATGACAACATGTTTCTCGCAGCTTCGCAGAACGTGCGGTTTCGTCTTTCAACGACACCATTTTGTTGAGGAGTATAAGGGGCCAAAAAATTGTGAGAGACTCCTTTAGCAGTAAAAAAGTCTTCAAACACTTGGTTTTTCAATTCTAAACCATTGTTACTGCGAACGTTACGAACCAGCTTTCACAATTATAGCTCGATTTGCTTTATAAAGTCCCTGAGCTTCGGAGTGACTTCGGATTTCTCCTTAAGAAAATGCACCAAATTGAATCTGGAAAAATCATCTACAATTAGGAGTATATATCTATTACCACCAATGCTTTCAATTGCAGAAGGACTATAAAGGTCTATATCCAAAAGTTCAAGTGGCTCTATAACTTTCGTATTCACAATCGTTGGATGACTCTTTCTGCTCTGTTTCCCATTTTGCAGGCTGCAAAAAGATGTTCTTTATCATACTTCAGGATCGGAAGACCTCGCACATAATCACCAAGAACAAGCTTGTTGATATCTTTAAAATTGAGATGCGAAAGCCTTCAGTGCCATAGCCAGCTACCATCAGTGGAAGCTTTTGTAAGTAAGCAAATTGCAGGCTTCCCTTTGATGGGGTTAAGATTAAGGGGATACATTTCTCCTTTTCACTTTGACTTTAACAGAACATTTTTGGTTGTCTTTTCAATAATTTATGACCCTTCGTCGTCGAATAAAACTCTTAATCTTGTTCCCACCACCAACTGCGGAACACTAATGAGGTTGTGTTGTAGTCCTTCCACATACGCGACCTTGAGAATGGGAAACTCTCCATTGGTTATCATCCCATAAACCTTTAGTGCTCTAAACTCTCGCAGTTCCTCCTTCCTACCTGTCAAGTGACACGAGCAGCCACTGTCGATGTACCATTCAGAGTCAACTTGCTCGTCACGTATTACTTGTGAAAATTAAGCAGATTTGAGAACCCAAAGTTTTTTGGGCCCTCGTGAGGTTTTCACAAGAAAAGAAATAGTAGGATCAACCAGATAAGTTCGTTTTATTAAGGTTTTTTTTATCTTTCTTTGTGATTTGAAAAACAGTAATCCTTTTGTCTTTTGAGTTTGTATCCTTGGTGAATAGTTTATTTTGTTTATTTTGGTTTTGTTGTTTGACAAATTTCTTCTCATCTCTCTTTTGATTAGTTTTGGATCTTTTGAGAGAAACTTTAGACTCTGAAGTTATCTTTCCTTTTCCTTTAACATCTTGCGCAGTCTCGGCTAAATGTGAAACATTCTTTTTAGGAAAAAAATGAGACTTGGTATTCTGCACAGGTTTCGCATGATTTGAAAAGGATGATTTTTGAAAAACTTTTTGATACGAAACATGAGGAGACTGATTTCATTGAAAACTCTTAGAGTTCGCAGGGGAAGTGACTTTTGCATTTGGATTGGATTTTTCTATATGAACAAAGTTGGGATTCTTAGACTACCAAAACTGCTTTCTTTCATTGAGATTTTTTTTATATCTAGCATTTCTTTGGAATTTTTGAGTTGCGAACGACTCAGATGATTTGTGAATACTAGCCCTAGGTTTTGACTTTCTTGTAGGGGTTTCGGTCCAAACAGACGATGTGTCACTTGGAATGTTCTTAGTTCCACTGGGACTTCCTTTTTTGTAGCTTGAATTGACATTTTAGGGGTTCTGCTACGTATCTGCTCTTTGTTTTCCACAAAGTCATTTCAGATAAACCGTTGGTTTCATCTTCATTGCCGATTGGAGCAGACAAGAAGAACTCATCACAGCCATCTTTGTTATTATCTTTGACCATGGACGTTAATTCAACTGTTTGATTTTTGTTCGGTCCTTTAATTGTAAAAACTTGGTTAGCAACAGTTTGAACTTCCGGAAAAACAGTTGCTTTAACTTTTACAACTTTAGATTTGTTCTCATAAACACGTGCATATTAAATTGAATTCTCAGAAATTATGACTTTTGCAGTTACATGTTCGTTTTCAACAAACTTAGAGCAGTCAACCTCATCCTCCACAGAGATTTCACTCATATCACTTTTATCGTCGAATTCAGAAGCGTTTTCAACATCAAGTTTATTTTCCAAACCCAACTTGGTGCTTAATGAGTCAAACTTCTGTATAGTTTCAGATTTAATTTGCTCTTTGTCTTTTTCATCCAAAAGTTGTTTAAGCATGTTTTTGTGATTTTTGGACTTTATCAAAGATTCGATTTTGCACAGTCCTATTATGTATGCATTTGAGGTTTCATCTGATAAGATGATGGATTCGCACCTGTAAAACTCTGTGTCAATTTCGTCCTCTTTCAATTTGAGAAAGGGAAAAATCATGTTGTGAATTTTCTTTCCAATATGACAATTAAGATGCAACTGAGTGATGTTAAAATAAAGTCTTTTGGCAATCAAACAAAAAATGTTACGTTGTTTTAAAAGACCTAAATTATCTCTCTGCAAGTAAATTGACTCATCCCTAGACTTAGACAAATTAGACTCCAATTTTTCAATCCACATGCATCTCTCTTCACTTTTTGACAAAAACTTACCGAGTTGATCGGTTAAGTTTGAATTTGTTAAACGCGTTTGGTTTAGACTATCATTGAAACTGGAAAATGTTTATTTTAAGTCGTTCAAGTTAGTTTCATATCTAGACACATGAATATTCAGAGATTCAAGAATAGAGTTTACCTTGTTGATCACCTGCTCGCACTCGCTTATCTGCTCAAGAATTGGTTTCGTAGCGAAACAGCTATCAGCGCTACGTCCACCATCATTTGCATAACCTCTCATCTCTAATACTTCATTGGTAACCATCAAAAACCTTCCATTGAACTGTGCAACTTCATCCTTCGCTAGGAAGCTCCTTCCATAAGTAGGTCTGCGAACCTCTTCATCTTCAGAGTCATTCGACCAAACCTCAACTCTGCCAAAGTCATCTTCTGCTTCATTTTCCTGCATAATCAATGCAGGCATGGTGTTATCAACGTTCTTTTTTTTATCTCGTCCAGCTTTCAGAGATAATATGTCTCGTCATCCTCTCCCTCCTTCTTCTCGTTCATTCTTCTCAACATGTATTCCTTGGCTAGATGGTTTTTGCCATGACAGTTATCACACTCATAGTCGGAGTCCCCCATAAGCTTTTTATCCTTCTTCGCTTCTTCTTTCTGAGAGTTATTCACACTCTCCTCCATTACCTTTTCAGAGCTATAGCTGCCCTGCCAGTTTCGGTTTTTGTTGAGACCAAAGTTCTTCTTTTCAAATATCTTTGGATTTGACACCATCATAGAAAACTCCTCCTTAGAAAGTTTACAATCAGAGAGATCAGACGCCGAACCATCATCATCTGCTGCCTTTTTACCCTTTACAACAAGGGCCAGTGATCCCATCCCAAAAGCTATATTCCCTTCTTTCGTCACTTCATCTTCATGTGACTTCAGTATTCCAACTAGCTTCGCCAATGTATAGTTCTTGAACTACTCATGTGCTTATACAGTAGAAACAACAGCCTTCCATTTAGATCTTAGCCCGTTCATGAACGTGACTTTTTGCTCAATTAGTTCACGTCCAATCTTGTGCTTCATCACCCTACTGAGAAGATTATTATAGCGATTGAAAGTTTGATCCAGACGCTCTTCAGGATTTTGTACAAATGCTCCAAACTTTGAAAGCAGTATAGTTCCTTAAGCCTATCCCAAATGGCTTTTGTTGTGTGACATGAACTAACCAAACGAAAAGTGTCTAGTGGTAAAGCAAACCTGATGATCCTCATTGCTTTAACGTTGCTTATCAGCCTATCCTTTTCATCTTGTGATACGTCTTTAACATCAACAAGAAGCTTGTTGTAGTCGGCTTGAGTTTTGATTTCTCTTTTTGTTCCTGTATGAGTAAACGTTTGGACAGTAATGGCTTCCCATATCAGATAGCCATTGTCTTCAAGTCCAAGGGCGTAATCTTCAAAATGCAATGACCAAAATTCATAATCATTGAGGAAAAGAATAGGGATTCTGGTTATAGATCCAATGTTGCTTGAAAGATTTATGGAGTTAACGTGAGAATCGCCTGACATGTTTAAAGGTCGATTAAATCCTATATGAATCAGATGTGTAAACTAAAATGGTTTTTGGGTAATATAAAGATCAAATATCAGCTTCAATAACAATGATGACGGCTAAACCAGATCCAATAATAGCAGAAACCCTAAAAACTCTTTCAACATAAGAGATGCGCTGTTACATCCTGTTTCAGATCGTCCATGATTTAGAGTTCGGGGGCTGCAACCCAGGAATGAGGAAGCCTCGGGGCTACAACGAGTTCCTAGAAGCATAGGGCTTCTCGTCACCTTTCCGTGGATATGAGATTCATTGGAAACAGGGTTATATCGAGGAAATTATGGATGTTTGAAGTTCTGACAAGATAGGTCCCTTATTTGAGAAAGGTGGCAGCTGAGTACGTTGGGCGTACGTGTGTGTATGCATAGCGTACTCATGTGCGTGACTTTTAAGCGGAGCCACCTAGTATGTTGGGCGTACCAGAGGGTACGCTGGGCGTACCAGGCACATTGTGAAAACCCTAATGGGGGTGTCCCTATATAAAGAATAAGATGACCTCATTCCTGGCTACCATCCTCAGACAATCAACCCTCTCAAACCCTATATACTCGTCTATTGAGCTTGTGTGTCCATTTGTGAGATATTGAGTGATCTTGTGTTTCTTTGGAGTGAAGGAGCCTTGAAGAAGAAGGAGTGGGATTCCAGGCTTTGGATCTGAGCTTATCTGAGTTGGAAGCTTCATGTGGAGGTATAAAGCTCAAAGCGTTCCCACTCTTTTGATTTGTGCATCATTTTAGTGTATTTTAGGGTTTTAGTCCCAAATTTGGAGACTTTATGAGATATTGAGCTCTAGAGTTTATTATCAGCTCCTTTGAGTATCTTAAGTGGTGTTGAGTCATAAAATCGAGACTTGGATGTTTGAATCAATCCATGCATGAGATATGAGCATTTTGAGATAAGAGAGTGAGAGTCTTGGGCGTTTGTGACTTTATCAACCATGAAAAGGCTTAAAGTCATAGACTTTATGGGGTAAGAGCCTCTAGGGAGTCCAGATCTGTGATATGAGATAAGGTATTAACGGGTTAAGACTAAGAAAGTGAGAAAATCCATACTGGACGTACGCCGAGCGTAAGCCTAGTACGCCCCGCATACTGGGTTGGTGTCCCCGATTAGATTTCATGCATGCTTGTGTACACTAAGCGTACCAAGGGAGGCACACCCCGCGTAACCTCACTATGGGCTTTTTGGGCTAAATCTTATATTGGGCCTTAAGGGTTGGGCCTGGATCTTTGGGCTTGTGTACTAGTGATTTTGAGCAGAGAAATATTATATATATATATATATATATATATATATATATATATATATATATATATATATATATATATATGCCTTGGGCCCTTGTGTTGGGCTTGTTTCTTGGACTTGAGAGTTGGGCCTTGGGAGAGCCCATTCATTATTGGGCTTTGGTCAGCCCAATGAGTTTTAGGTTATTGATGGGCTAGCTAATGGACTACCTTTAGATCTAAAGAGTGAGTATTTGGACTTAGATCTTAATTGGGTAATTGTGGATTTTGGTCCGGTGTTAGAGGTCGGTGCAGCAGCAGCATCTATAGGGGTTGTTCATCATCCGAGGTGAGTCTTCTCACTATACTTACCATGAGTGGTATCTTTGTGTGACGGAGGTGTTTTATGTGCTTACTTGTGTATTGTGATATTCTGCATTATGTCTTTGTGATTTATGTTGAGTATTATTATTATGAGCTCATTGAGTTAGGAGCGGAAGGTCCACCCGAGTTGTGGGACCGGAGGGTCTCCACTGAGACACATTAACCAAAGGGTCGTATTGAGTTAGCCTTGAGTGGCTAATGTGATGTGTGTGGTATTTTGAGGAACTCACTAAGCTTCGTGTTTACCGTGTTATGTGATATGTGTTTCAGGTTCTTCTCAAGATCGCGGGAAGGCGTCGGCTTGATTGTACACACCAGAGAAAGAGTTATGTTTTGAGGATCCTAGATTATTAATCAAATAATTATGGAGTTGCGTTTTGTAAATTAAATAAATGGGATTTTTGTGAAATGTGTTATGAGATTTATGTGATTTTTAAATGAAAATTTTGTTTGAAAATATAAGGTGTTACAAGTTAGTATCAGAGCCTTAGTTTGAGGGATTCGGATGCACCTTCGGGTATGTCTGGACTCAAACTGAGGATTTGAGAAAAATTTTCAAAAGAAATGATTATTCTAAAACGAGCAAGAGTTTCTAAGAGAAAAACGAGAAGGAGCAGTGTGTACAATCAGCCAGAGTCCGAACGTTGATTTCCCAAAATACCCTTACTTATTTGTGTTTTGAGTTATTATTGAGATATTAGTGATGCATGCTAGAAGATAGGCTAGGTATTTCATATTTTAGAGCTAGAGTTGTCTGATTTCTGATGCCTTAGCCTAGGAATTGTTGTTATCTGTGATGTGCTTTGAGTATGTGCGGAGTAAGAGTACTATCCAGCAGGAATCTTTTAGATAGAACTTTCAGTAGAAGAGTAATCTAGGAGAGATACCTAGATATGCATTGGAGGATCCTACTGAGGGAGTAGTTAGATACCCACGAGGGGTAGGGTTGCTTGAGTTCGGTGATACCGTTTGAGTGCGAATAGAGCAAGTGGAGTTGTAACCTAGAGTCGTTTTACGTGTTGGTGGAGATTATTTGATGCCCGAATGCTACTTGCTTTGAGCTTTGTGGAACTCTTCATGATGGGAGTCAACTACTAAGTGAATGTGACAATATTTAGGAGGTAGATGGTTGGCATCATAAGGAGTTATTCAGCAGCTGATGGCAGAGAAGTGTGAGAACCTAGGAAGAGCGTAGGGAGTGACTTTAGTCATGAGAGTACGTTGATAGAGGAGAGTATTCGCTGGGTAGCGACCAGGTGTATCGGGATTGGTGATCAAGAAGGTTGATCAGCTACTTAGAAAATATGGGACGTCGATCCGTGTGGAAAGTATGGGTAGATGTGACTGGTAGTATGGGCCCATACTACTGAAAGCAGAGGACCCATACTCGAAATAGGGAGAATTCCAGAGGTTCTAAGTAGCAGATTGAGAGGTGATAACTTGGTTCGAGTACCATGATTCGTGGCAGATTGAGAGGCGATAACATGGTTCGACTACCATGATTTGTTGCAGATTGAGAAGTGATAACATGGTTTGAGTATCATGATTCGTGGCAGTTAGTGCTTCAGAGTTTACCAATTATCCCATTGTGATTGATTGGACTGAGAAAATATATATGATAGAGTGTGGGGCTAGAGGGCCATGTCGAACGAGTTTCAATGGAGCATGCCTTGAGAGGGAAATCGAGTTAGTTTTCGAGAGATTTTATTGGTGAGGTGCCAGTTGGAGTCGCAAGACTCAGGGATAAGTAGAGATGATACTTATTAGAGGATCGCGGTCTGAGTTGAGCAATCGACTGGTAGATGAGTACGTCACCTTCTGTGACAAGAGTTGCGCTGTACCCGTTTCCTGGGAGAATCAAAAGAGATAACGAGCTTACGATTTCAGAGTTAGGAGGTAAACCCCGTAGGGTAGCATAGGGTTGCAACCTTTTCACCAGAGTATTTGGGCAGTATGTTTGCTGCGAGGTATTTCTTATACCATGAGAGAGTCATTAGTGGGACTTAGATGGAAGAGAACAAGGAGGTGACTTATTGAGGGAGGCATACTTTTAGCAGTAGTTCCAGGTGATTAAGAGGAGTATATCGGGGCGGTGGCCCTCGTTGTCTATGTTGTGTATCGACTGTGAGAGTGAGGTCTCTTGCTTTTATGATGATTCCTGCGATGGGAGGCTGGTCGAGGAATCAGAGAAAAGGTGTGTGATAGTGCATTATTTCCATATTGAGAGTCAGGACTAATTCGGAGCAGTTGAGGTATCCGACGGTGTGTCGGTCTAAGGCTTCGAGATAACTAGAGGCAATCACGTTGGGAAGATTCTGAGATTTTTGTCTGAGTTACGGGATATTTGGAGTTGTGGGGTTTCCATCGGGAAGATCATTGAGTGATTATGTGGTACGTTCCAAGAGCAAGTTTGATGTACCTGGTGAAACAGTCTATGGAATAGATTATTGGTATGCTAATTGGTGATGGTTCGAACCCTGAGTGGGGGAGAACTAGGTATTATATTGAGAGGATCATCGATCCGTTCAAGTGCAGTTAGAGAACTGGTTATGGAGATATGCGGTGCGGACACATGAGACCTGGGTTATTGGTGGATGAGGCGAGGTGTAAGGCGAGATGATGTGTGTGTATGTACTTAAGAAAGGATGAGTGAATCCACGGCAGGTGGCCGTTGGTCAGATAATTTATTGCGGCCAAGGATTTTTTGGGTTTGCAAATGTTGATTTCGAGGCGGTTGGGTTGCTGAGTTCAGGGTGCAATAGTTAAGATTTGCGGGTATAGGTATAGAATGTGATCTATACTCCTGGAGGGGCCGCAGTTGATTTGTCAACCAATTTCAAAGTCGGTATGAGTAGTTTCATAAGGGAGGTGATCAGTAGAGGATGGATCTTCGGATTTTCGTCAACGTGTTTCCAGTAAATGATGATTCCTCCTTGTTTCAAATTGTGTGATGGGAGTATTTTGAGGTTTCTATTTGCGTGAGTGGAAGATCAGTGGTTGAGGCAAGACATCGTGAGATGTTGTGATGGTGTACCGAGGTACCCGAGTATGATGTCCTAATTTTTGGTCATGTTGAGACTCGAATTGTGAAATGGATATTTTGGAGTACCAAGTGACTTTTTGTTCCAATGGGAACCCATCGGTTAATTGTCGCAGGAGTGGGACTGTCTAAGGGTGTATATGTGCTAAGAAAAGTGCCTTGCCTACGATAACTTACATAAGGAATGATTGTGCATAAGCTGGGTGGGTGTAAGCACCTATCTATGTTGAGCTACGGAGCATGAGTTGGTGAACTCAGTGTAGTGATGACTTGATGATAAGAGTATGGGGCGATAAGAGAGCAAGTGGATCCGAGTGGGAGTAATCGCTTAGGATTATCAGGAAAAACCATGGAGTGATCCCGTGGTGAGTCAGTGAGCGAGAGAGTGTTGTAAGACTATGGGGAGCTGTAGCACCCATGAGTTAGTGGGAGAGGGTATCATGGTACTGCAGGGAGCCGTAGTGCTCACTAGTCAGCAAGAGAGTGTTGTGATACTGCGGGGAGCCATAATATTCACTGGATAGCAGGAGAGTGTTGTGATACTGCAGGGAGTCGTAGTACTTACTAGTTAGCGAGAGAATGTCATGGTACTACGGGGAGCCATAGTATTCACTGGTTGGCGAGAGAGTGTTGTGATACTGCGGGGAGTCGTAGCATTCACGAGTCAGTGAGAGGGTGTCATAAGTCTGTAGTGAACCGTAGCATTCATGAGTCAATAAAGGAGCGTCTTAAGACTACGGGGGTAAACGTAGCACTCAGTAGTCAATAGGAGAGAATACTGTTCTGTGGGGAGTTGTAGTATTCACTAGTGAGAGTATGACGCAGAGGAGTTCTTAGGATTGGGTAGCCTTACCACTTGTGTCTTCGGGCACCTAGTTGTCAGACCAGGGACGAGACTGGGGTCTCCATGACGGTCGGGAATCGTTATATCCCAGGTTGAGTAGGGATTATCATGATTGGAAGGAATTGGAGAGATGGTGTATGCATAAATTCGCGAATCGCGAGTATGGGTTGAGTATCAGATTGGAAATGATTGGTTCCAATTCTACTACTGAATCAGACTCTAGAGTTGAGTTTCGGACAATTTGTGTATTGAGTAGGTGAGATGAGGTTCCGGATTTGTATCTAGGTTTCATTTTGAGTATTGATCTCCATCTGATGTCTTAGACCAGAGTTGGTCAATTTCGTTGGTATGGGAAGAACCACGAGACACATGGAACCAGTAGGTGGTAGACGACAGAGGTCGGAGGTGAGACGTCTTCAGATGAGGTTGTAGTATTCTCTTGGGGTAAAGAAAACCTCGTGACTTGTGTGTCACGATTGGCCAAGATATTTATTATGAGAAGGAAGTCGGTAAGTCGTTTTATTGGGTGTGCAGTGGGTAACCTCTAGAGGTTCAACTATTGGGTCGGGAGTTGACCTGGTGCCCAGTGTTGGAGGGGACATTTGAGAGGAACTGGGGCTTATGATTAAGGGTGTCAGAAGATCGTTCCGAGCTGGCTTGATCGCTTTCTTGTGTTCTGATAACTGTTCAGGCGATGGGTCCTTAGTGGGATATGACATTTTCGTTCCTTTTGAGGTACAGCCGAGATCGATCAAAGAATCAGAATTGGTAGTGTGTTCTTAGAGTTTGTTATTCTGTGAGCGATTAACATGATGATATTTTGAGAGGGTGGTCTGGTAGGGAGACAAACCACAAGAGTTTTCAAGTTCTAGAGAGACAGATCGAGTACCGCAGCAGTAGAAAGGTCTGGCCTTCTTCGGGGTCGGGAGTTCCTGTTGGGTTCAGGTGTTTTTGGAAAAGATTGTTGTATGATATGAGGTCCTTTCACTGGTTCTTGTCGGTTTATTGGGTTCGATCTATGTGTTGATAAGGAGCGATTTCGAGGGCGGAATCTAATTCAAGTGGGGGAGAATTGTAACATCCTGCTTCAGATCGTCCGTGATTTAGGGTTCGGGGGCTGCAACCCGGGCATGAAGAAGCCTTGGTGCTGCGACAAGTTGCTATAAGCGTAGGGCTTCTCGTCACATTTCTGTTGATATGAGGTTCATTGGAATCGGGGTTATATCGAGGAAACTATGGAAGTTTGAAGTTCTGACAAGATAGATCCCTTATTTGAGAAAGGTGGCAGCTAAGTACACTGGGCGTACGTGTGTGTATGCTTAGCGTACTCATGTTCCTGACTTTTAAGCAGAGCCACCTAGTACGTTGGGCGTACCAGAGGGTACGATGGGCGTACGCCGAGCGTAATCCTAGTACGCCCCTCGTACTGGGTTGGTGTCCCCGATTAGATTTCGTGCATGCTTGTTTATGCTAATCGTACCAAGGGAGGTACGCCCCGTGTAACCTCGCTGTGGGCTTTTTGGGATAAATCTTATATTGGGCCTTAAAGGTTGGGCCTGGATCTAGGGTCTTGTTTACTAGAGATTTTGAGCAGATAAATATTATATATCTGCCTTAGGCCCTTGTGTTGGGCTTGTTACTTGGACTTGAGAGTTGGGCCTCGGGAGAGCCCATTCATTATTGGGCCTTGGTGGGCCCAATGAGTTTTAGGTTATTTATGAGCAAGCTAGTGGACTACCTTTAGACCTAAAGAGTGAGGATTTAGACTTAGATCTTAATTTGGTAATTGTGGATTTTGGTCCAGTGTTAGAGGCCGGTGCAGCAGTAGCATCTATAGGAGCTGTTCATCATCCGAGGTGAGTTTTCTCACTATACTTACCATGAGTGGTATCTTTGTGTGACCGAGTTGTTTTATGTGCTTACTTGTGTATTGTGATATTCTGCATTATGTCTTTGTGATTTATGTTGAGTATTATTATTATGAGCTTATAAAGTTAGGACCAGAGGGTCCACCCGAGTTATGGGACCGGAGGGTCTCCACTGAGACACATTGACCAGAGGGTCGTATTAAGCTAGCCTCGAGTGGCTAATGTGATGTGTGTGGTATTTTAGGGAACTCACTAAGCTTCGTGTTTACTGTGTTATGTGATATGTGTTTCATGTTCTTTTCAGGATCGCGGGAAGGCGTCGGCTTGATTGTACACACCAGAGAAATAGTTATGTTTTGAGGATCCTAGATTATTAATCAAATAATTATGGGGTTGTGTTTTGTAAATTGAATAAATAGGATTTTTGTGAAATGTGTTATGAGAATTATGTGATTTTTAAATGAAAATTTTGTTTGAAAATTTACAGTGTTACATGCGTATAGATTACACAGTTTCCTGCTCTGATACAAATTGTTGAGTTGAAAACTGTAAAGTTCGAATAGATTCAAACAGGTAAAAACAATTAAACACATAATATGAATCAAGAATGCGTCGAATGATTAAAAATCACAGCCTCAGAAGAGCTCGATAAAAAACTGCTTCTATAGAGGCTATGTAGAATTTACAATGACACGATTTTTTCAATACACGATTCATGCACGCATCTTAAATAGTAAAACCCTAACTAATAACTCACGAGTGGAGAGACCCAACTCGGATTTACAAAACAGACTAAACAAAACGCCCAAGAGACGCAGCACTAAATAGCCAACAAACCTCAACAAAGGAGCGAGAGTCTCTGATGTTGCCACCAGGTGGAGCTTGACAAAGGGGCATCAAGAGAGGTTTATAGGGTGCTATCAGTCATCTTAGGAGCAGGTATGGGCTCCTTAGCAAGGTTAACACTCATAGTCTCTATGAAGATTATAGATGAACAATGACATGATCTCCCTTTGGCATCGACTTTGCTAGCTCCTGATGCCGACTGGTGACGTCGCCTCACTTCTCTCCAATCGCTCTCAATTGTATGTCCATTTTACAGATTTTATCTGCAAAAAAGATATCTATTTTAAAGATTGTGGCTAATTTATATATTACTATTTAGAAAATAGTTAATAGGATTTGATATATTTATCTTTTTTGTATAATATAGATTAAACAAATTATCTAAAATCCCAAAGTAATGAAAAAAATGTTTCTGAGAAAGAGATCACATATTTTATTTTCAAAGAAAAAGCTAATTTAAATAGTTTTTTTTTTACTTTATTAAGTTTTTATATTTGTAGTTTAAACTTTTATTTAGATGTCTTTTGATAATTTTATATATTTTTTATAAAATTTACAACGACTTAATAACTAAATGCCAAACACTTTTATGTAAATAAATTTTTAGATTTCAGCTATCAACTCTCATATATCATGTCTTTTTACCAAACATATAATTATATTAACTAATAACTTTTTAATTAAATTCATAAATTGATGTATTATAATAAGCAATAGTAACAAAGAAAAAAAAAACAAATTCAAAGCCGTATTGATTCTATATAAAATTTTCTCCATATTGCTTAGCTAGATAATATTTATATGGATTTAACTAATTTCAAAGAGACGACTCATTATTGGAAAAGAAAGATGTGTGCCGAAAGCAAGCTTGATATCTTATAATATTGAAGCATTTTCATGATTTCTTGTAAGAAAAGGTTAAATTTTATGTGGGTTAATGAAGGAATTTGTATGGATGGTTGTGATTTGGTTCAATAAAGTCGTTGCATTCTCCTTGTTTTAAGTCATAAATGTCAAATCCAACAGTAGAAAGTGTTCTCACGAAGAGACGTCTTCACATGCCTAATCTTTTCTCGATGTTCGTCTTCCCCCCAAAAGACATTAATGTGCCATACTATATATATATATATATATATATATATATATATATATATATATATATATATATATATATATATATATATATATATATATATATATATATATATATATATATAATTCGGTAAATGACCAAAAAAGAGGGGTCCTTTGAAAATAAGAACCATGAAAAAATGGATTTCGGAATTTGACCATAGGATCCGCAGAGCACCCTCTGCGGATCAAGTAAGCCCTCTGAGAAAATTGAACTCCTTTGCGGATCTTGAGTTTTTCAATTTTTTTTTGTTTTTTCAATTTTTTTTCGTTTATAAATATATTTTTTTAAATCACATAAAGTATTATGATTATTATGTAAAAAAATTGACAAAAAATGATAAAAATAATGAACTTATGTTTAATATAAGTCTACAGAACTGTTTGGGAATCCACATAACTGTTATTAGCGTATCAGTGGACACCTCTGCGGATCAGTTATAGAACTGTTTTCTGCGGATCAGTGTATACCTCTGCATAACTGTTAGGGAATACACAAAATTGTTTTTTGCGGATTAGTGTACACCTATGAGGATCAATTATAGAACTGTTTTCTGCGGATCAATGTACATCTCTGCATAACTGTTAGGGAATACACATAATTGTTTTCTGCGGATCAGTGTACACCTCTGCAGATCAGTTATAGAACTATTTTTTGCGGATCAGTGTACACCTCTGTAGATCTGTGTACACCTATGTGGATCAGTGTACACCTTTGTAGATCAGTTATAGAAGTATTTAAGTGGTTTTTTGTGAGTTTGTGAGTTTCAATTACCCGTAGAAGTTGTTTTTTCATTGTGTTTGTGGAGAATGATTTGTAAAATGAGTTTTATTATTTTGTGTGCGGGAGGGTCGTGGCAGTTATTTAATGGTGACGAGGTTTACGTTAGAAATAATGTGAAAACTATGGTTTAAATCTTCCTCCTAACATTGACCATGAAATGTTATTACAAATGGTTAGAAGTAAGGCATGTGTGTTAAATAGTCATATATGTTTGTCTTTTAAACATCCGGAGTTAAGGTATGTCATGGAGCTTGGAGATGAAACCGATGTATTTCAACTGAGACATGTAATGTTTGAATCAAAGAAGACGGTGCATTTGTATTTAATGGTGGTAGGTGAAGAAGCAGAAGAACAAGCTGTGGTTAACAACCAGTTTAATCCAACAAAAACTAATAGAGATCGTAGAGAAAGCCAATGTGATGGAAACCGTTCAAGGGGAAGAGGAAATGAAGTGTCAGTGGGTTATGAAAAAAAACTTTCGGTTACTAATAAATTTGTATCTGATAATGATACTTTTGTATCAGATAATGATAAAGAAGCAAAAGTGGGCATGGCTAAATTACAACGTCAAAATTTTTTCGAGTTTGGAGAAGTTCCTGAAATTGATGATCGAAGATGTGAGGAAAAATCAATTGAAGGGTGGTTAGATGATGATTGAAGGGTGGTCAGATGATGAGTATGTTGCGTTTTATGTAATATAACACTTTTATGGTGCACATACAACCCTAATGCTTTGGATCTAAGTTTCTCTAGTTATACATGCAACAAAAATTATCCAAAGCATGAAACCTACAACTAGAATATAATTTGATATTTGCAACATAAAATCAAGTGAGAAGAATACCTCTTAGTTGTAGCTTGTTGAATTTGGCCTTTCAAGAGCTTAGCACCTCAAGTGTGATGCCTCTAATGGAATCACAAGACACCATGAACAAATAGACGATAATGAGAGAGAGGTCATGAACACACAAAATCGGCTAGGGTTCTACTTGGAATCCTTGGGTGCCAATTTTGGAGGTAAGGGGTTGCACTTATAGTGTGGAATTCCTAGAGTTTCAACTTGTAAACCTTAATCGACTCCCTTGGGCCATTAATCCAATAATCCATATGATAAGCCCATTGGACTAAATCTTCATGGACTCCACAAAGATTTAGTCCACATAATCAACATGGATCATTAGCCCAAACTATAAGTATAACTGATTTACTTAATCAGTCCCCGTTAATTTAATTAGTCTCTTTTGATTAATAAATTAATTCCAAATTAATTCTTGGCCAATACTAATTAAATAATATGATTTCTCAATTAGTAAATTATACTTGTAATATATTAATAAATCGTAAATAACCTCTTTCTCAAATATCCATCCTATCAAATTGTCCTGGTGAATGCAACCCAAAAGGACAATGCTACTATTGGGTCAAGTTCATACCAATTATAGTTATGGGCTTAGACATCTAATCCAACAGAGTACACATAACGATAAACTGATTTTAATCCATGGTATTGTATTCCTTCTATTCCTGATTGTCTGGAACCTATTCTTGAACCTGAACCATTTCACAGTTTAGGTCCGAATGATAAACTAATTGTATATCAAACCTATAACACCAAAAATGACCTAGCATTTCCTGTTAAACTCAAAGCCGTTAGAGAAAAGTTTCAGATAAAGGTTGAAAAATCTTCAAAATCTCGCTACCAGGTTGTTTATATGCAAGAAAACTGTCATTGGCATTTATACGCATCTCTCATTAAAGGAGCAAAAATATTTGAAATTAAGACGTTTAATGATGAGCATACATGTTCTTCATTGCTTATATACCCAAATCATAGGCAAGTAAATAGCGAAGTTGTGGGAACCATAATACATGACATTATGGGTCAAGGAAGTTTGAGAGTTTGGAAGCGTAATGATATAATTAGAGATATGAATGCTTTGCTATAAATAAATATGAGTTATTCACAAGCATAACATGCTAGAGAATTTGCTTTAGGATTGATGATGTTGACCCACGAAGAAAGTGTCTCCAAACTTCCAGTTTATTTTCCAATTTGAAGAAACATAATCCTGGTACTGTAGCGTACATAAAAACTTATTCGGAGGATCGTTTTGAGTATTGCTTTTTCGCAATTCGATGCGTAGTAATATATTTTTAAATATATTTGTTATTTTATTAAATGTATTTAAGCAAATTATATTGTTGATATATTAATGGTTTTTATATTGTTGTTGTAGATACGTGCATTCAGAGAGTGTTGTAGAAAAGTTATTATTATGGATGATGCTCATTTGAAGGGAAAGTGCAAAGGCACCATCTTGCATGCAATAGCCATGGATGGCAACAATCAGATCTTGCCTATTGGGTACGGAATTTTCCAAAAAGAGACTACAGATTCTTAGACATGGTTTCTTGAAAAACTACATGAATGCATTGGTGATGTGGATGGTCTGGCAATGGTTACAGATAGGGAACCAACAATTGCTGTAAGTATTCAAATTTTTTTTCCAAATGCTCAACATGGATTGTGAGGTTTTCCTCTAATAGGAAACATAGTCCACACCTTTTGAAAAAACAAAACAACAGCAATTTTGCTTTGGAAGCTGGTAAGAGCTTACAAAACAGCTGAGTTTGAATTCTATTGGGGGAGACTTCGTAATATAAGAGATGATGTAGCGACATATCTCAGTCAAATTCCACGTGAGAAATGGACCAAAGCGTATTGCCCTACTATGAGGTATGATTATATGACCTCAAATAGTGCGGAGTCCATGAATGTTGTATCAAATAAAGCATGGAAGATGCCTATATTACCACTTCTTGAGTTCTTTCGCGCACTTATGCAGAAATGTTTTTACAAATGGCAGATGGATGTAGGTATGATTATGTTTAATTTTTAAATTATATGATAAATGTCATATATAATAATATATGTTTGTTTTAATAGAAAAAAGTACAACAATACTTACGAAGTTGGTTGAAGAAATGGTTAAAAAACATAATGAAGGGATTCAAGGATGGTCGGTATCCGGTGTTGACAATACAACATATCAAGTGCATGACTTCAAAAGTGGCAACATAGTGAATTTGACGGAAAAGGCTTGTTCTTGAAAATATTGGCAACTAACTGATTGGCCATGTGGTCATGTGATAATGGTTTTAATGCACTTGAAAAATGATCACTGTAGGCATATGGCTATAAATGCTTATAAAATTGAAACATATCGAAGAACGTACGAGCAGACCGTATACCCTCTTTCAGAACTTAGTGATTGGGAGGTTCCGGGTGACCTTATGGTTGTTAACCCTCCTGTGATGGAAATACGTCAATCCGGTAGACCAAAAAACACCAATCGTATTCCCTCTCAAGGTGAGAAACCAAAAATAAGAAGGTGTAGTAGATGTCATAGCACAACTCATAATGCAACGACGTTTAAGGAAATCGTTCCAAAGAACCAAAGTAAAAGTAAAAAACGTATCGGGGCATCAGGAAGTGGGACAAAAGTGACAGAAGAGGAACCGACGCAAGCGACCGAAAACCAATGGCAACATGAGTCAGATAACCAATGGACGCAACATACCGAACAACAATAGCAACAACAGCCAGACAACCAATAGACACAACATACCGAACATAAATGATAGAAGAAGCCAGACAACCAATGGACACAACAGACCGAATATCAAGTGCAGCAGGAGCCACGGAACCAATGGACGCAAGGGTCCGAATACCAACCGCAGGAAGAGCCACATATCCAATGGCAGCGCTGCACCGAGTACCAATGGCAACAAGAGCCAAATAACCAATGGATGCAAGCGACAGTAAAACCTAGGGACACAAGCAACATAAAGCCTATGGCCGAAATACAAAAACAGATCAAAGTTTCCATTGTTCGATTTGAATGAATAAAGTTTATTTCAAAGTATGTTTATTATGAAGGTTGTATGTTTATGTTTTCTAAAGTATGTTTTGTAACCTACTTAAAGTATGTTTATTATTCAAAGTACCAGTGTATGTAATTTTATAAAAAAAATGGAATATTTGTATAACTTTTATTAAACACGCAGATTTTTTAAACGAGTAATTAAATAAGAAAAAAGGCTGACAAACAGCTCTGTGGATTACCAAACAACTCTGTGGATTCCGTAACAGTTATAAGGATTCCCAAATAGTTCTGCGAAACAAGTAATATAAAATCACTTTACCATGTGTATCCTTTCATCGATTCTGTAGCATTTCTTCTTCATTTCATTTTTTTGAAAAATTAACCCTCATATTATCCCTTATAATGGCTTCCATACTATGGAGCGCTGAGGATAACCTCTGTCTAAATCGTGCATATTGTAACATCCGGATTCCCAGGTATATTATTTTATTCTTTTATTTTTGGAGGTTGTGGAGGGACTCGGCGAGTTAGTGCTTAGACTCGCCGAGTAGGGTTGCAGATTCTTATTCGGGTTCATGACTGGACTCGGCGAGTCCACGCTGTATAATGAAACCCTAATTTCCTGGGTTTGGGACCTATTTAAAGGCCCTTAGGGCCGTCATTTGCGGCTACCAAACCCCAGAGAGAAACCCTAAAGGAGCTAGAGCATTTGTGAGAGGAAAGGAGCCATTTCTTGATCTTTGTGGTTGATTCTTGCAAGAAGGAGGTGATTCCAGCTTAGAGGAGACCAAGGAGGTTGTGCATCTGTGGATTTCGAGCAAGAGACTTCATCTTTGAGGTATTATATCGCCCCTTTATCTGTTTTGTTGAAGGAATCCATAGATATAGAGTTTTATGACCTTTATTGGAAGAAAATTGTGAGAATATGGCCCCTATTCACTTTGAGACTTTAGATCTGGACCCATATGATGGGTTTTGAGCAAAACATCATTCCTATGGTGTACATGCAAACCCTGATAGCTTTTGGAACTAGTTTGTCTAACGAACATGCAATTGAATATCCAAAGCTATAAACCCTAGATCTAGCATATGATAATCAATATTAATATACGAATTAGGGTTTAGATCATACCTTGATTGTTATATAGCAATAACAATCTCAAATCCTCATTGTAATGGGTTTAGAAAGCTTAGAGTCACAAGTGTCACTCCTCTAATGGCTCACAAACACCAAGAGCAAGAGGATGAAGAACGATAAGAGAGGAGGCACCCAAAAAAACGTGTGGAAACCCTAAGGAAACTCTTAGCCACGTTGTTGGTGCTCTAGGGATCCTTAAATAGTGAGGCTATTAGGGTTATCTAACAAGGAAACCCTAATTTGACTGCTTAGGCCCTAAGCAACCCATGGACTCCCTCCTTAGAGGCCTAGGACGATTTCTAATGGGTTTCCCCATAGAATTCGTCCACCCCTCTAAAATGGAGTCCATTAGCCCAATATTCAACTATCATACAATTGACAGTTCTAGTCCCTTAAGTTTAATTAATGTCTTTTAGCCACAAAATTAATTCTTAATTAATTATTAACTAATATTAATTAAACAATATGATTTCTCCTTTAATATATTGTTCTCATCATATATTAATACATCATAATTAATCCTCTCTCTCCATAATTCATCCTATCAAGTTGCTTTGGTGAAGGCAACCCAAAAGGACCATGCACCATCGGGTAAAGTACATACCAAAATAATTATGGACTTAGACACTAATCCAATAGTCTCCCACTTGGATAAGTCTAATAACTATTATGCATATGACTTCAGATCCTGATCCGCAATCGTAGCTTTCAAAAGTCGCTGTCAACTCTAATCTTATCAGATATGCGTCCTTTAGATAAGGGATCATATATTCCTCCATTCTAGATATCGTATAGACTGAGACATGGATTTAAATCATTCTCTCTGTCTATGTGTTGTTTCCCGATTTTCGATTTATGACGACTGACAACTGACTACAATTGAACACATCAAATTAGTCCTGGCTTGGCCAAGCGCTTAGGTGTCATCACTAAATCATCGAGGGGCCCACATATATCACTTTCATCCCTATTTGGATAAAAGGAATGGATAAACTTTGATTCAATGATTGCTTGCACTCACACACCGAATCACACACAACAATATGTTTTATGAGACCAAGTTACTAGTGCGTTTACATATTATCAATGTGCAACCGACTCGTAAGATACAACTCACACATCTCGGTTTCAAAAATATAAGATATTATCATCTCACCAATCACTCGTGATAAAATCCATGAAGTGATCCAAGTGAGCATGGGTTTAATCCAATGCTCAAATTGTATTCATAAGCACTCATGAACGTTACAGCAAACATTTGCTTATGTCTAATACACTTTAGACAATCCACACACCAATTCACGACAGTCTTCATTCATACCTACTTCCAACATATGAGCGACTGTGGACCATTCGAATAATTTGATTATTCTGAAATAATTTAATTATTCAAGAAGTAAAAAGCATGCAAAGTGAAACACAAGAATAATAGTAATCCCATATGGCCCCAAACTTTGGGTATAAATAAAACATTTTATTTAATCACCATATTGATTACTCATTATTTGTTGTTTTGGGTAATCAACTTCATACTTGAATTATTACTACACTTGTCCCATGATCTCAGCATGCACACAATGTTTACCTACGGTCCTTACTTTGTGAAATAGATCAAATGAACACATTTCCAATCATACTCATTTCACAACTCCTAATTGTTATCATAAGTATAAGAATATCAATTCTTGTTACTTATACTAGATTCTAACATTTTATGCAATGATTCTTTCGTAAAGTCATAGCTCAAAATCATCAAGACTTGGCCAATCTCTATAAGAAACAATTCTATAGATATGATGTCTCTCACTCACAGTACATTCCTTTGAACATCCTTTCTTGCATAAAATATTCTAATCTAGATATAGATTCTCAATATCCAACTCCCAATATGGAGACATTTCCATATTTGCCATATGACAACTCATTCTTAATAGAATCTTATCTATTCATAATAATGTCGATATGGTCCATCCAATACAATACTTCCAACTACTCACAAGCGACTAATCCTCAACGAGCTTTGGATCGTCCTTTGATAGTTATTTAATTATCTTAGTCAAAACCGATTCTTGTCCTTTTCCCTTCTAAATGCGCTAGACATTTGGAAGATTTTAGAATGGTCAAATATTATAGCACTTGTAATCAATCCTATACTCGAAGCGTATGGGACACGATGCATAATGTCTTACATGAAGATACGATACTTTATCAATTTTCTGTCATAATATTTAATGTGTCACATTCTCACAATTCGAAGTATGAAGAGGGATGCCATAACTCTTGAAATGAAGCATAATATTCTCTCCCTTAATTATAGAAAAACAACTTTTCAACCCTTACGACTTTGCAAAGTATAACTCTTGTTTTCTATAATTAATATTGCTAACTTGCAATACTTGCCTTAATAATCATACCAGCACAACATTTATGCTCCCACTATCATGATGATTATTATCATATAAGCATAACACTTATGCTCCCACTAGCTTTGACATGTATTCAGAAACCAGCTTAACTTCTAGAAAAACAATACTTATTGAATTTCTTAAGTTCATATTTCTAATACCTTATACACCTTTGCCTTAGATAGCTCATATGTGTGTCTAAACAATTCAGATTAATTGCCAAATCTCACAATTCGAATCATGGAAAGGGATACCGTAACCATAATCGAATTCGAGAATCCAATTTTCACAATCACTATCTTCTTAAAACCTCTCTTAGTGAAAGCATTTCCTCACAGACATTTTCATGAATGAGGGAATCTCATGACACTTAGATTTTAATGGTGTATGTGTTCCTATCCATGCGAATTTGTCAAAACCAAAGTTTGAGACAAATCCAAACTCATATGGACCGAACTTTCTCAATCTTGATTTCTTGCCTTATGGTAACACCAGTGCCCACCATGTCTTCCAGGTAGTTAAGCAGCTCACCCTTTCCTATCAATGTACTTTCCATTGATCAAGGTGCTTTCCTTTTATGCGTTCAAATGAGAACTCATAGAAATCACATGCATAATTAACTCGACTGGAACGGCACAGAAACAAGATAGTGTCAACACGATAGGTCGTAAACCTCAACTCATGTGCTAGTGATGATCGATAAGGTTTATTCTTGATTAGTTCTTGAAACTTTTCGAGACCATTAAGACTCCCACTGACTCTTTGACATATAAGATTCTCTTGTCAATAAACATTTCTTGACAAAAAAATACTCAAGAGTTAGTGTAGCTTTTATCAAGACAAAACACTTCACAAAATTGGTCCTAGTTGGTCTTTGTCTTATCCAAGACATCACAACTTTCCAATTTCAAATGTGCGAGAATAAGAAAACCTTTTTCAATTCCACATTTTATGAATGTTATAAACCTTCTTAAGACTCTTCACTCAATGTCACAATCTTAACTCTAAGACTTGTTTTGGAACGAAGTATGATTGACTTCTTGATATAACCATTTCTTTAATTCTTGATTCCTCTTCTCAGACATACAATTGTACTAAGACTCACTTAGAGGATCAATTGAGATATGGTTCTTAATCATTAAGACCTATTATAAAACATAATAAAAGGTACTCTCCTTTCTTCTTAGAATAGAGAAACTTTTATCTTTCTGCCTACTTGATTCTTCTTATTCGTTCTGCTATTGATTTAAACTTTTTCAATCAATTCAGAATTACACTTAATCTTATAAGTATAATCATATTTACTAAACTTTTAGTAAATCATCACGAATATCTTTGTTACTCGTGTGGTGGACTTGATCAACACACAACTTTGTGTACTCGATCTCCTAGTCCTTCACTTGACACTTTGTCAACGAATTCGTCTAATTTCCAAATATGAAATTTCTCATTCATCGTGCAACCAAGTTGCATGATTCCAAGTTTCTGTCCAATAGAAACTTGGGCGATGAGAAACTCTCCCTATTTGGTAAATTCTCGAAATTTTCACAAATAACATAATTAATAATCAAATCCATTATTGCTAATAATAGAAACATTCAAAACATCAATTTTTCATACACGCCATCGCAAGGATAAATAAATGATATAAAATCAAATTTTATATTATTGCGGAAAAATTTGTCCTTACAATGCAATTCATTGAAAAACTATGCTAATACATATTTCTTAGAAATCGTATTCTAACTCCAAGTAGTAGCTCAAGATTGTAATCTTCAAGTAATGCGATCGAAATCCATTTCTTCACGATTAGATTCCGCTCACTTCTTGCCTTAAGCTTCCTCTCTTTTCTTCGATCCTACAAAACATCAATTTGTAATCTTATCACATTATGTATTAAGAAACTAGAATAGGAACTTAAAAGAGTTAGTTGATGGATTTTACCTAAAGCAGAGCCATACGTTTTGACTCTCCCATCTCTTAGATCTCTTAGGTAAATAGGGCAGCTTCGTCTCCAATGCCCCTTCTCTTGGCAATAAAAGCAAATTGACTCTTTTGGAACAGCACATGGAACTACTTCAGACTTTGCCTTTCTCTTATGATCAAACTTTTTGATCATGGCATGCCTTTTGTTGCCATTGCCTATATCCATAGAGGTCTGTAAGGCAGATTCACCAATCAACTTTTCTTTTCCAGTGTGCCAAACCATCGCTGATTCAGCAACAATAAGCATGTAGGTGAGATCTATAAGGTTCACATCGTGGTTCATCATATAGTACTCTCTTACAAACTCACTATACGAGTTAGGAAGTGACTGAAGAACCCAGTCAACAGCCAGCTCCTCACAGACAACAGATCCCAACATTCTTAACCTATCGATGTGTAACTTCATCTCTAGGACGTGTGCACACACCGACTTTCCTTCTTCATGTTTACTTGCCAAAAGGGCTTGAGTGAGCTTGAACTTTTCAAGCCTTCGAACTTGTGGGTTAGGGAGAATAATTGGAGTAGGTGGAGGAAGTGAAGCATGATCTCTTGTTCCTTGATCGAATCGTGGAATATCATCTTCATGTGGAAAGCTTGTTCCACGAGATTTGGGAATACCATAGTTTTCATACTTTGACAACTACAAAATGGGTGAAAACAAATTCAAGTTAGTTGATTGATTGAGTCCTTAACAAATCACCCAAATGAGATATTAAGGCTAGGACCCAACACAGTACGCTACAACCTAGAAATGGGATGCCGTAATCTAGTTGCAGAATATTTGAAGGTAGGTAAATGACGATTTACCAATTTCCACCATGAAAAACGAAAAGGAAATTTAAGTTTTAAATCTATGAAAATTCCTAGATCCTTTGAGATTCATTGAACTTTTCAATGGCATGTTTAAATCTCGATATGCCCCTCTAGTTTGTGACTGGGATACCGAGGATCACAAAGCGGGTGTGAATAACCATGCAAACTTACATGGTGCCCCCACATGTTACAGTCACCTATTCGATGTGCCGGTTAACCACACATGCTCCACCAAACTATGACAAACATTGAGTCACCCTTTGCTACCTTTGCTTAGAACCATTTAGTGTGCCGGATAACCACACACGCTCCACTAACGTCTTCGCAAGGGTACAAAGTGTAGTTTCATTGAATTGCATCAATTCACGTTTGCCTAAAGTAACTAAGATTGGGAATTTTGTAAAGGCATTTAGTTACTTTTATACTTCATTATACTTATAATGGAAGGTTTCTGTCCTATCCTACCCATTCGGCTAACAACCCTCCACTAGTCAAGAGTGCGGTGGGTAAGAGTGGATACCCATTCAATCGCCATTTTATAGGCAATTTCCTTAAACGCCCCGTATAGACTAGCTTCGTGAATGAGGCCTACTAACGGTAAGACTGACTTTTACTCATACATATATATAATATTAGACTTTTTAATGTTATATATATAGCATAGGGTGTATTTTACACTTTTAAAATACTAGGTGGTCAAGTTTAATAATAATACTTTTAATTTAATTAAATTGTAAACCAAAGACTTTATGGATTTATTAAATCTCTTTTAATTATACACTTTAATTAATTAATAAAACCATAAGGGTGTGATTTGAACTTTTCAAAACAATACTAGGGTTATAGAATTTAACATTTCTAAATTAACTTTTAATCAACATTTAAATTCAAAAACTTGAGGGCAAGTTTTGAAACATTTCAAAACATTAGGGTTTCAACTATTTAAATTTCAAAAACAAAACTTTTGAGTTCAAATTTAAACTATAAAACCTAAAGGGGTTTATTTGAAACTTTTCCAAACTTTGTCAAGAGTATTCTAGATCTCAAAATTCAAATAAGGCAATTAACAATTAGGTGGTTATCTAATTTGACCTAGTCCAAATTCTTGCAAGATAATTCACCAAATAATTCAAATAAATAAATCTAATCATATAAGGTAACAAATTTTTGATTAATTGGTAATTATCTTCTATTTTGGTAAGGATATTCACCCAAAATCAATAAAAATCGGATTTTATTCATTAAAAACGTTTTTGGTAATAATCCTAAGCCAAAATAGCACAAAATCCCGATTTTCCCTC
Source organism: Lactuca serriola (assembly GCF_051521515.1). NCBI lineage: Eukaryota > Viridiplantae > Streptophyta > Magnoliopsida > Asterales > Asteraceae > Lactuca > Lactuca serriola. Next base: position 232,105,332 of record NC_136410.1, read on the forward strand.
TTTCTGACCAACTGACTCGTCGAGTCAGGCATGGACTCGGCGAGTTCACCATGAACTCGGCAAGTTCATCCATGGACTCGGCGAGTTCAGCCCCCAGAAACCCTAAATTTCAATCTTTAAGCAAGGATAATTCACAATATCATCAAATACATCAAACAAACAGCCATGGCTCTGATACCACTGATGGGTTTTGAGCAAAACATCATTCCTATGGTGTACATGCAAACCCTAATAGCTTTTGGAACTAGTTTGTCTAATGAACATGCAATTGAATATCCAAAGCTATAAACCCTAGATCCAGCATATGATAATCAATATTAATATATGAATTAGGGTTTAGATCATACCTTGATTGTTATATAGCAATAACAATCTCAAATCCTCATTGTAATGGCTTTAGAAAGCTTAGAGTCACAAGTGTCACTCCTCTAATGGCTCACAAACACCAAGAGCAAGAGGATGAAGAATGATAAGAGAGGAGGCACCCAAAAAACGTGTGGAAACCCTAAGGAAACTCTTAGCCACGTTTTTGGTGCTCTAGGGATCCTTAAATAGTGAGGCTATTAGGGTTATCTAACAAGGAAACCCTAATTTGACTGCTTAGGCCCTAAGCAACCCATGGACTCCCTCCTTAGAGGCCTAGGACGATTTCTAATAGGTTTCCCCATAGAATTCGTCCACCCCTCTAATATGGAGTCCATTAGCCCAATATTCAACTATCATACAATTGACAGTTCTACTCCCTTAAGTTTAATTAATGTCTTTTAGCCACAAAATTAATTCTTAATTAATTATTGACTAATATTAATTAAACAATATGATTCCTCCTTTAATATATTATTCTCATAATATATTAATAAATCATAATTAGTCCTCTCTCTCCATAATTCATCCTATCAAGTTGCTTTGGTGAAGGCAACCCAAAAGGACCATGCACCATCGGGTCAAGTACATACCAAAATAATTATGGACTTAGACACTAATCCAACACCATAGTGGTCTAAAGAGCTTATCTCAGCTTGCTTTATGTTGAGCTATGGAGGTGTTGAGCTAAGGATGTTACTTTTGGGGCTAAATCACCAAGTGAAGCCTCCTAGACGTCCCATGAGTGTCAAGATTCGAACTTTACGCGTTTATCAGGCTTGGGAAGGTCAGATCTATGGATCAAAGGAACAGATCTGACCTCAGGAGGTCATTTAAGTTTGTGCATGACATGAACTCGCCGAGTCCAAGGGCAGACTCGACGAGTAGGGTTAGGGTTTCCCGTAAATCACTCAGTGAGTGGACTTGCCGAGTTGGGGGAATAACTCAGTGAGTCAGAGGGGGATTAGAGGACTGGAGTTCAAGGCGGAACTCGCCGAGTTGATCTTGAGACTCGGCAAGTTGAGTCTGGGTAGCCCCGCGATTCATGCCAGGTGTGACTCGTCGAGCAATGGGAGGAACTCGACGTGTAGACTCGCTGAGTCGCCCAAGTGCACTCGACGAGTCGGGTCAAAGTTTGACCGTTGACTTTTGTTGACTTTTAGGATTTGGTCAACAATGTGGCCTTTGAGCCAAAAGACGGGTAAAATGGTCTTTTGCCTTCTGAGGGTGCCAAGAGAGGGTTGAGTCTAGTCCCGAGAGTTATATTTATAAGAGTATTTACTTTATGTGATTAGGCAGAGGCTAGATCGTATTTCTACCGAGTCAGCGATTTACCGAGACATATGAGGTGAGTCTTCTCACTATACTTTACCTAGTGTGGTATAGAGATATGTGACGGTGTATTTTAGAGTTATGTGCCAGTGTATTTGCATGTTATTTATGTGTTGTGATTTATTGTGATATGTGATATGCATGATTCAGAGTATACAGAGTAGGACCAATGGGTCCATAGAGTTAGAGCCAAAGGGCCCATAAAGGGTTGGGACTGGAAGGTTCCACTGAGACACATTGACCAGAGGGTCAACAAAGTTATAGCCTCGAGTGGCTAATATGTGTTAGAGTGGTATTTTGGGGAACTCACTAAGCAATTATGCTTACAGTGTTATGTGTTGTGTTTCAGGTACCAACGATGATCGCGGGAAGGCGCCGACATGATTCGTACACACACACACTGGAGTTCATATGTTTTGATCTTGGGGTTTTGTATTAAGATAATGATGATACAATGTTTTAAAATGTGAATGTGAATGAAATTATATGATTTTTAAAATGTGAAAAATTGTTTAAATTTTTATGGTGTTACACATATATTAATATCCACGAGACCACCAGGGTGAATGATCCAAGGTATTGGACCCATTTAACTTATGCCTTCAACACTGACCCTCAAACTGCCCCAGAAAACTACCGCAACACCGTTCACATCACAACAAAATGGTATGAATTAAAAACAGAAATCTTGGTTTTCAACAATCTTTATACCAAAATTGATGACACACGTCTGAATGAAGATGAGGAAGTCATCCTGGACGCGGTGGAAGTGGAAAACATATCCATTAGTGACGGGTTAGAATTCGAGTTTGAAGGCCCTTGGAATCTCTTAAAAGATCTCTCGTGTTTTTAATTTGTATTGTGTTTGTAGAAGGATATTTTAATGTAGTTTTTTGTTATAAGGTTATTTATATGCACCAGTTTGTATTATGTTATTTATAAGTATTTGGTTTGTACTAGGTTATTTACGAAACCAATTGAGTTAACTTCTACTTTATTCCATAGAACATAAAACACAAAATAGTACAAATACATGGAAAACCTACATCATTAGCAAACATATAACATAAAACCTTTCACATAATAAACCCTTCTACGTGAAATACTGGTGGTTCTTAACCAGATTCCAAGCATCCGTATACTCGAAGTCTTTTCCCTCATGCTCGAAAATGTAATGATCTAAAATCATTTCTACAAGAGCTTCCTCGTTTGAGTAATAATAATTACTACTATTTTTAAGATGATGATACCATCGACTGAACCATGTGATATCATTCTTTAACTTCATCCACTTACTAAGAATATCTACTTGTACCCGATATTCTCCTTGTCCAAATGAGAGGTTGAACATACCTCTTATGCAGGCCCATTCATCACCTCCTAGGTAATCAGGGGTAACCATTGTTGTTACACCTTGAAAAATGTTCAACCAACATCGTATTATAGCCCTCACATCTCTTGTCGTCCATGGATGTGGAGTATCGGAGGACGATGTTACATTCGTAGAAGTGGGTGCATTGGAGGCCATTTCAATATTTTTCAATACTGCGGTGAGTTGATACAATATTTAACCGGTATGAAAATTTATACACTAATCCGTAGATGCGTACACTGATCCACAGAGGTGTACACTAATCCACTGATAACAGTTCTGTGGATTCCCAAATAGTTCTGTGGACTGATATTAAACATAAATTCATTATTTTTTATCCTTTTTTGTCAATATTTTTACATAATAATCACATAATACCTTATGTGATTAAATAATAATAATAATAATAAACGAAAAAAACAAAATTAATAAACCCAAGATCCGCAGAGGTGTTCTATTTCCACAGAGGGCTTACTCGATCCGCAAAGGATGCTCTGCAAATCCTATAGTCAGATTCTGAAATCCGTTTTTTCATGGTTATTATTTTCAAATGAACCCTCTTTTTTGTTCATTTACCGAATTTTCTTATATATATATATATATATATATATATATATATATATAGAGAGAGAGAGAGAGAGAGAGAGAGAATAAAAAATTCATTTTCAGACAATCATTTATTTAACTTCTAAAATATGAGATCCGGTGACAAATTTATAAATATTGAGAAACAAATAAAATGCAAGGATGTCTGTGTAATTTTCTATGACATCAAATCATCATTTACCTCTATCGAATAGCTTCATTTACCGGTAACACCTACACATAATTTCAAAAACGATTCATAACTTCATTTCGATAAAAAATAATTACTCTCATCCGGTTCGTAGAATACCCTAAAAACCAATAACGCAAAGAAGAAATTGAGCGAAATGTCTTCAGATGAAAACCTAAACATAACCATTTCGTTGTTATTGAAATTAAAAGGTAATAATAGTTGTTTTTTTCATCAATTTTCATTGATTTACCATAATTACTTAACTTATCAATTGTTTCTTTGAAATATTTGCATTCCTCATTCATTATTAGTTATATAAAAGTGCAAATGTCATTGTTATCCAACCAACTTTTTGTGTTTAGTTTAAAATAGTCACTATTTTAAAGGGTAATATACAATTTTTTTTTTGGGAAAATGACTCTTGAGGGTAATTAACTTTTGCGTTTGTACTCATTTGGTCCCTTTTTTTTGTATTCAATATACCATCGAACTTGTTGTTGGTGTTTACCATAGCCCTTTTGACCGGCTTTTGACCTGTGATAGCCGGTCAAAGGGTTATGGTGAACACAAACAACAAGTTCGATGGTATATTGAGTACAAAAAAAAGGAAAGGGACCAAATGAGAACAAACGCAACAGTTGGTTACCTTCCTGATTCATTTTCTCTTTACTCATTTACAGCAAATCCCATGTCATCTCCTACTGAAATTAATGACTATGAGATTCATTATTGCTTCTCTTCAAAACATAACTCACGAAAGGACATTATTCATGCATGTACAACTTTGTAATGCACTTGAATATTTATTAGGGGAATCTTGACTAAGCAGGCGCATTTCATGACTACATTTACATTTCCAATCAAATGATTTATGGTATCATGGATTCTAGACAAGTCTACAAACGAGTGGATTCACAAGTGCTGTAATTTTTGAGTTTACTTAGCTTTAAGATCGAACTCATGGGATAAGATACAACATCAATATGTACAATATTATGGTGATGTGTCTACAAAAGCAGCATGATATTGTACATATCGATGTTGTATCTTATCCCATGAGTTCGATCTTAAAGCTAAGTAAACTAAAAAATCACAGCACTTGTGATTCTACTCGTTTGTAGACTAGTCTAGAATCCATGATACGATAAATCATTTGATTGCAAATGTAAATGTAGTCATGAAATGCGCCTGCTTAGTCAAGATCCTCCTAATAAATATTCAAGTGCATTACAAAGTTGTACATGCATGAATAATGTCCTTTCGTGAGTTATGTTTTGAAGATAAGCAATAATGAAGCTCTTAGTCATTAATTTCAGTAGGAGATGACGTGGGATTTGCTGTAAATGAGTAAAGAGAAAATGAATCAGGAGGGTAACCAACTGTTGCGTTTGTTCTCATTTGGTCCCTTTCCTTTTTTTTGTACTCAATATACCATCGAACCTGTTGTTTGTGTTCACCATAACCCTTTGACCGGCTATCACAGGTCAAAAGTCGGTCAAAAGGGCTATGGTAAACACCAACAACAAGTTCGATGGTATATTGAATACAAAAAAAGAAAAATGACCAAATGAGTACAAACGCAAAAGTTAATTACCCTCAAGAGTCATTTTCCCTTTTTTTTTTTTTTTTTTTTTTTTTTTTTTTCCGATTTCACTGGTCAACTACATAAAATGTTTGAATGATAATTTGTCTACTTGACAAATTTGTCCACCTGGACTACACATGGCTTATTCACTAATTTAAATGTTTTTAAATTGATAAAATACCATATTAAAAACATTAGATAACCCAGATCTGGAGTTTTCTTCACGTCTCATCTTCCTCACCCCTGGAAAATTCTTCCAAACCGCGAGCTTTCAATCTACCACCAAACGTCTTTATGTTCTTAATCCTCTATACTACTGAATATATCTAAATATCTCTTCTTTGACTTTTATTTGGGTTCGGTAATTACTACGAGAATATGAAGCAACCAACGATCTCGATGTGTTCATGATGGGGACCTTGAAGCTGATACTAACAGGTAGGAAAAATCGGCTGAACTTGCTCTAAAGCCGGAAACCCCTATTTTCGAACAATAAAGCATCAATAAAAGCCCATGCATGTGATTTCAGTTTAGTGTATATGAAAATCTTTATAAGAACATAAGAGTTTTTTTTACCTAGAAGGTGTTTGTGAAAATGCCTCAAAGAAGAAGGCTTGTGATTTTGGTTCAGTGAAGATGGTGATCGCTTTTCATATCTGAAAATCACATCATTAGCCATAAAGTTCAGCTCTTAATCTTACTGTATGGCTCATATATTGTGAACAATAGATTTAAAGCAAACCTAGAAAACATATGTGTTATGTATGATATTGGATGCGCATGAACAAATTGATGGCAAAATCTAGCAATTCCCAATTAAAATCAAACGAATTCCCCACACTCGAATGAATTATAAAGCAAACTCAGATGCAAAATGGATATGAAGGTTTGATGCAGACCCAGAAAACAAACCCTGACACTCATCTACTATAATGACGGAATCGATCAAGGAGATTGGGTATTCGGATAAGACGATCAAGAAGAAAAAGAAAATTGGGAACAAAATCAAGAACCTAAAACCTTCGTTTGTATGTATGTGTTTTGTCTATTGTCTGATCACACATGGCTTAAAACATGTCATGTAATGCATATGTTGTATTGAAATCGGGTACTAACAAGTCACAGGAGCTGATTAACCGGTTTTTATGGACTTTAATCCCTTATAAAGCAAACAAAAACAAATAATATTAGAGACCTTTTAAAACAAAATCGGTAAGTTGGCTGGGCTCGGGTGATAATTACATGATAAAACTACAAATTTTGTACTCATACTACTCATTTTTCATACTAGTTGGTTTTACTTGAAATTTTGTAATCCTCCTTCATTTTCGTAATTATCATTCATTATTTGTTGTTTTACTTGAAATTTTGATAATCCTCATTAACTATTAGTTGATTTATTAATGATTTTACATTTTCTATTTCCTTTTCATATTTATTCATTATTTTTTTGTTAATATATTAATGTTATTTCACATTTCGCTTTTAATTATTTGTTTATTTAACAGCTAACGTAATCTATTAAGCTTTTAGAGACATTCTATTAATATTAACTACTTATCCATATATGAACAAAACCGCGTGTAAAGATTTAATATAAACAAAAAGCAAAAAAGAAGTAAAAAACATAAACAAAAATGCTATTATATTAAGATGTGATTAACCTTATTCGTATGTGATTTTACTTATGAATACAACCGCAAATGAAGAATCTGGTGATGGATCGCCTTAGGCTAAAGAAAAACGTTCAAAGTGAAAAAACAATAAAGGTATCAACAAAATATATTATATTTATGTTCTATTGGTTTGTTAATACAAACAAAATTGAGTTATATATGTTTACTCATATGTGAATACAATATGGTTGAGTAAAATACATGTATTACATATATATATATATATATATATATATATATATATATATATATAGTTAGGTTCATGTATAAATCTTAAATATCGTGTGAATGTTTGACCTAACATAAGCCATTGATCAAATTCAATCTTTCAAAGGTATATTAATAACTTTAATTATATTTAATTATGGTAAAATAGTTAATTCCCTGAATATTTCCCTATTATCTTGTATTTATTGTTTCCTTTGTTTCTTCACCCCCACGGCCCCACCCCACAATTATTTTTCACGGTCTTCTTCTTATTCGATTCATCATCCATTGATATCATTTGAGACACATTAGTTGCTACCACCATAATAAAAAAATCACCAAGTTCAGAGCACAATTAAACTTACATTATTCTCTCTTTCCCTGTTTTTTCGTTTTTTTCTACCCACTTGCAAATTGAAGAGATGGAGATGGGATGTCTATCTCCAATGACTCCTCTCCACCGTCAGGCCACGATCGTTGCCCAACACCCTTGCCAATCATACTGTGTGGACTCACCATATTCTCATAGTATATGTACGTGATTCATATACTCTCTTTATCTTTTTTTCATATTCATATTTAATGAGTATGTACAAATCTTTTTCATATTCATACATATAACCTCTTTTATGTTAGTGCTTATTTATTTATTTTTTTATTTTTAATTTTAACTTAATTAGTGGAGTATATCTTTTTTTCATGTATGTTGGTTATGGTTAATTATGCTACCAACATTATGGAAAATTTGATTTTTAGTTGTCAAAACTTCTTAATGTATAAGAATGTATGCTTAATTTGTTCTTCCAGTAGGGTTTTTTTGTATTTTATTTTATTATTTCATTCTTTCAAGAATCTATATCAAAATCCCTAGAATTCGGTTTATGGTTGGCATTGTCACAAAATTTTATTCTTACTCCTAACCTAGTTTTTACCCAAATTTCGTATGGATCTAAGTTTTTTCTTTCTAACTTAAGCTTATTAACATTATCATTAGGTTTATGTTGTTGGTAGAATGGTTAGTTAGCATGTTAGGCTTCTTATGCTCTAGAACATACAAAAGAAGTTTTGGGCTTATAAAATTTGCTTATTGCTTCTGGTGCTATCTAACGTACGTTCTTGAAATATTTTGAATCATATGATATATCATGTATTTTTGTGTGCTTTAATTAAATGATTTGTGTGTTTAGGGTCAAGCGTGAAGAGGTAAATATAGATGCATGGAAAAACCATCAAAACACAAAGACAAAATCTTCAAGAATGCTGACAAATTCTTTAAGAATGTAGCATATATTATAATTTTTTTTTTGTATATTCTTGAAGAATGATAACAATTTCTTAAAGAACGTTGTATAGAAGGTTGGGTATGTTCTTTGAATTGTTGTATATATTCATGTTTTATGTTATAAAATGGTTATTTTATGTTATAAAAATGGTTCATATTTTTACAGGATATAATTCTTGATTCTTTAAAGTAAATTATTGATTTTTAAAGAATGAAATCTTTTGTTTCTTTTTGTGTGTATTGTATAAAAAAACATATTATTTTGTAAAATCTCGAATGAAATCCCTTAATTCTTATTGAATTAACGATATGTTGAATGAAACCGCATGATTCGTAATTTTGTAAAATCATAAATGAAATTCATTAATTCTTAAAGAATGAACGATATGTTTCATTAAGTCGAATGATTCTTAAAGAATAAAATATATTCATGCTTTGTGATTTTTATGTAAGTATAATATTGTAGATTAATCGATACGTGATTTCAAATAAAAAATTTGCTTTTCAAAAATAGTAATTTGGATTTTATTAATAGATTTAAATTGGTTTCCTTAAATGTAGTAATTTTTTTCCCTCTCTTAATAAAATGTAATATTTACCCTTTAATAGCCTTCTAATCAATTAATTGTAATTATATAATGTATCTTATCCCATGTTAACTTCCATGCACCCTACAATCATAATCATTAATTCTTTTAAGTCTAATGACAAGAATTTGGTAATACATTCACATCATACTTAGGATTCACATTTAATCCTAACCCTATATATATATATATATATATATATATATATATATATATATACTAATAAAAGAGTAGTCTTTTTGCCAAGTGTCATAATATTAGAACTCCTAATTAATATGATGCCACTTGTCATTCTATTAATTTTCTATTTTAAATTCATTAAACCTCCTAATTAATGTGATGTTATTTGTCAATCTATTTATTCTTTATTTTAAATTTTATATCATTATTTTCATTAGTTCACAAATAAAAAGAGTCTAATATGTATGATAAATTAATTTAACATATTTATTTGAATCAATAATTATAATTTTACATAACTAATAAAAAAATCTCTTAATTAATAATGTATTAGAACTTGTCATAATATTAGAACTCCTAATTAATATGATGCCACTTGTCATTCTATTAATTCTCTATTTTAAATTCATTAAACCTCCTAATTAATGTGATGTTATTTGTCAATCTATTTATTCTTTATTTTAAATTTAAATTTTAAATTTTATATTATTGTTTTCATTAGTTCACAAATAAAAAGAGTCTAATATGTATGATAAATTAATTTCACATATTTATTTGAATCAATAATTATAATTTTACATAACTAATAAAAAAATCTCTTAATTAATAATGTATTTAAAATTTTATATAAAATAATTGATTCATAATTTTGAATTTTTTACTATGAATATTTAATTAATTTTGTAACCGTGGTTTCCACGAGTTATAAACTAGTATATATATATATATATATATATATATATATATATATATATAAGGAACCAAGGAACCAATCCAAAGCGTCGGAATTTAAAGCGATCAACGGAAAAAGGAAGGATTGTAAACTTTTATAATGGACGCACACATACCGGATTATAACAAAACTCACATCATTTTTTCATTAAAATTTTTTTTAGCCAAGTTTTTTATCGAAAAAAAAAACTGAATATACCGTTGTTCACGACTTTTCGTCCTTTTTCCATAGAGATCCATGATGATATATAAAAACGATTTTTTTTCGAAAAAAACTCACTTAATTTTCTTAGTGTTTTCAATATTTAAGTTTATTTTTATCAAAAAAACTAATTATACCAAAAATATTAAATTTTTGTACTCTATTAATAAACATCAACACCGGTTAAAAAAAAAAAAAAAAAAAACTTGAACAGTGTAGATTCACACTGTGAATTTAAACTGTAAATATTTCAATTTTTAACATTCACAATATGAAAAGTCTCGAACAGTTCAGATTCACATTGTGAATCTAAATTACTATTATGCACACTATGAATCTGAGAAAGTTTACAAAAAAAAAAAAAACCTTGATCAGTATAGATTGACACTGTGAATCTAAACTGTAAACATTCAAATTTTAACATTCACAATGTGAAAAAGCTCCGATCAGTTCAGATTCACACTGTGAATCTGACTTATTATTATGCACACTATGAATCTGTGTTGGGTCAAACATATGGTTTATACTTTGCTTTTCTAAGCATTTACTGTTTTTATTATTTTGGCCAAAAATAATATAGGATTAATTGTAGTTTGGACCGAGCATTGAATTATTTGTATTTTGGGCTTGGCCTTAGGTCCATTATATATATATATATATATATATATATATATATATATATATATATATATATATATATATATATATATATATATATATATAGGGTGAGGAGTGCAGGTGAGGGTACAAACACTAGTGGAAAGCTTAAGTGTGTGCATTTTGAAGGTGTTTTAGAGAGAGAGAGAAAAGAAAGTGTGAGTAAGTGTGTGTGTGAATCTCATGTAAAGGATCATCATTCTATTCATTAATACATTGAGATTCATATTATTCTTCTTCTCCTTCACTTCTATTTGATCTGACATCATCCGTTTGATTGGGATTCCGCACCATCAAACAGATCTAATTGATATACAAGCAGATTAGGGACTTACAATCTGAGGAGGTTCACAATATGAATCTGAACAAGTTTACAATATGAATCTGAACAGGTTCACAATGTGAATGTGAACTGAAATATGTTTTTTTATTATTTTTATTTTATTTTTATTTTTTTAACATGAATATGAATGTATGTTTAAAAAGTACAAAAAATATGAATTTTGATATATTTATTAATTTTTTTTCTATAAAAAAATAGACCTTAACTTTTTTCATCAAAGAAAATGAAGTGAGTTTTTTTCAAAAAAAAAAGTTCATTTTTTTATATATCATCATGGATCTCTATGGAAAGAGGACAGAAAATCGTGAACGGTATATTCGGTTTTTTTTTCGATAAAAAATATTGTCTAAAAAAATTTTAAACAAAAAAAAGTGGTGAGTTTTTTTGGCCGTTGATCGTTATGATTTTCGACGCTCACGATTGGTTCCTTGGTTAATTATAGTTCTCTATTGAACCCACCCTATATATATATATATATATATATATATATATATATATATATATATATATATTCGTGTACTTCATCAATATTATCTTATAAAATATATAAAATATATGAATACAACAAAAAGATAAGTTTCATATTTATTCCTATATTAATAACTACATATCATTGTTATATATTTATCATATTCATATACTTCCATCTTATTCATGTATTATACGATTTCATTTAGCAGAAAAAAAATAAAATCAACACACCAAAGAAAAGAAGGAATCAAAATGAAAAAATTCCAGCAAAAAAGGATAACCATGCGCAAGAATAAAACAAACACTCCGGAAAAGTGACAACTAGAAGATTCAGATTCAGATTTCGAAAACAATTTTTCATCCAAAAAGCAAAAGAAAAAGGATTCACCAATTAAGAAACAAAAGAAAGTACTCAGGGTAAATGAATTTTATTCTGTTAAAAATAGATGTTCACTAGAGTCCTTACTAGTTATCATTCTAGGGATGCACAAAGAACAAAACGAATGTGTACGATCTTTGGGTTTTGGAAGTTTGTTAAGAATTAAAATGATTGATATAACACTCAAGCAAGGGTTTTATATTCTTCAACAATTTGATTCTGAGAGAATGGTAATACATGCTGAAGGCAAAGAACTCAAAGTAACAACATATTCAGTTCATGAGATGTTGCGGATTCCAATTGGTGGAATGCTACTTACAAAATTGGTTCAATAGCTTTTTGAGGATACATGTTATGAAGTCTAGAAGAAACAATTTCAAGAATGATCAATCATCACACGGAATGCAATTAAAAAGGCTATTGTTTGTACCACTAAAGCAAGTTTCAACTGAACTTATTTGTTCTTTTTGTCAACACATTTTGTGAGTAAACATTAACGGGAAGATGCTGTATGTTCCCGTTAAGTTATATATCAAGGAAAAAAGATATTAGCAAGATAGACTTGTGAAACTATGTTTTGGATTGTCTTGTTAGAACAAATAACTCATACATACAATACATGGATAACAACTAGTTTTTTTGGGCCATTAGCTTTCTAGGTGGTAAGTTATACAATATATTTTGTTGTCTTCTTCATGTATGAATGCATAAAAGATAATATGATTTGTTTGTAATCTTTATATTGATTTTTTAATAAGATTGCTTATTCATAAATGAGTAACACACTATATATATGAATGATTAAAAATATATAACTACTTCTTAATAAGTAATGATATGTATTACTTATTCATAAATGAATATGCTATAGTGTTTATATTAATTTTTTAATAAGGTTAATTATATATAAGTTTATAACACACTATTCATGTATGAATGCGTAAAAGATAATTTTACTTGTTCTTAAGTAATGTTATGCGTACTTATTTATAACTGAATGTATTATGATGTTTATATTCATTTTTAATAGGATAACTTATTTATAAGTGAATAACACACTATTCATAAATGAATGACTAAAATGTAGTAATATTTGTTCACAAGTAATGATTTGCATTACTTATTTCATAAGTTAATATATTATTCTTTTATGAATAAGCAATACAATATTTTGTATATATTCATTTCTGAATATTAAGTAATTATCATCTATCTATAGTTGTTCTATGTTGATAAAATCCACTCTAAAGCTCTAATGGTACCACGTAAACATCCAATAATTTGTTATTAGAGTTAAGAAACGATAAGTTGAACAGGAAGATAGGTAAATTTGGTCTTGGGAAATTAATTGAAAATTTTGTTGATGAATAAGTTGAAGGAGATACTGATCAGGAAGATGGCAATTCTAATAAAGATGAAGAGGATTCGGTTGAGGTAAATATTTGAACATTTTAATTATATATGATTACAATAATGTATTATATTAATTTCTAATTATATTTCTTTTTATTACATAGGCATATGAATTGGAATTATCTAAAATGTTTAATACTTTTGAGAGGATGAAGGAAAAACCAAATTCAAAACTCAATGATGTAATTACAAAGTTTACTGAAAAGGAAAGTTTCAAGATTTTGAAAGAAAAGATAACAAATCTAATTGTTGAAGATAAAAATGGAAGCATGGAAAATTTAAATTTCCTAATAATTTATATATCTGTGTAATGAAACTAGATTTGAATGTATTAATTTGACACCTGTTTTAGGTGAAAAAAGAAATGATGAATAAGACAATCAAGAGAAATATAAAGAGGGAAATTATGAAGAAGAGAATGATGAAACAAATGTTGAAAAAATGATAAAGGAGATGATAATGATGAACCTGATGTAGATTATTTGATTAATGGAAATGATGTAAATCTAAATGATGAACACATGAGTCATAATGTCAAAGGATATAGTGAAAAAGGGAATGATAAAGAGAAAAAGAATGGGGAGAATGAAGGAACAAAGAATGATGGAGACACCAATGAAAAAGAGAATGATGAAGAGAAAAAGAGTATAGAGACTAATGAAACAGATAATGACGAAGACAATAGTGAACCATTTCATAATGTCGTGAATAAACAAGCCAAAAATCAGTTGGGTATAATTGTTAGAAACATTATGGGTAATATGCTTGGCATTCTAACTTCAAATTTAAGTAGCCAAGAAGATGAAATATGGAACAAATCTGAAATGAAAACTCTTTTGCAGAGTATTTATATAGGTATATTTTGATTTACCTTTTATATAAAAATATTATTACAAAATAACACATTTTTTATTAAATTTTAACTAGGCACAACAATGACCGGAAAAAAAATGTAATATTATGAACAATCAAGTTATTAAGGGTATGTATCTATTTATATTGAAAATTCATATATGAATGAATATAAGAAATGTTATTATTCACATATTATTTTTTTATAGATAAAAATGTTATAATAGATTCAATATTCATATATGATTTGAATTTTGCAGGGAATGGAGGAAATAAGAATGATGATGATGGAGATAAAAATGGGGTTGAAGTTGAGAATCAGAAGGGAGATGATGGTGGTAAATGGATAATTCAGTTGTTAATTACACTTAATTAGATTAAATATTCATATCATACATACTTATAAAACTAGCTTTTTTCCTTGAATCTCATGCATTTGAAACCCCCCTTTTTAACTTCCTCAAACCACATTCACTTGAAACCCCATTTTTTTTTAACTAATTCAACTCAAAAGTTTTCTTAATTATGATTTAACACTCAAAAGTTTTATAATTTATATTATGTTTAACTAGCATTTAGTGAAAAATTTAAAATAAAAGGTCAATCTTTTGGGAAGACATGCATACAAATCATACATACTTATAAAGCTAGCATTTTTTCTTGAATCTCATGCATTTGAAACCCCATTTTTTAACTTCCTCAAAACCACATTCATTTGAAACCCCCTTTTTTAACTAATGCAACTCAAAAGTTTTCTTAATTATGATTTAACACTCAAAAGTTTTATAACTTATATTATATTTAATTAGCATTTAGTGAAAAGTTTACTATAAAAAGGTCAATCTTTTGGGAAGACATGCATACAAATCATATACAAATTTCAGAAAGAAAAACAAACTTAAAGGTTTTTGTGCTGGGTTGAGGTCTTATGGCCACTTTTGAAGATATGCTATTAGACTAGAGCTTTTAATTTGTAAGTTTGTTATAATAATTTGTTCTTATATTTTCTTCGTTTTTGGATTATTGTAATACCGTCGTTGTATATTGTAGTTTAATCGTTAATATATTGATCATATGTTATATAGAGTGATGTCGAAAATATTTAATTAAATACTTTAAATATGTTTTTTTTTATTTTTATAATTGTACCGTTTCAAAAAGATAATTAATTAAATATCATACATATGTTATACTTTCCATCTCTCTCTCTCTCTCTCTACCTCTCTCTCTCCCTATATATATATATATATATATATATATATATATATATATATATATATATAGGTCAAAACACTTCAACCAAAATTCATTTAAAATCTAATATTTCAAATGCTTTTTAATAATGATTGTAAAAATTTTCAACATGTGTTACTTAATTGATTGATTAATAAAAATATTAATGTTCTGAAACTCCTAACTCTTAAACTTATATTATTTGGTTTGTTAGTTAACTAAAATATTTTTCCTACATAAAGATAACATTTTTATGTTTGGTTACTCATATTTATTTATGTAATTAGAAAATTAGGTGTACATAGAATGACTGCTTCAATTTGACATAGGAATCGATACCACTAGAGATGTATGTTATCTTTAACCGGTGGTATGAGATCCACATACCCTTTTTAATTATTTATATTAATGCTTAGTAATATCTATTTTATATTCCTATTCACCTTAATTTTTTAGGTACAAATTAAGGAAGATGATTCTCGGCGCACCAACATAAAGTCAAACGTACGCCTTGCAAAATATGTAATTAAAATTGAATATCATATTTACTAATTGACTTATTTTAAAACTCTTGATGACATTTATGTATAATGATATATTTTGTATGACTTCATTCTTAATTTCAATGTTTAATATTTGAAAGTTCATATATGAAACCTTGGATGTTTTGGTGTAATATAAATAGTGTAATAGAAAGTTTATTAGTTCAATATTGTTTATTAGTAGCTCATTCAAAACAACTTATTTCTTATATTATCCAAAAAATATTATCGGACATAAGAAAAGTAGATTATATTAATGTTATACAAAAACTTATAATATATATTGGATATTATTAAAGTAAAAGTAAACTTTATAAGGTATGGACTATATTAGATAGTATCAAAATATAAGTTGATGGATTTTTATGTTATTTGATAATTCGGTTAATGCCCAAAACATGACTAACAACGTAAATTTCAACATATTTTTATTCTTTCCCATAATTATTTTAACCACTTAAATGCATTCTTGCGCAACGTGCGAGGTTACGCCTAGTGTGATATGGATCTTGCAGGAATGGGAAAAAATAAAGATGAAGATAAACAATGAGGAGAAGTTGAGAAGGCAAAAAGAGATGATACAAGTAAATAGATGATTCACTAATAAGCGAATATATTAAAATGTTTATATTGATTTTTTAATAAGATTGCTTATTCATAAGTGATTAACATACAATTCATATATGAATAAGTAAAAAAATAATATTACTTGTTCATGACTAATGCTATGCATTACTTATTCATAAATAAATATGTTATAATGTTTGTATTGAGTTTTTAATAAGATTTTTTTATTGATAAGTGAATAACAAACTATTCATATATAAATGAGTACAAGATAGAATTACTTGTTCATAAGTAATGTTATGCATTACTTATTCATAAATGAATATATTAAAATGTTTATATTTATTTATGAATAAATAATGTATTGTTTATATATATATATATATATATATATATATATATATATATATATATATATATATATATATATATATATATATATGACGTAGATCTTTCAGGGAAGGGAAAGTTGAAGATGGAAATAAACAAGGAGGAGAAGTTGAGAAGACAAAAGGAAATGGAGATAAATCGATGATTCACTAATTAATTATACTTAGTATATTAATACAAATTTTATAGTTAATTTTTTTCACAGATGAATATAGATGAAAACTCATATATAATTGGAATATTTATTTACGATGTAGATCATATAGGGAAAGCTAAAACAAAGAATATTGAGATGAGAGATGAATCAGGAGTTGAAACTACTAAGGAAAATAAAATGAAGGTAACAATTTGTAAAAATATTTAAAAATTCATTTCTGATTGGAATGATTAGTAATCATATATGAATAAAATATGAAAAAAATATATTATTCTTCACATATAATTATTTATAGATAAAAAATGTTATTATAGATTCATTATATTTTCTTTGGATAACCACATCTCTACAATTTGTAACCAAATTTCAAATATTTTATTTATATAATAATCATTTATGAATAGGTAACACAAAGAGAAATTATGGAAACACAAAGATTTTTACAGAAGTTTTAAACACTTGAGCTTACTTACTTAACCATTGATATGTACATATTTAACTATGTACTTAATGCATATTTCTAATACTTTTAGCTACAATTATGTTTCTTTTGGGACAAAAGGTACTTATTATGTTTGAAATATGTTTTGTAGCAGCGAGGAATTGCTTGGGATAGAAAGGAAGGAAACAAGGAGTTGAAAGCATGAATGGATGAGCTAAAGTTGGAATGAAGAAAAATAAGACTTGAAAATAGATGACCACGTCGTGGTGATCCTCCAACATGACATGGTAATCGGAAGACTCTTGACCAATCAGATGACTTAGAGAATACGGGATTTACATGAGGACCACGATGTGGTGGTGTCCAACCATGACGTGGTGAACCGATATAAGGAAATTATAAAAACCCAAACATTAGGTCAAATTGGATAGCATGTGATCGGTTTTCTGAGGAGAAATATGAATGAAAACCCTTAGAAAATCAGAAGAAGATCGAAAATCAATGGGATCTCAAGGATTAAAGAAGATTTAGAAGAATTCCACATTGATCTAGTTGGTCTGCTAATCATTACTTTTGTCTAGCTTATTTTATATGGATTTTATGTGTTTTTCTGCTACAATGGGAGACTAAAACCGTTTTACTTTTGTTTGGTGAAGATGAACCTAATCCATATGTTTTGATTTTGATTATTGGATGCTTATTATTGATTTTACTTGTGTTTGATATTTAAACCCTAGCATGTATTTCTTATAGTTTATATTGCTTATTCATCAGATTATGTGTGTTAAGTGATCATATTAATTTCATTAATTTGTTTCCTAATTGTTTATGATCATTAAATAGTTGGAGCTAGGATTAATCACATCTTAGATTAAGTAATTAAAGATAGTAACTTTAATTGTGTTAGAGAGCATGATTAGTCTTAATTTGCCCTGGGTTGCTTAACTTGATCATATGAAAGTAACTACTATCATTCTTACTAAAATTTGTGCTTATTATAGATCCGGTGTTTAACTTGTGCATGATGATTGCTTGGTAATTCATAAATTGGTAGGCGTAGATATTTGATCATAATAGCTAGTAACAAATTGGAAATCAATATAATCCATCCATTTGAAATCAACCATAGGAGAAGGTGAAATTAGATCTAAGCAGAAGTATTCTTTTAATTCTTGAAGTTAATTTGTTTTCTTTGCTTGCTTGATTGTTAATTGATATTAAGTTCTTATGATCTTGAAAAATCAGTAGAAACCCCTAATCATATTTTGGTTCTTAGTTTAATTAGAAGTAGTTATTATATTTAATTGAATTCCGTTCCCTGTGTTCGACACCCGTCTTACCTGAGCTATTCTATAATCTGACTAGGTATACTGCCTATAAGTTCATAGTTAGTAAAGTTTTGTTAGGTTACAAATTTAAGACTGATAGGTATATTTGTGTAGATCATGTTTGTGGCGCCGTTGCCGAGGAACTAATTATTTAATTTATAGTTTAATTGCTTTTAGTTATTATATCCTTCTTGTGGGGTAAAACCGCAAAAAAGTTATTTTTTCATCATTAATTTTATTTTATTTTTCTCTATGAGGTGCAAACACGTCATGTTACTATTCACCTCGTCGTTATCTCATCTTAATCGTCGTTGTCTCATCTTAATTAATTTTTAGTTTAGTGATTTTTATTCCTTTTATGCGTTTTTGTTTTGTTTTTTTTATTCCAGTGATTTATGACCTGAGGATCTAAAATGCCAATAGTGCGCACCATTTCAACCTCCAGAATCAACTTTTCACAATAAGAAGAACAAGTAAGTCAATGAGTTAACAAGCACTTTTTAATCGGACAAGGGATTTGAAAGTTTCGAGAGGACACCTAAAAAGAAGGGAATTGGATATGAGCCAGAAACATCTACCGAAAAAAGTTCAGACGAGGAAGAGATAAAGAGTGAGGTTGAAGAGATGGCGGATATTACAAGAATGACGATGGGAGATAACAAGAATATAATACATGAAGAACATGGACCATGCCTTGTCCCACCCGAAATACCAGCTAAAAGAAGTTTTGAGCTCAAATGCCATATTTTATCGATGCTCAAGGATATACCTTTCACCAGGAAAGAGTATGAAGATGTATTCAAGAATATTGATGAATTAAAGGACATTGCAAACTACTTCAGTGTTCCTAGCATTCCAAGAAAGTCAGTATTACTTAGGATGCTTCCGGTGAAATTTACCGGTGAAGCCAAAGTTTGGTTGAAGTCACTTACGCCCATATTTACTTCTTGGGCAAATCTTCGTGATGCTTTTATTGAGCAATTTAGTCTACCTTCGAACATCTCAACGCACAAGAAGAAGATTGGTAATTTTCAACAAGAAGTTGGAGAGTCATTGTCTGAAGCATGGGTGAGGTACAAGGGATTGCTTAGGAGTTGTCCTCAACATGATCTTAATGTCCAACAAGAATTGTCCATTTTCTATGATGAAGTGAATGTAACAACAAAACAACTTCTTGACTCCTAAGGACCAATGACGAAGAAGGAGCGGAAAACTATTAAAGAGTTGATTGAAGAGTTTGCGAAGCACAAGTCAGTATCCCAACCCATGAAAGGATGTTACTAGAGGTAAAGGAGATGGAGGGAACAAAAAATTGGCTAAAATCATTGCTAAACTAGATATTATGGATAGGCGAATGATGAAATTGGATCAATCTATTCATGAAATAAGAGTCAGTTGTGATAATTATATTAGGCCACATTTAACCAAGGATTGTGATCTTGATGAGAATGGTAACTGAAAAACACAAGTTTGCTATTCTAGTGGTGATAAGTATGATGAAGACCGGAGGAAGCCTAAAAAGGAGTGGTTTCCATATGAAGAGTACAAGAATCAAGAATATGAAAAGTATAGATAAACTAGTCGAGGTTTTTATCAAAAAGAGAAATCACCTCCCAAAAAGAAGATGTATTTTGAGTCGCTACTTCATAGGTTTATAGAAGCATATGAAAAGAGACATGATACTACTAATGCTAATGTAAGAAATCATCAAGCTTCCATCAAGAACATAGTGACTCAACTTGGGAAACTAACAACACATGTCAATGAGAGATTTCCACCTAGAAATCAAGACCAAAAAGCACAACCTAATGTAATAGACATCTACATTGAAGAAAAAGTTCATTCCGAGCCATTTATGACCCATGAAACAATTACTATGGAGCTTGATTCGTGTTTGGAAAAAGTGATGGCCAGAGATAAAAGAGCAAAAAGTGAGTTGTATTGTGACTATTCACCACATCATGGTGTTTGAAGGTCCAAAATGTTTCTCCCCTCAATTCGTATCAACCTCCTTTGCCATTCCTATTTCAAGAACTTAAGCATCATCTGGAGCCAGAACAGAAGAAGTTTATGGAATAAGTGCTCTTACTCTCGATAACTGCTCTATTCCTCAAGTCAATGGCTAAGCTTCCTAAGTTTGCAAAAGATGTTATGACTAATAGAAAGTAGTTAGAAAAAGCATCAACCATAGTGCTTAATGAATTATGTTCAGCTACGATCATCAATGGATTGCCAATCAATATTGGAGATCCATGCCAACTAACTTTGTCGTGTGAATTTGGCAATTCCACTTCTATACATGCTTTCGCTGATTCGGGGGAAAGCATGAATCTTATGCCATATTCTTTCTATAAGAAGCTCGGTCTACCAAGGCTCCAAGACATGAGGATGACAATTCGAATGGAAGATCACTCGATCACTTATCCACAAGGAATCATTGAAGACTTGTTATTGAAGGTGGGAAAGTTTATTTTTCCGTTTGAATTTGTGGTACTAGACATGAAAGAAGATGAAGACCTTCCCATAATTTTTGGAAGACCATTCTTGATTACCGCTAGAGATCTTGTTGACATCCATAAATCAAAACTCTCACTTCATGTAGAAGATGAAGCAAATTACTTTCGCAATGAGTCCTAAACTGAGTCATGAAATACCAACATATGAAGTGTCATAGATACATGATATGGAAGAAGACCTCAGTGAGCTAGAAGAAACTGAAAATATGATGGAAGAAGATATGAAGGTTTGGGAGAAGCCCCATGGTGAAAAAGTCAAAAGTTCTAAACTAAGATCTACGGTTCCTATGACATTTTAGGTGATCACGTTTACTACACCTAAGGTTGAAAAGGAAGAGGCAGGTGATGAAGTAGAAGATGACTTATATGAAGAGATTGAGATAATTGATGAAGATATGGGTGGAGAATTAGATGAGACTTTAATGGTTAAGATGGAGTTAGATGAGAAGAAGAACACGAAAGTGAAAGGAAAGAACAAAGGGGTAAAGAGTAAGCATGAAGAAAGTGCCATGCAAAAGAACAAGGAGAATTCAAAGAAGGCATACATTTAAAGGGTTCAAGCATACAAGCGCAAGTGGAAAGAGAAAAAGAAGATCTCACTCCCAACCGCAACAATGTAGAGTGGGAAGGACTCCGGCTCACAAATCCTCAAAAGTAGCGCTTTTCGGAAGACAACTTGATGTTTTAGAGTTTGCATTTCTTTTCCTTTAGATTTCTATTTTTTTGAAGGTTTTTATTTTTACTGTTTATGTTAGTTTAACCAAATGATCATGTATTTTCTTAGTCTTTTGATTTTATTTTGTAGTGTAAAAAAACTAATGCGTGAAGCAGTGAAGGAGCTTAATGGATGAAGAAGCCATGAGATTTTTGGAAGATTATAATTGAAGACCATGTTTTTGAATAAGTGTGGGGTTTCCATTTGATGAAGAAAATAGTTTTAGAAGTATTTTAGAGAAAGGAAAAGTCGGGAATAGTCCTAAGACATTAAGAAGAGGCGATGAATTATTTTGACCATTGAAGACACTCTGAGAAGTCACCATGACATGGCCATTATCACCACCTTGTGGCAGTCAATTTTATCATGATTGCTTCCGACCATACACCACGATGTGGCATCATTAGACCACACCGTGGCGATCTTATAATTCACGACCATTATGAATATTCACTTGACACTATGATGTGACGTTACTCTACCACGTCGTGACAGAGGTTCAACACATTTTTTGAAGATGGTTCCTCGGTGTATTTCGATCTGTCATAATTACATTCATGAGAAAAGAGCCCAAAAGTACTATTTCCAGCCATTATACGAGAATTAAAAGCTTTACCATACATGTTTCAAAATTCGATCTTGCCACTACTATCCCAGGGGAGTCTGTTCCAATTCTTCCTTTTTATTTTTTTATGTTCTTTAATTGTTTAAGCATGCCATGGGGACATTTCATTATTTAAGTGTGGGGTAGGGGTTGAATATAGGAATATAGGCTTACTAATTAAAATAAAAATTGAAATATGACTAGAATTTAAAAAAATTATTAGAAAGATTTGAAATAATAATCTAAAATTGAATCTAGTTAAAAAAATGTTACGTTGAGATCTAGGTTGCTAGTGTTGTGTGAGACGATTCAATGTGAGTTTCAATGATTATTTGAGCCAATATATGTTATAGTGTATTTGTGGCTTCCATATCCTAGTGAAATCATGGAACAAAAACATGACCTTGCTTAGTTTGAGGGCCATAATATGTTTAACATCATGTACCAAAAATGTATCCAGGAGAGCTTATGTATTTATTACACCTTAGACTAGTATCTCTAACCTATAAGGGTTGAAGTTGAGTTTCCTTGCTTAAGCATATTTTCTTAGGATTTTTAGTTTTGATTGAAAAAAGTGAGAAAAAACATAGAAAAATGAAAAAAAATTGCAAAGTTTGAGAACAAGAGTCTACAAAGTTATGATGATAAAGAAATATCATGAAGTGAAGTTCCAAATCGAAGACTCAAGAATAAGGCGAAATTTTCCAAGTTATTATTGTTTGTAATTCTTTTTATTTTTAGGTTATTTTTCCATATGTATGTTTGGGGGTTTAACCGAAAATTACCTCGAGATTAAGAAAGATTTATGAGGATATATTCAAAGGGATGCATAAAACGAGTGTTGTTTAAAAGAAGTAGGGAATTGTTTATAAAGATTGTGAGTATTTAGGATTGGGGAAGTTCTTAGGAAAATTTAGACACAAATACATGCATTGCAGTCTTGGAGTAATGGAGAGGCTCAAAATGGATTGTTTTGTGGAATGTTGGTATCTAAAGTCTTGATATGATAATAATAATATTAGTTTTGCTTGAGGGAAAACAAAAGCCTAATGTGAGGTATTTTGATATGCGTATATTTAATTAAGTATTTAATGCATATTTCTAATAATTTTAGTTAAATTTATGTTTATTTTCCTACAAAAGGTACTTACTATGTTTGAAATATGTTTTGTAGCAATGAATACTTTCTCGGGATAAAAAGGAAGGAAAAAAAGTAGTTGTAAGCAGGAATGGATGAGCTAAAGCTGGAATGAAGAAAAAGAATACTTGAAAACAGATGACCACGCCATGGTGATCTTCCAACACGACATCGTGATAGGAAGATTCTCAACCAATCAGATGACTTGGAGAGTACGAAATTTACATGAGGTCATGATGTGGTGGTGTCCAACCACGACGCGGTGAACCGATTTAAGGAAATTATAAAATGCGAACATTAGGTCGAATGGGATAGCATGTGATCGGTTTTATGAGGAGAATTGCGATGAAAAACCCTAAAAAACTTAGACGAAGATCGAAAATCAAGGGGGTCTCAAGGATTGAAGAAGATTTAGAAGAATTCTTCATTGATCTAGTTGGTTTGCTAATCATTACTTATGTCTAACTTATTTTATATGGAATTTATGTGTTTTCTGCTACAATGAGAGGCTAAAACCCTTTTACTTCTGTTTGGTGAAGATGAACCTAATCCATATGTGTTGATTTCTATTATTAGATTCTTCTTATTGATTTTACTTGTGTTTGATATTTAAACCCTAACATGTTTTAGTTATAGTTTATATTGCTTATTAATCAGATTTTGTGTGTTAATTGATCATATTAATTGCATGAATTTGTCTCCTAATTATTTATGATCATTAAATAGTTAGTGCTAGGATTAATCACATCTTAGGTTAAGTAATTAAAGCTAGTAACTTTAACTGTGTTAGAGAGCATAATTAATCTTAATTTGTGATTGGTTGCTTAACTTGATCATAGGTATGTAGTTAGTGTGACTACTATCATTCATAGTCCAATTTTTGCTTATTATCGATTTGGTGCTTAACTTGTGCATGATCATTTCTTGGTTATTCATAAATTGGTAGGCCTAGGTATTTGATCATAGTAGCTAGTAACAAATTGGTAATCAATATAATCCATCGATTAGAAATCAACAATAGGAGAAGGTGAAATCGGATCTAAGCAAAATTATTCTTTTAATTCTTGAAGTAATTTGTTTTCATTGCTTGCTTAATTATTAATTGGTATTAAGTTCTTTTGATCTTGCAAAAACAGTAAAAAAACCCCCCAATCATAGTTTGTTTCTTAGTTTAATTAGAAATAGTTATTTTATTTATTTAAATTCCGTTCCTTGTGTTTGACACCTGACTTACCCGAGCTATTCAATAATCTTACTGGATACACTGCCTATAAGTGAATAGTTAGTAAAGTTTTGTTAGGTTATAAATTTAAGACTGGTAGGTATATTTGTGCACATTACCACCACGAACTGGGAGAAGATGTCAAAAATTCCCCATATAGACTTTTCTTGAGAGTTAAAGTCTATGTAAGTTTGTGTTCTAACATTAATTTTTCCCTTATTCATAGATGAATATAACAATATAACCTATTCATTTATGAATATACATTTATTTAGTATGTGCCTAATAACCATTTAAGATAATTATGTATATGCAACTAAAATTCACATATGATTATACCAATATGATGTATTCGTTTATGAATATAAAATCATATAACTTATTTACTAAGAAATAAATTTATCCATTATGAATATAAATATTCACGTCTCAATATAAGTTATTTATAATGAATATACCTAATATCATGTATTCATTTATGATTAATTGGCATACAAATATTACATCTTAAAAATAAATATCTTTAGTATTCACTTATAATTAACATACCAATATGATGTATTCATTTATGATTAACAACTTACTAATCTTTTAAAATTATTTTGCATATAGAATGCTTATGTATCTTCATATTTTTCTGATGAGAGAAAGTACGAAAAATTCAAGTAAAACTTTCATGACAACCCAATCGGATACAAATAAAATCTTGAAGATAAAAAACATTGACATGATAAGTGAATTTAACTTGTTTTTTGTATATGATATCAACATAATATTTACCCTTATATAAATAAAATATAGGTATTCTTCACAATTGTTAGAAGCAGTCACATTTTTGTGATTGTTTTCAACTGGGAGAAATTTTGGACAATAGTGTAGTCGAAGGGGATTATGAAGGGAAGCATGTAAACTATTGAAACCTCTAGTAAGTACCCAATTCCTAACAATCTATCAAAACAATTTTAATATATATGTATTTTATTTTATTTAATCATAAGAAAAATTTATGTGTGAGGTACCTGAAAGAAATAAACCATCCAAAAGACAATGAAATATCAAAAGAAAGTGTCATACCACAATGACTTGAAATTTCATGGAGAATAGTTAAAAATAAAGTAGATTGTGGGGTATTTGCAATGAGACACATGGGACAACTAACCTCAAAGTGGAAACTGAGACTTTGAAAAGTGTAATTCAACAAACTACTTGACAAGCTTAGGCAAAAGTATGTGCACCGACTGTTAACTTTCGAGATTAACATGTTGAAAGGGGAGGGGGGGGGTCAGGTGTTGGATCTCTCCAACAAAGATCAAAATGTGGATCTCACAGTGCGTACCGCTCATGCATATAAGGCTTTGCAAACAATTTGAAAAAGGTTGAAAAATTATTGTTGTTTGTTTATGATTAAGTATGATAGTTTAGTAGGACAGTTTGTGATGAAGTGTGATGCTTTCGGAGGACATGTAAGATGGTTTGTGAAATAAAGTTTGTGAACAACTTTTAGATGGTTTCTTAAATGTTTGTGAACAAATTATAAATAGATTGTGAAATGTTTCCAAACAAGTTTTATTATTTTGTGTTGAATGATTATGTAATAGAAAAAGTTTGTTTATTTATGTTATATTCAAATATTTTTCATAGTTTTTGATAATGATTTATGAACCAGTTTTATTGTTTCTGATAGTTTTCAATGTTATTTATGTTTATTCATAAACAAATACTAATATGATACATTCATTTATGATTCAGTTAGGGTTAATATGTAATATAGATTAGAAATTAACTAGTTCACATATACTAAAGATCTTCTAGCCCAACGATATCAAGTTTTGTCCTCCTCATTGAGTTTGAGGGTTCAAGTCCCGTCAAGGACATTTGTTGATTTAGGAGTAGTTTAGGAGTATAGCAAATTTACGTTTCCAAAAAAAAGTAGTTCACATATGAATATAACTTATTTATTAGTAAATTAATAGTACTCCAATATAATTATAACTTCTATATTCATAAATGAATATATATATATATATATATATATATATATATATATATATATATATAATATATATATATATATATACATATATATATATATATATATATGTGTGTGTGTGTGTGTGTGTGATGTACTTAAGCTTGTATATAGAAACCTCCAAACTATGTAGCTTTGATGAATTATATCAACTAATCATGGTATCTCGCTTACTATTCTTCTTTAATCACGTGACTAGCTAAACTTATCGAATTTATGTTCATTTTCTTCATTGTGTTTAAGAACTTAAAACATTAAAATTCATGACCATTTAATCAACCATACTAAATTTTAAATAAAAAGTAATAGAATAAGAGATAAAAGAAGAACATGCAATAACTCAATCAATGTTTTTTCAAATCATTGGATATAGTTTTTCAATTGAAAGACAAAACACTTGAGTTATATTCGTTAAAAATATATTTGTTTTTTACTTTTGTTATAAACTTTAATGATTTTTTTTCATTTCTTTATTTAACTCAATTCAATGGTATTATACTAAAACAAAACTATGAGAAAATAAATTGGATTTGCTTTGTTTAAAACTATGTCATTTAAGAGGTTCTATACCTAAGCTTAAGTATATAAGAGCCACATATTTATTTTTCCATATATATATATATATATATATATATATATATATATATATATATATATATTCATTTATGATTATTATGATGTATTAATATATAATTAACATGTATATTACATATGATTTTTCAATATCACTATAAATGTCTTGACTACTAGCTTATGATAAATCCATAATCACATACTAATGTGCCTATATATATATATATATATATATATATATATATATATATATATATATATATATATATATATATATATATATATAAGAAAAATAACATATAAAAAAATATAAAATAATATTTTATTCATAACCGAATAAAAAATTTAGATGTCTTTGTTGATTGAGCAGCTGCAATTCTTACACTATGCACGTAAATTGTGAGGAACTCGTTCTCCACATCCTGAGCACATTCTTGATTATTTTTTAGAATTAATATATGCTTTCTCACTTACACTTGAGATTCTTTTCTTGATTTTAAAACCTTTATTGCTTTGAACCTGGGGAACATGAATATTAATCTCTTTTAGAATAGAAGCACCTATAAGCTTGCTTACAACTTGAACATCCGTCTTGTTTTTGAATCCACTAAATGTACTGTCACTCTCGAATTCCTTCAACAAAATTTGTTTTTTCTCAGCAAAGGAAGCAAATTTCTTTTTTTTTTTTATATCTTAGAATATCCAAACATGATTCAAAACTATAATATGATTTATTAACTAGCTTCACACTCTTACGATCCCCTAAATCGGATTAATGAGAACTAAAACGATAATTCCTTGATATCACATCCTTTCTTTATCTTTTTAGAATGTGCCTTACAAGAATTTCTTTAACATCACATCTCATCATTATTGTGAAAGCGTGTCTACATAGAACACCTATATGGCTGAAGTGTTCACAACTACATTTTATTTGCATCTCTTTTACTTTTATTCCAACCTGATACAAAAACATTACAAAAAAATAAAAAATCATTTACACATTTTAAATCATATATAAATACTCTTATTCATATATAAATATTCATATGTGAATAATAATATATAAGTATTCATATATGAATATTATATTTCAATCATATATAAGTACTCATTCATATACAAATAGTCATATATAAATATTAATATATGAATAAGTACATTATAAATAAATACATTATAAATAGTCATATAAATACTCCATATTCATATAAGAACATGTTCAAATTTTAACATAATCATTATATTCATATATGAATATTCTCATATTTATAAATAAATATTACATAATTCATAAAAAAAATTAAATTACCTTGAATTTACTTTTAAATTCACTACACTTGTTGTTTTCAATATTGTAAACTTCTCTCCCATCTTCAATACTAACATGTATAGAAAAAAGTTGATTTATATATTTCCTTTTGTACCTAAAAAACAATGTACTTATATAAACTTTTGAGGCGTGTAATTTTATTTCTCAAGGTGTTTCCATTTTATATGATGCTTTCTTTGGTTCCTTTTCAAAGTCTCGTTGAGTATTCGTTTGCTTTTGAATGGTAGTGTCATAATTCACTATGAAATTCAAAAGTAAATTCCTACTTATTAATTAGGTGTTAAAAACAAATTCATACTCTCTGGCCTTGAGGTAGTCTTTAATAAGTCGCACATTGGAATATCACTGAAATATCCAGGAATCCACGAACAACATTTAGTAAACATGTATTTAAACCGTATCGACTCTTCAAGTTTGAAATCCTTCATAAGCAAGTCCCACTTGACCTCAAAGACATCGAGTTTCATTGGCATATCCCAAACAAGCTTCTTGGATCTTTTTCTAAAGTATGTGTTCATATATAAATCATTTAATACATATGTAAATAAATATAAAAAACCTTCTACATTAATTCATAAATGAATAAGTGTCAATAAGTAAGATAATAATAAATATTCATATATGAATATAATAAAATTTGAAAAAATTAATATGTTCATATCCGAATAAGTAAAACTTTGTAAAATATTTGAAATATATTAACATATGAATAAAGAAAAGAAACATTCACTTTAACTAGAAATATATCTTTTTTTTTTCTAACTTCTTCATTATATGTCACATACACAATCGATGCTTTGAATTTGGAAAAACATTCTCAATAAATTGTTTTTTTTTTCGCAAGATATTGGTCAGCTAAAACTAGTGTTGGTTCTTTTTCTCATGAGTTTTATGAAACCCTTTAAGCAACAAAACATAGGAACCACTGCTCTCATTGCTTAACAATCCTGTTCCAACAGTAACTGATTTTTTCTGGTGGCTGACAAAAGTATATGGAACAAAAACCATTCGATACTTATAACATAAAAAATGTCTATTAAAGTAAAATTTTGATGTATTCATAAGTGAATAGCAAATATTCATAAATGAATATAGTTACAGTAGATAATAATAATAATAATAATAATAATAATAATAATAATAATAATAATAATAATAATAATAATAATGTGTCACACCCCAAAACCAAGAACGGCGGAAACGTTCCGGGGTGGAGGACGTCATGTACAGTATCACAACAGTGTAAAATAGTAAACAAGCAACAACATCATCCATTGCACGACATATGTAAGGGTTATCCCGAGGTACTAGGGCTAACACGACATATATAACCTAATGAACATCCAAAGATTGTCCAATTGTCCTCTATAGCAGTAGCAGGGAGGAGGAAGGGTTAGTCCCGTAAAGGTACTCCTAGTATAAGTAATAACCGTAGGCATCCGTAGATGTTCATCACCCACTGGTGCTAACAACTGGGTTTCGGAATGTTTAGTCCTGTCTAGATATCCCGAGGTACTAAGGATAGGGTCTCGTCTAGATATCCCGAGGTACTAGGGATAAAGTCCCGTCTAGATATCCCGAGGTACTAGGGATAGGCAGGAAAATTTATACAGAAGGTACTAATAAATCATCCTCGCAAATCGAGATACAAGTATTCATGTAAATATACACAGGTAAACGTATCTACGTAAAGGTACTCATGTAATGTATTCAAGTAAGCGTGTTCATGTATCATGTAAGCATATGTAAACGTACTCATGTATCATGTAAGTATATGTAAATGTACTCATGTATCAGGTAATGTACTAGTATAGACTCGTGAATGAACTGACTCTTGTGTGATTCCTTGTAATAGGAATAATGTTTTGTATCTTCTAACTATCCCTATGATAATTAACTGAAAGGTAATTGGTTGTTCAAGTAGGTTGACACACCCTTGCTACACAAGAGTGTGGGAAACTGAATGAAGGATGAAAACTATAATCTCAAAACATTTATATGAACATAAGTGTATAAGTATAGTTTTGTTCAAGAAGGTAAAAGAAATGGTTCTGTAAGACATCTAAGAGTTTTGAAACAATCATAAAGAGTGAGTTGATGTCATTTTTAAATAAACATTTCAAAAGTAATACATTTGATAACAAAGTATTTTTATGATAGAAAACCATTTCATGCATCACATTTTGTAGTATGTGAAATCTGTTGAATGAAAACACAGTTATAAAATGCATATGAATAATTTAATAACATGCTGTTTTCTACTTGTATTCCCCCCATTAAAGCATTTAAAACCATTTAAAGCATTGATTTAGGGGTATGAACTCACCTGTAGATGGTGGTTTGGATGAACTTGACGGTGTAGGATTATTAGGTGTCAAGTGAGGACTTGTACACACACTATGATCCTAGTGAGCATATAATCACACATATATGCACCCAATTAGTCTTAAATTACTAATTGTAAATGTTAAGACATCCCAGAACATGATAAACACTTTATATAAGTGTTATAAGCCCTAAGGATTGCATCTAAGTTGTTGTGGGACAAGGCAATTAGGTTTAGGGTTCCAAAGGACCCTATACATGAGTTTACTCTTCCATAAACATCACACAAGGAGTTTACGGTCGTAAACCCTTGAGTTTACGGCCGTGAACTCCTAAGCTTGGTGACATTTTGTGTTTTGATGTTCTAAGTGATCCCTATAAGTATTCCAACTTGGTGGTTAAATTCTTGGGAGGGTTTAGGGCATAGATACACTCCTTTAAGGAGTTTACGGCCCCAAGGCCAATTCCCTTTGAGTTTACTATCGTAAACTCATATAGAAGGGGATATTTTTATGTTTTCAAGTCCCTTGTTCATGTAGGATAGGTTCCATACATTGATATAAGTCTAATGAAGGCCTTAGGCACACATTGGTGCCCTTCTTTCATGTTTACAGCCCAAGCACAATATTAGGGCCGTAATCTCTCTTTGAGAGGGGTATTTGATGTTTTAAAGTCCTTGATTTATGTAGGAGTAAACCTAGGTAATTGTCCAAGACTTTAGGAGTGCCAAAAGCACTCTTTGGTCCCTGTTTTTGGAGTTCACGGTCCAAGATCTTCTTGGGCCGTGAACACCCAAACTTTTGTGTTTCATTGTTGTTTTCTTGTCCCAATTACACCTATATACAAGCCTAAGGTAGTAACATATCACGGGGGAAAGGCTAGGCATTGTTTCGGGAGTTTATCGCCCAAGAACACCTTGGGGAGTAAACTCCTAAATCTAGTTGTTTCGCTATGATATCTATGTTATAAATACATTATAAGCTATATAACACTACTAGAGATAGGTACTTACGATTTGGGATGAAAACCTGAAGATCTGTGAGAGAGAAAATGGCTTTTCTCTAGTTGAAAATGTGAATAATGAATGAAATTGGTTCAGAATTCTATTTATAGTCTTGAGATTTTTGGCAGAAAATATTTTATTTCCGAAATGATCTCTAATGTAATAGAGTGTTGGAATAATAGGGTTGTACAAAACCCTAGTGCATCCACTCTCCTGATATTTCCTGAAGTGTAAACCCTGAATTACTCAAACTTATACGAAAAAGTTTGAAAATTTACTGTGACTGTTATAACTTCTATTGAAGTGATATTGTTTGTACAGAATGGAAATTTCGGGTTGTCACATTATCCCCCCGTTAGAAGGAATTTCGTCCCGAAATTAGGATTTAAGCAAATAGGAAGTTACAAATAACAAAGCGAAAAGATGAGGGTATTTCAGTTTCATCTGATCCTCTCGTTCCCAAGTGAATTCAGGTCCACGCTTTGCGTTCCAGCGAACCTTCACTATCGGGATACAGCTCTGCTTTGTTTTCTTGAACTCTCGGTCCATGATCTCTACCAGTTCCTCCACGAAGTTGAGGCTCTCGTTGATCTCGATCTCTTCGAGTGGAATAACAAGAGTCTCGTCGGACAGACACTTTTTCAAGTTCGAGACGTGGAAGGTCGGATGTACGTTACTGAGTTCGTGCGGTAGGTTGAGTTTGTAAGCTACAGGGCCGATTATCACGAGAATCTCGAATGGACCTATGTATCTTGGATTGAGCTTCCCACGCTTTCCAAAGCGTATCAAGCCCTCCCAGGGTGAGACCTTCATTAGAACTCGGTCGCCCACCTGGAATTCCAATGGTTTCCTTTGCTTGTCAGCATAGCTTTTCTGTCGGTCTCTAGAGGTTTTCAATCGTTCACGAATTTGAACGATCTTCTCTGTCGTTTCCCGAATGATCTCCGGACCCGTGAGAGTGTTTTCGGGAACTCGTCCCTTAGCTAACTGGGTATCACCCACCTTAGCCCAGCACAGAAGGGATCTGCATTTTCGGCCATAGAGGGCCTCGAATGGAGATGCCTTTATGCTCGTGTGATAACTGTTGTTGTAGTAAAATTTGACGAGGGGTAAATGGGTATCCGAAGCTTTCCGAAAGTCAATCACACAGGCGCGCAACATATCTTCTAAGGTTTGGATAGTTTTCTCACTTTGCCAGTCGGTCTGTGGATGGTAGGCTGTACTCATGTCCAGCCTAGTTCCTAGGGAACTTTGTAATGACTGCCAGAACCTCGAAGTGAATCTACTATCTCTGTCCGAGATAATAGATAATGGAACACTGTGCAGTCTTACAATCTCCCTAATGTAAGTTCTAGTAAGTTTCTCCATCTTGTCTATTTCTTTGATTGGCAAGAAGTGTGCACACTTGGTCAGTCTATCGACGATGACCCATGTGGAATCAAGTCCACCCGTCGTCTTGGGCAACTTGGTTATGAAGTCCATAGTGATCCGATCCCACTTCCATTCTGGTGTCTCCGGTTGCTGTAAGAGACCAGAGGGTTTTTGGTATTCGACCTTGACCTTTGCGAAAGTAAGGCATTTACTCATGAAGGTAGCAATATCTGCTTTCATGTTAGGCCACCAGTATAGCTTTTTAAGATCCAGATACATCTTATCTGAACCCGGGTGGACGGAATAACGAGTGTTGTGAGCTTCGGTCATGACCAAGTCTCTGAAGCCACCGTGTTTGGGTGTCCAGATCTGATCCATGAGATATAAGGCTCCGCCACCCTTCGCTTCCAAGTTCTTATCCATCCGTCTAAGGGATTCACCAGCCACGTTTTTAGGTTTCAAAGCGTCTAGCTGAGCCTCCTTAATTTGCGTGGAAAAGTGTGAATGGATAGTTAGAGTCAGAGATTTGACTCTACGACCAACATATTCTTTCCGACTTAGGGCGTCGGCTACTACATTGGCTTTACCCGGATGATAACGAACATCACACTCGTAATCACTGAGTAGCTCGACCCACCGTCGTTGTCTCATGTTAAGCTCCTTTTGCTCAAAAATGTGTTGTAGACTCTTGTGGTCTGTAAAGATCGTGCTTTTTGTACCATACAGGTAGTATCTCCAGATCTTTAGAGCAAACACAACTGCTCCTAGCTCAAGATCGTGGGTGGTGTAGTTAACCTCATGTGTCTTCAGCTGTCTCGAGGCATAGGCTATGACTTTACCTCGCTGCATCAGAACACATCCGAGTCCTTGATTTGATGCATCGCAATAGACCACGAAGTCTTCTATCCCTTCAGGGAGGGATAGTATCGGCGCGGTGTACAAGGCTCGCTTGAGCGTTTGGAACGCCCTTTCTTGTTTCTCTTCCCAGTTAAAGGATACGCCCTTCTGGGTCCGTGTTGTAAGAGGTTTCGCTATGCGGGAGAAGTTCTGAATGAACCTGCGATAGTAGCCGGCCAGACCTAGAAATTGACGAATTTCTGTAGGTGTCTTCGGTGCTGACCGGTTCTCAATGGCCTTGATTTTGGAAGGGTCCACGTGTATTCCCTCTTTGCTAACAACATGGCCCAAAAATTCGACTCTTCGAATCCAAAATTCTCACTTGGAGAACTTCTCATAGAACTTCTCCGAACGCAATGTTTCTAAGACTCTACGGAGATGTTGACTATGTTCCTCCTTACTTCGAGAGTAGATGATTATGTCATTAATGAAGACGATGACGAACTGATCCAAGGAAGGACGAAACACCCTATTCATCAGATGCATGAATACTGCAGGCGCGTTAGTTAATCCAAACGGCATCACTACAAACTCGTAGTGCCCATAACGAGTTCGGAAGGCTGTCTTGGGAACATCCTCCTCTAACACTCGTAGTTGGTGATATTCGGATCGTAGATCTATCTTCGAGAAGTAGTTGGCTCCTTGAAGTTGATCAAATAAATTGTCAATGCGGGGCAAGATTTTTAATGGTAAGCTTGTTGAGTTCTCTATAGTCAATGCACATGCGAAACGATCCATCCTTCTTCTTGACGAACAAGACCGGTGCTCCCCATGGTGAGAAGCTTGGTCGAATGAATCCCTTCTTGAGAAGTTTGTTAAGTTGGCTGGAATGTTCCTGCATTTCGGCCGGTGCCAGACGATAAGGAGATTTGGCTACGGGGGTAGCTCCTGGCACTAAGTCGATTCTGAACTCGACTTGGCGTTGTGGTGGTAAACCGGGAAGTTCTTCTGGGAAGATGTCGGGAAAGTCGCGTACTTCTAGGATGTTCTGAATGTCTTTCGTTTCTTGACTTGTATGAACGACGTGTGCGACGAATGCATGATATTCCTTTCGCAAGAACTTCTGGGCTTGAATGCACGAAATGATGCGAAGGCTCGTACTAGGTTTGTCGCCATAGATAACTAAGGTTTCGTTGTTAGGAAGGTTAAGACGAACTGCTTTTTCAAAGCACATGATGTCGGCGCGAAGAAGACTCAACCAATCCATGCCGATGATAACGTCGAAACATTTAATTGGGACTGGCATGAGATCTATCTTGAAAGTATGGCCATCTAAAGTTAAGGTACAACCTACGTATATGCAGTTTGTACTCTTTGTTTTCCCGTTAGCCATTTCTACCGTGAATGAATTATCTAATGCACATGGTTTTTGTTTAAGCAGGTGTGAAAATTTGTGACTTACGAAACTTCTCTCTGCTCCACTGTCGAAAAGTGAGCAAGCATATGAGTTATCGAGGAGAAACGTACCAGTAACTATCGTAGGATCAGCTACCGCTTCCTCGTGGCCCAAGGCCATAAATCTTCCTACCCCTCCAGCCATCCCCGCTTTAGGGGAGTTCCTCTTGTAGGGGCCCACTTCGCCACAACCGTAGCAAGCTTGGCCCATACCGGCGTTAGGAACCTGAGCAGCCTGAGCTGTTGGAGTCTTGAAGTAACGGGCTGTATGCCCCTTCCTGTTGCAGTTAGAGCACAACATCTCCTTGCAAGGTCCGTGGTGGTGGAAGCTGCATCTGTTGCACTTCGGGAGAGTCCCAACATAAGTTTTTGCTGGTAAGGGGTTCGCAGGGACAACGGGAGTTACTGTGGCGACATTGATTGCCACAATTTGTTGTCTCTTGGAGGATTCTTGCGAAGCCCCTCTTTTCCTCTTGTTCCACCCCTTCTTGTTGTTGTTGACCTTTTGTGGTATAGGTGCAGGGATTGTTGGGTTCTGGGGTTTCCTGTGATCTATGAGAGATTGTGCCAGTTCCTTGGCACTATCGAATGTGATAGGCCTGGAAGCTAACACACTTGACTGGATCTGGGGCGACAGTCCCCATTTATATATCTCTCTATCTTCTTGCCCTCGAGAGCAACCATATCAGGGCATAGGTTTGCCAGATCACAGAACCTATTTGTGTAGGTTGTGATGTTGGATCCAACCATTTGTAGATCCCAGAATTCCTGCTCAAGTTTTTGTACTTCACCTCGAGGACAGTACTCTTTCATCAGCATGTCCTTCAATTTTTCCCAGCTGATGGAATATGCCACCACCAAAGTCAGATACTTAACATGGCCGTTCCACCATGATAGTGCTCTGTCAGAGAAGGTACAAGCTGCGAACTTGACCTTATTGCCTTCTTGGCAAGCGCAGATTTCAAAGACAGATTTCATCTTTCCAATCCATTGCCTTAACACCATAACCCCACCAGTACCATTGAAGCTGCGGAGCTTGGCGTTCGTGAAGTCCTTATAGGTGCATTCCTGAGGGTGTCTATGGCTTTCGCCGTGGTTCGAGGGAGGTGCACTTGTTCCCAATCCACTAGGGACAGGAGCGTTGATTGCTGACACAACAGATGCAACTGCTGCTGTGAAAGCTGCCTGGAACATATTGGCATCAAAAGGAGTAGGTGGTTGAAGAGGTTAAGGTGGTGGTGGAGGTGGTGGTATCGGTGCTTCGTTGTTTGGGTTACGCCTGGGATTTCTGCGTGGCGGCATCTTTAACTATAAGTTTAAAAGATGACGACATGGATAAGAATAAATGAATAATTAATGTGTCTCATGGACTAACTCCCCATAGTCCAACAACAAAATGAATAGTATGACTAAATGAAGATGACAACATTTGGATAATAATTTCCATATGTTTAGATATCTGTCAATAATACTGGAATTACAGATGTAACAAGTTCGGGAAAAATGGCCTAGAAGTAAGCCTTACATCAACCAAGATAGGAAAATTTTGACAGAACTATGACTAGATCAAGACCTAACAGGTCTAAGATTTATAAAGATAGGAAATTTGACCAAGGTTTTTACATAAACTAGGTTATTGATGGGTTTTGAGCATTCTAACACTTCCTAAGTGTACATGCAACCCTAATAACCTTGAATCTATGTTTTCTCTATATACATGCAAATTTCTTTTTCCAGGTTATTTCCTAACTAGCCTGGCATGGGGAATAAATAAAATATAAAACTAGTAGAAATACATACCTTGATGTTGCTTGGATTCCTTCAAGACTTTGTGAGCCTAGCACCCCAAATGTTGTGCCTAAAATGCTTCACACAACACCACAAAACTTGGAATAACTTGAGAGAATACTTCTAGCACTCATAATCGGTTATTCCCTCTCTAGTAACACTAGGTCCCCATTTTGAATGCTATAGGGTTTCTTTTATAGTGTGTCATAATTAGGAGTTACAAATGTAAACCCTAATTGTCATGACTCTTCATTTCTCATGACCCATGGGTTTGTAACTCCCATGGACTATCCATGGAGCTCCAAATGGTTACATCCATAACCCATAAACCATGGATCATCAATCCACCATAAAAGAATTGATGATTGTCATAATCAACCCTATATATTTAATTAGTCTCACTTTGATCACCAAATTAATACTAGATTAATACTTGATCAATACTAATTAAATAATACTATTATTAACATATTAGAACTTATAATATATTAATAATCATAAGTGCCTTACTCTCTCATTTAGTCTATCCAAGTATTGCAATGCCATGCAACCCAAATAGACCATGCCGGGTCGGGTCAAGTACATACCAAATAAAGTTATGGACTTAGACACTATATCCAACAGTTATATCCAAAAGATGAGTCGTCGAGATTCTATCGGCGATGAGAACTGTTAGCATGAGTTCTTGATCCCGACAGTAGACGTTCTGTGTCCCTTATACTCCTGTCAGCTCGCACTTGCTGAGCTCGAAGTTCTCTAACTTCAGCTTGAGTTTCAGCAAGTTCCCTCTGCAGATTTGCATTGCGGACTAGAGTCCTTTCATGAGCAGACTCTAGTTGGCGAATGTGGACAGTGTTAACACCAGAGTTGGCGTCAACCTCTAAGACTTAATTTATAGTTGCTTGAGCCATTATCGTGTTCCAAGAAATCCTACGAACGATGATTGGTAGGACTCTGTCAGCAGAACCACCTTCAATGAGGTTGTAGAAGCTTCGGTCTCCATTGTAGGGAATGGGCTGACCTTGTTCCTGGCTCCATGTATTCAAGTTTGTGGCCCGCAGAGGTATGGGTCCTTGAAATGCGAGTCGAGGGTTCAAGTTTGGGTTTTGAGCATCTGGGGGTAGGTTGTTGACTTCAGGTTCCGAGTCAGAACTATTGGAAAAACCCTCAGCAAGGTGATTATCCAAAGGGATTGGGTGATCATCTTCTGGTTCTTCCTCTAGCCATCCAGTGTTGCCTTGGTTTGGGAAGTACAGATCGTCGTGATGAAATCCAGCCATTAAAATCTATGCGAGAAAAGGGATATAAGAAATAGCTAAATAGACGAACTGACTAAGATAATTACAGTAAGATCAAATACCCCTATGGTATTTCTTTACGGTTGTGTTGGTAAGTTTTTAGACTTGTTGCCACATCACAACCATTCTTGGGCATATGCTAATCACTCCTTGGACCAGCATAGTTGATCAGGCCATGCCATTCCCAAGACTGACCATATATCCCTAGGCTTACTTATGATATTCAACAATCGTAATACTTTTGTTCTTATCATTGTGACACTGATTTAATATGAATGCAGGCATGTATACTTACTTAAATATTTTATTATTTAGAATTATAAATCTTAGACAAAGTGTTTTAATCCCAATGTATTTATAGTTAGTATATCTTTTATGGGTTGATATACTATATTCACTATAAACAATGCTTTGATACCAATCTGTCACACCCCAAAACCAAGAACAGCGGAAACGTTCCGGGGTGGAGGACGTCATGTACAGTATCACAACAGTGTAAAATAGTAAACAAGCAAAAAAATCATCCATTGCATTATAAGTAAAGTTTTAATACATGTGTGTTCTTTCATTGTAATAAGACACCAAAAATATACAATCAAAATAAAAGACGAGACTTGTCTGTACTCCGTCTTCTCAAAACCTGGCCATCGTACCTATCTACTGGTGACCTGAGAAAACAAGTTATTTTGAAAGAGAGAATCAGCTTAAAGCTGGTGAATTCATAAGTATTTAAGTGTCATTGCCTTGTTTTGAAAAGCTGTTATGAATGCTGTAACACCGTGAATTTCAAAATAATTTTTCGCATAATATAAAAACATTTTCATTTAATTTTCATAAAACATCAAGTTTAAAACTCCAATCCATATCATACAAAATCCCAAGATCACATATCATAAAAATCCCATGCGTGTGTACAGATCAAGCCGACGCCTTCCCATGGTCATCACTAGTACCTAAAACAAAAAACACTAACACTGTAATCACAAAGCTTAGTGAGTTCCCCAAAATACCACACAAAACACATATTAGCCACTCGAGGCTATAACTCTGTGGGTCCGTAGACCCTACTCTGTGAACCCACTGGTTCTAACTCTGGGAACCTTCTGGTTCCAACTCTATAAACATGCACAACATAAATCACATAGAAATAATGCAGTACAACACATAACATACACATAGCATACAAATACTCTATCGCATAACTTTGATTACCTACTCAAGGTAAAGTATAGTGAGAAGACTCACCTCGTATATCTCGATAACTCGCGAATCCTGGAAATCACTCGTGCTCGATCCTCCGAGCTATGATCCTCCTATAACATCATATATCTCTAATTAACACTTTTACCACTAAGGTTGACTACCCCTATCAAGTCATCATTGGTCAACTTTGGTCAACAGTCAACAGTCAACTTTGACCGGACTCGGCGAGTGCACTAGGGCGACTCGGCGAGTCTATACGTGTTCACTGACTCCCTAGGATCCTTTCCTGACACGTAGAGTACACTCCAAACTCGACGAGTCCCACCTGGCATGAATCGCGGGGCCACCACGATTCAACTCGCCGAGTCTCAAGATCAACTCGGCGAGTTCCAGCTCGACTCAGTCCACCTGTCAACCCTCTCTAACTCTCCCTGATTCACTGAGTCAACCCTTAACTCAGCAAGACCACTCGCTGAGTGGTTAAGGACAATCTTCAAGCTACTCGCCGAGTCTGTTCTTCGAACTCGGCGAGTCCATGCCATGCATCAACTCAATCTCGCTTCTGAGGTCAGATCCGCTCCATCAACTCATAGATCTGGCCCTCCCAATCTTATTCATCACGTAAAGTCACAGTCTTGGATACCATGCAACGCCTACAAGGCTTCTTTTGAAGAAATGACCTCTAAAATGGAAACCTAAGTCTCCAACTCAAAAGGAAAGACATAAAGCATGGCATTTGGGACTCTCTGGACCTAATAAGGTCCAGATCTAGGTACCATATACCCATGGGACCTCTCACACTCCAAATACAAAGCAAACAAGGCATGAAGAAACCCTAGATTGACCATGACAACAAAAACACGAGAATAAGCTCTGAATGATACCTCAAGAAGCCTCCTCTGACGAAATGGAAGTAGATCCAAGCTCCCCAACTCTTCTAGCTTGCCTTTCCCCTTCCTTTCTTGCAAACACACACAAAATTGGTGCGTAATGGCCTCTTATCTCACTCACAAGAACTCTCAGCTGTTTAGGTGCTCTGAAGGACAAGGTAGCCGCAATGAAGGGCCATAAGGTCCTTTAAATAGGGCTTAGGACCAGGAAATTAGGGTTTCATTAAACAGCGCGGACTCGCCGAGTCCATTCCTTGGACTCACCGAGTCCAGGCGCGAACCCGCGTCCAGAACCGCGATCCTACTCGGCGAGTTTGAGCTCCAACTCGCCGAGTCCCCTCACAAAACACCAAAATTACATGAATACAAGATACCTGGAAATCCGGGCTGTTACAATTCTCCCCCACTAGAACTAGACTTCGCCCTCGAAGTCTCGCTCTGCAAATAGCTCCGGATGTTGCTCACGCATCTCATGCTCCGGCTCCCAGGTCATCTCTGACCCCTTCCGATGCTGCCACTGAACCAACACCAGGGGTACCTCCTTGTTCCTCAGAACCTTGATTTTCCGATCTCTGATGGCCACTGGTCTCTCAGCATAATTCAGGCTTGCATCTACCTGAATATCCTCTAATGGAACCACCGTCGACTCATCGGCTATAAACTTCCTCAGCTGCGACACATGAAAGGTGTCGTGAATCTGCCCCAACTCTGCTGGCAAATCCAAACGATTGGCTACCCGGCCTACCCTCGCGATCACACGGAAAGGACCAATATATCGGGGCTCGAACTTGCCCCTCTTCCTGAATTGAATCACTCCTTTCCAAGGAGAGACCTTCAGGAGTACAAGGTCGCCGACCTAAAACTCAAGCTCGGACCGGCGCCTGTCTGCGTAACTCTTCTGTCGGCTCTGCGTGGTCAACAACCTCTGTCTAACCTGCTGGATCTGCTCTGATGTCTGAAGTACGATCTCTGTACTGCCCGTTACCCGCTGTCCAACCTCTCCCCAACATATGGGGGTCCGACACCTCCGCCCATACAACAACTCAAAGGGTGGCATACCAATGCTCAAATGATGGCTGTTGTTGTAGGAAAACTCTGCCAAGGGCAAATATGCATCCCAGCTACCCCCGAAATCCAACACACATGCCCGGAGCATGTCCTCGAGCGTCTGAATCGTCCGCTCACTCTGACCGTCTGTCTAGGGATGATATGCGGTACTAAAATGCAGTCTAGTACCCAACTCCTCATGAAACTTCTTCCAGAATCTGGAAGTGAAACGCACATCACGGTCTGAAACAATCGAGATCGGCACCCCATGCTGAGATACCACTTCCCTCACATACACCTCCGCCAATTTCTCTGCTGAAGAACTCTCGCTGATAGCAAGGAAGTGAGCGCTCTTCGTCAATCTGTCCACAATCACCCAAATTGCATCAACTCCTCTGGCAGTCCTTGGCAATTTGGTGATGAAATCCAAAGTAATCTGTTCCCATTTCCATTCGGGAACCTCCAATGGCTGCAACTTACCATGCGGCCTCTGGTGCTTGGCCTTAACCCTACGGCAGGTCAAGCACCTCTCAACAAACCAGACGATATCCCTCTTCATACAGGGCCACCAATACTCCTTTCTCAGATCCAAATACATCTTAGTGGCCCCCGGATGGATCGAAAATTTCGACCGATGCGCCTCCTCCATCAAAATGGTACGCGTTCCTCCCACAAACGGTACCCATATACGCCCCTGAAATGTCATAAGCCCCCGACCATCGGTAACGAACTCTGAAACCAAACCAACAAACCGTTCCCTCTTCTGCATCTCAGGTTGCACAGCCTCGGCCTGTGCCCCATGAATGGCGTCCAACACTG
The DNA here is from genome assembly GCF_051521515.1 of Lactuca serriola. Classification (NCBI taxonomy): domain Eukaryota; kingdom Viridiplantae; phylum Streptophyta; class Magnoliopsida; order Asterales; family Asteraceae; genus Lactuca; species Lactuca serriola. The sequence continues at coordinate 232,148,568 of NC_136410.1, forward strand.
GAGCTATCACAGTCAATCTCAAACATACATCCCGCAGCGGGGTGCTCTCCGCCCTGTGGCTCAATGCATCGGCTACCACATTAGCCTTGCCTGGGTGGTACAGGATCTCACAATCATAATCCTTGACCACATCCAACCACCTTCTCTGATGCATATTCAGGTTGGGCTGATCCATCAAATACTTCAAGCTCTTATGGTCCGTGTATATCGTACACCGAACCCTATACAAGTAGTGACGCCAAATCTTGAGGGCGAACACCACAGCCCCCAACTCTAGATCATGGGTGGGATATCTCGTCTCATGAGGCTTCAGCTACCTCGATGCATATGCTATCACATGCCCTCTCTACATCAGCACCGCTCCCAACCCCAAAATCGATGCATCACAGTATACCACAAAGTCCTCCATCCCTTCCGGGAGGGCTAACACCGGGGCTTCGCACAACCTTTGGTGAAGTGTCTCAAAGGAGGCCTGCTGCTCGGGGCCCCATGAAAAAGCAACACCCTTTCGGGTCAATCTGGTGAGTGGCACTGCGATCTTAGAGAAATCCTTGAGAAACCTCCGATAATACCCTGCCAACCCTAGGAAACTCCTGATCTCGGAGGGTGACCTCGGCACCTCCCAACTCATCACCGCCTCAACCTTGGCCGGATCGACCAATATCCCTTCCTGGTTAACGACATGTCCTAAGAATTGGACCTCCCACAACCAGAAATCACACTTGGAGAATTTGGCATAAAGCCTCTCCGATCTCAGAACTCCGAGAACCTCTCTCAAATGCTCCTCATGCTTCTCTCTAGCTCTCGAATATACCAGAATGTCATCGATAAATACAATTACCGACTGATCCAACATCGGCCTACACACTCGGTTCATGAGATCCATGAACACTGCCGGGGCATTGGTGAGCCCGAAAGGCATCACCACAAACTCATAATGCCCATAACGCGTCCTAAACGCTGTCTTCTGGACGTCCTCATCCCGCACCCTCACCTGATGATATCCAGACCTCAAGTCGATCTTGGAGAACCAAGATGCTCCCTGCAACTGATCAAACAAATCGTCGATCCTCGGCAACGGGTAACGGTTCTTGACCGTCAGCTTGTTCAACTCCCGGTAATCAATGCACATCCGGTGTGAACCATCCTTCTTCTTGACAAACAGGATAGGCGCTCCCCACGGCGAGCTGCTTGGCCGAATAAACCCCTTTCCCAACAGCTCCTGAAGCTGCGAGGATAACTCTTGCATCTCTGGAGGTGCAAGACGATAAGGCACCTTAGCAATAGGCGCGGCCCCCGGAACCAAATCGATACTGAACTCCACTTGCCTCATAGGAGGCACACCCGGCAATTCCTTGGGAAATACGTCTGGGAACTCACGCACCACCGAAACCTCCTCAACTGAACTTGGCCTCTCGGAATCCACTCGCGTATCCATCACATACGTCACAAAACCCTTACAGCCCTGCTGTAGACACTGCCTCGCCCTAGCGGCCGAACAAAACGCTGATCCTGAACGTGTATCCTCGCCATACACCGAAAGAACTCCCCCACTAGGGTCTCATATGGTCACCAGCTGTCTCTCGCAGTCGATAACCGCACCGAATCGGCTCAACCAGTCCATGCCCACAATGACACAGACATCACCCATCGCAATAGGAACTAGATCAATCGGAAACTCAACACTGAAAATCTCGACTACGCTCCCTTGGAGAACCTCCGTGGCATATATCACCCTCTCATCAGCTATGGATACTCTCAGAGGCCGAATCAACGCCTCACGACTAACACTAATATGCTGACTAAAGGCTAAAGATACAAAAGACCGACTCGCACCCGAGTCAAATAACACCAAGACAGGTACAGAATTCCCAAGAAAAGTACCTACGCACAACATAATATAAGCATAATATCTCAACATCAAAATAAATATACGAAAGAATACATACCAGCCACGACATCGGGCGCTGCGCAGACCTCCTTTGCGGTCAGCTGAAAAGCTCTCCCTCGTGCCCTCGGCGCCTCGACCTTCACTGGCCGACTCTCTGTAGCTCTGATGGCGGCAGGGGCAGATCCTTGAGGTGCTCCCTGAGATGATCCTCGCAACTGCGGACACTCTGCCTTCCGGTGTCCGGTCTGATTGCAGTGAAAACACACCGCAAACCCCTTGGGGCAGTCCTTGGCCATGTGCCCCTCCTTGCCACACTTGTAGCAAGATCCCGCTCTACAAACTCCATCATGACCCTTGCCACACTTCCCACAAGTGTGGCCCTTCTGGCTCCCTGGTTTGGGATCAACGGGCTTGGCCCGCTTGGCTGCCGGCTGAGACTATGCCGGTCGCCGATCCCTCCCCTGAGACTCCGCCTCCTCCCAGGCCCGAGTCTCTAGCTCAATCTCCCTCTTCCGGGCATTTGCCTGAAGCTCAGCAAATGTCCGGTACGAGGAGTTCGCCGCGAACTCCCGAATGTCTCGCCTCAAGATACTCAGATATCGGCTCATACGTGCCTGCTCAGTGGACACGTGCTAAGGGCAGAACATTACCCTCTCATGGAACATCCTGGTGACCGCTGTAACTGACTCAGTACCCTGCTTGAGGGTCAGAAACTCCTAGGCCAAATGCTCCCTCTCCACCTGGGGAACGTACTCATCTCGGAACATGGCAGTGAACCTCTGCCAGGTCACTGCTACAAGCTCAGCAGGCGTAAAGTGCGCCGTCAAAAACTTCCACCAGTCCTTCGCTGCCAAGCGAAGCTGGTTCAGCGCGAACCGAACCTTCAAATGCTCAGGAGATGAGCAAGTGAAGAAACACCCCTCTATGTCAGAAATCCACCTCATAGCTGCCACCGGGTCCTGGGTCCCATCAAACTCTGGTGGTTTTGTGTTGCTGAACTCCCGGAACAGCAACGCATCACCACCTTGCGGCCTCGCGGCAGCAATAGCTGCGGTGGCCGCTGCAACAGCAGCCTCAGAAAGAGTGGCATAACACTCGTCAAAGGTCTCAATCAGCATGGTCTTAATAGACCCGAACATCTCTGGTATCTCCGCCCTCATGGCCGCAACCACCTCCTCGTGGATGATCCGGCGGATCTCCTCATCACTGGTATCACTGCTCTCAGGCATCAAACGTGTCCTCACCATGATTTACCTCTGAAATACAACATACGATAAATTAGATTCCATTCGAGCATACTCACACTCGACAACTCATCCCTCCTTGATCCTTGGTATTCCAAAGATTCTTACCTGGGTTGTACACCGCTCCGGTGCTTTCAGTAGTACGGGCCCAATACTACTGTCCGCACCGTATCAGAATACACCCCAAGCCCTCCTCTTCGGATCCCAAATTCCAAGTACTCTATCACGCATAGGCCACTCTCTAATAGATCTCTCATAATCCCCTCGCTGCTACCTACTCACTCTCAAGCATCTCATAGCAGCTCACCTCTTCCTAGGCTAAGGCATCACAAATCAGGCCACTCTAGTCCTAATAGGAATACCTATCCTACTCTAGCATGTGAATACATCATATCAATATCAATGTCACATAACAGGAGGGTATTTTGGGAAATCACCGTTCGGGCGCGGACCGATCATACACACAATCTGCTCTGCGTTTTTTCCTCAAATCCTCAGTTTGAGTTCAAATACGCCCGAAGGTGTACTCGAATCCCTCAAACCAAGGCTCTGATACCAAATTGTAACACCTTGAATTTCAAAATAATTTTTCGCATAATATAAAAACATTTTCATTTAATTTTCATAAAACATCAAGTATAAAACTCCAATCCATATCATACAAAATCCCAAGATCACATATCATAAAAATCCCATGCGTGTGTACAGATCAAGCCGGCGCCTTCCCACGGTCATCACTAGTACCTGAAACAAACAACACTAACACTGTAAGCACAAAGCTTAGTGAGTTCCCCAAAATACCACACAAAACACATATTAGCCACTCGAGGCTATAACTCTGTGGGTCCGTAGACCCTACTCTGTGAACCCACTGGTTCTAACTCTGGGAACCTTCCGGTTCCAACTCTATAAACATGCACAACATAAATCACATAGAAATAATGCAGTACAACACATAACATACACATAGCATACAAATACTCTATCGCATAACTTTGATTACCTACTCAAGGTAAAGTATAGTGAGAAGACTCACCTCGTATATCTCGATAACTCGCAATCCTGGAAATCACTCGTGCTCGATCCTCCGAGCTATAATCCTCCTATAACATCATATATCTCTAATTAACACTTTTACCACTAAGGTTGACTACCCCTATCAAGTCATCATTGGTCAACTCTGGTCAACAGTCAACAGTCAACTTTGACCGGCCTCGGCGAGTGCACTAGGGCGACTCGACGAGTCTATACGTGTTCACTGACTCCCTAGGATCCTCGCCTGACACGTCGAGTACACTCCAAACTCAACGAGTCCCACCTGGCATGAATCGCGGGGCCACCATGATTCAACTCGCCGAGTCTCAAGATCAACTCGGCGAGTTCCAGCTCGACTCAGTCCACCTGTCAACCCTCTCTAACTCTCCCTGACTCATTGAGTCAACCCTTAACTCGGCAAGACCACACGCTGAGTGGTTAAGAACAATCTTCAAGCTACTCGCCGAGTCTGTTCTTCGGACTCGGCGAGTCCATGCCATGCATCAACTCAATCTCGCTTCTGAGGTCAGATCCGCTCCATCAACTCATAGATCTGGCCCTCCCAAGCTTATTCATCACGTAAAGTCATAGTCTTGGATACCATGCAACGCCTACAAGGCTTCTTTTGAAGAAATGACCTCTAAAATGGCAACCTAAGTCTCCAACTCAAAAGGAAAGACATAAAGCATGGCATTTGGGACTCTCTGGACCTAATAAGGTCCAGATCTAGGTACCATATCCCCATGGGACCTCTCACACTCCAAATACAAAGCAAACAAGGCATGAAGAAACCCTAGATTGACCATAACAACAAAAACACGAGAATAAGCTCTGAATGATACCTCAAGAACCCTCCTCTGACGAAATGGAAGTAGATCCAAGCTCCCCAACTCTTCTAGCTTGCCTTTCCCCTTCCTTTCTTGCAAACACACACAAAATTGGTGAATAATGGCCTCTTATCTCACTCACAAGAACTCTCAGCTGTTTAGGTGCTCTCAAGGACAAGATAGCCGCAATGAAGGGCCATAAGGTCCTTTAAATCGGGCTTAGGACTGGGAAATTCGGGTTTCATTAAACAGCGCGGACTCGCCGAGTCCAGGCGCGAACCCGCGTCCAGAACCGCGATCCTACTCGGCGAGTTTGAGCTCCAACTCGCCGAGCCCCCTCACAAAACACCAAAATTACATGAATACAAGATACCTGGAAATCTGGGCTGTTTCCAATGCCATGTAAATCTTTAAATGAAGATTTTGATATAAGTATGAAAAACCCTAGAAAATCCCTTATTTCCTATTAGTATGAGATGTAGTCTTCTACCAAGAACCGAATGTTTTGTAAGTAAAATGATATTTTTTCCTTTCCATTGACTAGTACTAAAAGAACTTAGTCTAACTCTTCGTTTATGTGAATATATCACAAAGTAAAGTAAATAGGAAAATATACTAATGTAAGTGTTATCCCGAGGTACTAGGGCTAACACGACATCGCGGTAAGCGAAATGTATAACCTGTCACTAAATAAAGTAAATAGGAAAAGGTACTAATGTAAGTGTTATCCCGAGGTATTGGGGCTAACACGACATATGTGAGGGTTATCCCGAGGTACTAGGGCTAACACGACATATATAACCTAATAAGCATCCGAAGATTGTCCAATTGTCCTCTGTAGCAGCAGCAGGGAGGAGGAAGGGTTAGTCCCGTAAAGGTACTCCTAGTATAAGTAATAACCGTAGGCATCCGTAGATGTTCATCACCCACTGGTGCTAACAACTGGGTTTTGGAATGTTTAGTCCTGTCTAGATATCCCGAGGTACTAAGGATAGGGTCTCGTCTAGATATCCCGAGGTACTAGGGATAAAGTCCCGTCTAGATATCCCGAGGTACTAGGGATAGGCAGGAAAATTTATACAGAAGGTACTAATAAATCATCCTTGCAAATCGAGATACAAGTATTCATGTAAATATACACAGGTAAACGTATCTACGTAAAGGTACTCATGTAATGTATTCAAGTAAGCGTGTTCATGTATCATGTAAGCATATGTAAACGTACTCATGTATCATGTAAGTATATGTAAATGTACTCATGTATCAGGTAATGTACTAGTATAGACTCGTGAATGAACTGACTCTTGTGTGATTCCTTGTAATAGGAATAATGTTTTGTATCTTCTAACTATCCCTATGATAATTAACTGAAAGGTAATTGGTTGTTCAATTAGGTTTACACACCCTTGCTACACAAGAGTGTGGGAAACTGAATGAAGGATGAAAACTATAATCTCAAAACATTTATATGAACATAAGTGTATAAGTATAGTTTTGTTCAAGAAGGTAAAAGAAATGGTTCTGTAAGACATCTAAGAGTTTTGAAACAATAATAAAGAGTGAGTTGATGTCATTTTTAAATAAACATTTCAAAAGTAATACATTTGATAACAAAGTATTTTTATGATAGAAAACCATTTCATGCATCACATTTTGTAGTATGTGAAATCTGTTGAATGAAAACACAGTTATAAAATGCATATGAATGATTTAATAACATGCTGTTTTCTACTTGTATTCCCCCCATTAAAGCATTTAAAATCATTTAAAGCATTGATTTAGGGGTATGAACTCACCTGTAGATGGTGGTTTGGATGAACTTGACGGTGTAGGATTATTAGGTGTCAAGTGAGGACTTGTACACACACTATGATCCTAGTGAGCATATAATCACACATATATGCACCCAATTAGTCTTAAATTACTAATTGTAAATGTTAAGACATCCCAGAACATGATAAACACTTTATATAAGTGTTATAAGCCCTAAGGATTGCATCTAAGTTGTTGTGGGACAAGGCAATTGGGTTTAGGGTTCCAAAGGACCCTATACATGAGTTTACTCTTCCATAAACATCACACAAGGAGTTTACGGTCCTAAACCCTTGAGTTTACGGTCGTGCACTCGTAAGCTTGGTGACATTTTGTGTTTTAAAGTTCTAAGTGATCCCTAGAAGTATTCCAACTTGGTGGTTAAATTCTTGGGAGGGTTTAGGGCATAGATACACTCCTTTAAGGAGTTTACGGCCGCAAGGCATATTCCCTTTGAGTTTACTGTTGTAAACTCATATAGAAGGGGATATTTTTATGTTTTCAAGTCCCTTGTTCATGTAGGATAGGTTCCATACATTGATATAAGTCTAATGAAGGCCTTAGGCACACATTGGTGCCCTTCTTTCATGTTTACAGCCCAAGCACAATATTAGGGCCGTAACCTCTCTTTGAGAGGGGTATTTGATGTTTTAAAGTCCTTGATTTATGTAGGAGTAAACCTAGGTAATTGTCCAAGACTTTAGGAGTGCCAAAAGCACTCTTTGGTCCATGTTTTTGGAGTTCACGGTCCAAGATCTTCTTGGGCCGTGAACACCCAAACTTTGGTGTTTCATTGTTGTTTTCTTGTCCCAATTACACCTATATACAAGCCTAAGGTAGTAACATATCATGGGGGAAAGGCTAGGCATTGTTTCGGGAGTTTACCACCCAAGAACACCTTGGGGAGTAAACACCTAAATCTAGTTGTTTAGCTATGATATCTATGTTATAAACACATTATAAGCTATATAACACTACTAGAGAGTGGTACTCACGATTTGGGGTGAAAACCCGAAGATCCGTGGGAGAGAAAATGGATTTTCTCTAGTTGAAAATGTGAATAATGAATGAAATTGGTTCAGAATTCTATTTATAGTCTTGAGATTTTTGGCAGAAAATATTTTATTTCCGAAATGATCTCTAATATAATAGAGTGTTGGAATAACAGTGTTGCACAAAACCCTAGTGCATCCACTCTCCTAATATTTCCTGAAGTGTAAACCCTGAATTGCTCAAACTTATATGAAAAAGTCTGAAAATTTACTATGACTGTTATAACTTCTATTGAAGTGATATTGTTTGTACAGAATGGAAATTTCGGGTTGTCACATCATCCCCCTGTTAGAAGGAATTTCGTCCCGAAATTAGGATTTAAGCAAATAAGAAGTTACAAATAACTAAGCGAAAAGATGAGGGTATTTCAGTTTCATCCGATCCTCTTGTTCCCAAGTGAATTCAGGTCCACGCTTTGCGTTTCAACGAACCTTCACTATCGGGATATGGCTCTGCTTTGTTTGCTTGAACTCTCGGTCCATGATCTCTACTGGTTCCTCCATGAAGTTGAGGCTCTCGTTGATCTCGATCTCGTCGAGTGGAATAACAAGAGTCTCGTCGGACATACACTTTTTCAAGTTCGAGACGTGGAAGGTCGTATGTACGTTATTGAGTTCGTTTGGTAGGTTGAGTTTGTAAGCTACAGGGCTGATTCTTGCGAGAATATTGAATGGCCCTATGTATCTTGGATTGAGCTTCCCACGCTTTCCAAAGCGTATCAAGCCCTTCCAGGGTGATACCTTCATTAGAACTCAGTCGCCCACCTGGAATTCCAATGATTTCCTTCGCTTGTTAGCATAGCTTTTCTGTCGGTCTCTAGAGGCTTTCAATCATTCACGAATTTGAACGATCTTCTCTGTCGTTTCCCGAATGATCTCCGGACCCGTGAGAGTGTTTTTGGGAACTCGTCCCTTAGCTAACTGGGTATCACCCACCTCAGCCCAGCACAGAGGGGATCTGCACTTTCGGCCATAGAGGGCCTCGAATGGAGCTGCCTTTATGCTCGTGTGATAAATGTTGTTGTAGGAAAATTCGACGAGGGGTAAATAGGTATCCCAAGCTTTCCCAAAGTCAATCACACAGGCGCGCAACATATCTTCTAAGGTTTGGATAGTTCTCTCACTTTGCCCGTCGGTCTGTGGATGGTAGGCTGTACTCATGTCCAACCTAGTTCCTAGGGAACTTTGTAATGACTGCCAGAACCTCGAAGTGAGTCTACTATCTATGTCCGAGTTAATAGATAATGGAACACCGTGCAGTCTTACATTCTCCCTAATGTAAGTTCTAGTAAGTTTCTCCATCTTGTGTGTTTCTTTGATTGGCAAGAAGTGTGCAGATTTGGTCAGTCTATCGACGATGAGCCATATGGAATCAAGTCCACCCGTCCTCTTGGGCAACTTGGTTATGAAGTCCATAGTGATCCACTCCCACTTCCATTCTGGTATCTCCGGTTGCTGTAAGAGACCGGAGGGTTTCTGGTATTCGACTTTGACCTTTGCGCAAGTAAGGCATTTACTCACGAAGGTAGCAATATCTACTTTCATGTTAGGCCACCAGTATAGCTTTTTAAGATCCAGATACATCTTATCTGAACCCGGGTGGATGGAATAACGAGTGTTGTGAGCTTCGGTCATGACCAAGTCTCTGAAGCCACTGTGTTTGGGTGTCCAGATCCGATCCATGAGGTATAAGGCTCCGCCACCCTTCGCTTCCAAGTTCGTATCCATCCATCTAAGGGATTCACCAGCCACGTTTTTAGGTTTCAAAGCGTCTAGCTGAGCCTCCTTAATTTGCATGGAAAAGTGTGAATGGATAGTTAGAGTCAGAGATTTGACTCTACGACCAGCATATTCTTTCTGACTTAGGGCTTCGGCTACTATATTGGCTTTACCCGGATGATAACGAATATCGCACTCGTAATCACTGAGTAGCTCGACCCACCGTCGTTGTCTCATGTTGAGCTTCTTCTGGTAGAAAATGTGTTGTAGACTCTTGTGGTCTGTAAAGATCGTGCTTTTTGTACCATACAGGTAGTGTCTCCAGATCTTCAGAGCAAACACAACTGCTCCAAGCTCAAGATCGTGGGTGGTGTAGTTAACCTCATGTGTCTTCAGCTGTCTTGAGACATAGGCTATGACTTTACCCCGCTGCATCAGAAAACATCCGAGTCCTTGATTTGATGCAGCGCAATAGACCATGAAGTCTTCTATCCCTTCGGGGAGGGATAGTATCGGTGTGGTGCACAAGGCTCGCTTGAGCGTTTGGAACGCTCTTTCTTGTTTCTCTTCCCAGTCAAAGGATACGCCCTTCTGGGTTAGTGTTGTAAGAGGTTTGGCTATGCGGGAGAAGTTCTGAATGAACCTGCGATAGTAGCCAGCTAGACCTAGAAATTGACGAATTTCTGTAGGTGTCTTCGGTGTTGACCAGTTCTCAATGGACTTGATTTTGGAAGGGTACACGTGTATTCCCTCTTTGCTAACAACATGGCCCAAAGAAGAACATGCAATAACTCAATCAATGTTTTTTCAAATCATTGGATATAGTTTTTCAATTGAAAGACAAAACACTTGAGTTATATTCGTTAAAAATATATTTGTTTTTTACTTTCGTTATAAACTTTAATGATTTTGTTTCATTTCTTTATTTAACTCAATTCAATGGTATTATACTAAATCAAAACTATGAGAAAATAAATTGGATTTTCTTTGTTTAAAACTATGTCATTTAAGAGGTTCTATACCTAAGCTTAGGTATATAAGAGCCACATATTTATTTTTCCATATATATATATATATATATATATATTCATTTATGATTATTATGATGTATTAATATATAATTAACATGTATATTACATATGATTTTTCAATATCACTATAAATGTCTTGACAATGTGCATATATATATATATATATATATATATATATATATATATATATATATATAAGAAAAATAACATATAAAAAAATATAAAATAATATTTTATTCATAACCGAATAAAACAATTTAGATGTCTTTGTTGATTGAGCAGCTGCAATTCTTACACTATGCACGTAAATTGTGAGGAACTCGTTCTCCACATCCTGAGCACATTCTTGATTGTTTTTTAGAATTAACATATGCTTTCTCACTTACACTTGAGATTCTTTTCTTGATTTTAAAATCTTTATTGCTTTGAACCTGGGGAACATGAATATTAATCTCTTTTAGAATAGAAGCACCTATAAGCTTGCTTACAACTTGAACATTCGTCTTGTTTTTGAATCCACCAAATGTACTGTCACTCTCGAATTCCTTCAACAAATTTTGTTGTTTCTCAGCAAAGGAAGCAAATTTCTTTCTGTTATATCTTACAATATCCAAACATGATTCAAAACCATAATATGATTCATTAACTAACTTCACACTCTTACGATCCCCTAAATCGGATTAATGAGAACTAAAACGATAATTCCTTGATATCACATCCCTTCTTTATCTTTTTAGAATGTGCCTTACAAGAATTTCTTTAACATCACATCTCATCATTATTGTGAAAGCGTGTCTACATAGAACACCTATATGGCTGAAGTGTTCACAATTACATTTTATTTGCGTCTCTTTTACTTTTATTCCAACCTGATACAAAAACATTACAAGAAAGTAAAAAATCATTTACACATTTTAAATCATATATAAATACTCTTATTCATATATAAATTTTCATATGTGAATAATAATATATAAGTATTCATATATGAATATTATATTTCAATCATATATAAGTACTCATTCATATATAAATAGTCATATATAAATACTAATATATGAATAAGTACATTATAAATAAATACATTATAAATAGTCATATAATTACTCCATATTCATATAAGAACATGTTCCAATTTTAACATAATCATTATATTCATATAAGAATATTCTCATATTTATATATAAATATTACATAATTCATAAAAAATATTAAATTACCTTGAATTTACTTTTAAATTAACTACACTTGTTGTTTTCAATATTGTAAACTTCTCTCCCATCTTCAATACTAACATGTATAGAAAAAAGTTGCTTTATATATTTCCTTTTGCACCTAAAAAACAATGTACTTGTATAAACTTTTGATGCGTGTAATTTTATTTCTCAAGGTGTTTCCATTTTATATGATGCTTTCTTTGGTTCCTTTTCAAGGTCTTGTTGAGTATTCGTTTGCTTTTGAATGGCAGTGTCATAATTCACTATGAAATTCAAAAGTAAATTCCTACTTATTAAGTAGGTGTTAAAAAGAAATTCATACTCTCTGGCCTTGAGGTAGTCTTTAATAAGTCGCACATTGGAATATCATTGAAATATCCAGGAATCTACGAACAACATTTAGTAAACATGTATTTAAACCGTATCGACTCTTCAAGTTTGAAATCCTTAATAAGCAAGTCCCACTTGACCTCAAAGACATCGAGTTTCATTGACATATCCCAAACAAGCTTCTTGGATCTTTTTCTAAAGTATGTGTTCATATATAAATCATTTAATACATATGTAAATAAATATAAAAAACCTTCTACATTAATTCATAAATGAATAAGTGTCAATAAGTAAGATAATAATAAATATTCATGCTTTTTAGGCATGCATGTCCAATGCATGCATTGAACTCTTATTAGGTCAAAAGAACGACAAAAAGGGCCAAGGTTCCATGCATGACCTCAAAACTCAATTCTACTTCAGAGCCAAAGAGCCAAATACTCCAAATGGCATGGGGATTGATAAAGTTGCAAACTTTATGAGATTCTACCCTCCAAAATCCACAAGATGTGAAGAAAAGGGGCCAAAATCGAAGATCTACCAGCTTAGCAAGGAAAATATTGAGCCTTGAACACTCACCCAAGTCTAGAAGATGTATATGCTGCTTACAAGGTGATAAAGGACACCAATGCCTTCCTTCTCCTTCAAAGAATACCAACAAAACACCAAAAATGAACTTTCAAGAGTGATAGAGGCTAAGGTTTCGAGATAGGGAGGTGGAGGCTGAAGGAGATAACCTAGAGAAGGAGTTCAGGCGTTTATATATAAGGGAAACCCTAAAAATCCCAAATTTGAGCTACAAAGTCTGCCACGGCGTGGCTTCCTGATGCCTTGTCGTGGAACCTCCTAAGACACGCGTTCATTAAATTCCACGCCATGTCGTGGGTGGGCACCATGCCCCACGTCGTGGCTGATCATTTCCTCCAATGCCTTATTCTGATTTCTTAAGTATTTTGCAACCCTACTAGGTCACGGGTGTTACAATTCTCCCCCACATAAATTATTTCGTCCTCGAAATCGCTTCTTATGACACCCCAGGGTATTCAGACAATCCCACCAAAATCCCGATCAGAACTATGAAGTCGACTCATACAGGCGATTGCCTTCTCACACTACAATAAGAATCCAACCTTGGTGAAAGTTACATACCCTGACTATTAATGAATCCTTGACACACTATCATAACCAATGATGAATATCCATCATTACTCTACCCAAAATCTGGGAATCGAATACAAATTTGGACTTCCAAATAAGAGAAACTATCCCGGAACACAGTCAATATGACTTCACTTTGCAACCCGAACCACACCGAACCCTTCGGACCTAAAATTATCTTGTTGATACCACTAGAAAACATAACCCCTGACTATTTACTACTATTGTAACCTCCATTCAAATACAAGATGACTCCCAACACGAGTCTCATCTAGATAACCGTTGCAGAGAAACACGTACAACGCCAACATATTCCAAAAATTCCTAGCTATAAGACCGAACTTCTATTGAGAACCACAATTTCGGGGACTTTCAAAAGTACAACCATTGAAAGAACTCTATCAATATGTAACGACCAAATTTTTACCAAATTTTTTTTCATTTTTAATTAATCAAACAAATCCCATAATCCATAAATTTCCAAACCATTTGTTTTCCAATTCACAATTATTACAATTTCATTGTACTTTTTGAAAACAACAGAGAGTCCTAAACTCACAAAAAGGGAGGTAGAGTGCATGCCATGTCATCACGCCTTTCCTTTGACCTTAGGCTCTGAAGTACCTGAAACAATGAATAACCTGTAAGCGAAATGCTTAGCGAGTTTCCCAGAGCATACCACACACACACAAACCACATATCATATATCCTGTTAGCTATAAAAGCTACACACATATCACGTAAGCTATACATACATGAAACCTATGAGAACGCCATGGGCTACCCACATGGTCTTTACCTAGGACTGCCATGGGCTCCCCCACATGGCCTTACATCCAATGCCATGGGCTACCCCACATGGTCTTCACCTAGGACTGCCATGGGCTACCCCGCATGGTCTTACATCCAATGCCACGGGCTTCCCCCGGGGTCTTCATACAAAACATTCAATTACATAACAAAATACAGAATGTCTAACACATATATCATAATCACATAATGGGCCGGCCTTGGTGCCTTAGACCCATAGGTATGGTGAGAAGACTCACCTGTCACGAATGCTGAACTGACACTTTGTGACCAAATATACCCCACGGGCTGCTCCACTCAACTGCCTAAAAAGTAACATACAATATCCAGTCATTTCCCCAAAGTCCATCCTGTTCAACTACAGCCAAGATCAAGTCAACAGTCCAGGTTGACCCTAACTCGCCGTGTACAACTAGTGACTCACCATGTTTCTCGGGATAACATCTACTTGCCGAGTCATCGAGGTGACTCGTCGAGTTCATACGGTCTTGATTAATAATCTAAGGTCATTCGTCGAGTTTCCTTGCTTGCCACCCGACACCTCTACAAACATCCAACAATTGAGGGAATCTTACTCGACTCGCTGAGTTGCTCCTTCAACTCGTCGAGTTCTAGGTAATCTTCATCCGGCTCGTCGAGTTGTTCATCCAACTCGTCGAGTTCATAGCAATATTCATCGGGCTCGCCGAGTTGTTCATCCAACTCGTCGAGTCCATGCCTGCCTTCATATGACTCGCCGAGTTGCCCCCTGCGACTCGCCGAGTCCTATCAGATCGCAAGCCATAAAGAATCTTTTGAGCCATGCAATGCTTCCAAATTACAGATCTAGGCTCCTAAGGCATGCTTTCCATGTAAAGTTGCAAACTTTACGTGCATGCAAGGCTTTAAGGCCCTAAAATAGCAAATCTAAGCTTGGAATGGAGTCATACACTTGAGGGGAGGCACATGCTAAGCTCAACTGATAACTTTATGCATCTCAAGGCCAAAAAGAGTCCAGATCTGAAGTTACAACTTTAGATCTTGGCTTAAACACAAAATCCCTTTGTTAGAATCCATGCACAAGAGGGTTTTGGGTGGAAATGAGCTAAGGAACGGCTTAATACCTTCAGAAAGTGCTCCATAGAAGTAGATATTGAATCCCCACGAGCCCTTTGCTTCCTCTAGCTTGTTTCCTCATGTGCTTCCTTCACCAAATCCGTCATTCAAGCTTAAAATCACCAAGAAACACACTCACACTCGAAACAGGGTTTTTGGGAGGTAAAGAGCTGTAAAGGGGAGGCTAGGGAAGGCTAATGAACCAATAAATAGGGTGCAAGGCCCTGAAATCTAAGGTTTCATCTACCAGCATCTAGTCGTCGAGTCCCACAATGAACTCGACGAGTAGGTCATTAAACTTCGCGGACAAACCCGCTACTACCTGACGAGTAGGGAGGACAACTCGCCGAGTAGGTTCTCAAAAATCCAAACCAAAATATCATTATTAATACCTGAGGATCAGGGTGTTACAACTCTCCCCCACTTGAATTAGGCTTCGTCCTCGAAGCCTGCTTGTGTAAACAACTCTGGATAGAAACCTCGCATTTCATCTTCCGATTCCCAGGTCCATTCGGAACCCTTTTGGTGCTGCCATTGCACCTTTACCAACTTCACTTCTTTATTATGAAGCTTCTTCGTCTTCTTGTCTAGGATTGCAACTGGTCTCTCGACATAATTCAGGCTCCCATCCAACTGAATGTCGTCCAAGGATATGACTGAAGACTCGTCGGCAACACACTTCCGGAGCTGAGACACATGGAAGGTGTTGTGAATCCGACTAAGCTCCTCTGGGAGCTCTAAACGATATGCCACATTGCCCACCCGGGCTATGATCCTGAACCGGCCTATGAACTGAGGCCCGAATTTGCCTCTCTTGCAGAACTGGATAATCCCTTTCCAGGGTGACACCTTCAGTAAGACAAAGTCTCCTTCCTGAAATTCGAGGTCTAACCGCCGTCGGTCCGCATAACTCTTCTGGCGACTCTGCGTGACTCGCAATCAGTCACGCACCTGCTGAATCAGTCTGGTGGTCTCGAGTACCACATTTGTGTTCCCCAAACCTCGATGCCCAACCTCATCCCAGCATACTGGGGTCCTGCACCTCCATCCATATAACATCTCAAATGGTGCTCGGTCGATACTAGCATGATAACTGTTATTGTACGAAATTCTGCCAGTGGTAGGTATGTATCCCAACTCCTTCTGAAATCCAGCAAACATGCCCGCAACATATCTTCCAGTGTCTAGATCATCCTCTCACTTTGGCCGTCGGTCTGGGGGTGATATTACGTACTAAAATGCAGCTGGGTACCCAGTTCCTCGTGGAACTTCTTCCAAAACCTGGATGCGAACCGAACATCCCTATCTGAAACCACTGATACCGGCACTCCGTGCCTAGCCACCACCTCTCGAACATAAATGTCTGCCAACTTCTCTACATATATACTCTCGGAGATCGGGATGAAGTGAGCACTCTTCTTCAGTCTATCCACGATCACCCATATGGCATCTACTCCCCTTGCTGTCTGTGGTAGCTTCATGATGAAGTCCATAGTGATCTCTTCCCACTTCCACATGGGAATGGGTAATGGCTGAACCTTACCATGTGGTCGCTGGTGCTCGGCCTTGACCTTCCTGCAGGTCAAACATCGCTCCACATACCCGGCGATCTCCCGCTTCATGCAGGGCCACCAATAGCTCATCCTCAAATCCCTATACTTTTTTGTTGCACCTAGGTGTATAGAAAATTTGGACTTATGCGCCTCCTCTAACAATCTCTGCCTCACTCCCCTGACATCGGCACCCAAACTCGGCCACACTACGTCAACAAGCCACGACTATCCTTAACAAACAAAGGATACTGCCCCATAATTCTTTCCAATTTCCAGTTCTCTTTCTTCACCCCCTCGACCTGAGCCTCTCGAATCATGTTTATCAAGGGTGGACTTATCGTCACCGTCATACAAATACCCCTGATCGGCGACCCCGTCGCTTTGCGAATCAATGCATCGGCCACCACATTGACCTTCCCTGGATGGTATAGGATCTCGCAGTCATAGTCCTTTAGCACATCCAACCATCTCCTTTGTCGCATATTCAGGTTCTGCTGGTCCATCAAATACTTTAGACTCTTGTGATCGGTATACACAACGAATTTCACCCTATATAAATAGTGCCTCCAAATCTTGAGGGCAAACACCACTGCCCCCAACTCCAGGTCATGCGTGGGGTAATTTGCCTCGTGAGGCTTCAACTGCCTCGAGGCATATGTGATCACGTGTCCCCTCTGCATCAGTACCGTACCCAACCCTGAAATCTATGCATCACAATATACCACAAAATCGTCCAATCCCTCGGGTAATACTAGGATCAGAGCCTCACATAACCTCTGCCTCAGTGTCTCAAAATCCCTCTGCTGATCCTCACTCCTTAAAAAATCCACATTCTTCTTGGTCAAACGGGTCAATGACACAACAGTCTTGGAGAAATCTTGGATAACTCTCCGATAATAACCCGCTAAGCCCAAGAAGCTACAAATCTCCGAGGCATTCCTCGGTACTTCCCATCGCATCACAGCCTCCACCTTCGCTGGGTCAACCAAAATACCCTCTTGATTGATGACATGACCCAAAAACTGCACTTCCCACAACCAAAAGCCACACTTGGAGAACTTCGCATACAGCTTGTCCGTCCTCAATGTCTCCAGCACCTCTCAAATGCTGCTCATGTTGTTCCCTGGTTTTGGAGTAGACTAGGATATCATCAATAAAAATGATCACCGACTGATCCAACAACGTCCTGCACACCCGGTTCATGAGATCCATGAACACGGCCGGAGCATTGGTGAGCCTGAATGGCATCACCACGAACTCGTAATGCCCATAACGAGTCCTGAAAGCTATCTTCGGTATATACTCATCCCGAATCCTCATCTGATGATACACTGGTCGGAGATCAATCTTAGAGAACCACGATGCTCCCTCAAGCTGATCAAACATGTTGTCAATCCTAGGCAAGGATAACGGTTCTTCATCGTCGGCTTATTCAGCTCTCTATAATCGATGCACATCTTGTGCGACCCGTCCTTCTTTTTCACGAAAAGGATCAGAGCTCCCCACGAAGAACTACTCGGACAGATGAACCCTCTGTTTAGTAGCTCTTGAAGCTGTACAGATAATTCCTGCATCTCGGGTGGTTCCAACCGATATGGTGCCTATGCTATCGGGGCGACACCTGGTACCAGGTCAATACGAAACTCCACCTACCTCTCCGGAGGCACTCCGGGTAATTCTTCAGGAAAAACGTCCCGAAAATCTCGCACCATTGGTACGCTATCGATATCCATCACTGCCTCTACTCGCATATCTGGAACATAGGCCAAAAATCCCATGCAGCCCTGCTGCAGAAACCTCCTCGCCCTCGCAGCTAAACAAAGGGTCGGGCCCTGCATGGTCCTCTCATCGTGGATAACCAGTTCTCCCCCTTGGGGTTCGAACCCGGAGTAACTGCCGCTCACAATCGTGTTGGATTAATGTCTAAGTCCATAACTATAATTGGTAAGACTTGACCCGACCCGACATGGTCCATTTGGGTTGCATGACATCATGCACTTGGATAGACTATAATGAGAGAAAGAAGACACTTATGCTTATTAATATATTATAAGTTCTAGTATATTAATAATAAGAATAATAAGATTATTTAATTAGTATTGATCAAGAATTAATCTAGGATTAATTAAGTGATCAAAAGAAGACTAATTAAATATATGGGTTGATTGTGTAAATCATCCATACTTGTATAGTGGGCTAATGCTCCATGGATAATCAAGTTGGGCTAAAACCCATAGGATGGTCCATGGATGCTCCATGGTGTATTTGAACCCATGGATCCAAGGAAATGGAAAGTCATGACAATTAGGGTTTACCCTAATTGTAACACTATATAAAGATCTTATTCTTGACAAAAATCGGTCACTAGAGTGAGTAATAGAAGGGATAGCCGATTTCATGAAGTGTAGATTTCTCTCAAGTTATTCCAAGTGTATTTGGTGTTGTGTGAACCATTTGAGGTGTCACACTTGGGGCACTAGGCACTCAAGCTTCATGAAGACTTTCTACATCAAAGAGGTATGTATTCTATCTTGTTACACTCATTGTTTTGTATGCTAGATTAGGATAATACCTTGGAAGTTCTTATTTGCATGTATAATAGAGAGAACATAGATCCAAGGTATTTAGGGTTGCATGTACACTTAGGAGTGTTAGAATGCTCAAAACCCAACAGTGGTATCAGAGCCTAGGCTTGTTTTCTTGTTATACTTGCAAAAGGAGCTGAAAAATCGAGTTTTGATGCTGTCTGCTTAGGAGACTCGCCGAGTCCAAGGCAAAAAGCATCCAACTCGCGGAGTTGGCTCGTGCACACGACGAGTTGGACCCCCAGACAGCATAAATTCGACTTTTTTGGCTGGAATTGGAATAGGAACATTACCCTAAGATGTTTTTGAACTTATAAACTTGTTTTTGATGTGGTAATGTTCATGCTAATCCAATTTCAAAGATAATTGTCAATAGATTCATGTTTTGTATTAGTTTAAGGTTTAGACTAATTGCATGAAAAAGTTTGATTTGAATTATCTTGTTCTTATGAGTTGCTTAGATTAATAGAAAGTTGAGTGAAATAGTTGTTTTCAATCCAAATTAATCTAAGAGTTGATTCTAAAATGTGTTTTTGTAACTTGTCCTCAAGTTATATGAAAAGTCACATTTAAGTTTCATAAAACTCATAATAGTTGGCAAAGGTTACAAAAAATGAAGAGTCTAGTTCTAATTAAATGGTTTTATGACTCCATAACTTGTCCTCAAGTTATGGAGGACCAAGAGTCTCTTCATTATATAATAAATAAAAAAAGTGTAACCTTAATTAATTCCATAAGTTATAAAATAAAGAAAAGTTAATTCTTTTGTTAGTTTAAAGTCTTCCATAACTTGTCCTCAAGTTATGGAACTTGAAGAGTTTTTGGATTAAAACTACTTTAAACACATAAGTTATGGATTTAATTAGTTTTGAATAGTTTCAAAACTTGCCCTCAAGTTTTGGAATTTGTAAAGTTTTCTCTTATGAATACTTTAATTCCAAGTTAGCCCTTAGAATTTTAAAGAGTTAAAATTCAACCCTTATACTTTATAATATTATAAGTTAATAATATATATATATATATATATATATATATATATATATATATATATATATGTATAAGAGTAAAGTCAGTCTTACCGCTAGTACGCCTCAATCACAAAGCCGGTCTATAAGGTGGGTATAAGGTTGTTGCCTATAAAATGGCAACTTAATGGGTGTCGACTCTCACCCACCGCTTGCTTGACTGGTGGAGGGTCGTTAGCCGAACGGGTTTGACAGGACTATAATTCTCCCTTCATTAAAGGTATTAATGATAAATACTAAGTAACTAAACTCTTAATAATACCCAATCTTAGTTACTTAGGAAAATGTGAATAAGGTGCTAATCCATGAAATTGCACTTTGCACTTTGTTTAAGTCGGTTAATGGAGCGTGTGTGGTTAACCGGCACATCGATTGAGGGGTGAACACTTAAGGATACCAAGTAATTTGCATGGTTACTTCACACCTTGTTTTGTGATCCTCGGCATCCCAATCACAAAACCTGAAGGGCACACTCGAGATTGAAACATGCCATCGAACAGTTCAATGAATCTCAAAAGATCTAGGAGTTTCAAAACCAATTAAAACCTAATAATATATTTCGTTTATCTTGGTGGAAATTGGTGAATCGTCATTCACCTACCTTCAAATATTTTATAGCTTGGATTACGGCACACCTCTTCTAAGTTATAAAATATTTTGTTGGGTCCTAGCCTTAATATTTCATATTGGGTGTCATATTAAGGACTTAAGATCAACTATCTTGAATATCTCCCAAAAACATGTTTGGTTCAGACATTTATGATCTTCCAAAATCTCTTGAAACAAGCTTTCCTAAATAAAGATGATGTCCCTTGGAAATCATACTTCTTTCACCTCCTCTAATTATTCTCCCTAACCTACAAGTTCTTGAAAAGTTTAAGGTCACTCAAGCCCTATTGGCAAGGCAAGGTCTATGTGTGGTCACATCTTGGAGGTGTAGTCACATATTGACAAGCCGAGAGAGTTGGGTGTCAAATTCTTGAGAAAGTTGGTGGTTCAACCACTTTCTAAGTCACATAGTGAGTTCCTTTGGGACACCTATGAAACAGACTATGACAAGACCCTTAATGATCTTATCTATTTGTTAAGATCAACTTCCTTAAAACTTGATGGACATTGACAATAGTGACAAAGGAAATCCAGGAAAGCATTCTCTTCCCAATGGAAAGGGATCGGCCATAGTCAACTCGGTTGATCAAATGGTAAAGAGAAAAGCTAAGTCTGTGATAGTCCCGTGTACCATTATCAAAGGGTCCATATGTTTATATTGCCAAAGAAAAGGGAATTGGTTGCGAAGCTGCCAAATTTACCTAAGGATGTTAAAGTCAATAAGTTTGACTCTACTTCAGGTAAAGTCCACTATCTAACTCTGTTAAGTTCTATTCTGAGATTCCTGATACATGATGTGACTGGGTCACATGGTGATGTTTTAAGAATCAAAGAAAAGTGAAGAAGCTTAAAGAAAGAATATGCTGAATCTGATGGCGTAGATGGATTTCTATCGCATAGTTTGAAGATCGGATTCTTGAGCTACTTCTTAGGAGTTATGAGATATTGCTTAGGAATAGATAACAACAAGTTTTCATATGGATTGTAAGGATAAGTTTTTTCCGCAAAGTTTTAAAATAAAAGGAAATTTTTGATTTTATTTATTTTAAAATATCCTTACAATGGCATTTGAGGAAGAATTGTTGCTTATATGATTCCATTAATAGCAAGAGTGGAAATATGAAATTGATTCCTTCATTTGTGGTAATGTCTAAATTTACCAAATAAGGAAAGATTCTCATCACCCAAGTTGCAATTGGACCGGAACTTGGAATCATGCAAGTTGTATAGCATGATGAATGAGAACTTTCAAGTATTGGAAAAATTAAGACTAATTACTCGGTCACATGGATGTGTGAGTCAAGTAAAGGACTAAGGGATCGAGTACACATTCTTGTGCATTGATTAAGTCCACCAAAAAAGATTGATAAGACTATTCGTCATAGTTTACTAAAGCTAAGTAAATGTGATTATACTTACAAGATTAAGTGTAACTCTGAGACATTGGAAAAGGTTCCAATGTATGGCAGAGCGAATAAGAAGAATCAACTTAGGCAGAAGGATAAAAGTTTCTCAAATCTGAAAAGATGGGAGAGTACTTTAGTATCAGTTTTGTGATCATCTTAATGATTAAGAAACGATAGCACAATTAGTTCTCTAAGGAAATCTTAGTGGATTCTTATGACTAAGAAGAGGAACTTGAATTGTTGAAGTGGTTAAATCAAGAAGACGAGTCATACTTCGTTCCAAAACAATTCTTAGAGTTATACTCTAAGATTGCAACTTGAGTGACATGTCTCAAAGAAGGTATAAAACACTTGTCAAATGTAAGAGTAAAAGTTTTCTAGTCTTGGACATTTGAAATTGGTAAGTTTTGATGTTTTGGATAAAATAAAGACCAACTTAGGCCAATTGTGTGAAGCGTTTGTGTTGATTAGAATCCACACTATCTCTTGAATATCTGACAAGAAAGTCTTATATGTCAAGAGGACAGTGGGAGTCTTAAAGGTCTTGAAAGTCTCAAGAACTAATCAAGAATAAAACCTGAAGTTCTTCACTAGCACACGACTTGAGGTTTATAACCTATCGTGTTGACATATTCTGTGCCCATTCCAGTTAAATTTGGCTTTGCATATGAGTTCTTAGAGTTCTCAATTAGTTGCACAACAACTTGGAAGCAATGGCAGGCCCTTCAGCTGCCAGGTGGCAAGAAATTAAGATTGAGTTCAATCCATATGAGTGTGGATTTGTCACTATTCTTGTCTTGTGTCTATGGTTTTAACAATTCACATGGATAAGAACACATACACCATTAAATCTAAGTGTCATAAGGTTTCTCTACGATTCATGAAAATGATGGTGAGGAAACACTTTCACTAAGTAGATTTTAGCTAGATAGCAATTGTGATATTTGCATTCTCAAAGTCGTTAGTGGAGCGTGTGTGGTTTACCGACACACTAACCTGGACTTGTGAGAAGTGGCAAAAAGGTCTAACCATTATGATTACGGCATCCCTCTTCATAATTGTTTAGACACACAAGTGTGCTATCTAAGGGAAGGTGTATGATTTTGATAAAGTTTTATCAAAACAATCTAGTATCATAAATCTGAACTTTGGTAAGAAATTCAGCTGATTTCTGAGTACATGTCAAAGCTAGTGGGAGCATTAGTGTTATGCTAATAATCATCATGTTAGTGGGAGCATGATAATTATGATAAGTATTGCAAGCTAGCAATGTTAATTATAAAAAACAAAAGTTTCAATTGGGAAAGAGTTGTTTTGCCATAATTAAGGAAGAGGAAATTATACTTCATCTCAAATTTATAAGCTCAGATCGTGAGGTTTTAATCATTTAGTCAAGGAAATATATATGAATTTCATGTTGGAATGGCTCAACATAAGGAAATTCTGTATATGGGTCCATTATTTGCGTTCTAAAATTCGATTATGATTACGACATCCCTTTTTCATAATCTGAATTATGAGAACTTGGAAAATTGAAATGGACATATTATAGCAAAAGACTGGTTTAGTCTTTATGTGAGACATCATGAATCGATTCCCATATGCTTCAGATATAGGATCGATTACATGTGCTATATTCATCCTTTCTAAAATTTTCCAAATGCCTGGGGCATTAAGAAGAGAAAAGGTTTAGAGCTGGATATGACTAAAAGTATTAAACAATTGTCGAGGACAATCTAAGGTTTACCAAAGATTGGGTGCTCAAGGACAGTTGGAAGTATAGTGATAATTATGGAAGGACCATATTCACATAATCTGTAAGGAGGCAACTCTTGTTCAGAAGTGATAGTCAAAATGGAATCTGGAAATGTTTCAAAGTTAGAATTTTCAATCTGTTTAAGATTAGGAAACTTAATGCAAGAAGGATGTTTCCAAGGAGCTGATCTCCTTTGGAATACTCTGTAATGATTGTTGTCAAGTCTTTCTGACTTTGTGCACAATCATTACAAGAGGATCAATGCATATAAGTTTAGAATCTAACATATTTCAGTAAATGACATGAATTTGGAATTCTTGCATTTGCAGTAAGGATTTGGGAGTGTGAAAAGAGAATCATTGAAGTTATGTTCAATGGATCTAGTTCACAAAGTAAAGATCATAGACAAACATAGTATGCATACTTGGTGTATGGCATGACTAGTGTTTAGAAAACATAGTGTACATGCTTGGAGCATGGGACAACTATTGTTTTAAATTCAAGAATAAAGTTGATAGCTGAAACAGTATACAATGAATAATGTGTAATCATATGGTGATAAATAAAAGGTGTTTTATTTATGTTCATAGGTTTTGATACCATATTGGATTCAATTATTATTGTGTTTCACTTTGCATGTTTTGACTTCCCGAATAAACTGGGTTATTCTTCCGGAATGACTAAGTTATTCAAACCATCCACAGTCGGTCATATGTTGGAAGTAGATATGAATTAAGACTGTCATGGGTTGCTTGTAGAGGTCTAAGGTGTTGGACAAAGGGCTACAACACTCATGAGTGCTCATAAGTTCTGAGTATTGGATTCAACCCGCGCTCATTGGAATCACTTCATGGATTTTATCACGAGTGATCATGAGACGATAATATCTTATATTCTTCTAACCTAGAGGTATGAATTGTTACTATGAGTTGATAGTACATTGATTGCATGAAAACGCATTTGGTAACTCGGTGCTATAAAACGTGTCTTTGTGTATGATTCAACAAGTAGTAGAACAAGCCATATGAGTCGAAGTTTATCCATTCCTTTTACCTTCGGGATAAAAGCGATATCTGTGTGCCCCTCGATGATTTGATGATGACAAATGGAAGTGCTCGGCCGAGCCAGGACTGATTTGATTTGTTCAATTAGTCAGTCATCATAAATCGGAAATCGGGAAACAACAAATGGACAGAGAGAATGATTATAATCCATGTCTCGGTCCATATGATATCTAGAATGGAGGAATATATGATCCCTTATCTAATAGACAAGTCATTGACAAAGGTCAGAGTTCATCGACAAGGTTAGAGTTCGACAGAAGCTTTTGAGAGCTACGATTGCCAGTTGGGTCCTGAAGTCATACGCAATAATAGTTTTAGACTTATGCAAGTGGGAGACTGTTGTATTAATGTCTAAGTCCATAACTATAATTGGTAAGACTTGACCCGACCTGACATGGTCCATTTGTGTTGCATGGCATCATGCACTTAGATAGACTATAATGAGAGAAAGAAGACACTTATGGTTACTAATATATTATAAGTTCTAGTATATTAATAATAAGAATAATAAGATTATTTAATTAGTATTGATCAAGAATTAATCTAGGATTAATTAAGTGATCAAAAGAAGACTAATTAAATATATGGGTTGATTGTCTAAATCATCCATACTTGTATAGTGGGCTAATTCTCCATGGATAATCAAGTTGGGCTAAAACCCATTGGATGGTCCATGGATGCTCCATGGTGTATTTTAACCCATGGATCCAAGGAAATGGAAAGTCATGATAATTAGGGTTTACCCTAATTGTAACACTATATAAAGATCTTATTCTTGACAAAAATCGGTCACTAGAGTGAGTAATAGAAGGGCTAGCCGATTTCATGAAGTGTAGATTTCTCTCAAGTTATTCCAAGTGTATTTGGTGTTGTGTGAACCATTTGAGGTGTCACACTTGGGGCACTAGGCACTCAAGCTTCATGAAGACTTTCTACATCAAAGAGGTATGTATTCTATCTTGTTACACTCATTGTTTTGTATGCTAGATTAGGATAATACCTTGGAAGTTCTTATTTGCATGTATAATAGAGAAAACATAGATCCAAGGTATTTAGGGTTGCATGTACACTTAGGAGTGTTAGAATGCTCAAAACCCAACAAATCGATCATGGCCCCATTGGTCCCCAGCCAGTCCATCCCAATAATCACCTTCAATCCTCGCAATGGTATGGGAACCAAATCAACACGAAACCTTTCGTCGTGCACATTCAGGCCACAGTCCTGACACACCTTCGCAACACTCACGGTGCGATCATCTATAATCTCCACCTCGAGCGGGGTATCCAGAGTCCCCGGTGCGTCTCGGAATTTCTTGCTAAGCGTAAGATACATAAAAGATTGGGTAGCCCCTAACCGAATAAGACATGGGCCGTCATACCATTGACCAGAAAGGTCACAATCACAATGTCTGGCGCGGCCCAAGCCTCCTCGGTAGTCAGCTGGAATGCGCGGCTCTTCACCGCTGGAGCTTCCGCCTTAAGGCGGCCATCAGTAATCCTCATAGTGGCGGGTGCGGGCGCTGCCATAGGTCCTCCTCCTCCTCCTCCTTGCAACCTCGGACAATCGGCCTTTTTATGGCCTGTCTGGTTGCAGTGAAAGCATATCAAGCCCTTCTTGGGGCAATCCTTACTCAAGTGGCCCTGCTGGCTACATGAGTAGCATCCTGACATCCCGGCTGTCCGACAAGCCCCACCATGAAATCTCTCGCACTTGGCACACCGGCCCCGACTGTCTTAGGCTTCTTAGCTTGAGCCCCCGCTTCCTGAACCTGCTCAATCTTCCGCTTTGTGCGGGACTCCAACTCCATCTCCCTCTCACGGGCCTTATCAACCATCTCATTCAGGGTTTTGCACCCTGTAAAGCTCACAAATTCCCGTATGTCCCCTCTCAGCATAGAGTGATATCGGGTCCTCCTCATGTCCTCATCTGTCGCATACTGAGGGATCAACAAAGCTCGCTCTCGAAACTTGGCGGTGATCTCCACCACAGTCTGAATAGTCTGCTGTAAATCATGAAACTCCCTCACCACCCGTTGCACCTCAATAGGTGGTGCAAACTCCTGATCGAATCGTCGTACAAACTCGACCCACAACATGTCAGCCACATCGGCTGCTCCCACCTGACTATTAATCTTGCCCCACCAATCTCGGGCCCTGTCCCTCAGCATACAGGAAGCAAATCCAACCTTTGCCTCCTCCGGGCAAGAACTCGTGCGCTGGGCATTCTCAATGTCCGCCACCCAGCGTCTGCTCACAATGGGATCCCTGACCCCAGAAAACTCTGGAGCTCCGCATGCCTTGAACTCCATAAACGAGGGGGTTCGAGCTCCACCCTGGCCCATAGAAATATCGGCCCTGAATGCTCCAAGTCTCTCCTCCATGATCTCCATCATACCCTCCTTGACCGTCCCAAAGATGATTAGGGTAGCGTCAAGGATGCCCCTTGTATCCTCGGCCGCAATCACCTCATGCAGCCTCTCATCGATACCATCAATTGGGTCGCCTGACCCAGCCCCGGATCCCGATCCCGATCCCGATCCTGATCTAAATCGCGTAACCACCATGTTGGACTGTCATTTAACAAAACATAATGATCAGAATACCCATAACGAGGTTACTTCCATACCGTTTTCCTTTGGAATTTCTAGGTAGAACGTGGGTTTGGGTACGGGTCCTGTGCTTCACGTAGTACGGGCCCAATACTACCTTCCACACTTACTTGTACCTTACCCCGCTGCTTTACCTGGTACCTCCAAATCTATCCACATAAACCATGACTCACAAATCTCGCATGAATCAAACTCGGACACCCTATGGTTGTCCTACTCATAACAGTCAAACCAATCACTATAGGTTGCTTTTAGGCATGCAAATTATACACATAAAGGATCAAATAGGCTAAGTCAATCATTCTGAGGCTATCAGCTCCTAACCATATATAATTTTAAAACATAAACTTAGCAATTCCATATAATCGACAAAGCTCACTATCATATAACGTGGCTATTCAACTTGGGAAACTACTTACTTGGCTCGGCTGATCACGCGCATTGCACTCTCCTCCTTTGGCTTAAAAAATCCTTTTTAGGTTACTTTTGAAAACATTTTACCACTTCCTTAGTTTGAGTCCCGACACACCCGAGAATGTGTTCGAATCCCTCAAACCAAGGCTCTGATACCAACTTCTAACGACCCAATTTTTACCAAGATTTTTTTAATTTCATTTATAATTAATCAAACAAATCTCATAATCCATAAATTTCCAAACCATTTGTTTTCCAATTCACAATTATTACAATTTCATTGTACTTTTTGAAAACATCAGAGAGTCCCAAACACACAAAAAGAGAGGTAGAGCGCACGCCACGTCATCACGCCTTGCCTTTGCCCTTAGGCTCTAAAGTACCTGAAACAATCAACAACCTGTAAGCGAAATGCTTAGTGAGTTTCCTAGAGCATACCACACACACACAAACCACATATCATATATCCTGTTAGCTATAAAAGCTACACACATATCACGTAAGCTGTGAGTACATGAAACCTGTGAGATGCCATGGGCTACCCACATGGTCTTTACCTAGGACTGCCATGGGCTCCCCAACATGGCCTTACATCCAATGCCATGGGCTACCCCACATGGTCTTACATCCAATGCCACGGGCTTCCCCTGGGGTCTTCATACAAAACATTCAATCACATAACAAAACACAAAATGTCTAACACATATATCATAATCACATAATGGGTCGGCCTTGGTGCCTTAGACCCATAGGTATGGTGAGAAGACTCACCTATCACGAATGTTGAACTGACACTTTGCGACCAAATATACGCCACAGGCTAATCCACTCAACTGCCTAAAAAGTATCACACAATATCCAGTCCTTTCCCCAAAGTCCATCCTGGTCAACTACATCCAAGATCAAGTCAACAGTCCATGTTGACCCTAACTCGCCGAGTACAACTAGTGACTCGCCGAGTTTCCCGGGATAACATCTACTCACCGAGTCATCGAGGTGACTCGTCGAGTTCGTACGGTCTTGATTGATAATATTTATGGGTTTGAGCCATAAGAACTTTCCTATGTGCACATACAAACCCTAAATCTTGGATCTAGGTTTCTCTAACTGAACATGCAATATATCCAAGACTTTCATGGCTAGATCTAATGTAAACTAACAATAAAACATATGAAAATATATCTAAAATAATACCTTGAGTTACTTGCTTGAAAACCTTCTTCTTCTTGGAGCTTAGTGTCACAAATGTCACTCCTCTAATGGCTTACAAACACCAACTAGCAAGAAGATGATTTGAGAGAGGGAGAGAGGTGAGAAGTCGGCTCTAAGGTTTCCTCAAACATGGAGTGACCGATTTCTCCAACCCTAAGGGTCTATTTATACTGTGAGCTCCTAGGGTTTCACCTTAAACCCTAATTGGATAACTTAGCCTCAAAGCAATCCAATATCCCTTCTAGATAAGGCCTTGGACGATTTCTAGGTGATCCACATCCCTAAAATCGTCCACCCCATATCCATAAGGATTCTTAGCCCAAAATACAACTATCACACATTTGACAGTTTATGCCCCCTTATTCAATTAATCTCTTTAAGTCACCAAATTAATTCTTAATTAATTTATGACTCGTATTAATCAAATAATATTATTATTCCTTTAACATATTATTCTTATAATACATTAATAATAAGAATAATATCTCTTCTCTCTATATAAATCATCCTATCAAGTTGCTATGGTGAAGGCAACCCAAAAGGACCATGCACAATCGGGTCAAGTACTTACCAAATATAGTTACAGCCTTAGACACTAATCCAACAGTCTCCCACTTGGATAAGTCTGGTAACTATAAATGCAAACACAATCCGATTAGCAATGGTAGCTCTCAAAGACGCTGTCAACTCTGATCTTATCAATATCCTGTCCTTTAGATAAGGGATCGTACAGTCCTCTGTTAAGATATTGTGCATACAATTTTATGGAACTAATTGTCCAGCAGTTGGTTTCTTGATCTCAGATTTATTTGACATAGAACTTAATTGAACACATCAATTTAGTCCTGACCGGGCCCGACACATAAGTCAAATCAAAATCATCGAGCGACCGTGATATCACTTTTACCTTCTTAGGATAAAAGTAACAGATAAACTTCGACTTATATGCATTTACTTATTCACTAATCAACTATACACAACAATGCGTTTTATGACACCAATTTACTGATGTGGTTTCGCATTATCAATGCACAACCAATTAGTAAATAACAAACCATATATCTTGGTTTTAAGACCATATGATATTATCGTCTTGCGATCACCTTTTGTCACATTCCATAAGGTGATTCAAGCAAGCACGGGTTTATTCCAATGCTCAAAACTTGTTCATAAGCACTCATGATCGTTGTAGCAAACCTTTTCCATGTCTAACACCATTTAGAAAATCTTCATACCAATTCATGTCAATCTTCATTCATATCTACTTCCAAAATATGAACGATTGTGGTCTGTTTGAACAATTCGATTATTCTTAATAAACTCAATTATTCTAGAAGTCAAAACATGCAAAGTGAAACAATAGTTAAATAATTAACATAAGACAATAACTTTACTTATAAATAATACTCCTTTATTTAATCATCAAATGTCAATTACATTTATCTATTACATGTTTCTAAAACTATCTAATCTAAACTAATATCATCCTTCAGTCCAATACTCCTAGCATGCTGCAAGTGCTTAACCCTACTCAGTCCCTTCGTAAGCGGATCTGCTGGGTTACCTTCTGATGATATCCTCTTAACCACGATATGTCATTCTTTTACTCGGTGTCTAATAAAGTGATACTTTCTGTCGATATGTCGAGATCTACCATGATCCCTCGGTTCCTTGGTCAAGGCAACCGCTCCTTCATTATCACAGAAAATTTCCATGGGCTCCTTTATGGCAGGCATAACTCCAAGGTCACCAATGAAGTTCTTCAACGGTAATTCTAGCTTGTAAGCTTGATTCTCGATCTTCTGAAGAACTTTGAATGGTCCAATAAACCTTGGACTCAACTTCCCTCTCTTACCATATCTTATAATTCCCTTCCACGACAAGACTTTAAGTAAAACTGAATCTCCAACATCGAAGGATATTGGTTGTGTTTTCTTGTCAGCATAACTCTTTTTTCGATCTTGAGCAGCTAACATCCTTTCCCTTATTACTTTCAACTTTTCAGCAGTCTGATGGACTATTTCAGGTCCCATAAACTGCTTTTCCCCAGCTTCCAGCCAGCATGATTGCGTTCGACACTTTTCCCCATACAAAGCGTGATAAGGTTCCATCTTAATGCTTGAGTGGAGACTATTATTATAGGAGAATTCTACTAGAGGTAAGTGTTCATCCTAGTTACCTTGGAATTCTAGGGTACATGCTCTCAGCATATCCTCCAATGTTTGAATCGTTCGTTGGCTCTGACCACCGGTTTGCGGATGGTAAGCTGTACTCAAACACAACTTGGTACCCAATTCCTCTTGTAGACTCCTCCAAAACCTTGAGGTAAAACGGTTGTTACGATCGGATACAATCGTTAGCAGAACCCCATGAAGCCTCAAAATTTCCTTCACGTAAGAATTCACAAGTTTATCCATAGACCATTTCTCTTTGGCTGTTATGAAATGCGCACTCTTAGTGAAGCGATCAAC
Source organism: Lactuca serriola (assembly GCF_051521515.1). Lineage (NCBI taxonomy): Eukaryota > Viridiplantae > Streptophyta > Magnoliopsida > Asterales > Asteraceae > Lactuca > Lactuca serriola. Next base: position 232,180,493 of record NC_136410.1, read on the forward strand.
GACCACCCAAATCATGTCGTGACTGTTCCTTGTTCTGGGCAGTTTAGTCACAAAATCCATGGTGATGTCTTCCCATTTACCCATGGGTACGGGTAAAGGTTCTAAACTCCCATACGGTTTCTGATGTTGTGCCTTAACCCTAGCACAAGTTACACACTCGGCCACATACTTAGCAACATCGAGCTTCATCGTCGGCCACCAATAATAGGGTTTTAGATCCCTATACATTTTTGTATTGCCGGGATGAATCGAGTACATGGTCTTGTGAGCTTCTTCCATCAGAAGATCTCTTACTCCGCCCGTCTTAGGTACCCAAATCCTATCTTGGAATACCTTCACCTCTTGGTTGTTTGTACCGAACACTAACGTTTTGCCCAAACGTTCTTCCTTTCAGTCATTTTTCTCCAAAGCTTCCTCTTGAGCTTTCTTTATACTTTCCACAATTGTCGAGACAACTTCAATTCTCAACGCTCTTGCACTTTTCTTTTCAAGGTTTACCTTCCGACTGAGAGCATCAGCAACAACATTTGCTTTACCAGGGTGGTAAAGTATCTCACAGTCGTAGTCCTTGAGTAACTCTAGCCAGCGTCGTTGCCTCATGTTCAATTCCTTCTGATTAAAGAGATATTGAAGACTCTTATGATCAGTGAAAAGTTTACACTTTGTGCCATAAAGATAATGCCTCCATATCTTTAAAGCAAATACCACCGTTGCCAAATCCAAATCGTGAGTGGGGTAGTTCTTTTCATGCTCCTTCAATTGCCATGATTCATACATGATCACTTTATCCCTTTGGGTCAGAACACAACCTAACCCAACTCCAGAAGCATCGCTATAAACTGCGAAGTCATCAACTCCTTCAGGCAATGAAAGAATCGGTGCTTCACACAATCTCTTCTTCAACTTCTCAAAGGCTTCCTTATGCTTCTCATTCCAATCATAAGTGGCTCCTTTGTGGGTCAAAGTTGTTAATGGAGTAGCAATCGAAGAAAAGCCTTGGATAAACCTTCGGTAATATCCAGCTAATCCTAAAAAGCTTCGAATTTGCATAGGACTTTTTGGTTGTTCCCACTTCATTACAACTTCAATCTTTGCTGGGTCAACCATTATTCCTTCTTGGTTAACCACATGACCTAAAAATTGGACTTCTTGAATCCAAAATTCACATTTGGAGAACTTTGCATACAACTTCTCCTTTTTCAGGACTTTTAGCACTTCACATAGATGCTTTTCATGTTCCTGCTTGCTTTTCGAATAAATCAAGATATCGTCTATGAATACTATCACAGATTTATCTAAGAATGGTTTACAAACCCTATTCATCAAATCCATGAAAGCTGCTGGGGCATTAGTTAGTCCGAACGACATAACCAAAAATTCATAGTGTCCATATCTTGTTCTAAACGCAGTCTTTTCGATATCCTGCTCTCTCACCTTTAGTTGATGGTATCCCGACCTAAGATCGATCTTCGAGAAATTGCTCGAACCTTGCAACTGGTCGAATAGGTCATCGATCCTTGGCAACGGGTACTTGTTCTTTATTCTCGCTTTGTTCAGCTCTCTGTAATCGATGCACATTCTCATGCTCACATCTTTCTTCTTTACAAATAACATAGGGGCTCCCCAGGGCGATTAACTAGGTTGAATGAAACCTTTGTCCATTAACTCCTGAAGTTGTGTCATAAGTTCTTTCATTTCTGTTGGTGCTAATCGATATGGTGCTTTTGCTATCGGCGTCGTTCCTGGTAACAAGTCGATACGAAATTCTAATTGTCGATCAGGGGGCAATCCGGGAAGATCTTCGGGAAAAACTTCCGGATACTCACACACCACCGGAATATCCTGCACCTCCTTTTTTTTCCATCTTAGCATCGATCACGAACACTAGATATGATGTACATCCCTTGGCCAAACACTTTCTGGCTTTCATTAGGGAAATGATTCCAGAATTTACTCCGCGTTTGTCTCCATACACCATAAACGACTCTTTCCCTGGCAGGTTTACTTTTACTATTTTCTTTCTACATAATATTTCTGCATCGTTGGCGCTAAGCCAATCCATTCCTAAAACTATGTCGAATCCATTTAACTTGATAGGCAATAATTCCTCTTGGAACTTATTCCCATCCAAGTCAATGAGGATGCTTTTCATACGATGGCTAACAGGTACAAAATTGCCACTAGCAATCTCGACTATTATAGCAATAACTAGCATATCTACAGGAAAAGCTAGCTTTCTACCAAATTCATGCGATATAAAGGAGTAATTGGCTCCAGAATCAAACAAAATTTGGGCAGGCAATTTGTTTACGAGAAAGGTACCTGAAGCAACATTGACTTCTTCATTCACAGCTTTGAGTGTCATCTGAAAGGCTCTCGCCTTCGGCTTTGGTGGTAGATTGGGTTTTGCTACGTCCTTCTTCTTCAGGCAGTACCTCAAAATATGCCCTTCTTAATTGCACCCAAAACATACGTTCTTATTGAAGGTGCATTCATTGGCATAATGCCCAGGCTTTCCACATTTGTAACAAGTGACTTCCACGCTGCACTTCCCACCATGTTTCTTCTTACACTTGTCACACCACTTGGCTTCGGCTCCTCCTCCAAATTTTCTCGAACCAGTCTTCGAGAATTTTTTCTTTTTATTGGAACCTGAAGTTCTTTCAAAATTTCTCTTTTCGCCAACTTCAACCTTGCTGGCGGCTCTCCCTTTTATCATATCTTCAACAGACTTGGCAGTCCAGATAGCTGCCTCCAAAGTAAGTTCCTGACGTACTGTCACCGCATACTCCCATGGAAGTCCCTTTGGGTACCTGTCAAATTTTGTTAACTCATCTGGGACAATATGCAAAGCAAACTCCATTTTGTCTGTGAAGTTATTCGTATATTCGTCAACGGTCATACTCCCCTTCTGCAACGTTAGAAATTGGTTTTCTAACTCTAGTACGTTTTGGGTCGAGCAGTACTTGTGCTTGAAGTGCACCACGAACTCTGCCCAAGTTAGTTGCAGTGGCTCATTAGGGCTTAGGGTTTTCCCTAAAGTGCGCCACCATCGAGCAGCACTACCCCTGAATTGACGTACTGCAAACGTGGTTTGTAACTTGCCTTGGCAATCACAAGTCATGAAAGCCAACTCCATTTCCGAGATCTAGTCCATTACTCCGACAGGATCTTCTTTTCCATTGAAGGTCGATGGCTTGCAAGTCATAAAGTCCTTATATGTGCACCCATTTCTCTCCATTCTACCCTCGTGGTTATTTCTACCAACCACAAGCGGTTCACTATGACCAACCGATCTACTGTTGTTCCCTTCTTCAGATCGATCGTCATTTAGTTCACGTTGTTTAACAGGAACTGAAGGTTCATCCCTGTCGTTCAACAACATTTGCCTCAATTCCTCCCTCTGTTCAGCCAACATGGTCTCAATCATAGTTCGTACTCCAGCCATGGTGATGGGTTCGGGTGCAGCTCCTACTATAGGCACCTGTTCCACCACTTGGGGTTGAGGTTGTTGGTTTATGTTTGCATTTCTAGCTCCACTCCGAGTTCTTGCCATTACAATCTATATACTGAATAAGGTGAATTTAGGTCTTTATTCTTGTTAGACATGTCAATTCCCTTATCACTCCGAAACGTTTACATGTTAGTTCTAATCTCGTATTCATACACTTAGAATCCTACAAACATAAGGTTTCCAGATCCGGTCTGCAACAGACCATAGATCCGAACAAATAATGGCACATATGGCAAACACATAGCATTTAGCACATAAGGGCATTTTAGGCATCTTCCCTAAAATAAACTAGTGATCGTGTCTAAAATATGGTAGACACTCATCTCGCAATTATCACTTAGCATTCTAAGTTCAAGTCTAGAAATTCTACAATTTCTTAGTTCGCTTAAACTAATGCTATAATACCATCTGTGAAATCCCATAATTTATCGGCCAGAAAAGACCGATTTAATTTATGCTTTTTAAAATAAAATCAGAGAAATGTTTTTAAAAGATGTTGCGGAATTGGTCCCCAAACAACATATGATAAACGTTTATCAAAACCCTTCATTAAGAAGGTATATATTTTCCATATATATCAAAACTTCGGTATGTCATGTTCCGATACAGATCAAAAGCATAAACAAGACATTATAAGCCTTTCAACAGTTATTTACAACTACTGGCCTATAATCCAAAAATCTCTCGTCGTCCTCTGACTATGCTCGGGGTCCACTACCTGTAATCATAAAAAACTGAGTGGGTCAGGCTTGGGAGCCTGGTGAGCATATAGGGTTTTCAACCCACAATAATAATATACTTATCAAGTTCACCAATCAACAATAACCCTGATTACCCATTCCCGTTGTCCTCACTTTACGTCCCTAAACACCTATAACAAGGGACCCAGCCTAAGGATTTTCATCGGGATGGACACTACTGCTAAGGGGTTTCCTCAGCCATACATGTCCTAAAGGCAACCATGAGGGGGGTGGAGTACGCCAATGAACATTTAATTCATCAACACCTACAAGTTGCGAACCGGCTAGTGTTCCACTGGACTGTCTAGAAAAGTCCGTAGTCGTCATCTATACTCTGCTAGATGACTACAACAACAACAACAACAACACCATCGAGGCCTCTCATCATTTTAACACACATCAACTATTTCATCTACCAATGTTCTACCCAACATATTTTGTAGATAAAAAGCATATACAGTTTAAAACTTGTATAAAACATCAATTCAACAGTCACCTCAAATAAACAATTAACTTATTTACACATAACACATATTTCAAGGTAAATACTTCATATCTATGTGTAAATTGAAAGTAACTACACACTCACAAAATTTGTGATAACCGGGCAACAATTCGTTTCCTAAAACGATCGTTTCTAATAAAACCGGGAGTTTTATTAAGAAACCGGGCTTTGTAAAAGTCAGGCTTCGAAACCGAAAAGATAAATTTTCCAGGCTTCTCGGGCACTTCGTGGAGTATTCCGGGTTTTACAATCGATACCGGGGCTTTGCGGGATGTTAAGATGAAAGAAATATGGGTTTAGGGGTTAAAATTGACAATTTTTCAAAGTTACCCGGGAGGTCTCGCACCCTTCTATATATAGGGGCGAGGCTTCTGCTCGGACGGTCAGAAAGAAGACACGCGTCGCAGATCTGAAGCTCGCAGAGGAGGTGGCTCGCACGTGGCTGCGCATGGCGCGCACATGGGTCGCATCTGCGAGGGCTCGCTGGCAGCTTCTAAGTGGACCGGAGTCTAGGTCCGAGGTTCGGACCCGAAGCAAGAGGGAAGGGAGATAGCTGGTGCGAAGGTCGGACGCGGCATGCATTGCGAGGCTCGGACTAGGCTGCACACGCGTCGCTCCTTGGATGTGCCGCGGCTTCGGATGACTCAGCATCTCGGTGACTCAGCAGGACACGTGTCACATTCTAAGCGAGGGTGACGTGGCAAAGTGTGACTATGCGAATTTTCTCGATTTTCGCGCCAAAACATCTAAAATCCATAACTTTTGCATACGAGCTCCTTTTTTGACGTTCTTTATATGCACGCATAGCTAAGATTACGCTCTACAACTTCCATTTAGACTTCGTCGGCTAATTTTGAATTTAAATTTTATATTATCATTTTTAACAGACCGGGACAGGAAATCCGTTAAAAATTCACAACTTCTTCATCCGACGTCCGTTTTCATCAGACTTTTTACCGTTGTGCTCCTAATGACGAGACCTTCGATTCTCGTTTAGGTTGTGTCAGCTAAAAATCGCTCAATCTAAAATTTGAGTTTTTAGCTGTCTACTGTTAAGTTGAAACTTCGAAAAATCATAACTTCCTTATACGAAGTCAGATTTGGGCGTTGTTTTTATCGAACTTATCGGTTTAACGAATACTATGACTTTCGTTTATATCACTAAGGCTAAAAAGTAGTTTATCGAAAACTCACATTTTACGACATTCAGCACCGTGCCGGTTTTGTCGCGAAACTTCGACAGGTCATAGCTTCTTTGTTATAACTCGGATTTTGGTATTCTTTATATCCTCGAAATCCTTGTTTCGACCACTACAACTTTATGTAAAGATATCAGGCTTATCTCACACTTTAATTTTGACGCTTATTTTTATTCTTAATTAATTAAGCCCTAATAATTAAGCATAAAACACATAATTCACATAATATTCACATAATTCCTTTTCATTTCTTCAAAATGAGTTACAAAGGTTAACCTAGACTATCACCTCAATATAAATTCCTAGGCTAGAAACACAAGTGTTACATTAACCGATACATTGATTGGTTGATAAATGACATCGAGAGTACGAAGCACATTTTGCGTGGTTATTCACACCTTGTTTCTGATCCTCGGTATCCTTGTCACAAAACTAAAGGGCAGAATCGAGATTTAAACATGCCATTGAATTGTTCAATGAATCTCAAAGGATCTAGGAGTTTCAATCCAATTAAAACTTAATAACAATTTCGTTTTTCATTGTAGAAGTTGGTAAATCGTCATTTACCTACCTTCAAATATTTTGCAAGTTGGATTACGACATCCCTCTTCCAATTTGTATAATATTGTGTTGGGTCCTAGCCTTAATATTTCATTTTGGGTGTTATATTAAGGACTCTTTATCTAATCTAAACTTTGTCTTTCTTTCTTTTCAGATGTCTTCCAACACTGCTTCTGGCTCAAACCCTACTGTCTCCTTCTCTCTCATGAACTTGTGTGGGAGAGTCATATTTGATGGGTCCAACCTCAATGACTGGATTAGGAACATCAGGATGGTCACTCGCTAGGAGGACAAGGAATATGTCCTTGACAAGGAGCTTAAGGAAATTGATGAGTCTTTTGCTACTCCTGAGGAGATTGCTGAGTTTAGGGAACATGAAAAGGATGCCACCAAGGTATCTTGTATCATGCTTGCCACTATGTTAGCTGAACTCCAAAAGTCCTATGAGGACTTCTACCCTTTTGGGATGCACCAGGACCTGATGGAAAGATACCATCAGAGTGCTCGTCAAGAGAGGTATGAAATCATCTCTTCCATGATAATAACCAGGATGAAGGATGGTGAACGCATCACGGGTCACTTGCAGAAAATGAAAAGGTTTGTGGATTGGTTGCTAAAGTTGAATGTGAACTTCCCTGAGGAGTTGTCTATAGATATCCTTACCTCCATGTTATGATCAATTCCGCATGACTTATCATATAAACAAGGAGAAGGTCACCCTTAGAAAACTTCAAGGGCTTTTGAGGACTGCTGAAACCGGTCTCAAAGTAAAAATGTTGTTTCTACTCCTACCGCAACTACTCCTGTTCTGGTAATTGGAAAAGGGAAAGGGAGGAAGAGGAAGGCCCCCTCAAAGAGCCACAAGGAAAAGTCTCTTGATGGATCCTATTCAAGTGGGACCAAGGTTGGTTCTGTTGCTCCCTCTTCCGTTCCTAAGGAAGCAAAGTGTTTCCACTATCACGACATAGCGCACTGGAAACGAAGCTGCCCCAAATACTTGCAGGATGTCAAGGATGGGAACGTTAAACCCACCCATGCAAGTATTGATACTATTTTGTCTAAAAACTCATCACATTCTAGCTCTTGGGTTCTTGACACAGGTTATGGATTTCACATTTGTTCTGATGTGCAGGGCCTAAAAGGAAGAAAGGATGTGGAGCAAGGGAAGATAAACTTGATCATGGGGAATAGGAAGGTTTCACCTGTCACCAATATTGGAGTTTACTCTTTATTGCTTAGTAGTAGGTTAAAAATAGATTTGAATAATTGTTGCTACCCATCTAATATGCCGAGAAATATTATTTGCTTTCATGGTTTGTACAAACAAGGGTATAGTTTTTAATTTGATAATGACATTGGTGCTATAAATGCTTATTATAATCGTGTTTTTTATTTCAAAGCATTACCTTGTAATGGTGTATATGAAATTGTGAATTTTGTAGACAACTTAGGAAATAACCTTGTTAGACATGGTTCGTTCCATGATGAGTCGAGCTTCGTTACCTATCTCATTCGAGGGGTATGCCTTAGAGACTGCCACCCATATCCATAATATATTCCCAATTAAGAAGGTTGCCAAAACACCTCACGAGATGTGGACTGGGAAGGCTCCCACATTAGACGACATCAAGGTTTGGGGTTGCGAGGCTTTCATGAGACGCAAGACTCATGACAAGCTCGAACCTCATAGTGAATGGTGTATTTTCATTGGCTACCCACATAAATCCTTTGGTTATCTTTTCTACAGACCGAGTGACAATGTTGTGTTGGTTGCGAGCAGAGGAGTCTTTCGCGAGAGAGAGCTCATATGCCAAGGATACAGTGGGAGGCAAATTGACCTTGAAGAACTTCAAGAGTCAAGCGGTGAAGGAACCTCAAACACTAGCGATCAACCTGAGTAGGAAACTCCTGTTGAGCCGATTGATGAGTTTGTACCTCTGAGGCGTTCCAGTAGAGTTAGAGTTCCACCTGAGTTTTATGGTTTCTATATCAGTTATAGCACACTTGTAAATTTGGATGAACCTAACAACTACAAGGAAGCCATGGCAGGCCCCGAGTCTGCTAAATGGAATGAGGCTATTATTGGAACTTGAAAGTGAACCTCTAGTAATCCTAAGTCCACATTCCGAAGCTCATGCATTTCGGAGTAGGTGTTCCGGAGTCAATAATGGAAGAGTAGTCAGAACATAGTCCGGACCAGGAAAGAAGGTGAAGAGAAGACTGAAGACATTCCAGAGTGACACTCACGTCCGAAATGATCACTGATCTGGAAGAACCTTATTTTGTCTTAAAGTATTTATTGTACCTGTACTTGTATTCATGTAACTTTTCATAGGACTTAGTCTTTTATCTTATTTGGACAATCAAAATGTCAAAAATATTTCTTTTGTCTGGTCCTATGTAAACATTCTAGTTAAATCGATGTAACCTTTACTCATATTTAAAGGAGCATTCAATACAAGTCAACCACAGATCGTTTACAAAACTTTTGGCTATTTACTTAGCTCTTTCAAACCTTCTTCTTGTTCTTCATTAATTAACTTTACTTTGATCATTTACTCTTCTTCATCATTTAATGACTTGATCATTTGTTGAATTCATTATCTAAGACTTGACCGGTCTTTCCAGACTTGACTTGCATTTATTAGTAAGCAGACATTGATCTTAAGCATTTGCTCAAGGTTTGAGTTTTCAAACCTTGTCCCTGCGCATCGATCTTGTTCTCACAGTTGGTATCCGAGCTTGAGTGGTTGTCCTTTGAATCCATAAGATCAGATTATAGTTGGTTTGATATTACCTTGGTATTTCAACCATTTCTGTGTTTAGGATAAAAGTTCTTCTATATACCACTTTAGCTTGAAGATATCTTAACTTCAATGGCTACTTCTAATCCTCAACAAATGATTTCAATGCAAATCGCAAATAGTGTGTGTGGCCCTACATGTGTCCCATTACTAGTTGTGGAAGAATATGATCACTGAAAAGTTAGAATGGAAATGTTTTTACTGGCCAAAAATAAAGGTGAAGAAATCTGGAGATTCGTCACAAAGGGTCCGCATGTTTCTGTAAGAACTGTTGTAAGAGATGCAGCTGCTCAGCTCATGCGCGAAGATGAAACTCGCCCCGCTCCTCTAATTGTAGATGATATCAAGAAGCTTCATGCTGATCAAGTTGGTTTCTCTGAAATGGTGTTTGGAGTTCCTCCTTCACTCTTTGAGCACATCAAGCTTTGCAAATCAGCCAAAGAGATTTGGGACACTCTTTAGGACCTGATTGAAGGTTCAGAAAATATGAAAGACAAGCGCCTCACATCACTTGTGAACAACTTTGACACCTTCACCACCACACCTGGTGAATCAGTGGCCTCTGCCTCCAATCATTATCGTATTGTGGTGAACAACATGACTGCTCATGGGATTATCCGAACTCCCTTGGAGTACAATCTCAAATTCATATACAGTCTTTGCAAAGGATGGGGAAATGTAAAATCCTATCTTCAAAGCAATGTCTCTTTGAAAAAGTCGAAGCTTTATCAACTTTTTGATGAACTTCACGGCCACGAGTCAAACGTTGCTCAAACCATAAGGGAACTCTCCGGAGGACCTCTTTCCCTTTTCAGTTCTTTTGAGTCAACTATTCCGAACTCATCTACTTCAGATCCTTTCAAACCCATTGTTCCATCTGTTCAAACATCTGCACCTACCTTGTCTCCACAATCTTATCATGTTGATGATTCCGAAACCATGAACTCTAAACTCCGTTTTCAGCAGGAGTTTGCTTTACTCTCAATGAAATACAAATGTCCTTTCAATTCCTCTTACAAACCATACCAAAACCGATTCCATGCTCCTCATCAGAACAATCCTCAACCATACTCAGCTCCAGAACCTAAACCCTCTTCGGAAAATCCTCTTGCATACAAACCAAACCTGTCAAAACCAAACTCTTCTTGGGTACCTTCTCAAAGTCCCAAATCAGACAAACCAAAAATTGTGTGTCACAAGTGTGGACATGCAAACCATTTTGCTAAAGATTGTCTGGCTGATGCTCCACAAAAGCCAAAGGTCAAGGACTCCGCCTACTACGTCCGAAGCGCAGAAGAGATGGCTGAAAGTGAAAAAGCCTTTGTTACAACGGTTTCAAGAGATGTTGAAGGATATTGGTCATCCGGGGATGAGGATGACCAATATCCTTCAACATCTCTTGAAACCGTTGTAGCAAAGGCAAGACAAACCATTGAATGTGATGAAGGGTATTGGTCTTCAGGATCAGAAGATGAAGATGATGTTGCTGAACCTCTGTATTGCTACATGGCAACCCATGATCCACCAGGATGAAGCATCGTTCAACAGGTAAAATCTATGATCTCTAATAATAATTTTGAATTATATCTCTATGAACCTTATCTGATCCAAATTCAAACAGATATGGACACCATCTATAGAGCCTATGAATCTGCCATAGACGCAAGTGAGAAGAAGGAGTGTGAGTTAAATCGTCTTAGGTTACGTTTCGAGGATAAAAAGTTGAAAATCGAGTCTTTAGAGCGTGAACTTGTAATGTTAAGTGATGAATGTATGATTTTGAAAGATAAATGTGAAATCGCTTATTCGGAACGAAATATTTTGATTTCTGATAATAAACGTCTTAATGCCAAGATAGATGCTTTGCACAATTCTGTAGACATGCTTGAGGCAGACCTTTGGATGACTCATAATTTTCGTCACCCATGGTCTAAAGCACCTGGTCTTGGAAGCGAGTTTCCGAAACCAATTGCTAGTCCCCTGAAGGAATTTCAAAATTCGACATTCATGGGAGAGGTTCCGAACATTAAACATTCGGACACCCCCGTTTCTCCCTTGTCACATCTTCCGGAGACTACAGACCATTTTGAGTCCTTAATTCCTGAGTTTAAACCAATTGTTGTTAAGTTTCCTGATTCCACGCCATTTCTGCCTCTGTCCAACCTGGACCTGAATTAGACCACAAAATTTCATTATAGTCTTCCAAATTGTGTAGATTAGGTTCCCATGAGTAATCACACAAACAACTTTGTAGTTGAGGAAATTCCTTCCTTGGCAACCGAGACAGAAACCTCTGAGTTTGTATGGGCATCCTTAGATGATAAAATTGAAAAATCAAGTTGTGGTTCCTTTGATTCTTGCGAATCAGATTCCTTAGTGGTCTCAAAAACTAAGTTGGTTCCCATTACTCCCAAGTTTAGCAATCCATCTACAGGTCAAACCTCAAAATCCTTGACTCACACTAAGAGAAAACCAATGTTAAATAGGAAGGATATTGTGGATCCAAAAGTGGAAGCTCTCAATGCACATAAGAAGTAAAAAATAGATTAAAATCCAGATTCATTGGAAACTCCAAACTAGTTGAATCTTGGAATTTTCATGCATTACCTCATAGTCAAAACTCCTTTGCTCCCACTATGATTCTCAAAAGACCCTCAAAATCTCCTATTGTTGTAAAACCCAAGAAAGTAAACAAATCTACTCAACCTAAATCTCACGTGAGTCTCACAATAGTCCAAAACACCTCTCCTCGAACTTTTTCAACTGTTTTTATTGCAAAATCTGATGGCATACTTTTTAAACCAAAGCCTTCTATAACCAAAGTGTCATCAAGTAAATCTAAAAATGAAGGGAAAACATCTTTTTCAAAATCTTCAAAGAAATATCTAATGTGGAAAGTCAAAACTTCCATTGATGAAAAGTCAATCCCGGAGAGCACAATTGTTACCCACACTCCAAAAATCATAAGTCCGAAGAAGACTGTTTGAAATCCTCAAGTTATTAAATATGACTATTGGATAGATGAAAATACATTGACCTTCTGTCTGTTTCCAAAAAATTTAAAGAATATCACCCAAAAACACAAAGTTGTTCCAAAGTCACCATTAAAGTCCAAAGCCCGTGCCTACGTTTCAAAGTCTAATTCGGATCCTAAAAACTCAATTACTCACTAATTTTGCAGGCACTTTGTGCTTCGGAGCAAGATACAATATGGTATATTGATAGTGCTTGCTCCATGCACATGACGGGAAAGAAAGATTTTCTACGAGACTTAAAGCTTTCACCAACTCCAACTCTCAAATTCGTGGTTATGGAATTCTCACCAATGGAAACTTCTCTATCTCAAATGTGGCTTATGTAGCAGATATGAAACACAACTTGATCAGTGTTGCTCAACTCACTGATTCAAATCGACGTGTGGAATTTTGCAAGAAGTACAACTATGTAATGACCGAAGATCGAACAGAGTGTTTAATCAAGTCACTTCGTAACAAGAATATGTACCCAATTTACATCAACATGATTGTTGGCAAACCATAACTCTACCTTCTCACCAAAGTTATTCCTGACGTCAGTTGGATATGGCACCAAAGCCTCACTCATCTAAACTTTTGGTACATGAATGATCTCGTATCCGGTGAAATGGTGAGAGGTTTACCTCTCGTCAAATTCGAAAATGATCATTTGTGTCCTGCGTGTGAGTGTGGTAAGCAATCGAAGAAGGGTCATCCTGTCATCATCTAAAAATCCATTTCGGAACCACTGGAGCTTCTACATATCGATCTTTGTGGACCATCTACGGTAGAAAGTCTTCATCATAAGAAACACATTCTTGTGATTGTTGATGATTTTACATGGTTCACTTGGGTTTTCTTCCTCAGGCTGAAATCCGAAACAACTTCAGAGCTCATAAATTTCATTAAAGGAATAAAAGTTCTTATCAAAATCCTAGTCAGGAGAATCCGAAGTGATAATGGATCGGAATTCACCAATTCCACTATTGAAAAGTTTCTCACAGAAAAAGGAGTTGACCACAACTTATCTACTCCCTATACTCCACAACAAAACGGTGTAGTCGAAAGACGTAACAGAACTCTTGTTGAAGCTGCTCGATCCATGTTAAACTTTGCAAACCTACCACTTTACCTTTGGGCTGAAGCTATGTCTACTTCCTGCTTCACTCAAAATCAAAGTATCATCAATCGACGCCTCAACATGACACTGAATGAAGCAATGAATGGTCGAAAGCCATCAATCTTGTTTTTGCATGTTTTCGGATGTAGTTGCTTCATCAAAAACAACCGTGATCAGCTTACCAAGTTCCAACCTAAAGCTGATGAAGCCATCTTCCTTGGGTACTCCTCAAAATCGAAAGCTAATAGAGTTCTTAACCAGAGAACTCGTGTTCTGGAAGAAAGCTTTGATGTCACTTTCGATGACAACTTCATTCGGAATTCTGGCCCAAATCATATTATAACGTACATCATGGAGTCCGATGCTCCTCCGCCAGGATGTCCGAACCCCCAAAAAATTCTTGAAGTTGATTTTGAACACTCTTTGGTCTCTCTGAAACTTCTCTTGATTCGGAATCTGGATCAAGACCAAATGTCATTCCAATTCCTACTTCGGAAGCTCCCGTTTTACATAATATCTCTGGTCCAATTCCAAGCCTCCCTCCATTTGATTCCGAACCATTTCAACCTTCTCAGATTGAGGGGGAGAATGCTCATCCGTCTCTTGAATCAAATATGGATGGTTTCGAAGATACGACTGCTGATTTCAAATATTCCAATCCTCTCAACAATGATGAAAATGAAAACTTTTTTGAGTTCCCTTCTGATAATGATGTCAATCTCTCAGGTTCAGAAGTTAAGGGGGAGCATCATCCTGATGTTCAAATCATTCAGGGGGAGCAAATCAAGTCCACTGTTGATATTGTATCGACGACTGCACAAGAACTACCACGATTACATGTTTGGAGAAAGGATCATCCTCTAAACCAAGTAATCGGTAACCCCAATGTTAGTGTACAGACTCGTTCTACTGTAAATATTCAAAATGAATGCCATTTTTTAGCATTTATATCCATGGTTGAACCCAAATCCATCAAGGAAGCATTGGAGCATGCTGACTGGATTACAACCATGCAAGAAGAACTGGAAGAATTTGACCGAAATGAAGTTTAGACCCTCGTGCCCCCTCCTCAGAATCATCCCATTGTCGGTACGAGATGGGTATTTTGCAACAAGCTAGACGATGTTGGATATTATTCTAAATAAAGCAAGGTTGGTGGCAAAAGGATTTTCTCAGATCGAAGGGCTCAACTACGACGAGACCTTTGCTCCTGTTGCACGTCTGGAAGCCATGAAAATCTTTCTTGCTTATGCTGCTCATAAAGGCTTCAAAGTTTACCAAATGGATGTTAAGAGTGCCTTTCTTAACAATGAACTTGATACTGAAGTATATCTTCAACAGCCCCTGGTTTTGTTGATCTCTCCTTTCCGAACCACTGTTACAAACTCCGGAAGGCCGTCTACGGACTCAAGCAAGCTCCTCGAGCATGGTACGAGACCCTCACTGATTTTCTCAAGCGCTCCGGTTTTCAAAGAGGAATTCTAGATCCCACTTTATTCCGAAGATCAAATGGAAACCATCTCATGCTGGTACAAATTTACATGGACGACATCATTTTTGGATCTATGGATTCATCTATGGTTGTTGACTTTGCTAAACTGATGATCAATCGGTTCCAAATGAGCATGAATTGAGAGTTAAGCTTCTTTCTTGGTCTTCAAGTCAAACAAACTGACAGTGGAATCTTTATTCACCAAGAGAAGTACATTTTAGAACTCCTCAAGAAATACTCAACGGACACCTGTGCCTCAGCCAAAGTACCAATGGGCTTCAGACATAAGATCTTTGCCGACCCTTCAGGTGTTTCAGTTGACGAAAAGAAATATCGCGAAATGATTGGATACCTACTCTATCTCACAACAACTCGTCCGAATATCATGTTCTTAATATGTTTATGTGCCAAATTTCAAGTCAACCCAATGATGTCACATGTGTTGGCTGTGCAACATATCTTTCGATACCTTAAAGGCACAATGAGTCTCGGACTTTGGTACCCAACAAATGAAAGCTTCCTTCTTCAAGCATATTCAGATTCGAACTACGGTGGTCTTCATCTTTATAGGAAAAGCACTTTAGGTGGCTATCAATTATTAGGTGGTCGTTTGGTCAGTTGGTCATCCAAGAAACAAAATTGCATTGCACTCTCGACATTTGAAGTAGAATATATTGCTGTTGCCAGCTGTACATCTCAGGTTTTGTGGATGAAATCTCAACTTTTGGACTATGGTTACCGTTTTCAACGCATTCCTATCTATTGTGACTCTCAAAGTGCTATTGCGATTTCCCACAATCCAATTCAGCACTCAATGACTAAGCACATTGATATAAGGTACCATTTCATAAAAGATCATGTACTTAATGGTAACATTGAACTCATTTTTTTTCCATCTGACGATGAGATTGCTGATGTCTTTACCAAGGCATTAGATGAAACCAAATTCAATGGTTATGTTAACAAGATGGGTATGGTGATACCAGATCCTCAGTTCTTTAAAGAGACTTATTCTCTTTGATAGACGTATTTGAAAGAAATCTAGTTCCGATCTCAAAATATTTTCATTTCGGAACTACCTTTTCTCGGAATACATAGGATCATTTTACTTGTCTTTATATCTGACCATCACTTGAGTTTTTAAGCTGTACAGATCATTCTGATTGATTTTTGTTTTGAGCCCACATTGATCTTGAATTCAAATCATCATCTTGGAATATACTTCCCAATGGCATCCCAGAATTCTACTCTGGAAAGGTATCACATTCTGCACTCCATAATTTTCAATATCGACTCCGGACTTTTCAAAATCAACTCCGGATTTTTCAAAATCGACTCTGGAATTTTCAAAATCCACTCCGGAATTTCAAAACCGACTCCTGAATTTCAAAATCAACTTCGGAATTTCAAAATCAACCCCGGAAGCTTTTCAAAATTTCACTCTGGAATTTCTTGAAAATCACTATTCTGGAATTTCTGCTTCGGACTTACAAACCCTTTCGAATCAAACTAAACTTCTACTCTGGAATCTCAAACCTTTTCAGCACACTAAATTTTAACTCCGGAACTGAAACTCACTCCGAAATATTTCTCATTCCGGACCTGTTTTCAAATCAAATATGTTCCGGAATACAACTCTTTATTCGGATCACACTTTGTCCGGAATAGATCATTCGGAAGTCCAAAGGATAATAAGGTGAAACATGTTTCTCTCAACAGTTACTTTTTAGGAAGATCTCTATCCTATCTTCCTCGATTTTCTTGACACGATTGCACGCCCCATAATCGCGGCCATCAACTTGACGGTTGAGTTTTCCATTCTTAGCCAGAAACATTCTCACCTTTCATCTCCCAGGTCACCTCAGCCCCCATAAATCCCTTTATCTTTTAATATGACCCATTTTCCTTTCGGATCCTCATCATTACACTCCTCAACTCGACCTACTAACCTTACCTATAAATACCTTTCAAAACCACCTTTTACCTCTTTACGCGCCCACTACCTCCAAACCCTTATTTCTCTCTGTGTTCTTTGTGTTCTTCAAGCATTCATCCACCTGCAGCAATGGCATCTCCATAAAAACCCACTCAAACTGCCTCAATCCCAAAGAAATCGATTGTGAGGAAGAAATCCTCCAAAGGATCCAAGGGTTCATCCTCATTTGCCGATCAAGAACCCTTGCTGAGAGACACTACCCAACTGGTTTCCCAAAGTCGACTAGACTACGATGAATCGATCAGGGTAATAATCGAGTTTATTGCAAACCATCCTATCTCCATTCCCCTCACCAAAATCCCTGAACCTCCGCTACCTCTTCATCACCTTCCTCGCGCTTTCACCAACATTACACTCGAAGATGGTACTTTGGAAACCACAATCATCGGTAATAAAACCGCTCCCATCTACAAATTGACCTTTCTTAAGGAGATTAGTCTAAAAGCAAACCCAAAGGGTTTCAAAGTCGTCGAACCAACGTCTGAAGAGTTTCAAACGTTCCTGAATTACATTGCCTACACTCAAGACTACAAGGCCAAAGATTTCAAGAAGTCTGATGTATCTGGTCTCTGGACCGCACTCATGCACCTCATCATCAAAGGGCTGTCTGGAAAGCATGGAGGAACTGATACCTTAAGTAAGGACTGGCTCAATGTCGTCTTCAGCATCTACTCCGGACGCGAAAATGCCGTGGATATTCCTGAAGTCTTATGGAAAGATTTTTGTAAGTTTGTCGTCAAAAGGAAGAACAACGAAATTTCGAGCCCTAGGTTCTAGGCTCTGACACTTCAGCAAATCTTCAAGGAGTTTTCCGAACCACTTCCGGTTAACACCTTTCTTCCGGAGGTATGTGTCTCATTCAAAGTATTTAAGGCCTATAGGATTCCGGACCAATCCTCTTTTGGTCCGGTTAGACGTCTTCCAAACCACATGTTGACCCTCATTCCTTCCGATTCCCTTTACTTAAGACAACATTTAGAGACTTCGGTTGTGTTCGACCCAACACAACCTGCCCCAGTCTCTGTTGAGCCCATTTCAGAAGAGTCCAAATTTTGGACCTAAGATTAAGAAACCAACCAAGCGAAAGGCTTCTCCCCCAAAGTCAAAAACCAGAAAGAAAGCCAAATTCAGTGTCTCCTCTCAATAGGAAGGAACCCATGACATTCCGGGTGATTCTGGCCGTCTGAACACCCCACCTACCCACTCATCCGAAGTACCCCTCGATGTTTCAAAATCACACGCACACACTCACGGGGAGTCTCCACACAATCCACCCTCACCTTCCCAAAAAGGTGATGACAGTGTTGAAAATAGTTCCTTGCAGCCCCCTGGAACAAAGCCACATATCACCTTTGATGATCCTATTGTTTCTTCTACACGCACACTTTGGAACCCCTGTTACGGACCCCAAGCTTTCCGGAGATGGAGCAGACTCTCCAAGTCTGGAAGTCTCAACTGGTATGATACCCGGAAGGCGTACAGGACGACCAAGTGCCAATGATCCAAAATTGGAAGACTTTGTAAACAAGGACGCATCAAAGTGTCCGGATCTCACCAGAGCACAGGTGGAGTCCACGCTTATTTCCATGGGGAACAGGGCCATTCAAAGCCACATGCCTTACATTCCTCCCTCTGATGTCGATTCCGTAAACGAACTTACTTCAGAGCTGCCCCCCATTACCACTCACCAAAGTGTTTTCCAAACAAATCCGAATGAAGAAAAATTCCGAGGAAGTTATGCTCCATAATGAAGCGGAAAATATTTCGGCCACAACCTTCACGATTTCAACGTATTTTCAATCCAAAGCATCTGATTAGGTTTTGAGCATTCTAACACTTCCTAAGTGTACATGCAACCCTAATAAACCTTGGATCTATGTTTGAATAAATACATGCAAAGTTTGATTTCCAAGGTTCATAATCCTATCTAGCATACATGGGGAACTTTTATCCTAAAAGGATGGATAGAATTACATACATTGTAGTTGATTTTGATTCCTTGAAACCTTGTGAGCCTAGCACCCAAAGTGTGATGCCTCAAATGCTTCACACAACACCAAATACTTTTGGAATGACTTTAGAGAGGATGCACACACTCTAAAAATCGACCTAGCCCTCACTTGTACTTACGTGTGGCCGATTTTGGTGGATAGTATGTTCCTTATATGTCACACCCCAAAACCACGAACGGCGGAAACGTTCAGGGGTGGAGGACGTCATGTACATTATCACAACAGTGTAATATAATAAACAAGCAACAACATCATCCATTGCATTATAAGTAAAGTTTAATATATGTGTGTTCTTTCATTGTAATAAGACACCAAAAATATACAATCAAAATAAAAGACGAGACTTGTCTGCTCCGTCTTCTCAAAACCTGGCCTCCGTACCTGTCTACTGACGACCTGAGAATACAAGTTATTTTGAAAGCGAGTATCAGCTTTAAAGCTGGTGAATTCATAAGTATATAAGTGTCATTGCCTTGTTTGTGAAAATCTGTTATGAAAGCCATGTAAACATTTAAATGAAAATGTTGAGGTAAGTATGAAATCCCTAGAAAAACCCTTATTTTCTATAAGTATGAAATGTAGTCTTCTACCAAGACCCGAATGTTCTGTACGTATGAAGTGTAGTCTTCTACCAAGACCCGAAGGTTTTGTAAGTATGAAGTGTAGTCTTCTACCAAGACCCGAATGTTTTGTAAGTATGAAGTGTAGTCTTCTACCAAGACCCGAATGTTCTGTTTGTAAAATGATAGTTTTTCCTTTGTGTTGACTAGTACTAAAAGTGCTTAATCTAACTCATCGTTTATGTGAATGTATCACAAAATAAAGTAAACAGGAAAAATGTAATATTGTAAGTGTTGTCACTGGGTACTAGGACCAACACAACATCGCGTTAAGCGAAATGTATAACCTAATGAACATCCGAAGATTGTCCAAAACAAGTATTAATGTAAGTGTCATCGCTGGGTATTAGGAGTAACACAATCATCGCAATAAGCGAAAGGTATAACCTAATGAACATCCGAAGATTGTCCAAAACAAGTATTAATGTAAGTGTCATCGCTGGGTACTAGGAGTAACACAATCATCGCAATAAGCGCAAGGTATAACCTAATGAACATCCGAAGATTGTCCAAAACAAGTATTAATGTAAGTGTCATCGTTGGGTACTAGGAGTAACACAATCATCGCAATAAGCGAAAGGTATAACCTAATGAACATCCGAAGATTGTCCAATTGTCCTCTGTAGCAGCAGCAGGTGGGTGGAAGGGTTAGTCCCAAATCGATCTACCTAATATACGTAGTAACCTTAGACCTCCGTAGATGGTCATCGACCACTGGTGCTAATCAGTGGGGTTCGGAATGGTAAGTCCCGCCTAGCTATCCCATTGAACCGAGATAGGAAAGACAATTTACACAGTAAATACTAATAAATCATCTTCGTAGTTCTAAGTACAAGTATCCAGGTAAGTGAATACAGGATAATGCACCTATGTAAAAGTGTTCCTGTATGGTATTCATGTATGTGTGTCCATGTAACAGGTAAGTATATGTAAGCATATTCATGTATGAGGTAAACATCTGTAAGTACTCATGTATCAGGTAATGTACTAGTATAGACTCATGAATGAACTGACTCTTGTGTGATTCCTTGTAATAGAAGTAATGTTTGATATCTTCAAATTATCCCTATGATAACTTACTGTAATATAACTGGTTGATCATGTAGGTTTATACACTCTTACTACTCAAGGGTGTGGGAAACTAAATGAAATATGTAAACTATATCATCAATACATACATATGAATATAAGTGTATATGCATAGTTTAGTTCAAGGATGTAAAATGGTTTTGTAAGACATCTTATGGGTTTTGAACATTAATTAACAATGATTTGATGTCATTTTAATATACATTTCAAAAGTAAAACATTTGGTAACAATGTGCATTTAAGATGTAAAACCATTTCATGCATCACATTTTGTAGTATGTGAAATCTGTTAAATGACAAACATAGTTATAAAATACATATTAATGATTTAATAACATGTTTGTTTCTACTTGTATCCCCCCCCCCATTAAAGCATTTAAAATCATTTAAAACATTGTTTAGGGGTATGAACTCACCTATAGTTGGTGATTGGGATGAACTGAACGGTATAGGACGGTTAGGTGTCAAACGAGGACTTGTGCACACACTACGATCCTAATGAACATATAATCACACATATATGCACTCAATTAGACTCAAATGACTAATTGATAATGTTAAGACATCCTAGACATAATAAACACTTTATATAAGTGTTTTAAGCCTTAAGGATTTCATCTAAGTTATTGTGGGACAGGGTATTTGTGTTTAGGGTTTCCAAAGGACCCTATATCAGAGTTTATTCTCCATAAACCATCACACATGGAGTTTACGGTTGTAAACTCTTGAGTTTATGGCCGTAAACTCCCAAACATGTGTGTTTGGTGTGTTTTGAAGTCCCAAATGCTTTCTAGAATTATTCTAACTTAGTGGTAAATTCCTTGGAAGGGTTTAAGGTCTAGAAGTACTCCAAATAGGAGTTTACGGCCTCAAGGCCATTTCCCCTTGGAGTTTACGGCCGTAAACTCCCTTGGGGTGTTGTTTTTGTTGTTTTCAAGCCTCTTGCTTTTGAAGGACATGTTCTAGATAATTGTTTAAGGCAAATGAGGACCCTAGGCACACTTTGGTGCCATTCCTTTGAGTTTACGGCCCAAGAGCATTCTCTTGGCCGTAAACTCACTTTGATAAGTGATTTTGGTGAGTTTTGGTCCTTCATTTTAAGTGGAACAATTTCTTGTAAAGGTCTAGGGCTTTAGGTGCAATGCAAACACCCTTTATGTCCATTTATATGGAGTTTACGGCCTAAGCTTCACTTGGGCCGTAAAATCACTTTTGTTTGTGTCATTTGATGTGTTTAAGACCTTATACTACTTGGGAAAATAGTCTAGATGCAAGCGTTAAAGTCCTAGAGCCTTAAAACACCATTTAGGGTGTGAATATGGAGTTTACGGCCTATGAGAGTTCTGGGCCGTAAACTTCCAATCTTGGGTGGCTTTTGGCTTGTTTTCTTGTCCCTAACATGCATACATAAACATCTAAGGCCTTATCATAACACAAGTGTTGGTTTTGGCTTCGTTTCGGGAGTTTACCGCCCAAGAACACCTTGGGGCATAAACTCCTAGATCTAATGATTTAGCCATCTAAATCATGTTATAAGCATCTAATAAGCATTCTAATACTACTAGAAAAGGGTACTCACAATCTGGTATAAAAACCCGAAGATCCGTCAGAGAGAAAATGGCTTTTCTCTACTTGGAATTGTGAATAATGAATTAATTTAATTCAGAAAACTATTTATAGTCCTGAAATATTTTGACAGAAAATATTTTTATTCTCGAACTTGGACTGTAACATTATGAAACTTGAAATGTTCAAATTTCACAAACCCAGGAGCATCCACTCTCCTGATATTTCCTGAAGTGTAAACCCTAATGTACACAAACTGGTTCGGAAAAGTCTGAAAATCACTGAAATTGGACTGGCTTCTATTGAATAGATATTATTCGTACAAATGGAAATTTCGGGTTGTCACATCATCCCCCCGTTAGAAGGAATTTCGTCCCAAAATTAGAATGTAAGAAAATAAGAAATTACAAATAACTAAGCAAAAAGGTGAGGGTATTTCAGTTTCATCTGATCCTCACGTTCCCAAGTGAATTCCGGTCCACGCTTTGCATTCCGGCGCACCTTCACTATCGGGATACGGCTCTGCTTTGTTTGCTTGACCTCTCGGTCCATGATCTCTACTGGTTCCTCCACGAAGTTGAGGCTCTCGTTGATCTCGATCTCGTCGAGTGGAATAACAAGAGTCTCGTCGGATAGGCACTTTTTCAAGTTTGACACGTGGAAGGTAGGATGTACGTTACTGAGTTCTTTCGGTAGATTGAGCTCGTAAGCCACAGGGCCGATTCTTGCGAGAATCTCGAAAGGCCCTATGTATCTTGGATTGAGCTTCCCACGCTTTCCAAAGCGTATCAAGCCCTTCCAGGGTGAGACCTTCAGTAGGAATCGGTCGCCCACCTGGAACTCCAATGGTTTCCTACGCTTGTCGGCGTAGCTTTTCTGTCGGTCTCTAGAGGCTTTTAATCGTTCACAAATTTGAACGATCTTCTCTATCGTTTCCCGAATGATCTCTGGACCTGTGAGAGTGCTTTCGGGATCACGTCCCTTAGCTAACTGGGTATCACCCACTTCAGCCCAACACAGAGGGGATCTGCACTTTCCGCCATAGAGGGCCTCGAATGGAGCTGCCTTTATGCTCGTGTGATAACTGTTGTTGTAGGAAAATTCAACAAGGGGTAAATGAGTATCCCAAGCTTTCCCAAAGTCTATCACACAGGCACGCAACATATCTTCTAAGGTTTGGATAGTTCTCTCACTTTTCCCGTCGGTCTGTGGATGGTAGGCCGTACTCATGTCCAGCCTAGTTCCTAGGGAACTTTGTAATGACTGCCAGAACCTCGAAGTGAATCTACTATCTCGGTCTGAGATGATAGATAAAGGAACACCGTGCAGTCTTACAATCTCCCTAATGTAAGTTCTGGTAAGTTTCTCCATCTTGTCTGTTTCCTTGATCGGTAGGAAGTGTGCAGACTTGGTCAGTCTATCGACGATGACCCATATGGAATCAAGTCCACCCGTCGTCTTGGGCAACTTGGTTATGAAGTCCATAGTGATCCGCTCCCACTTCCATTCTGCTATCTCCGGTTGTTGTAGAAGACCGGAGGGTTTCTGGTATTCGACCTTGACCTTTGCGCAAGTAAGGTATTTACTCACGAAGGTAGCAATATCTGCTTTCATGTTAGGCCACCAGTATAGCTTTTTAAGATCCAAATACATCTTATCTGAACCCGGGTGGACGGAATAACGAGTGTTGTGAGCTTTGGTCATGACCAATTCTCTAAAGCCACTGTGTTTCGGTGTCCAGATCCGATCCATGAGGTGTAAGGCTCCGCCACCCTTGACTTCTAAGTTCTTATCCATCCCTCTAAG
Source organism: Lactuca serriola (assembly GCF_051521515.1). Lineage (NCBI taxonomy): Eukaryota > Viridiplantae > Streptophyta > Magnoliopsida > Asterales > Asteraceae > Lactuca > Lactuca serriola. The sequence continues at coordinate 232,204,531 of NC_136410.1, forward strand.
GGATTCACCCGCCACGTTTTCAGGTTTCAAAGCATCGAGCTGAGCCTCCTTTATTTGCGTGGACAAGTGTGAATGGATAGTTAGAGTCAAAGACTTGACTCTACGACCAGTATATTCTTTCCGACTTAGGGCGTCGGCTACTACATTGGCTTTACCCAGATGATAACGAATTTCGCATTCGTAATCACTAAGTAGCTCGACCCACCGTCGTTGTCTCATGTTGAGCTCTTTCTGGTCGAAAATGTGCTGTAGACTCTTATGGTCTGTAAAGATCGTGCTTTTTGTACCGTATAGGTAATTTCGCCAGATCTTCAGAGCAAACACAACTGCTCCTAGCTCAAGATCGTGGGTTGTGTAGTTAACCTCGTGTGTCTTCAGCTGTCTCGAGGCATAGGCTATGACTTTACCTCGCTGCATCTGAACACATCCGAGTCCTTGATTGGATGCATCGCAATAGACAATGAAGTCTTCTATTCCTTCGGGAAGGGATAGTATCGGGGCGGTGCACAAGGCTCGTTTGAGCGTTTGGAACGCTTTTTCCTATTTCTCTTCCCAGTCAAAGGCCACACCTTTCTGGGTCAGGGTCGTAAGAGGTTTCGCTATGCTGGAGAAGTTCTGAATGAACCTGCGATAGTAGCCAGCTAGACCTAGAAATTGACGAATTTCAATAGGTGTCTTTGGTGCTGACCAGTTCTCGATGGCCTTAATTTTGGAAGGGTCCACGTGTATACCTTCTTCACTAACCACATGGCCCAAAAATTCGACTCGCCGAATCCAAAATTCGCACTTGGAGAACTTTGCGTAGAGCTTCTCCGCTCGCAATGTTTCTAAGATTTTTCAGAGAAGTTGAACATGCTCCTCCTTACTTCGAGAGTAGATGAGTATGTCATCAATGAAGACGATGTTGAACTGATCCAGGTAAGGACGACACAACCTATTCATCAGATCCATGAATACTGCGGGCACGTTAGTTAATCCGAATGGCATCACTAGAAACTCGTAGTGTCCATAACGAGTTCGGAAGGCTGTCTTGGGAACATCCTCCTCTAACACTCGTAGTTGGTGATATCCGGATCGCAGATCTATCTTTGAGAAGTAGTTGGCTCCTTGAAGTTGATCAAATAAATCGTCAATGTGGGGCAAGGGGTAACGATTTTTAATGGTAAGTTTGTTGAGTTCTCTATAGTCGATGCACATGCGGAACGATGCATCTTTCTTCTTGATGAACAAGACCGGTGCTCCCCATGGCGAGAAGCTTGGTCGAATGAATCCCTTCTTGAGAAGTTCGTTAAGTTGACTGGAAAGTTCCTGCATTTCAGCCGGTGCCAGACGATAAGGAGATTTGGCTACGGGGGTAGCCCCTGACACTAAGTCGATTCTGAATTCGACTTGGCGTTGTGGTGGTAAACCAGGAAATTCTTCTGGGAATATGTCGGGAAAGTCGCGTACTTCTGGGTTTTTCTGAATGTCTTTCAGTTCTTGACTGGTATCGACGACGTGTGCGAGAAATGCATGGTACTCCTTTCGCAAGCACTTCCGGGCTTGAATGCACGAAATGATGCGAAGGCTCGTACTAGGTTTGTCGCCGTAGATAATTAAAGTTTCGTTGTTAGGAAGGTTAAGACGAACTGCTTTTTCGAAGCACATAATGTCGGCACGCAGAAGACTCAACCAATCCATACCGATGATAACGTCGAAACATTTAATGGTAACTGGCATGAGATCTATCTTGAAAGTATGGCTATCTAAAGTTAAGGTACAAACTACGTATATGCAGTTTGTACTCTCTGTTTTCCCGTTAGCCATTTCTACTGTGAATGAATTATCTAATGCACATGGTTTTTGTTTAAGTAGGTGTGCAAATTTGTGACTTACAAAACTTTTCTCGGCTCCACTATCGAAAAGTATGCAAGCATATGAGTTATCGAGGAGGAACATACCAGTAACTATCGTTGGATCAGCTACTGCTTCCTCGTGGCCTAGGGCCGTAACTCTTCCTACCCCTCCAGCCATTCCTGCTTTAGGGCAGTCCCTCTTGTAGTGGCCCACTTCGCCACAACCGTAGCAAGTTTGGCCCATACCAGCGTTAGGAGCCTGGGGGGCTTGAGCTGTTGGAGTCGGGCAGAAACGGGCGGTGTGCCCCTTCTGGTTGCAGTTGGTGCATTGCATCTCCCTGCAAGGCCCGTAGTGGTGGAAGTTGCACTTGGTGCACTTCGGGAGAGACGCAGCATAAGTTTTTGCTGGTAAGGGGTTCGCAGGGACAGCGGGAGTCACTATGGCAGCATTGATTGCCACAAGTTGTTGTCTCTTGGAGGATCCTTGCGAAGCCCCCTTTTTCCTCTTAGACCACCCTTTTTGGTTGTTGCTAGGGCCGGACTCTTGGGGTACGGGTGTAGGGATTGTTGTGTTCTGAGGTTTCCGGTGATCGATAAGAGATTGTGCCAGTTCCTTGGCACTATCAAAGGTAATAGGCCTGGAAGCGATCACACTTGACTGGATCTGGGGCGACAGTCCCCAGATATATCTCTCAATATTTTTGCTCTGGAGAGCAACCATATCAGGGCATAAGTTTGCCAAATCACAGAACCTATTTGTGTAGGTAGTGATGTCGGATCCAACCATTTGTAGACCCCAGAATTCTTGCTCGAGTTTTTGTATTTCACCTCGAGGACAGTATTCTTTCATCAGCGTGTCTTTCAACTTTTCCCAGCCGATGGAATACGCCACCACCAAAGTTAGATAGTTAACATGGTTGTTCCACCATGTTAGTGCTCGGTCAGAGAAGGTACAAGTTGCGAACTTGACCTTGTTGCCTTTTTGGCATCCGCAGATCTCGAAGACAGATTCCATCTTCTCAATCCATTGTCTCAACACCATAACACTCCCAGATCCATTGAAGCTGTGGGGTTTGGCGTTAGTGAAGTCCTTGTAGGTGCACTCCCGAGGGTGTCCATGGCTTTCGCCGTGGTTTGAGGGAGGTGCACCTATTCCTGATCCACTAGGGGCAGGAGCGTTGATTGCTGACACAGCAGCTGCAACTGCTGCTGTGAAAGCTGCATGGAACATGTTTGCATCAAAAGGATTTGGTGGTTGAAGAGGTACAGGTGGTGGTGGAGGTGCTGCGTTGTTTGGGTTCCTCCTTGGATTCCTGAGTTGCGGCATCTTTAACTATACGCTTAAAAGATGACGACAAGGATAAGAATAAATGATTAATGAATATGTCTCATGGACTAATCCCCATAGTCCAACAACACATGGAATAGCTAAAATAGACGACTGACTAAGGTACTTATGGTAAGACTAAATACCCATATGGTATTTGTTTTATGCTTGTGTTGGTAAGTTTTTAGACTTGTTGCCATATCACAACCATTATTGGGCATATTCTAATCACTCCTCGGACCAACATAGTTGATCAGGCTATGCCATTCCCAAGACTGACCATATATCCCCAGGCTTACTTGTGAGATTCAACAATCGTAATACTTTTGTTCTTGTCGTTGTGACACTGATTTTAGTATGAATGCAGGCACGTATAGTTACTTAAATATTTTATTATTTAAAAGTATAACTCTGAAACAGAGTGTTTTAATCCCATGTATTTATAGTTAGTATATCTTTTATGGGTTGATATACTTAGTTCACTATAAACAATGCTCTGATACCAATCCGTCACACCCCAAAACTACGAACGGCGGAAACGTTCAGGGGTGGAGGACGTCATGTATAGTATCACAACAGTGTAATATAATAAACAAGAAACAACATCATCCATTGCATTATAAGTAAAGTTTAATACATGTGTGTTCTTTCATTGTAATAAGACACCAAAAATATACAATCAAAATAAAATACGAGACTTGTCTGCTCCGTCTTCTCAAAACCTGGCCTCCGTACCTGTCTACTAACGACCTGAGAATACAAGTTATTTTGAAAGCGAGTATCAACTTTAAAGCTGGTGAATTCATAAGTATATAAGTGTCATTGCCTTGTTTGTGAAAATCTGTTATGAAAGCCATGTAAACCTTTAAATGAAAATGTTGAGGTAAGTATGAAATCCCTAGAAAAACCCTTATTTTCTATAAGTATGAAATGTAGTCTTCTACCAAGACCCGAATGTTCTGTACGTATGAAGTGTAGTCTTCTACCAAGACCCGAAGGTTTTGTAAGTATGAAGTGTAGTCTTCTACCAAGACCCGAATGTTTTGTAAGTATGAAGTGTAGTCTTCTACCAAGACCCGAATGTTCTGTTTGTAAAATGATAGTTTTTCCTTTGTGTTGACTAGTACTAAAAGTGCTTAATCTAACTCATCGTTTATGTGAATGTATCACAAAATAAAGTAAACAGGAAAAATGTAATATTGTAAGTGTTGTCACTGGGTACTAGGACCAACACAGCATCGCGTTAAGCGAAATGTATAACCTAATGAACATCCGAAGATTGTCCAAAACAAGTATTAATGTAAGTGTCATCGCTGGGTATTAGGAGTAACACAATCATCGCAATAAGCGAAAGGTATAACCTAATGAACATCCGAAGATTGTCCAAAACAAGTATTAATGTAAGTGTCATCGCTGGGTACTAGGAGTAACACAATCATCACAATAAGCGAAAGGTATAACCTAATGAACATCCGAAGATTGTCCGAAACAAGTATTAATGTAATTGTCATCACTGGGTACTAGGAGTAACACAATCATCGCAATAAGCAAAAGGTATAACCTAATGAACATCCGAAGATTGTCCAATTGTCCTCTGTAGCAGCAGCAGGTGGGTGGAAGGGTTAGTCCCAAATCGATCTACCTAATATACGTAGTAACCTTAGACCTCCGTAGATGGTCATCGACCACTGGTGCTAATCAGTGGGGTTCGGAATGGTAAGTCCCGCCTAGCTATCCCATTCAACCGAGATAGGAAAGACAATTTACACAGTAAATACTAATAAATCATCTTCGTAGTTCGAAGTACAAGTATCCAGGTAAGTGAATACACCTATGTAAAAGTGTTCCTGTATGGTATTCATGTATGTGTGTCCATGTAACAGGTAAGTATATGTAAGCATATTCATGTATGAGGTAAACATCTGTAAGTACTCATGTATCAGGTAATGTACTAGTATAGACTCATGAATGAACTGACTCTTGTGTGATTCCTTGTAATAGAAGTAATGTTTGATATCTTCAAATTATCCCTATGATAACTTACTGTAATATAACTGGTTGATCATGTAGGTTTATACACTCTTACTACTCAAGGGTGTGGGAAACTAAATGAAATATGTAAACTATATCATCAATACATATATATATGAATATAAGTGTATATGCATAGTTTAGTTCAAGGATGTAAAATGGTTTTGTAAGACATCTTATGGGTTTTGAACAATAATTAACAATGATTTGAATTCATTTTAATATACATTTCAAAAGTAAAACATTTGGTAACAATGTGCATTTAAGATGTAAAACCATTTCATGCATCACATTTTGTAGTATGTGAAATCTGTTAAATGACAAACACAGTTATAAAATACATATTAATGATTTAATAACATGTTTGTTTCTACTTGTATTCCACCCCCCCCCATTAAAGCATTTAAAATCATTTAAAACATTGTTTAGGGGTATGAACTCACCTGTAGTTGGTGATTGGGATGAACTGAACGGTATAGGACGGTTAGGTGTCAAGCGAGGACTTGTGCACACACTACGATCCTAATGAACATATAATCACATATATGCACTCAATTAGACTCAAATGACTAATTGATAATGTTAAGACATCCTAGACATAATAAACACTTTATATAAGTGTTTTAAGCCTTAAGGATTTCATCTAAGTTATTGTGGGATAGGGTATTTGTGTTTAGGGTTTCCAAAGGACCCTATATCAGAGTTTATTCTCCATAAACCATCACACATGGAGTTTACGGTTGTAAACTCTTGAGTTTACGGCCGTAAACTCCCAAACATGTGTGTTTGGTGTGTTTTGAAGTCCCAAATGCTTTCTAGAATTATTCTAACTTAGTGGTAAATTCCTTGGAAGGGTTTAAGGTCTAAAAGTACTCCAAATAGGAGTTTACGGCCTCAAGGCCATTTCCCCTTGGAGTTTACGGCCATAAACTCCCTTGGGGTGTTGTTTTTTTTTGTTTTCAAGCCTCTTGCTTTTGAAGGACATGTTCTAGATAATTGTTTAAGGCAAATGAGGACCCTAGGCACACTTTGGTGCCATTCCTTTGAGTTTACGGCCCAAGAGCATTCTCTTGGCCGTAAACTCACTTTGATAAGTGATTTTGGTGAGTTTTGGTCTTTCATTTTAAATGGAACAATTTCTTGTAAAGGTCTAGGGCTTTAGGTGCAATGAAAACACCCTTTATGTCTATTTATATGGAGTTTACGGCCTAAGCTTCACTTGGGCCGTAAACTCACTTTTGTTTGTGTCATTTGATGTGTTTAAGACCTTATACTACTTGGGAAAATAGTCTAGATGCAAGCCTTAAAGTCCTAGAGCCTTAAAACACCATTTAGGGTGTAAATATGGAGTTTACGGCCTATGAGAGTTCTGGGCCGTAAACTTCCAATCTTGGGTGGCTTTTGGCTTGTTTTCTTGTCCCTAACATGCATACATAAACATCTAAGGCCTTATCATAACACAAGTGTTGGTTTTGGCTTCGTTTCGGGAGTTTACCGCCCAAGAACACCTTGGGGCGTAAACTCATAGATCTAATGATTTAGCCATCTAAATCATGTTATAAGCATCTAATAAGCATTCTAATACTACTTGAAAAGGGTACTCACAATCTGGGATAAAAACCCGAAGATCCGTCAGAGAGAAAATGGCTTTTCTCTAGTTGGAATTGTGAATAATGAATTAATTTAATTCAGAAAACTATTTATAGTCCTGAAATATTTTGACAGAAAATATTTTTATTCTCGAACTTGGACTGTAACATTATTAAACTTGAAATGTTCAAATTTCACAAACCCAGGAGCATCCACTCTCCTGATATTTCCTGAAGTGTAAACCCTAATGTACACAAACTGGTTCGGAAAAGTCTGAAAATCACTGAAATTGGACTGGCTTCTATTGAATAGATATTGTTTGTACAAATGGAAATTTCGGGTTGTCACATTATATAGTGTGACACATCTAGGGTTACACCATGTAACCCCTAATGTGTCATGATTCTTCATTTTCGTGACCCATGGGTTTTTAACTCCCATGGAGCATCGTATGGGTTTAGCCCAACTTGATAATCCATAGAGCCTTTTAGACCACTATACAAGTTATGGATGATTTACATGATCAACCCATATATTTAATTAGTTATATTTTGATCACTTAATTAATTCCAAATTAATTCTTGATCAATACTAATTAAATAATACTATTAATATATTAGAACTTATAATATATTAATAAACCACAAGTGTTATTTCTCCCATTTAGTCTACCTAAATGCATGATGCCATGCAACCCAAATAGATCATGCCGGGTCGGGTCAAGTACATACCAGAAATAGTTATGGACTTAGACACCTTATCCAACAGTCTCCCACTTGGATAAGCCTAGTAACTATAACTGCAAGTATGACTTCAGGAACCGATTAGCAATCGTAGCTCTTTGAAGGTCTCTCGGAATTGAGAAGATGATGATACACCATTTAACATAAGTGATCATATAATCCTCTGTTCTAGATATCAGCCAGACAAATACATGGAACAATGTCTTACTTATTGTCCAGCAGTTTGTTTCCCGATTTCCGATTTGTTTGACAAAGAACTTAATTGAACACATCGACTTAGTTCTGACCGGGCCCGGTACATAGGTCAAAAAAAGTCATCGAGGGGCCCATATATCAGCTTCTAATCCAAGAAGGAACAGATAAACTTCGAATCATATGTTTGTTCTACTACTCGTTGAGTTATAAACAAGAGCATGTTTTATAACATCGAGTTACCAATGCGTTTTCGTACAATCCATAACCAACTCATAAGTAACAAATCATATCTCTAGGTTTGAAGACTTATATGATATTAACGTCTCACGATCACACAAGATGATTTCCATGAAGTGATTCCAATGAGCGTGGGTTGAGTCCAATGCTCAGAACTTATGAGCACTCATAAGTGTTGTAGCCATGTCCAACAACATAGACCTCTGCAACCAATCATGACAGTCTTGATTTATACCTACTTCCGATATATGACCGACTGTGGAGGTTCGAATAATATGATATACCAAACATAATTATTCTGGAAGTCAAAACATGCAAAAGAAATATAGTAAACGATTGACAAGAGATAGCAACACTTTACTCATAAATAAACACACCTTTTATTTATCATCAAATGTCAATTACACTTTACAAATTTCAAAGTTATCTAACTACTAAAACTAATATCATCCTTCAGCCCTATGCTCCGAGCATGCTGGAGATCCTTAACCTGAGTCAGTCCCTTCGTGAGGGGATCTGCTGGATTCTCATCCGATTATACCCTCTTTGCCACGAGGAGTCCTTCTTCTATTTGATGTCTGATGAAGTGGTATTTTCTTTCGATGTCTCTGGATCTCCCGTGAACCCTTGGTTCCTTGGCTAAGGCAACTACACTTTCACTATCACAGAAAATTTCCATTGGCTCCTTTATAGCTTGTACAACTCCAAGGTCTCCAATGAAGCTCTTCAGCCATATCGCCTCATTTGCTGCCTCGCTTGCTGCTATATACTCTGATTCGCAAGTTGAATCAGCCACTGTCTCTTGCTTGGAACTCTTCCAAGAAATAGCTCCCCCGTTTAAGCTAAAGACCCAGCCTGACTGAGAGCGGAAATTATTCCTATAAGTCTAAAAGCTAGCATCACTATACCCTACAACTCTCAAGTCATCACTCCCACCGAGAGTAAGAACCCAATCCTTAGTCCTCCGTAGGTACTTGAGGATATTCTTTACCGTAGTCCAATGTGCCTTTCTAGGGTTCCCCTGATATCTGCTAACCATGCTTAAAGCAAAGGTTACATCAGGTCGAGTACACGTCATAGCATACATGATCGATCCTATAGCCGAAGCATAAGGTATTCAACTCATTTCTGCTATCTTAGCCTCAGTACTCGGGCTTTGTGTCTTACTCAATCTGGTGTTACTCTGGATGGGTAACTCTCCTTTCTTGGAGTCCTGCATGCTGAACCTCTTCAGCACCTTATCGAAGTAGGTAATCTGACTAAGTCCAATTAGTCTTTTACTCCGGTCTCTCAAGATCCTTATCCCTAGAATATAGGTAGCTTCTCCTAGGTCCTTCATAGAGTAACACTTCTGAAGCCAGGAATTAACTTCCTGCAGAGTTGGGATGTCATTTCCTATGAGTAGTATGTCATCCACATACAATACCAAAAAGCTAACTATACTCCCACTAGCCTTGAGATATACACAAGATTCATCATCACTCCTAGAAAAGCCAAACTCTTTGACTTTCTCATCAAAGCAAAGATTCCATCTGCGAGGTGCTTTCTTTAATCCATAAATGGATTTCGCAAGCTTATACACTCTATTAGGGTAATCTGTACTGACAAAACCCTCTGGCTGACTCATGTAAACATCCTCAGCCAACTTTTCATTAAGGAAAGCAGTTTTGACATCCATTTGCCATATTTCATTGTCATGAAATGCAACTATGGCTAACAGAACCTTAATAGACTTAATCTTGGCCACTGGAGAAAAGGTCTCATAATAATCAACTCCTGGAGTTTGTGAGAAGCCCTTTGCAACCAGTCATGCCTTATAGGTGTGTACATTACCATCCATTTGCACCCTACAGTCTTACAACCTGGTTCATTCTCAACCAAGTTCCCAACTTGATTGTCATACATGGACTGTATCTCGCTGTCCATTGCCTCTTTCCACTTGGTTGGCTCAGGGCCTGCCATGGCTTCCGCGTAACTGTTAGGTTCATCCAGACCTATCAGTGTCTCATCACTGATAAGTGTATCACCTTCCGCAGTAATATGGAAACCATAATAATGCTCAGGTGCATTCCTAACCCTTGTGGAACGCCTTAGAGGTACAGACTTTTCGATTGGCTCAACAAGAATTTCCTCCTCAAGTTGAGTGCTAGGGTTTGAAGTTCCTTCACCACTTGATTCTTGAATTTCTTCAAGATCAACTTGCCTCCCACTGTTTCCTTGGCTTATGAACTCTCTCTCTCTATCTCTCTCTCTCTCTCTCTCTCTCTCAAGAAATCCCTCCTTGCTACAAAGACCACATTTTCACTAGGTCTGTAGAAGAGGTAACCAAAGGATTGCTATTGGTAGCCAATGAAAATACACCTCTCACTTTGAGGTTCGAGCTTATCATGAGTCTCGCGTCTCACGAAAGCCTCGCAACCCCAAATCTTGATGTGGTCTAGTTTGGGTACTTTTCCAGTCCACATATCATGACGAGTTTTGGAAACTTTCTTTGTAGGGACCAGATTAAGGATATGGGCGGCAGTCTCTAAGGCATACCCCAAAATGAGATTGGTAGCGAAGCTCGACTCATCATGGAATGAACCATATCCAACAAGGTTTGATTACGCCTCTCAGCTACACCATTCAACTGAGGTGTCCTGGGATGTGTCAATTGTGAGACAATCCCACATTCCCTAAGATAGTCGAGGAACTTTGAACTAAGATACTCACCACCTCGATCGGATCGAAGCATCTTAATGTTCTTGCCCATTTGATTCTCGACTTTCTGTTTAAACTCTTCAAACCTTTCAAAAATCTCTGACTTATGCTTGTTTAAGTAGACATATTCATATCTACTGTAATCATCAGTAAAAGCCAAATAATAATGATTAGTATCCCTTGTGGCATGTTTGAAGGGTCCGCACACATCCGTGTGTTCAAGATCCAACAAACCTTCACCCCTCTCGCAAGAACCTGTGAAGGGTGACTTTGTCATTTTTCCAAGTAAGTATGATTCGCAACTATATGCTGACTTTAGGTCAAATGACTCCCAGACTCCATCCTTTTGGAGTTGGCCTATGTGTTTCTTGCTTATATGTCCAAAACGAAAATGCCATAATGATGCTTTATCCAAGTTATTATCATTAACAGAATCAATATACAATACATTATTTCGTAAGTTATCAACCACAGATACAGTTTCAAACACACCATCACAAGGTAATGCTTTAAAAGAAAGAACATTATTAAAGAAAGCATTAATCGAACCAACTTCATTATCAAATGAAAAGGTGAAACCTTTTTTATACAATGCATGAAAGGAAATAATGTTTCTTCCCATTTCTGGCGAATAACAACACTTATTCAAATCTAAACTAAACCTACTACTTAGCGATAAAGTAGAAACTCCAATCTTGGTGACAAGTAAAGCTTTCCTGTTCCACATGATTAAGTTTATTCTTCCATGCTCCACATTCTCACTTCTTCTTAGTCCCTGCAAATCAGAACAAATATGAATACCACAACTGCTATCAAGGACCCAAGAGTTAGAATGGGGTGAGTTATTAGATAAGATACAGTAAATACTTGCATGGTTGGGTTTAACTTTCCCATCCTTCACATCTTGCTGGTATTTTGGGCAATTCCGCTTCCAATGTGACTTTTCATGGAAATAGAAGCATTCATCCTCTTTTGGGTCAGAAGAAAGAGTGATGAAACCTTTATTGGTTCCACTTGAGGAAGAGCCATCAAGGGTCCTAGCCTTGGTACCCTTCGAAGGGCTCTTTCTCTTCTTCCCTCGACCTTTCTCGATTGCCAAAATTAGAGTAGAGTTTGGAGTAGGAGTGTTAATAACCGACTTACCCTTAAGACCTATTTCTGTGGTCTTGAGGAGTCCCTGAAGTTTGCGGAGTGTGACCTCTTCCTTATTCATGTGATATGTCATGCGGAATTGATCATAGCACGATGGTAAGGAGTGCAAAATGATATCTATTGCAAGCTCCTCGGGGAAGTTCACATTAAGCTTCAGCAACCGATCTACATACCTTTGCATTTTCTGCATGTGGATCGTGATGGATTCCCCGTCCTTCATCATGGTTGTTATGATGGAGCAGATGATTTCATACCTCTCTTGTGGTGCACTTTGATGGTATCTTTCCATCAGATCTTGGTGCATTTCAAAAGGGTAGAAGTCCTCATAGGACTTTTGGAGTTCCGCTGTTATGGTGGCCAACATGATGCATGCCACTTTTGTAGTGTCCCTTTCATGTGCCCGGAAGTCAGCGATCTCCTGGGGAGTTGTAGTGGTCTCATCAATCTCCTTAAACTCCTTGTCAAGGACATATTCTTTGTCCTCGTAGTGGGTAATCATCCTGATGTTTCTGATCCATTCATTGAAGTTGGATCCATCAAAAGTGACTTTCCAACACAAGTTGATAAGGGTAAAGGAGCCATTAGGATTAGAGCCAGAAACAACGTTGTTTGAAGACATCTGAAAGAAGAGGACACGATTAGTTTAGATATTAAGAGAGTCCTTAATAAAACACCCAAATATAATATTAAGGCTAGGATCCAATCACAATATATTATAACTTAGAATAGGTATGTCGTAATCCAAGCTATAACATATTTGAAAGGTAGGTGAATGACGATTCACCAATTTCCACCATGAAAAACGAAATATAAATATTAGGTATTTAATTGGTTCTTATAAATTCCTAGATTCTTTTGAGATTCAATGAACTTTTCAAAGGCATGTTTCAATCTTGGGTGTGCCCTCCAAATTTTATGACTGGGATACCGAGGATCACAAAACGAGGTGTGAAGTAACCATGCAAATCACTTGGTACCCTTAAAGTTTATCACTCAATCGATGTGCCGGTAAACAACACACGCTCCACCGATACTATGATAAACCTTAAGTCCCCCTTTACCTACCTTGTTAAGTCTAAGTTAGTGTGCCGGTTAACCACACACGCTCCACCAACGACTTAAGCAAAGTGTAAAGTGTAATTTCATGGATTAGCACCTTATTCACATTTTCCTAAAGTAACTAAGATTGGGAATTTAATAAAACATTTTAGTTACTTTATAATACTCATCATACTTTTAATGAGAATTTATAAGTCCTTGTCCTACCCGTTCGGCTAATGACCCTCCACCGATCAAGGAAGCGGTGGCTGAAAGTGGACACCCATTAAGTTGCCATTTTATAGGCAACAATCTTATACCCCCTTATAGACCGGCTTCGTGAATGAGGCGTACTAGCGGTAAGATGACTTGATCTTATACATATATATTATTAACTTATTATATTATAAAGTATAAGGGTTGAATTTGAACTTTTAAAATTCTAAGGGTTGGAACTAAAATTTAATCATGACTTTACTTGTTCCAAAACTTGAGGGCAAGTTTTGTAACTTTACAAAACCTTTCACATTCATAACTTATGACTCATTAAAATGAAGACTCTTCATTTTATAACTTATGTGTTCTTGTAATGGTTTTTAACACAAAGAAACTTTTGGTTATCCATAACTTGAGGACAAGTTATGGACTCCATTAAAGCACATAAAGATCATGAATTAATCATATAAACAAGTAACTCCTATGATCTATCAAGAACTCATAAGAACATGAATATTCATATCAATATTTCAAGAGGATATGAACACATACAATCAGGAAAAATTGATATTAGCCATTGTAAATGGATTAGAACAACCATTACACCATCTAAAACAAGTTTTATAACACCAAAACAGTTTACGGTAATGTTTCTAGTCCATTTCCAGCAACACAAATCGAATTTCTGCATTCTGCATGACCAAATCGTCGAGTACATGATCTGACTCGCCGAGTTGGTTGCATTTTCACTTGGACTCGTCGAGTCCTCCCCACGAACTCGTCGAGTCCCCTATGCAGACAACAAAAAATCGATTTTTCAACACTATTTTGCATCAAGTATTCACAAACAAGCCTAGGTTCTGATACCACTGATGGGTTTTGAGCATTCTAACACTTCCTAAGTGTACATGCAACCCTAATAAACCTTGGATCTATGTTTGCCTAAATACACGCAAAATTTGATTTCCAAGGTTCATAATCCTATCTAGCATACATGGGGAACTTTTATCCTAAAAGGATGGATAGAATTACATACCTTGTAGTTGATTTTGATTCCTTGAAACCTTGTGAGCCTAGCACCCCAAGTGTGATACCTAAAATGCTTCACACAATACCAAATGCTTTTGGAATGACATTAGAGAGAATGAATACACTCTAAAATCAGCCTAGCCCTCACTTGTACTTATGTGTGGCCGATTTTGGTGGATAGTATGTTCCTTATATAGTATGACACATCTAGGGTTACACCATGTAAACCCTAATGAGTCATGACTCTTCATTTTCATGAACCATGGGTTTGTAACTCCCATGGAGCATCCATGGAGCATCCTATGGGTTTAACCCAACTTGATAATCCATAGAGCCTTTTAGCCTACTATACAAGTTATGGATGATTTACATAATCAACCCATATATTTAATTAGTTATCTTTTGATCACTTAATTAATTCCAAATTAATCCTGGATCAACACTAATTAAATAATACTATTAATATATTAGAACTTATAATATATTAATAAACCACAAGTGTTATTTCTCTCATTTAGTCTATCCAAATGCATGATGCCATGCAACCCAAATGGACCATGCCGGGTCGGGTCAAGTACATACGAGAAATAGTTATGGACTTAGACACCTTATCCAACAGCATCCACATTTAAATCTGCTTATGAATTCGGATCTTCATTGCCAATGACTCCGGATGCCACTCTTAACTCCAAAATACCTGAAGATGATGATGTCACCAAGCCGGGTCCTTTAAAAAATGTTTCCTCACAAGCCCCTCCGCACGACTCGGATTCTGATTCCGAATCCTCAGCTAGTGACTACATAGACCCCTTTGTCCTCCTCGAGATCCAGACGAATGTCTTGGACACTATGCAGAAGGTAGCCTCCATTCCAACTTCTGTCACTAAGCTCAATACGAAGATGGATCAAAATTATATAGAAATCACTATCCTACCCTTAGTTTTTATTTCCTTAATTTAATTCCCTAATTTAATTGAATTTCGTTTGAATAGGGAAAAGTTCCTTAAAAACCTCTGCCTTTTTTATAATATCCTGAACAGCTCATGTAGGCTGAGCGCCTTTTTCAAGATCCCATCTATATTATCTATGGAATTCGAACCTGAACTCTATTTATGATTCAGTATTTCTATATAATCGGCTCTTCTTATTTCTATTCATTTAGGTATATCCTGTTGTTCATTTTTTTTACCTTCTCATTGAAAAATTCCACATATTTTCACATCTAGGATTTACATATACAACATCACTTACTACATATATCACTGTCAATAGGGAATTTCTTAGTATTTGGGTGATTTTTAGTTATTTCGATAAAAAAATTAATAAATAAGAACTGGGTTGCCCCGTATATATGAAAGAGTATACAATAATGATGTATTTGCCGAATCAAATACCATGGTCTAATAATCAAGCATTCTGATTAGTTGATAATTTTACTATCGGTTCGAAATTTTGTGAAAGGTTCCTGTAAAAAGTTTCATTAATGCCTAATTCATGTCGAGTAGACCTTGTTGATGTGAGAATTCTTAATTCATGAGTTGTAGGGAGGGATTTATGTCACCACAAACAGAGACTAAAGCAAGTGTTGGATTCAAAGCTGGTGTTAAAGATTATAAATTGACTTATTATACTCCTGAGTATCAAACCAGGGATATTGATATTTTGGCAGCATTTCGAGTAACTCCTCAACCTGGAGTTCCGCCTGAAGAAGCAGGGGCCGCAGTAGCTCCCGAATCTTCTACTGGTACATGGAAAACTGTGTGGACCGATGGACTTACGAGCCTTGATCGTTACAAAGGATGATGCTATGGAATCAAGCCTGTTCCTGGAGAAGAAAATCAATATATTGCTTATGTAGCTTACCCATTAGACCTTTTTGAAGAAGGTTCTATTACTAACATGTTTACTTCCATTGTAGGTAATTTATTTGGGTTCAAAGCCCTGCGTGCTCTACGTCTGGAAGATTTGCGAATCTAGACTGCAGATGTTAAAAATTTCCAAGGTCCGCCTCATGGCATCCAAGTTGAGAGAGAGAAATTGAACAAGTATGGTCGTCCCCTGTTAGGATGTACTCATTTTTATTTACTTATTTTATTTTCATTTTTATTTACTTATTTTATTGATTTTTATTTAATATCAATATTTTTGCCTCTCTTTTTATATATTATTCCTTAACTCCCATAGGTTTGATCCTTTAGAATTGGACTCATTTTCTCATTGAGCGAAGGGTACGAAATAAATCAGATTGATTAAAAGCACTATGTGAAATATTCGGTTTTTTCCTCTTCCTTTATCCCATAGGTACATTGTTTGAATCAATCGAGAACCTTTTCTTCTATCTAAATCGATATTATTCCATTCCAATTCCTTGCCGATACCTCTCAACGAAAATCTCGAATCGGATCATAAATTGACGAGTTAGTGTGAGCTTATCCATGCGGTTATGCACTCTTCGAATAGGAATCCATTTTTTGAATGATCCTGGATTTCGTGCTTTGGTGGGTCTCCGAGATCCTTTCGACGACCTATGTTGTGTTGAAGGGATATCTATATAATACGATTGATTGCGTAAAGCCCGCGGTAGTAGTGGAACCGGGGAAAGTATACAGAAAAGACATTTCTTTTCTATTATATATTATATTAGTCTTTTCTATTTAATTCATATTAGATTACTCTTAGTTAGTGATCCCGACTTAGTGAGTCCTTTCTTCCGTGATGAACTGTTGGCGCCAGTCCTACATTTTGTCTTTGTGCACAGAGGAGAAAGGGGGCTCTGCGGGAAGAGGATTGTACCATGAGAGAAGCAAGGAGGTCAACCTCTTTCAAATATACAACATGGATTCTGGCAATGCAATTTAGTTGGACTCTCATGTCGATCCGAATGAATCATCCTTTCCATGGAGGCAAATCTTTGCCTGTTAGGTAAGAGGATAGCAAGTTACAAACTCTGTCTCGGTAGGACATGGATCTCTATTACTATGAATTTCATAAATGAAGTAGTGAATGGTGGGGTTACCATTATCGTTTTTTAGTGACGAATCATGTATGTGTTCCTAAGAAAAGGAATTTGTACATTTTTCGGGATCTCAAAGGAGCGTCGAAACACATAAGAACTCTTGAAGGGAAATGGTAAAGAGAAGGAACTCCAGTTCCTTCGGAAATGGTAAGATCTTTGGCGCAAAAAAAAGGGGCTGATCTGTATCATCTTGACTTGGTTCTGGTTCCTCTATTTTTTTTTTAATAATACTGGGTCAGGTTTTTCTCCTACCCGTATTGAATAGAACACGCTGAGCCAAATCTTCTTCATGTAAAACCTGCTTGATTTATATCAGGAAAATCGTGTGGTTTTATGAAACCATGTGCTATGGCTCGAATCCGTAGTCAATCCTATTTCTGATAGGGACAGTTGACAACTGAATCCTATTTTCCCATTATTTTCATATCCGTAATAGTGCGAAAAAAAAAGAAGGCCCAGCCCCAAGTTGTTCAAGAATAGTGTCGTCGAGTTTCTCGACCCTTTGCCTTAGGATTAATGAGCTCTATTTCTCGATGGGGGCAAGGAAGCGATATAACTTAGCGGTAGAGTGTCACCTTGATGTGGTGGAAGTCATCAGTTCGAGACTGATTATCCCTATACCCAATGCGACTTTTGATATTTTGATTTGCTACCCCGCCGTGATTGAATGAGAATGGATAAGAGGCTCGTAGGATTGACGTGTAACAGCCCGGTATTTCAGGTATTGTTTTAAAACTATTTTTAGGGACATTTTAGGAAGGGACTCGGCGAGTTGGTGCCTGACTCGCCGAGTAGGACCACAGGCTTGGTCGCGGATGCGCGACTGGACTCGACAAGTCCAGATATGGACTCAGCGAGTCGACGCTGTTCAGCAGAAACCCTAGCCGTTTAGTTTGGAGCGTATATAATGCCTCTTAGGCTGTCACTGTACGTTTTTTTGGCCGATTGTGAAGCACCTAGCATCTGTGGACGATTAGAGGAGAAGGGAAGGCTATTGGGGACCTTGAGGAGATTGTTAGGCAAGAAGAGGCAAGGTTTTGGTCAAAGGAAGATCAAGATGATTGAGTTCTGAAGGTTGGGGACACAGAGATCACGTTCTTCAGGTAATACTCGGCCCATTTCTGTTGTTTTGATGGTGAGCACGAATCTAGGGTTTATGAAACCCATTTAGTGATTAGATAGATTATAATGTTGTTACCAAGCATTTAAATCCCAGTAATAGTATGTTTAGAGGTCCAGGAAGTCCCATGTATATATATATATCGGAACCATGCGGATTACAGGAGGCAGTTGATCGACTGCATCGCATGGACTCGCCGAGTCCAATGATCAGACTCGGCGAGTAGCTTGAAGGTTCACTGGGACTCGCCGAGTTGTTCTTCAGACTCGGCGAGTATCTTGAAGGTTCACTGGGACTCGCCGAGTTGTTCTTTAGACTCGGCGAGTGGAGTCGGGGTGGCCCCGCGATTCTTCCACGAGGATCTCGTCGAGTCAGGAGGGATACTCGACGGGTAGAAAGGGGAACAACAGGGAAGTTGGGGAGGACGTCTAGACTCGCCGAGTCGCCTTTGCACTCGACGAGTCCGGTCAAGTTGACCGTTGGCCAGAGTTGACCTGCATGTAATTTCGTAGGGTCAGTTGTCTTGTTTGATAAGATTATTAATAAGGGTATGTGGTATTATAGGGAGTCTGCAGTTTGGCGGATTGAGTGCGAGTAGTTTCAAGAGTTCTAGCCTACATACTACGAGGTGAGTTTTCTCACTATACTCCACCCGGAAGGGTTTGACTGTGAGACCGGAAGGTCGTGTATGATATGTGTTATTTATGTTATAAATAGAAAGATAGATGCTATGCATGATATGTATGTTTATGTGGGCCGGAAGGCGATATATTATGTGGCAGAAAGGTCAGGTATGATGTATATGCTACGTGCTATGTGCGTTCAGTTAAATGTATTATGTGTTGTAAATGTTATGGGCCGGAAGGCAATATACTGTGGGCCGGAAGGCAATATGATACGGGCCGGAAGGCGATATGTCATGGACCGGAAGGCAATTATGTTACGGGCCGGAAGGCAATGTATTGTGGACCGGAAGGTCAGGGCCTGGAAAGGCGTATGTGTATAAGTCGTATACTGGGGAACTCACTAAGCATTTATGCTTACAAGTTGTATGTATGTGTTTCAGGTACTAGCGAGGACCGTGGGAAGGCGCCGGCGTGATGCGTACACACTGCCATTGTTGGAGATCTTGGGGATCCTTTAAATTGTATTTTGAAATGAAATTTGGAATAAATACTATTGATGAGTGAAATTGTTTTATTTTAAATGAAAATTTTATTTGAAAATTTGAGCGGTTACAATTGGTATCAGAGCCTTGGTTTGAGGGATTCGGGTGTACCTTCAGGTGTAACTGAACTCAAACCGAGGATTTGAGGAAAAATCTTTTAAAAGTAATAAGGACATACAATTTTATAATGGTAAAGCGGTAAACAAGAACGGAGCAGTGTGTACGGTCAGCCAGCGCCTGAACGGTAAAGATCCCTAGAATACCTTACAATGTTATGTTATGCACTGAATTATGAATTGTTATGCATGCTAGAAGACTAGGTATACATGATAGGACTAGAATGGCCTGTTTTGTGATGCCTTAGTCTAGGGAGATTGCTTATATGAGATATTTGGTAGCGTGCAAGTAGATAGTGCATACTGGAGGTAGAGTACTCATTATTCGGGGTTTGGGGAGGAAGATTTGGGACGAATATTGATACGGTGTGGTCGGTAGTATTGGGCCCGTACTACCGAAGACACCGGGTCGGTGGAAGACCCAAGTAAGAATCCCTGGATATCGGAGACTGAGTAGGGTGCGTTATCGAGTACAATTGTACTTGGTGGAGTCTCTGATAATTTTATATTGTATTTCAGAGACATCATGGTTATCACACGCAATGGGGCGAGTTCGAGCACTGTGAGTGACGAGGATCTTCGTCAGATGATCCAGGAGGAGGTGGCTGCAGCGATCCGGGCCGAAATCCCGGAGATGTTTGGGTCTATTAAGACCACACTGATGGAGACATTCGAGGAGCGGTACACCGCACTGACTGAGGCTGCAGCTGCTGCCGCTACCACAGCCGTGGCCGCTGCTAGGCCGCAAGGGGGCGATTCGTTGCTGTTCCGAGAATTCAGCAACACGAAACCCCCTGAGTTCGATGGGACACAGGATCCGATTGCGGCGATGAGGTGGATCGCCGATGTTGAGGGGTGCTTCTATACTTGCTCATGCCCGGAGCACCTGGGGGTACGGTTCGCCCTGAACCAGCTCCGACTGGGAGCGAAGGATTGGTGGAAGTTCGTGACGGCGAACTTCACTCTGGCGGAGATTACAGCGGTGACGTGGGAGAGGTTTACCGAGATGTTCAGGGACGAGTACGTTCCCCCGGTGGAGAGGGAACGATTGATTCAGGAGTTCTTGACCCTTAAACAGGGTACTGATTCCGTTGCAGTGGTCACACGGAAGTTTCATGAGAGGGCGATGTTCTGCCCCGAGCTGGTATCTACAGAGCAGTCACGGATGAGCCGGTATTTGGGCGTGCTGAGGAGGGATATCCGGGAGTTTGTGTCAAACTCCACCTATCGTACTTTCACTGAGCTTCAGGCGAACGCCAGGAAGCGCGAGATCGAGTTGGAGACTCAGGTGAGGGAGGAGGCCGAGTCTCGGCAGGTGGATCGGCGGCCGGCTCAGTCTCAGCCGGCAGCCAAGCGGATTAAGTCCGCTGATTCGAGGATGGGAGGTCCGAAGGGCCGCACTTGCGCGAAGTGCGGCAAGGGTCATGAGGGGGCGTGTCGAGCTGGTGGTTGCTACAAGTGTGGCAAGGAGGGACACATTGCCAGGGATTGCCCTAAGGGGTTTATGGTTTGCTTTCACTGCAACCAGACAGGCCATCGGAAGGCCGAGTGCCCGCAGCTTCGTCAGGGAGCTACACCTACTACCAGGACTACTGAGACCCGACCGGCGAAGGTCGAGGCCCCGAGGGCTCGCGGGAGAGCCTTTCAGCTGACTGCGGAGGAGGTCCGCGCTGCGCCCGATGTTGTGGCAGGTATGCTATCATTCATGTATTTACTTTAAAGTCGAAATGTTATGCTTATATTAATGTATGTGTAGGTACTTTTCTTGTGAACTCTATGCCTGCTCTAGTGTTATTTGATTCGAGTACGAGTAGATCTTTTGTATCGTTAGCTTTTAGTCAGCATATCGGCATTAGTCGTGAGCCGTTAAGTCGGCCTTTGAGCGTTTCTGTTGCGGCCGAGAGGGTGGTTTGTGCTACGGAGGTTCTTCGGGGATGCGTGCTAGAGATTTTCGGGGTTGCGTTTCCGATTGACCTAATTCCTATTGCGATGGGGGATGTCTGTGTCATCGTGGGCATGGACTGGTTGAGCCGATTCAGCGCCGTCATTGACTGCGAGCGTCAGCTGGTGACTATACGAGACCCTAGTGGGGGAGTTCTTACGGTATATGGCGAGGGTACCCGTTCGGGATCAGCTTTTTGTTCGGCTGCTAGGGCGAGGCAATGCCTACAGCAGGGATGTAAAGGTTTTGTGGCGTATGTGATGGATACGCGGGAGACTTCCGGGAGACCGAAGACAGTGGAGGAGGTTCCAGTGGTGCGCGAGTTTCCGGATGTTTTTCCCGAGGATTTGCCGGGAGTACCTCCTGTGAGACAGGTAGAGTTTGGTATCGATCTGGTTCCGGGGGCTGCGCCTATTGCGAAGGTGCCTTATCGTCTTGCACCTCCAGAGATGCAAGAGTTGTCCTCGCAACTCCAGGAGTTGCTGGGAAAGGGATTTATTCGGCCGAGTAGCTCGCCGTGGGGAGCACCGATTCTGTTCGTCAGGAAGAAGGATGGTTCACACCGGATGTGTATCGATTACCGGGAGTTGAACAAGGTGACGGTCAAGAACCGCTATCCGTTACCGAGAATCGATGATCTATTCGATCAGTTGCAAGGGGCATCTTGGTTTTCCAAGATCGATTTGAGATCAGGGTACCATCAGGTAAGAGTGCGGGATGAGGACGTCCAGAAGACAACATTTAGGACGCGGTATGGGCATTACGAGTTCGTGGTGATGCCTTTTGGGCTCACCAAGGCCCCGGCAGTGTTCATGGACCTCATGAACAGGGTATGCAGGCCGATGCTGGATCGGTCAGTGATTGTATTTATCGACGACATCCTGGTGTATTCGCGGTCTAGAGAGCAGCATGAGGGGCATTTGAGGGAGGTCCTTAAGGTACTGAGGTCAGAGAAGCTATATGCGAAATTCTCCAAATGTGACTTCTGGTTGCGGGAGGTCCAATTTCTGGGACATGTTGTTAATCAGGCAGGGATATTGGTTGATCCGGCCAAGGTGGAAGCAGTGATGAGTTGGGAGGCACCGAAGTCACCTTCCGAGATCAGGAGTTTCCTTGGGTTGGCGGGGTACTATCGGAGGTTTATTAGAGACTTCTCCAAGATCGCGGTACCGCTCACTAGATTGACCCGGAAGGGTGTTACATTCTCGTGGGGACCCGAGCAGCAGACTTCCTTCGAGACACTTCGTCAGAGACTGTGCGAAGCCCCGGTATTAGCTCTCCCGGAAGGGATGGAGGACTTTGTCGTATATTGCGACGCATCGATTTCGGGACTGGGTGCAGTGTTGATGCAGAGGGGCCATGTGATAGCTTATGCATCGAGGCAGCTGAAGCCTCACGAGGCGAGGTATCCCACGCATGACTTAGAGTTGGGGGCAGTAGTGTTCGCTCTCAAAATTTGGCGTCACTACCTGTACGGGGTTCGTTGTACTATATACACGGACCATAAGAGTTTGAAGTATTTGATGGATCAACCCAACCTAAATATGCGACAGAGGAGATGGTTGGACGTGGTTAAGGATTATGACTGTGAGATCCTATACCACCCAGGCAAGGCTAATGTGGTAGCCGATGCATTGAGTCGTAGGGCGGAGAGCACTCCATTGCGGGACGTATGTCTGAGGTTGACGGTGATGACTCCGGTATTAGATGCTATTCGTGGGGCACAGGCCGAGGTTATGAGATCCGAGATGCAGAAGAAGGAGCGGGTCGTCGGGTTAATTTTAGAGTTCGTTAAAGATGGACGGGGACTTCTGATGTTTCAAGGTCGGATTTGGGTACCATTCGTGGGCGGTACGCGTTCTATTTTGATGGAGGAGGCTCATAGATCGAAATTCTCGATCCATCCCGGTGCTACGAAGATGTATTTGGATCTGAGAAAGGAGTATTGGTGGCCTTGCATGAAGAGAGACGTCGCTTGGTTCGTTGAGAGGTGTTTGACCTGCCGTAGGGTTAAAGCCGAGCACCAGAGACCGCATGGTAAGTTGCAGCCCTTGGAGATTCCTGAGTGGAAGTGGGAACAGATTACGATGGATTTCATCACCAAATTGCTGAGAACTGCCAGAGGAGTCGATGCAATTTGGGTGATTGTGGATAGGTTGACAAAGAGTGCACACTTCCTTGCCATTAGCGAAAGTTCATCAGCAGAGAAGTTGGCGGAGTTATACGTGAGAGAGATAGTATCTCGGCATGGAGTGCCGATCTCGATTGTTTCGAACCGCGATGTACGTTTCACTTCTAGGTTCTGGAAGAAATTCCATGAGGAGCTGGGTACTAAACTGCATTTTAGTACCGCATACCATCCCCAGACAGATGGTCAGAGCGAGCGGACGATTCAGACATTGGAAGACATGCTTAGAGCGTGTGTGTTAGACTTCGGGGGTAGCTGGGATGCGCATTTGCCTTTGGCTGAGTTTTCCTACAACAACAGCCATCATTCGAGCATTGGTATGCCACCTTTTGAGTTGTTGTATGGTAGGAGGTGTCGGACTCCCATTTGCTGGGGAGAGGTGGGACAGAGAGTGATGGGCAGTACAGACATCGTACTTCAGACGACCGAGCAGATTCAGCAGGTTAGGCAGAGGTTATTGACCGCCCAGAGCCGACAGAAGAGTTATGCGGACAGACGCCGGTCCGAGCTCGAATTCCAGGTTGGCGACTTCGTCCTCCTAAAGGTTTCTCCTTGGAAAGGAGTGATCCGGTTCAGAAAGAGGGGCAAGTTGGGGCCCCGGTTCATAGGTCCATTTCGTGTAATTGCAAGGGTAGGTCGGGTAGCTTATCGGTTGGAGTTGCCAGCAGAGTTGGGTCAGATTCACAATACCTTTCACGTATCACAGTTGAGGAAGTGTATAGCCGATGAATCGGCAGTGGTTCCGTTGGAGGATATTCAGGTGGATGCGAGCCTGAATTACGCCGAGAGACCAGTACCTATCAGGGATCGGAAGATCAAGGTTCTGCGGAACAAGGAGATACCTCTGGTGTTGGTTCAGTGGCAACATCGGAGGGGATCGGAGATGACTTGGGAGCCGGAGCGTGAAATGCGGGAGCAACATCCGGAGTTATTCGCAGAGTGAGACTTCGAGGGCGAAGTCTAGTTCTAGTGGGGGAGAGTTGTAATAGCCCGGTATTTCAGGTATTGTTTTAAAACTATTTTTGGGGACATTTTAGGAAGGGACTCGGCGAGTTGGTGCCTGACTCGCCGAGTAGGACCACAGGCTTGGTCGCGGATGCGCGACTGGACTCGACGAGTCCAGATATGGACTCGGCGAGTCGACGCTGTTCAGCAGAAACCCTAGCCGTTTAGTTTGGAGCGTATATAATGCCTCTTAGGCTGTCACTGTACGTTTTTCTGGCCGATTGTGAAGCACCTAGCATCTGTGGACGATTAAAGGAGAAGGGAAGGCTATTGGGGACCTTTAGGAGATTGTTAGGCAAGAAGAGGCAAGGTTTTGGTCAAAGGAAGATCAAGATGATTGAGTTCTGAAGGTTGGGGACACAGAGATCACGTTCTTCAGGTAATACTCGGCCCATTTATGTTGTTTTGATGGTGAGCACGAATCTAGGGTTTATGAAACCCATTTAGTGATTAGATAGATTATAATGTTGTTACCAAGCATTTAAATCCCAGTAATAGTATGTTTAGAGGTCCAGGAAGTCCCATGTATATATATATATCGAAACCATGCGGATTACAGGAGGCAGTTAATCGACTGCATGGCATGGACTCGCCGAGTCCAATGATCAGACTCGGCGAGTAGCTTGAAGGTTCACTGGGACTCGCCGAGTTGTTCTTCAGACTCGGCGAGTATCTTGAAGGTTCACTGGGACTCGCCGAGTTGTTCTTTAGACTCGGCGAGTGGAGTCGGGGTGGCCCCGCGATTCTTCCACGAGGATCTCGTCGAGTCAGGAGGGATACTCGACGGGTAGAAAGGGGAACAACAGGGAAGTTGGGGAGGACGTCTAGACTCGCCGAGTCGCCTTTGCACTCGACGAGTCCGGTCAAGTTGACCGTTGGCCAGAGTTGACCTGCATGTAATTTCGTAGGGTCAGTTGTCTTGTTTGATAAGATTATTAATAAGGGTATGTGGTATTATAGGGAGTCTGCAGTTTGGCGGATTGAGTGCGAGTAGTTTCAAGAGTTCTAGCCTACATACTACGAGGTGAGTTTTCTCACTATACTCCACCCGGAAGGGTTTGACTGTGAGACCGGAAGGTCGTGTATGATATGTGTTATTTATGTTATAAATAGAAAGATAGATGCTATGCATGATATGTATGTTTATGTGGGCCGGAAGGCGATATATTATGTGGCAGAAAGGTCAGGTATGATGTATGTGCTACGTGCTATGTGCGTTCAGTTAAATGTATTATGTGTTGTAAATGTTATGGGCCGGAAGGCAATATACTGTGGGCCAGAAGGCAATATGATACGGGCCGGAAGGCGATATGTCATGGACCGGAAGGCAATTATGTTACGGGCCGGAAGGCAATGTATTGTGGACCGGAAGGTCAGGGCCTGGAAAGGCGTATGTGTATAAGTCGTATACTGGCGAACTCACTAAGCATTTATGCTTACAAGTTGTATGTATATGTTTCAGGTACTAGTGAGGACCGTGGGAAGGCGCCGGCGTGACGCGTACACACTGCCATTGTTGGAGATCTTGGGGATCCTTTAAATTGTATTTTGAAATGAAATTTGGAATAAATACTATTGATGAGTGAAATTGTTTTATTTTAAATGAAAAATTTATTTGAAATTTGAGCGGTTACATGACGTGAGGGGGAAGGGATTGCTATATTTCTGGGAGCGAACTTCGGGTGAATATGAAGCACATGGATACAATTTAGGCCTTGGAATGAAAGACAATTCCGAATCCGCTTTGTCTACAAACAAGGAAGCTATAAGTAATGCAACTATGAATCTCATGGAGAGTTCGATCCTGGCATAGGATGAACGCTGAGGGCATGCTTAACACATGCAAATCGGACAAGAAGTGGTGTTTCCAGTGGCGAACAGGTGAGTAACGCGTAAGAACCTGCCCTTGGGAGGGGAACAACAGTTGGAAACGGCTGCTAATACCCCGTAGGCTGAGGAGAAAAAATTGAATTGTTCATGTGCCTTCACTATAGGCACAACTGCCATCCATTCGGGTCTAAGACCATTCATGAAGGTGACCTTCTACTCAATAACTTTCTTTTCAATCCCATGCTTTATCATTTTACTGAGAAGATGATTGAATCGATCAAAAGCTTGGACAAGTTTCTCTTATGGCTTCTGTTTGAAGTCACCAAATTCAGAAAGTAATAAAGTTTGAATCGAATGTTCCAGATCTTCATCAGTAGAGTACAATTCCTTTAGCCTATACCATATCTCCTTCGCCGTAGCACATGAACTCACCAATCGAAACATGTCCGATTGTAATGCAAACTTAATCACTCTTAAAGCTTTAATGTTGCACCGAAACTTCTCTTTTTCGTCTTGAGGAATGTCTTTCACATCATTCACGAGCTGATTGTACTCCTTTTGAGTTTTGACAATTTTTGAAGTGCTTGAGTGAGCGAATGGACCAACTGTGATAGCTTCCCAAATCAGATACCCATTATCTTCTGATCCAATTACATAATCTTCGAAGTGATGCATCCAGACTTCATAATCCTGGGTATATACGATTGGAATCCTTGTCGTAGATCCAATACTATTGGAGATGTTGATCAGACTAGATTGTGAATCATCAATCATCCATTGCCATTGTGATGATGTTTGATCGATAACCTGTTTAAGATCAAACTTGTAATTTATCGTTAGGGAAAGATCAACAATTAATGAGACACGCCAATGAGGAATGACGACTCAATTAATATCAATCAATGCGGAAAACCCTAATAGCTTCTTCAACAGAAGAGATGTGTATGAATTACACAGCCTCCTGCTCTGATACCAATTGTTGAGATAGAATGTCTTGATCGTTTAGATCTTTCACAGGTAAATCAATGAGGAACAAACAACTAAATCAATCAAGACAATGAACACAAGATAGAATCAATATGAGGCTTACGATTCAAACGTAGTCACGCCTCAGCAGAGCTCGACTAAGAACTTCCACTGTAGAGGGGAGCTAGGGTTTACAATACTATAATAAGAATTATCAAAGCGTTAATTACTAAGGATGCATGCGTGCACCTTAGATACTAAAACCCTAGAATTAAAATAATACACGGTTGGACAGGCCCAATCCGTTTACAAAACTGGGCTAACAAGCAACGAGCCCAAGACGCAACACTTAGATCCCAACAACACCAAATACGACATTATTGTTGATCACTATCTCAATACCATCGCCTCCATGCTGAAAGTCCATAACGACTTGGTGGCTGCTACCAACGATTTAATCAAGCAGAACCAAATTCGTCATGAGTAACAAATTCAAAGGCTGGAGAAGGAGATCAAACAAAAGGATGAGATGAACATGATATTTCAACAAGTCTTTATCAAACTTCTTCGCTCAACTTGGAATATCATTGATGTTCCAAACCGGAAGTTTGATGAGATGATATCCATCCTCGGTGACATGTTCAAACACCTTGCTATTCAAGCCCCAACATCCGAAGCGTATGATACCCTCACTCTTTAGCTTAACACTGGCCTTCAGAGAGTCTTCTCCAAATTTGACGATCTCAAGGATACTTTGTTACTTGCACCAGTTCCGAGGACCACCGATGCAAGAGGAGGAGAAGGTCCAAGTAAACCATGGAAACCTTCCTCGGAGTTCACACTTCGAGATGAAGACTTGGATTCCGATTATGAAGTCCAAATTGTGTCCGGACTTCTAGGAAACTTCTCTGCTGATGAAGAAGTCGGTGACGAAGACAAGTACGTCACCAATGGGGTTCTAGGCCTTGAAGCTCCAAAGAAGATATTTCCAAAGGTTCTATATGAGGAAGAGAAAATAATATGGTCCGCAATCTCATGGCCAACCTCTTTACCAGATTACTTTCAAATGGCAGTTCAAATGGCTAAGGCAACATCTCTCCTCACCTCACAAGCCTTCCGAGCCACTCCCTCCATGCAACCTCCCATTCTGGAACCAAAAATTGCTCCGATCGACCAAGGTTCTCCTCTCCGGATCCCTGATGAAATTCCGGAAGAACCACTTCCAAATTCCACTCCGAAATTTACGATCGATGAAAACATGAAGCTTGTCATGGAAGCTCTTAAAAGAGACAAGGGGAAGAAGCCTATGACTGCCAAACAACAAGCCCTTCATTCCAGACCTCCCCTCAAGCTAAAACTTGGATGGTCACAGGAAGAAATCAACCAGGCACTAGAGGATAGCGTTCGGACCCAAGCCCTAAAGGAAAATCCTGATCCAATGCGAGGCATTTATCCTCTTTGCCATGAAGGCATTCTCAAGGCTGAAGAAATAATTCCTTGCATGTATTATGACACCTCTTCCAATGATTCTGATCATCTGGATCTTCCTCTCTCGCCCTTCAGCAAATTTTACATTAATTTTGCTCCTCTTCACCAATCAGACTATCCGCAAGTGATTATCTGGACCGAGAGAGAGACTCAAGACCTTCTACTCCAAACATGCTCAACCTCTAAAGGAAGTTTGTTCAAGGAAAAGAATCACCAAGGTGAAAGGCTTCGGAAGAAAAATTCTTGTGAAATTTGAGCTAAACTACCCTATATTCCGTTTTTACATCCTCTAGAACAAGACTACACCCCAGAATGTTACTGATGCGGACATCCCATCCATGAAACCAAATGACATCCTCATGTTAGCTGCTTAATTTAGAGAAAATTAGAAGGATGACATAAGTATGGGAGCCTATGATGCCACTCTAAGCTTTCTGAAGGATTACGTTGCAGAATTCTGCCAACGTGATTGTGAGCTTGCACACCTCTACGAAACTGAACAATTCATTGCCAAGATTGGCTTTGTTCTTCAGGAGGCTGAAGTGCTTGCTGGTGGTCCCATTGAAGAACTGATTCTAGGGTTTGTCTATACCACAAGGAATAAAAACAAGAAGGACTGCTTCTGAGTCCTTGACAAACATCTAGTTCCGAACAAAGCACTAAAGAAGTTCATATCTCAGGTATCCAAGTCTGATGCTCTGAAACAGGTCATGGAAAAGTTCGTAAGTTCTCTGGCGTGGTACATAGATGCCCGAGAGTGGTTATTCCGAGCATACACCTTCATCAAGGAAGAAATGAACTAAGCTTGTTCTATTTCTAAGTTCACTTAGGGGGAGATTGTTGGAACATGAAAGTGAACCTCTGGCAATCCTAAGTCCACATTCCGAAGCTCATGCTTTCCGGAGTAGGTGTTCCAGAGTCAATAATGGAAGAGTAATCTGAAACACAGTCCAGACCAAGAAAGAAGGTGAAGAGAAGACTGAAGACATTCCGGAGTGACACTCACGTCCGGAATGAACACTGATTCGGAAGAACCTTATTTTGTCTTAAAGTATTTATTGTACTTGTACTTGTATTGATGTAACGTTTCATAGGACTTAGTCTTTTATCTTATTTGGACAATCAAAATTTCAGAAATATTTCTTTTGTCCGGTCCTTTGTAAACATTTTAGTTAAATCGCTATAACCTTTACTCCTATTTAAAGGAGCATTCAATACAAGTCGACCACGGATCTTTCACAAAAATTTTGGCTATTTATTTAGCTCTTTCAAACATTCTTCTTGTTCTTCATTTATTAACTTTACTTTGATCATTTACTCTTCTTCATCATTTAATGACTTGATCCTTTGTTGAATTCATTATCTAACAACTGACTGGTCTTTCCATAAATGACTTGCATTTATTAGTAAGCAGACATTGATCTTAAGCATTCACTCAAGGTTTGAGTTTTCAAACTTTGTCCATACGCATTGATCATGTTCTCACAGCTATGGATAGTGAGATTCAGTCTGTGTACGACAATCAAGTTTGGAACTTGGTTAACAATGTACCGGGAGTTGATTATGATGAGAAGGTACACACTTATAAGGCGCGATTGGTTGCGTAGGGCTTTACTCAAACTTCGGGAGTTGATTATGATGTGACCTTCTCACCAGTAGCAATGATTAAGTCTATTAGGGTTATGCTAGCCATTGATGCATTTCATGATTATGAAATATGGCAAATTCATGTCAAAACCTCTTTCTTGAATGGAAAGTTGGCTGAGGATGTTTACATGAGTCATCCAGAGTGTTTTGTTGATGCAAAGTATCCTAATAGAGTGTGTAAGCTTGAGAAATCCATTTATGGATTGAAACAAGCATCTCGCAGATGGAATCTTTGTTTTGATGATAAAGTCAAAGAGTTTTGATTTTCGAGAAGCTAGGATGTGTCCTGTGTATATGTCCGAGCTAATGGGAGCATAGTTAGCTTTTTGGTATTGTATGAGGATGACATACTACTCACACGAAATGACATCCCAACCTTGCAGGAGGTTAAGTCTTGGCTTAGGAAGTGTTTCGCTATGAAGGACCTCGGAGAGGCTGCCTATATTCTTGGGATAAGCATATTGAGAGACAAGAGTAAGAGACTAATTGGACTTAGTCAAAGTACCTATGTGGATAACGTGTTGAAACGATTCAGCATGCAGGATTCCAAGAAAGTTGACCTACCAATGCAGTGCAATACCAAACTAAGTAAAACTCAGAGTTCGAGTACAGAGGCTGAGATGGCTGAGATGAGTTGAATACCATATACTTCTACATTTGGCACAATCATGTATGATATGACTTGTAATCGGCATGATGTGGCCTTTGCTTTGAGCATGTTCAGAAGATATCAAGGGAATCTAGGCAAGGCTCACTAGACTGCGGTAAAGAACATTCTCAAGTACTTGCGGAGAACTAAGTAGTGGGTCCTTACTCTCGGTGGGAGTGATGACTTTAGAGTGGTGAGGAATAGCAACGCCAGCTTTCAGCCTTGCAAAGATAATTTCCGCTCTCAGTCGGGCTTGGTATTTACCTTGAATAGAGGAGAAATAACTTGGAAAAGTTCCAAACAGGAGACAGTGGATGATTCAACTTGCGAATGAGAGTGCATAGCAGCAAGTGAGGTGACGAAGGTGGCAATATGGCTGAAGAACTTCATCAGAGACCTTGGAGTTGTACTTGCTATAAAGGAGCCTATGGAGATTTTCTGTGACAGCGAGAGTGCAGTTGCCTTAGCCAAGGAACCAAGGGGTCATGGTAGATCCAGGCACATCGACAGAAAATATCACTTCATTAAAGATCGAATAGAAGAAGGACTCCTTGTGGAAAAGAGGGTATCGTCTGAGTAGAACCCAACAGATCCCCCCACGAAGGGACTGAGTAGGGTTAAGCACTTATACCATGCGAGGCACATCAGGATGAAGGAAGATATTAGTTTTAATGATTAGATAGCTTTCGAAACTTGTAATAGTTGAAATGTAATTAACATTTGATTCTTAAATAAAAGGTGTTTTTTATTTACTAGTATGGTACTGTTTTATGTCAATCATTTACTATTTTTTCACTTTGCATGTTTTGACTTCCAGAATAATTATATTATTCAAACTATCCACGGTATACATTGGGAGTACTTATTGAAGTAAGACTGTCATGAATATGGCTTGTAGATTTATCTGAACTGTATTAGACATATCAAAGTTTGCTGCAACATTCATGAGTGCTCATAAGGTCTGAGTATTGGATTAAACCCACGCTCACTTGTATCACTTCATGGAATTTATCTGAAGTGATCGTGAGACGATAATATCATATAAGTCTTCAAACCAACATATATGAGTTGTTGACTATGATTTGGTTGTGCATTGATAGTACGAAACCGCTTCAATAACATGATTCTATAAAATGTGCTATTGTGTACAATTTGATGAGTAGTTAGTACAAGCATATGAGTCGAAGTTTAACTGTTCCTTTTAGTCCTTGGAGGATTAAAAGCGATATCTTGGGCCCCTCGATGATTTTTTCGACCTATGTACTGGGACGGGTCAGAACTGAATTGATGTGTTCGATTAAGTTCTATGTCAAACAAATCAAAGATCGAGAAACAAACTGTTGGACAATAAGTATGACGTTGTTCCATGTATTTGTCCGCCTGATATCTTGAGAATAGAGAATTATATGATCACTTATCTAAAATGGAGTGTCTCAGTTCGACAGAGGCTTTTAAGAGCTACAATTGGTAGTCGGTGTTTTAAGTCGTACTTGCAGTTATAGTTATTAGACATATCCAAGTCGGAGACTGTTGGATTTAGTGTCTAAGCCCATAATTATAATTGGTATGTACTTGAACCGAGAGTAGCATGGTCCATTTGGGTTGCATGGCACCAGAATAATTTGTAAGGATGGACTTATGAGAAGAGGATAGTTAAGATTTATTAATATATTATAAGTTCTAATATATTAATATGAAATCATATTATTTAATTAGTATTGATCAAGAATTAATTTGGAATTAGTTTTGTGATCAAAAGAGACTAATTAAATATAAGGGGTTGATTTGGAAATCATTCATTCTTATGGTGTGGGCCAATGATCCATGATTCCTTATGTTGGGCTAAACCCATGTGACAACCCATGGATCATGAGGAATGTGGAAGTGTCATGCACATTAGGGTTTACATGGTGTAACCCTAGGTTTACCACACTATATAAGAAACCCCTTGGCTACCAAAATTGGCACCTAAGTGAGCTTAGAAGAGTGCTAGCCGATTTTTTGTGAAGCAAGTAATCCTCTCTCAAGTCCTCCATTGTTGGTGGTGTTGTGTGAAGCATTTAAGGCATCATATTCTGGGTGTAAGCTCTTAAAGGTCCAAGGAATAAAGCTACAAGAAAAGGCATGTGTTGCAACTTGATTTTTGTTATACAAGTACCCATGTTTGTATGCTAGTTAAGGAAGTGCTTTGGAAAATCAATTTACATGTATAATTAGAGAAAACATATATCCAAAGCATTTAGGGTTTTATGTGCACCTTAAGGTTGTTAGGATGCTCAAAACCCTTCATTAAGAACCATGCATATAATCGAAACTGTGACAACCCGAAATTTCCATTCGGTCAAACCCTAAAGGTCAACCACTTCGTATCATAAGTCAATGTCATTATTTCTTATATTTAAGAAATATAAAAATTCGTTTGATTATTTTAATATTATTTTTAAGCGAACGGGTGAATGAAAGTGTCGTCTCGGGTTTTGATTTTTGAAAACCGCAAACACTTCGCGTATTAGAAACACCCGACCAAACTTTTATGTTTGGGTTGAAAAATCACCCAAAAGCCGTGAACTCATACCTATGTATGAGTTTACTCCCCAAAAGCTAGTCATTTGTGTTTACTCCCCAAAAGTCAAAAACACTAAACTCCAAAATATCATCTCAAGTAGCAACCTAGATTTAATTCCAAATCTTCGAAGTTGTAAGTGTTCTAACCATTTCAAGTTAGTAAATCACTTAATCTAGTGATTTTACATCCTTTAATACATCCATTTTTGTGTTTTGATTAGTTTTTCCAAAACACCAAGAACACACACTAGTATTCTTGAACTTGAAGTTCATTTCAAGCTTCCACAATGTAAGTACTGCTATCCTAGAGTCATTTAAAGCTAACTATACATTTTATACCAAGGAAAAGTCCCAAGAACACCAAGAACAAGGTGTTCACGGTTTTGGGAGGCTCCCAAAACCGTAAACACCAAATATAGTGCCTTAGGGTGCTTTAGGGTGTCTAGATGCTTCATTATGCCTTAAGAACTTGTATAGATCTATCCTTGATGAGTTTATCACACAAAAAGCACCAAAACCTTCCATTTTTATGTGTTTACAGTTTAGGGATGTCCCAAAACCGTAAATACCGCAAAAGGTGTGTAAATGTCCATTAAAAGTCCCATGGTTGCTCCTTATGGCTAAATCTAACCTAGACTAGTGCCATGATTGAGATAAGGACTTGAAAACCCCAAATACCATAAACTTAGGAGTTTAGGGTAGTAAACTCATGAGTTTAAGGTAGTAAACTCATGAGAAATGGTCCTTAGACCGTAAACTCCATTTAGGAGTGTTTTGATGCCACACAACACTTCCTAAGACTAATTCATGAAGTAGGAATGCTTGGAATAGCCTAGAAGACTTCAAATCACCAAATGGTCAAAAGATTAGGAGTTTACGACCGTCAACTCAAGAGTTTACGACCGTAAACTCAAGGGGTGTTGATCCTTAGGGAGTAAACTCATTTTAAGAGTGTTCCTTGAACCCCAATCATACTAGCCTTTCCCTACAACACTTAGATGCACTCCTGAACACTTATAACACTTATACAAAGTGTTTGTCATGACTTAGAGTGTCTTAACTTTGTTTATTAGTTGTTTAAAGACTAATTGTGTATATACATATATCCTTATATGTTATTAGGATCTTTGTGCGTGTCCAAGTCTTCACTTGACACCAATCACTTATCTGACACTTCCTTCGATCCACTTGCTACATGTGAGTTCATACCCCTTAACCAATGTTTTTAACTGTTTTTAAATGTTTTATGGGGGGGATATAAGTAGAATCATGCTACTTATTATATCAATCGCATGTGATTAATAAACATCATTCAAATGATTGGCTACTCATTAGCCGTTTACCAAACAGTTTCCTTCAAATGTTTTTCGTAAACACTTTATGTGTTTAAAACTCTTTATTACACTGTACATATTACTCTGTATGTTACCTTTCAAACTCATTTAAAATTGTGTTTCAAACAAATGTTTCTTTATACTAAACTGTTTTATCAAACCCATGCCTTCAAAATTGTTTTATAGATTGACACCAAGTCGATCCTTTCTTAGAAAAGGATTATGTTCAAAGGTTTTACAAAACTTATTTTATGCTTTTATATTACAAATTGCATGCCTATATATGCATAGTTATATAAGAAATGTTGAAAGGACTTAGGAAGGCTATCCACCCTATTTCCTTTTCCTCGATTTGGATGTGGTCTGGTGGGATAGCGGGTACCCGTCCGAAGGTCGTTTAAATATTAGTTATATATCATGTGTACATATATAGTCATAAAGGTCCTTCCAGTTCATCAAATGCCCTTGGGTAGCAAAGGTATACATCCATGGTCATACGTACCAGTTGGATTACTAGTAAACTACCATAGGGGTAGTTTAGGAAGATATTAGAACTATTACTAGAACACGATAACATACAATGAGTCAGTTCATTCATGAGTCAATACTTGCTAGAACATTTCAGTACATTACTATACTTGTTAGATAGAGAGAACATACATTACAACTAGAACATTTCAGTACATTACTATACTTGTTAGATAGAGAGAACACACATTACAGCTAGAACATTTCAGTACATTACTATACTATTTCATAGATAAGTTTACATGGTCACACTTACATGAGTACAATTACATGGTCACACTTACATGAGTACAATTACATGGTCACACTTACATGAGTACAATTTCATGGTCACACTTACATGAGTACACTTACATATACATAGAACAGACGTCACTAGGTGCTATAGCATGGAACTAGTTCAGGATCTAACTATACCGCTGAATCACAATGCAATTGTGATCGTTATATCGGGTATACATGATCATATTAATGTGGATGCTCATGGCTTGCATACATGCAGGGTTCGTGGGTAGGTCCCAAAATCCATTTGACAGGGGAGCGTATAGCCTGGGATCTAGACATCACATTATAACTTATCCCTCAAATAAGGCAGCTGAGTACCGATGTAGTTATTTATTTCAAATGCTATAGTACTTACAAGATTACCCTAGACTTAAGGTAATTGGTACGGTTGTAGTTCGACACTACACCATAGTACCATTTCATTTTCCCATTACATTCACTTCGTGAACATTCACACGACGCACAGTAATGTAGAAACTATATTTTTGGTTAATGATAGTCATACTTGGGAAAATACATACTCTTATAAGAGACACACACACAGTCACTAGATGCCTTGGTAGAAGGCTGCATTCAGAGTTGTAGGGTCTTGGTAGAAGACTACATTCAGAGCAGTAGGGTCTTGGTAGAAGACTACATCCAGAGCAGTTAGGTCTTGGTAGAAGACTACATATAGATCAGTTAAGTCTTGGTAGAAGACTCCCTGTTATAATAAGTAGGAATCATAGGGATTCCTAGGGTTTTTCAAACGTTCACAGTTGTTTTACATACATTT
Organism: Lactuca serriola; assembly: GCF_051521515.1. Lineage (NCBI taxonomy): Eukaryota > Viridiplantae > Streptophyta > Magnoliopsida > Asterales > Asteraceae > Lactuca > Lactuca serriola. The sequence goes on from NC_136410.1 coordinate 232,241,246, forward strand.
TCAATACTTACAAATTATTACTTACAAATTAAGACACTAAAATACTTATGATCTCACCAGCTTCAAAGCTGATACTCGCTTTCAAAATTACTTGTATCCTCAGGTCATCTATAGATAGGTATAGATGCAAGGTTTAGAGAAGATGGAGCTCGTTCAAGACTCATCTTTCATTTTAATTTATGCTTTAGTGTCTTTTGTAATTTGACTGAACACACTTGTATAATAATTATATTATTAATGCAATGGATGATGTTGTTGCTTGTTTACTACTTTACATTGTTGTGATACTGTACATGACGTCCTCCGCCCCAGAACGTTTCCGCCGTTCTTGGTTTTTGGGTGTGATAGATTGGTATCAGAGCATTGTTTATAGTGAATTAAGTATATCAACCCATAAAAGATATACTAACTATAAATACATAAGGGATTAAAAAATAATCTGACCAAGAGTTTATACTTTAAATAAAAAAATATTTAATTAAGTATATGTGCTGCATTCATACTAAAATCAGTGTCACTGGGACAGTACAAAAGAATTACGGTTGTTGGGCAACACAGGTGGACTTAGAGACATATAGTCAAAACTGGGAAGATATATCCTGATCACTTATATTATCCGATGGTTGACTAGCATGTGCCTAAGTGTAGTTGTGTGGTTGCAACAAATCTAAAATCTTACCAACCCTACCACAATGAGAACAATAGAACATAACATTAAACTTAAAATACTATAGGAGTATTTGGTGTTACTATAAGTACGTTATACTTGAGAACTAAAATGGGATCTTCATTACTAAGTTGATAGTTGCTAAGTGGATACACTAAGGCTATATGTAATTAGGATGTTATAGACTTAGAATCTGTGAAAATTTTACTTCACCCCTATTCTATGTGAATACGGAGTCAAGGTCACTTATTCGAAGGTCTATCCTGTTTAGATTACACATAACTGGTTTGCACTTCACAAATGGCGATGTAACTAATGAAGGTTTTCTAAATAATTATCTAGATAGTTCGTCTAATAATTATTCTCTTACTCCAAATTCTCGCATAGATAACATAGCTGGACTCCATCCCCACGACAACCACTATCTTCCGAACGAAGTCATAGCTGGTTGGTTTGAAGAAGAACCAGAGAATGATCATCCTATCCTCGTGAATGATCACCATGATGAAAACCTTTCAGACGATGCTAACTCTGAACCAGAGGTTAAGAACCTACCCCAGGCAGCTCCCGTTCCAATTCCTAACCCTCGTTCGGCTTTTCATGGCCCGACGCCTCCATGGGTGGAATGTTTGGAAACATGGAGCCAAGGACAAGATCAGCCCATGCCATTTGATGGTGACCGAAGCTTTTATGACCTGAGCAATGGGGGCTCAGCAGATAGAGTCTTGCCAATCTTGGACCGCAGAGTTGACTGAAATGAGATTTAAGGTAGGACAGCCCTACATCAGATCACTGAAGTTGTCGTCGATGCTAGAATGCATGCCCTCCGCACCATTCGTCTAGAAGATGCTCGCGAGAGATCTGAGAGAGATCATGAAACCCTGCCGCAAGCACTGGCTGAATCACGAGCCGAAGTCATAGAGCTCTGAGTACGCCAGAGGGTGTACGAAAGAAACCTACTTGAGATGGAGCGTCAATTGGCTGGACTATGAGTTCACCAGAGGGATGACCGTCGCCAGTAGTAGATGCTTTACTTTATTTTCCTTATTAAAAGGAATCGTTTTTCTGTCTATGCCCGATGTGGCATTTTCTATGAAATTATCTTGTACTGTAGGTACTTTTGGTTAGGTCTTTATGCTGTCAAGACTATCTTCGCTAGATATGATGTAAGACCTTTACAAGGTCAATTTTCCCGAATCATTACGTCATGAATATCAAAGATATTGACAGCCGGCTAACTTCTGTGTCATTCTTTAGTCAAGTACTCTGATAATACTTTCATTGTAGTCTATCTGAAACCTGCTTTAGTCAAGTCATTGGACTATAGTAATTTAGCTCTGGAGACATTTCCAAGTCTCTTTTAATGGTTGGATCTTGTTATTCACCCACCAACGATACCTCGGCTTGAACGACAAACGTCTTGAGACCATTCTACAAACTCACTTCCATTCCGTACTAGGACTGCATCATAGGGATGTAGGTCAACCTTTCGAGAACATACTCTTACTCCTTGATTGAGCAATCGAAGTAAATCTAGGGTCAACCAGAATCGCTCACAAAATCCTTATCTTTCATGTTACAGAATCATGTCGTCATCAGGAAGCAACCAGTCGAACAACGAAACCTCCGCTTTTCCTATGGACGCCGCTACCTTCCAAACAGCAGTTACAGCTGTCGTGGTAGCTGCCGTAACCGCTGTCCTTGCGCACCATAGCGCTATCAGCACAATCAATACTGATGATGGAATTGAAGTTTCCAATCGTGGTATCCATCCAGGAAGTCGTCAAACGGTAACAGTCACAGGCTCGCAAAGCCGAAAAGCAGAGAACAAGAAACGAAAGCGTCAAGCCTAGAAAGAATGCAAGAAATCCCAAAGGCTGGCTATGCAACAGCAGCAAGTGGAAACTCCTGCCATTCCCGTACCGAGCAGGCCATATGAGGGAAAACTCCCGAAGTGTGATAAGTGTAGTTTCCATCATCATGGGGCTTGCCATGAGATGCAATGTTGCAATTGCCTAAACATAGGGCACCATGCTCGTAACTGTGCAGCATCGACACGACCCATCACTCAAGTCCCTTTCATCGGGACTAACCCTACACACGAGAGTAGTTATAAAGCCGAACGCTTTTGGAAGAAATTTCCAAGGTGGAGTAATGAGGAAGGCACTCATGTCCACATAACACTGGCTAAACACCTCACTTACACCACCAATGTTGGTATTGTCCAAATATGTCACCAATGCAGTGAAATTGGACACCTCAAGAAGGATTGCTTGATAGCGAAGAACTCGGGAGCAGATGGGAAGATTCTCAGGATCACAGCTGCAGGAGAACCTACTCCGGAACCCACGTTAATGTAATTTAGGCGCTTCATTGTAACAGACTTATAAACCATCCCAAAAACTAGTGCAACTGGAGTCTTACCTTTTGCGAGATTCTGTCTGTATAGGGATTCTCGTGCTGCATATACTTGTCTTTTGTAGTATATCTTATTCGCAGCAATACTCTTGTGGTAAATCTAAAGTTCTGTAACTCTGTTCATGGTTTCACGGTTGTGTTTTGTCTGTACATGTCTTATGTTCAATCTAATGTCTTTAAGTTTCTGTATGATTCCGACATTATCATACAACTAGATTCAATTTGATCGACACCATACCAGCTTCATACGTACATCTCTTTATCAGTAAACGTCTTTTTAACGAAACCGTCATTTCAGAACACCGAAGTAACCATGACTAGAGTACCTCATAGTTCCTCTCCTTTCTGAAGAAATCCCCGAAGTACCACTCGTGCAGTACGTCAAGTTCAACCCAAAGATTCATACGGTCGGTCTATCGCTGAGGAATGTATACATAAGGGTAATATATAATCAAGGTTCTACAGGTTTTGAATTGATGATTCCACTTAAACTTCTTTTTCCCCAATGGGATATGAGCTTAAAGAAGAATCAGTTATTCGACTACCTTTTCAGTGTTAATTATACACGACTCGTATGCACGAGATTGTGATTGTGAAACCATGTATGAATTCTAATATGAACTTTAGGACGGAGAACTGCCTAAGTCTACGAGTAATCACATCATCATGTGAACAAACTTAGAACCCAGTACGACTCCTATAAACCGATCGTCCTACAGTCTAAACACCTACGGAGATACAAGAACAGCCCGGACAACTTAACGAACTACACAGAAAGAGAATTAGAAGACTAGGTTTCTCACCCTGGAGAACCCTAGTCTTATTCTTCCAGAGATCGAAGGATTGCATCGTATGTGCCTCGGATATCGAGGACTCCGTCAAGATTTTCCTTAGAAATCGTTATCTCTACCTCGCATAGATGAAATGGTTGAGCAAGCGCAAGGAAAGAATTACCTTCAGAAATGGGTCTGAGATCCGAATATCACCAGTTCGAGTGTTAGGATAGGATGTCCGGAAGACTACCTTCCAAACTCGATGCGGACACTTCGAGTCCCTAGTGATACCTTTCGAATAGGACCAATACGCCCATAGTTTTCATGAGCTAATGAGTAGGGTACGTCTTTCTTACTTGGATCAGTTCGTCATTTCTCCATATAATGACTTACTTATCTATCCTCATAGTGAGAAGAAAATCCATGGAAATATTACCTTCAAAAGAACTTTCATGAAGTTCTCTAAGCACAAGTTTTGAAATTGAAGAGTCAGGTTCCTATGACACACTGTTAGTGATGTGGGAAATTTTGAGTACTCGTACAATTTGTCAAAACTGTTGAGAATTGGTCGACACCAGAGACGCCGACAGTCATTCGCCAAATTCTAGGACTTACAGAACTACTGTCATAGTTCATCCAGAACCCCTCACAAATCACAGGAAACTGTATGACCTTGACCCGACAAGGAATGACCCTTGACTGGGAAGTTAAACAAGAAAAGGAAACCTTGGAGATTCCAAGTGAGAGACCAAGTTCTTTAGGAAGTCTCACTTTGGGAACGCTTAATACGCTTCGTAAAGCGTGGAAAGCTAAATCCAAGATAGATAGGACCTCCGAGATTCTTGCCAGAATCGGTCATGTATCTCGCAGACTAGATCTACTCCGCGAACTCAGTAACGTACATTCTACTCTTCGCGTCTCGATCGTGAAACCGCACCTTTCCGTTAGGACTCTTGTAAGTCCACTCGTCGAGATCCTCACCTTCGTATTAGAACCGTAGTGACCCTCGACCGAGAGGTCAAGCGGACGAAGAAACACAGTCGCCCGTTAGTGAAGGTTCGTTGGGATACCAAACGAGAACCCGATTTCATTTAGGAGCGCTAGAACCAATCGACTAGGAAGTTTCCTCCTCTCGACTCGATCATTCATGCCTACTTCCTTATCTAAATTCTAATTTCGGGACGAAATTCCCTTTAACAGGGGGATGATGTGACAACCCGAAATTTCCATTCGGTCAAACCCTAAAGGTCAACCACTTCGTATCATAAGTCAATGTCATTATTTCATATATTTAAGAAATATAAAAATTCGTTTGATTATTTTAATATTATTTTTAAGCTAACGGGTGAAAGAAAGTGTCGTCTCGGGTTTTGATATTTGAAAACCGCAAACACTTCGTGTATTAGAAACACCCGACCAAACTTTTATGTTTGGGTTGAAAAATCACCCAAAAACCGTGAACTCATACCTATGTATGAGTTTACTCCCCAAAAGCTAGTCATTTGTGTTTACTCCCCAAAAGTCAAAAAAGAGTAAACTCGAAAATATCCTCTCAAGTATCATCCAAGATTTAATTCCAAATCTTCAAAGTTGTAAGTGTTCTAACCATTTCAAGTTAGTAATTCACTTAATCTAGTGATTTTACATCCTTTAATCCATCCATTTTTGTGTTTTGATTAGTTTTTCCAAAACACCAAGAACACACACTAGTGTTCTTGAACTTGAAGTTCATTTCAAGCTTCCACAATGTAAGTACTACTATCCTAGAGTCATTTAAAGCTAACTATACATGTTTATACCAAGGAAAAGTCCCAAGAACACCAAGAACAAGGTGTTCATGGTTTTGGGAGGCTCCCAAAACCGTAAACACCAAATATAGTGCCTTTGGGTGCTTTACGGTGTCTAGATGCTTTATTATGCCTTAAGAACTTGTATAGATCTATCCTTGATGAGTTTATCACACAAAAAGCACCAAAACCTTCCATTTTAATGTGTTTACGGTTTAGGGATGTCCCAAAACCGTAAACACCCCAAAAGGTGTGTAAATGTCCATTAAAAGTCCCATGGTTGTTCCTTATGGCTAAATCTAACCTAGACTAGTGCCATGATTGAGCTAAGGACTTGAAAACGCCAAATACCATAAAATTAGGAGTTTAAGGTAGTAAAATCATGAGTTTAAGGTAGTCAACTCATGAGAAATAGTCCTTAGACTGTAAACTCCATTTAGGAGTGTTTTGATGCCACACAATACTTCCTAAGACTAATTCATGAAGTAGGAATGCTTGGAATAGCCTAGAAGACTTCAAATCACCAAATGGTCAAAAGGTTAGGAGTTTACGACCATAAACTCAAGAGCTTACGACCATAAACTCAAGGGGTGTTGATCCTTAGGGAGTAAACTCATTTTAAGAGTGTTCCTTGAACCCCAATCATACTAGCCTTTCCCTACAACACTTAGATGCACTCCAGAACACTTATAACACTTATAGAAAGTGTTTGTCATGCCTTAGAGTGTCTTGACTTTGTCTATTAGTTGTTTAAAGACTAATTGTGTATATACATATATCCTTATATGTTATTAGGATCTTTGTGTGTGTCCAAGTCTTCACTTGACACCAATCACTTATCCGACACTTCCTTCGATCCACTTGCTACAGGTGAGTTCATACCCCTTAACCAATGTTTTTAACTGTTTTTAAATGTTTTATGGGGGGATACAAGTAGAATCATGCTACTTATTATATCAATCGCATGTGATTAATAAACAACATTCAAATGATTGGCTACTCATTAGCCGTTTTACCAAACAGTTTCCTTCAAATGTTTTTCGTAAACACTTTATGTGTTTAAAACTCTTTATTACACTGTACATATTACTATGTATGTTACCTTTCAAACTCATTTAAAATTTTGTTTCAAACAAATGTTTCTTTATACTAAACTGTTTTATCAAACCCATGCCTTCAAAACTGTTTTATAGATTGACACCAAGTCGATCCTTTCTTAGAAAAGGATTATGTTCAAAGGTTTTACAAAACTTATTTTATGATTTTATATTATAAATTGCATGCCTATATATGTATAGTTATATAAGAAATGTTGAAAGGACTTAGGAAGGCTATCCACCCTATTTCCTTTTCCTCGTTTGGATGTGGTCTGGTGGGATATCGGGTACCCGTCCGAAGGTCGTTTAAATATTAGTTATATATCATGTGTACATATATAGTCATAAAGGTCCTTCCAGTTCATCAAATGCCCTCGGGTAGCAAGGGTATACATCCATGTTCATACGTACCTGTTAGATTACAAATAAACTACCATAGGGGTAGTTTAGGAAGATATTAGAACTATTACTAGAACGCGATAAAATACAATGAGTCAGTTCATTCATGAGTCAATACTTGCTAGAACATTTCAGTACATTACTATACTTGTTAGATAGAGAGAACATACATTACAGCTAAAACATTTCAGTACATTACTATACTTACAAGATTAGTTATTTATTTCAAATGCTACAGTACTTACAAGATTACCCTAGACTTAAGGTAATTGGTACGGTTGTAGTTCGACACTACACCATAGTACTATTTCATTTTCCCATTACATTCACTTCGTGAACATTCACATAACGCACGGTAATGTAGAAACTATATTTTTTTGTTAATGATAGTCATACTTGGGAAAATACATACTCTTATAAGAGACACACACACAGTCACTAGATGCCTTGGTAGAAGGCTGCATTCAGAGTTGTAGGGTCTTGGTAGAAGACTACATTCAGAGCAGTAGGGTCTTGGTAGAAGACTACATCCAGAGCAGTTAGGTCTTGGTAGAAGACTACATATAGATCAGTTAAGTCTTGGTAGAAGACTCCCTGTTATAATAAGTAGGAATCATAGGGATTCCTAGGGTTTTTCAAACGTTCACAGTTGTTTTACATACATTTTCAATACTTACAAATTATTACTTACAAATTAAGACACTAAAATACTTATGATCTCACCAGCTTCAAAGCTGATACTCGCTTTCAAAATTACTTGTATCCTCAGGTCATCTATAGACAGTTACAGATGCAAGGTTTAGAGAAGATGGAGCTCGTTCAAGACTCATCTTTCATTTTAATTTATGCTTTAGTGTCTTTTATAATTTGACAGAACCCACTTGTATAATAATTATATTATTAATGCAATGGATGATGTTGTTGCTTGTTTACTACTTTACATTGTTGTGATACTGTACATGACGTCCTCCGCCCCAGAACGTTCCCGCCGTTCTTGGTTTTAGGGTGTGACAGAAACCAAGTGCTCCATGAACTTACCACAATACACGTGCCTAAAGGAACCCACAACCTTACCTAAATAGTGAAGTACCATATATCTAATGAAATGACGGACCACAATCATTAACAGAAAACATCCTCATGAACGATAGGAACAAGATCCCATACCTTGATTGAGAATCAAAAGACCCCATCAATATGTAAGTATCTCAATAAAACTTTTAAAGCTATCCAGAAATGCTGCTAAAGTGCTAGTCAAATCCATCAAAATACCAACCCAGCCAGCACGACATGCTAAACAAATTTAGAATCTACGCAGATTTAATGTCACATTTGGAAAATTTGAAAAAAGCTGCCCCAAATTATAAACTTCCAATAACAAAGGATATCTTCCAAACGCCAAACTTGACGATGGGTTGATAAATCCATTGAACTTTAGCTGATACAACACAAAACTTTCGAAGAATCTTCGCATTGATCTTCTAAGAAATGACCAATGATCGAGAATGCATTGAAACCTAATCCAATGAACCAAAACCCATATGGAACTAAACATACACATCTCTAAAAATGATTTACTGATCGAAAACAGCCCAATCTAGATTATAAACTGTAGTCTGTACAACGAGCTGACAAATCCCTCAACAACCGATACTCAACCAGAGTGATCCTAGTGCCTCCTCTTATATTTATTGGCATCCCAAAAGTAACCGATGGCTACAACAAGCTCCTTCCCCAACTGTGACAACCCGAAATTTCCATTTTGTACGAACATTATCTATTCAATAGAAGCTAGACCAGTTTCAATGAATTTCAGACTTTTCCGAATAAGTTTGTGTACATTAGGGTTTATGTTTAAGGAGATATCAGGAGAGTGGATGCTCACGGGTTTGTGAAACTTGAGTATTTCAAAACTTCATAATGTTAGAGTCCAATTCCGGAATAAAAATATTTTCTGCCAAAAATATTTCAGGACTATAAATAGATTTCTGAACTAAATTCATTCATTATTCACATTTCCAACTAGAGAAAAGCAATTTTCTCTCTCACGGATCTTCGGGTTTTTCATCCCAAATCGTGAGTACACTTCTCTAGTTGTGTTATAATGCTTGTTATATGCTTAATAACATAGATTACATGTCAAATATATGAGATTTGGGAGTTTACCGCCCAAGAACGTTCTTGGGGAGTAAACTCCAAAATGAAGCTTAAAGGCTATCTAGTCCCATTTCCTTGTTAAGTAACTAGCTAAGGATTATATGTATGTACATTTGAGACTAGAAAACAATCAAAAACACCTAGCTTAGGGTGTTCACGGCCCAAGAACTTCTTGGACCGTGAATTCCAAATTCAAGGGCCAAAATGTGCCCTAATCACTCCTAAGGCTTTAGACATTAATACTCATTTACTTCTAGCTAATTTGTGGACTTTAAAACATCAAGAACACCCCTCAAAGTGAGTTTACGGCCAAGGAATACTCATAGGCCGTAAACTCCAAACAAGGGCACCAAAGTCTGCCAAGGGTCCTCATTAGCCTTAAACAAATGCCTAGAAATTATCCTAGTTGTGCTTGGGACTTGAAAGAATAAAAACACCCATCCCATGAGAGTTTACGGCCGTAAACTCTAAGGGATTTGGCCTTGGGGCGTAAACTCCTCAAAGGAGTATTTCTATGCCCTAAACTACCCAAAGGATTAAACAACCAAGCAAGGCTTATTCTAGAAATCAAATAGCACTTCAAAACATCAATTACCACCAAGATTGGAGTTGACGGCCGTAAACTCAAGGGTTTACGACCGTAAACTCCTTGTGTGGGGTTTATTGAGGAGTAAACACTTATATAAGGCCCTTTGGTACATTAAACCCCTTTAGCCTTGTCCCACAACAACTTAGATGCAACCATTAAGACCTATAACACTTATGAAAAGTGTTTACATGTTCTTGAGTGTCCCAACTAAATTTATTAGTTATTATTTGGCTGATTAGTTACATATATGTTCAAAATATGATAACTAGGCTCGTGCGTGTGAACAAGTCTCCGTTTGCCACCTAGCACGGTATCTGACACTTCAATCCAATCCACTCACCACAAGTGAGTTCATACCCCCTTTAATTAACCTTTGAAATACTTTTAAATGTTTTAAATACTTTATGGGGGGATACAAGTTAAATACTTATAGTTATTACATCAATCACATGTGATTAATAACTAGAAAACCAATGATTTTATTACTGTTCAAACTGTTTATCAAACTGTTTTACTTCATACTGTTTTACAAACTCATTTAATTACCAAATACTTTTATTTAAACTTTGTTATGCTTCTTATAAATTTCATGCCCATATATGTATAGATATATAAGCAATGTTTAAAGGGCTTAGGAAGGCCATCCGCCCTATTTCCTTTTCGCGCTTGAGATGTGGTCTGGTGGGATATCGGGTACTCATCCGAAGGTCGTTTAAATATTAGTTATATATCAAATGTACATATATAGACATAAAAGTACTCCTTTATTCATGCGTATCAGTACATCATTAGTAAGTTACCATCGGGGTAACACAGGATCATACTACTACAATTTGGAGATCAATGAGTCAGTTCATTCATGAGTCAATACTTATTACTACGAGTACATATACAACTATACTAGAAAGAGAACATATACAACTATACTAGAGAGAGAACATATACAACTATACTAGACAGAGAACATATACAACTATACTAGAGGAAGAACATATACAACTATACTAGAACAGTTCATTACATTACATATACAAGAATACGTTCATTATTGTGATATGAATCGGAGCATGACTTAAATGCCATGGCCCGAGTTGTATCCAGAGTCTCTTGAAGGGAGAGCGTGAGTTTGCATATAGATCTATACTGGATTGACTATCCTACACCTTGCTGCTAGCTACAGCCGGACCTGTAGGTCTGCGGGTGCCAAACGTCATTCCGTTATTACGACCATTCGTATGTCGTTGTTACCAGTCGATAGTATGGTGCAATTAGTCACATGATAGCTTAATATAAATTCGTTTAAGGTAGTTAGTACAGCAGTAGTTCCTATAATACAACACTACAGTACTACAATAATTTACCCATTACATATATTTAGTGATTAAGTCACTTAAACTTTAATGTACAAACTATATTTTGTTAATGATAGTTACACTTGGGAAATTACACACTTTTACAACAAACGAACATACAAAGCAGTTAAGCCTTGGTAGAAGGCTACTTTAAATAGAAAATATAGGTTTTTCTGAGAGATTCAAACTTTTACAAACACTTACAAACATTTACATACATTTTACAAACTTACACTTGAGACATGTTCAAACGTTTTGATAACAAACACCGACACTAAAATACTTATGAACTCACCAGCTTAATGCTGATAAACTCTTTCAAAATAACTTATATTCTCAGGTCATCAGTAGACAGGTACCGAGGCCAGCTTTTGAGAAGATGGAGCGCATCCAAGAGTCATCTTATTATTTTGATTTACATTATATTTTTGGTTTCTATAACTATTCAGAACACGCTTGTATTAAAATTATATATTTAATACAATGGATGATGTTGTTTGCTTATTTACATTTACTGTGTTGTGATACTTTACATGACGTCCTCCGCCCCAGAACGTTTCCGCCGTTCTTGGTTTTGGGGTATGACAGATTGGTATCAGAGCATTGTTTATAGTGAATTAAGTATATCAACCCATAAAAGATATACTAAACTATAAACCCATTAGGGATTAAAACACTCTGACCAAGAGTCTATACTTTAAATATTAAAATATTTAATTAAGTATACTAGTCTGCATTCATACTAAAATCGGTGTCACAATGACAAGAACAAAAGTATTACAATTGTTAAATATCACAAGTGAGCTCGGGGATGTATGGTCAGTCCTGGGAATGGCATAGCTTGATCAACTATGTTGGTCCGAGGAGTGATTAGCATATGCCCTAGAATGGTTGTGATATGTTAACAAGTCTAAAAACTTACCAATAATACCACAAGAAGATCAGTAGAACCTAAACTTAAAATACTATAGGTGTATTTTGTACTACTAGCTACATATATACTATATTCTTATACCTCTTTTATCGCGTAGATTTAAATGGCTGGATTCCATCACGACGACCCGTACTTTCCAAATGAAGGCAATGCAGGGTGGATCGAAGAAGAGCCCGAAGATGAGCATCCAATCCCTTTGGATGATCACCTCGCATAAGGCTTTTCTGATGGATCCGACTCCGAGCCTGAAGTTAACAACCTACCGCTAGTAGGTCAAGCCCCGAACAACAACCCCCGACCAGCTTTTCTAGGTCCTACACCCTTATGGACAACCAACTTGAATCACTGGAGTGACGAACAGGATCAACCCTTAACTTACTTTGGGGACCGAAGCTTTTACCATGTTAGCGATGGTGGCTCTGCGGATCAAGCTCTACCCATCATTATCCACAGAATAGCTCGTAATGTTGAGCATGGTCGAGCAGCCATCGCCCGGGTCATGGAGATTGATGCCAACTCTGGTGTCAACACAGTCCGCATCCGCCGTCTTGAAGAAGACATGGAACGGACCCGGAGAACCAATGAAACCCTGAAGCAACAACTAGCTGCCTCCCGAGCTGAAGTCTTGGAACTTTGAACCCGCCAGAGGGCTCAGGAGCGACACCTTCAAGAGGTGTTTTGTCAAGTGTCAGACCTCAGGACTCGCCCGAGGAATTCCCATCGCCGTTAGATGATGTCTAGTACATTTCTGTCTTTTGGTTAAGGAATAGTCTTTAACATCTGTGCTCTAAGTAGCACTTGTCTGTAAAATATTCCTAACTTACAGTACTCTAATTAGGAATCTAAGAACTGTCAAGCGTTTCCGTATGGTATGATGTAAGACCTACTGTTAGGTCGATTTTCCCTGAACTTAATTCATCGGTAATACCAGTATTATTGACGTCTATCTAATTTGTGGGAAAAATCTGTACACTTGTGTTTTCCTACTAATATTCTTTGTTGTGATCTCAAACACTCATTCAAACTGTGGGGCTATGGTTAGTTAGTCCATGTGTTACTCTCACCTTACTTACAAATTGATTCTTACCATTTTGCTTATCTTTATAAACTTATAGCTGAAAGATGCCTCCTCGCAAATCTACCCAGAATAACCCTGCGCCTCCTCCACCTCTAGTCATCGATACAGCAGCCCTGAATGCTGTCATAGCCGCAGCAGTGACAACTGCCATGGCTCAGTATCACTCTACTGACGCCAGCAGAGGTGGGACCCCTGTTAACTCCATTCCGGTTGAAACCCCTGTGCGCTCGAGAGAGTGCTCCTACAAGGATTTCACCAACTGCAAGCCGAAGTCCTTTCATGGGACCGGCGGAGTCATTGCCCTCTCGCAATGGTTCGAGAAGACTGAATCAGTCTTCGAAATCTGTTCATGCCCTGCTGCGAGCAAAGTCAAATATGCCGCATGCACCTTTGAAGGAAAGGCTCTGACATGGTGGAACGGCCACGTTAAAGCTCTAACCCTCGTCGTAGCCAACGACATGGTTGGGAAACGATGAAAGACCTCATGATTGAGGAATACTGCCCAAGGGGTGAAATCCAGAAATTGGAGCAGGAGCTTTGGAGCCTGACCATGAAGGGCACCAATGTGGTTGCTTATACCGCCAGATTCAACGAACTGGTGGCCCTCTGCCCCAATATGGTTCCCACGGAAGGGAAAAAGATCGAAAGGTACGTATGGGGGTTGGTGCCTCCGTACCAGGGGAATGTCCTATCATCAAACCCTGCTACCTTCGACAGTGCCAAGCGACTGGCACAACGACTCATTGACCATGGAGTCAAAACCTCTGCAACAACAACCACCCTAACCATCCTGGAACCCTCCAACCCGCTGACACTAAACGGAAGTTCTAGGAAGAAAAGAAGACGAAGCGAGCTGCTAAAAAGCAGCAAGTTGTGGCTGTGCATGCCGCGATAACCCTTGCTGCTGCTACTGCTCCGGTGGGACAGTATGCTGGAAGTTTGCCCAAGGGCAACAAATGCAACTTCCACCACAACAGCCCCTGCCGTGAAATGCAGTGCTCTAACTGCAACAAGAAAGGACACACCGTCCGTTTCGGTAAATTCCCAGTGAAGCCGATCACCCAAGTCCCCGGCTCTGGCGCGAGGCCGACCTGCTATGGATGTGGCGAAGCAGGCCACTATAAGAGGGACTGCCCCAAAGAAAAGAATGCTGGTGGAGCAGGAAGGGTACTAGCTATAGGCCACGGGGAAACAGTTGCTGACCCGACCGTGGTGACTGGTACGTTCCTCCTCGATAACTACTATGCATGTATTTTGTTCGATAGTTGTGCGGAGCGAAGCTTCGTAAACCATAAATTTGCTCGCATGCTTAAGCAACAACCACACACACTTAAGGAACAATTCACAATAGAAATGGCTAATGGAAAAACTGAAAGTACGAATAGCATATACTTAGGTTGTACCCTAACTCTAGATAACCATTCATTCCCAATCGACCTCATGCGGGTCTCAATAAAAAGCTTCGACGTTATCATTGGCATGGATTGGTTAAGTCTTCATCGCGCCGACATTATGTGCTACGAGAAAGCAGTCCGTCTAAACCTTCCATCTAACGAAACTCTTATCGTCTACGGTGACAAACCCGGTGCGAGTCTTCGTATAATATCAAGTACTCAAGCACAAAAGTATCTGCGTAAAGAATACCATGCATTCCTTGCTCACGTCGTCGATACGAGCCTCGAAACGAAATAACTAAAGAACATCCCAGTAGTGAGCGACTTCCCCGACATTTTCCCAGAAGAGCTACCTGGATTACCTCCGCAACGATAGGTCGAATTCAGAATTGACTTAGTCCCAGGAGCTACCCCAGTAGCCAAGTCGCCCTACCGTTTAACACCAGCTGAGATGCAGGAACTCCCTGGTCAACTTAATGAACTGCTCAGCAAGGGTTTTATAATACCAAGTTTCTCACCTTGGGGAGCACCGGTCTTGTTCGTTAAGAAGAATGACGGATCATTCTGTATGTGTATCGACTACAGAGAACTCAACAAACTGACGGTGAAGAATCGTTACCCTCTGCCTCGCATAGACGATCTATCTGACCAACTGCAAGGGGCGAACTATTTTTCCAAAATTGATCTGAGATCCGGATATCACCAGTTACGAGTACTAGAGGAGGGTGTGCCGAAGACAGCCTTCCGAACTTGTTACGGACACTACGAGTTCGTGGTGATGCCATTCGGATTGACCAATGCGCCCACAGTTTTCATGGATCTGATGAATAGAGTATGCCGACCTTACTTGGACCAGTTCGTCATCGTTTTCATTGACGACATCCTGATCTACTCCCGAAGTAAGGAAGAGTATGACGATCACCTACGACAAGTTCTAGGGACATTGCGAACGGAGAAACTTTATGTGAAGTTCTCGAAATGTGAATTTTGGATCCGATGAGTCGAATTCTTAGGACACGTGGTAAGCGAAGAGGGAATCCACGTGGACCCATCCAAAATTAAAGTCATTGAGAACTGGTCAGTACCGAAGATGCCTACAGAAATTCGTCAATTTCTAGGTCTCGCTGGCTACTACCGCAGGTTCATACAGAACTTCTCCCGAATAGCGAAACCTCTGACAACCCTGACCCACAAAGGCGTGGCCTTTGACTGGGAAGAGAGACAGGAGAGAGAGTTCCAAACGCTCAAGCGAGCCTTGTGCACCGCACCAATACTATCCCTTCCCGAATGAATAGAAGACTTCGTAGTCTATTGCGATGCATCGAATCAAGGGCTCGGATGTGTTCTGATGCAGCAAGGTAAGGTCATCGCCTACGCCTCGAGACAGCTGAAAATGCACGAAGTTAACTACACGACCCACGATCTTGAACTAGGAGCAGTTGTGTTTGCCCTAAAGATCTGGAGACATTACTTGTACGGAACGAAAAGCACTATCTTTACCGACCACAAGAGTTTACAACACATTTTCGATCAGAAGGAGCTCAACATGAGACAACGACGGTGGGTCGAGCTACTCAATGACTACGAATGCGATATTCGTTATCATCCGAGTAAAGCCAACGTAGTAGCAGACGCCCTAAGTCGGAAGGAATATTCTGGTCGCAGAGTCAAGTCATTGTCAATAACCATCCATTCACACTTGTCTAAGCAAATTCAGGCGGCCCAATTGGAAGCCATGAAACCTGAAAATGTGACTAGTGAATCCCTTAGGGGAATGGACAAGAATTTAGAAGCCAAGGGTGACGGAGCCTTATTTTTCATGAACCGGATCTGGACACCGAAACATGGTGGTTTCCGAGACTTGGTCATGACCGAGGCGCACAGCACTCGGTATTCCGTCCACCCAAGTTCATATAAGATGTATCTGGATCTTGAAAAGCTATACTGGTGGCCTAATATGAAAGCAGAGATTGCTACCTTCGTAAGTAAATGACTTACTTGTGCAAAGGTTAAGGTCGAGTACGAGAAGCCCTTTGGTTTACTGCAACAACCAGAGATTCCAGAATGGAAGTGGGAGCGGATCACTATGGATTTCATAACCAAGTTGCCCAAGACCACGGGTGGACTTGATACCATATGGGTCATCGTCGATAGATTGACCAAGTCTGCACACTTCCTGCCTATCAAAGAAACTAACAAGATGGAGAAACTTAGGAGAACATACATTAGGGAAATCGTACGGCTACATGGTGTTCCTATGTCCATTATCTCCGATAGAGATAGTAGGTTCACCTCAAGATTCTGGCAATCACGACAACATTCCCTAGGAACAAGGCTGGACATGAGCACAGCCTACCATCCACAGACCGACGGACAGAGTGAGAGGACCATCCAAACACTGGAAGACATGTTGAGAGCCTGTGTGATTGACTTTGGAAAGGCATGGGAAACTCATTTACCCCATGTCGAGTTTTCCTATAATAACATTTATCACACGAGCATCAAGGCTGCTCCATTTGAAGCCCTCTACGGCCGAAAGTGCAGATCCCCTCTGTGCTGGGCTGAGGTGGGTGATACCCAATTAGCCAGGGGCAAGCTTCTGACAATACTCTCACCGGTCTGGAGATCATTCGGGAAACGACAGAGAAAATCGTTCAGATCCGTGAACGATTGAAAGCCTCTAGAGACCGACAGAAGAGCTACGCTGATAAACGAAGAAAACTTTTGGAATTTCAGGTGGGAGACCGAGTCCTTCTCAAAGTCTCACCCTGGAAAGGCTTGATACGCTTCGGAAAGCGTGGGAAGCTTAATCCGAGGTACATAGGGCCTTTCGAGATTCTTGCAAGAGTCGGCCCCGTAGCTTACAAACTCGACCTACCCGACGCACTTCGTAACGTACATTCTACATTCCACGTATCTAACTTGAAAAAGTGTCTGTCCGACGAGACTCTTGTAATCCCACTCGACGAGATCGAGATCAACGAGAGCCTCAACTTCGTGGAAGAACCGGTAGAGATCATGGACCGTGAGGTCAAGCAGACGAAGCAAAGCCGTATCCCTATCGTGAAGGTTCGCCGGAACGCCAAGCGAGGACCGGAATTCACTTGGGAACGCGAGGATTAGATGAAACTGAAATACCCTCATCTTTTCGCTTAATTATTTGTAACTTCTTATTTGCTTAAATTCTAATTTCGGGACGAAATTCCTTCTAACGGGGGGATGATGTGACAACCCGAAATTTCCATTTTGTACGAACATTATCTATTCAATAGAAGCTAGACCAGTTTCAATGAATTTCAGACTTTTCCGAATAAGTTTGTGTACATTAGGGTTTATGTTTAAGGAGATATCAGGAGAGTGGATGCTCACGGGTTTGTGAAACTTGAGTATTTCAAAACTTCATAATGTTAGAGTCCAATTCCGGAATAAAAATATTTTCTGCCAAAAATATTTCAGTACTATAAATAGATTTCTGAACTAAATTCATTCATTATTCACATTTCCAACTAGAGAAAAGCCATTTTCTCTCTCACGGATCTTCGGGTTTTTCATCCCAAATCGTGAGTACACTTCTCTAGTTGTGTTATAATGCTTGTTATATGCTTAATAACATAGATTACATGTCAAATATATGAGATTTGGGAGTTTACCGCCCAAGAACGTTCTTGGGGAGTAAACTCCAAAATGAAGCTTAAAGGCTATCTAGTCCCATTTCCTTGTTAAGTAACTAGCTAAGGATTATATGTATGTACATTTGAGACTAGAAAACAATCAAAAACACCTAGCTTAGGGTGTTCACGGCCCAAGAACTTCTTGGACCGTGAATTCCAAATTCAAGGGCCGTAAACTCTAAGGGATTTGGCCTTGGGGCGTAAACTCCTCAAAGGAGTATTTCTATGCCCTAAACTACCCAAAGGATTAAACAACCAAGCAAGGCTTATTCTAGAAATCAAATAGCACTTCAAAACATCAATTACCACCAAGATTGGGGTTGACGGCCGTAAACTCAAGGGTTTACGACCGTAAACTCCTTGTGTGGGGTTTATTGAGGAGTAAACACTTATATAAGGCCCTTTGGTACATTAAACCCCTTTAGCCTTGTCCCACAACAACTTAGATGCAACCATTAAGACCTATAACACTTATGCAAAGTGTTTACATGTTCCTGAGTGTCCCAACTAAATTTATTAGTTATTATTTGGCTAATGAGTTATATATATGTTCAAAATATGATAACTAGGCTCGTGCGTGTGAACAAGTCTCCGTTTGCCACCTAGCACGGTATCTGACACTTCAATCCAATCCACTCACCACAAGTGAGTTCATACCCCCTTTAATTAACCTTTGAAATACTTTTAAATGTTTTAAATACTTTATGGGGGGATACAAGTTAAATACTTATAGTTATTACATCAATCACATGTGATTAATAACTAGAAAACCAATGATTTTATTACTGTTCAAACTGTTTATCAAACTGTTTTACTTCATACTGTTTTACAAACTCATTTAATTATCAAATACTTTTATTTAAACTTTGTTATGCTTCTTATAAATTTCATGCCCATATATGTATAGATATATAAGCAATGTTTAAAGGGCTTAGGAAGGCCATCCGCCCTATTTCCTTTTCGCGCTTGAGATGTGGTCTGGTGGGATATCGGGTACTCATCCGAAGGTCGTTTAAATATTAGTTATATATCAAATGTACATATATAGACATAAAAGTACTCCTTTATTCATGCGTATCAGTACATCATTAGTAAGTTACCATCGGGGTAACACAGGATCATACTACTACAATTTGTAGATCAATGAGTCAGTTCATTCATGAGTCAATACTTATTACTACGAGTACATATACAACTATACTAGAAAGAGAACATATACAACTATACTAGAGAGAGAACATATACAACTATACTAGACAGAGAACATATACAACTATACTAAAGGAAGAACATATACAACTATACTAGAACAGTTCATTACATTACATATACAAGAATACGTTCATTATTGTGATATGAATCGGAGCATGACTTAAATGCCATGGCCCGAGTTGTATCCAGAGTCTCCTGAAGGGAGAGTGTGAGTTTGCGTATAGATCTATACTGGATTGACTATCCTACACCTTGCTGCTAGCTACAGCCGGACCTGCAGGTCTGTGGGTGCCAAACGTCATTCCGTTATTACGACCATTCGTAGGTCGTTGTTACCAGTCGATAGTATGGTGCAATTAGTCACATGATACCTTAATATAAATCCGATTTAAGGTAGTTAGTACAACAGTAGTTCCTATAATACAACACTACAGTAATACAATAATTTACCCATTACATATATTTAGTTATTATGTCACTTAAACTTTAATGTACAAACTATATTTTGTTAATGATAGTTACACTTGGGAAATTACACACTTTTACAACAAACGAACATACAAAGCAGTTAAGCCTTTGTATTAGGCTACTTTAAATAGAAAATATAGGTTTTTCTAATAGATTCAAACTTTTACAAACACTTACAAACATTTACATACATTTTACAAACTTACACTTGAGACATGTTCAAACGTTTTGATAACAAACACCGACACTAAAATACTTATGAACTCACCAGCTTAATGCTGATAAACTCTTTCAAAATAACTTGTATTCTCAGGTCATCAGTAGACAGGTACCGAGGCCAACTTTTGAGAATATGGAGCGCATCCAAGACTCATCTTATTATTTTTATTTACATTATATTTTTGGTGTCTATAACTATTCAGAACACGCTTGTATTAAAATTATATATTTAATGCAATGGATGATGTTGTTTGCTTATTTACATTTACTGTGTTGTGATACTTTACATGACGTCCTCCGCCCCAGAACGTTTCCGCCGTTCTTGGTTTTGGGGTGTGACACCAACTATTTCCTATTGTGAGACAGCTCTTGTATTTCCTGAAAACATAGATCCGATAGCCACTTGCTGTACACCCCCGACTTGTCCAAATCTTGAACCGAAATCCCGCATACCCGCACCGCAGATCCCTATGACCATTCTTCCGACACACATACTCCAATAGATCGATGATCTTCCAAGCAGAATACCTAGTTCTCCCTCACTTAGGGTTCGAACTACCACCCACTAGTGTTGCAACCAAACCATATTTAAAAGTGGCTCAAGCAGGTACAAAGCATCCCTGACTCTTTGAATGTATAATATACGTAAGATGATCTTCCATATAAGGACCTAGCAAACCCTAAGAGATTTTGAATCTCATATGAAGAACTTAGAAATTTCCTACCATAACCACCTTTAACATTAAGGACCTCGCAAAGATCCACCAGCAATAATTCTGATAGTCCATTCATAGCACTGATTTTCTATCCAGAAACAAATGGATTACCACTTACCTTGTCCACTATTCCCCAACCATCAATCTGGTACCTGACTTGCCTATATCAAAAGAAAATAGACCCTTGAATGTTTAAATCAAGTCAACCAATCCACAAAATCCTCTGGTGCACTCCCAAACTGCCAATCTCTCATCTACCGGTCGTAATTCTCAATCCGCTCACGACAACCGCTTCCTTCTTGAGTCCCACGACTCAACTAACACTACTACCGGGCAAGGCCCTCGAGACCTCAAATCAACTAAATCACTTAGTTATACACCATTCATCCCAATCCTATGTGGCCACTAAATCCCATCTAATCACGAAAATCATGATCAACCTGAATAACCATAACAAGTAGATCGACAGATACAGAAACCCTGCCACGAGTCATGGTTATCTGTCACACCCCGTTAAAGAGGAAACATGAAGGGTGACAGTATAAGGTATCATAACATATGGTAAATAGGATTACCAACCATAATCATTGAGCATTTTTATGTTTACATCATATTCAAAACAATATTACATTTAGTTCTATACTACATAGTCTAGTACATAAAAGGAGTAATATACATAAATCATTGTGTCATCTTAAACTAGCTCACTGACCATTTTCTGAAAAGCATGCAAAAATGAGGGTCAACTATAAAATAGTTTGCGAGTTTATAGATTTATAAAGGTAAATCATTTCAGTACGAAAATATAGAGTTGTTTAACAAAAGTTCCAACTTAAAGTGAGCGTTGAATGCCAAAGCACTTCGTTCACAACCAAGCCTAACGACCGTTCTTTCCCCCATTCCATCATGTCCATGGTTCCCATTATGTCAGATCACGAAAATATGCACTCGCTATTCTTGGCGAGTGGGAGCCGTCTACCCCAAATAGCGCTATACATAAGGCCTTCGGCTCGAATACGAGTTAATACGTTGCAGTTTGGTTCTCGGGGACTTAACATACAAAGTTCATAACAAGTTCATATCATAAAGTTCGTATCAAGAGTTCATAGCAAAAAGTTCATAACACAAGTTCATAACAAAAAGTTCTTAAAACAGTATTTTTCCAAGTTCATCAAGTTCATAAAACAATATTGTTCCAAGTTCATTAAGTTCATAAAACAAAGCTCAACAAGTTCACCAAAATAGAGTTCAACAAGTTCATAAAACAAAGTTCTACAAGTCCATAAAATAGCACAGATAGCTCGTAAAAAAGTAGCATGAATTTCACCCCAAAACATGAAAACAGTTAAAAGGAGGATGTGAATACTCACAAGGTAAAGTTCACGGTTCGTGTGTTGCGGTTTGAGGTCGTCGGGTTCGATCGCTACTAGCATCCTACGGAACAATAAGTTTCTAGTAAGTCATTGATCACTAGCCATAATCTAGTGACTACTTATTCAACTAGTGTTGTTACAAAGTATACAAAGTTCGTTCGGTTCATTATCGGTAAATATTGGATTCGCAGTGCATTGTGTTCAAAAATCCACAAAGGCATGAAGATGAACTACAAAAATTACAAAAGTATATTTTCTGGTTCTAACAGAGGGTATGGTTGTTCATAATTGCTATAGTAATTTTTGAAGGTCATTTGATATTTATTTGTAATTTAAGCCTAAATAATTTGAAAAATTATAAATAAATACTAAACAATTGTAAAAATTCCCAAATTAAATTGTACAAGTTCTATTAATGTTCCTAAAGCTGGGAAAAATATTGGTTTGTGCATTTGAATATTAAGACCCGGTTTTGTAAATTCATGCTCTAATTCAATGAAAAATTTGAATAAAATACCAAACAGTGACCAAATTGTATGAAAATTTAGGTGGCATTTTTATTTAGTACATAAATCAGTTCTAAAAGTTTTCAGATTTTTATCTTATTTTAAGTATTTATTTTGAATTTTTGGCCATTAAATCCTTATTTTTGTAGAAAAATAAAGAAATTGTTCTAGCACCTGGGGTTTTAAAGAACATCCCTTGAAAACATGAACTTACATAAAATAATTTGGCTTAAAGTTATTTCAGATCTAAATGGGGGTATTCAACCCCATGGTTATGAAATGTAGCACTAGCAAATGCATGAGTTCCAAATGCAACTGAAAGTTCAATAATTTGTGTAGAAACCTCTATAATGTTTTAGTTCACGAAATTTTAGGTATTCTGAGATAGATGTATCAAGTTGCTGAAATAATTTTCTCCGGATTTATTGTCGTGTTTAAGGGCGTTGATCATGTAATGCAAAACTAGTGGTCACAGAGAAGTGCTGTTTGAGCATCCTTTTTGTAAAAATTGTCAAAAATTAAAATTTTAATGTTTTACAGTGAGACCACTTGGATTCGAAATTTAACTCAGAGAACTACGTCTCAGAAAAAGAATATCGTGATTTGGTTGAGTAATGAGTGAGATATGGCTGTTCAAAGTTGAATAAATAATTCTCGCAGAATGCATGTTACCTTTTGTTTGATTAGAGTGCCCCTCAGGGTCATATTTTCACAAGGACAACATGCATACCCCGTTATGGTCGAAAATGAATAACCATTAACTAGATTTTACAGAAGAACAATCACTTTTTTGTGCCAGAATCCAATCCATATTTTTAGGTTTATCCAAGACCCTAACAATTGGTGTTTCATTCTTGATGTAATGAACTCCTTGGAACCTAATCTTGCACTAGGATTTGCATCACAAATCCAATTTCTATCACAATCATCGAGTGAAAACACATCCAACAGGTACTAGAAATGGTTTTAAAATAAGAAAAACTCAAACCAATAGAAGATGAAAGAGTAGAAGCAGATTTTTTTGAAGTTTTGAGAACATGCATGCTTCCCTTTGATCTTAGCTTTGGTTTGATCCTAGATTTTCACCATATTTAACACAAGCAATGTGTTTTGGTTAATATATACAAACACTAAGTGGGAAGAATAGATTCTAGCCATGGGAGGGGCATAGAATCCAAAAATATGAGAAAACATGTTAGAACTTGCATCAAAATGAAGAGATTGATGGAGAGAGTGAAGTCTCTTTCCTTGACATCGATTTTGAGTCATAAAAAACACCTAAATATCTCATTATTTTCGTGTGTTGAAGGCTGATTTTTTGTGGAAAGAGTTGAGAGAAGTAGATAGTGTTTTTAGAGAAAAGAAAGAGATAAAGTGAATTTCTCTCTCTGGATATACCATCTCTCCCGTCGTCTCTTTGGAGCTATAATCCACCAAAATTGAACACAAAACTCAAGATATGTGAGTTGACATGTGTAAAATGCAATGGGAAAATCTCTCCCAAAGACGTTTCTTCTTAGAACGGGTTTACTCTCTCAAAGGGACATGCAAAATCTGACCTCAGGATTTTGCATCATCTGAGCAAGGTATAAAGAGTGAGAAAGCGAACCTATGAACGGATTTTGGGAGAAGAGAAGGGATTAAAGAGGCTTTGAAAGTATCATTTTGAATAAATGTGGCCTCTTAATCATTTTTATAAAAATCATCTTTAATTTTTATAAATATTCCATGTATTTTTATAAACTTCCAACAATTTATTTCTTGGTTTTTTTATATTAAAGTAATTTGTTTTTAGAAATAAGCTCATAAACTTGTATTCTCTTGAATTAATTTTTAGAAATGATAACTTATGGTTAGGTTTTTATAAAATCAAATTTTATATTTCAAATAAATGAAACAAGGGTTCACATATGAATGTAGGATTAGAGAATCCTTGGATTATATTTTTGGTTCATAATTAAAATTTAATATATGGATAATATTTCCCACTTGTAATTAAATCAAATTATGATTTAAGAAATTTGTGTTGATAAGTACTTAAACTATGTAAGCACTTCACAAGTTCTGATTAAGAAGTTAGGGTATTTTACTTACCCGAGAGGTTTGATCTTTCGAACATGATTTTGTGTTTAGTTTTAACATTGAGCTTTGGCACTTTATAACCTAGTTGGTGTACGCTTATCAATGTGACGGCTTTTCATAGGTTCAGCTACACTAATTGTTCGGAGGGATCTATTAAGTCGTGACCTAGGTCATCTTGTGGCATCTAGAACCAAGTTATACGTACGCATGAAAATGACAAGGTTCTAGATAAGTCCTAACTTGAGTTCTGAAGGTTGTCACATTATCCAACCATGCTATCTAGCCTCAACCAGCTCCTTAGAATCCTTGTGAGTTCCCTCGATTCGAGCATAGATCCTGTGCTTCAAGTATTATGGGCCCAATACGACATTACACACATATCTATACTTTTCTCAAGAATCGTCCTGAATCTTTTAAGTCACCCCCTCATAATGGTACTCCAAAATCCCCTAAACGGAGTTCTAGCCATGCTAAGGTACTTCCTAGGCTCTCCTAGGATTCCCACCCCATCCTACTATCAACTGCTAAAAAATCCCTATTAATATCAGCTAACCACTTCATGAATATAGGTACATGCAACAAAACTTAAATAATTGTTGACTAAAAGACCCAACCCCACAACAGTTAGACTCAAACAAGAGTTACAAAATAAGGACGAATCAATTATTCGAAAAATATATAATCGTTGCAGCATGTAACTTAATATATTCGTGTTATAGTTAATTCGTATCAATATGAGTCCCACAAAGCAAACAACATTCAAGCAGTGAAAGCAACTGACACTAAGATATCATTAGAATTAGGCACATCCTTACATGCAATTCATGACCACTAGGCCTAAGTTTCTAGGATACACATATATCCTATATCTACTCTCTTAATAGTGGCTAATCATCCCCCATGCTGGTCTGCTATAACTGTAGTCACTCATAGAACTTCCTGTTAGATTAATGTCTAAGTCCATAACTATATTTGGTATGTACTTGACCCGACCAGGCATGGTCCATTTGGGTTGCACTTCACCGACACAATTTATATGGATAGTATTTTGAGGATAGTATATTTATGATTTATATTAATATATTATAAGTTCTAATATATTAATATGGAATCATATTATTTAATTAGTTTTGATCAAGACTTAATTTAGAATTAATTAAGTGATCAAAATGAACTAATTAAATATGCACTTTTATATATATGGAATGGGCCAAGTTCATTTAGGTTGGGCTAAGCTTTCATGGACAGTTCACGGAGTGTTTAACCCATGGATCATATGAAATGAAAGGTCATGGGTTTAACCCTAGTCTCCATACTATATAAAGATGTCCTTGGTTGGTGAAATAGGCACTAGTGTGGATACACTAAGAGGGCTAGCCGATTTCTCTAGAGAGAACCAAGTATCCATATTCTCTAAAGTCTTCCAAGGTGTTTTGGTGATTTGTTATTCCATTTGAGGCTTCCACACTATTGGGGCTAAGCTCTTAAAGCTTGAAGACATCAAGCTACATCAAAAGGTATGTCATCTAACTAGTACTTTGTAGTATAAGAACTTCATAATATGCTAGTTAGGATTTAAGCCTTGGAAAGTTCTTATTTGCATGTATAATAGAGAAAACATACATGTACACCATAGGAGTGTTAGAATGCTCAAAACCCATCAGTGGTATCAGAGCACAGGCTTGTTTTCAATTATACTTGATGCAAATTGCTGAAAAATGCTGAAAAAGTCGAATATCGGGCATTCTGGGCACTGGACTCGCCGAGTCCACTGATGAACTCGTCGAGTCCATGAGTAAAATCATCCTACTCGTCGAGTAGGTTCATGCACTCGACGAGTAGGAGCCCCAGACAGCATATATTTGACTTTTTTGGCAAGAAATGGACTAGGAACATTACCTTAAGCTGTTTTTGGACTTATAAACTTATTTTTGATGTGGTAATGTTCATACTAATCCAATTTCAAAGATAATTATCAATAGATTCATGTTTTGTATTAGTTTAAGTGTTATTCTAATTACATGAGAAAATTTTGATTGAATTATCTTGTTCATATGAGTTGCTTAGATTAATAGATAAGTTAATTGAATAGTTGTTTTCAATCCATTTTAATCTAAGAGATGATTCTAAAATGTGTTTGTGTAACTTGTCCTCAAGTTACATGAAAGGTCACATTTAAGTTTCATAAAACTCATAAAAGTTGGCAATGGTTACAAAAATGAAGAGTCTTGTCTCATTGAATGGTTTTATGACTCCATAACTTGTCCTCAAATTATGGAAGTTCAAGAGTCACTTCATTAAGTAATAAAATGTGTAACCTTAATAAATTTCATAAGTTATAAAATAAAGAAAATTTAATTCTTTTATTAGTTGAAAGTCTTCCATAACTTGTCCTCAAGTTATGGAACTTGAAGAGTTTTTTAATTAAAACTACTTTAAACACATAAGTTATGGAATAAGAAAAGTTCTGAAAGTTACAAAACTTGCCCTCAAGTTTTGGAATTTGAAAAGTTTTCTCTTATGAATACTTTAATTCCATGTTTAGCCCTTAGAATTTTAAAATTTAAAATTCAACCCTTATGCTTTATAATATTATAAGTTAATAATATTTATATATCTGTATAAGAGTAAAGTCAGACTTACCGTTAGTTGGCCTCATTCACGAAGCCGGTCTATAAGGGGGGGGGGGGTATAAGGTTACTGCCTATAAAATG
Organism: Lactuca serriola; assembly: GCF_051521515.1. Classification (NCBI taxonomy): domain Eukaryota; kingdom Viridiplantae; phylum Streptophyta; class Magnoliopsida; order Asterales; family Asteraceae; genus Lactuca; species Lactuca serriola. The sequence goes on from NC_136410.1 coordinate 232,268,852, forward strand.
ACAGTTTAATGGGTGTCCACTCTCACCCACCGCTTCCTTGACTGGTGGAGGGTCGTTAGCCGAACGGGTAGGACAAAGACTATAAATTCTCCCTTCATTAAAAGTATTAGAGATAAATACTAAGTAACTAAACCTTTTATAAATACCCAATCTTAGTTACTTAGGAAAATGTGAATAAGGTGCTAATCCATGAAATTACACTTTGCACTTTGTTTAAGTCGGTTAGTGGAGCGTGTGTGGTTAACCGGCACACTAACTCGTATTTAACAAGGTAGGCAAAGGGTAACTTAATGTTTATCATAGTATCGATGGAGCGTGTGTGGTTAACCAGCACATCGATTGAGGGGTAATCACTTAAGGGTACCAAGTAATTTGCATGATTACTTCACACCTTGTTTTGTGATCCTCGTCATCCCAGACACAAAACCTGAAGGGTACACTCAAGATTGAAACATGCCATTGAAAGTTCAATGAATCTCAAAGATCTAGAAGTTTCAAATCCAATTAAAACCTAATAAATTATTTCGTTTTTCATGGTGGAAATTGGTGAATCGTCATTCACCTACCTTCAAATATTCTATAGCTTGGATTACGGCATCCCTCTTCCAACTTATAAAATAGTTTGTTGGGTCCTAGCCTTAATATTTCATATTGGGTGTTATATTAAGGACTTTAAATCAACTATCTTGAATATCTCCCAAAAGATGTCTAGTTCAGACATCTATGATATTCCCAAATGTCTTGGAACTTCACTTCTTCCACCTCCTCCAATTATTCTCCCTAACCCACAAGTTCAAGGTCACTCAAACCCTATTGGAAAGTCAAGGTCTAGGTGTGATCACATCTTGGAGATGAAGTCACATACTGACAAGCCGGGAGAGTTGGGTGTCAAAGTCTTGAGAAAGTTAGTGGTTCAATCACTTTCTAAGTCACGTAGTGAGTTCCTTTAGGACTCCTATGAAATAGACTATGACAAGACCGTTAATGATCTTATCTATTTGCTTGGTGCTGCTAAATCAAAAATGCTTTAGTGTACTAGTAAAGCAAATTTGATTAGGAGATCAACTTCCCAAAACTTTATGGACAGGGATAATAGTGACACAGGAAATCCAGAAATGCATTCTCTTCCCAATGGAAAGGGATTGGCCATAGTCAACTTGGTTGACCAAATGGTAAAGAGAAAGGCTAAGTCTGAGATAGTCCCATGTACACCTAAGGGTCCATATGTTTCTATTGCCAAAGGAAGGGGCTTTGGTTATGAAGCTGCCAAACTTACCTAAGGATGATAAAGTCAATAAGTTCGACTTCATTTCAGGTAAAGTCCTTTGTCTAACTCTATTAAGTTCCTACTTGGAGATTCTTATTACATGATGTGGATGGATCACATGTTGATGATTTAAGAATCAAAGAAAGCAAAAGAATCTTAAAGGAAGTATATGCTGATTCTGTTCACAAAGATGGATTTCAATCGTATGGTTCGGTGATTGGAATTTTGAGCACGTGCTTAAGAGTTATGATAGATTGCTTAGGAATAGATGACAAGAAGTTTTCATATACATCTGCATTGTAAGGATTAGTTTTTCCGCAAAGTTTTAAAATAAAAGAAAAGTTTTTAATTTTATTTATTTTAGAATATCCTTACAATGGCATTTGGGAAAAAGATGTTGTTTATATGATTCCATTGATAGCAATATTGGAAATATGAATTTGATTCTTTCATTTGTGGTAGTGTCTAAATTTACCAAATAAGGAAAGATTCTCATCACCCAAGTTTTAGTTGGTTAGAAACTTGGAATCATGCAAGTTGTATAGTATGATGAATGAGAACTTTCAAGTATTGGAAAATTAAGACTAATTACTTGTTCACATGGATGTGTGAGTCAAGTGAAGGACTAAGGGATCGAGTGCACATTCTTGTGCACTGATTAAGTCCACCACAAAAGATCGATAAGACTATTCGTCATAGTTTACTAAAGCTCAGTAAATATGATTATACTTACAAGCTTAAGTGTAATTCTGAGACATTGGAAAAGGTTCCAATGTTAGGCAGAGCGAATAAGAAGAATCAACTTAGGCAGAAAGATAAAAGTTTCTCAAATCTGAAAAGATGGGAGAGTACTTTAGTATCAGTTTTGTGATCATCTTAATGATTAAGAAACCATATCACAATTAGTTCTCTAAGGAAATATTAGTGCATTCTTATGACTAAGAAGAGGAACTTGAATTTTTGAAATGGTTAAATCAAGAAGATGAGTCATACTTCGTTCCAATACAAGTCTTAGAGTAATACTCCAAGATTGTAATTTGAGTGACATGTCTTAAAGAAGGTTTAAAACACTTGTCAAATGTAAGAGTAAAAGTTTTCTACTCTTGTACATTTGAAATTGGTAAGTTGTGATGTTTTGGATAAAACAAAGACAAACTTAGGCCAATTGTGTGAAGTGTTTGTCTTGATTAGAATCCACACTATCTCTTGAATATCTGACAAGAAAGTCTTATATGTCAAGAGGATAGTGGGAGTCTTAAAGGTCATGGAAGTCTCAAGAACTAACCAAGAATAAAACCTGAAGTTCTTCACTAGCACACGATTTGAGGTTTATAACCGATCGTGTTGACATATTCTGTGCCCATTCCAGTTAAAGTTAGCTTTGCATATGAGTTCTTAGAGTTCTCAAATTGTTGCACAACAACTTGGAAGCAATGGCAGTCCCTTGAACTGCTAGGTGGCAAGAAATTAAGATTGTGTTCAGTCCATATGAGTTTGGATTTGTCATTATCGTTGTCTTGTGACTATGGTTTTGACAATTCACATGGATAAGAACACATACACTATTAAATCTAAGTGTCATAAGGTTTCTCTCCGATTCATGAAAATGATGGTGAGGAAACACTTTCACTAAGTAGATTTTAGCTAGATAGCAATTGTGATATTTGCATTCTCAAAGTCGTTAGTGGAGCGTGTGTGGTTAACCGGCACACTAACATGGACTTGTTAGAAGTGGCAAAAAGGTCTAACCATTATGATTACGACATCCCTCTTCATAATTGTTTAGACACACAAGTGTGCTATCTAAGGGAAGGTGTATGATTTTGATAAAGTTTTATCAAAACAATCTAGTATCAGAAATTTGAACTTTGGTAAGAAAGTCAGCTGATTTCTGAGTACATGGCAAAGCTAGTGGGAGCATAAGTGTTATGTTAATAATCATCATGTTAGTGGGAGCATAATAATTATGATAAGTATTGCAAGTTAGCAATGTTAATTACAGAAAACAAAAGGTTTCAATTGGGAAAAAGTTGTTTTGTTATAATTAAGGGAGAGGAAATTATACTTCATCTCAAATCTAAAAGCTTAGATTGAGGTTTTAATTGTATTTAGTCAAGAATATATATGAATGTTATGTTGGAATGGCTCAACATAAGAAAATTCTATATATGGGTCCATTATTTGCGTTCTAAAATTCGATTATGATTACGGCATCCCTTTTCATAATCTTAATTATGAGAACTTGGCAAATAGAAATGGAAATATTATAGCAAAAGAATTGTTTAGTCTTTATGTGAGACATCATGAATCGTGTCCCATATGCTTCGGATATAGGATCGATTACATGTGCTATATTCATCCTTTCTAAAAATTTTCCAAATGCCTGGGGCATTAAGAAGGGAAAAGGTCTAGAATTGGATGTGACTAAAAGGATTAAGCAATTGTTGAGGACAATCTAAGGTTTAACAAGGATTGGTTTCTCAAGGACAGTTGGAAGTATAGTGTTGACTTTGGAAGGACCATATTGACATAGTCTGAAAAGAGGCAACTCTTGTTCATAAGTGATAGTCAAAATGGAATATGGAAATGGTTGAAAGTTAGAAAGTATTCAATCTGTAAGATTAGGAAACTTAATGCAAGAAGGATGTTTCCAAGGAGTTGATCTCCTCTGGAATACTCTGTAATGATTTTTGCCAAGCCTTTGTGAATTTGTGCATAATCATTACAAGAGGATCAATGCATATAAGTTTAGAATCTAACAGATTTTAGTAAATGGCATGAATTTGGAATTCTTTTATTTGCAGTAAGGAATTGGGACCGTGAAATGAGAATCATTGAAGTTATGTTCAACTGGTCTGTTTCGCAAAGTAAAGATCGTAGACAAACATAGTGTGCACACTTAGTGTGTGGCATGACTAGTGTTTAGAAAACATAGTTTAAATGCTTGGAGCATGGTATAACTAGTGTTTTAATTCAAGTATAAAGTTGATAAAACCGAAACAATGAGTAATGAGTAATCAGTATGGTGATAAATAAAAGTGTTTATTTATATTCATAGGGTTTGATACCATATTTGATTCATTTATTCTTGTGTTTCACTTTGCATGTTTTGACTTCCAGAATAAACTAGGTTATTCTTCTGGAATGACTAAGTTATTCAAATAATCCACAGTCGGTCATATATTGGAAGTAGATATGAATCAAGACTGTCATGGGTTGGCTTGTAGAGGTCCAAGTTGGTGGACGAAGTTGTGCTACAACACTCATGAGTGCTCATAAGTTCTGAGTATTGGATTCAACCCGCGCTCATTGGAATCACTTCATGGATTTTATCACGAGTGATCATGAGACGATAATATCTTATATTCTTCAAACCTAGCGATATGAGTTGTTACTATGAGTTGGTTGTAGATTGATTGCACGAAAATGCATTCGGTAACTCGGTGTTATAAAACGTGCCTTTGTGTATGATTCAACAAGTAGTAGAACAAGCCATATGAGTCGAAGTTTATCCATTGCTTTTACCTTCGGGATAAAAGCGATATTTGTGGGCCCCTCGATGATTTAATGATGACACATGTGAGTGCTTGGCCAAGCCAGACTGATTTGATTTGTTCAATCAGTCAGTCGTCATGAATCGGAAATCGGGAAACAACAAATGGACAGAGAGAATGATTATAATCCATGCTCAGCCCATATGATATCTAGAATGGAGGAATATATGATCCCTTATCTAATGGACAAGTTTGTTGACAAAGATCAGAGTTCGGTAGCGGCTTTAAGAGCTACGATTGCCAGTTAGGTTTTGAAGTCATACTCAATAGTAGTTTTAGACTTATCCAAGTGGGAGACTGTTGGATTAATGTCTAAGTCCATAACTATATTTGGTATGTACTTGACCCGACCTGGCATGGTCCATTTGGGTTGCACTTCACAGACACAATTTATATGGATAGTCTTTTGAGAATAGTATATTTATGATTTATATTAATATATTATAAGTTCTAATATATTAATATGGAATCATATTATTTAATTAGTTTTGATCAAGACTTAATTTAGAATTAATTAAGTGATCAAAATGAACTAATTAAATATGGACTCTTATATATATGGAATGGGCCAAGTTCATTTAGGTTGGGCTAAGCTTTCATGGATAGTCCATGGAGTGTTTAACCCATGGATCATATGAAATGAAAGGTCATGGGTTTAACCCTAGTCTCCATATTATATAAAGTTGTCCTTGGTTGGTGAAATAGACACTAGTGTGGATACACTAAGAGGGCTAGCCGATTTCTCTAGAGAGAACCAAGTACCCATATTCTCTAAAGTCTTCCAAGGTGTTTTGGTGATTTGTGATTCCATTTGAGGCTTCCACACTATTGGGGCTAAGCTCTTAAAGCTTGAAGACATCAAGCTACATCAAAAGGTATGTTATCTAACTGGTACTTTGTAGTATAAGAACTTCATAATATGCTAGTTAGGATTTAAGCATTGGAAAGTTCTTATTTGCATGTATAATAGAGAAAACATAGATCCAAGGTTTATAGGGTTGCATGTACACCATAGGAGTGTTAGAATGCTCAAAACCCATCACTTCCACCAACCATGTAGGCACTCACGTGTGCTAATCATACATAGTGCTAGATTCTATAGAGAGTCGAATATTTGATTCTACTCTAAGCCCACAACAAGATGAGGAATAGGAAATAAAGCTAAATCAAACATTCTCAGGCTATAAATTCTAAGTTATGTATAAGTATGATTCACACACTAAGCAACTATAGTAATGATGTAAATTCTATCTAACATACAAGAGATTCTTCTAGGCTATGAGGCATCATAACTCAAGCAATTCTAACATGCAATTTCTGAAGATCATTAGCCTATAAGCTAGCATGTACTTCTATCAAAATTATCATAAATAAATAATAGTGTGGGTATATAGGAGTACTTTCTTGCTCCGGCTGATCGTACACATCTCATCCTTCTTTGGTTACCTTTGTAAAGAATTTTGGAAAACAATTTGAAACCAATTTCAATAAATTTTAAAACGTTTATAGATCCTTAACTTGAGATTGGATTCACACGAATGCTCATCCAATTCACTCAAACGAGGGCTCCGGTACTAGCTTGTAACATCCCAAAAACTAGAGTAAAATTTTCATTTTTCAAAACCAACCCAATGACCATGATTGTTAAACATTGTTTCAAATGTTATAGTCAATAATCAGAGTATCCTAAAATCCAAATAACAAAAAATCCAAAGGATGTGCACGATTACTCCTTCACCTTGCCGTAATCATCTAATGAACCTGAAAGCATAACATACAACTGTAAGCACGAAGCTTAGTGAGTTCCCCTAAAATACCACCACAAAAACATATAACAACATGCCTATTGTGTCCACAACTAACATATCAAATTACTCCTGAGCCTACAACATGAGTCTGGCTTTCCCTTTCGGCCCCTAACTCATGGCTGGCTTGCTCCCGAGCCCACATCATAAGTCTCGCTTGCCTTACTGGCCCACAACTTATGTTTGTCTTGCTCCCGATCCCACAACATAAGTTTGTCTTGCCTTACTGGCCTAAAGCTTATGTCTTCCTTCCTCCCAGGTTTGTTGGCTTTCGCACAGAGCATGATTGCCTCAAATTGACCGTACCATGTCGATATATACATAACAAATAACATGTATCCAATAAACTGATAATCATCTAACCAGTTAGACAAACAGGCAGATCTACATATCACTATCACATAGCAATATCCTATATACAATGACACATATCTAATATATCACTACAACATAGCAACATACTCTATACCAGGATATATAACCTAATGGGCCAGCATTGGTGCCCTCGACACACGAGTACGGTGAGGAAAACTCACATCTCAGACCAAACAGATAGCTGAATAGGTCTCTACTCCGAATCTCATTTCTAGCTGTCACCTATTCATCAAATAGTGACCAATCTCAAATACAACTCAAAATACCTGAAATACCCTTAGGTCAAACTTGGTCATGCTTGGGGTAATTCATACTCATGTTGGTCAAAGTAAACTACAGTAGGTTGCCATGCTGTGACTATCCTTGGCAATGCCGTAGGTATTAAACGAGAAAACAAATAGGCATCGACCCAGTTGCCACACTGTGCGGTGTGGTGTGGGCAACTTAAACCATTAAGTCACTTTCCTTTCCAACTTCAAGGGCTCTAAAACTCAGATCTGGTCCTTTCTAAGGTCCAAGTGGATAAAGTTTCCAACTTTATCCCTTTAGACCCTCCAAGAGATAGAGAACTCACTCCTAGGTCTAAGTAGCATGGCTTAATCAATAAGCACTTAACCTAGAAGATCTATTGACCAACAACTCAAGAATGGTTTCTAGCACAATTTCCATCATAAAAATTCGTGCTTTTAATGCATTCATGTCCAATGTATCCCTTGAACTCTTTCTAGGTCAAAACAAGCGCAGAAGGGCCAAGATTCCATGCATGGCCTCAAAACTCAATTCTACTTCAGACCCAAAGAGCTAAAAACTCCAAATGTCTTTTGGATTCATAAAGTTGCAAACTTTATTAGATCCCTCCCTCCAAAATCTACAAGATATGAAGAAAATGGACAAAAATCTAAGACCTACCAACTTAACAAGGAAAATATTGAGTCTTGAACACTCACCCAAGTGCAGAGGATGTTCTAGAAGATGCATATGTTGTTTACAAGGTGATAAACCACACCAATGACTTCTTTCTCCTTCAAAGAATATGAATAAAGCACTAAAAATGAACTTTCAAGAGTGATGAAGGCTAAGGTTTCAAGATGGGGAGATAACCTAGAGAGGGATTTAAGGCGTTTATATATAAGGGAAACCCTCAAAATCTCGGATTAGAGTTGTAGCGGCTACCACGACGTGGCCTCCTGATGTCACGTTGTGGCACGTCCCAAGACACGCCTTCATTAAATTTTATGCAACGCCATGGGTGGGCACCATGCCCCACATCGTGGTTCAGCATTTCCCCTAAAGCCTTATTCTGATTTCTTATGTATTTCCCAATCCTCTTGGGTCACAGGTGTTACTATAGTAATACATTTTATTAAAATATTTTTTATATTCACATGTAAATATAACACATAAACTTAAAATATTCATATGTGAATAAACTATAAAAAAATAGATAGAATAACATACTTGTTTGTTTGGAAAGTCGCATCAAACGAGATAAAATCACCAAATTCAGCATAATATATCTTCTCCCTTTCATCGGCCCAAAACATAGCATCCAAAACATCATCTTCACAATTAAACTCAAATGTTTAATTTGGGCAATGAGCTCGACGGTCATTCATTGTGTTTACTATAATCCAAGCATCTTTATAACCTATAACCATATTGATATCTCTCCTTAAATTTTTATAGTCAACTACTTTGGCTTTACAAACTCATAGCCACCTCTCAAACTAGAGTTCAACTTATGAGGCATAATTGGGCCAATTTGTTTGTCGAAAAGCACACTATAAACTCTTTTTCTAAATATGACATTTGCATCCCTTTTTTTTAAATTGTATCTCTGCTCAAGTTGAGGGTTGTTAGGTTCATTAAACATAAAAATTTTATAATCTAGAGTTCCATACACAAATTCAAATATAATATTTTGTTGACAACCAATAAATCTGACATTTGAATTTTGTTTCCTCCTAAAACCAATTATACGAAATGTATCACAAGATTTTTTTTCATATTTGCCACCACGATTGCATATAATGTTAGAAATGAATTGGGCAGAATAACAACAATATATATAAAGTTGGATAGATTTAAGGACTGTGTTTATCCAACACTTTCCGAAATCTCTAATTCGTCCCTTTTTCCTGGGGTACACAAATTTAAAAGTGGGATAATCCAAGAATGAACCAATCTGAATTACAAGTCTAATTCAAATTGTGAAACGCATAATACCTATTAACATGTTCTTGTGAGATAGAAAAATCTTAAAAACATATTTTGAGAGTATATGGTTTATAACCTTTTTTCTAGAACATGAAGAATGCTCTTATACCATAGGGAAAAGTTGTTATAGTGGTTACCTCTAGATTTGGCACCAAAACTAATAGTTATGAGACATAAGTAATGCTTGCGCCATCATGTACCATGTTGTGCCTAACACCCAAATGTCGCGACTTTCCATTATACACTTGACTATATGCTTTTGCCAAGGTGGCAACACTATCACAGTGTATAGAGATATGTGAAATAGGCTTTGGCCACAAAGGAATTTCATTGATCAAATTCCTTAACCATTCTGCTTCTCTTCAAGCAACTACAAAGGCTACAAATTCAGATTCCATACTTAAATTTGTTATGCATGTTTGTTTCTTATAAGTCCATGAAATGACACCTCCACCAAGAAGAAACACCCAACCAATTGTAGAAGAGTGGTCCTCAACATTAATAATGTCACACCCCAAAACCAAGAACGGCGGAAACGTTCCGGGGTGGAGGACGTCATGTACAGTATCACAACAGTGTAAAGTACTAAACAAGCAACAACATCATCCATTGCATTAAAAGTAAAGTTTTAATACATGTGTGTTCTTTCAATGTAATAAGACACCAAAATATACAATCAAAATAAAAGACGAGTCTTGTCTCTGCTCCGTCTTCTCAAAAACCTGTCCATCGTACCTTTCTACTGGTGACCTGAGAATACAAGTTATTTTGAAATCGAGTATCAGCCTAAAGCTGGTGAATTCATAAGTATTTAAGTGTTGTTGTCTTGTTTCGGTAGGTTGTTATGTATGCTATGTAAATCTTTGAATGAAATAGTTGATATAAGTATGAAAACCCTAGAAAATCCCTTATTTCCTACTAGTATGAAATGTAGTCTTCCTAGTATGAATTGTAGTCTTCTACCAAGACCCGAATGTTCTGTTATAAAAATGATAGTTTTTCCTTCCTTTTTGACTATTACTAATAGTACTTAGTCTAACTCATCGTTTATGTGAATGTATCACAAAATAAAGTAATAGGAATATTGTAATCATGTAATTGTTATCCTTTTTGTATTAGGATTAACACGACATCGCGGAAAACGAAATGTATAACCTTTGAACATCCGTAGATTGTTCAATTGTCCTATGTAGCTGCAATAGGTGGGAGGAAGGGTTAGTCCCGTAAAGATACTCCTAATATAAGTAATAACCATAGGCATCCGTAGATGTTCATCTCCCATTTTTGCTAACAGCTGGGATTCGGAATGGTTAGTCCCCTCTAGAAATCCCGTTGAACTGGGATAGGCAGGACAATTTACACAGAGGTACTAATAAATCATCCTCATGAATCGAGATACAAGTATTCATGTAAGAGTATACAGGTAAATGTATCTATGTAAAGGTACTCATGTAAGCGTCTCTATGCAAACGTATTCATGTATCATGTAAGCATATGTAAACATACTCATGTATCATGTAATCATATGTAAACGTACTCATGTATCATGTAATTTATAGTATAGACTCATGAATGAACTGAAACTGGTGTAATTCCTTGTAATAGGATTAATGTTGTGTATCTTCTAACTATCCCTATGATAGTTAACTGGAAGGTAATTGGTTGTCCAAGAAGGTTTATACACCCTTGCTACACAAGAGTGTGGGAACTGAATGAAGGATGAAAACTATAACATCAATACATATATAAGAACATAAGTGTATAGACATAGTTTTGTTCAAGAAGGTAAAAATGGTTTTCTAAGATATCTATGAGTTTGGAACAATAATTAACAATGACTTGATGTCATTTTAATAAACATTTCAAATGTAATACTTTTTCTACCAAGGTATTTTTAAGATAGAAAACCATTTCATGCATCACATTTTGAAGTATGTGAAATCTACTGGATGAAAACACAGTTATAAATATCTATGATTGATTTAAGAACATGCTGTTTTCTACTTGTATTCCCCCCCCCCTATTTGAAGCATTTAAAATCATTTAAACATTGATTAAGGGGTATGAACTCACCTGTTGTGAGTGGTTCGAACGGTTATGCGTGTAGGGATGAGAAGTTCCACGAATGAAGTCCCGAGACACAATAAGTCCTAAATGACATATAAGGACACATATTGACATGAATATAGTGTTTATAACATCTATATGAAAGGAAACGCCTTCCGGGACTAGGAAACACCTTGACCAAGTGTTGGAATCACATGTGATTCAACATAGGATGGTATAAAGGCACTCACATGAGTTTACTACCATGAGTTCACGTCCCAAGGGAGTTTACGGCTGTAAACTCATGGCTACTCATGTGGGAATGCAAGTTTGAAGGCCAGGGAATGATTTAGGGACATTAGCTCTAACCTAGGATGAAAAAGACCACAATCTTTGGAGTTTTTGAGGAGTTCAAGGCCCTAATGAGCTTACTACTATAAACTCATGGCCATTTATGTTTATGAGGATCCTAAAGGTCATAAGGAAGCATTCTAACTTCAAGCCTAAGCCTTAGGAAGTGTTTGTGGCATCAAAACACCCCTTACTTGAGTTTACGGCCCAAGGACCATTTGGTCATGTGTTTGCCGCCGTAAACACTTATGTGTGTTGCTATTTTAATTGTTTTGGATCCTAGACACGTCAAGGTAAGGTGCTATGCTAGTCTCTTGGCTTAATGAAGGCATTTAGGGCATTTAGGCAACCTAAAATGGAGTTCACGGCCCAAGAACATCCTTGGCCGTGAACTCACTTTTAGCCTTTGGTTCTTAATGCTTTTGATGTCTAAACAAGTTATGGGTAGTCTCTAGGTGCAGTTCTATGGTTTGGAGGGACATTGGGCACACTTTGGCCCTTATAAAAGAGTTTACTCTCCAAGATGTTCTTGGGCGGTAAACTCCCAAATCTTGCTGTTTTGTTATGAAATCTATCTTATTAAGCACATTATAAGCCATATAATACAACTAGAGAGAGGTACTCACGATTTGGGATGAAAACCCAAAGATTCGTGAGATAGAAAATGGCTTTTCTCTAGTTGGAAATGTAACTAATGAATGAATATGGCTCAGATTTCTATATATTGTTCTGGGATTTTTGGCAGAAAATATTTTATTCACGAAATGAACTCTAATATCATAGAGTTTTGGAATAACAGAGTTGCACAAAACCCTAGTGCATCCACTCTCCTGATATCTCCTTAAGTGTAAATCCTGAAATACTCAAACTTATACCCAAAAGTATGGAATTTCATTGTAACTGTTCTAACTTCTATTGACTTGATATGGTTTGTTCAGAATGGAAATTTCAGTTTGTCACATCATCCCCCTGTTAGAGGGAATTTCGTCCCGAAATTAGAATCTATGTAAGGAAGTAGGTAGAAGTGATCGAGGCGTTAGGTGAACTTCCTAATCTATTGGTTCCCGCGCTCCCAAGTGAAATCGGGTCCTCGATTGGTATTCCAATGAACCTTCACTAACGGGCGACGGCGTTGCTTCGTCCGCTTGACCACTCGGTCGAGGGTCACTACGGTTCTAATACGAAGGCGAGGATCTCGTTATTCTCGATCTCGTCGAGAGGGCTTACGAGAGTCCTAACACAAAGGTATGTTTTCAAGATCGAGATGCGAAGAGTAAAATGTACGTTACTGAGTTCGCGGAGTAGGTCTACTTTGTGAGATACAGGACCGATTCTAGAAAGAATCTCGGAGGTCCTAACTATATTGGATTTAGATTTCCACGCTTTACGAAGCATATTAAGCCATTCCCAGAGTGAGGTTTCCTAAAGAATTTGGTCTCTCACTTGGAATTCCAAAGGTTCTTTCTCTTGCTTAACTTCCCAGTCAAGGGCCACCCCTTGCTGGGTCAAAGTCGAAAGGGTTTCTGTAATTTGCGAGGAGTTCTGAATGGACTATGATAGTAGGTCTGTAAGACCTAGAATTTGGCGAATTTTCTGTCGATGACTACGATGCCAACAAATTCCCAACGGTTTTGGATAATTTGCCAGAGTACTCAAGAATTTCCACATCATTAATAGTGTGTCTTAGGAAATTTGACTCTTTAATTCCAAAACTCATGTTCAGAGAACTTTGCGAAAAGTCTCTCCGAGGGTAATGTTTCCATGGGTTCTTTCTTACTACGAGGGTAGATAAGTAAGTCATTACATGGAGAAATGACGAATTGATCCCAATAAGAAAGACGTACCCCACTCATTTAGCTCATGAATACTATGGGCGTATTGGTTCTATCCGAGGGGTATCACTACGGACTCGAAGTGTCCGCATCGAGTTCGGAGGGTAGTCTTAAGGACATCCTTCCCTAACACTCGAACTAGTGATATTCGGATCTCAGGTCCATTTCTGAAAGTAACTCTTTCCCTGCGTTTGCTCAATCAACTCATCTATGCGAGGCAGAGATAACGATTCCTAAAGGAAATATTAATGGACTCCCCGATCGTTGAGGTACATATGATGCACTCCGTCGACTTTTGGAAGAATAAGACCGAAGTTCTCAAGGGTGAGAAGCCTAGTCTTCCAATTCTATTGCTGAGTAGTTCGCTGAGTTTTCCGAGTTGTTCTTGTATCTCTGTAGGTGTTTAGACTGTAAGGCGATCCGGTTATAAGAGTCATACTGGGTTCTAAGTTTGTTCACATGCCAAATGCAATTACTCGTAGTCTTGGGCAGTCCCCGTCCTGAAGTTCATATTAGAATTCATACATTTTTCAACGATCACAATCTCGTGTATACGAGTCGTATATAATTAAGATTGAAAAGGTAGTCGAATAACTAATTCTTCTTTAAGCTCACATCCCATCGAGGGAAAAGAATTTAAAGTGGAATCATCAATTCTAAACTTGTAGAACCTTGATTATATAATACTCTCATGTATACATTCTTCAGTGATAGCTCGACCGTATGAATCTTTGGATTGAACTTGACGTACTGTACGAGTGATACTGTGGGGATTCCTTCGGAAAGGAAAAGAACTATAAGGTATTCCATGCATGAGTACTTCGGTGTTTTGATATGACGGCTTCGCTAAAACACGATTACTGAGAAAGAGATGTACGTATGAAGCTGGTATTGCGAGGATCAAATTTACTCAAATCGTATGATAAAGTCAGAATCATATGGGAACTAAAGACATTAGATTTGAACATAAGGCGTTAAATACAAAACACAACAGTGCAACCTTTAACAGAGTTATTGTACTTAAGATTTACTACAAGACTATTGCTGCGAACTAGGTATACTACAAAAGAAAAGTATACGTAGCACTAGCATCCCTTAACGGACAGGATCTCGCCAAAAGGTAAGACTCTAGTTGCACTAGTTTTGGATAGTTTATACGTCTGTTACAACGAAATGCCTAAATTACATTAACGTGGGTCCAGAGTAGTCTCTCCTGCGGCGGTGGTCGGTAGCATACTTCCGCCTGTGCTAGCATTTGCTGCCTCTGGGCAGTTCGTTTTGTAGTGACCTACCTTACCACAACCGTAGCAAGCCTGGTTCACACCGGTGTTGGGCACTTGATTGATTGACCTTGTTAGGCTCTTGCAGTAACGTAGGGTGTGCCCCTTTCTGTTGCAGTTTGAGCACTGCATCTCCCGACAAGGTCCATGGTGGTGGTAATTGCATTGGATGCATTTTGGGAGATTTCCAGCATATTGTCTGGTTGGGTTAAGCACAATTGGGATGCCCGAAGGGATGGTAGTAGGAGGTACCGAGGTTGTGGCTATGAAGGTTGTTACTGGTTGTTGTTTCATGTTCGCCCTTCGAAGCGATTTGTCCTTAGATTTAGCCCAAGACTTCCGTTTGTTACTCTTGGTCTCGGAACTTGGGGTGTCCTGGTAGTTTGCTGCTCGTTGAGGTGTTTGATTGTTACTCGGATTGGAATTTATGTTAACAATCCCGCCAACATTTGTGTTGTTAGCGTTCAGGTGGGTCAGAATAGCTGACACGGCAGCCTAAACTGCAGCTTGAAAGGTAGCTGCATCAATCTGAAGAGTTGGTGTTTGGTTGAGGGGTTGATCGTTTTTCTTTGGCGACATGATTCTGTTACACGGAAAGAGAAATGAATTTGTGAGCGAGAATGGTTGAACCTAGACGTAGTTCGATCGCTCATGTAAAGAATAGAAGTGTGTTCTCTAAGGTTTGACCCACATCCCTATGATGCAGTCCTAGTACGGATTGGAAGTATGTTCACGAAGGTTTGACCTACATCCCTATGATGCAGTCCTAGCAAAGATTGGAAGTAAGTTCGTACAATGGTCTCAAGATGTTTGTCGTTCTAGCCGAGGTATCGTTGGTTGGTGAATAACATGATCCAACCATTAAAAGAGACTTGGAAATGTCTCCGGAGTTAAATTGCTATAGTCCAATGACTTGACTAAAGCATGTTTTAGATAAACTCTAATGGAGGTATGATAAGAGTACTTGAATAAAGAAAATGACTCAGTAGTTAACCGACTATCAATATCTTTGATATTCACGACGTACAAGTTGGGGAAAATGACCTTGTAAACAAAAGTCTTACATCATATCCAGAGAAGATAGTTCTCGACAGCATGAAGACCTAACCAAAAGTACTTACAGTACAAGATAGTTTCATAGAAAATGCCACATCGGGCATAGACAGGAAACGATTCCTTTCTAACAAGGAAAATAATGTAAAGCATCTACTACTGGCGACGGTCATCCCTCTGGTGAACTCTCAGTTCAGCCAGTTGGCGTTCCACATCAAGTAGGTGTCTTTCGTACACCCTTTGGCGTACTCGGAGCTCTATGACTTCGACTCGTGATCCAGCCAGTGCTTGCAACAGGGTTTCATGGTTTCTATTAGATCTCTCACAAGCATCTTCTAGACGAATGGTGTGGAGGGTATGCATTCTCGCATCAACGACAACTTCAGTGATCTGATGTAGGGCTGTCCTGCCTTGAATCTCATTTCAGGCCACTCTGCGGACCAAGATTGGCAAGATTCTGTCTGCTGAGCCCCCATTGCTCAGTTCAGAGAAGCTTTGGTCACCATTAAATGGCATGGGCTGATCTTGTCTTTGCCTCCATGTTTCCAAGCATTCCACGCACTCAGGCGTCGGGCTATGAAAAGTCGGACAAGGGTTAGGAATTAGAATGGGAGCTGCATGGGGTAGGTTCTCAACCTCGGGTTCGGAGTTAGCACCGTGTGAAAGGTCTTCATCATGGTGATCATTCAAAAAGGATAGGAAGATCATTCTCCGGTTCTTCTCCAAACCATCCAGCAATGACCTCGTTCGGAAGGTACGGGTTGCCGTGGGGATGGAGTCCAGCCATGTTATCTACGCGAGAATTTGGGTAAGGAAATAATTATTAGCCGAACTATCTAGATAATTATTTAGAAAATCTTCATTAGTTATCTCGCTATTTGTAAAGTGCATACCAGTTATATGTAATCAACACAGGATAGGCCTTCGAATAAGTGACCTCAACTCCAAATTCACAAGGAATACGGGTAAAGCAAAAATTTCACCGATTCTAAGTCTATAACATCCTAGTTGCATATAACTTTAGTGTATCCACTTAGCAACTATCAACTTAGTAATGAAGATCCCGTTTTAGTTCTCAAGTATATAGTATTTATAGTAACACAAAACACCCCTACGGTATTTTAGACTTAGGTTCTGTTATAATGTTCTCATTGTGGTAATGTTGGTAAGTTTTTAGACTTGTTGCCATTTCACAACCATTCTTGGGCATGTGCTAATCACTCCTCGGAACAACATAGTTGATCAGGCTATACCACTCCCAAGATTGACCATACATCCCCGAACTTACCTGTGATATTCAACAATCACAATACTTTTGTTCTTGTCATTGTGACACGGATTTTAGTATGAATGCAGGCTCGTATACTTACTTAAAATATTTTATTATTTTAGAAGTATAAACTCTTAGACAGACTGTTTTAATCCCAATGTATTTATAGTTAGTATATCTTTTATGGGTTGATATACTTAATTCACTACAAACAATGCTCTGATACCAATCTGTCACACCCCAAAACCAAGAACGGCGGAAATATTCCGGGGTGGAGGACGTCATGTACAGTATCACAACAGTGTAAAGTACTAAACAAGCAACAACATCATCCATTGCATTAAAAGTAAAGTTTTAATACATGTGTGTTCTTTCAATGTAATAAGAAACCAAAATATACAATCAACATAAAAGACGAGTCTTGTTTGTGCTCCGTCTTCTCAAAAACCTGGCCATCGTACCTGTCTACCGGTGACCTGAGAATACGAGTTATTTTGAAAGTGAGTATCAGCCTAAAGCTGGTGAATTCATAAGTATTTAAGTGTCGTTGTCTTGTTTCGGTAAGCTGTTATGTATGTTATGTAAATCTTTGAATTAAACAGTTGATATAAGTATGAAAACCCTAAAAAATCCATTATTTCCTACTAGTATGAAATGTAGTCTTCCTAGTATGAATTGTAGTCTTCTACCAAGACCCGAATGTTCTATTATAAAAATGATAGTTTTTCCTTCCTTTTTGACTATTACTAACAGTACTTAGTCTAACTCATCGTTTATGTGAATGTATCACAAAATAAAGTAATAGGAATAATGTAATCATGTAATTGTTATCCTTTTGTATTAGGATTAACACGACATCGCGGAAAGCGAAATGTATAACCTTTGAACATCCGTAGATTGTTCAATTGTCCTCTGTAGCTACAGCAGGTGGGAGGAAGGGTTAGTCCCGTAAAGATACTCCTAATATAAGTAATAACCGTAGGCATCCGTAGATGTTCATCTGCCACTGTTGCTAACAGCTGGGATTCGGAATGGTTAGTCCCGTCTAGAAATCCCGTTGAACTGGGATAGGCAGGACAATTTACACAGAGGTACTAATAAATCATCCTCGTGAATCGAGTTACAAGTATTCATGTAAGAGTATACAGGTAAATGTATCTATGTAAAGGTACTCATGTAAGCGTCTCTATGTAAATGTATTCATGTATCATGTAAGCATATGTAAACGTACTCATGTATCATGTAATCATATGTAAACGTACTCATATATCATGTAATTTATAGTATAGACTCATGAATGAACTGACTCTGGTGAAATTCCTTGTAATAGGAATAATGTTGTGTATCTTCTAACTATCCCTATGATAGTTAACTGGAAGGTAATTGGTTGCCCAAGCAGGTTTATACACCCTTGCTACACAAGAGTGTGGGAACTGAATGAAGGATGAAAACTATAACATCAATACATATATAAGAACATAAGTGTATAGACATAGTTTTGTTCAAGAAGGTAAAAATGGTTTTGTAAGATACCTATGAGTTTTGAACAATAATTAACAATGACTTGATGTCATTTTAATAAGCATTTCAAATGTAATACTTTTGCTACCAAGGTATTTTAAAGATAGAAAACCATTTCATGCATCATATTTTGAAGTATGTGAAATCTACTGGATGAAAACACAGTTATAAATATCTATGATTGATTTAAGAACATGTTGTTTTCTACTTGTATTCCCCCCCCCCTATTTGAAGCATTTAAAATCATTTAAACATTGATTAAGGGGTATGAACTCACCTGTTGTGAGTGGTTCGAACGGTTATGCGTGTAGGGATGAGAAGTTCCACGAATGAAGTCCCGAGACACAATAAGTCCTAAATGACATATAAGGACACATATTGACATGAATATAGTGTTTATAACATCTATATGAAAGGAAACACCTTCCGGGACTAGGAAACACCTTGACCAAGTGTTGGAATCACATGTGATTCAACATAGGAAGGTATAAAGGCACTCACATGAGTTTACTACCATGAGTTCACAGCCCAAGGGAGTTTATGGTTGTAAACTCATGGCTACTCATGTGGGAATGCAAGTTTGAAGGCTTGGGAATGATTTAGGGACATTAGCTCTAACCTAGGATGAAAAAGACCACCATCTTTGGAGTTTTTGAGGAGTTCACGGCCCGAATGAGTTTACTACTATAAACTCATGGCCATTTATGTTTATGAGGATTCTAAAGGTCATAAGGAAGCATTCTAACTTCAAGCCTAAGCCTTAGGAAGTGTTTGTGGCATCAAAACACCCCTTACTTGAGTTTACGGCCCATAGACCATTTGTTTATGTGTTTGCGGCCGTAAACACTTATGTGTGTTGGTATTTTAATTGTTTTGGATCCTAGACACATCAAGGTAAAGTTCTATGCTTGTCTCTTGGCTTAATGAAGGCATTTAGGGTATTTAGGCAACCTAAAATGGAGTTCACGACCCAAGAACATCCTTGGCCGTGAGCTCACTTTTAGCCTTTGATTCTTAACGTTTTTTATGTCTAAACAAGTTACGGGTAGTCTTTAGGTTCAGTTCTAAGGTTTGGAGGGACATTGGGCACACTTTGGCCCTTATAAAAGAGTTTACTCTCCAAGATGTTCTTGGGCGGTAAACTCCCAAATCTTGTTGTTTTGTTATGAAATCTATGTTATTAAGCACCTTATAAGCCATATAATACAACTAGAGAGAGGTAATCACGATTTGGGATGAAAACCCGAAGATCCGTTAGAGAGAAAATGGCTTTTCTCTAGTTGGAAATGTAACTAATGAATGAATATGGCTCAGATTTCTATATATAGTTCTGGGATTTTTGGCAGAAAATATTTTATTCACGAAATGAACTCTAATATCATAGAGTTTTGGAATAACATAGTTGCACAAATCCCTAGTGCATCCACTCTCCTGATATCTCCTTAAGTGTAAATCCTGAAATACTCAAACTTATACCCAAAAGTCTGGAATTTCACCGTAACTGTTCTAACTTCTATTGACTTGATATGGTTTGTTCAGAATGAAAATTTCGGGTTGTCATAAATAATCCAACTAGCATCTGAATATCCTTCAATAACTGAAGGAAACCCTAGATAAGTCAAACCAAAGTCGATTTTTTTCTTAAGATACTTCAATACCCTCATCAATGCTTGCCAGTGATGAGTACTAGGATTGCTAGTATACCTATTAAGCTTTCCTACAACAAATGCAATATAAGACCTTGTGTTGGTGATAGAATACGTCAAACACCCAAAGACCTTTGAATACTCAAGTTGTGAAACTGCTTCACCAATATTTCGCGTAAGTTTCATGCTTTGATCAAAAGGAGTACGTATAGGAGAACAATCTAAGCAATTGAACTTCTTAAGCACTTTGTCAATGTAATTAGATAGTGAAATTGAGAATCCTTAATGTTCACACTTGATTCTTATTCCAAGAATGACTTATTCCTCCCCCATATCCTTAATGGAGAACTGGGATGATAAAAACTCTTTGGTCATGTCAACTTGCCTTTGATTAGTACCAAATATTAACATATCATCTACATACAAGCATATGATCACACCTTTTCCAAAATCATAAAACTTGCTATATACATACTAATCTGATTGACTCAACTTGAAACCATGAGACAAGACAACAACATCAAATTTTTGATGTCAATGTTTTGGTGCTTGTTTTAGCCCACATAATGATTTAAGCAACTTGCACACCTTATGCTAATTTCCATGCATAATAAAACCCCCAGGTTGTTTCATATACACATCTTCGTCTAAATCACCATTTAAGAATGTTGTTTTAACATCTATCTGGTGAATCACCAAATTATGAATTGCTGCTAAGGCAATCAACACTCTAATGGTAGATATATGAGCAACTGGAGCATAAGTGTCAAAATATTCAGTGTCGGGTTTTTGTCTAAAACATTGAATAACTAATCGAGCCTTAAATTTGTCAATTGATCCATCAACCTTCATCTTCCTTTGGAATATCCACTTGTAACCCTAAGGTTTATATCTAGGAGGAAGATCAAACAACATCCAAGTATTATTCCTAAGGATGGAATCCATCTCATCATTTATCTTTTTAGAAAGCAACATATTGAGATTTTATTGCTTTATTAAATGTTTTAGGATCCTCTTGAACACTAAAACAATAAAAAAATGATTTGCAATTTCATCTCTAAATCCTCAACTAGGTAAACCTGAAAATCATTACCAAATGATTTAGCTTTCCTTTGTCTCTTGCTTCTTCTAAGCTCAAGTGATTCATTTGAATTAGGTACAACTTCATTGGCAGTCCTACTGGAACTATAAACGAAGTCCTTTGGTCTACGTATGGATGGAAATCGATTTTCATCAAATATTGCAACTCTAGATTATATAACAATGTTAACTAAAACAAAAGCATTAGGTTCTATAACATAAAACCTATAAGCTTTGGAATTCTCAACATATCCAATTAAGATACAACCAATACCTCTTTCACCCAAAGTCTTCATTTTTTGTTCAATTAGCCTCAAAATAGCTCGACAACCCCAAACTTTAAGAAATCCTAAGTTTGGTTTCTTTTTGTACCAACGTTCATAGGGAGTTATCTTGTTCCTTTTGTTTGGAAATCTATTTAAAAGATGACAAGCAGTTAGCATAGCTTCTTCCTATAAACCATCACTCCAACCTATGTAAGACATCAAAGAGTTCACCATTTCCTTCAAAACTCTATTTTTCCTTTTAGAAATGCCATTTTGTTGAGGAGTATATCGAAAATTTATTTCATGTATAATACCAACGAATTGGAAATAACTAGGATCATAATACTCTCCACCATGATCGGTGCAAAATCTTTTAATTAAATAATTTTGTTGTAATTCAACTTCACTTTTATAAATTTTGAATTTATCAAGGACTTCACACTTGGAATACAACAAATATACATAGAAAAAAACGAGCAAAATCATCCATAAAAGTAACTATGTATTTCTTATTTCGTGAGGATGTAGTTGAACGCAAACCAAATAGATCACTATGAATTAATTCAAGCATAACATAATTCCTTTTAACATTAAGAAAACGCTATATAGTTATTTTAGTTAACATATATGTTTTACATTTTTCTATGTTAACACCAAAAGATGGTATTAATCCATTTTTAGAAATTTCAAGCACTCTTTTGTAATGTACATGTCCTAAACGAGCATGCCGTAAAGAAGTATCATCAATACTAGAACAAGAAATGTATATAGAATCTGCAACTTTATTATTACTATTCAACCTAAAAATTCCATTAAAATAATATCCAAACCCAACAAATGTACCACACGTAGATAACACATATTTATCATATTCATAGACTTGTTTATATCCACATCTATTAATCACACCACCAGAAACTAAGTTCTTCTTAATCGTAGGAACATGAAAAACATTCTTAAGAAGAAGGTTTTTTCCAGAACTAAAATATAAAGAAACACAAACACGACCCACAACAGGTGCTTTATTATGTATGCCATGTACAAAACCGATCCATCATTAACTACTTCATAATCCTTGAACCAATAACGATCGTTAAACACATGAATCTCTCCCTCAAGTCTATCCACCATGCATGATCATCATCTTAAACAAAGAATAATTCAGGAATTAGTGTTACATGATATATAACATTAGTAGTAATTTTAGAAACAAAATTCTAACCTTGTGGTTTTAGACCTTGATCATTAGATCTATCACACCCCCGAACCAGACGGCGGAAACGTCCGAGGGCTCTTGTGACTCAAATTGAATACCATCATAATGTATATACATGAATCGTAACATAATTCATCACCATGCATTGAAATATTACAACTGATATTGTTTACATTCAGTACATTGTTTTAGACATTACAAATCCATAACATAAACTGTTCGATAGATAATCTAAGCAAAACACCATGACATAACTTGGTACTTATTCTTTGGCTTACCTGTTACCTGAGAATACAAGTTATTTTGAAAAAAGTCAACATATGAAATGTTGGTGAGTTCATAAGTAATGTTATGGTAAAATGATTTGGTGAAGTTTGTAAATCCTAGAAAATCCGATATTTTCTGAAAAGAGTATTCGTTTATAAAAAGTGCGAAGATCCGTGAACATATGCTTGTTGATTTTTAAAAACGTGTATAATTGTTGGACTTTTGTATAAATCACGCAAGTGGAATTGTTGAACATCCCGGGAAAACCCACGATTCATTAGGTCCATGAATACGGTAGAGGGAATTTCGTCTCGAAATTCTTTTGAAAGCCCGATTTGAGAATGTTAGAATAGATGAGGGTACTTTTGCTTCATTTGATCTTCGCGTTCCCACGTGAATTCTGGTCCACGCTTTGCATTCCATCGTACCTTCACAATCGGGATGCGACTTTGCTTGGTACGCTTCACCTCCTTGTCCATGATTTCGACTATTTCTTCGATGAACAGGATATTCTTTAGGTTGGAAACATGGAACATAGGGTGTACGTTGCTGAGCTCAGTGGGAAGTTGTAGTCTGTACGCTACTGGACCAATTCGGGCAAGGATCTCGAAAGGTCCGATGTATCGTGGATTCAATATTCCCTTTTTTCCAAAACGAATGGCCCCTTTCCAGGGAGAAACTTTCAACAGCACTCGATCCCCAACCTGAAACTCTAAGGGCTTTCGTCGTTTATCAGCGTAGCTCTTTTGTCGGTCGCGCGATGCTTGTAGTCGAGCTCTGATGTGAACTATCTTTTCCGTGGTTTCATGTATGATCTCCGGTCCCGTTAACGTCTTGTCTGATGCTAGTCCCCTCGCTAGCTGGGTGTCTCCCACCTCATCCCAACACAACAGTGATCTACACTTACGTCCATATAGCGCCTCGAAAGGAGCAACTTTGATGCTCGAATGATAACTATTGTTGTATGAGAATTCAACTTAGGGTAAGTGGGTATCCCAGTACTTCCCAAAGTCTATCACACATGCGTGAAGCATGTCTTCGAGCGTCTGAATGGTCTGTTCACTTTGGCCATCCGTTTGTGGGTGATAAGCAGTGCTCATGTCGAGATGGGTTCCCAGTGCTTTCTGAAGTGATTGCCAAAAACATGAAGTGAACCTACTATCCCTATCTGAGATGATAGATACTGGCACTCCGTCAAGTCTCACGATATCTCAAATGTATATTCTTGTCAGTCTCTCCATCTTGTAGGATTCTTTTATTGGTAGGAAATGGGCGGATTTCGTCAATCGTTCGACTATTACCCAAATAGTGTCCAATCCATCTGACGACTTGGGTAGCTTGGTCACAAAATCCATAGAAATCCCGTCCCATTTCCACTCGGGAATTACTGGTTGCTGTAATAACCCCGAGGGCTTTCGGTAGTCCACCTTTACTTTGGCGCAAGTAAGGCATTTTCTAACATAGGTGGCAATTTCTGCCTTCATGTTAGGCCACCAATAATGTTGTTTAATATCCAAGTACATTTTGTCCGAACCCGGATGGATGGAGTATCGCGTCTTGTGAGCTTCATTCATGACTAACTCCCTAAATCCTCCAAGTTTAGGGACCCAAATATGGTTCATGAAATAATATACTCCGCCCACTTTCACCTCGAGATTCTTTTCCATTCTGCGTCACGCTTCGCTCGTTCTGTTTTCCGCTTTCATAGCATCTGACTGTCCTGCCCTGATCTGAGTGGTTAGGTGAGATTGGATGGTTATTCAGAGAATCTTCACATGACGATTAGAGTACTCTTTCCGGATCAAGGCATCAGCTACCACATTAGCCTTGCCTGGGTGGTACTTGATTTCACACTCATAATCGTTTAATAGTTCAACCCATCTTCGTTGCCTCATATTCAGCTCTTTTTGATTCAAGATGTGCTGGAGACTCTTGTGGTCCGTGAAGATGGTGCACTTCGTACCATAGAGGTAATGCCTCCAAATCTTCAGGTCGAAGACCACTGCTCCCAATTCCAGATCGTGGGTTGTATAATTCACTTCATGTGTCTTTAGTTGCCGGGACGCAAGCTATCACTTTTCCATGCTGCATGAGAACACAACCTAAACCCTGATTTGACGTTTCACAGTAGACTACGAAATCCTCTGTTCCCTCTGGTAGTGATAGTATCGAGGCACTACAGAGTGCTTGCTTCAAAGTTCGGAATGCAACTTCTTGTTTGTCCATCCATTTGAATGGTACGCCCTTTTCTATAAGCGAGGTAAGTGGCTTGGCAATCTTAGAGAAGTTTCGAATGAACCTCCTGTAGTAACCTGCTAGGCCTAAGAATTGGCGAATTTATGTGGGTGTTGTCGGGACTGCCCATCCTTCGATGGCTTTGACCTTAGAAGGATCCACATGTATTCCTTCCTGACTAACAACATGACCCAAAACGTTCACGCTACGGAGCCAGAACTCACACTTGGAGAGTTTTGCGTATAGCTTCTCAGTTCGCAGGATTTCCAGGATTTGTCGGAGATGTTGGACTTGCTCTTCTTCGCTTCGGGAATAGACTAGAATGTCGTCAATGAAAACAATAACAAAGTTGTCAAGGAATGGTCGGCAGATTCGATTCATTAGGTCCATGAATACAATAGGGTAATTCGTTAGACCGAGGAGCATTATGACAAATTCATAATGTCCGTAACGAGTTCGGAAACCGGTGTTGGGAATAACCTCTTCCCGGACCTTGAGTTGATGGTATCTAGATCGCAGATCAATCTTAGAGAAGTAACTAGCTCCTTGGAGCTGGTCAAATAGATCGTCGATTCGAGGGAGTGGATAGCGATTTTTAACAGTGAGCTTGTTTAGTTCCCTGTAATCGATGCACATCCTAAAAGATCCGTCGTTGTTTTTGACAAAGAGAACCAGAGCTCCCCAAGGTGAGAAGCTGGGTCAAATGAATCCCTTGTCCAAGAGTTCACTAAGTTGGCTGGACAATTCCTGCATCTCAGCAGGAGCCAATCTATACGGTGATTTAGCGATGGGAGTAGCTCCTGGCACCAGGTCCATTCGAAACTCAACTTGTCTTTCTAGGGGTACTCCAGGAAGATCTTCAAGAAAGATGTTTGGGAATTCACAAGCTACATGAATGTCTTGAATGTTAATCTCTTCTTTGGATTTATCCACCATGTGTGCCAGGAACGTAAAATCTTTCTTTCACAAATGCTTCAGTGTCTGGACGCATGAGATGAGGTGAAGATTCGTGCTGGGTTTGTCTCTGTAAATAACTAGGGTTTCATGATTTGGGAGGTGAAGGAGAACGGCCTTCTCGTGACACAGAATTCAGCATGGTGGGGGCTTAACCAGTCCATGCCAATAATCACATCAAAACTCCTAATGGAAACAGGCATTAAGTCTATTCGGAAGACATGTTGATTTAGAGTTAGGGTACATCCTTTATAGATCTCCCTAGTGGATTCGGTTTTCCCATTGGCCATTTCCACCGTAAAGGTTTCATTGAGCTTCTGGGGTTGTTGTTTTAACAAATGTTTAAACTTATTGCTCACAAAACTTTGTTATGCCCCAGTATCAAATAGGATGCATGCATAAGTGTGGTTTAGGAGGAACGTACCGGTAACGACAGCGGGATCCTGAACCGCTTCTCCCTGACCCATGGTCAGCACCCTTCCTGTTCCTCTATTTTCGGGATTGTTGTTGTTGGGGCAATTTTGACGGAAATACCCAGTCCGTCGACATCCATAGCAGGTGTGAGTTGGTCCTGCATTGTTGCCGCCATTGTCGGTGTTGTTGTTGTTGCGATTATTGTGGTTGTTGCTTCCTTGTTGTTGATTCTGAGGAGGGTAAGTCCTGCAGTACTTTGCCGTGTGCCCCTTCCGATTGCAACTGGTGCACTGCATCTCTCTGCATTCTCCATTGTGATCGAGACCGCACTTGTTGCACTTGGCAAGATTATTAGAATAAGGTCTAGGAGCACTTGGAGCAGCTGAGGCTGGAGCATGTGGTGCGGGTGGAACTTGAGTGGTTGTAGCATTAACTGCCACCGTTTGTTGTTTCTTGGATGATTCGGAGCCTTGACGTCCTTTCCTCTTACTTTTCTTTCCCTTTTTGTTGTCACTTTCCTTCTTAACTTCAGCCTCCACTGGCCTCTCACCCTTCTTGTTGTTGTGGTCATACGACTTCTTGTCCAATCTTTTGGCACTGTCGAAAGTCTCGGGATTTGCAGCTATCACGTTCCCTTGGATCGGGGAGGTCAGTCCCCAGATGAATCGTTCGATCTTCTTACCTTCTGAGGTGATCATGGTAGGGCATAGCAGAGACAGTTCACTAAACCTTGATATGTATGCATCTACATCCGCGTTGCGGACGGTGAGATTCCACAACTCTTGTTCCGTTTTCTGAATTTCGCCACAAGGGAAGTATTCAGCCATCAACATTTCTTTCATCTCTGCCCATGGCATGGAATTGGCTATGGGGAGTGTCATGGCTTCCATGTGTGCGTTCCACCAAGTGAGCGCTTGGTCAACAAGAGTGCATGCAGCAAATTTTACCTTCATCTCCTCAGGGAATTCACATATCTCAAACACCGATTCCACCTTCTCGATCCATCGTTTCAGGGTAATCATTCCTCCAGTGTCGTTGAAGGTTCGTGGTTTAGCGTTGGTGAAGTCCTTATAGGAGCATGTCTTGCTAGGTCCTTGATTCATCCCGTTGTTTGAACTTCCAGACCCTGGTCTGTTGACTCCTCCATTGTTCCCTTGGTGAATTTGGGCCATAGCTGCAGTGACTGCAGCCGATACCGCTGCCTGAAAAGCAACAAAGTTGAACTTGGGCGGGTTTGGCTCAGGGTTTCCGCGGGTTGGTCGTCAAGGCATCTTTCTGCCATGGAACAGAAATATGTTGAGTATCTGTGCTTCTTGTGAGAGTGTGATCCTATGAGCTAGGTGTGTGGCACGAGCTTAAGTACTTTCACAAATTGGCACACAATCATGGATTCTATCCCTAACATTCTATGGAGTGTCCTATGACAGTGGAGATATCATATTCCAAAATGTTGAGCCAACAACTAAGCCATCTCAGTCATGTCTCCAATGACCTCATCCCCCTCATTCTCAGCTCGCACTGCGCGTGCTTCCATGACGAACAGTTGTTGCCGTAGGGCGGCAATCTCAGCTTTTGGAGAGCGATTCTCCCTTGCGGGATTCACTGGTGGGGCGGGGTGGTCCTGTTGCGCCTCGCTGACAAATGACATGGCGTGATCTTTGCTCGAGTCTTGTTTTTCCTCCATGTCATCATCGGCCTCCTCGAATTCGTAGTTAGTGTCCGTGTACTCGTCAGGCCCAACATCGTGTGCTCCCCCTTGATTTCCTTCAGGTTCATCTTCAAGCATCCCGTGAGCCACCAAGACTTGATGAAACCGAATGCCTTGCTGCTCCCCTTCCATGAAGACTGGGAGGAGGTATACGAATAATCTATCATTACTCCTATGATTCTACAACTATTGCATAGATTGACTTGAGGTTCCCTTCTTGGGGGATAAAGGGGTATGTTTTTAGGTTCCCTAGTCATCACGATTTCCTTAGGACATGTGATAGTTGTACCTTGGAGGAAATCTAGTTGATTAGGCTACATCCACTCCTTAATACGACTAAGAACAGTCCTGGCTTAACCGAGATGCTAGCATTATCTTGTTTGGTTCGGTATTATGTTCTTTTTCCTAATACAAGCAAGGATGTTTTTATTGTTATGTTTTACTTGTTTTGTTCAGAGTTGTGTTATTCCCTCTTTTTGGTTTATAGTTGCATATCAATGTGTGGTTAGATATGCTAGTTCACTATAAACAGAGCTCTGATACCAACCTGTCACACCCCCGAACCAGACGGCGGAAACGTCCGAGGGCTCTTGTGACTCAAATTGAATACCATCACAATGTACATACATGAATCATAACATAATTCATCACCATGCATTGAAATATTACAACTGATACTGTTTACATTCGGTACATTGTTTTAGACATTACAAATCCATAACATAAACTGTTCGATAGATAATCTAAGCAAAACACCATGACATAACTTGGTACTTATTCTTCGGCTTACCTGTTACCTGAGAATACA
The DNA here is from genome assembly GCF_051521515.1 of Lactuca serriola. Taxonomy (NCBI): domain Eukaryota; kingdom Viridiplantae; phylum Streptophyta; class Magnoliopsida; order Asterales; family Asteraceae; genus Lactuca; species Lactuca serriola. The sequence goes on from NC_136410.1 coordinate 232,298,017, forward strand.
AGTTATTTTGAAAAACGTCAACATATGAAATGTTGGTGAGTTCATAAGTAATGTTATGGTAAAATGATTTGGTGAAGTTTGTAAATCCCAGAAAATCCGATATTTTCTGAAAAGAGTATTTGTTTATAAAAAGTGTGAAGATCCGTGAACATATGCTTGTTGATTTTTACAAACATGTATAATTGTTGAACTTTTGTATAAATCATGTAAGTGGAATTGTTAAACTTCCCAGGAAAACCCGATGTTTTCCTAATACGTAAATTACATAACTTGTTTATTGTTATACCGATACGTCCAATGTTTTTGATTACCCAGGTGGCATTGGATTAATTAGGGTTTGTGAGTTGTTACAATCACGCATTAAAGGAATGACTAGTTTATAACTACAGGTTATGAACGATCCTTAAGGCGTCGCCCGTACTACTCACTTAATCCAACCACCCTGACTTCTCTTGATTAACACCATGAATCTGTTTACTTGATTTCTCATAAGCCCGACAACCGAGGAGAAAGGAGGGTACGAAACCCCCTTTATTTCCATGAGTTATTCAAGGCTACCGGGAATGCGAAAGACACTTCGCCCAACTCACATTTGACTTCTCGACCTCACTAGCAGTACTAATGGACCACTAGGGCCTAATAGCACAGTAGAGCTATTGAAAGTCCTTTTACATGGAATTGGGTCATAGAAGGCCCATTAACACGTAAGCGTATTCCCTTCGGGCCCAAAGTTCATGTTATTGGGCTAGCAAGGCCCAAAAAGCATGATTTGAAACTTCCAAGCCCAAAGTTTGTTTTGTTATTGATTCGAGACCGAATCAATTGGTTTTGTAATGATGTTTATTGTTGAAAGTGTAATTGTTTTCCGTTTCGTCGATAGCCATGGATCTTGTATTTTGTATTATTGATTTAATTTGTTTGAAAATGGAGTTTGGTCCTTTTCATTTCCTTCCTTTTATAAAATAACGCCTTTGGTCCTTTTATATAAAAGTATTTCATTTTTAGTCCCTAAAACACCTTTCTTGACACTTTTGTATACTTTATTTGATGAAAACACGTTTTTAACCCAAAGTTTATTTAGTTGACAGCTTCAAACCCCTCTAGAATAGTGATTCTCGGTTAAGGACCCATTTTTCACAACTTTTACAGTTTTGGCACAAAATCTAAAAAGTTTGCATTTTTAGTCCTTTTTTATAATGAAAAGCGTTTTTGAACCTCATAAACATTTTGTTATGCTAATTACCCTTGTTTTAGAGAAAATTGCATTTCCAGCCCCTCAAACTTATAAATTTCGCATTTTGAGGCTTATTGGGCCGAGAAGCCCATAGTTAGCCCATTAGGTTAAAAATTTACATTTTAAGTCCCTAGAAATTTCTAATATTCAGAAAAATATGTATAGAAACTGTTTTGAATCTTTTTAACCTTCAAAAACCGTGACTTGTTGATTCTTACCCCAAGTTTGTATTTTTGGCATTTTAAGCCCAAAAATTGGGTTTTATGTTATAGTATGTTTATCACAACCTTGTCAACTTATTTTTCTTGTCTTGTTTAGTGTAAAATAGATTAAGTTATGTTTATTTACTTTCTCATGTCTTAGTTCTCGGGTTTACACCCTTTTTAGTTAACATATTTATCACATAACATATGAAATCACACACATACATGCAACAAATCACACATAGCATACATATACACATAGATCTACACATTTTCTTGTATTCTCCCCCATAAAACTTATGAAAACCGAAAAGAAAGGGGTATGAAGCTCACCTTGAGTGTGGTTTTCGGTTTTGAAGAAGATTTGGAGAAGTTTGGTGCTATTTTTGGCCCTATCAAGTTCCTTGGATGGATCTCGAACTTAGTGGGTTCTAAGATGCAAGATCATGAGTTTGAATGGATTAAGAAATGATTTTTGATGAAAAGAAGCGAGTTAGATCATAGATTTAAGCACCAACTTACCTTGAATGATGATTTACTTGATGAAAATCCTTAGACTTCAAGCCAAATTTTCGAGATTTTGGATAAAGAAGAGTGGATGATTCTTGAGTGATTTAGAGAGAGTTTTGTGAGGTGTGTGTGTTTATTCTCTTGCTCTCGGCGGAAAGAAAAAGAGAGAGGGGAGAGAGTGCATGGAAAAATGAGTAAGGGCTTGGATGCATGATGAATAATGGCCTAGTTACCCGCAAAATAACAATGAGGTGGCTAGCAAAAGTCAACCCTTCTTCTTGGGTTTGGCTTGGGCCGAGAATGGAGAAGAAAAAGACGATGTTTGGTCCTCAAATGCTTAAGCCCAATTTCATGGTTATGTTGAGTGATTTTTGGTCCAAATAAATATAAATGTGATTTTTATGACCTATTAGGGATAAATTAGGTTAATTATGGCCCAATACGGTCCATTTAAATATTTTATTTCATTCTAGGCCCAATATGGCCCAAAATATTAAAATAAATGAAAGTGGGTCCAATTAGAGCCCATTCAAGAGTTCTAAGCCCAAGATAGTCCAATTGGAAGCTTATTGGTCCATTGGGCCCAATAAGGAAATCCTAGTCCAAAATGGATTCAAACAAGGATTTCTAGGGTTTCCAATTGTTTGTTGGCTATTTTCAGTGCATGTATGAAGTGTTTGATTGAGATTTTGTTGTTAATGAATAAGCATCTTACATGCTTTCACATTGTAGGTTTACATTTGTTATCATTGTTCAATGTTTACAAGGCTTCAAATTCCTAGGTGTGACAAGATCCTTGTCCAGAAGTGCTTGGACCATTTTTGTTCCTCTTCAAATGAAAATCCCGCTTTATGTGACTGGGTTTGTTGCAGTTCCAACACATAACTTTTGCTTTCTTTATTAAAATATTATGATGGTCATCTTTCTTCTTCCTTTATCCTTTGTTATTTTTCTAATGTTTGTAATTTTCCACCATGTTCACTGAATATCTAGGAACTTCCTTTTCTTTTCCCTTGCCACTTTCTTGATCCCGAAGACCCTCTTCAATTCTCAAGTGACTGCCAAGTTGTACTAGAGACAACTCTTCCTTTTCGTGTTCAATGTGTGTTTGAAGTCTTTCCAGGATTGGGGAAATTTTTTAGTAACACTTGAGACAGAAATGAATTCATCAATTTGCATTTTGTGTTGTTCAAATTGTCCATGAGTCCTCATGAGTTCATTATACTATTCCATGACAAGCCTTAAATCCACCATCTTGTAACTTTGAAAGTTACTGACAAGGAATTTCTTACTTGAGGCATCCTCTGCCATGGATTTAAATTCAAGGGCATCCCATAAATATTTTGGGGATTCTTGATTTTGATAGATGTCAAAGAGAGAGCCATACATACCATTTAGAACGTGCCCACGACAGATGTGATCATCATTTTCCAATTTGCATCTTCTTCTGGTATATTCAAGGGTTTCATCCTCCATTGGTTTTGGTGCAAGAGTGCTTAAAACGTGAAAAAAAAATTTGGATAGTAAGAAGGAAATGCATATTCTTCTACCAACGACAAAAATAAGTGCCTTAAAACTTATCCAACTTTCCAAATTTAGAAGTCATGTTTTTAACAGATTCTGCCATTGTTATTCTTTCACAAAAAATTTCACATTTCGAATGTTAGAAAATAAGGGGAAAAATAACAAAAAAAATATATAAAGGTGGATAGATTCAAGGATCATGTTTATCAAATACTTTCCATAATCTATAAATCGTCCCTTTCGCCTAGGGTACACGAATTCAGAATTGGATAATCTAAGAATTATCCAATTTGAGTTACAGGCCTAATTTAGATTGTGAAACACAGAATACATGTTAATGTGTTCTTGTGAGATAGAACAAATCTGAAAAATTAATTTTGAGAGTATATGGTTTGTAAACCATGTTTTGGAACATGAAGATCGTTCTTATACCAGAGGGAAAAGTGGTTATAGCAGCTGTCTCTAGATTTGGCGGAAAAACTGGTAGTTAAAAGATATAACTAACTCTTGCATTATCAAGTGAGTTTTGGCGGGAAATTGAACGGATGAATTCATAACCATTGTAAAATCCATTTAGGTTTCGGGGCGCTGCCCCTTGGAACCCTGTATTTCCAAGTTCAGCGGAACAACTGCCAGGGGCTCTACCCCTTGGACCCCGCTACGGGTGCTGCCCCTAGACCCCACCAAAGGATTACATCACCTTCGAATCCTGCATCCAGGGGCACTTCTCCTAGACCCCCATATTTCTGAGTCCACATTTATCACATCGAGTGTGCACCACGCACCTCCAAGCTTGGTTAGTATATGTTGCTCGACCTATCTTATTATTAATAATAATTACACCAAAATATTTTGATAACACTAAAATATCCAACATATAACAAGTTTTTTTCTTTATAATTTTGCTATCAAACCTTGATTGTGTGCTCAGTCTCACATTAAAACAACCAATTTCGGCATACTCAAAATAGATTTTGATGACCAACTTTAACGATTTGAAGATTAAACCTTCAAATGCAAAAAATTGATTAGGAACATTTGGCTTATACACATGTTCTCCAATTACGTTACTACAATATTCCGCATCATTTATTGAGCTGGAATACTCATCGAATAAAAAATTATAAAATCTAAATTACTCTAATGAAATTTTATTACAATCAATAATAAGCACAAATGCATTGTTTATTCATATATGAATAAACGAAAAAAACAATGTTTGTTCATGTATGAATACATCAAATTCACATGATTTACAAATTATAAAACAAAAACAATATTTATTAATATATGAATAAACAAAAAATATACATGAAATCGAAAACAATAATAAATTCTAAATTACAATTATCACATTTTATTCATATATGAATAACACAATCACATAAAAAAATTTAAGGTAAATAAATTTCTTTATAAAAAATGCACTATTTATTCATATGTGAATGACAAAATTATTTATGAATAAACAATACATTTGAGACTTAGGGATTCATATATGAATACGTAATACATTCGTTGTTTATATATGAATATATCAAAATAATTGTATAAGAATTAAATTAGTGATGTCTTCATTGAATGAGTTTTCAACTTCTTCTTCTTCATTCTCACATGCTGAAGAATAGACATCAACATCAATAAGATTCGAATGTGACATCATACATGAATTGAACCGTAATAAACAACACAAATAATATTACTATCGATTGAAAATCATGATAAAATCAAATAATAACCAAATGGCAACAACAATATTAATATCGATTCAAAATCTAAATAGACAAAACAAAAACAAAAATCGTAAATATAAAAACCTAATCAATTTCGACTTTGTCTCACTCCAAACCACACGGACGATCTTCTTGAGAATTAAATCAGGTGCAATCAACACTTAACGTTCCAAATTTAAGATAAGTCTGATGAAAAAACTGCAATTTAGATCTCAAGCTTCATGAAAAATGGAGAAAACGACGAAAATTCAAGGAATACGTGTAATTGATAACAAAATACATAAATAACGAATCTTGATAACGAATTCCGATAAATCTGATTCGAAGGAGAGAAAGATTAACGAATACCAATTGATAAGGAAGAAAGAACAATTTGATTGATATTCAATGTCTTAAAAAATCGGTGGGAACGATATCAATAATGATTGAATATGAATAAGCAAGAAGAGAAACAAGGATATCTAATAAGTGGAAAAATTAAATAGATAACCTTAATGACTTAAATGATCTGCGCATTTTTATGATTTACAAGATTGGCTGAGAATGATTCACTTACTCTCTACTTTTTTTTTCCCAAATAAACTTATCTCTCTCTCTCTCTCTCTCTCTATATATATATATATATATATATATATATATATATATATATACACACACACACACTTGAGGTGTTATTCAAACCTAAAGATATACACAAATCTGCGAACTCCAAATTAGTAGTAAATATGATTACTATTTCATATATATATATATATATATATATATATATATATATATATATGAATCATATTTGTGTCCGCAGTCCATATGAGTGTTGATTCATCTATATATATATATATATATATATATATATATATATATATATATATATATATATATATATATATATATATATATATATAGAGAGAGAGAGAGAGAGAGAGAGAGAGAGAGAGCTCGGTTAAAATGTGGATTGACATCTATTGTGCGGATGTGTGGACAGTGCTATTCTGTGAGAATGACAAAAAAAAAATTGTTTGATAATATAAATACGATCAATTTTACATAGCTATTGTCATTAACACACATTTTCACTAACTAAATCATCTATAAAGTTATTATAGACTTTTTATTATTATTCTCATTCTGTCAGAATGTTGTGAGAATGTTTATTAAGTCATATTCTGTCAGAATGTAAGTGAGTGAAAAACGATGTTTGAGAACAAAAATGAATAAGAATTAGTGAGAATGCATGAAAATAATGATATTTATGTAATGTTGAACGTATTCATATTAGTAAACAACTTATTCTCTTAGTAATTCTCATAGAATAGCACTGTCCACACGTCCGCACAATAATTGTCCATCCGCATTATGAACTAGCCCTATATATAAAAATTTCATTCATAATTGTTATAAAAATATCATTGTATCACATAACAATCCATAACATCACATCCCAAGATCATAATATGTAAAAACTCCCCGTGTGTGTACTGATCAAGCCGATGCCTTCCCGCGATCCTCATTGGTACCTGAAACACATAACACAACACTGTAAGCATAAATGCTTAGTGAGTTCCCCAAAATACCACACACTACACATATTAGCCACTCGAGGCTATAACTCTGTTTGACCCTCTGGTCAATGTGTTTCAGTGGGACCCTTTAGTCCCATAACTCTATGGACCCTCTGGCCCTAACTTGGCCCTAACTCTGTGGACCTTCCGGTCCTAACTCTGTAAACTCTATAACATACATAGCATAAATCACATAGAAATCTCATCATCCAAAAACATACAAATACTCTGTCACATAACTCTAATTACCACTCTAGGTAAAGTATAGTGAGAAGACTCACCTCGGGTAACTCGGTAATCTCGAACTCTGTAAAAATCTGGTCTAGCCTCCGCCTAATCATATGAAATAAACACTCTTAATCAATACATCTCTCAAGGCTGGACTATTCCCTCTCTTAGTACTCTCAGAAGGGTAAAAGACCATTTTACCCCTATCATGGCTCAAAGGCCCAAAAGTTGACCAAACCCTAAAAGTCAACAAAATTCAACTCTACGGGTTACGCGGCGAGTACCAAACATGTACGATGGGCGTACCTGACGTCCTCACTGAAACAGGGTATGCGACCCCTTACATCGCGCGTATTGGGATTACGCCCCGCATAACTCCCAGTTTCAGTCTTAAGCTCTTGAGGTCTTAAATAGTTAAGACACACATTCAACTTCTATATCTGACCATTTCTAAGCCTCTTAATCCATAAAGTTGGTGACTCTAAGCCTTTGCATGGCTGGACAAGTCACTAACACCCATAACATTCCATTTCCAACCGTAGAAAGCTCAATACTCAAGCATGACCCCATAACAACGACCAAGTTGGGATTTTTATGGATCTATAACACAAATATCACTGAAATGGGACAGATCTAGGTCCATGGAGTCCATTACACTCATAAAGTCTCCACCTTTGGGACTTTTAACCCTAGAAATGGTCCATGCAACATCAAACCAAATAAAGAGGAAAGTTTTGAACTTTATACCTCTAGATGAAGCTTCTTCCTCTGAAGATCTCAGATCCAAACCTGCACTTCAAGCCCTAGCCTCCACAAGCTCCTCTCCTTATTCTTCACTAAGACACCAAGGCACTTTTAGCTCCAAAACACTCACACTCAAGCTAAGGACGATGGAAGGCTCTCTTAGGGTTTCACTCTCTGATGTGGAGGCTGAGAAATGAGCCTTAGCATCCCTTATATAGTGCACAAGCCAAATATTAGGGTTTGCATTTGGGCCTGCTACGCCCAGCATAACCCTGGGTACGCCCAGCATACCCAGGCGAGTCCGCGTCCAAATTAAGCGCATGAGTACGCGCAGCGTACTCCCCAGTACACCCAACGCACTCATTTGCTACAAGAACTCACTCAAGGGACTAATCTTGACAACTTGACAAAAGGGAAGGGTTAAATAGCTTTACCTGAATTCCGGGATGTTACATTGTGCATACATGCACATTTTTTAAACTTTTTCTAGATATTAACATTTTTTAAAATGTTTTAATTGTCTAAGATGTTAATATTAAAGGTGATTCGTGAATTTGTTTTTCTCAAAGATGAGATATTTTCTACGAAAAATGTAAATATGGTGCATGATGAGTTATTAATTAACTCTTTGATCGATTAGATCTTTGTAACATGTATGAGATGAACGTAAAAACAGTAAACAAAACACAAGTATGAATCAAGATGTGTCGAATGATTAGATTACTCGATCCTCAGCAGAGCTCGACTAACAACTTCCACTGTAGAGGATTCTAGGGTTAGAAAAACAAGAACGATAAATTTGCTGAACAATAAAACTCTAATCGTTACTAATCGTCCTGTCATTCTAGAATGCATGCAAGCATCTATATATATACTAAACCCTACAAAACTCATGGATGGACAGGCCCATACCGGAGAAGCATATTGGACTAGCTAACGAGCCCAATAGACGCAACACAAAATACGACCCAACAATCTCCCCCTTTGCGTCAAATTGGAGCGAGACTACTTCTTCTTCTTGCTTGGGCCAGCAGCGGGAGCTTTCTTTACAGTATCAAACAGACGTGTGATAAGAGCAAGGATAGTCTGTCTGAACCGAATGTACCATTAAATCATATCATCAAAGTACTTGATATCATCTGCTGTATTCTGCTTGCATCGATGGATGATCCCCAAAACATGTTCCAAACATGCAGTGGTGTAGAGATGTTTTTCTGCCAAGGCGAAAAGACATTTCTGTCCTTCGTTCCTGGTAAACATGATGGAGTTTCTCTTTGGGTCAATCTTCCCCATCTGCATCATGTTGAGATCACTGGCAGAGCCAACAGGAGATATGGTAGGCTTCTTCTTAAATACGCTCGCAATCTCTTGATCCATCAAAGCAACTTCCATGATATAGCATACAAGCATCCTCTTAAAATGGTCGATGATCGGACCATATTCAGCTTCGTTTGTAAGAAGGATGTTGTGCAAGATAATCCAATCATGGGGATTAAGGTTGGGAAGATCTGCAAGTGAGATGGCATGTTCGGCTTTGGAAGATCCCCTTAGTACCTTGAACCGAACGTTGGTGAAGTTGCCTTCCCTGTACGGCTTCAGGACCCGAACATTGACAATTTTCTGAGCGCTCCAAGTCTGGTATTGGGGTTGAGCGGCCTTCAGATAAAATTCGATTAAGTCCCGATCAACCTGTGGATGAGGATGAGGGAACTCTGCAATGTTGTCAAAGGCATGAAAAACAAACGCCTATCGGGTCAGTGGCATGTCGAATTGTGAGTCGACAGTGTTAGAACGATCTAAAGAGATCACAGGTTCTAGCCACAAGATACTTGGTGTGTCAATGGCTTCTTTAATCAGCCTCTCAAGAGTCCACGGAGGAAAAAGAGTTTTCCTGCTCTTAAGAAGGTTGTGGGCTTCTTTCTGTCTTCTTTCGGCTTCTTCAGCCTCTCTAGCCACACGAGCATTGATGTCAGCCTCTTTATCTCGACCTTCACGCTTCAGAAGGTCGGCAATTGTCTCTTTATCATCATCATCACTCTCCTCAGCAATGTTTTTGCCTTTGTCTTTCACACCAGAACCGGAGTCTTGGCCTACTGGAGGAGGTTCGGTTGTGTGAGTTGCTGAAGTAGGAGGTGGTTGAGACACTTGTTCTTTTTCTCCCCCTTGTTTCGGAATGGACATGAAATCAAGGAGCCCCTCAATTTTACTGAGTAGAGAAAGGGTGGGAGCGAGCTTCTCTGCAAGGGTACGCCGTACTGAATAATTGATGATTGGATCATATGCTTCAAGGATGTTGGAGATAGCAGAGTGGACATCCGAAACACACGATTTAACCACCTCTCTTTCAGATCGAAGAGAGTCAATCTCCTGTTGACAGTTGGAGAGTTGAGTACTCTTGACCTTCAGAGCGATAGTCTTCCTTGCGGGAGCATCCATGAGAGAGTTCTCGGCAGCTAAGTCTTCTTGAAGCTTGGAGAGACGCTTCTCAATGGTGGTTCTGAAAGCTGAGTTGTCGTCAGAAATGGTTTGACGAAGCAAAGCGAACGACTTCAGCTCAGAAGTGACTGATGTAGCCAACTAGTTGATAATGGGTTCCAGCGTAGTCTTGGTGGCTTCAGCACTTTCCTGTAAAGATTTCAACAAGAAAGAAGCATCAGTGATAGTTTATCGACATTTTCGGTCGCTGCCTCACAAGCTTTGGTTGAGGCATCTATGGCTGCAGTGGCGGAATCAAGGGAAACTTGATGAGCTTTGGAAAAAGCCTCAACAATTTTCTGAATTACAGCTTCAGATATGGAGGACTGAGATGTGGAAGACGAAGCGATGAGTGAATCGATTTTGTCATGTAGCTCCTTGAGATGCCTCTTTGTGACAGGAGCATCGTCATCGTCGTCACTTTGAACTTGAAACAGACTATAATAGACCGAATCAAAAGTCATATTCTCCCCGCCAAGGAGTGGTTCTTCTTCCTTTGAAGCATGAGCAGGAGAAGATGGTGGTGGTGAAACTGTAGGCTCGGTAGTAGTAGTCGTTTCGGGTTGGGTGGTGTGTTCGGTTGTTGGTGTGGGTTCGGGTGCTGAGGTGGTTTTTGGTGCGTCAATATGAACCCCCGTATCAGATACGTTGGTTCTAACATCTGCAGTGGTGGTGGTTGTTGCTTCGTTAAAGATTGGTGGTGGTATTGGGATGGAAGTAGGTGGTATTTGAGTGGTGGAGGTTATGGGGGAATAGAAATAGGAATTGTAACGGGTGGAGAAGAGATAGGAGAAGTAGAAATATGTATCTCTGGGGTAGGCGAACATGGTGGAGTGTTGCCACGTTGAGATCCATCTGAATCAGAACCCTCATCCTCAGATTCGCTTGAGGATGAAGCGATAATTAGCTTTCGTCGCGGTTGGGTTTTTCTCCTCTTCTGCGGTGGAGACTGAGCAGACTTAGTGGGTTTCCTTTTCTTGGGAGATGGGCCTTTTGCTCCCTTTGCCACTTGTTTTCCCTTATCAGCTTTCTTGCCTCTAGGAGCAGGCTTGTCAGTGTCATGAATTGATTTCAGCATCTCTGGAGTAAGATCCCTCGGACCAGAACGTCTGAACTCCTTATACGTTTCAATGATCCGGCTGTTAGCAGGAACGTCACCATACATCGTTTCCGGGATAGACCCGTTGAAGGGAAATTTGGAAGCATCCGACACAATGATCTTCGTGGTATGGAAAGTACCAATCGAAGACATTGGAGCACCAACGACAATGGGGACGTGGTACTTGTCCATCACCCATTTCGTGACAATAGTCCAGAATCGGGCATAAGAAATCTCTGAGTGTCGAGAAGTCAAAGAGAGACTCTGAATGAGTTGTTGCCATAGGACCGAACCGTAGTCCATGTTGATGCCATTGTAGATCCCGTACATGATGGAGAGAAATAAACGACTTGCCCCATCGGATCCAGCACTTCGTTCAGATAAGCCCTTGAAAAGAACAATGAACATCCCATTCCACTGAGGGGGCATGCACGACTTCTTGAATTTCGTGATAGTAGTGAGCACCTCAGTGTACCCCATGTTGTAGAACATGTTAAACAGATGACCCATTGGAATGGTTTCCGGATTAACCCTTGAAGAATCAGGGGCAAACCCTAACAGCGTACAGAACCTCTGCTTTGAAATCGACACCTTGTGCTCAAAGACATTGAAGAAAATCCTGTCGACGACCTTGTCGTAGTGAGCCGTGGCAAAGATTTGTGACAGGAACTCCATTGGAACAACTTCAACCCTGGTAAGAGCAGGAGCGATTGGCGAGAACTTCAGGCATTCGATGATGAGAAACATGAAAGCATCGTACGCCTGACGAGTGAGATCAATGATCAAACTCTGCTAGGGACGAATAGGCAAGATGTGAGAGGTCACGTGAACAGATGAAGAATCCGCCATTGTTGAGAAGAAAGTGGGAGAGGTGATGAATAGTAGAGGTTTAGAGAATTTTCTTGCTCTCTGGGAATATTGGTGCAGTAAAGAGGTAAACGGTGGATCACATTACCTTTTATACTGTGGGTAAAGGAGAGAGAAAAATCTTTCCCAAATCTTCAATTGAAAAACGAAGGGTTTTTCGGAGGTGACTGACGCGTGACAGTTAGGTTTGACGATGATCACGCAGGAGAGAGAGTGTTAGTCCCTAATTACACGCCTTCCCATCAGGCGCCATTTGGAGATGAAACGGTTCCTATTCCCACGCTTTTCCCCGCCGTTTGAAATCAAATCGATTGGACTCCCACCTAAGTCATCATTTCGTCATCTTATCCCTTTAGAGAGTAACGACATCTTTAAAGTAAAATCGCCACGTGGATCAATATTAACCACAACTTTTTATAACAGTCAGCCCAATTAAAATTCCTTAGAATTAATGAAACCAGAATTTTGGAAAATCAAAAAGATTTTCGTGCTGAGTGTGTAAAAGAAAAGAAATAAAGCAACACTTTTGAGGGATTATGTGATGTCAATAAAGACACGAAACAGTGGATCCCGGGCACGAATCTTTTCCTTCAAAGTCAAGAGAGACTTTAAAGTGTTTGTGTGGTTTCCCGTTGAATAACGATCAGACACTTATTAAGAAGTGTTGAAAGATTTCTTTTAATTAGGCTTATGAGGTGGGCTTTCGCTTCGATTCATAATTCCTGATCTTGATATAAGATAGAAATTGAACGAAGTACTTGTGAGACCAATGTAGTCTGTTGAACAAGTAGGTTGAAGATAATTTAAGTGGCAAGGTAAACTAATGTATTTGAAATCTCAAAAAAAAAAATTAAAACTGGATCCCAAGGGAAGAAATGTTATTGGATTTAACAATTTCATAGGAATCACTCAAAAGAAAAATAGAGATTTCATGTTGTACCCCCATGGATAAGTCCGTCATTTCATTAGTGAAAGCTAGAGCAAGTTAATTGTTCACCGTCAATGCATAGTAGGTATTGAATTGTGGGTTTCACTTAGCACGTAGTGACACGAAGCTAAGATCATGAACACAGAAATTGTGCAACCATAAACCTCAGTGGTAATGTCTGAGAGTCTCAAGGGTTACGTTTGTGAAACGAATGAGATGGAGAAAAATGATGTAGATGGTGTAAAGAAATCCAAAGTACCTCTGCTATGAAAATAGGACTAAGCAGAAAAATCTAATCTCATGAGAAGAGAGTTAGGTAGCTCATGATTAGAATAAATATGAGAGCCTAATTGGGAAGACAAGGTTTGTTTGTACCAAGTCAGTAAGGCTTTTATTCAGAATCAGATGAGGCTTTGGTCACATACAGCAGCATGCTTCTAGAGACACTTAGCTAGTGAAATAAGGTAACCACAATGAAGTAAATAAAAGAGTAAAAAAAATAAAAGCCAAAATAAAACAAAAAAAATATTTTTGGAGTTTTTGAATTTACGAAAAAAAACATATTTGTAATTTTTGATCGAAATAAATAAGACATAAAAAAAATTTATACAAAAAAAATGTTGGAACCGAACCCGAGCGTTCGGTTTATTTTGGTTGAGAAAACTTTGGAACCGAACCCGAGCGTTCGGTCTATTTCGGTTGCCAAAAAAAAATAAGATTGGAAAAGAGAAGAACTTTGACAATAGGATAAACGAATTAAGAAAAATAATACAAAAGATTTACAACCATAGAAACTACCTTTGAGTGATAGGCGAAAATCAGATGATACAACCGAACCCGAGCGTTCGGTCTACTTTGGTACACCAGAGCAAGACCCGAACCCGAACGTTCGGTCTATTTCGCTTCTTGCGTTTGATCTTGAGAGTTAATTTTTGGTACTGACTCCGATTCCATCATTCCAAGCCCTTGTAGAATTTTGTTGAAAAAAGCTTCAGGAAGAGCATTGGTGAAGATGTCAGCCAGTTGATCAGTGGTTCTAACAAAATGAATTTCGACGTTCCCATCTTCCACATGATCCTTAATAAAATGACACCTCAGTGCTATGTGCTTAGTCTTGGAGTGTTACATTGGGTTATGACAGATCCTAATTGCACTTTCAGAGTCGCAATATAGTGGGATCTTTTTCATATTGAGTCCATAGTCCCAGAGTTGGCTTTGGATCCAAATCACTTGAGATGTACAGGAGGCAGCTGCGATGTATTCTGCTTCAGCTGTAGACAGAGATACACAAGTCTGTTTCTTTGATTGCCAGCTAACCAACTTCCCGTCAAGGAATTGGCAGCCTCCAGTGGTGCTTTTCCTATCTAGTCCACAACCTCCAAGGTCTGCATCTGAGTAGGCTTGAATGAAGAAACCTGAGTTTGATGGATACCATAAGCCGAGAGAGGTAGTTCGTTTCAGATACCGGAGAATGTTCTTCACTGCAAGCATATGAGGTTCACGAGGATTCGCCTGAAATCTAGCACAGTAGCAAACAGAAAACATTATATCAGGCCTGCTAGCAGTAAGGTACATTAGAGAACCGATCATCTGGCGATATAGCGTAATATCGACTGCTGGCTTGTCCAAAGATGGAGTGAGCTTGGTGTCGAACGCCATTGGAACTTTAACCTTTGAGTCTCCCATCATGCCGAATTTAGCAAGGAGAGTCTTGGTGTAGGCTTCCTGGTTAATAAAGATGCCTTCGGGTCCCTGTCTAATATTTAAGCCAAGGAAAAAGTTAATAGGACCCATTGAGCTCATTTCAAATTTAGTCTCCATCAGCTTTCTGAATTCAGCCGTTAAGCTAGGATTCGTTGAGGCGAAGATGATATCATCGACATAAATTTGAACAATCATAAGGTGGTTACCTTCCTTCTTACGAAAGAAGGTTGGGTCAACCGAACCTTGTTTGAATTTGGACATCTTCAAAAACTTAGTTAGCATTTCATACCAGGCTCTAGGTGCTTGTTTCAGTCCGTATACCGCTTTGTCCAGAATATACCAGTGATTGGGGTATTTTTCATCACGAATCCTAGAGGTTGCTCCACGTACACCGTTTCTTCAAGTTCTCCATTTAGAAATGCGCACTTCACTTCCATTTGGTAGACCTCAAAGTTCTTGTGTGCAACATAGGCAAGAAATATTCGAACAGATTCCAGCCTAGCTACAGGAGCAAATGTTTCTTCATAATCGATTCCTTCCACCTGGCAATATCCTTTCACAACCAGACGAGCTTTGTTTCTTATTACATTGCCTTCCTTGTCCATTTTATTTCTAAAGACCCATTTGAGACTAACAACCGAGGCATTTTGAGGAGTTGGAATGAGGCGCCAAACTTTATTTCTTTCGAACTCATTAAGTTCGTCTTGCATAGCTTGAACCCAATCAGAGTGATCAAGAGCAGTATTTACTGTCTTTGGTTCAACTTTTGAGACGAAAGAGTTAAACATGTAGAACTCTACTTTTGAGAACAGAGATGCTTGCTTTGCCTTCAGTTGAGATCGGGTCAGGACCTTTTCAGAGACATTACCCACAACCTATGAAACAGGATGATCTCTGGTCCATTTGACAAGAGGAGGGTAATTTGGATCATAGGATGGATCTAATTCAGCGCTTACCATCTCTTCTAATTCAGATTGACTGTCATCATCATAAAACATATCGGCATTATCCCCCTCGATTGATGAGCTTTCAGGGGTATCTTGACTTTCTGGTGCTACAGGAGTTTCGGGAGCATTTGGTCTTTCGGTAGCAACAGTACCTTCAGGTGCAGTAGAGCTTTCGGGTGCATTTGAGCTTTTGGGAACTACAATACTTTTGGGTGCAGCTGGAGAAGAGTTCTCCCCCTCAACTTGTGAACTTGGTAGCTTTGATGAAGATGGATTCTCCCCCTCAACTGAAGCACCGTGCTGAGAAGATTCATTTAGAACTGATTCTCCTTCACCCAGTCGTTTGGCAGCGTCATCGACGATTTGCTTCAGATGGTCAACTTTGTTGTCTGCTGCATTGGCTTCTGAGAGAGTAGCCTTCTCTGGTTCATCAAATAACTCCACAAATTGCTCAAACAAGTTTGCAATCGAGGCTGTGACTTGGCCTGTTTGAGAAAAGATTTCTCCAACTGATTCTTCTGTGGCCTTCAGCTTCTTGACATAGCTGTCATCGAAAGTCACATAATATGTTTCTTCAATCTTCCTCGAACGCTTGTTTAAAACCATGTATGCTTTCGAAGTGAGAGAATATCCCAGAAAAATCCCTTCATCGGCTTTAACGTCGAACTTGTTACGATGTTCTTTAGAATTGAAGATAAAGCATCGAGAGCCGAATACGTGGAAGAATTTGACGTTTGGCTTTCTGTTGTTGATGATCTCATAAGGAGTAAGAGTGAAACACTTATTGAGATAGGACCTGTTCCGCATAAAACATGCTGCAGCAATAGCATCAGCCCAGAAATATAGAGGTAGAGAAGCGAAACTTAGCATGGTTCGGGCCGCCTCACACAAAGATCGGTTTCGTCTTTCGACAATTCCGTTTTGTTGAGGGGTGTAGGGAGCTGAGAAGTTGTGACTGGTTCCTTTTTCTGCTAAAATGTCTTCAAATTCTTTATTCTTGAACTCCATCCCATTGTCGCTTCTGATGTTGCGAACAACTTTCCTCAGTTGCACTTCAACCTGCTTGATCAACATCTTTAGCTTGAGAGTTGCTTCATATTTGTGCTTCAGAAAGAACACCCATGTAAAACGTGAAAAGTCATCAACAATAACAAGAATATACTTGCTACCGCCAATGCTTTCGATAGAAGATGGTCCACATAAGTCAATGTGAATTAACTCAAGTGGTTCAACGACTTTAGTGTTGATTATGGATGGGTGACTTTGACGACTCTGCTTCCCCATTTCACATGCATCACACAAATGTTCTCGATCAAACTTGAGCAATGGAAGACCCCGAACATGACCTCCCGTGACAAGTTTGTTGATATCCTTGAAATTAAGATGGGAGAGCCTGCGGTGCCACAGCCAGCTTTCGTCATAAGGTGCTTTGGATAACAGACAGATAGCTGGATTTCCTTTGATAGGTTTGAGATTTAGAGGAAACATTTCGCCTTTGCGCTCCGATTTGAGAATCACTCTTTTTGTTTTCTTCTCTATTATTTCCGAACCCTCATCATCAAATGAAACTTTAAGACCGGTACCTCCAACAAGCTGAGATACACTGATGAGGTTATGTTGTAGTCCTTCAACATATGCAACTTTTCTAATCGTGAAAGTCTCCATTTGTTATCATCCCATAACCTTTTATCGTGCCGTATGAGTTGTTCCCGAACTTGATATTCCTGCTGTTTGGAAGAGATCGGAATTCCCTCAGCTCTTCCTTCCTTCCTGTCATGTGACGTGAGCAGCCACTGTCAATATACCATTCTTTGTCGAACTGCTCGTCACTGATAACCTGCAAAAATCAAGCAGATTTAGGAACCCAAAGTTTCTTTGGTCCACGTGAGCCTTTCACAGGAACATGAATAGTAAGAGAGATGTCAACAAGATATGTTCTTTTTATTAAAGTTGTTTCATCTTTCTTCTTAATGGTGAAAACTTTAATTTTGTTGGGATTTGTTACAGTCGGTTTGGATATAGGTTCAGGCATTTGGGCCTTGGAATGCTTTTGATCATTATTGACTGAGGAAACCTTCGATTTTCCTTTCAAATCTGTTGAAGATTTTGGATTTTGAGTTTGAACAGAATTGGATTTAGAATTGGGTTGAGAAGAATTAGAATGAGAGAATTTAGACTGAGAAGTTTTCTTGACTTGACGTTCTAGGTGGCCCTTTTGTTTTTGGTCATTAGTGGGACCAAACCTTGATCCTTGGTAGCTTTTGCTCTCGGAATCGAACCTATGCTTTCGGTAGCTGGTGTTCTCTGAACTGAACCTTTCCCTTCGGTTGTTATTCCTTTCTTGCGGTCTGACTACTCTTTTCTCTGAATTTCTTTCATGATCAGAAAGATGGGCGTTTTGAGATCGCCATAACTGTTTTCGCTCTGAGAGATTCTTTTTGTATCTCAGATTCCTTTGCTTCTTTTGATCCTTCACTTGCTTCGGTTGTCTGTGGATGTTGGCTTTTTGCTTTTGCTTTTTGTCAGCTGGTTCACTTTGAACTGATGATGTTTCGCTTGAAGGAGTGACTTCTTCTATAGGAACTTCTTTTGCACCACTGGTACTTGGCACATCGAAGTTGTCAGGCTTGTTTAGTGGCTCTGGCACATATCTGCCTTAGGTTTTGCAGGACGTTC
The DNA here is from genome assembly GCF_051521515.1 of Lactuca serriola. Classification (NCBI taxonomy): domain Eukaryota; kingdom Viridiplantae; phylum Streptophyta; class Magnoliopsida; order Asterales; family Asteraceae; genus Lactuca; species Lactuca serriola. The sequence goes on from NC_136410.1 coordinate 232,316,448, forward strand.
GCTCTGACAGACCAACAGTTTCGTCAGCATTATCTATAAGAGCAGACCAGAAAAATTCATCACAGCCATCTGCATTATCTTCGTTTACAATGGCGGTGAGTTCGGCTGTCTGATGTTCGGTTACTCCGGTGACCTTATACACCTGATTTGGTGTTGTTCTCACCTTTTGGTACACAACTGCCTTTTCTTCTAGAATCGGGGACTTATTGCGGGACAAACAAGCAAACTCCACAGAATTTTCTGAAATAAGATTTTGTGGTTTTCGGGTTCACTCTTGACAAACTCAGAACAATCGACTTCATCCTCTACGAAAATTTCACTCATATCATCATCCTCATTGAGCTCAGATGCGTTTTCAACATCAATTTTATTTTCTGAGCTTAATTTGGAATTCAATGAGTCAAACTTTTGTATGGTTTCGGTCTTTAGTTTCAGTTTATCGTTTTCATCCAAAAGGTTTTTCAACATGTCCTTATGGTCCTTGGACTTTATAAAAGATTCGATTTTGTCCAGACCATACATATACGTCGGATTCACATCATCAGACGAAACTACATTTTCACAATTATATGCTTCAGCGTTGATTTCATTTTCCTTAAATTCAAGGAAGGGTAAAATCATGCGATGAATTTTCTGCCCTATTTCACAGTTCAAGTGAAGTTGAGTGATGTTAGCATAAAGACGTTTAGCAATTAAACAAAAGACATTTCTTTGTTTCAAAGTTTTAAATTGTCTCTTTGCAAATAAATGTTTTCATCTTTGGTTTTAATCAGCGCCGACTCCTTCAGCTCTATCCACATCCTCCGTTCCTCACTCTTGGAAGACACCCTGCTTATTTGGTCAGTTAGGTTAAAATTGGTGACCCGTGTTTGAGTTAAACTGCTATCTAGATTTGAGATTCTTGAATTTAAGTTTTTTAATTCTTTTTCATACGAATTGTGTGGGACTTTAAATGAAACAAAAACGGATTGTATCTTCTTGATTAATTCATCAAGTTCATTGAACTGCACGCTGAGAGGTTTTGCTGTGAAGCATAGGTCCTCTCGCTCCTTGGTGTCCTCATTCCCACCATCCGTATTGTATCCCCTCATTTGAGATACATCTGTCACCATCAAGCACTTCCCACCGCTTTCTTCACCTCTTTCAACATATGCCTTTCCATGAGATGGCTTCCTGACCTCATCATCCTCCGAGTCGGTTGACCAGACCTGCACGCCACCGAACTCATCATCCGCTGTCGAACCCTGCACAATTAAAGCATTCATTGAAGGGTTAGCAGTAGCTTTCTTTCTCTTGATCACTTCCAGCTTTTTCATCAACAAGGCCTCTTCATCCTTTTCCTCATCCTTCTCTTCCATTTTCTTTAGAACGCAATCTTTGGCATAGTGGTTCTTTCCTCCACAGTAGTAGCAGTTCACACCTGAATCTCCTTCAACTTTCGCCTCTTTCTTTGGTTCCTCTGTCTTCGGTTCCTCCCTGACCGTTTCAGAACTGTAGCTTCCATGCCAATTTCGGTTCTTATTGGTAGGGAACCTTTTCTTAATGAACCTCTTTGGATTCGACACCATCATTGCATAGTCTTCAGAAGTAAGATCATAGTCTTCTAAATTGAGATCTTCATCTTCTACCACACTTTTGCTTTTGGAAAAGAATGCCAAGGACCCTAAATTGGAGACAACATTTTTCTCTTGTAAAACAATCTTTTCTTGGGATTTCAAAATCCCCACCAGCTTTGCCAACGAATAGGATTTAAATTGCTCATGAGCTTTAACAGTAGACACAACCGCTCTCCATTCGGATCTAAGTCCATTCAAAAAGGTTACTTTTTTCTCAATCAGCTTCCTTTCTATATCGTGTTTGATCATCTTGCTAAGAAGATGATTGAAGCGATCGAACGTCTGAGTAACAGTTTCATCTGAATTCTGCTTAAATTCACCAAACTCAGACAAAAGCAAGGTTTGAACAGAATGCTCCAAATCTTCATCTGTGGAATATAGCTCTCGCAGCCTATCCCATATTTCTTTAGCAGTGCTGCATGAACTCACTAGACTGAATGTGTCTGATTGTAGAGTGAATCAAATCAGTCTTAATGCTTTAATGTTGCATTGAAACTTTTCCTTTTCGTCTTGAGCAATATCCTTTACGTCCTTTAACAGATCATTGTACTCCTTCTGAGTTTTAATGATTTTTGAAGTTCCAGAGTGAGCAAATGGTCCAGAAACGATTGCTTCCCAAATAAGGTATCCATTGTCTTTTGATTCGATGACAAAATCTTCAAAGTGATGTGCCCAGACTTCGTAATCCTAGGTGTAAAGGATAGGAATCTTCGTCGTCGATCCAATGCTGTTAGAGATGTTGATGGGATTAGATTGTGACTCGTCCAAGCTTGATCGTTTTTAACCTATTTGAAAGATCAGACTTGTAATATTTAATATTAGGGCAAACAAATAAATGCTGAGTTACGTCAATAATGGAATGACGGCTCAATAATTATTAGTTAATGCGGAATAACCCTAATCGCAAACTCTTTCACAGAAAAGATGTGTATGAATTACACATCCTCCTACTCTGATACCAATTGATGAGTTATTAATTAACTCTTTGATCGATTAGATCTTTGTAACAGGTATGAGATGAACGTAAAAACAGTAAACAAAACACAAGTATGAATCAAGATGTGTCGAATGATTAGATTACTCGATCCTCATCAGAGCTCGACTAAGAACTTCCACTGTAGAGGATTCTAGGGTTACAAAAACAAGAACGATAAATTTGCTGAACAATAAAACTCTAATCGTTACTAATCGTCCTATCATTCTAGAATGCATGCAAGCATCTATATATATACTAAACCCTACAAAACTCACGGATGGACAGGCCCATACCGGAGAAGCATATTGGACTAGCTAACGAGCCCAATAGACGCAACACAAAATACGACCCAACAGTGCACATTTTTCATAAATTTGTTTTCAAATATCAAAATGGAAAGTGGTTAAAAAATGACGAATTCATACATTTTTAGATATTTTTTTCGTTAAAAGATAAGCTCTTAAATTGTTACACTCTCGGGTACTACCGGAGATTCATCTAGGATTTCCCCAAGATTGTGGTGCCTTTGACCCGCTTGACCAAGAAAAATGTGACCTGGCGCAATCCTCCATGATAAGGGACCCACACCCTACGGTGAAGAGTCAATAACCCTCGGCTCAGGAGGAGCCAACTGATACAGTGCCTTGGCTATCGGAGCCGCACCAGGAACTAGGTCGATCCTGAATTCCACCTGTCATTCCGCAGGTATCCCAGGAAACTCCTCGGGGAATACGTCCGCAAACTCCCGTACCACAGGTACATCGTCCATCGTCGCCCTACCCATTTCCTGGGTATCCATAACATACGCGATATAACCTGCGCATCCCTGCTGAAGGTAACGCCTAGCTCTCGCTGCTGAACATAAAGATGGTCCTCGCTGTGGTCTCTCGCCCTAAATCACCAGCTCTCCCCCACTTGGGGTCTTGACCCGCACCAACTGCTGCGCGCATTCGATCACTACCCCATTAGGGCTGAGCCAATCCATGCCTATAATCACCTTGTACCCACGCAATGGAATGGGAACCAAGTCTACTAGATAGCACTCCTCAAATAACCTCAACACATAATCTCGAAATACCATTGATGCCCGCACCGAACGGTCGTCGGCAATATCTACCTCTAGAAGGCAATCCAACGTGCCCGAAGACTCGGAAATTCCCTTGCTAAGCGCAAGAGACACAAATGGTCGGGTAGCGCCCGAGTCAAACAAAACCAGAACTGGGATGCCGTTCACATCGAACGATCCTAAACAGAGCACATATGAATAACACAATCACAACCAGAAAAAGATCGAAGGGAAAGAATCATAACCGTCACCACATCAGGTGCAGCGCGTGCCTCCTTGACTGTCAGCTGAAATGCTCGGCTCCGCACCACTAGAACCTCTACCTTGACCTTCCGGCCATCTGTAACACGCGCCGTCGCTGGCACTGCTGCTATCAATCTCGGGCAATTGGCACTTTTGTCGCCCCTCTGAACGCAATGGAAGCAAATCAGAACTGCCATCTGTACCGCAGTGGCGGGGCAATACAATCCCTGCCAAAATGCGCCACCTTGCCACACTTATAGCAGCCCGAACCCGGCCCAGTGCGACAAGCTCCCTCGTGTGACCGACCGCATTTCCCACAGCGGTCCCGTCCTGCCTGGCCTTTCCGCCTACCATCAGATCCCTTGGGCTTCTTCCCCGAAGCCCTAGTCGTCAGCCCTTCCACTGCCTTCCTCTTCTGGACATGCTCCAGATCAATCTCCCTCTCCCTAGCCCTAGCAATCATGGAATCCAAGGTAGGGCAAGCCGAAAAAGTAACATGCTCCCGAATGTCAGCTCGTAGCATGTCGTAGTAGCGGGTCCTCCTCATATCCTCATCACCCGCATACTGGGGCACCAGAAATGCCCTCTCCCGGAACTTGGCGGTGATCTCCGCCACAGTCTCCGTAGTATGCCTCATATCCAAAAACAACTTGGCCAGCCGCTGAAGCTCCACAGCTGGCGAAAACTCCGCCCTAAATCTGGTCACAAAATGCGACCAAGTCATAGCCTCAACAGCCGAGGCTCCCAATGAGTCGCCAACAGACTCCCACTAATCCCTAGCCCTGTATTGCAAGCATCCTGCTGCAGATCTCACCTTCGACCCCTCTGGGCAGAAGCTCATCAGCTGCGCAGACTCAATGTCTGCGATCCATCTCCTAGCAGCAATGGGGCTTTCGCCACATGGAAATCCAGCGCACCACTCCCACAAAAGTCCTTAAAGGACATTGTACGCGTACCCATCTGGCTAGACGCCATATCACTCATGAATGATCGAAGACGATCCTCCATCAGCTCAATAATCCCCTCCTTGATCGACCCGAAGATGATAGGGGTCGACTCAAGGATGCCTCTCGTGATCTCAGACGCGATGAACTCGCGTAGCCCGTCATCAACCTGCTCGGATCCCGAACCTGAGCCTGATCTTGATCCTGATCCGGAACCTCCTTCTCCAAGTCGTGTGGTCACCATACTGAAAACACACGCATAAACGTCAGGATCATACATATACTCGAGAGATCTAACACACTCCCCAAGGTTCCCGATTTCATCCAGGCCCTCCTTGATTCGAGTACGGGTCCTCTACTTTCAGTAGTACGGGCCCATACTACCTTCCACATCTACCCGTGCTATCCTCAAGGATTGCTTCAACTTCACCAGGTCCCTTTACCGATACCCCTTTCCACTAACCTCATCCTAGGCTTCTCTAGAGCACTCTCCGACCTACTCTTCGCCATCAGCTGCACAGGAGCCCCTACCATTTCCCCCTAACTAACTTGCAGGTACTGTTACATATCCGCTCCTTAGTTAGTTGGAAATAACCAGAAACCCTATAGCTCAAAGCAAGCAGCATTCGTGCATCGAGTAACCAAATCAGGCATAACCTATACAGGCCATCCTATTGCTGACAAAACAACCCTAGCATACAGCTCATACAATAGGCATATAAGGCATCCTCGTAGATCCTTAGCCCTAACTAGCATGTGATTATCAGAATCATATATCAGGCACACAAGGCATATTCCTAGATCCTTAGTCCTATTCTAGCATGCAATTCTGAATCAAGCCATATAGCATAACATAACATGTATGGGTATCTTGGTGAAAACTTACTTGAGCCCGGCCGGTCGCATGCATCACACGCCTTGTCTTTCGTAAAATCCTTTCGCTTAGATTTTTGGAAAACCATTTTATTGTAAAAATCCATTAGCCTCTTAGTTTGAGTCCAGACACCCCCGAGGGCGTGTCTGAATCCCTCAAACCAGGGCTCTGATACCAACTTGTAACATCCCAAAACCAAGTATCATAATATTCATTAGAAAATATTGTATAAACATGTCATCTCAAAACCAAGTATCATATTTGAAACCCACAACCATGAACAAATGTCATATCAGAGTACAATCCCAGAAAACACGGTGCGGAAATCATATGTTAGTGTGTGTGATGCCATGCTACGCCGCCGGCTCCTTCCCCTTGGATGAAGAGGTACCTGAAACCAAAAACTGAAACTGTAAGCACAAAGCTTAGTGAGTTCCCACATCATACCACATACCATACAATACCATCGGTATCTTTCAACCGGTAATCGTCATCGGTATCTTTCAATCGGTAATCGTCATCGGTATCTTCCAACCGGTAACTGGGGACTATTCCACCCCCTACCACTAGCATACAATAGCAAGATATAAGCACACATTCATACATATCCAGGTACTGACCTACCCCTTGGTCCTACGGACCACTATCAGGGAAAACTATCCCTTTCATGCAACATATCATACAGATATAACTCATAACCAAACGCATACCAGGCCAAGATAAATTATCACAAAGAAAATTATCTTCTAAATACTCCTCAATGGTGGGCCGACATTGTGGCCTTAGACCCACCCCTACTGGAAGGTAACTCACCTCGTAGCTGCTGAACTGTGCGGGAATCTTCTGACTGCTGCCACAGCTGCTCCGGAAATCCTCCGGCTAAAATTCCCACAAAACACTTAGTAAGAAACTGACATCTACCCTTAGGGTAAAATGACCATTTTACCCCTTGACCAAGTCAAAGTCAAAGTCAACTTCCGGTTGACCTGACTCGCCGAGTTGACTCGTCAACTCGCCGAGTCCCTATCCTTCCATCAGACCTCATAACTGTCTCTACTCGTCGAGTTAGGCGATGACTCGACGAGTTTTCCTTCCAAATGAACACCGACTGAATCCTCATCCGACTCGCCAAGTTGTATGAACAACTCGTCGAGTTCATCATCAACTGATACTCATGTCCTAACCTGACTCGCCGACTTGTATGAACAACTCGTCGATTTACTCTTCATCCTACGAACACGTTCTGACCTCGACCCGCCGAGTTGATGAACAACTTGCCGAGTTCCATGAACATTGTCCTGGACTCGCCGAGTCCGTTCATGCACTCGCCAAGTACCATGAACTCCCATAAGACTTTGCTTAGTCCAGAACGTGGGGTCACTCCCCGTGACTCTGTAAAACCCTTCCACACTCAACTGGTCCTTATGACCTTTATGGGACCAAAACCCTTGGACTCGCCGAGTCCAAGAATGGACTCGCCGAGCTGGTCAAATCCCTCACTAAGAACTCCGATTTCTGATGTACAACACTTAACCAAATGATAGATCCAGGCCCCTAAACTCGATCTAGCACGTAAAGTTACAAACTTTACGTGCATGCATGGGACATTGGAGCTTAAAAGGCTCTAAAATGGTTCTTTTGTTGCATGGGGCCTTCCTTGGTGCAAAAAGCAACCTAGATCTGACTTGTGGATCATAAAATGACATAATACAGAAGCCCAAACCCCCAACCATGTTTGCAAACATGGTTGGCAACCAAAAATGGCTTATAAAAGCCCTAAATCACCACAAAGAGGGATCTAACAAAAGAGTGAGCAAGGTTCAGACTTTATACCTTCCAAAGACTGCAAATGATGAACCAAACTCGAATCCTTCAGTCCTCTTGATCCTTCTATGCTCTTCCTTCTTTCTTGAGACCAAAACTCACAAGAATCACTCAAAAGAGCCTTAAATCTTCACAAAACAGCTAGGGTTTGCTATGAGGAGTGTTTGGGAGCATAAAGGGGAAAAGAAGGCTGCATAAGGTCGTTTAAATAGCGTGCAAACCCTAGGATTAGGGTTTTTGTCCAAACAGCGGTTACTCGCCGAGTCCGCAAATTAAACCCCGCACCTCATCCCGCTTCTACTCGGCGAGTCCAAGGCCAAAAATGCAAAAATAAAGGAAGATTTAATAACATAATACATACCAAGAACCAGGTGCTACAAATCTCCCCCACTTATTTTAGACTTCGTCCTCGAAGTCTGCCGCTCGATCCGGAAACAGCTCGGGGTAGTGTTCCATCATCTCATTAACCGGCTCCCAAGTCCATTCTGACCCCATCCAGTGCTGCCACTGCACCTTCACGAGTTCTACTCTTTTGTTCCTCAGATCCTTCGACTTCCGGTAAAGGATCGCCACAAGCCGCTCGATGAAATTCAGGCTGCCATCAACCTGAATGTCCTCCAAGGGTACCACCGTCGTATCGTCCACCAGGCACTTCCGCAGCTGAGACACGTGGAAAGTGTTGTGGATCTGACTGAGCTCGGCTGGCAGATCCAGCCGGTACGCCACCTTGCCCACCCGGGCTACAACCCTGAACGGTCCGATATACCTTGGGCCCAACTTGCCCTGCTTCCTGAATCGGATGACGCCCTTCCATGGCGACACCTTCAGGAGAACCATATCCCCGACCTGGAATTCCAGGTCTGATCGGCGCTTGTCGGCATAACTTTTCTGCCGACTCTAAGCAGTCTGAAGCCTGCTCCAGACCTGCTGAATCTTCTCCGTCGTCTTGAGCACTACTTCGGTGCTCCCCATGACTCTCTGGCCAACCTCGCCCCAACATATTGGGGTCCTGCACCTCCTCCCATACAACATCTCGAAGGGAGGACGGTCGATACTCGCATGATAGCTATTATTATACGAGAACTCCACCAACGGGAGGTAGGTATCCCAATTACCTCCGAAATCTAAAACGCATGCCCGCGGCATATCCTCCAGAGTCTCGATGGTCCGCTCGCTCTGGCCATCCATCTGCGGGTGAAAAGCGGTGCTAAAATGCAGAAGAGTAACCAGCTCGTCATGAAACCTCTTCCAAAACCTGGAAGTAAACTGCACTACTCTGTCTTAAATCACCGAAACCGGCACTCCGTGCCGCGCCACCACCTCCCAGATATAGATATCGGACAATTTCCCGGCCGAGATGCTCTCCTGAATCGGAATAAAGTGGGCGCTCTTGGTCAATCGATCCACGATGACCCATATCCAATCCATCCCCCGTGCGGTCCTGGGAAGCTTCGTGATAAAATCCATCGTAATATCCTCCCATTTCCACAGCGGGATATCCAACGGCTGCATCTTGTCGTGAGGTCTCTGATGCTCGGCCTTGACCTTTCTGCAGGTCAAGCACCGCTCCACGTACCATGCCACATCCCGCTTCATGCAGGGCCACCAATAGCCCAGACGAAGATCCCTATACATCTTCGTCGCCCCGGGATGAATGAGGAATCGAGATTTGTGCGCCTCCTCTATCTGGACCTGGCGCACTCCTCCATGATAAGGGACCCACACCCTACGGTGAAGAGTCAATAACCCTCGGCTATCATAGTCGAAAGAGGAAACCTGCCTCACAATCCGCTCACTCTTCTGATGTTCCTCCTTCATAGCCTCCTGCTGAGCCTCCCGGATCCGTTCCAGAAGCAGAGTCACCAGTCTCATCCTTAGACAGATATCCCTGATCGGCGCTGCCTTGCGGCTAAGCGCATCAGCCACGACATTGGCCTTCCCCGGGTGGTAGAGGATCTCACAATCATAATCCTTTACCACATCAAGCCACCGACGCTGCCTCATATTCAGATTTAGCTGGTGCATGAGATATCTCAAACTCTTGTGGTCCGTGTAAATCATACAACGAACCCCATAGAGGTAATGCCGCCAAATCTTGAGGGCGAACACAACAGCCCCCAACTCCAAATCATGCGTCATGTAGTTAGCCTCGTGAGGCTTCAGCTGCCTCGACGCATAGGCGATGACATGCCCTCTCTGATGGGTTTTGAGCATTCTAACACTTCCTAAGTGTACATGCAACCCTAATAACCTTGGATCTATGTTTGTCTAATTATCATGCAAAGTTGAATTCCAAGGTTATATTCCTCTCTAGCATACATGGGGAACAATTTTAACTTGAGTCATAGATAGAATAACTTACCTTGTTGTTGCTTGTGTTCCTTGAAACCTTGTGAGCCTAGCACCCCAAGTGTGATGCCTCAAATGCTTCACACAACACCAAATGCTCTTGGAAAGACTCTTGAGATAACACACACTTCATAAAATCGGCCAAGCCCTCTAGTTTCTTAGTGTTCAACTTGTGTAGCCAATTTTGTGGAGAAGGAGACTCTTATATAGTGTTGGCACATCTAGGGTTACACCATGTAAACCCTAATGTGTCATGACTCTTCATTTCCATGACCCATGGGTTTGTAACTCCCATGGAGCATCCATGGAGCATCCTATGGGTAGAACCCAACTTGATAATCCATGGAGCCTCTTAGCCCACTATACAAGATATGGATGATTTACATAATCAACCCATATATTTAATTAGTTATCCTTTAATCACTTAATTAATTCCAAATTAATTCTTTGATCAACTAATTAAATAATATTATTAATATATTAGAACTTATAATATATTAATAATCTCCAAGTGTTATTTCTCTCATTTAGTCTATCCAATTGCATGGTGCCATGCAACCCAAATGGACCATGCCGGGTCGGGTCAAGTACAAGCCCGAAATAGTTATGGACTTAGACACCTTATCCAACAGTCTCCCACTTGGATAAGTCTAATAACTATATCTCTAGTACTTCAGGAACCGACCGGCAATCGTAGCTCTTTCAAGGTCTCTCGGAACTGAGAAGATGATGGTACGCCATTTAAGATAAGTAATCATATAATCCTCCATTCTAGATATCAGCCGGACAAATACATGGAACATTGTCTTACTTATTGTCCAGCATTTGTTTCCCGATTTCCGATTTGTTTGACATAGAACTTAATTGAACACATCAACTTAGTTCTGACCGGGCCCGGTACATGGGTCAAAACAAAATCATCGAGGGGCCCAGATATCAGCTTCTAATCCAAGAAGGAACAGATAAACTTCGACTCATATGTTTGTTCTACCACTCATTGAATTACACACAAAAGTACGTTTTATAACATCGAGTTACCAATGCGGTTTCGTACAGTCAATGCATAACCAACTTGTAAGTAACAAATCATATCTCTAGGTTTGAAGACTTATATGATATTACCGTCTCACGATCACTCGAGATAGAATTCCATGAACTGATTCCAGTGAGCGTGGGTTGAGTCCAATGCTCAGAACTTATGAGCACTCATGATTGTTGTAGCCTTGTCCAAGACCTCTACAACCAAACATGACAGTCTTGATTCATATCTACTTCCAACATATGACCGACTGTGGAGGTTTGAATAATATGTTATACCAAACAAAATTATTCTGGAAGTCAAAACATGCAAAAGAAATATAGTAAACGATCGACAAGAGATAGCAACACTTTACTCATAAATAAAACATCTTTTATTCATCATCTAATGTCAATTACACTTTACAAATTTCTGGGTTATCTAACTACTAAATCTAATATCATCCTTCAGCCCTATGCTCCGAGCATGCTGAAGATGCTTAACCCGAGTCAGTCCCTTTGTGAGGGGATCTGCCGGATTCTCATCTGATGATACCCTCTTTGCCACGAGGTGTCCTTCTTCGATCCGATGTCTAATGAAGTGGTATTTTCTGTCGATGTGCCTGGATCTCCCGTGATCCCTTGGTTCCTTGGCTAAGGCAACAGCACTTTCACTATCACAGAAAATTTCCATTGGCTCTTTAATAGCTGGTACAACTCCAAGGTCTCCAATGAAGTTCTTCAGCCATATCGCCTCCTTTGCTGCCTCACTAGCTGCAATATACTCTGATTCACAAGTAGAATCTGCCACTGTCTCTTGCTTGGAACTCTTCCAAGAAATTGCTCCTCCGTTTAGGGTAAAGACCCAGCCCGACTGAGAGCGGAAATTATCCGTATCAGTCTGGAAGCTAGCATCACTATACCCTACAACTCTCAAGTCATCACTCCCACCGAGGGTAAGAACCCAGTCCTTAGTCCTCCGCAGGTACTTGAGGATATTCTTTACCGCAGTCCAGTGTGCCTTGCCAGGGTTCGCCTGATACCTGCTAACTATGCTCAAGGCAAAAGCTACATCGGGTCGAGTACACGTCATAGCATACATGATCGATCCTACAGCCGAAGCGTAAGGTGTACGACTCATTTCTGCTATCTCAGCCTTAGTGCTAGGGCTTTGTGTCTTACTCAATCTGGTGTTACTCTGGATGGGTAACTCTCCTTTCTTGGAATCCTGCATGCTGAATCTCTTCAGCACCTTATCCAAGTAGGTACTGTGACTAAGTCCAATTAGTCTTTTACTCCGATCTCTCAAGATCCTTATTCCTAAAATATAGGCGGCTTCACCAAGGTCCTTCATAGCGAAACACTTCCCAAGCCAGAACTTTACTTCCTGCAGGGTTGGAATGTCGTTTCCCATGAGTAGTATGTCATCCACATACAATACCAAAAAGCTAACTATACTCCCACTAGCCTTGACATACACACAAGATTCATCTTCACTCCTAGAAAAGCCAAATTCCTTGACCTTTTCATCAAAACAAAGATTCCATCTGCGAGGTGCTTGCTTCAATCCATAAATGGATTTCTCAAGCTTACACACTCTATTAGGGTACTCGTTGCTGACAAAACCCTCTGGCTGACTCATGTAAACATCTTCAGCCAAATTTCCATTAAGGAAAGCGGTTTTGACATCCATCTGCCATATTTCATAGTCATGAAATGCGGCTATGGCTAACAGAACCCGAATAGACTTAATCTTGGCTACCGGAGAAAAGGTCTCATCATAATCCACTCCAGGAATTTGAGAGAAGCCCTTTGCAACCAGTCTAGCCTTATAAGTGTGTACTTTACCATCCATGTCGGTCTTCTTCTTGAAGACCCATTTGCACCCTACTGTCTTACGACCTGGTACATTTTCAACCAAGTTCCAAACTTGATTGTCATACATGGATTGTATCTCGCTATCCATAGCCTCTTTCCATTTAGCAGACTTGGGGCCTGCCATGGCTTCCTCGTAGCTGTTAGGGTCATCTTGACTTACTAGTGTCCCATCACTAATAAGTGTCTCACCTTCTGCAGTAATATGAAATCCATAGTAATGCTCAGGTGCACTCCTAACTCTCGTGGAACGTCTCAGAGGTACAGATTTGTCAATTGGCTCAACAGGAGTTTCCTCCTCAAGTTGAGGGCTAGAGTTTGAAGTTCCTTCACCGCTTGATTCTTGAATTTCTTCAAGATCAATTTGCCTCCCACTGTCTCCTTGGCTTATAAACTCTCTTTCTCGAAAGACTCCTCTTCTTGCTACAAAGACCACATTGTCACTAGGTCTGTAGAAGAGGTAACCAAAGGATCGCTGTGGGTAACCGATGAAAATACACCTCTCGCTTCGAGGTTCGAGCTTATCATGAGTCTCGCGTCTCACAAAAGCCTCGCAACCCCAAATCTTTATGTGGTCTTGTTTAGGTACTTTACCAGTCCACATCTCGTGAGGAGTTTTGGCAACTTTCTTTGTAGGGACTAGATTAAGAATATGGGCGGCAGTCTCTAAGGCATACCCCCAGAATGAGATTGGTAGCGTAGCTCGACTCATCATGGAACGAACCATATCTAACAAGGTTCGATTACGCCTCTCAGCCACACCATTCAACTGTGGTGTCCTGGGAGGTGTCAATTGTGAGACTATCCCACATTCCCTTAGATAGTCGAGGAACTCTGAACTAAGATACTCACCACCACGATCGGATCGAAGCATCTTAATGTTCCTGCCCAATTGATTCTCGACTTCCTGTTTAAATTCCTTAAACCTCTCGAAAGTCTCTGACTTATGCTTGATCAAGTAGACATATCCATATCTACTATAATCATCAGTAAAAGTCAAATAATAACGATTAGCATCCCTTGTGGCATGTTTGAAGGGTCCACACACATCCGTGTGTATAAGGTCCAACAAACCTTCACCCCTCTCACACGAACCTGTGAAGGGTGACTTTGTCATTTTTCCAAGTAAGCATGATTCGCAACTATCATCTGACTTTAGGTCAAACGACTCCAAGACTCCATCCTTTTGGAGTTGGCCTATGCGCTTCTTGCTTATATGTCCAAGACGACAATGCCAAAATGATGCTTTATCCAAGTTATTATTAGTAGAATCAATACACAAAACATTATTTCCTAAGTTATCTACAACAGATACAGCTTCATACACACCATCACAAGGTAATGCTTTAAAATAAAGAACATTATTAAAGAAAGCATCAATAGAACCAACTTCATTATTAAATGAAAAGGTAAACCCTTGTTTGTACAAAGCATGAAAGGAAATAATATTTCTTGCCATTCCTGGCGAGTAACAACATTTATTCAAATCTAAACTAAACCCACTACTTAGCGATAAAGTATAAACTCCAATCTTGGTAACAGGTATAGCTTTCCTATTCCCCATGATCAAGTTTATCCTTCCTTGCTCCACATCCTCACTTCTTTTTAGTCCCTGCAAGTCGCAACAAATATGAATACCACACCCGGTATCAAGGACCCAAGAATTAGAATGGGGTGAGTTATTAGAAATGATAGTGTAAATACCTGCATGGTTGGGTTTAACTTTCCCATCCTTCACATCTTGCTGGTATTTTGGGCAGTTCCGCTTCCAATGAGATTTTTCATGGCAATAGAAGCATTCAGCCTCTTTTGGGTCAGAAGAAGGAGTAATGAAACCTTTCTTGGTTCCACTTGAAGAGGAGCCATCAAGGGTCCGAACCTTGGTACCCTTAGAAGAGCTCTTTCTCTTCTTCCCTCGACTTTTCCCGATTGCCAAAACCGGAGTAGAGTTTTGAGTAGGAGTGATAGCAACCGACTTCCCCTTAAGACCTGATTCTGACGTCTTGAGAAGTCCCTGAAGTTTGCTGAGGGTGACTTCTTCCTTGTTCATGTGATATGTCATGCGGAATTGATCATAGCACGATGGTAAGGAATGCAAAATAATATCTATTGCAAGATCCTCCGGGAAGTTCACATTAAGCTTCAGCAAACGATCCACATACCTTTGCATTTTCTGCATGTGGCTCGTGACGGATTCCCCGTCCTTCATCATGGTTGTTATCATGGAGCAGATGATTTCATACCTCTCTTGTCTTGCACTTTGATGGTGTCTTTCCATCAAATCTTGGTGCATGTCATAAGGGTAGAAATCCTCATAAGACTTTTGGAGTTCCGCTGTCATCGTGGCCATCATGATGCAAGCCACTTTCGTAGCATCCCTTTCATGTGCCCGAAATTCAGCGATCTCCTGAGGAGTTGCAGTGGACTCATCAACCTCCTTAAGCTCCTTGTCAAGGACATATTCTTTGTCCTCGTAGCGGGTAATCATCCTGATGTTTCTGATCCACTCATTGAAGTTGGATCCATCAAAGGTGACTTTCCCACACAAGTTCATAAGGGTAAAGGAGCCATTAGGATTACAGCCAGAAGCATTGTTGAAAGACATCTGAAGAAAAGAGGACAAGATTAGTTTAGATATAGGAGAGTCCTTAATAAAACACCCAAATGTAATATTAAGGCTAGGACCCAATCACAATATAATATAACTTAGAAGAGGTATGTCGTAATCTAAGCTATATCATATTTGAAAGGTAGGTGAATGACGATTCACCAATTTCCACCACGAAAACCGCAATATTTTAGTATTAGGTTTTTGAATGGTTCTTAGAAATTCCTAGATTCTTTGAGATTCAATGAACTTTTCAAAGGCATGTTTCAATCTCGAGTGTGCCCTCCAAGTTTTGTGACTGGGATACCGAGGATCACAAAACGAGGTGTGAAGTAACCATGCAAATCACTTGGTACCCTTAAAGTTTATCACTCAATCGATGTGCCGGTAAACCACACACGCTCCATCGATACTATAATAAACCCTAAGTCACCCTTTACCTACCTTGTTAAGTCCAAGTTAGTGTGCCGGTTAACCACACACGCTCCACCAACGACTTAATCAAAGTGTAAAGTGTAATTTCATGGAATAGCACCTTATTCACATTTTTCCTAAAGTAACTAAGATTGGGAATTTAATAAAACATTTAGTTACTTTATAATATTCATCATACTTTGAATGAGAATTAATAAGTCCTTGTCTTACCCGTTCAGCTAACGACCCTCCACCGATCAAGCAAGCGGAGGGTGAGAGTGGACACCCATTAAGTCACCATTTTATAGGCAACAACCTTATACCCACCTTATAGACCGGCTTCGTGAATGAGGCGTACTAGCGGTAAGACGACTTTGTTCTTATACATATATATATATATATATATATATATATATATATATATATATATATATATATATATATATATATAATTATTAAATCATAATAATACAAGTATAAGGGTTGAATTTTAACTTTTAAAATTCTAGGGGTTGGAACTAAAGTTTTAACTTAACTTTACTTGTTCCAAAACTTGAGGGCAAGTTTTGTAAACTTTCAAAACTTTTCATTTCTTGTAACTTATGAGTTTAATAGAGTAATAAAATGAGGACTTTTCATTTTTCCTAACTCTTGTGTTCTTTTAATGGTTTTTAACCCAAGAGACTTTTGGTTTTCCATAACTTGAGGACAAGTTATGGACTCCATTAAAACACATTATGATCATGAATTAATCTACCACATAGGTTACAAATAATTCCTATGATCATCTAAACATCATAAGAACAAGAATATGAATATGAACACTTTCAAGAATCAAAATCACATTTAATCTTTGTAATTTTGATAACTAGTTGTTGTAAATGAGTTAGAAAAGACATTACACCTTCTAAAACAAGTTTTCAAGTACCAAAACATTTTAGGGTAATGATTCTAATCCATTTCCAGCAACTCAAGTCAAAATTCTGCACTCTGTCGACCCTACTCGCCGAGTGCATAAACCTACTCGCCGAGTAGGTTGAAGATACACATGAACTCGACGAGTCCTCCCCATGGACTCGCCGAGTCCATCAGTCAGACAGAAGAAATTTCGACTTTCTTCAACTTTTAAGCACAAATAACAAACAAACAAGCCTAGGCTCTGATACCACTGATGGGTTTTGAGCATTCTAACACTTCCTAAGTGTACATGCAACCCTAATAACCTTGGATCTATGTTTGTCTAATTATCATGCAAAGTTGAATTCCAAGGTTATATTCCTATCTAGCATACATGGGGAACAATTTTAACTTGAATCATAGATAGAATAACTTACCTTGTTGTTGCTTGTGTTCCTTGAAACCTTGTGAGCCTAGCACCCCAAGTGTGATGCCTCAAATGCTTCACACAACACCAAATGCTCTTGGAAAGACTCTTGAGATAACACACACTTCTCAAAATCGGCCAAGCCCTCTAGTTTCTTAGTGTTCAACTCGTGTAGCCAATTTTGTGGAGAATGAGACTCTTATATAGTGTTGGCACATCTAGGGTTACACCATGTAAACCCTAATGTGTCATGACTCTTCATTTCCATGACCCATGGGTTTGTAACTCCCATGGAGCATCCATGGAGCATCCTATGGGTAGAACCCAACTTGATAATCCATGGAGCCTCTTAGCCCACTATACAAGATATGGATGATTTACATAATCAACCCATATATTTAATTAGTTATCCTTTGATCACTTAATTAATTCCAAATTAATTCTTTGATCAACTAATTAAATAATATTATTAATATATTAGAACTTATAATATATTAATAATCTCCAAGTGTTATTTCTCTCATTTAGTCTATCCAATTGCATGGTGCCATGCAACCCAAATGGACCATGCCGGGTCGGGTCAAGTACAAGCCCGAAATAGTTATGGACTTAGACACCTTATCCAACACTCTCTGCATCAATATCGCGCCCAACCATGCGATGGATTCATCGCAGTACACAACAATATCCTCCATGCCCTCTGGCAGGGCTAAAAATGGCGCCTCGCACAATCTCTGTCTCAGCGTCTCGAATGCGGCCTGCTGCTCAGGCCCCCAGCGATACACCACCGACTTCTTAGTCAGTCGGGTGAGCGGAACTGCTATCTTGGAGAAGTCCTGAATGAATCTCCGATAGTAGCCTGCCAAACCTAGAAAGCTCCGAATCTCGGATGGAGATCTCAGAACCTCCTAACTCATCACGGCCTCCACTTTATCCGGATCTACCGAAATCCCATATTGGTTGACAAGGTGCCCAAGAAACTACACCTCGCGCAACCAGAACTCACACTTGGAGAACTTAGCATACAAGTTCTCCCTCCTCAGAGTCTCCAGAACCTCCCACAGATGCTCCTCATGCTGCTCTCTCGTCTTGGAGTAAACCAAGATGTCATCAATAAATACTATCACAGACCAATCCAACATCGGTCTACACACGCGGTTCATAAGATCCATGAACGCAGCAGGAGCATTGGTGAGCCCGAAAGGCATCACCACAAACTCATAGTGGCCATAACGCGTCCGAAACGCAGTCTTCTGAACATCCTCCTCTCTAACCCTCATCTGATGATTCCCTGAACGCAAATCAATCTTGGAGAACCAAGATGCTCCTTGAAGCTGGTCAAAGAGGTCATCAATCCTCGAAAGTGGGTAGCGGTTGTTCACAGTTACCTTGTTCAGCTCCCGATAATCTATACACATCCGATGCGACCCATCCTTCTTCCTCACAAACAGAATCGGGGCTCCCCAGGGTGAACTGCTCGGTCTAATGAAACCCTTGTCTAACAGCTCCTGTAGCTGCGTAGACAACTCCTGCGTCTCAGGAGGAGCCAACCGATACGGTGCCTTGGCTATCGGAGCCGCACCAGGAACTAGGCCGATCCTTAATTCCACCTGTCGTTCCGGAGGTATCCCAGGCAACTCCTCAGGGAATACGTCCGCAAACTCTCATACCACAGGTACATCGTCCACCGTCGCCCTACCCGTTTCCCGGGTATCCATAACATACGCGACATAACCCACGCAACCCTGCTGAAGGTAACGCCTAGCTCTCGCTGCTGAACATAAAGTTGGTCCTCGTTGTGGCCTCTCGCCCTGAATCACCAGCTCTCCCCCACTTGGGGTCCGGACCCGCACCAACTGCTACGCGCAGTCGATCACTGCCCCATTAGGGCTGTGCCAATCCATGCCTATAATCACCTTGTTCCCACGCAATGGAATGCGAACCAAGTCTACTAGGTGGCACTCCTCAAATAACCTCAGCACACAATCTCGAAATACCGTCGATGCCCGCACCGAATGGTCGTTGGCAATCTCTACCTCTAGAGGGGAATTCAACATGCTCGAAGACTCAGAAAATCTATTACTAAGCGCAAGAGACAGAAATGATCGGGTAGCGCCCAAGTTAAACAAAACCAGAAACGGGATGTCGTTCACATGGAATGATCCTAAACAGAGCACATATCAATAACACAATCACAACAAGAAAAAGATCAGAGGGAAAGAATCACACCCGTCACCACATCGGGTGCAGCGCGTGCCTCCTCGACTGTCAGCTGAAATGCTCGGCTCCGCACCACTGGAACTTCTACCTTGACCTTCCGGCCATCTGTAACCCACGTCGTTGCTGAGACCGGCGCTGCCGCTAGCACTACTGCTGACGCTGCTGTTAATCTCGGGCAATTGGCCCTTTTGTGGCCCCTCTGATTGCAATCGAAGCAAATCAGGTCTGTCATCTATACCGTAGGGGCGGGGGCATTACAATCCCTACCAAAATGCCCCACCTTGCCACACTTATGGCAGCCCGAACCCGGCCCAGTGCGACAAGCTCCCTCGTGTGACCGACCGCATTTCTAACAGCGGTCCCGTCCTGGCTGGCCTTTCGACCTACCATCAGATCCCTTGGGCTTCTTCCCCAAAGCCCCAGTCGTCAGCCCCTCCACTACCTTCCTCTTCTAGACGTGCTCCAGATCAATCTCCCTCTCTCTAGCCCTGGCAATCATGGAATCCAAGGTAGGGCGACCCGAAAAACTAACATGCTCCCGAATGTCAGCTCGTAGCATGTCGTGGTAGTGGGTCCTTCTCATATCCTCATCACCCGCATACTGGGGCACCAGAAATGCCCTCTCCCGGAACTTGGTGGTGATATCCGCCACAGTCTCTGTAGTCTGCCTCATATCCAAAAACAACATGGCCAGCCGCTGAAGCTCCACAGTTGGCGCAAACTCCGCCCTGAATCTGGTCACAAAATGCGACCAAGTCATAGCCTCAATAGCCGAGGCTCCCAATGAGTCGCCAACAGACTCCTACCAATACCTTGCCCTGTCTCGCAAGCATCCTGCTGCATATCTCACCTTCGACCCCTCTGGGCAGAAGCTCGTCAGCTGCGCAGACTCAATGTTTGTGATCCATATCCTAGAAGCAATGTGGTCTTTCGCCCCATGGAAATTAGGCGCACCACTCCCACGAAAGCCCCTAAAGGACAGTGTGCGCGTACCCATCTGGCTAGACGCCATATCACTCCTGAATGATTGAAGACGATCCTCCATTAGCTCAACAATCCCCTCCTTGATCGACCCGAAGATGATAGGGGTCGACTCAAGGATGCCTCTCGTGATCTCAGACGCGATGAACTCGCGTAGCCCATCATCAACCTGCTCAGATCCCGAACCCGAGCCCGATCTTGATCCTGATCCGACACCTCCTTCTCCAAGTCGTGTGGTCACCATACTGAAAACACACGCATAAACGTCAAGATCATACATATACTCGAGAGATCTTACACACTCCCCAAGGTTCCTGATTTCATCCAGGCCCTCCTTGATTCGAGTACGAGTCGTCTGCTTTCAGTAGTACGGGCCCATACTACCTTCCATATCTACCCGTGCTTTCCTTAAGGATTTCGTCGACTTAACCAGGTCCCTTTACCGATACCCCTTTCCAATAACCTCATCCTAGGCTTCCCTAGGGCACTCTCTGACCTACTCTCTGCCATCAGCTGCACAGGAGCCCCTACCATTTCCCCCTAACTAACTTGCAGGTACTGTTACATATCAGCTCCTTAGATAGTTGGAAATAGCCAGAAACCCTATAGCACAAAGCAATCAGCATTCGTGCATCGAGTAACCAAATCAGGCATAACCTATACAAGCCATCCAACTGCTGACTAAATAGCCCTAACATACAGCTCAAACAATAGGCATACAGCTCCTTAGTAAGGCATCCTCCTAGATCCTTAGCCCTAACTAGCATGCGATTATCGGAGTCATATATCAGGCACACAAGGCATCTTCCTAGATCCTTAGTCCTATTCTAGCATGCAATTCTGAATCAAGCCATATAGCATAACATAACATGTATGGGTATCTTGGGGAAAACTTACTTGAGCTCGGCCGGTCGCATGCATCACACACCTTGTCTTTCGTAAAATCCTTTCGCTTATATTTTTATAAAACCATTTTATTGTAAAAATACATTAGCCCCTTAGTTTGAGTCCAGACACCCCCGAGGGCGTGTCTGAATCCCTCAAACCAGGGCTCTGATACCAACTTGTAACATCCCAAAATTCAAGCCCAAAAATTTCATTTTTGATTAATTAATTCATAATATTCATTAGAAAATATTGTATAAACATGTCATCTCAAAACCAAGTATCATATTTGAAACCCACAACCATGAACAAATGTCATATCAGAGTACAATCCCAGAAAACACGGTGCGGAAATCATATGTTAGTGTGTGTGATGCCATGCTACACCGCCGGCTCCTTTCCCTTGGATGAAGGGGTACCTGAAACCAAAAACTGAAACCGTAAGCACAAAGCTTAGTGAGTTCACCCATCATACCACATACCATAAAATACCATCGGTATCTTTCAACCGGTAATCATCATTGGTATCTTTCAACCGGTAATCATCATCGGTATCTTTCAACCGGTAATCGTCATCGGTATCTTTCAACCGGTAATCGTCATCGGTATCTTTCAACCGGTAATCGTCATCGGTATCTTCCAACTGGTAACTGGGGACTATTCATCCCCCTACCACTAGCATACAATAGCAAGATATAAGCACACATTCAGACATATCCGGGTACCGACCTGCCCCTTGGTCCTACGGACCACTATCAGGGAAAACTATCCCTATCATGCAACATATCATACAGATATAACTCATAACCAAACGCATACCAGGCCAAGATAAATTATCACAAAGACAGTTATCTTCTAAATACTCCTCAATGGTGGGCCGACATTGTGGCCTTAGACCCACCCCTACTGGAAGGTAACTCACCTCGTAGTTGCTGAACAATGCAGGAATCCTCTGACTGCTGCCACTGCTGCTCCAGAAATCCTCCGGCTAAAATTCCCACAAAACACTTAGTCAGAAACTGATATCTACCCTTATGGTAAAATGACCATTTTACACCTTGAGCAAGTCAAAGTCAAAGTCAACTTCCAGTTGACCTGACTCGCCGAGTTGACTCGTCAACTCGCCAAGTCCCTATCCTTCCATCAGACCTCATAACCGTCTCTACTCCTCGAGTTAGGCGATGACTCGACAAGTTTTCCTTCCGAATGAACACCGACTGAATCCTCATCCGACTCGCCGAGTTGTATGAACAACTCGTCGAGTTCATCATCAACTGATACTCATGTCCTGCCCTGACTCGCCGAGTTGTATGAACAACTCGTTGATTTACTCTTCATCCTACGAACACGTTCTGACCTCGACCCGCCGAGTTGATGAACAACTTGCTGAGTTCCATGAACATTGTCCTGGACTCGCCGAGTCCGTTCATGCACTCGCCAAGTACCATGAACTCCCATAAGACTTTGCTTAGTCCAGAACGTGGGGTCACTCCCCGGGACTCTGTAAAACCCTTCCACACTCAACTGGTCCTTATGACCTTCACTGATATGGGACCAAAACCCTTGGACTCGCCGAGTCCAGGAATGGACTCGCCGAGCTGGTCAAATCCCTCACTAAGAACTCCGATTTCTGATGTACAACACTTAACCAAATGATAGATCCAGGCCCCTAAACTCGATCTAGCACGTAAAGTTACAAACTTTACGTGCATGCATGGGACATTGGAGCTTAAAAGGCTCTAAAATGGTTCTTTTGTTCCATGGGGCCTTCCTTGGTGCAAAAAGCAACCTAGATCTGACTTGTGGATCATAAAATGACATAATACAGAAGCCCAAACCCCCAACCACGTTTGCAAACATGGTTGTCAACCAAAAATGGCTTATAAAAGCCCTAATCACCACAAAGAGGGATCTAACAAAATAATGAGCAAGGTTCAGACTTTATACCTTCCAAAGACTGTAAATGATGAACCAAACTCGAATCCTTCAGTCCCCTCTTGATCTTTCTATGCTCTTCCTTCTTCCTTGAGACCAAAACTCACAAGAATCACTCAAAAAGCCTTAGATCTTCACAAAAACGGCTAGGGTTTGCTATGAGGAGTCTTTGGGAGCATAAAGAGGAAAAGGAGGCTGCATAATGTCGTTTAAATAGGGTACAAACGCCTGGATTATGGTTCTTGTCCAAACAGTGGCTACTCGCCGAGTCTGGGACTCGACTCGACGAGTCCGCAACTTAAACCCCGCGCCTCATCCCGCTTCTACTCGGCGAGTCAGTCCTTTGACTCGCCGAGTCCAAGGCCAAAAATGAAAAAATAAAGGAAGATTTAATAACATAATACATACCAAGAACCAGGTGCTAGATTATAGTTCTGAAAAGGTGAAGGAGGAACCAAAGATGGGTTCAAAGTTTGAAGAATCTAAGAAGGAAGTGAGGATTGGGGGTGACTCAGGTTATGACTGTCATTATTGTGGAGGCAAGAACCACTTTGCCAAAGACTGCATGCTGAAGTAGAAGTCTGAAAATGTTGATGAAGACGATGAGGAAGCGAAACTCTTGAGACGATTGGAGCAGATCAAGAAAAAGAAATCAGCAGCTAACAATAACACTATGAATGCTTTGATTGTACAGGATAAAGTTGATAATGATGAATTTGGTGGAGTGCAGGTGCGGTCCACAGATTCAGAGGACAAAGAAGTGAGAAAGCCTACTCATGGAAAGGCTTTGCTGGTGAAAGAAGAAAAGGTTGGGGGAAGATGTTTGATGGTGACGGAAGGTGTGTCAAAGATGAGAGGATACACAACAAATGGTGGACTGGAGAACGAGAAGGAGCGAGAGGACAGATTTTTCGCTGCAAAACCTATCAGTGCACTGATCAATGAATGTGATGAGTTGATCAAGAAGGTACAAAATATTCTCATTTCTCTGAAATTCCTATTACTAACTATGAAAAGGAACTGAATGGACTAAAATCTAAATTTTCTAGTATAAGTAACAGTCTTACCCAAACTCGTGTCACAAACTCTAACCTAACTGATCAAATTAGCATGATATCGTCGAAGAGTGAGGAAAGGAGAATCTGGACTGAGCAGAAGGAGAAGGAGTTAATTAGGTCTAGGGCTGAGTCAATCTATTTGCATCGAGACAATCTTAAGCTTTTAAAACAACAAAACGTTTGTTGTTTGATTGCGAAAAGTTTATATTTCAATATCACTCAATTACATCTCGATTGTGAAATAGGAAAGAAGATACATCGCATGATTTTACCCTTCCTTAGTTGAAGGAGGATGAAGTCGATGCTGAAGCTTACAACAGTGAAAATGTTGTATCTTCTGATGAAATATCTCCTGCCTATAAAATTGGTCTTGACAAAATAGAGTCCTACATAAAGTCAAAAGACCATAAGGACATGCTCAAAAATCTGTTGGATGAAAACGATAAACCGAAACTGTACCTAAATTTGACTCGTTGAATGATAAATTAAGTTCAAAAAATAAAATTGATGTTGAAAATGCATCTGAACTTAATGAGGATGACGACATGAGTGAAATATTTGTAGAGGATGTGGTGGACTGTTCTGAATTTGTTAAGAGCTAACCCGAAACAAGTAAAAATCTCATTTCTGATAACTTTGTTGAGTTCACTCGCTCATCGATAGACAAGAACAAAGTCCACAAGGAAAAACCTATTTTTTATTAGAAGGTTCAAACCACTCCAAATCAAGTTTACACAGTTCAAGGAGTTACAACACAACAAACAACCAAACTGATAGCATTGGTAGAAGAAAATAATGCTAATGGGTGTGATGAGTTTTCTGGTCAGCACCGATAGATAACGCTGATGAACCAGAAGGTCTATCTCAAAAAACATCATGGAGAGTGAGAAATAGGTATGTGGCAGAACCACTTAACGAACATACAGGATACAATGTGCCGAGTACAAGTGGTACCAAAACTTCATCAGGCAAACCAGTGATGGCATCTAGTGAGACATGTTCGTCAAAGAGCGAAAGTCATGCTCAAGTACCGAAGAAAAAGGCCAATATTCATAAAAATCCAAAACAAGTGGCAGAACGAAAGCACCAACGTAACCTGAGATATAAGAAGAATCTCTCAGAAAGAAAACAGTTTTAGAGATCCCAGAATCCTCACTACGTTCGGTATAAAAAGACAAATAAGTCACGAGGAGAACCAAGAGCCAACCGAAAGGAGAGTTTCGGGCATCAGGTGTTCCATAATCGAAATGGTAACTTCAGTCCTCATGTCAATAACAACCGAAAGGAAGGTTTCAGTCCTCAACATGTTAGTAACCGAAAGGAATGTTTCGGTCCTCAACATTCTAGCAACCGAAAGGAAGGTTTCAGTCCTCAACATGTTAGCAACCGAAATGATGGATTCAGTCCCAGATTCAATCATCAGAAGAACTAAAGGGAAGAAAGTTTTCATACTCAACCAAGGAAGAGCAGTAATCGTCGATCTAATCTTTTTTTTAAACCTTATTCTTCTCATTCTTATTCTAATTCTCATTCTTCTAAATATTCAAAAGGGAAAGGAAAGCTCTTTCCAGAAGATGATAGATGCCCGAAAGAAACTCAAAAGAATGCAGACGTTAAAACCACAAATCCTACGTCTAAATAACCTGAGTCCAAGTCAAATAAAATCAAAGTTTTTACAATAAAAAGAAAAGATGAAACAACTCTAATTAAACAAACTTATCTAGTTGATGTTTCTCTTACTATTCCCTGTCCTGTAAAAGGCTCACAAGGACCCAAGAAACTTTGGGTTCCTAAATCTACTTGATATTTTGCAGGTTATTCGTGACGAGCAGTTTGACGAAGAATGGTACATTAACAGTGGCTGCTCGCGTCACATGACATGAAGAAGGGAAGAACTGAGGGAGTTTCGGTCTCTCAAGGATGGTGGAACGGTGAAATATGGCAATAATTCGTTTGGAACTATCAAAGGCTATGGAATGATTACAAACGGTGACTTCTCGATCAGAAAGGTTGCATACGTTGAAGGGTTGCAGCATAATCTTATCAGTGTCTCACAACTGGTGGTCAGCACCGGATTGAAGGTCTCCTTTGATGACGAAGGCTCAGAAATAGTCGAAAAGAAGTCAAATAATATTCTGCTGAAGTCGAAGTGAAAGGGAGAAATGTACCCATTAAATCTTAATCCAATTCGACGGAAACCAGCTGTTTGCCTGCTAACGAAGGCACACTCAGACGAAAGCTGGTAATGGCATCGGAGGCTGTCTCATCTCAATTTCAAAGATATCAACAAGATGGTACTTGGAGATCACGTTCGAGGTCTTCCAGTTCTAAAATTTGATAAAGAACATCTATGTGTAGCTTGTGACATCGGAAAGCAAAGTCGTCAAAGTCATCCTTCCATTGTCAATACAAAGGTGATAGAACCACTAGAGCTACTACACATCGATCTGTGTGGTCCTTCCTCTATCAAAAGCATTGGAGGAAACAAGTACATACTTATTATCGTGGATGATTTCTCTCGCTTCACATGGGTATTTTTCTTAAAGCAAAAATAAGAGGCAACTCCCAAGCTCAAACTCTTCATAAAGCAAGTAGAGGTTCAACTGCGCAAAATGGTTTGTAATGTGAGAAGTGACTAGAACAAGGATTTTGAAGATTTTCTAGCGGAGAAGGGAACGACTCACAATTTTTCTGCTCCATATATACTCCACAACATAACGGAATCGTCGAAAGGCGAAATCGTTCTCTGTACGAAGCGGCTCAAACTATGCTGAGCTTCACTTCCTTGCGTTTGTTTTTCTCGGCAGATGCTATTGTTGCTGCTTGTTACACTCAAAATAGATGGTATCTAAACAAGCGCTTCTCAATCACTCCTTATGAGATCTTGAACAACCGCAAACCTAATGTGAAGTTCTTTCACGTGTTCGGTTCAAGATGTTTCATCTTCAACTCAAAGGAGAATCGAAACAAGTTTGATGTTAAGGTGGATGAAGGGATCTTTCTGGGATACTCCTTGAACTCAAAGGCATATAGAGTTCTAAATAAATGCTCAAAGAAGATTGAAGAATCATGCTATGTCACTTTCGATGACAGTTATGTTAAGAAGCTGAAAACAACTAAAGATGCAACACATGAAATCTTTCCAAAGTCTGGTCAACTCACAGCACCGATTTCAAATCTTTTTGAGCCAGAAAAGGCTATTGATTCTGAATCCAAGGCTAAATATAACCAAGTCGATAAATTGAAGTGGATTATTGACGATGCTGCAAAAAAGATTGCAGATGAACAACCGAAGGCCACTGAAAGGCCAGATTCAAGCAAACCATCTGGGGATAGTTCTTATATCCAGGGGGTTCGTCTCTACCAAATAATCAAGGTTCATCATTCCATAGGGAGAATCTATCATCACAGTCATCCGGTTCAAACGAAAGTCCAAATGAAAGGGAGCGTTCTGTTCCAGAAATTGAACTTGTGTCATCATTCGAGGGGGAGAATACGAATGTCAATGATGATGAAACGCAATAAGAATTTGAAGAACAAATCAATGTAGAACTGGATCCCTCTTGTGATACAAATTACGCTCCTCTCATTAAATGGACCAAAGATGTCACACCCGAAACAAGAGGCGGAAACGTTCCAATGTACATAGTAAGCATAGTAAACACAAAACATTACATTACATAGAAATATTTACATTGTTTGAAAACAAAGAGTTACAAAGGTTATACATATTCATATCATCTGAACAAAAGTAATGACGTGTCTTCTACGCATTCCATCTTCGACATAAGGATCGCTGGTACCTGTCTAATGTGGACCTGAGAATACAAGCAGTTTGAAAATCAGCATAAAGCTGGTGAGTTCATAAGCGGTTCAGTTTTGAAAAAAAGAATGGTTTTCCTTTGGTTTTTCTGAAAATGGTGTTATCCAAGAAAATACCGTATTTTCTTATAAAAACAGTTTTGTTATCCTTCATTACACGATTTCATTTATGAGTAGATATGTTGTTCCAGGAAAATCCCATATTTTCCTATTAGTTTAGTTTTCCATTTGTTACACCATTTGTTTACGAGTTGTTATGTTTTCCCAGGAAAATCCCATATTTTCCTAAATGTTTTGTTTAGTTCTTAGTTCGGATTTCGATGTACTAGTACCTACCATACTTATAGTATTAGTTAGGTGTTCTGATATCTTAGTTACCCTACATTCGAATATCGATTATCTACTATACTTAGTTATATTTTCGAATATTTGGATACACTCAGAAACATACATTAACTGTATATTCGATGTTCTGGTGATTTCCAAAAGAGTACATTAGACGTATCTTCGAAACTCTGTCGACATCCAAAGGCGTATGTTTTCGAAACTCATTCGATGTCCAGAGGCGTACTTTCGAATTATTTTCGGAACACTGATGACACTCAAGGCATACACTAATTGTATTTCCGAAGTCTTGACGTCATCAAAGGCGTGCTTTCGTATTCGTATTCGTATACCTCTTCATATTCCTATTCCTATTCATATTCGTATTCGTATTCGTATTCACATTCGTATTCACATTCGTATTCGTATTCGTATTGCTATTCCTATTCATATTCGTACTCGTATTGCAATTCCTATTCGTATTCGTATTCGTATTCGTATTCGTATTCGTATTTGTATTCACATTCGTATTCATATTCGTATTGCTATTCGTATTCGTATTCGTATTGCTATTCCTATTTGTATATGTATTCGTATTCGTATTCGTATTCGCATTCGTATTCGTATTCGTATTGCTATTCCTATTCGAATTCGTTCTATTTCTAACTGCACTTTCGTACATACGGGGAGCTTATATCAAGATCATTTTAATACATTTTTCCGTGTTAAAAGCATACGAAATACGAAATAGATCAAATAAAATCATAAGTTTGAGTACAAGATTGCCTTGTACTTTTACTTGTATTCCCCCCTGAAAACATTGAAAAAGGGTAGGGGTATGAACTCACCAATCGAAAAGATACACTAAACGTTAGTTCGGGGCTTGAACGCGTGTGCGGTCCCTATGTAATATGAAAAGATACACATTTGTATCTAATTAGGATTTGAACTACCATTTAGATAAGATTATACACTTCCAAGACGCGAAAACACTTCATTACAAGTGTTTGGAGTGACCCGGGTGACATTTAGGGACATATACAATTTGGATATGGATTTTATCCCTCAGGAATAAGCTGATAAGAGGGTTTACAGCCCTAATGACCCACTCCCCATGATTTTACGGCCGTAAACTCATGGTGGGGTGTTCTATGGTGCTAAATGGCCTTATATCACTTGGGAAAATTTGCTAGGATCAAATCTAGGGCATTGGAATGGATTAAACTCACATATGGACCATTTAATGGAGTTTACGACAGTAAACTACGAGTTTACGGCCGTAAACTCCCCCACACTCAATCCTTGGGATGAGTTTAAGGTACCTTTTGACCATGTTTTAGGAGTTTACGGCCTAAGAACCCATTCTTGAGGGGTTTACGGCCGTAAGATCTTATGGGAGTTGTTCTAGCATGTTTAAGGTCCTAATCTTGGTTGTAGTTGCTTCTAGACTTCATTCTAAGGCTTATGAGGTGTGTAAGTGGCATTTTAACACCTTAATTTGAGTTTACTCCCCATGGATAGGTGTTTATGGTCCAAGCATATTCTTAGGCCGTAAACTCATGTCCATGCCCTAAATGAAGACTTTAAGGTCTTCTAAGTCCATGCAAATAAGTCCCTTAGTCATATCTAAGCTCCAAATGAGGTTTGGAAGGGTTTTAAGGCTCAAAACCCCCCATGATATGTGTTCACGGCCTAAGGAGGTTCCAGGACCGTAAACACATGTTTATGGTCCTATTCCTCATGCTTTTCACGAATTTGAAGGTTAAAGGTGTTATACTAGGAGCTAGGATAGTTACCTTGATGATTTGGAGCTTGATTTGGATGATTTTGGCTTGATTTCGAGTTTTAGAGAGAGAAAGTAGAGAGAGTCGAGAGAGAGTGGAAAGGCTTCAAATAAGGCTCTCTCAACTTTATATATGCTCAAGGTTTGGGACACGGTGGAATTCTACCTGATACTGATGTTAAGTGATGCTTTTGGTCGCACCCAATTTAATTGTTTTATAACTTGACGGAATAAAACTAAAATTTTTCCAAATAATAATTCGAGGCGTTTCCACGAGTTTCTATTGCGTTTGGACAATTATTAATTCATAATAGCAAACTCAAATTTAATGACTTAATTTAGAAACGAAATGGAAATAATATAAGACGACAAATTTTTTTTAAAAGATGGAACGGATTACGACGACGGAACGAACTTCGAGTTGTCACATTATCCCCTCCCCCCCCCCCCCCCCCCCCCGTTAAAGGGAATTTCGTCTCGAAATTCAAAGATTAAGATACAGTTCATGAATTGAAAAGAGATATGGATGAATCTACTGTTTCGAGTCTTCACGCTCCAAACTGAAATCGGGTCTCCGCTTGACATTCCAGCGAACCGTCACTATCGGGATGCGGCTTTGTTTCGTACGTTTGATCTCTAGATTCATGATCTCAATTTGTTCGTCCATGGGGGTTCAGTCTTTTGTAGATTTCGATATCATCAAGGGATTACTAGAGTTTCGTCGAGCAGGCGTTTCTAAAGATTCGAGACATGGAAGCAAGATGGATACTACCAAGTCCTTGAGATAGTCGAAGTTTGTAGTTCACGGTTCCGATTTTGACGGGGATTTCGAGAAGCCCGATGTAGCACGGGTGAAGTTTTCCGCACTTTCCAAAGCATAACATGCCATTCTGGGATATGACCGTCAACAGGACATAAGCTCCAACAAGAGGGTATATCTTCGTGGGGAAGAGTAGCTAAGGTTTTGATGATTCTGAAAGAAATTTCTAGGTGGGTCTGCGATAATAGTCGGCGGGACCCAAGAATTGACGGGTTTCTATGGGTATCTTCGGTGCCGACTAAGTCTCTATCGTCTTGATTTTTGGAAGGGTCTACAGGTATAACTGCTTTGCTTGCTACATGACCAGGGAAAGTGGTTTGACCGAAGAGCACCACTACTAACTCGTAGTGACCATATTGAGTCCTGACCGCTGTCTTAGACACATCATCCTCCCGGAGATTTGGCTACGAGATATCTCCAGGGATTAGGTCGATGTAATATTCGACTAGACGTTCGGAAAGAATTTTTGGGAAAGTCATCAGGGAAAGAGTTGCAAACTTCCCGTTTCCGATGATCACACGGACGAGGAATCCATGGCACTCCCTTCAAAGAAACTTTCTAAGCTTTGATGCACGAAATGATGTGAGGTTGGATTTAGGTTTGTTGCCGAAGATCATGAGAATTGAGTCAGAGGAAAGATTTAGACGGACAACCTTTTCGAAACCAAGAATAATAGCATGAATAAGACCCGGTCATTACATGACAATAATAACATCAAAGCATATCATGAAAGTTTTCCATTTGATCAAATGGAAAAGAATAATCATCCGAATTAAGGATACAACCTATGGGTATGACGTTAACATTCTCTTTCTCACTGGTTAGTCATCTTGACGGTACACATTTCGGTTATTAACGAAATATTAAGTTTGGAAATATGTTTGAATGGATAGTTAGCAAATTTCTTTCAGCACTAGAATCGAAAAAGATCACAGGCATACAATTCATTGAGGAGGAGTATACCTGTGGCAACAGTGGGGTCGGCGGCTGCCTCATTTTGTCCTATAGCTAGGACTCGCCCGGTGTTGCCAGATGTTGCTGCCGTAGGGCAGTTTCGTTTGTAATGTCCAACTTCTCCACAACTATAACAGGTTTGACCGATACCAGCTCCGGAAGCTTGACTAGTTGATTCGGTTGGTGCTCTGCAGCTTCGTGCGAGGTGACCTTCCTGGCCACAGTTTTTACAAAACTTTGCACGACAAGGGCCAGGGATACGATGGTGGTAACTGCACCTATTGGACCACAGAAGGATACTGGTATATCCGGTGATAGGTTCTTGGCCTGAAACAGCAGCAGGGGTAGTGGCAGCGTGGACTGCCATTATCTGTTGTTTCTTTGAGGACTCCGGGGAAGACTGACTCTTCTTCTTCTTCTTCCAAAATTTTATTTTCTCACCACTCTTCTCTGTCGGCTCAGGAGTGGTGGCCGCTTCCTCTAGGTCATCGCTATGGTCGATCAAGGTTTGCGCTAGGCATTTGGCGCTGTCATAGGTATCCGGTTTCTCAGCTAAAACATTCCCTTTGGATGGCTGGGTCAATCCCCAAATGAACCTCTCAAACTTCTTACTCTCCGGCGTAACCATTCCCGAACAGAGAAGCGCCAAGTCATCAAATTTGGATGTGTATGCGGCGATATCAGAACCCTTCATCTTCAGGTTCCAGAGTTCATGCTCCAGCTTCTGAATTTCGCCCCGAGGGCAGTACTCCGCGAAGAGAAGTTCCTTCATGACTTCCGAACCCATAGCATTGGCTACAGGTAGGGTTAGAGATTTAACTCGGCCGTTCCACCAAGTCAGAGCTTTATCGGTGAATGTGCATGCGGCGAATTTCACCTTGTCGGATTCGGAACAGGCACAGATCTCGATGATAGATTCGATTTTCTATAACCACTGAGTTATGGCGATGACACCTCCATTGCCATCGAAGAATGTGGGTTTCGAGTTCATAAATTCCTTATAGGAACACTCCTTCCGGTATCCCTGGCTACCTTCCTAGTTTTGGGGCTGGGGACCACCTCCTGAACCACCGGGGTTTATGTGAGACCAGGCGGCTGCCACTGCGGCGGCAACACCTGCCTGGAACACGATAGGATCAAATTCATGAGGAGGTGGTGGCGGCGTAGGGTTGTTGTTCTTTGAGTTGGGTCTCTTTCTTGGAGGCATCTTGATCTAAAAAGATCAGGAAAGAGAGGATCATAAGTCCTCTGAATTGAATCATGAGATATGGAATAGGGGATATCTCATTAAGACAGATATAGAATTCTATTAAGCGATAAAGCAGGAAAGAGTTATCAAAGCAGATAAACTATCGCTAAAGGAATGATTGAGGAGCAACGCTAGAATGAGGAACTCTACAGCGGATTGGCTCGAGAAATACTCCCATAGTATTTCATGATTCGCTGCAATGACGACTCGTTGTTTTCGGTATTGGGTAAGTTTTAGGCATGCTGCATACCACAGTCACTCCCAAGCACATGTTGGCCGTGTCTCGAATGAATATAGTTGGCCAGGCTATATTGATCCTAGACGTAACTACATAACTGCCCAGGTTTAACCGGAGCGTACAACATCCATTTACTTATGTTTGGTTCTGCTTATAGTTACGGATTTCGACGATTAGGTATACTTGTATACTTTTGAAAATACTTATACTTTAAGGTATACTTTTAGTTCAGAGCACTTAGGCCCCTTAGTGTTTATAGTCTTATACCATGTAAGCTTCAGTATACTAGTTAACTATAAACAAGGGCTCTGATACCAATCTGACACACCCCAAAACCAGAGACGGAAACGTTCTGGGGCGGAGGACGTCATGAATATCGCAACCAATGTACATAGTAAGCATAGTAAAGACAAAACATTACATTACATAGAAATATTTACATTGTTTGAAAACAAAGATTTAAAAAGGTTATACATATTCATATCATATGAACAAAAGTAATGACGTGTCTTCTACGCATTCCGTCCTCGACAAAAGGATCGTTGGTACCTGTCTAATGTGGACCTGAGAATCCAAGCAGTTTGAAAATTAGCATAAAGCTGGTGAGTTCATAAAAACAGTTTTGTTATCCTTCGTTACACGATTTCATTTATGAGTAGATATGTTGTTCCAGGAAAATCCCATATTTTCCTATTAGTTTAGTTTTCCATTCGTTACACCATTTGTTTACGAGTTGTTATGTTTTCCCAGGAAAATCCCATATTTTCCTAAATGTTTCCTTTAGTTCTTAGTTCGGATTTCGATGTACTAGTATCTACCATACTTATAGTATTAGTTAGGTGTTCTGATATCTTAGTTACCCTACATTCGAATATCGATTATCTACTATACTTAGTTATATTTTCGAATATTTGGATACACTCAGAAACATACATTAACTGTATATTTGATGTTCTGGTGATTTCCAAAAGAGTACATTAGACGTATCTTCGAAACTCTGTCGACATCCAAAGGCGTATGTTTTCAAAACTCATTCGATGTCCAGAGGCATACTTTCGAATTATTTTCGAAACTCTGATGACACTCAAGGCATACACTAATTGTATTTCCGAAGTCTTGACGTCATCCAAGGCGTGCTTTCGTATTCGTATTCGTATACCTATTCCTATTCCTATTCCTATTCCTATTCATATTCGTATTCGTATTCATATTCACATTCGTATTTACATTCGTATTCGTATTGCTATTCCTATTCGTATTCGTATTCGTATTGCAATTCCTATTCGTATTCGTATTTGTATTCACATTCGTATTCATATTCGTATTGCTATTCCTATTCGTATTCGTATTCGTATTCGTATTGCTATTCCTATTCGTATTCGTATTCATATTCGTATTCGTATTCGTATTCGCATTCGTATTCGTATTCATATTGCTATTCCTATTCGTATTCGTTCTATTTCTAACTGCACTTTCGTATATACAGGGAGCATATATCTAGATCATTTTAATACAGTTTTTCGTGTTAAGAGCATACGAAATACGAAATAGATCAAATAAAATCATAAGGTTGAGTACAAGATTGCCTTGTACTTTTACTTGTATTCCCCCCTGAAAACATTGAAAAACATTGAAAAAGGGTAGCGGTATGAACTCACCGATCGAAGAGTGTGCCTGATTTGGATGCTAAACATTAGTTCGGGGCTTGAACGCGTGTGAGGTCCCTATGTAATATGAAAAGATACACATTTGTATCTAATTAGTATTTGAACTACCATTTAGATAAGATTATACACTTCCAAGACGCGAAAACACTTCATTACAAGTGTTTGGAGTGACCCGGGTGACATTTAGGGACATATACAACTTGGATATGGATTTTATCCCTCAAGAGTAAACTGATAAGAGGGTTTACGGCCCTAATGACCCACTCCCCATGATTTTATGGCCGTAAACTCATGGTGGGGTGTTCTATGGTGCTAAATGGCCTTATATCACTTGGGAAAATTTGCTAGGATCAATTCTAGGGCATTGGAATGGATTAAACTCACATATGGACCATTTAATGGAGTTTACGGCAGTAAACTAGGAGTTTACGGCCGTAAACTCCCCCACACTCAATCCTTTGATGTTTTGGTGATCCTAGGTCCTTTACAAGAGTTTCTAAGTCATTATACAAGCCTTGGGATGAGTCTAAGGTACCTTTTGACCATGTTTTAGGAGTTTACGGCCTAAGAACCCATTCTTGAGGGGTTTACGACCGTATGCTCTTATGGGAGTTGTTCTAGCATGTTTAAGGTCCTAATCTTGGTTGTAGTTGCATCTAGACTTCATTCTATGGCTTATGAGGTGTGTAAGTGGCATTTTAACACCTTAATTTGAGTTTACTCCCCATGGATAGGTGTTTACGGTCCGAGCATATGCTTAGGCCGTAAACTCTTGTTCATGCCCTAAATGAAGACTTTAAGGTCTTCTAAGTCCATGCAAATAAGTCCCTTAGTCATATCTAAGCTCCAAATGAGGTTTGGAAGGGTTTTAAGGCTCAAAACCCCCCATTATATGTGTTCACGGCCTAAGGAGGTTCCAGGACCGTCAACACATGTTTATGGTCCTATTCCTCATGTTTTTCACGAATTTGAAGGTTAAAGGTTTTATACTAGGAGCTAGGATAGTTACCTTGATGATTTGGAGCTTGATTTGGATGATTTTGGCTTGATTTCGAGTTTTAGAGAGTGAAAGTAGAGAGAGTAGAGAGAGAGTAGAAAGGCTTCAAATAAGGCTCTCTCAACTTTATATATGCTCAAGGTTTGGGACACGGTGGAATTCTACCTGATACTGATGTTAAGTGAGGCTTTTGGTCGCACCCGATTTAATTCTTTTATAACTTGACGGAAAAAAACTAAAATTTTTCCAAATAATAATTCGGGGCGTTTCCACGAGTTTCTATTGCGTTTGGACAATTATTAATTCATAATAGTAAACTCAAATTTAATGACTTAATTTAGAAACGAAATGGAAATAATATAAGACGACAAGTTTTTTTTTTAAAAGACGGAACGGATTACGACGACGGAACGAACTTCGGGTTGTCACATTATCCCCCCCGTTAGAGGGAATTTCATCCCGAAATTCAAAGATTAAGATACAGTTCATGAATTGAAAAGAGATATGGATGAATCTATTGTTTCGAGTCTTCACGCTCCCAAGTGAAATCGGGTCTCCGCTTGACATTCCAGCAAACCGTCACTATCGGGATGCGGCTTTGTTTCGTACGTTTGATCTCTAGATTCATGATCTCAATTTTTTCTTCCATGGGGGTTCAGTCTTTCGTTGATTTCGATATCATCAAGGGATTACTAGAGTTTCGTCGAACAGGCGTTTCTAAAGATTCGAGACGTGGAAGACAAGATGGATACTACCAAGTCCTTGAGATAGTCGAAGTTTGTAGTTCACGGATCCGATTTTGACGGGGATTTCGAGAAGCCCGATGTATCACGGGTGAAGTTTTCTGCACTTTCCAAAGCATAACATGCCATTCTGGGATAAGACCTTCAACAGGACATCAGCTCCAACAAGAGGGTATATCTTCGTGGGGCAGAGTAGCTAAGGTTTTGATGATAGCCGGCGGGACCCAAGAACTGACGGGTTTCTATGGGTATCTTCGGTGACGACTAAGTCTCTATCGTCTTGATTTTTGGAAGGGTCTACAGGTATAACTGCTTTGCTTGCTACATGACCAGGGAAAGAGGTTTGACCGAAGAGCACCACTACTAACTCGTAGTGACCATATCGAGTCCTAACCGATGTCTTGGACACATCATCCTCCCGGAGATTTGGCTACGAGATATTTCCAGGGATTAGGTCGATGTGATACTCGACTAGACGTTCAGAAAGAATTTTCAGGAAATCTTCAGGAAAGACATCAGGGAAAGAGTTGCAAACTTCCCGTTTCCGATGATCACACGGACGAGGAATCCATGGCACTCCCTTCAGAGAAACTTTCTAAGCTTTGATGCACGAAATGATGTGAAGGTTGGATTTAGGTTTATTGTCGAAGATCATGAGAATTGAGTCAGAGGAAAGATTTAGACGGACAACCTTTTCGAAACCAAGAATAATATCATGAATAAGACCCGATCATTACATGCCAATAATAACATCAAAGCATTTCATGAAAGTTTGCCATTTGATCAAATGGAAAAGAATAATCGTCCGAATTAAGGATACAACCTATGGGTATGACGTTAACATTCTCTTTCTCACTGGTTAGTCATCTTGACGGTACACGTTTCGGTTATTAACGAAATATTAAGTTTGGAAAGGTGTTTGAATGGATAGTTAGCAAATTTCTTTCAGCACTAGAATCGAAAAATATCACATGCATAGAATTCATTGAGGAGGAGTATACCTGTGGCAACAGTGGGGTCGGCGGCTGCCTCATTTTGTCCTATAGCTAGGACTCGCCCGGTGTTGCCAGATGTTGCTGCCTTAGGGCAGTTTCGTTTGTAATGTCCAACTTCTCCACAACTATAACAGGTTTGACCGATACCAGCTCCGGAAGCTTGACTAGTTGATTGGGTTGGTGCTCTGCAGATTTGTGCGAGGTGACCTTCCTGGCCACAGTTTTTACAAAACTTTGCACGACAAGGGCCAGGGATACGATGGTGGTAACTACACCTATTGCACCACGGAAGGATACTAGTATATCCGGTGATAGGTGCTTGGCCTAAGGAACCGATAACAGAAACAGCAGCAGGGGTAGTGGCAGCGTGGACTGCCATTATCTGTTGTTTCTTTGATGACTCTGGGGAAGACTGACTCTTCTTCTTCTTCTTCCAAAATTTTCTTTGTAACGCCCACAAATCCGGGCTAGTCAATTTAGAGGCAATAAGGAGTCGAAAATGACTTTTCGACAAAAGATTATTTAGAATAAATAATCTTAACCAAGTTGTATAGTATGTCACAAGGTTTCCGTACATATAAAGAACGCCGAAATCCGAGTTATAACGAAGAAGTTATGGCCCGTCGAAGTTTTACGGCAAAACCGGCACGGCACCGGGAAGCGTAAATAGTAAATTTACGATAGAGCGAGATTTAGCCTTAGCGATCTAAACGGAAGTCGTAGAATATATTAAACTAAGAACATCGATAAAAAGAACGCCCAAATCTGACTTCGTATGAAGAAGTTATGATTTTTCGAAGTTTCGGACTAGCAGTGTACAGCCCGAAATTCGAATATTTGATCGAGCGGTTTTTAGCCGACACGACCTAAACGAGAATCGAAGATCTCGTTGAGAGTAGCGTAACGAGAAAAAGATGGGCGAAAACGGATGTCGGATGAAGAAGTTATGAGGATTTAACGGACCAAATCGTGTCCCGGCCCGTTAATAATATAAAATTTAAAATCGAGCCAAAATTAGCCGACGAAGTCTAAACGAAAGTTGTAGAGTACATTCCCACCTTCGCGTGGATATAAAGAACGTCGAAAACGGAGCTCATATGCAAAAGTTATGATTTTTAGAAGTCGAGAATGCAATTTGCGAAGGCTGATAAGGAGCTGATGACGTGGCGCATTGTGGGCCGTCCATCGCTGATCAGATCTCGCTTCGGATGAAGAACACGTCGCCCTCGCTTACGCCCCGCGTCCGAAGTCTGTACGCCCCGCTTACCCTCGCCCTGATCCACTCCGAGTGTTAGACAGCTGGACCCTCGCTGGCACTCTTATCCGATGACTACGCCCCGCGTAGGTCCGAGGTACGCCCAGCATACCGAGGCCTCGCAGGGCTATAAAAGGGGCCCGATTTTTCCTTCATTTTCACACCTTTCTTCACTCTCTCTCTAACTTCTTTCTCTCTCTAAGTGTTCTAAACATCCCTAAACCCTAGTTAAGCCCCTTAGCACCCTAGGGAAGCCCCGAGGCTCCCGGAGTCCCGAGAAAAAGGAGTTTTTCGGTTTCGAAACGCTGCTCCAATTAAGTTCCGGTTTTCGATAAAATTCGCTGTAAGTGTGCTACGCTTACGCAATTTTTAATATAGCTTTCAAATAATTATAGGAATGTTATTAGGTCCTTAAAATAATTATTTGGACTATTATTATGAGTTATATCGAGTATTATTAACACTTAATAATACTCGGACTAATTAATTTGTCGCGGTTATCGTTAAACTAAACCCTAGTGGTATCGATACTAGGTTTCATCGAGGGAATATCGTTTTGAGAGTATCGAAGCGCTGTCCGAGTGCTGAGTCACCACCTAACCAGGTGAGTGCATGGTCCCTTTCATCTTACACATAGATATGAAGTATTTTAATATAAATTACGTGCTATGTGTGCATATTGTTTGAATACTTGTTATCTATGCTGGATGAATGATTTATACATGTTTTAAATGATTTAAACTGTATATTTATTTTATATCTACGAATATGTTGGGATAAAACATGGGTAGATGAAATAGTTGGTGAGTGATGAAATAAAATAATGAGAGATAGGTGATGATAGGAAGATGATGATAATTAGGTGAGGATAGATAGGTGATTATGAATCGGTGATGTAGGATACTACAACCTTGTCCGACAATTTGGAGATGTAGTCATCTACTAGACTATAGATGGCGACCACGGACTATTATAGACAACCCCGTGGAAACACCAGCAGGCTAGTAACCTGTAGGTGATGAATTACGAGTTCAGGCGATGTTGAAACTACGTATTCATGCGATGATAGTCTAACCCTTATTATGAAGTACGAGTCCAGGCGATGTTGTGGCTACGTATTCATGCGATGATAGACTAACCCTTATCATGATTTACAAGTCCAGGTGATGTTGTGACTACGTAATCATGCGATGATACCCTAACACTTGCTAGACACATATTGAGGGAGTAATCCCCGGATTAGTATTTGTCTATGCAATGTAGGCGATGATCCTTAGGTAAAGTTCGTAGGAACAATCACATAAGGAAATACGATGTAAGGAGATGAGAAGTAAATATGATATAGGAGATGACCCTTGAAATAATATCTTTAGGGAAGACTAAAAGAAGATAATGGGGATGGGTAATTGGGTTGATTGTTTGATTGTTTAAACATAATAACTATATTATTGTGGGTTGAAAACCCTATGTACTCACCAGGTTTCCCAACCTGACCCACTCAGTTTATTTACATCACAGGTGACGATATGAAGTGACATTACACTGAGAGATTTAAAGAGATGTAGATCACTAGTGTAAATAATTGTAAGTTCTCTTTATGCTTATGTTTCTGTATTAACAATGACATCCCCAAACGTTTTAAAATGAAATAAATACGTTTCTTCGAAAATGTTTTAATAACGTATTTATCGTGTTTTTCTGGGAACAAATTCCGCAACATTTTTATTAAAACGAAGTACTCTGATTTTCATAAAGCATAAACAAAATCGGTCTTTTCTGGCCGTGATTTTGGGGATGTGACATTCTTTTCTCACCACTCTTCTCTGTCGGCTCAGGAGTGGTGGCCGCTTCCTCTAGGTCATCGCTATGGTCGATCAAGGTTTGCGCTAGGCATTTGGCGCTGTCATAGGTATCCGGTTTCTCAGCTAAAACATTCCCTTTGGATGGCTGGGTCAATCCCCAAATGAACCTCTCAAACTTCTTACTCTCCGGGGTAACCATTCCCGAACAGAGAAGCGCCAAGTCATCAAATTTGGATGTGTATGCGGCCCTTCATCTTCAGGTTCCAGAGTTCATGCTCCAGCTTCTGAATTTCGCCCAGAGGGCAGTACTCCGCGAACAGAAGTTCCTTCATGACTTCCGAACCCATAGCATTGGCTACAGGTAGGGTTAGAGATTTAACTCGACCGTTCCACAAAGTCAGAGCTTTATCGGTGAATGTGCATGCGGCGAATTTCACCTTGTCGGATTCAGAACAGGCACAGATCTCGATGATAGATTCGATTTTCTATAACCACTGAGTTATGGCAATGACACCTCCATTGCCATCGAAAAATGTGGGTTTCGCGTTCATAAATTCCTTATAGGAACACTCCTTCCGGTATCCCTGGCTACCTTCCTAGTTTTAGGGCTGGGGCCACCTCCTGAAGCACCGGGGTTTATGTGAGACAAGGCGGCTGCCACTGCGGCGGCAACACCTGCCTGGAACACGACAGGATCAAATTCAGGAGGAGGTGGTGGTGGCGTAGGGTTGTTGTTATTTGAGTTGGGTCTCTTTCTCGGAGGCATCTTGATCTAAAAAGATCGGGAAAGAGAGGATCATATGTCCTCTGAATTGAATCAAGAGATATGGAACAAGGGATATCTCATTAAGACAGATATAGAATTCTATTAAGCGATAAAGCAGGAAAGAGTTATCAAAGCAGATAAACTATCGCTAAAGGAATGATTGAGGAGCAACGCTGGAATGAGGATCTCTACAACGGATTGGCTCGAGAAATACTCCCATAGTATTTCATGATTCGCTGCAACGACGGCTCATTGTTTTGGGTATTGGGTAAGTTTTAGGCATGCTGCATACCACAGTCACTCCCAAGCACATGTTGGCCATGTCTCGAATGAATATAGTTGGCCAGGCTATATTGATCCTAGACACAACTACATAACTGCCCAGGTTTAACCGGAGCGTACAACACCCATTTACTTATGTTTTTTTCTACTTGTAGTTACGGATTTCGACGATTAGGTATACTTGTATACTTTTGAAAATACTTATACTTTAAGGTATACTTTTAGTTCAGAGCACTTAGGCCCCTTAGTGTTTATAGTCTTATACCATGTAAGCTTTGATATACTAGTTCACTATAAACAAGGGCTCTGATACCAATCTGTCACACCCCGAAACCAGAGGCGGAAACGTTCCAGGGCGGAGGACGTCATGAATATCGCAACCAATGTACATAGTAAGCATAGTAAACACAAAACATTACATTACATAGAAATATTTACATTGTTTGAAAGCAAAGAGTTACAAAGGTTATACATATTTATATCATATGAACAAAAGTAATGACGTGTCTTCTACGCATTCCGTCCTCGACAAAAGGATCGCTGGTACCTGTCTAATGTGGACCTGAGAATACAAGCAGTTTGAAAACCAGCATAAAGTTGGTGAGTTCATAAGCGGTTCAGTTTTGAAAAAAAGAATGGTTTTCCTGAAAATGATGTTATCCAAGAAAATCCCATATTTTCTTATAAAAACAGTTTTGTTATCCTTCGTTACACGATTTCATTTATGAGTAGATATGTTGTTCCAGGAAAATCCCATATTTTCCTATTAGTTTAGTTTTCCATTCGTTACACCATTTGTTTACGAGTTGTTATGTTTTCCCAGGAAAATCCCATATTTTCCTAATGTTTCCTTTAGTTTTTAGTTCGGATTTCGATGTACTAGTATCTACCACACTTATAGTATTAGTTAGGTGTTCTAATATCTTAGTTACCCTACATTCGAATGTCGATTATCTACTATACTTAGTTGTATTTTCGAATATTTGGATACACTCAGAAACGTACATTAACTGTATATTCGATGGTCTGGTGATTTCCAAAAGAGTACATTAGATGTATCTTCGAAACTCTATCGACATCCAAAGGCGTATGTTTTCGAAACTCAGTCGATGTCCAGTGGCGTACTTTCGAATTATTTTCGAAACTCTGATGACACTCAAGGTTTACACTAATTGTATTTCCGAAGTCTTGACGTCATCAAAGGGGTGCTTTCGTATTCGTATTCGTATACCTATTCCTATTCCTATTTGTATTCATATTTATATTCGTATTCGTATTCGTATTCGTATTGCTATTCGTATTCGTATTCGTATTCGTATTCGTATTTGCATTTGTATTCGTATTCGTATTGCTATTCGTATTCGTATTCGTATTCGTATTCGAATTCGTATTCGCATTCATATTCGTATTCGTATTGCTATTCCTATTTGTATTTGTATTCGTATTTGTATTGCTATTCCTATTCGTATCCGTATTTGTATTCTTATTCGCATTCGTATTCATATTCGTATTGCTATTCCTATTCGTATTTGTATTCGTATTTGTTTTATTTCTAACTTTACTTTCGTATCTACGGGGAGCTTATATCAAGATCATTTTAATACTTTAAGATTCATGCTTTTAACAACAATTATATGGAAATTCATTTGTGAAATATAAAATTTAGTATTTTAAAACAAGCTTCACAAATAACATGATGGTTTATTCTGCAAGTTGGACGATTGGT
The DNA here is from genome assembly GCF_051521515.1 of Lactuca serriola. NCBI lineage: Eukaryota > Viridiplantae > Streptophyta > Magnoliopsida > Asterales > Asteraceae > Lactuca > Lactuca serriola. Next base: position 232,360,080 of record NC_136410.1, read on the forward strand.
TAATATAGTTTTTCATGTTAAAAGCATACGAAATACGAAATAGATCAAATAAAATCATAATTTTGAGTACAAGATTGCCTTGTACTTTTACTTGTATTCCCCCCTGAAAACATTGAAAAACATTGAAAAAGGGTAGGGGTATGAACTCACCGATCGAAGAGTGTGCTTGATTTGCATGCTAAACGTTAGTTCGGGGCTTGAACGCGTGTGAGGTCCCTATGTAATATGAAAAGATACACATTTGTATCTAATTAGGATTTGAACTACCATTTCGATAAGATTATACACTTCCAAGACGCGAAAACACTTCATTACAAGTGTTTGGAGTGACCCGGGTGACATTTAGGGACATATACAACTTGGATATGGATTTTATCCCTCAAGAGTAAACTGATAAGAGGGTTTACGGCCCTAATGACCCACTCCCCATGATTTTACGGTCGTAAACTCATGGTGGGGTGTTCTATGGTGCTAAATGGCCTTATATCGCTTGGGAAAATTTGCTAGGATCAAATCTAAGGCATTGGAATGGATTAAACTCACATATGGACCATTTAATGGAGTTTACGGCAGTAAACTAGGAGTTTACGGCCGTAAACTCCCCCACACTCAATCCTTTGATGTTTTGATGGTCCTAGGTCCTTTACAAGAGTTTCTAAGTCATTATACAAGCCTTGGGATGAGTTTAAGGTACCTTTTGACCATGTTTTAGGATTTTACGGCCTAAGAACCCATTCTTGAGGGGTTTACGGTCGTAAGCTCTTATGGCATTTGTTCTAGCATGTTTAAGGTCCTAATCTTGGTTGTAGTTGCTTCTAGACTTCATTCTAAGGCTTATGAGGTGTGTAAGTGGCATTTTAACACCTTAATTTGAGTTTACTCCCCATGGATAGGTGTTTATGGTCCAAGCATATTCTTAGGCCGTAAACTCATGTCCATGCCCTAAATGAAGACTTTAAGGTGCCCTAAGTCCATGCAAATAAGTCCCTTAGTCATATCTAATCTCCAAATGAGGATTGGAAGGGTTTTAAGGCTCAAAACCCCCCATTATATGTGTTCACGGCCTAAGGAGGTTCCAAGACCGTAAACACATGTTTATGGTCCTATTCCTCATTTTTTTCACAAATTTGAAGGTTAAAGGTGTTATACTAGGAGCTAGGATAGTTACCTTGATGATTTGGAGCTTGATTTGGATGATTTTGGCTTGATTTCGAGTTTTAGAGAGTGAAATTAGAGAGAGAGAGAGAGTAGAGAGAGTGGAAAGGCTTCAAATGAGGCTCTCTCAACTTTATATATGCTCAAGGTTTGGGACACGGTGGAATTCTACCCGATACTGATGTTAAGTGAGGCTTTTGATCGCACCCGATTTAATTGTTTTATAACTTGACGGAATAAAACTAAAATTTTTCCAAATAATAATTTGGGGCGTTTCCACGAGTTTCTATTGCGTTTGGACAATTATTAAGTCATAATAGCAAACTCGAATTTAATGACTTAATTTAGAAACGAAATGGAAACAATTTAAGACGATGATTTTTTTTTTAAAAGATGGAACGGATTACAACGACGGAACGAACTTCGGTTGTCACAAAAGACCATCCTCAAAGTCAAATCATTGGAGAATCTTCTGAAAAAGTATTAACTCAATCACAGCAGAAAGCGAAGCAAGCTGAACTGTTCTCTCAAGTAGAATTTTGCATGTTTAAGTCTTTCGTCTCCAAAGTTGAACCAAAGACGATAAATACATCTCTTGATTATTTCGATTGGGTTCAAGCCATGCAAGACGAGCTGAAGGAGTTTGAAAGAAACAAAGTATGGAGACTAATTCCAACTCCTAAGGATCCTTCGGTCGTCGGTCTCAAATGGGTATTCAGGAATGTGATGGACAAGGAAGGGAATGTGATTCGCAACAAGGCTCTGTTGGTTGTGAAAGGATACTGTCAAGAAGAAGGTATAGATTATGAAGAGACCTTTGCTCCAGTTGCAAGATTAGAGTCTGTTCGAATCTTTCTTGCTTATGTTGTACACAAGAATTTTGAAGTCTATCAAATGGACGTGAAGTGTGCCTTTCTCAATGGAGAATTTGAAGAAATGGTGTACGTCGAGCAACCGCCAGGCTTCGTGAACGAGAAGCATCCAGATCACTGCTACATTCTGGACAAGGCGGTATATGGCCTGAAGCAGGCTCCCAGAGCATGGTATGAAACCCTTACTCGATTCTTGAAAATGTCTAAATTTAAACAAGGTTGGTTTGACCCAACCTTCTTTCGTAAGAAAGAAGGTAACCACCTTATGATAGTCCAAATTTATATTGATGACATCATCTTTGGCTCCATGAATCCCAGCCTAACAGCTGAATTCAGAAAGTTGATGGAAACTAAATTTTAGATGAGCTCAATGGGTCCGATTAACTTTTTCCTTGGCTTGAATATTAGACAGGGAGCTGAAGGCATTTTTACCAATCAGGAGGCGTACACAAAGACATTGCTCACCAAGTTTGACATGATGGGAGACTCAAAGGTGAAAGTTCCCATGGCATTTGGAACTAAGCTTACACCATCGTTGGAGAAACCAGCTGCTGACATGATGCTTTATCGTCAAATTATTGGATCACTAATGTATCTCACAGCCAGCAGGCCATACATCATGCTCTCAGTCTGCTATTGCACCTGATTCCAAGCTAACCCACACGAACCTCACATGCTTGCAGTGAAGAATATCTTTTGCTATCTGAAGCGAACATCCTCTCTTAGTCTATGGTATCTAACCAACTCAGGATTTTTTGTCTAAGCATTCTCAGACGCTGATCTAGGGGGTTGTGGATTGGATCGTAAAAGCACTGCTAGAGGATGCCAATTTCTGGATGGAAAATTAGTAAGCTGGCAATCAAAGAAACAAACTTGTGTTTTATTTTCCATAGCTGAAGTTGAATATAATATTGCAACCTCATGCATATCTCAGGTCATTCGGATACAAAGTCAGCTTAGAGACTATGGGTTGAACATGAAGAAAATCCCACTATATTGCGACTCAGAAAGTGCAATTAGGATTTGTCATAACCCAGTGCAACACTCAAAGACAAAACACATAGCACTGCGATATCACTTTATCAAAGATCATGTGAAAGATGGTAACGTAGAGATTCATTTCATTTGAAACACCGATCAATTAGCAGATAAATTCACTAAGGCCTTACCTGAAGCAAGTTTCCATAAGATCCTACAAGGCCTAGGAATGATGGAAGCTGAATCAGTACCAAAATCGCCTTCGCTTCATTAAAGGTGATAAGCGAAATAGAGCGAACGCTCGGTCTATTTCGGGTTTGGTTCACACGGGAACTGAAATGAACCGAACGCTCGGTCTATTTTAGGTTCGGTCCTTCTGAACTCAGTTCGCTTCATTTTCATTAAAAGGAACTTTGGTTGTATTCTTTTGTACATTTTTTTTCATACTCATTTTTATGTTTTTCTTTTCATTTTTATTATTTTCATAAAATCCAAAAGTAATTTTCCTTTTGTTCTTATTTCTCTTTCTTTCGAAATTTTTCACAAAATACAAAAATATTTTCCATTTTATTTCAAGTTTTTCGTTGTATAAAAGTTACTCTGTATGATGGAGCTGAAGCAAGTATAAATTCTTTTCTATAGATTAGTTAAGTGTCCCTAGATACATGTCAATGCCTCTAAAGATTTTGAGTGAAGCCTTGATAATGTGATATATACAAATCATGTTTTCCCAATTAGGCTGTTACATTCACTCTAATCGTGAGCTACCTTACTCTTCACATATTGAGATTAGAGTTTTCTGCTTGGTCCTACTTTTATAGCAGAGGTACATTCGCTTCTTAAACCACCTACATCATTTTTCTCCATCTCATTTCATATCACTCATGTAACCCTTGAGACTCTCAGCACCTACCACTGAGGTTTATGGTTACACAACACTTTGTGTTTATGATCTTAGTCTCGTGTCACTATGTACTAAGTGAAACCCACAATTCACTACCCATAATGCATTGACGGTGAACAATTACTATGTTCTAGCTTTCAGTAATGAAATCTCTTTTTATTTTGAGTGATCCTTTATGAAACTGTTTATCACCAAGACATTTTTTCCCCGAGGATCTAGGTTTGTTTTTATTTGAGATTTCTTAATTTTCAACAAGTCACTAAATACATGTACAAACCTACTTGTTCAATAGGACATATTGGTCTCACAAGTACTTCACTCTCTTTCGGTCTTATATCAAGATCTGAAACTTGAATCGAAGCGAAAGCCACCCTAACAAGCCTAATATATAAAAGATGCCTTTCATTGTCTCTTAAAAGGCACTTGATCGTACTCTAACGGGAATCCACACAGATACTTTGAAGTCTCTCTTGACTTGAAAGGAAGTGATTCGTGCCCAGGATCCACTGTTTCATGTCTTAATCGACATCACAATATCCCACAAAGTTTGATTTATTTCTTCATCATTCACACTCTATGCACGAAAATCTTTAATTTTCGAAAATCTGGTTCTATTCTATATGAGCTATTTTTTATAGCTGGGGCTCTAAAAGCATTACGGTGATTTTTACTCGAAGTAATCAGGGTGACGACGGTTCAAGCTCTTTCTATTGGTGACGTTTCAGATAAAGTACATTGGATGAGTCAGCAGTTATCCAAGCGTTTCGTCGATTTGAAAAAGGTGATATCTATGGAAAGGTGCGTAAAAGTGAAACGTTTTTCTCTCTCCTGCGTCATCATCGGGGTTGCCAACTTTGTAACAACGTGAATTTTCAAAATCATTTTTCATTTTTCAGATAACATAAAACTCATTCAATATTCTCAAATCTCAAATTTAACAAATGCCATCATGATAAAACATATCCCAAGATCATAAAATAAATCTTCTGCCGGTGTGTACGGATCATGCCGACGCCTTCCTACGATCATCACTAGTACCTGAAACACATAACACATAACAATGTAAGCATAAATGCTTAGTGAGTTCCCCAAAATACCACATACAACACATACGCCCTTCTAGGCCATAACTCTGTGGGACCTTCCGGTCCAAGTGTCTCAAGGGACTTCCGTCCCGAATCCCGGTAGACCTTCCAGTCCTACCTGTATCGACCTTCCGGTCTGTAACTTCCTGACCTTCCGGTCCATGTCATCTTGACCTTCCAGTCCATATCATCTTGACCTTCCAGTCCTTATCATACATAACATACATCACACATACATATCAAATAACAGCATATAGTACATACATCTCATAGCATATAAGACCTTCCGGTCATACATAGGTACCCTTCCAGGTACAGTATAGTGAGAAGACTCACCTCTCATGATGTCCAGTAAACCTTATGGCTTGATTGTTGGATATAGTGTCTAAGTCCATAACTTTATTTGGTATATACTTGACCCGGCCCGGCATGGTCCATTTGGGTTGCATGGCATTGCAATACTTGGATAGACAAAATGAGAGAAAGTACACTTGTGATTATTGATATATTATAAGTTCTAATATATTAATAATAGTATTATTTAATTAGTATTGATCAAGTATTCATCTAGTATTAATTTGGTGATCAAAGTGAGACTAATTATATATATATAGGGTTGATAATGACAATCATCAATTCTTTTATGGTGGATTAATGATCCATGGTGTATGGGTTTGGTTATAACCATATGGAGCTCCATGGATAGTCCATAGGAGTTACAAACCCATGGGTCATGAGAAATGAATAGTCATGACAATTAGGGTTTACATTTGTAACTCCTAATTATGAAACACTATAAAACAAACCTTATATCATGCAAAATCGGCACTAGAGTGTTTCTAGAGAGGGCATAACCGATTTTCAAGTGTAAGAAGTATTCTCTCAAGTTATTCCAAGTTTTGTAGTGTTGTGTGAAGCATTTGAGGCACAACATTTGGGGTGCTAGGCTCACAATGTCTTGAAGGAATCCAAGCAACAACAAGGTATGTATTTCTACTAGTTTTTATGTTTTATGTAATCCCCATGCCATTCTAGTTAGGAAATAACCTTGAAAAGAAATTTGCATGTATATAGAGAAAACATAGATTCAAGGTTATTAGGGTTGCATGTACACTTAAGAAGTGTTAGAATGCTCAAAACCCATCATTGATAACCTCGATCGTTCCATTGAGGAAGCAGATAAACCATCCAAGAGGGGAAAGAAACAAGATAAAATCAAAGGAGCTAAGGGGCAAACTCCAAAGAAATGAAAGACTGAGAAGGCAGCACCTTCTCAACCCAAGCAGAAAAAGGCAAAGAAGCATGCTCGGAGGCTTATTCTTCAGCCTTCAAGCGATTCAGATTCTGATTATGCTCCTATTGGACATAAACGACCTTCTCCTACTGCATCTGAGAGCGAAAGCTCTGATGAGGAGGTTTCGGTTCGTGGCGATACCCCTCCTCGCTCACCAACCCCAGAGGTACCTGTTCGCTCTAAAGCACCTTCTCCTCCACCTGTTTCCATTCCTATTTCCCTTCCTTCTACTTTCCCTGTTATCACATCCCAACCTTCTTCCACTATTCCCATCCCTACACCCATTTTTGTCAACTCTACCACTACCATTACCACGGGAGTTCAAACCAACGTATCTGATACGGGGCTTCATTCTTCTCCACCCGAAACCCTTATCACTATTAAACCTCAATCTCCTACCCATTCAACCGAAACCAACACTGTTCTTGGAGGTGAGGACTTTGAGTTCGATTCTGTTTACTTCGGTCCTTATCGTGTTCAGATCGATGATGATGATGATGCTCCTCTCACCAAGCGACATCTTAAGGCTGTGACTGATAAGCTTCATCAGTTACTTTCCTCTTCCTCTGCTAATCCTTCCTCAGAAGCTGCTCTCAAGGCACTGTTCTCTTCTGCAGTTAAGGAGCATGACACCTCTATATCAAATGTAGTGAAGGCTACTGATGCCTCCACTTCTCAATGCCTAAAGGCTTCGCTTGCTGTGGAAGCCTCTACTACAGACTGCAAGGATGCGACCGCAAAAGTCGAAAAACTAATTTTAGAAGATCAAATCTTCCTAGATTCCCTTTAAGCCACTGCTCAGAAAAATGCACATACCGTGAATGCTTCAGTTGATGCTCTCAAACGCTCTCTGGTGGCCGAGCTGTCATAACTTGGCGTGGCTTGTAAAGCCATTGAAGCTGCTAATAAAGGGCTTCATTCCAAAGTTGATGAATGGTTAACTCAACTTGACGTAGAGCTTGCATTTGAAAACAAAATCATGGTTGAACTGGAGAAGCGAACCTCTCAGCTGAAACTTCAGAACTTAAAGCTCCGTACTGCCACTCAAGGGCTTAATGATTTAAAATCTGAAAGAGAGGTGGTTCGCAGCTCTGTTGGTGATGTGCATTCGATCTTTCTTCATCTCCTGGACACCCATGATTCGATCTTAACCATCTCCATTCGCCGTCACTTGGCTAAGAAGCTTCGTCCAGCCTTGGATATTCTTAGTCGAATTGAAGGTGTTTCGAAAGCTGCTATTCTTCCGAAACAAGGGGGAGAAAAGAAGAAATCCCAAGGAGGTAATCTTGACAAAACTCAACCTCTACCTCCTCCATAACCGAAAGCTACTGTTGGACCGAAGGATAATGAAGCTTCGGCCAGTAACCGTCAAAAGAAAAAGAAGGTCATTGGAGAAGATGATGAAGATGAAGAGGATGATATTGATGATATTGTCACAGGAGCTCCTTCCAAGCCTGATCCAAAATTCAAGCCTTCTGAGCAAGAGCTTCGAGAGAAGATGGATCGGTTGGAGAAAAAAAATGAAAGAGAAGGAACTTCTTGATAAAAACAAGTCAATGTTTCCTGAATGGACTATTGAAGCACTCTAGAGGGAAGTCATTGACGAACCGAGTACTCATTGGATTGAACCTGTTTTATCGTTCGGTCTTGAGAACTCGAAGGACGCTCAGTTAGATATGCCAATCAACCGGAAGGCATTCATCTTTCACTCCTTTGCCTCGACTGCAGTCGTTCGTTCTCCAAACCCGAAGGTTGATCGGGACTTGCTGGAATTTTATCTGGAATTTGCTCAACCACAATACCTGACCTGAAGCTTAAAGAAAATTACAACGGTCAAAGTATTGAAGCCCTCTTCAGCTGTGAAATTTATCAATGTCAAATTCAAAGTGACCCGAGGCTCAGATAGCTCGGTCCATACCATTTCCCTAGCTGACCTTCCAAGTCTAAACCCACATGACTGGATTCTCCTCAACAACATTCTTCTATGCAATCCACAGGAGTATCAGTCGATCATTTATCACATCAAGTGAATGCTCATTTGTTACATTCATGAAGTAGCAAAGATGGGTCAAGAGATTTCCACTGCTATTCACAAGCGTCCTACGGTCAAACAGATTGGAAGAGCTGGAAATGTCAACAAGATGATCATGGGCAAGATTGACTCGAAGTTTCATACTGTGATGTTTACGAGGGGCGAAGGTTAAAAATGTTTATTCTCTCTTATTGACAAACACCTATTCTCTATGGCTTGCTTGGAGCATATTTTGGTGACCATCCATAGGTGTAAACAGAACAGTGAAGTAGACAAGAAGTTATTTACTGATATGCTTTGTTGGTATATTCAGTTTTGGCAGACGCTTCTTGCTATTATCCCTTGGTTGTTTAAATTTGTGAAGCAAGTCAAGGTCACATAACCAAAGTAAAGGTCTCGCCCCAATTGACGCAAACGGGGAGATTGTTGGGATCATATTGTTGTATCTTGGGCTCGTTTCTTTTAGCCTAGTTTTGTAATCGGTATTGGGCCTGTTCAACCGTGCTTTATTTCATTCTAGGGTTTTATTATTTAAGGTGCATGCATGCATCCTTTGCTTTTGGCGTTGTTGATCATTCTGATATAGTATTGTAAACCCTAGCTCGCCTCTACAGTGGAAGTTCTTAATCGAGCTTTGCTGAGGCGTGACTACGTTTGAATCATTCGCATTATATTGATTCCATATTGTGTTCATTGTCTTGTTTGATTTTGTTATTTGTTCTTCATTGATTTACCTGTGAAAGATCTAAACGATCAAGAGATTTTAACTCATCAGGAGCCCATGGCTTTCCTATAAAAGACCATGGTGAGAGCCCATGACACTTAGGTTTAAGACCATGCAAGGAGCCCATGGCATCCTAAAGTATGACCCTGGGGGAGCCCATGACATCCCTATATGTTGCATGCATGGCTTATGCACTTTATGTAGCTTTTATAGCTAATATGGTATATGTGATTATGTGGACTATGTGGGGTATGCTATGGGGAACTCACTAAGAATTAACATACAGTTTTTTGGTTTGTTCCAAGTACTTCTGAGCCTAAGGGCAAGGGCAAGGCTTGATGGCGCGACATGCACTCTCTGGCATTTGATTTGATGGGACACTCTGATATATGAAATAATATGTTGATGTTATGGATTTGAAAACAATTGTCATTGATATTTCACATTTTCTGGGAATGTTTTGGTTAATTAAAAATGAAAATTTTATTTGAAAATTTGGGTTTTTATAAGTTGGTATCAGAGCCTTGGTTTGAGGGATTCAGGCACACTCTCGGGTGTGTCAGGACTCAAACTCAGGAAATAAAATTGTTTTCAAAAATAAAAAGTTAAAACTTCTTAAATTGGAAAAAGGGAGAGTGCAATGCGCTTGATCAGTTGAGCTTAAGTAAGTAGTTCCCCAATATGTTAGCCATGTTATACTGATATTTGGATTATGATAATTGTATGAATCTTGCTATGTGTATGCTTTCAAAATTGTATACGGTTAGGATCTTATAGCCTCAAAATAATTGATTTGGCCTTATTTATTGTTCCTTGTCTGGTTGCTGTCTTAGGGTAGATTCTGTTATTTCAAAAGTCTATTCGATCCTGTTTTGTGTATAATTTGCATGCATAAAGGCAACCTGTTATGATTGAGTTCTGGTTTGATATGGACGAAGCAAATCTTAGGATAGCCTAAGAATTGAGCTATGCAGTAGCCTGTGAGATATGTTCTATTTTGGGACAAACTAGAGTTATCAGGTAGAGCATTGGGGAAGGTATAGGTAGGTGTGGAAGGTAGTATTGGGCCCATACTACTGAAAGTACAGGACCTGTACCCGAACCAATATTAGATTTGGAAGCTCTAAAGAGAACCGGTGTGGGAGGATCCCCTCTTTGGACATCCTGATCATTATGTTTTATGGTATTGCAGTGCAGTATGGTGGTGACACGACATGGAGCTGGGGGATCAGGATCAACATCCGGAGCTGGGTCGGGCGAAGGTACTGAGCCCATTGATGAGAGGTTGCGCGAGGTTATCGTGCTTGAGCTTACGAGGGGAATCCTTTACGCTACCCTAGTGATTTTTGGGATGGTCAAGGAAGGGGTGATGGAGATTATGGAAGAGAGGCTCCGGTCATTCAGAGCCGAGATTGTTGCGGGCCAGGTCAGGGCCCGAACTCCCTCATTTCGGGAGTTTAAGGAGTGCGGGGTGCCAGAGTTCTTCAGGATCAGGGACCCCATATTTAGCTGACACTGGGTGACCGACATGGAGAACACCCAGCGCATGAGTTCTTGCCCTGAGGTGGCAAAGGTGGGTTTTGCTTCGTTTATGCTGAGGGATCGAACCCAGGATTAGTGGGGATAGGTGACTAGCCAGGTAGGAGCAGCCGATGTGGCTAAGATGACATGGGCATAGTTTGTCAGGCGTTTTGCTTCGTTTTAGATATATTTATTACTATACTTCCAACTGTCCTTAAGCGACCAATCTTTGGTTAGTCAATCATCATTTGAGCAATCTCAAATTTTTCTTGAGGTGTATAAGGAGCATAAATCAATCATCACTTGAGCAATCTCAAATTTTTGTCGGAGAAAATGAACCCAAGTAAAGCGAGAAAAATCATCTACTATGACCAATATGTTGAGGTGTATAAGGAGCAGAAATCAATCATCACTTAAGAAATCTCAAATCTTTGTCGGAGAAAATGAACCCAAGTAAAGCAAGAAAAATCATCTTTTATGACCAATATGTACTTCTTCCCATTGATTGACTCAATAGTCGAAGGAACACATAAGTCAATATGTGGAAGTTCCAATGGTTTAAAAATCTTCGAGTCGATGCTAATTGGATGACCTTGTCGATGTTGTTTACTTTGCTCGCAAGCTGCACACAAAGAGTCATTATCAAATTTTAGAACTGCTAAAACTCAAAATAAATCATTTAAAATAGGTTTATTCAAATTTTGATAGTGAGATGAGAAAGTATTTGACGCTAGAGCCAACTATGATCAGAAGTAGCATTCAATAGTAAACAAATGGTAGGTAAGCCCATTTCTGCTTCTTTGACTGCCAACTCACAAGCTTTCCATCAAGAAATTGAGAACCTCCGGTTGTAATTTTCCTATCAAATTGACAACCCTGCAAATATGCTTCCGAAGACGCTTGAATGAAAAATCATGTATTTTCTGGATACCAAATCCCAAGCATAGGAGTTCGATGTAGATATCGAAAGATATTCTTGAACGAAGTCAGATGTGGCTTAAGTGGGTTTGCTTGATACCTGGCACAATTGCAAACAAAAAACATGATGTCAAGTCAACTTGGCAGTTATATACAACAAAGAACCACTCATGCTTCAGTACGTCTTGAAATCAAGAGCAGGATTATCCAAGGATGGACTCAAGCGTGTTCCACATTCCGTAGGAACCTTCGATTTTGAACAATAATTCTTTCTCTAATTCTCTTAATTGATAAAAACTCCTTATTTGCTTTGACGAATATTTAACCCCAGAAAGTTGTTAATCTTTCCCATCATGCTCATCTCAAACTGACTTTTCATCAAATTTTCAAATTCCTTCGACAAAGAAGGGTCAGTAGTATCAAAAAGTATATCATCGACATAAATTTTAATAAGTATGATATGTCCCTCAACTTTCTTTGGAAATAATGTGGTATCAATTGATCATTGCTTAAATTTAGGGATTTTCAAAAAAAATTGCTTAATGTTGCATACCATGCCTGTGGTGCTTGTATTAAACCATACACAGCCTCATCAGCAACATAGCAATGATTAGGAAAATTACCATTCACAAAGCTAGGTGGTTGTTTAACATAGATGGTTTCTTTGAGTACACCATTGAGAAAAGCAAATTTCAGGTCCATTTGGTACACGTAGAAGTTTGTGTGAGTTGCATAAGTAAGAAAAATATAAACAGCTTCGAGTCTTGCGACAAGAGCAAAGGTTTCATCATAATCAATTCCTTCTTGTTGACAATAATCTTTCACCACTAATCTTGCTTTAATGCGAACAACATTTCCTTCTTTATTAATTTTATTTTTAAAAAACCATTTAAGTCCAACCACAAAAACATCTTCCATTTTAGGAATCAATCTCCAAACTTTATTTCTATTAAACTCAGCCTAAACTCAGCCAATTCTTATTACAATGCAACAACCCAATCAGGATGTTCTAAGGCAGTCTTTGTTGTCTTAGGTTTGATTTTAGAGATAAAATCATTAACCATCCAAAAATCTTGTTGAACATTAAGAACTTCGTTTCTTGCTCTAACTTGCTCTTTTCAACACACTAGAATTAGGATTACCACGAAGTTTTTCTTTAGGATGATCACGAGTCCATTTCTCCATTAGTGGAAATGATGGATCAAAATCCAAATCAGCATCTTTAAAAATTTATTCTGCATCTGAAAATTCTTCTGGCACGGAAAAAATATCATTAATATCATCAATGTTATTTTTATTACCTTGAGCACTTTCTTAATCTTTAACTTGTAATAGATTTATATCTTCGATATGTCTTCGACTTTTCTTCTACTGAACACATGAATCTGCTATCTGTTACTCCCCCTCAACAATATCACTCAAAGTCGTTGGCTCCCCCTCAACTTGAGATTGTGTTGGCAGCTATGCAGTTATCGCGGTCAAAATTTCGATAGCGGTCACATGCCGCTATTTGAAATCGCGGTTTTCGCGGTGGTATAGCGGTGCTATAGCGGCTTTTTTAATATTACATATAATTTAATATTTTTATATTATATTTAGAATTAATATCATAAAATCTAATAAGTCTATATAGAATTAATATCATAAAACCTAAAAATTCATAGAAAAATAACATAATATTCAAAATTCTAATATAGTAATATACAAACTACGTAGTGAAGGATGAAGAGTGAAGACCAAATTCTTCATGATCGAGTAATTAAGAAGTCAGTTCCTCCGAACTCGGAAGAAGCAGCCTCGCAGTCGCACCTGTGTTCTTCGTCTTTGTCTGTTCGTCATAGCTCAAATCGTCTTCAAGTCTTCAAGTCACGTTCACGTTTTTGGATCAGATACTTTGAATAATGTTAATTAGGTTTTTCAATGGGCTTTTTAAAATGCAAGTAACGGGCTCATTAAAAATTGTTTTTTGTTGACAACTTAATCAAATGGGCCAAATGTAATAAAAATAATTGAAATATGCAAGAAAATAAAAAAGCGGCCATAGCGCCGCTATCGCGGTCATGAGAATAGCGGTGAATTGCGGTTAATTGCGGCGCAAATTGCGGTACCGCGATTTGAAAACGATAACTTGAAAATAGCGGTTGGTGATCACCGCGAAACGCTATAGCGGCGCTATAGCGCGCAATTGATAGCATAGGTTGGCAGTTGTTCCCAATCAACTGGATTAGATATCAAAGTTTGACCTTCTTCGACTAAAGCACTTGGTTTCAGAGTTATACATTTATTTAATCGTCCATCAATCACTGTGAAATCATCAAAATGATTTGATGCTTCAGGTACTTGATTATCTTTGATATTTACCTCAACGTCAATTGCTCTGTCAAGAATACCAAAAATTAGATCAAAGTCAATATCAAAAGTAAGCATTTGTTCAATATCCCCATTAGAATTAGGAAGAATTGGTTTATGAGGAAACTCATTCTTGACTCTTTTAACATAATAATCATCGAATGTCAAATTGAAAGTGACTTCAATCCTTCGAGTTCGTTTGTTCATCAACCTATATGCCATAAAATTTTGAGATTATCCAAGAAATATTCCTTCATCAGCCTTCTTTTGAATCTTTGGAAGATGTTCTTACAAATTCACAATAAAACATTTGCAACCAAAAACATGGAAAAATTCAACATTAAGTTTCCTTTTTTTAATGATTTCATGAGGAGTGATATTGAATCTTCTATGAATAAAAGAATGATTTTGAGTGAAACAAGCTGTAGAAATAGCCTCTGCCCAAAAATATTGAGGTAAATTTGCATATGTGAGAATTGTTCTAGTAGCTTCACAGAAAGATCGATTTCTCCTTTCAACAACACCATTTTGTTGAGGTGTATAAGGAGCATAAATCAATCATCACTTGAGCAATCTCAAATTTTTCTCGGAGAAAATGAACCCAAGTAAAGCGAGAAAAATCATCTACTATGACCCATATGTACTTCTTCCCATTGATTGACTCAATAGTCGAAGGAACACATAAGTCAATATGTGGAAGTTCCAATGGTTCAAAAATTTTCGAGTCGATGCTAATTGGATGACCTTGACAATGTTGTTTACCTTGCTTGCAGGCTGCACACAAAGAGTCATTATCAAATTTTAGAACTGGTAAAACTCAAAATAAATCATTTAAAACAGTTTTATTCAAATTTTTGATAGTGAGATGAGAAAGTCTTTGATGCCAGAGCCAACTATGATCAGAAGTAGCATTCGATAGTCAACAAATGGTAGGTAAGCTCACTACAGGTTTCATATCCAAAGTGAACATATCTCCTTTTCTCTTTGACTTTAGGAAAACTACCTTCATCAGTTTATATGATATTATACTTCCCTCTTCATCAAACAAAACATGATTCCCTATGCCAACAACCAATTGAGATACACTGATAAGATTGTGCTTCAAACGATTGACATAAGCGACCCTCTTTATTATAAAATTCCCATTTTTTATTTTCCTATAACCTTTGATTTTGCATTTCTGGTTATTACCAAACTTAACCACTCAAACATTTTTTTTAAATTCCTAAAATCTCTTAAGTATTCTTTCATTTCAGTCATGTGATGCGAGCACCCACTATTGATATACCAATTTTCATCATATTGCTCGTCACATAGTACCTATAATCAATTGGAGAGATTTAGGTACCAAAGACTTTGTAGGTCCTTGTGTATTAGTGTGGAATGTAGTGTGAAGTGTAGAATTGAAAATCCAATTACAAACCCTTGATTTGATTTTTTTCCAATTAAATCAACATCATTAGTTTGTGATAAAGAAACTTAATCATTCACTATCGAATCTTCAACTTTGATTTTCTTTTTTTCAACCTTACTTTTAGAAAAAATCAACTTTATTATTTGTTTTAAGTTCTTTCCATTTTAATGGCTTCAGTAATGATTCTTGTGACGAAGTACGTCTATTCATTGATTCACCCAATTATTTCTCATAAACCTCTTTGACTTGCATTTGAGAAACTCTTTTGATTGATATTCCATTACTTTATGCTCTAACAAATGATTGAAAATTTTCAATTCATTTTTACCTTTCACAAATGAAACCCTTGTTTTTTGCCTTTTGGATTTAGAAATCATGGACCATCGGGTTTAAATGGAACATTTTTCTTTGTAACAATTGATGTTGGTTTTGGTTGACGCGTTTTTGAAAATGATTGATCTGATCTTCATTGAAAATGAGTTTGATATTGTTTTTGATATCCAAAACATGATTCTTGTTGAAAACTTTTGTGATTTTGTGAAAATTTTTATAAATACCTTTTTGAACTTTATTTTGAGAGTTTTGATTTTGTTCAAACTTTGACTTCTGTCTCAAGCCATTTTGATTTTTGTTTTGAACACTTTTGTTCACAACTTTGTGAAAAGCTTTTGATGATTCTTTTTGAAAATGATTTTGTGATTCATTTGAAAACATCTTTTGTTGATTTTGTTGTGACCTTTGTTGTGATCGTTTTGCATTTGAAAATCCTTACTTTTCTTCCATTAACCTTGTTTTGAGCCTTCCGATTTGATAGTTCCTTTTTCAAAGAAGATTTTACAACATTGTTTTTGGAATCTTGATCCTTCACAAATGGATCCTTCAGCACATCTAGTAAAGACTTGTCAACATATTTTGACTTATCTGTGAACAAAGATTGCGTCTTATCTTCTATTGATGATTGAATTCCTTTCACAACCCAAACTCCGGTTTTAAAACTTTTTTTCTTTAGAGTATGACTTTTGACACTTTTGACATTGAAAAGTTTTTGATCTTTAATTTAAATCCTTTTCCACAACATTTTGATTTGAGTGAAAACCTTCATCAGTCACTTTCAGATTATCTTCTTTCAACAAATCATTCAATTTCAGACCAAATTTATCACCATTTCCTTTTGTGACAAAAACTTAATTTGGAAAATCTTTGAATTGTGGATAATGCACTGAATTTTGTTCATGAAAATGTTTTCCCTTTTCTTTCAAAATTTTTGTATATTCTTCTATACCCTCAAAAACTTATGCTTCAGCAACTCATGGAATTTCCTTTTCACCAGAATCATTATCATTTTCCCTTTCATTATAGGTTATATCTTCGACAATTACAAACTCTTGAGTCTCATCAGTTTTAGTTGTCGAAGATAAATCATTATTAAACTTCGATTTTCTATCATCATTTTCTTCACTTCTGGCTAATAAATTAATCTTAAAGATAGGCAAATTTGAATAATCAACACATTCTTCTTCTTCAATTTCACTGATATTATCATAATCATCTTCGATATCAACATAATTATGTTGAGAAACTTGTGTTGAAGATTTAGTTTTGTTCAAAATTTTCATTTGTTCATTTTTAGACAATGTATCATTCATAATATCCACCAGATTATTAGCATCCAAACATTCATCAATATTAACTATCCCATATGCATACGAACCATTTGGTATCTTTTCAAACTTTGACACTTTACTTTCACGGTCATAGGTGATTTCATGAGTGAGTTCTCTTTTGAAATTTATAAAAGGAAGAAGTTTTTGATGTTGTTCTTTACACATTTCCAATGAGTGATAAAGTAATGTAAGCTTCCCATACAGTCTCTTAGTTGTATTACAT
This sequence comes from Lactuca serriola, assembly GCF_051521515.1. NCBI lineage: Eukaryota > Viridiplantae > Streptophyta > Magnoliopsida > Asterales > Asteraceae > Lactuca > Lactuca serriola. The sequence goes on from NC_136410.1 coordinate 232,377,213, forward strand.
TGGATATTTCTCTGTTTAACTAACAGGATATTGTCCATACAAATCAAATCTTTATCTACCATAATATACATTAATCTCATATCTAAACCCGCTATCTTAGTGTTTTTCACCTTAACTTTATTTTTAGCATCATAAAACAACACTTTTACTTTCTCCAACTCACTACTCATGGAAATCAACATGTCATTCAAATAAGAACAAGCATCGTTAATATCAGATAAAAGAGTATTATAAGAATTTGAAGGAATATTAAGAGAGATTAAGAGATCACATACCTTCTCAGTCATAGGAGACATTCAAGTGGTTGACACAAAGAACTTCCTTTCGACTATCTCTTATTCCTCATATATGTCTCCTTCTCTTCCACCAACAAATTTTTCAAACACCGTCTTCCCATCCACATGATCAAATTGATGCTTCAAAAACATTACACCGTGCGTCGGGTGATACATCTCTTCATCATCTGATATAGACGACCATATTTTATAGGTGCCTTCATGCTCACATAAATTATTTGCAACCAAAGACAGATTCTTCGATTTAGATCTACGTTGTTCGATTTTTTTGGCATAATAAGCTTCATCATTCACATTCTCTTTCTTCTCTTCCTGCTTCTTGAGCATACAATCTCCTGCCAAATGTTTCTTTCAATTACAATAATTTCACTCATAGCCTGAATCTCCAGTAAGCTTCTTCTTAACCTTCCTAACCCCCTTTTTGTTGACCACTAGAACTCGAAGATGATTTCTTAAAAGAATTATTTTTGAAATTACCACATATAGGCTTCTTGTAAAACTTTTTGACACTATTAGTTGATTAATAGCCCACAAATTCATCATATGAGTTCATTAACAAAACTTCTTCGCTACTGCCTTATTCACCATCAGAACACGCCTCTTTAACACTTGTTTTTAAAACTAAAGCTAAAGGAACACCAAAATTCATTTGTACCTTCTCATCAACAATTTCTTTTACCTTAGACTCATGAGATTTGAGTATGTTGTAGAAATTGGAAAACGAGTAATTGTCGAAATTCTCTTGCATTTTGATCATCAAGCATATATTCTTCCATTCATTCAATAAGCCAAGAATAAAGGTAAAGTTGAAATCCAGAATAATACAAACAAAATTATACCTTGAGCATTTATAGATAAACTTATTATAGCGATCATAATATGCTTTAATAGATTTGGACTCCTTCTGCTTGAAATCAACTAACTCAAATGTCACACCCATGACCTTTGGTGGAAATGTCGGGTTGTGCGACGTAGAGACAATTGGATCGAGGCAAACAGATATATTGAACGTTACACAGAAATATAACAAAAATGATACTTTTATTTATTATAAATTATTTGGGGCTACATTGTTCGATTGAGCAAGCACACAGCCTGAACATAACTAGAAAATAAAAAGACATAAATAAACTCCAACAAGTTTCCTTGACAACATCCACCTCTGCACGACTATCCTTCACACTCATCTCCCTACGAATACATGTATTTTGAAAATGTCAACATAATGTTGGTGATTTCACAGGTTTTTATAGTTTTTTGCTTTATTTGAGTTTATTAAAAAAATAATCTTTTTTCTTTTAGAAAAACCCTTCTTACATTTTTATGATATTTTATCAACCTTAACTTACTATACTTATAGGCCACTTTACCAACATTACTGATCCTAACTAATTTTATGAACTACTCGAAGGAATTCCTTTTAGGTATTTGACTTCCTTAAGGTTGTCGGAAGGTATTACCATGAGCCACCATAATTAACGTTGTGGACTAATAGTTTCCCTGCACAATGCATCATTGGGCGTCAAAAGATACATATATATAAAAAAAAGATATCTTCTTGGGATTGTATCTAGCAATCGTAGGTGGGATTTCAAAACCTTTATAGATATATACTTATCTTTCTGGCTCAAGCAAGATTAATGATTATAGGTTCGGGGTAGCCGCATTTAATTAGGCTAAGGATGAATAATATTAGCTCACTAACGCATTAACCTTAGGTGTATATATATATATATATATATATATATATATATATATATATATATATACATATATATATATATATACCCTATTTATGGTTGATTTGAAAAAAGGATATTTGGGCAGAGTAACGAATAGGTACAATACATATCCTTAGAGTTCAACAACATTACTTATAGGTACTATGTTATCCTAGGAAATTGGTCATTATAACATCTAGGTAATATATCTTCCTAGACCATCGGGCATCCTAATTCTTAGGCTTAATATCATAGCTCACAATTGGTTATAGTATCTATGCTTACATTATCCTAAGGTTTCATTATTTATATGACTTACTACACACACAAACACACGTATAAATATACGTATGTATATATATATATATATATATGTGTGTGTGTGTGTGTGTTTGTGTATAAAGTAGTTTGATAAGCATGCATCCCCCCCCCTCGAGCCTTTAGAAAGGTAAAATGGAGCCGTGAACTCACCCTTAACGAGTGAGACCACTGATATAGGGTTGAATTGATCTAGGGGCTCCGGGGATCGCCTAGGGTAGTGTAGTGAATTAAGAGCATTTGATTTAACATGCAGAATTAAAAAGCCACAAAGAGCATGATGATTTGGGTGCTAAAAGATGCATTCGATCATAGGAGTGAGTACAAAAAAAGGAACTAGATCTAGAACTCCATAGATATGTCACTCACTAGTCACTATGAACTACATCTCTCAAGCACACCTCTTCAAGTGGTATGCAACCCATTATATATAGGTGCTTACATCTCTCTCTCTCTCTATATATATATATATATATATATATATATATATATATATATATATATATATATATATATATATATATATATATATATATATATATATATATATATATATCGCTCTCTATCTATCTCATGCCACAAGGCATCAATACCACATGCAGGTGGGTCAACAAGAGTCAAACCATTACAAAGTCATTCATGAATAACTTTTCACCCCAACATTTTCCCCCTTAAAGTTAGGAATTGATGACCCGCTTCAATATTCCAAAAATGAGCAACTTCACGAACACAAGTCATGCTTGGATGCTTCTAGTAGCTTACGCTTTTGTTTGTGTGTTATGAGTTGTCTTTCCTATAAATAGGAAATGAGTGACACTGATTTTTTGTAATAACATGTGAGAGATTATTCTAGTGAGAGAAATATTGCAAAACCCACTTTTTAATCCTTTCTAGACTAATAATAGCTAAACCTAAATTTATTTACACTTGTGTTCTTCGTGTTCATGATTCTTGTATGATTCACTAAATTATTTCATATTTCACATTCTTCATCATGATTAACACCACTATAGTTGGTATCAGAGCGGGTGTTATTGATTCTCTCAAGAATTGATCCATGATGACATTTTTGATTTGGTGATTCTTCATTACGTTTTAAATTCGTGTTTTAGAGAGTTTTTGGATTCTAGAAATCGAATTGTTCCTTGATCTGATTGATAATTTAATTTTCTTCATTAGAATTCAAGTGGTTTTTGCTTTCTCTCTCTAGAAATCCATTAAAATCACTTTCTCTCTCTAGAAAAACCCAAGTGCTTATCAATTTATCAAAGATGGTGTACTTGCGTTATGATTATTGGATTGTGATCATTGAGGATGTCAAATACAAAGTCAATGAAAATCAATTCTATGGATTATTGTTGAAAGGTGGGTTGATTTCATGGGATACTTTGGTATCTTATGGAGGCTTGAAGGATGATCATGGAAGATTGATATTTCAACCACTTTCAAAGATTGAATGTTTGGTTAAAATTTCCTTGAATATGTTATCTTGGAGCACTTATCAAAAGGAAAGAAAATAAAGAGATTTTTTTGATAAGAAATACATTTCTCTTGTTGAAAACCCAAGTGATCTTCATGCTCTTATGTTTGTTGAAGTTGAAGACTATGAAATTGAATGTGATGTTCTTGATGTTCTTGAAGTTCATGATAAGAAGATTCAAGTTGATTCTCATGAAGATGAAAAAGTTTTTTGCTCAATTGGAGTTCAAACCGATGATATTTTGTGTTCTTGTTATTCGTTTGATGGAATGATTCCTTATCGAAAGCCATCAATCTAAGAAATTCACAAGTATCAAACTCCAAAAGATTTGATTCAAACTTGCAAGGATGAAATTATCAAGAATGAAGTTGTTCTTGAATTCAATTCTTCAAGATGCAAAAAGATGAGAAAGAAAAAAGAAGAAAAAGAAAATAAAAAACAAGAACAAATTGGTTTATTCACAAAAATCTTCAAATGTTGTTGTGAAGCCCAAATCTATGAAGTAAATTTGGGTTGCAAAGCAACAATCATCAATGTTGTAATGAATTTGAATTTAAAAACCCAAAAGTGTTGATGGTTCTTATGAAGATGGTGTTAGGTTGTTGAAGAACACGAACAATGGGTTGTACAACATGCATCGTGGGTGGTATAATATGAAAATTGGTGATTTTCTTGTTCCAACAAAGGAACCAAGATCTTTAATTATTGATTCGTGTGTTGCAAACGGAAAAGAATCATCAAGAATGTGTCACGAATTATTAAATAGATTCCAAAACGTTCTTGATTTTTGATGATCCGATGAAGAACGATCTAGGTTTTATTGAAATTCAATTAATTTCGATTCGTGTGTTTTGTTTAAGTTATTTATTTTTTGATTATTTTGATTCGTTGAATCTATTCCGTTTCAAGACCAATTGTAGATCCAACATAGATCAAGACCAAACTAAAATCAAAATCATTTTCTAAAATTTCAAGTATTAATGTTCCTTCATTAAGTCCTATTTGAGCCCAAACATTAAGGTGGTGTTTGTTTTTCGTCCGCAGATCTTCCTAGTCTCTTCTGTCTGCGTGGCGCAGACCACGCGCAGACATTAGCCTTCGCAAATCGTTTGTTTTTTTTGAAGACTGCAGACCTAAAAATGTATGCGCGCCCTCTTCTTGGCGCAGATGTGGACCAGAGTCTTCGAACATCTTCAGACATCTTCTAGCCTAAAAAAACACATATACTTTATTACTTTTTTTAGTTTTTTTGAATTTATATTTATTCCAGCTTTATTAGAGATAAACAATTTGAAAAAAAAAGTTACAATACTTAAAAAAAATAAACAGTTCGACGACACAAGCATGATATTTTTGAAAAATTTATAAATAAAAGTGTATTACAATAATGGTCATTGAAGATGTTTATATAAATATTAAAAAATATATATATATATATATATATATATATATATTCTTATATTTTTTTGCCAAATTTTATAAAACATTATTTAATAAAGCATCGTTAATTTCTTAGAAAAAATATCTATGACACGTTTTTAATTGATTTAATTGAAAAAATCGAAGTTTATTTTCATTCATTTATATATCAAATTCTTTGATTCCTAATTACAATGTTTAGGCATAACTGTGCGACCAAAATCGTTGGTTTTTATTAAATATATACGTTAATTTATACCATTTTTATTTTCATTTTTTATACAATAATACATAAAAGTTGATTTAGATTTCTTAATTATTTATAACAAAGTCATAAATATATTAAAAAATCACTTTGTAGTTTAAAAAAATCAGTTTATTTAGATTTTGGTTTATTTTAATACCCTCCAGATGTTAAAAAAAACAAACAGACTTATTTTTTCACACTGCAGACGTTTGGTCTACCTTTTCTACTGCAGAGGTCTATAGATGTGGTCCACAGACTGCAGACATTTTGGCTCAGAAAAAACAAACAACACCTAAATTTGTTACTGTTCATGTATCAAGTTCGATAATACATTCTCTTCCGTTCTTGTTTGGCTCTCATCTGTTATTGTGTAGAACATTGAATCGAATTGGTGACTTGGAATCGAAACTCGATTTGAGGTTGAATCGATATTTACTTGGTTGATCGTTGATTGAATGGAAGTCGTATTTGGTTCAAAATCGTCTTGGATGTTTATTCAATTTTGACTGGTTCTTGAGTTCGTTGGAAGTTGTTTGAAATTGATTTCGATTTTTGGAATGTTCATATGAGTCTGTATTCGAATGTTGCTGCAATTGTTCAATTCGCCTCATGAAAGTTAAAATTTCATGGTCAATTTTGTTTGCGTTGGAGTCAAAATCGCGTCTTGCAGTCAAAGCCGATTTCAATGGATCAGTTTGGAAATTAATTTGGTGTCAATTGTCTTGAGGTTAGAATCAATTGTGGCTGATGAATGTTCGTTTTGGGTGCACAGTCGAATTTAGTTTCGCTATGAGTTCAAAATCGATTTTGGATGTCCAGTTGAAGACGATTCATAACAAGCCTTTGAAGAACTCATATCAAATAGATATAAGATTTTTGAATTTGATTTTCGTGTATTGTTTAGTGTGTCGATGTATATCTTAGAGTTTGATGTGAGAAAGTGAAGTTGATCTCTTGGTGGTGAACTGATGTTAAAATTGATTTTTTTGTGGTAGTTTGATGTGAGTCTGGCCATTTCGACGTGTGAGGGTCGGTCCAAGGTTATTTAGGACCCGTGGCCGAAGGAAAAAATGAGGGCCCTTCAAAAAAATTATAGTCAAATAGGTCCAATTAATAGTTCATTTATTTTAGTAGCTTTTAACAAAACTTTAAATGAGATCCACAATGGAACTATTTTATTGATACAATATCTTTCCATATGCCTTCTATATCTATGTATATAATACATTCCATATGCCTTAATATATATATATATATATATATATATATATATATATATATATATATATGCCTTTTTATCACACAATACAAAGTTACAAAGATTTTTTTGAATGACAAAGACGAATAAGTAAAACTAGAAAACCAGCAAGAAGCAGGAATACAAAGTACAAAAAAACTAAAGTAAACAAAAAAGATGCCAAAATAAAATAAAATAAAATAACAACAGAATAATAACTCAGCTAGACAAAGCTTCTAAACCAACATGGGTAAAAGATTCAAAAGGGCTTTTGGGGAAGCAACACAACATGGCTTGATGTAGAGCACAAATCTTGTTATCAGGGAAAAAAATTTCAACACAAATTAAGAACAAAATAAACTTTTTGGTGAAACGCCTTACTTACCTCTTGTTCCAGTTTGGTCGTCAAAGTGATCTTCCACACAAAGCTACTAGTGGTGTGATATAAAATTATAAGTACTCTAAAGTCATTAAATTTAAAAGCAAACCACATTGTAAGATTTCATACTCTATAAGAGGGTTTTTCATCAACTGAGCTATGTCTCCAATGTCCACATTCCTATTAGCATGATACATATACCCTAACGGAATTAAAAACATAGAATATTAATGTCACACCCCGAAACCGATGGCAGAAACGTTCCGGGGCGGAGGACGTCATGTAAAGTATCACAACCAATGTACATAGTAAGCATAGTAAACACAACCATTACATTACATAAAAATATTTACATTTGTTTGAAAACAAGGTAATACTTGTTATATATATATATATATATATATATATATATACACACATCAGTATAACAAAAGTAAAGACGAGACTTCTATATGCTCCATCTTCTCCAAAAGAAAGCGGGTTACCTGTCTAATGTGAACCTGAGAATACAAGCAGTTTTAGAAATATCAGCATAAAGCTGGTGAGTTCATAAGCGGTTTATTTCTGTGAAAGAAAATGTTCCTTTGAGTTTGCGAAAAGTTATTTCCCAAGAAAATCTCATATTTTCTTATAAAAGAAGTTTGGTTATCCATTTGTTAAACAGCCTGTTTATGAAAAGTTAAGTTATTCCAGAAAAAACCCTTATTTTCCTTAAAAGTTGGTGGTTGATTATCGATTCGAAATAAAGCGTACAAGTATCTACCATACTTGCAATGTTAAGTAAAGTTTCTCCGAAAGTTTGGTTATCCTTGGAAAGTACATTAGTTTTAACACGTATATAGAACTAATCAGTAAGTTGTGAACTAGTACCTAAGGGTAATACTGATATCCTCTAGTAATCAAACAATTATTACTTTGAGGTTAGTTCACTAAGTTCATTATTACTTAAGAGTAAATCTCCATTATCTAAGTTGCGAGTTCCATAACCATACGATAGACTAGATATGGCAATAAGAAGTCCAATATCATTTTAATACTTTTGTCACCCATAGACCTGCCGGTCCCACTGTAGCTAGCAGCAAGGTGTGGGGTAGTCAACCCCGTATAGATCTATACACTCAAGTCACGTTCTCACACCAGGAGATTTTGGTTATAGGGGCAGTCCTCCACTCGCGTATCTTCGTGGAGTGTTACTGAGGACGTGTCTCCAATCTTAAGAATAACGAATTTACATGTAACAATATGGAAAATCCTGTTTTATGAATGGCATGAAGTCCTTTGTGAAATATAAAATATAACATTTTATAATAAGTTTCACAATTAGTTTTAAAACTAACTCTGCAAGTTAGACGGTTGATAATACGGGTTTCATTGTTAAAAGCATACTAAACATGTAACATTTCATACGAAATAATAAGTTTGAGTACAATATTTCCTTGTACTTTTGCTTGTATTCCCCCCTGAAAACATGAAAAACATGGAAAATGGTGTAGGGGTATGAACTCATCGGTCGGGAAACATGTTGAATAGGATGCTAAGTGTCAGTTTAGGGCTTGAACACGCGCGAGGATCCTATGTAACATGAGGAGATACATAATTGTATCTAATTAGACTTTGAACTACTAATTAAGTAAGAAAATACACTCCGAGGCGCGAAAACACTTTATCTCAAGTGTTAGGAATGTACCGGGTTACATCTAAGGGTGTGTAGGGCCTAGATAAGCAGTTTACTCTTCGAGTGTAAACCCTTAGGGGTGTTTACGGCCCAAAGACCATATCCCCATGAGTTTACGGCCGTAAAATCATGGGTGGTGTGTTCTTGGATGTTTAGAGGTCTTACAATGCACAAGGGAAGGTTCTAGGGTTGATTCAAGGGCTATGGAAGTGATCGGGACTTGAATTGACCTTGGAAGAGGGGTTTACGGTTCTTGAAGGACCCTTGGGGAGTTTACCGTTGTAAACACATGAGTTTACAGCCGTAAACTCATGCTTGGTTCATTCTTCTTGTGTTTTGGTGGTTGTAGGTTAAGCATGCTAAGTTCTAGACCCAAATATAAGCCATACAAGGTGTTAAGGGCACTTAAACACCCTTTGGAGGTGTTTAAGGGTTTGGGAGACCTTCCCAAACCGTAAACTCATGTGTGGCTCATATTTACATGGTTTTGGGTTTCAAATAAAAGGATACAATGTTCTAGGCACTTGTGCAAGCTTTTGGAGGTGTTAAAGGGGCAATTTAACACTTTAAAAGGTGTTTACGGTCCATGAAGGAGTGTTTACGGTCCAAGAATTTTCTTGGGCAGTAAACTCATGTTTCCTCCCGAAATGACAAGATTTTGGTGTTCTAAGCTCGTACATGCAAGTCCTTGAGTCATAGCTAAGCACTAGAAAGGATTTGGAAGGGTTTTGGGGCTTCAAAACCCCTTTATGTGAGTTTACGGTTTTGGGAGGTGTTCCCAAACCGCAAACACAAGTTTTTGAGTGTTTTGGATAATTTAAACACAGATTTGCATGCCAAACAAGTTAAACAACAAGCTAGAATAGATCACTTACGATTTTGGAGCTTGAAAGGGGCGTTTTTGGATCAAAACTCGAGTTGTAGAGAGAGAGAGTAGAGAGAGAAAGTTATGAGAAGGTGGGAAAAAGATCAAATGAAGGCCACTCATCCTTTATATAAGGCTTGAGTTTGTGGCCAAGTGGGAATCCACTCAATACCGACGTTAAACGGGGTTTACAATTTTACCCGATTAAATTCTCGTAACCCGACTTAGTTGTAACTAAAACTTTTCCAAATGAATATCGAGGGTGTTTTAACATGTTTCTAATGTGTTCCGACACTTATGAAGTCAAAATAAAAGTCCCAATTTAATTAACTTAATCCAAAAGTTAACGGAAAATTTTAATAAAAATAAATTTTATTAACAGGAATGAGTTATAGTGACAGAATAAATTTCGGGTTGTCACAATTAATGACAAAACAAGTAGTGAAATAACATATACCAAAGAACATAAACAATAAAAAATTGAATGAAACTTACAAACAATGATAGATAATCAGGTAAATAAAAAAATAAAAAAACTAAACAAAATTTTGATAATAAATGTTGAATTACCAACACTTACACGTTTTACATATAATCAGAGATAAGAACATTCAGGAATAAAAATTGAGAAAGAAATTCAGAAATCGAAATGAAATCAATACTTAGAAACCCTTTAATCTGATTCTTTAGATAACATTTAGGATTGGTTGAAAATTGAATATCAGAAATCTTTTAATACGTTTATCAGAAATCTAACTTCAGTGTCACATTGATTATCAGAAATAGAACTTCAGAGAATTAGTTATTAGAAATCGAACTTCACATTCTCCTTGCTTATTGAGAATTGAGAAGATGCTCTTTATTGTTTTTTCTTCTTGAGAACTGAGAAGACGCTTTGGGATGAGAGAACTGGGTGAAGAGCGGGGATATTCTTGAGAACTATGCTATGGGATGATGTAAAAATAAAATTAAATAGTGGTTAAAAAGGCTCGAATACGTACCACTTTTGTAAATTTTAATGCATACGCGCCTTAACCATCTTAACTCCAAATGCTTTTGTTTTGAATTTGCATCTTTATAATAATATTATTGAAAACTATATATACACTAATCGTAAATTTCGGGGGACCCCGAGGTTTGGCGAGCCTGGGGCGGTCGCCCAGCTTGCCCTGCCTCTAGGGTCGGCCCTGCAACGTGTGATGGTTGATAACAAGTATGAATATCGAGTATAAGTATCGAGAGTCAGATAATGAATGTTGATATCAATTTTGGGTTACGACGATTTCGACTGGAGTGATTAAAATCAAGTAACTAGGTATGAATAGGAAGGTGATATTGGGATCGAGGTTGAGAGTTACTTATGGAATCAATCTCATAATCGAGTGTTGAGTATCGCGCTTCAAAATGGGAGTCTCGATTTGGAAGGGTTGATTTTGAAGGCTCATTGTGGGTATCGACACGTGATGTTCGAAGGTCCTGATCGCATCTGATTCAAAGTGCAGATGAAGAAGACACAAAACCTGTCGATTCAAATCCATGAACTTTCTATGAAGTGGCAAAAGTTATCTACCTTTGAAATGGGAACAAAAATGGTCTTAAAAATTGAATTTTCATTTTGAATCCCTGAAGTTTCAGCTACCTGGTATAATTTACCCAGTTTCGAAGTTGGGTTGAAAATTTTGAGAAATGGGAATATTTTCAAAACAAGCCATTGTAGTTAATCCGAATTAACACTTTATGCCCAGTTTTGCAATTGGGGTAAAGTTTCGCATCTTACACTGTTTTTGGCGTAATGGTTCCCTGCAGAATTCTGATATTGGCAGTTTTTACCCGAATTTTGGAAATTCTTGCAACTCACACCCAAAAAGTCCAAAATTTATACAAAAATTAGAAATTTTTCATGACTTTTTTGTGATTGTTTTCATGCAAGTATTTCGCGGTTTCATTTTTGTCACACATCAAGGGGGAGATTCGTGAAGTTTATTCCTCGGGCGCTTCTTAACCTTAGTAAGTTTTGTAATCACTTGTTGATTATAAAATGGGGGAGTATTTAGAGTGGGTATTCAAAGCATCTGGGGATTTCATTTGCGGATTTGAAAACCGATGTTACTTCGAGGGGGAGTTGGTATTGATCACGTGAGCTCATTTGGAAACTAAAGTCGGGACATTCAATCCTAGCTTTGAGGGGGAGAATGTTAGGGAGCAAATTTATACTTAGATTCTTTTAGTAGCTTACCGTTTTGTTTGTGTGTAATGAGTTGTCTTTCCTATAAATAGCAAGTGGGTAACACTCATTTTATGTAAGAAGTTATGAGAGATTAGTCTAGTGAGAGAAATATTGCAAGACCCACTTTGTAATCCTTTTAGACTAATGAGAGCTAACCCGGATCTATTTACACTTGTGTTCTTCATGTTCATGATTCTTGTATGATTCACTAAATAATTTCATATTCTGCATTCTTCACCATGATTAACACCACTACACTTACAAACCAAACATCAAAAAGGTAATTAAGAGTATCCAAACCTCCACAAGATTACCCAAATTTGAGCATAAATGCACACCCCAAAAATCTTCATTAAGTCTAAACCCATCATGAACCGGTAAAACCCAAATCACTTCCGAATCTCAAATCGAATCACTTCATAAACTTCAATTGCTAAGGTCACACCGGTCTTCAAGTCCGCGTAATATGAAAAATTCAACTTTAGAATTCTCATATTTAATTCTCTCCCACTTTTATAATCGAAAAATGATTATAACATCGAAAAAGAATGAGAAAGCGCTCAATTCGGAATTTTCCATAGAAAACTCCCTCATAACACATGGCATAAACATTTTGCATGCATCTAGAAAATCCAAAAATATCAAAATTTTCGAAATGGATTCTTTTCAGACCGCCTTTCATGAATGTTCAAAATTTTGGGTAGAAACTGTCAATTTCAAAATTACACAATGAACCGTTGCACCAAAAACAGCCACAAATGCGAAACTTTACTCCAACTGTGAAACTGGGCTTAAAGTGTTAATTTGCATCAACTGCAGGGATCTGATTCGAAAATTTTCCCATTTCATAGAATTTTTAGCCCAATGTCGAAACTGGGTAAGTTCTGCCAACTTGCATAAACAGTAGGTATTTGAAATGTAAATTCAGCATTTATTCACATTTTTTGACCCACGTCGAAAGTGGGTGAAAATTGTCAATTTATTGAAAGTTGAGGGATTCGAATCAACAAGTTATGTTTCTTCTCCACTGCACTTCACTTTCCAGTAGCGTATGGTGAGTTTCGCTATCACACCATAATCGACCATAGCGAATCCTTCACGTCAATTAAGCCAAATAGCAAAGCCTTCAATCTACTCATAGCGAAGTCGTGTTCAATAAACCCATAGCGAAGACCTTATTTGACTGTAAACCCAATCCTTTGTTCTGAGCCTTTCTAATTACCCCTCAATGCCGAACTCAGTTTTGGCTTCCAAACCGAAACATCAATAGCAAACACCAGTGGCGGCCCTGGGGTGGTGCCGGCGGTGCGGTCGCACCGGGCCTCCGATCTTGGGGGGCCTCTGATTTTTGGGATAATTTATAGTTATAGTATTGGTATTTTTGTGAAATCTATTTTTATGTTTTATAAATAAATAAAATTAGCCCGGTAACATTTGGTTCCAATTTTAGATGCATTTTAATTTTGAAAAAAAAATCAACAAAAATCAAAATCTAATCATAAATTTAAAATTTATCAACAATTTAAGGAAAATATATATATCCAAAAAAAAATGCAAATCTGTTTTCTTTATAAATTTTAGAAAACGTTTTTATTTTTTATAAACTCACCAAAAAATAAGAAAAAATGTCATAGATGAATTTTCTTCTAAAAATGCTACAAGGTCGATGTTTAGAAAATAGTAATGTGTTCTTTTTTTTTTCTTTTTTGAAAGTTGTTTATAACAGTTTTACGGAATTATTTGATTACCAATGAGTAAAGACATTATTTTGTGGAAGTGAATTTATGAGATGTTTTTTTAGCAATTTTATATTTTGAATTAGTGGTAACAAATGTAGTTAATAATATTTACAAGAAATTTTTTATGGGGCCTCACTTTAGTTTTTGCACAAGAATGTCAAGTACATAGGCAAAGACACATCGATCTACCAGGCCATACATTGAACTGACTGAACTCTCCATAGAGAAAGTCTCTAAATCAACCAATAGCAAAGCTCAATCGTGACCCCTAAAAGCAAATTGGTTGTTCACATATCGAACAAGTCATGAGTCGTTCGACATCATTGACTTCAAAAACCCTTTCGTTTCCAAATTGTTTCCATGTCGACAAGTAAAAAACGATATCGATTTCAATTTTCCCAAACAACAAATATCGACCCCAAAATTGTTTTGTTAACCACGAACACGGATGTTCATTCTTAACCCATCATCAGTCCAAATACGTTCAACGCTATGATAAAATTCCAAACCAAATTAGACCTTATATGTCTAAATTAGCTCTTATCAACACCAAGTCTTGTTATTTCGAAATCAATATTGACCACAACACATCCAATTTCAAAATCAACATTCAAACATAAACTCCATTCACAGTGTTCAACATCAAGTCCATGAATCCAACCAGTTTTCGAAATTAAACCTCAAATCAATCATTATTTCGACATCCACAACCCAAGTTCAAATTGTATCAACCAATTTCAATCTTAATTTACAGAGTCAACACTATGATGTTGTCTTTTTCTGAGTTTGACTTTTCGAAATCAATGGTCAACAAACACAAAATTGATGATTATAACATAAAATTTCAGCTCAGAAAGTGTTTATTCCACTGTTCTTCATCTCCTTCAATTGTTCTTGACCATACTCATCCAAATCAAAGAAGCAATTGACGATTTCTCAACAACAACCTACCTGATCATAATCGATTTGTAATGGAACAACTCAAATCCAATCGATTCACACGTCTAGATTAACGAACAACTCTGAATCGATTAACAGAAACGTGGAAACCAGAACAAAAACGCAAGAATATGTTGAACAAAACACGAGTCTAGAATATCAGTAACGTACAACCTTTTAAGCATACGACGAAGACGAGTTACAACATATTTGTATCAAATGGGTTTAATGAATTATTGGGCTCAATCAATTATGATATCAGATAAAAAAAAAAAAAAAAAAAAAAAAAAAAAAAAAAAACGTAAACGTATAAGGGGTCAAGAATGGACTATGAACAGTAACAAATATTAAACGTGGATCAAAATGATTTTTGGACTTAAAACGAACTATAATGCATCTAATATGATTTTTTGGGCTAAATCTTGATTAAAATGAAAATTGCGATCGAGAATCGAATCGAACAAAAAAATATTGGATTGGATTGGTCTTGATTAATGAAAAAATTATTGGATCATAAAAAATGGTTTTTTCAAAAACAAAAAAAATTGATCCAGTGAGTCAAAAAAGAAAAATTATTGGATCATAAAAAATGGTTTTTTCAAAAAAGAAAAATTTGATCCAATGAGTCAAAATGATAAAAATTTCAAAAATGCAAGAACAAATCAAAGAGATTTTGAGAGATCATTGAGAGACTCACCATAAACATTCTGATTGTGTTGAATGTAGCCAAACCGAGAACCGTTTCTTCAAAAATCATTTTGATCTTCGAAGACCCGCTCTGATACCGATTATAGTTAATCAGGAGCATTTGAATTGGCATGCAGAATTAAAAGAACACAAAGAACAAGGTTTAATATTTCTCAATTAAGGTTGCTTCATTTTGGACAATTGTGAGTAAAAAGCTTCTAGCTTGCTCAATTGTTTCATAGATCTTGTTATTTGTCATATTTCTCAATTTTTGGTCCCTTGAGCTTGCGGCTACGAGTTGATAAAACTCTAGCACCTTTTGAGTTATGTGAACACTCGTGGGATATGTAGGACTAGGAAAATTGTGCTTTGGGGCCTGTTCTTTAAGCAATGCAAGCTGTGTTAGCAAGTTTTGTCATTTTAGTGCATAAAGTTTAGATCTTCCTTGATGGGATTGTATTAATGAGTAAAGTTGGAACCTTTATCCATTAAGACATTGTAATGGTCCATATTCAAAAGTCTGAGGGATTGGCTTTCTGTATTAAGAGCTTAATAGAGTTTCTAGAATTATGATGCTACACTGAGCGTATCATCCTATACGCTGAATGTAGAGCAGTATGCTACGATGAGCGTAGGCCAGTTAAGGGTTGACTGATGACTTTATAACCAATTTGACTTTTGGTCAACTATGTTGGGATTTTGTATTGGATGTTAAAAATAGTCTTTTCCCCCAAGGAGGATTAGCTATGAACCAAGACTCTATGGGAGTTAGTTATTACTTTAATTGTTAATTATGATTTTATTATGTGTATGTTTAGCATGAGGAGACTTAATATTGTCAGCTCGAGCATCTGGTTTATCTAGTCTTCTGACTGATGTGAGTTTTCTTACTATACTATGTAGGATGCTAGTTGTAATCGTGATACATGCAAGGAAGACCAAGATGTGGCCCTTGAAATATTCATGGAACACCATTATGTGGCTCCTACCATATGCATGGAACACCATGATGTATCCCTTAGCATATATATGAAAGACCAAGATGATGCCCTTGGCATATGCATCAAATATTAGGATGTGGCCCTTGGCATATGAATGAAAGACCAGGATATGACCCTTGACATTTACATGGACGACCAGTATGTGCCCCCTGACATATATATGAGAGACCACGATGTGGCCCCTTATATATATATATATATATATATATATATATATATATATATATATATATATATATTAAAGGCCAGGATCTGGCCCCCAACATTTGTATATGAGACTAGGATCTAGCCCATACCATTTATATGTAGGATGCTAACACCCAGTTTCAGATATATATATATGTATATATATATATATATATATGATCTTTTTATTGATAAGGCACTTAAGTTAAAAGATTTATTTAAAGGCCACGACGTGGGGATGTAGTCTCCACGACGTGGAAAAGGACATGGAAAACACACATCTTTAGTGAAGTGTCATGACGTGGCATCTGTTTAACGACAAACCCTAATTTCAGGGTTTGTACCCCTATCTAAGTGATATAATGGCTAGGTTTTCCCACCCTTGACCTCTAACTCTCCCCATCAGCCTCCAAAGCAAATCCTAGAAAACAAAGACCCGTGAAGCTTTGTTTGAGGAAGCAACTCTCCCTATCCTCTTTGTTCACATTTTATGGACTCTTTTAAGTCCTCAACTTCCAAACTTTTATCACTCCATGTGCTTAGATCTAGGTTTTCTTGTGATTTTCTTCATGTTCAAGCTAGTTGGAGTGTTGGGGTTCCATAAAGTTGCCAACTTTGTGGATCTCCAGAGTCCCTTTATGGTTACAAGTGATGGATCTGAAGTTTGATAGACTTTTGCACTCTTACATGAGATGTTGGCCCCATTTTAAACCGTTTTGACCTAGCTTCAGCTCAAGACATGCATTGGACATGCATGTCTATAAAGCCACGATTTTTATAATCTTTTGGGAGTATGAAACCATTCTGGAAAGTTTGGATGAATAGGGAAAAGGTTTAAGACCTTAATGGATTAAGCCAGTCATGATAGTTCCCCTAGACTCGCAACTTTAGTTGCCATATTGTGGCCATTGGCAGAATCTCGACTATTTTATCCTATAGTCCCCACGACATGACATAAGCTTGTTCACATCGTGACAGCTGGTTGTTGACTTTGACCGTCGACTTTTTGGACCAAGCTTGACTTTAGGTTAACATTAGGGTTTGGGGGTATGGTTTGAGATTTGGTATCTTATTTTAGTATAAATGACCTGTAGTGCTAATTGTTGGATCTTTGATTAGTACCATTATCTTCTAGACTGTGAGGTGAGTTTTCTTATTATACTTTGTACTAAAGTATGTGTCCTTGTGTGTAGGATGTTGGTATACTGTAGTGACATGTTGGTTGGTAGATCTGTATGATTAATTGTATTGTTGGTTCTTATCTATGTGTTTGTATATGTCAACATAGTATGGTTGAGTTGAAATTTCTTTCCTTTACTATCAAACCGATGATTGATTCTTTTCTTCATTTCATTTATTCCTTTCACAAAATGAAACTTTTGATTTATGCAAAGAAGATGGATTGGGAAATCATGGACCTTCGGGTTTAAATGTTACATTTCTCATCACAACATTTATTGGTTTTGATGGACTTGTTTGTGAAAAAATAATTTTATGATTTTTGTTGAAAACAATTTTGATATCCTAAACAAGAATCTTTTTGAAAACTCTTATGATTTTGTGAAAAATTCTTTTGAACACTTCTCTGAATATGATTTTGACCCTTACGAATTTGCTCCATCTTTGAATTTTTATCAAACTTTGACTTTTGTGAAAAAACCATTTTTATTTTTGTTCTCAATACTTTTTTTGACATCTTTATGTAAAACTTGTGAAGATTATTTTGAAAAATGAATTTTGGTTTGATGTGAAAACTTATTTTGTTGAGTTTGTTATGACTTTTTTGTGATTGTTTTTGTTTTTGAAAAATCTCTTCTTTTCATCCAATAAGCTTTCTTTTGAGCTTTCTTTTTGGAAATATCTTCTTGTAAACATCATTTTTGAAAGTTTTAGTCTTCACTTTTTGATCTTTTTGATCCTTCAACTAATCTGATAAAGACTAATCATAACTTGTCTTTGACTAGTCTTCAACAATTGATTGAGTACCTTTCACAATACAAATACAATATGTTTTACTTTTATTGTCTTTTGTACATGATTTTGACTCTTTTGACGTTGGAAAGTTTTTGATTTTTCATTTAAACCATTTTCCACAACATTTTGGTTCGAATAAAAACCTTCATCAATCACCTTCAAATTATATTTTCTCAACAATTCATTCAACTTTAGACCAATATTCCCACCATTTCCTTTTATGACAAAAAATTGGTTTGGAAAATCATTATTAAATTGTGGATAAAGTATCGATTTTTGTTCAAGAAAATGTTTTCCTTTTTCTTTTAAATTTTTTGCTTATTCCCCGAAATCGTCAAACAGTTGTGCTTCAACAACACATTGAATTTTTTTTCACTAGAATAGTTCTCAATTTCACTTTCATTGTTCATTATGTCTTCGACAATAACAGAATCTTGAGGATCATCATTTTTGGTTGTTGAAGATGAACCATTGTTTAGATTCGATTTTGAATCATCATTTTCTTTTCTTTTGGCTAACGAAGTTGTTTTAATGACAAACAACTTTGAGCAATCTACACATTCCTCTTCCTCAATGTCACTGATATTATCAGAATCATCTTCGATATCAACAAAAAATTGTTCAGTACTCTGTGTCCAAGTCTCAGTTTTGTTCAAAAATTTTATTTGCTCGTTTTTAGATAGAGTATCATTCATAATATCAACCAAGTCATTAGCATCCAAATAATCATCAATGTTAAAAATACCATAAGCATACAAATCATTTGGAACTTGATCATACTTAGCAACCTTACTCTTACAATCATACGTAATCTCATCAACTATCTCTCACTTAAAGATAATGAAAGGAAGTAGTTTATGGTGCTCTTCCTTACAAATATCTGATGAATGATAAAGAAGAGTAAGCTTCCTATACAATCGCTTTGCTGTGCCACGATACATGTTTTGTTTTTTAACAAGCAAACTATT
This sequence comes from Lactuca serriola, assembly GCF_051521515.1. NCBI lineage: Eukaryota > Viridiplantae > Streptophyta > Magnoliopsida > Asterales > Asteraceae > Lactuca > Lactuca serriola. The sequence goes on from NC_136410.1 coordinate 232,396,571, forward strand.
TTCCAATCTAAGGGAATCTCTAACAATCATAATATTTGTAATTTTCTAATCTAAGATCCCAATCCTAGCCTTTTTTTCTCCTCTAATTTATTCTTGACTTCATAAAACAAAGCTTTATTTTTCTCTAATCCCCTACTCATGTAAATCATCATATCATTCAGTTAAGAACAAGCATCAATAAAATCATAAAAAAAAACAATATTGTAATAATTTAAAGGAACATTAAGATAGATAAGGAGATCACACACCTTCTCAGTCATGGGTGACTTCGAAGTGATTGAGACAAAGCATCTTCCTTCAATCAAATCATCTTCATCCTCTGCACTCTCTTCTCCATTTTAACTCTTCACACTCACTCTTTTCCTCTAATTGATCAACATAGCGCTTCCTAAACATAACACCATGTGTTGGATGACACATTTCCTCATCGTTCGAACCTGATGACCAAATTTAATAGGCGCCATCCTCCTCAGTTGAATTCTTTGCCACTAGTGAGAGATTCTGTGGCTTTGCTCAAAGCTCTTCGATTTTCATCGCATAGTAAGCTTCGTCTTTCACTTTCTCCTTCTTCTCCTCTTGCTTCTTCAACATGCAATCCCTTGAAAGATGATTTTGTCCATTACAATAATTGTAGTTGGAACAAGAATCTCCTTTTATCCTTTTCTACTTTCTCAACACTCTTTTGTGAAGCACCAGAACTTGACAATGACTTCTTAAATGAGTTGTTCTTGAAGTTTTCACCAATTGGCTTCATATAAAATTTATTGACCCTATTATTTGAATAATAGGCCAGAGTTTCGTCATCAGAATTCATCAACAAACCTTCTTTGCTATCATTCGCTTCACCATCAAAACACGCTTCTTTCCTAGTAGTTTTCAAGATTAATGCCGAAGGACCTCCAAAGTTCATTTTGCTATTTTCCTCTGTAATCTTAGTAATATTCATATCTAAGTCATATCAAAGGAAAATCTAAGATATTAGGCGAAGCATTGCCCAAATCACAAGTCATCCAATTTAACAAGTGAGTTCAAAGTTACTTTCATCTTACAGATAAATATGAAGTATTTAACAATTTAAATTCTTTGTGTGCCCATTATTTATATTTACAATACTTGTTCTCAATAAAGCTTACTTAGTTAAATTATACTTTGTAAAGTGTTAATCTATTTAGTTTATCATACCTAAAGCATATTGGGTATTGAATGGTTATGGAAAGTAAAATATTTTGTATGGTTGTACCCAACATTGTACTGTTGTACTACTAGCGATTAGTAATCTAGTAAGATATAAAGGACGACCATCAACTATTCTAGACAAGTCTGGTGAATATGGAAAATCTTGCAACCTATTGGTGTTTATAAGCCATACACATGTAGGTTTACAACCTATAGTTATTAATCAACCATACATGGATAGATCTTCGACCTATAGATTTTAAACGGACCACATATGGGCAGGTCTTCGACATGTAGGTGATAAATGAACAACACAAGGGCAGGTCTATGACATGTAGGCGTTAATGAATTATATATTCATCCGGGTACTCTATTTACTCTATGGTTGCCTCATTGACATACATTGTTAAGGAGTCCCGGAAGTGGTATTGTCCACTCAGTGATCCTTCAGGATTGGTCGCAAGATCATCGTCTTAGGATCAGGGAGTAAGAATAATGGGAATGGGTAATCTGGTTATTTTTTTGATGCAATATATATATATATATATATATATATATATATATATAATAAATTATATTAATTTGGGTTGAAAACCCTATGTGCGCACTAGGCTCCCCATCTTGACTAACTCTATTTATTTGTATCATAGGTCACGGTATGAAGGTTTAGGGATATTGATTTTTGAATCTGCCAAGAGATTTAAGGAGTTTTAGGCCATTAAGTAATTTGACGTAAGGCCTGTAAAGACTAGATTATGGCTTTGTTTCTGTATCGGTTATGACATCCAGAGTTTTTTAGTATTAATGAAAAATGTTTCTTCAGAAATTCTTTTGATATTGATATCTTTTCACATTAATATTGTTTTAGGATAAACTCCGTACTAATAAAAGAATACTCTATTTTAAGTAAGCATAAAGATTTTTTGTTAGTTGGCTGTAAAATTAGGATGCCAAAGTTGGTATTGGAGCATTAGTTTAAGTGAACTACGAATTTAGAGGATTTCTAGACTTAAACTTAGAATGTTAAGTGATGATCATAAGGTGTGTATCTATTTTGTTTTAGGTAGTATACCCGAATTAACACAAACACTAGAATACTTTAGGGTATGTGCCTTAATTGCTATTATGTGCTAAATAATTTTTATTGTAGCATGCTTTAAATTGCCTACCTAGATTGCTATTTGAAAAGGATTTAAGGTCTACTGCATGACTCGATTTAGAAACTTTATGTGTTCAAGATTCTAAAGATATCATTATCATATTAGAACTGGCATATAAATTTTCAGAATGATAAGAAAGACTTATGCATCTAACAGAAATAAAACCTTCCTTATTATAAACTCGCTTCCCAATACACTGAACGACTGTTTCAGTGTACAGAGTGTCATATTGAGAACTTGTAGCAGACAGGTAAATGGTAACGGAAATCAAAGCCTGGACCTTGACGTATGATCGAGCGTGCAATAGAATTCATGCCAGCAGCTGAACCAATCACGGTGGCAGGAGTTCAAGCTATGATTTGAGAAATGCTAGCTAAGAAAATGGAGGAGACCAGGAAAATACTCCAAGGGAATAAGAGAGGTCACTGCACCATTTGATGAATAAATGTTGAATGAAGGCTAGTCAGAAGAGGGAAGCTACAATAGGCTTGTAGACCAAGCTGAACCACGAAGGGTTGGGAGGAATAACCTTGACAAAGGATTGAAAAATAAGGATGCATGTACATGGACTTCATGGCTTCTGAACCACAAAGTCTTACTAGGAGCCCAACACTAGTGGAAGTTATGTATTAGATCTCTAAAATAGATATGGTGTTAGATAGTTATGACCACAACAACCGACAAGATCCTCAACATTATTCAGGATCCTCAACACTATTCAAGATCCTAAATCTTCAAGAACTTTCAGGATCTTGAACATATTTCAGGATCCTAACCATTATCATTATTATTATTTCCTAACATTTTTAGCAGATACATTTCTAGTGTTTTTTCACATGTTTGGAAATAGTCAAGATACGACTAATTCTTAATGTAAAAATGCTTTTACCATGCAGAAGACCCGAAAATACCTGGTCAGGCCAACATGTTCATATTTATTCGACATAATCCCATAAATATCAGACTTATCATCACATAGACTAGACTATAAATACACATGCATTTCAAAACTACACCCGACTACATTCACTGCAATACTTGTACTTGTTTAGTTACTTTCATCCCTGTAATTCATATTTCAATCAATACAATTAAACAAGGCAGGTGATCATTATCATGTCGCATGTTTTTGTAGCGGGGATCCTAGCAAGGATCAAGAGCTTTCCTTGTAATTCACTTGTGAAATCCTGTTCTAATTTTAATAATCAATTTACCAACAACACCATAACCTTTCATTCAATTTGCTTAATATCCATTCAATTGATTTTTAACCAAAATGATTCGGTGGGATCAGTTCTCAAGAAGTATGGAGTCCAACATCGGGTGTCTATAGCTTATCACCCGCAGACAAATGGACAAGATGAAGTGTCAAACAAAGAAATCAAGTCCAAACTTGAGAAGCAATCAACAGAAACCACAAATATTGGAGTTTGAGACTAGAAGATGCTCTTTGGGCATATGTAACATCCTGTTTCGGATCGTCCATGATTAGGGTTCGTAGGCTGCAACTCGGGCAAGAGGAAGTCTCGCGGTTGCAACGAGTTGCTAGAAGCATAGGGAAAACTTGTCACATTTCCATGGATATGAGGTTCATTGGAAACGGAGTTCACTGACTTCAGGGCACATGAGAGAGATGCTACCAAAGTGGCATGTATCATGTTGGCCACAATGACAGTTGAACTCCAGAAGTCCTATGAGGACTTTTACCCTTTTGAGATGCACATGGACTTGATGGACCGCTACCATCAAAGTGCTCGTCAATAGAGGTATGAAATCATCTCTTACATGACAACAACCCGAATGAAGGATGGTGAATCCATTATAGGATTAATCCCTTATTTGAGAAAGGTGGCAGCTGAGTATGTTGGGCGTACATGTGTGTACACTTAGCATACTCATGTGCGTGGTTTTTAAGCGGAGTGAAGAAGAAGATTTGAAGAAGAAGCTTTGAAGAAGAAGGAGTGGGATTCCAAGCTTTGGATCTGAGCATATTTGAGTTGGGAGCTTCATATAGAGGTATAAAGCTCCAAGATTTCTCAGTCTTTTGATTTATGCATCATAGTAGTATTTTAGCGTTTTGTCCCAAAAGTTGGAGACTTTATGAGATATTGAGCTCCAAAGACTATAATCTACCCCTTTGAGTGTAAGGTCAAACCTTGAAATATGATAATGTTTAAAACAGATTCAGCATCAGCGCATAACTCAGTATTAGCATCAGCGTGTCAGCAGCTCAGTTTGTAATAGTTTAGTTTATTCAGTGCAATGTAACAAATCTTGTTTTTATCCTGTTTCCATAGTTAGCTTAATTAGTTAGCTAGCATATCCCTGATTTGTAGGGATTGTCTAGAATAGCTGTATATAATCTTTTGTATAGGTTTGTGAATGTTTACACCTTTCACAAACCGCAATTGCAGCTTTGTGCACACGATAATCTCTTCGTGAGATTATCTTTCTTAGTGAAAGCTTTTCTTCGTGAATTCCTCTTGTTCTTATTTTCTGTAATTGTTTGATAAATTGATTGAACTTAAGGCCTCTTCAATTGGTATCAGAGCAGGTTTCTCTTATCAAACAAATGGCTTCATCTTCTTCTTCGTCGAACTCATCAAATCATCCTTCCGCTAAAATTCCTCCTTTTGATGAAACAAACTTTGCTATGTGGAAAATAAAGGCTCTATATGCTTTAGAGTCAGTAGATGAAGACATGTTGGACATTGTCGAAAAGGGTCCATATGTCCCAATGTATCAGCCTCTGAAAAACAACATTCCTGATGGTTCCATGAAGAAAACACCTAGAGAAAACTGGACGGCAGATGACAAAAGAAAAAATGGTTTAGATGTTCGTGCTCGTGCCGCAATCAGCTACGCTCTGCCATACAACATTTTTGGGTTAGTTCAAAATTGCATCTCAGCAAAAGAGATGATGGATACTCTGACTGTATCTTTTGAAGGCACTGAAGAAGTCAAGGCTACTCAAATAAATGATCTTAACCGAAGGTATGAACATTTTTTTTGCTAAGAAAGGTGAAACATTGACTCAAACCTTTAACAGATTCAATACTCTTGTTAATGATCTTCGGAGACTAGATCAGTTGAAGCATATAACTGTTCTAGTGCAGAAGTTTTTGGATTCTCTGGGTGCAGGTTGGGAGAATCATGTTGATGTGCTGAAAAATAGTGAGAAGATCAACTCTATGGACTTACAAAGTCTCTATGGAAATCTTCGATACTATGAAGAATCTAAGCTTCAAAGAAAGGAACTGATGAAAGATTCTCAGCGTGAATCATCTGTAGCTTTGTTCTCAAACAAAAAGCTAGTGTCAGATTCAGACACTGAAAGCAATTCAGATACTGATTCCTCTAAAACTGACACTGATGATCTTGAAAAAGTTGTGGCTAGTGCAACTTTGATTGTAAAGACTTTTGAGAAATCAGGTCGAAACTTCTCAAAGTTTCAAAAGAAGATGGGTGGAAAGTTTTCATAAAGATCAGAAGCTGATAAAAGGCATGGTGTTGATAAGAAAGAGAAGGCTCAGTGCTTTAACTGTGGGAGCACTGATCATTTTGCAAAGGAGTGTAAACAAAAGAAACAAGGCTCGGATGAATACTGGAAGCAGAAGTACAACAAGCTGATTGAGAAGCTGAAAGCAGAGAACTTGGAACATAAAGTGCTTGTTGCTGAAGAAGAAAAATGGAAGACTGATGAGGAGTCATCAGATGATGAAGTCAAATGTCTAATGGTAAAGATAGAAGACCCGGATGTTTCTGAAAAAGGAAAAGTACATTTGATGCTGATATGTCTGATGCTGTTGAAAATTCCAGGAAGCACAACACTGACTCTTCTTCAATGTACCAGGTTAAAAACTTTGTTTCCTATTCAATGAATGAAAAAATCAAAATGTTTGAGTATTTGGGCATCATTAATTCTAAGAAGCATCAAACAATAAGAAATTTGCAAAATCAAATTGATCTTCTTGAAACTGATATATCCATGAAAAATAACATTATTAAGTCCACTCAGGAAAATCTTAGAATCACTAGTTTGTCAAATTCTTCTTTGTCTGCTGAAATTGACAATGTTAAAAATCTTTTAATCAAAGAACAAACTGTGCTTCATGCTTGGGCAAAATCTCATAAGAATGCAAATTATATTATTTCAGCTCAAATTCCACATTCATGTGAGAAAATTATTGGGGGTAATTTTGTAGAAGCTGAAAAAGTTTTTAAATCACAAGAAAAAAAATCTGAGTTTTATTCCATGAATGAGATGAAAAACAATTTCAAAAATAAGTTTGTCAGTAACTCTTTTATTAATCAGAGTCTAATTGATGAATACTGTATTACTAATTCTGATGGTATTACTGAGTGTAATGTTGAAATTACCGGAATTGATCGAACCTCTTACCCTGCACATCTTGTAAGACCAACTCCACTCACTGAGAATATTATTGCTTTTCCTATCTCAAATGGAGTGTTTCATGCTGTTCATGAACAACTTAAGCATTTTCCTGATTACAATTCATCTGTGAATGAGTCCAAATCAGACACTGATAGCTCATCACCTAACACTGATCAAATTCTTTCTGACACTGAATTCAGTTGTTACTCAATGATAAACAAAAGGATTCAAAGTTCTCTTGGTGAGTCTTACATGTCGAAATGTGTTAAATCCAAGAATTTGCTCACCAAGAAGAACTTTGGTACCAGAGTTTGTTATAGATGTGGTGATACCTCTCACAAGATCAGTGAATGTTCATTTGATAAATCATCTTTAAGAGCTGATAATATTAAAGTTAGAAATGAAAAATGGACTCTTAAGTCAAATTCTTTAAACTGTCTTCCTAAGGAGTGTTATAATCTATTATCAAATAACTTTGTGAATGACCCATCCTCGAATGGGTCAGTGTGTTCTAACTAGTTTCTCAGCACTGCAGGGTCAGGAGCATCTTTGGTATTTAGATAGTGGTTGCTCAAGGCATATGACAGGATCAAAGTCTCTCCTGGAAGATTATGTCAAGAAAACTGGTCCTGCAGTTACTTATGGAGACAATGGAAAGGGGTTCACTAAAGGATATGGAAATATCAAATGCAATAACGTGGTTTTTCAAAATGTTTCATATGTAAAGGGTCTCAAACACAACCTCATCTCTATCAATCAGTTGTGTGATGCTGACTATGAAGTTCACTTTACTAAGAAGGAAGGCAGAGTTGTTGACACTGACAAGAACATCGTACTTTCAGCAAGTAGAAAAGATGATATATAGGTTCTTGACATGTTCTCGAGTGACAAGGCACTGATGCAATGCTTCTTTTCAAAGTCTCAGACGAATCTTAGCTGGATCTGGCACAAAAGGTTCTCTCATCTGAACTTCAAGAACCTATCCAAAATATCCAATCAAGATCTAGTTAGAGGGCTCCCAAAATTCAACGTTGTGAAAGACAAGATGTGCTCAGCTTGTGAACAAGGAAAACAAACCAAGTCCTCCTTCAAACCCAAGTCATGTTCCAGTATATCAGTTCCTCTTCATTTACTCCACATGGACTTGTTTGGACCTATTCCTGTCCATTCTTTAAGTGGAAATAAGTATACTCTAGTGGTTGTGGATGAGTTCACTCGATTTACATGGGTGGTTTTCCTGAAGAAGAAAAGTCATGCTGCACAGGAAATTCTCACTGATTCGTAAAAATAAGACACTGACATGTCTCAAAGTTAAGCAGCTAAGAAGTGATCATGGTACTGAGTTCCGAAATTCAACTCTTGAAGAGTTTTGTGATCATAAAGGAATTGGGCAAAACTTCTCAGCTCCTCGTACTCCTCAACAAAATGGAGTTGCTGAACGAAGAAATAGAACACTGATTAAGGCAGGAAGGACCTTGATGATCCATGCTGGTCTTCTTATGTCGTTTTGGGCTAAAGCTGTCAATACAACATGTTTTACTCAGAATCGATCTCTAATTCACAGGATTCACAAGAAGACACCATATGAAATGCTGAAAGATCGAAAGTCAGACGTATCCTTTTTTCACGTGTTCGGATGTATTTGTTATATTCTAAATCAGCGTGACCCAAGATCCAAGTTTGAACCTAAGGCTGATAAAGGTATTTTTGTTGGGTACTCATCTATTTCAAAGGCTTTTCGTGTTTTTCATGTGAACAGGCAATGCGTTGAAGAATCCATTCATGTAAAGTTTGATGAGGAATCATACACTGATGAAAAAGTCACTCATTCCTCTTCTATTTTTCAAGAGCTTCTCTCTTGTCCATTTGATGAAGTCCCTCCTGCTGGAGTTGAAGCTGATTCTTCTGATTCTATCGTTCCAGTTGCATGTTCCTTGAATCAAGATATTGTAGCCAGATCAGCAGATAATTCATTAGGTGCTGATGAAATCCTTGAAGCTGAAGACTCTCCTGAAACTGATAACTTGTCAATGTCAAATTCTCCGGAATCAGCATCAGTCTCTGAACATCTATATCATCCTGTTGATCAAATTATAGGGAATATTCATGATGGTGTCCGAACCAGATCTCGTGTATCTAATAACTTTTGCATGTATGTTAATTTCGTTTCAATGATCTTACCTGACAAGATACACACAGCTCTTCAAGATGCTGATTGGATCAAAGCTATGCAAGAAGAACTGAATGAGCTTGAAAGGCACAAAGTTTGGAATCTAGTCCCAAGACCATCAGGAAAGACTATCACCGGAAGTCGCTGGGTCTATCGCAACAAGGTTGATAAAGATGGAATCATTACTCGCAACAAAGCAAGGCTTGTCGCTCAAGGGTTTACTCAAATCGAATCCATCGACTACGGGGAAACATTTGCTCCAGTTGCTCGCATTGAAGCAATTGGACTGTTTCTCGCATACGCATCCTACATGAACTTCATTGTCTATCAAATGGATGTGAAAACAGCTTTTCTACATGGTGTGTTAGAAGAAGAAGTTTTCCTCAATCAGCCTCCAGGCTTTGTTGACAAAGATCACCCTGGTTATGTGTACCGATTAGACAAAGCTGTTTATGGACTGAAGCAAGCACCCAGGGCTTGGTATGAGACGCTGACATCGTATCTTCTTGAAAATGGATACAGACAAGGAGCAATCGACAATACTCTCTTCATCAAAAACATAGGCTTAGATATGGTTCTTGTTCAAATTTATGTTTATGACATCATTTTTGGCTCTCCAAATGAGAAACTGAGCAAGGAATTTGCAGAGATCATGTCTCAAAGGTTCGAAATGAGCATGATGGGGAAGATGAACTTTTTCTTAGGTCTTGAAGTTCAGCAACAAAAATCAGGTATTTCTATTTGCCAAAGTAAATATATTTCTGACTTGGTTGTTAAGTATTCTCTCAGTGATTGCAAACCAGCGTCTACTCCAGTGTCCAAGACTGATAAGATACACGCTGATCCAACTGGAACTGATGTAAATCACTCTCTGTATCGAGGAATGATTGGATCTCTTTTATATCTCACGGCAAGTCGTCCTGATATCATGTTTGGAACCATTCTCTGTGCTCGATTCCAAGCTAATCCAAAGGAATCTCATCTCATGGCCGTCAAACGTATTTTTCGATACTTGAAAGGGACTCAAAACCTAGCACTGTGGTATCCTCGTGACTCAGCATTTGAACTTTTTGGATACACTGACTCAGACTATGCAGGATGCAATTTAGACAAAAAGAGTACGTCTGGTGGATTTCACTTTCTTGGAAATCGTCTCATCAGCTGGTCTAGCAAGAAGCAAACATCAGTAGCCATCTCGGCTGCAGAAGCTGAGTATGTTGCAGCTGGGAGATGTTGTGCTCAGCTCCTATGGATTCAAAATCAGCTTCTCGACTATGGGATCAAGTTCTCAAAGACTCCTATATATTGTGATAACACCAGTGCCATTCAAATCACACAAAACCCTGTTCAGCACTCAAATACGAAGCATATCGAAATCAGACATCATTTCATCAGAGATAATGTTGAAAAGGGAAAGGTTGTTCTTGAACATGTCAAAACTTCGGAGCAACTTGCTGATATCTTCACTAAGGCACTGGATTCTCAAACAACTGCTTACATTATTGGAGAACTTGGAATGATTACCTTGTAATTAATTTTGCTGTTTAATTGTGCTAATGTTTGGTATTGTCTTATACGCTGATGTACATTGTGCTGATGATGACATGCTGATGATATTTGCATACTGAGTACTTGGTTTGATCTCCCATCTTTCTCTTTTCTTCAAGTCTCCTAAACTAAAGTTGAATGATTCACTGTACTAAACCATACACTAATAACAACTTGACTCTCTTTGCCGATGGTTAGATCAAAACACCAAGATCTATCACACGCAACTCTCCCCTCTTACCAATCTTACACTGATTTTGTGATTCAGCGTGACAAAACACACGCTGATGAGAGTCTAAAAATCTTTGCCGATGGTTAGATCAAAACACCAAGATCTATCACACGCAACTATCCCTTCTTACCACTCTTACACTGATTCTATGATTCAGTGTGACAAAACACACGCTGATGAGAATTTAAAAAATCCTTGCCGATGGTTAGACCAAAACACCAAGGTTTATCACACGCAACAATCCTTTCTTCACCTTCTTCTCATTCAGTTTCTAATGATTCAGTAAGATAAACCACTCACTGATAAAGTCACAACACTCTGTGCCGATGGTTAGATAATGCAACTAGTATCTATCACACGCACCAATCTCCTTGCTAGCCTCAATTGAGCAAGTTGTACCTTGAATTGACGGAGATATACTTTCAGCATGTGATTTTTGTGACACTGATCTTAGCGCTTCCGCAAACACTGATTGACGTTTCATCTTCAGTCAACGGCTCTTTTACCCAACGGCTACATTTTAATGGCTACTTTTTATCTGACAGGTTGTTACGATACGCCATTTTTCTTTTAAAGAAGATAATCATTACCTTTTTGAAAGGCCCGTTTAATTCCATATTTAAACCTCTTCTCTCCTTATTTCAAACTTTCCTTCCACAATCTAACCTTCTTTCACATATACTCAAAACCCTAAAAACCCTAAAAACTCTCTAATGGCTGCCTCCTTGTTCACCTTCTCTTCCACTTCACGAAGGGTAGTTCCTGCTCCAAACTCTCCTCATCTTCCAATTTACATCAAGGCGACAAACGTTGTTTTCAACCCTGATATTCCCGAGGTTCATCGAGGTCTTGGACTCGATGATTTTGTCAATTTCTTTGCCTCCTGTCACCTACGATACGCAATCAGTGATGTTCCATCAGAGTTCTTCCCAGAACAAGTATGTGAGTTCTACTACACTGCTACTGTCAATGACGACAACAATGCCATTACCGGGACCATTGGTCGTGGAAGACACTCTGTCTTCATCACCGCAAAACTTCTCAGTGCTGCCCTAAGGTTACCTATATTTGAACCTTTCTCTGAACCCCCTTCTATTGAACGGTGTAAACGTATGTTTGATCAACTGGGATATGATCACTCAAAGGCTGGTGCTCGATCGGCTCTTATTTTGCGCCAATGTATGACCCCGGGATGGAAATTCTTCACCGGTGCCCTGTGCAACTGTGTGGGTCACAAGTCTCGAAGTGGTGATCAATTGAGTAATTATGAGCAACAAGTCGTCTGCTCCCTTCTTCTCAACAAAAGACTTGATTATGGGGCTCTATTCTTTGATCAGCTTGTTCAGCTTCTTCGTGCAAATTTACGCGCTGATCATGTTCTGTTTCCACGCTGGATTGCTCTTGTGTTCAACAAATTTTTCGCTGCAGACTACTTCTCGCATTCTGGAAATCCCATCCAATGCCCTCACATGTCTGTTCGCATGTATCAAGATGATCCTCTGGATACTGACATTGGAATCTCTGATAGGATGAGAGAATGGATTGCAAATCCATACACTGTTCCTTCTCTCACCGCTGACACTGATGAAGGAGGCTCTGATGGTAATCATGTAGATCAAGCCAGTCAAGAGGATGAACCACATGATGGTGGTCATTTCTCTCAACTTTCTCATCATATCGACTCAGTTGCTAATGTTCCCTCAGCTAAAAGGGATTCACTGAGTCAGGGGAAGCAACAATTTCCGGAGGAGCAACTATCCTAGGGGGAGCATCCCTCTCAGGGGGAGAATCCACCTCATGGGGACCAATATTCTCCGGTAATGTCTCCTAGCTCTCCAGCAACTCCAGCCACTTCAGTTGTTCAGATTCCCGCCTCAGCATTTACTGAACTTCTGACACTGACTCGGGACATGAATCGGCGTCTTCTACGCATTGAGGCTGATGTTCACTTGCTAAAGGAAGTTCTCCTGCATACTCCTCCCTCTAGTCCCCAATTTGATGATGCTCAAAAAGGGGGAGATACTGATGACGATGCTGATGCTGATGATAATGCTGATGGTGAATCGAATGAGAGAGACACCGAACCTATTGACAACACCATTATTCAACCTGAATCACCAACGCCAATGCATGAGTCTGACTCTGCGGGGCATAATAGTCCAGCAGCTACTGAAAAGCTGATTGAAGATAGTGAGCATGATGAAGAGCATGATGAACCAGATGATGAATGTCAAATACTGGATATGAACTTCATTAATCCTCTTATTCCAGTTCAGCAAGAAAGTTCAGACGACCTTGAAGAATCTCATCCGCTATCAGTCGATCCTGTTGCTGATCCCATTATTCCTGTCCAAGGAGAAGATTCGGACATTGCCAGTGAAGAATCTCATCTGCTATCTCGGAAGCGTAAGGTAGCAGATACTGACTTGGCTCATTCTCAAACTGATACTTCTCTACCTGGAAAGAAACCCAAGTCCATAGTCAGTATTTCAAATCTTGCCGCTGAATGGAACATGTCTCTTGATCAAGTTAAGGAAATTCTTGATGAAGCTAATCAAGCTCAGCTTCTAAAGAACATTGCTCAAGCTGATGAATCTCTTATTCAGCATAAACATCAGGCCAAAGGATCTTTTGAAGCTCAGATGCAGAAATTCCTGGAGTTTCAGTCCAAATCTCAATCTTCTCAACCTTCTCATAGTAGTAGCAAGCCTAAGACTGACAGTGTTCTTGACCGGATCGATCGAAAGAGGTTTGAAGACGTTCTTAATCGACGAATGTGTGGTGATAAGATCATCAAAGTCAAAGCTTCCAAACCACGAAATGAAAAAATCCTTACGTTGCTGATCACTCGTCAAGGTCCTCAGCATTCATACACTGAAGTTGTCAAGAGGGATGAGCTGATCAGGTATGGATATACTGAATGGATGGAACTACTTGAACTAGCATCCAAGCAAACCTCAGCTCACTCTTCGGAACTGACTTGTGCTTTTCATTTGCTGATCAAGAAAGTTCAGCGTTTGGATCTTGTTCCCAAAGAACGACCTCAGCATCAAGGCCAAAGGTTATCTGTTCCTAGAACTCGAAGAAGCAAGTTCCAAGTTGATGGTGAAGATATATTGGTTCTAGACTTTGGTGCTGGTGGAATAAACAATTCTCTTCCTATCAGCGTTGATCCGGTTCAACATAAGTTTATCTCAGCTCCTGAACACGGGATGTTCTATCTTGATAAAAATCGAAAGATGTGTTTTCAGCGAACTGCTGAGATTCCAAAGGCTCTAACCACTCATCTCGTTGGCTTAAGGCAAATGTGCATGAGTCATCAAGATCTCTCCGGAGAATTTCACATCCTTATTGCCATGGAGCTGCTGAACAGAAGACAGGAGTTGCTGGATAGTCCCTACTGGCCAGTTAAAATAGAAGCTGAAGCTGAGTATGAAGAGTTCCTTTCCAGAGGTGTTTTAATTTAGTTCGTTTTGAACATCATCATATTGGGGGAGATTGTAAGGTCAAACCTTGAAATATGATAATGTTTAAAACAGATTCAGCATCAGCGCATAGCTCAGTATTAGCATCAGCGTGTCAGCAGCTCAGTTTGTAATAGTTTAGTTTATTCAATGCAATGTAACAAATCTTGTTTTTATCCTGTTTCCATAGTTAGCTTAATTAGTTAGCTAGCATATCCCTGATTTGTAGGGATTGTCTAGAATAGGTGTATATAATCTTTTTTATAGGTTTGTGAATGGTTACGCCTTTCACAAACCCTAATTGCAGCTTTGTGCACACGATAATCTCTTCGTGAGATTATCTTTCTTAGTGAAAGCTTTTCTTCGTGAATTCCTCTTGTTCTTATTTGCTGTAATTGTTTGATAAATTGATTGATCTTAAGGCCTCCTCATTGAGTGTATTCATTGGTGTAGTGTCATAAAAATCAAGACTTGGACGTTGGAATCAAGCCATGCATGAGTTATGAGCATTTTGAGTTAAGAGAGTAAGAGTTTTATGTGTTTCTGACCTTATCAGCCTTGCAAAGGCTTAAAGTCACAAGCTTTATGGAGTAAGAGCCATTAGGGAGTCCAGATCTGGGATTTGAGTTAATATCTTAATAGGTTAAGACCAAAGGAGTAGGAAAAGTGAATTTCGGAAGTACGTTGAGTGTAATTCCAGTATGCCCTGAGTACTGACCAAGTGTCCCCGATGGCCAATCTGGATGCGTGAGTACGCTGAGTGTGCCAAGGAGGTACGCCCCGTGTAACCTCACTGTGGACTTTTTGGGCTAAGTCTCATTTTGGGCCTGGAGTTTGGGCTTGTTGTAATAGAGTTTTGGACCAAAGGAATATATATGTGCTTTGGGCCCTTGAGTTGGGCTTGCCATTTTATACTTAAGAGTTGGGCCTCGAGAGAGCTCGTTTGTTATTGGGCCTTGGTGGGCCCAATAGGTTTTTGGTTATGGATGGGCTGGTTAGTGGACTACCTTTATACCTAATGAGTGAAAGTTTGGACTTAGTTCCTAATTGAGTTAATTGTGGGTTTGGTTCAGAGATAGAGACCGGTGCGTAGCAGCAGTGTTTATAGGGGTTGTTCATCATCCGAGGTGAGTCTTCTCACTATACTTACCATGAGTGGTATATATGAGTGACCGGAGGGTCTTTTGTGCTTATTTGAGTTACATCATATTATGCATTTTGTATGTGTGATATATATGTTGTATTCTGTGTTTTACTAAGATAGGACCGGAAGGTCCAAACTGAGTTGTAGGATTGGAGGGTTCGACTGAGACAGGACTGGAGGGTCCAACCCGAGCTGTGAGACCGGAGGGTCCTCACTGAGACACATGACCGGAGGGTCTACACCGAGTCGTGAGACCGGAGGGTCCACACCGAGACGCATGAGACTGGAGGGTCCATGCCGAGTTATAGCCATGAGAGGCTTTCTATTTGTGTATGTGGTATTTTGGGGAACTCACTAAGCTTCGTGCTTACCGTGTTATGTGTTATGTGTTATGTGTTTCAAGTTTTTCTCAAGATCGTGGGAAGGCACCGGCTTGATTGTACATACCAGAGAAAGAGTTATGTTTCGAGGATCATGGATTATTAATCAAACAAATATGGAGTTGCGTTTTGTAAATTAAATAAATGAGATTTTTATAAAATGTGTCATGAGAATTATGTGGTTTAAAAATGAAAATTTTGTTTGAAAATTTACGGTGTTACAAGTTGGTATCAGAGCCTTGGTTTGAGGGATTCAGATGCACATTCGGGTATATCTGGACTGAAACTGAGGATTTGAGAAAAAATTTCAAAAGAAATGATTTTTCTGAAACGAGCAAGAGTTTCTAAGAGAAAAACAAGAAGGAGCAGTGTGTACAATCAGCTAGATCCCGAACGGTGATTTCCCAAAATAGCCTTACTTATTTGTGTTATGATTTATTATTTAGATATTAGTGATGCATGCTAGAGGATAGGCTAGGTATTTCATATTTTAGGGCTAGAGTTGCCTGATTTGTGATGCCTTAGCCTAGGAATTTTTGCTATCTGTGATGTGCCTTGGGTGTGCGGAGTAAGAGTATCCAGCAGGGATCTTTAAGAGAGAGCTTTGAGTAGAGGAGTAATCTAGGAGAGATAACTAGATGAGCAATTGAGGAGCCTACTGAGAGTAGTTAGATACCCACAAGCGTTAGGGTTGCTTGAGTTTGGTGATACCTTTTGAGTGTAATTAGAGCAAGTGGAGTTGTAACCTATAATAGTTTTACTTGTTGGTGGAGATTTATCGATGCCCAAATGTTGCTTGCTTCGTGCTTTGTGGAACTCTTGATGATGGGAGTCAGCAACTAAGTGAATATGACGATATTCAAGAGGTAGACGACTAGCATCATAAGGAGTTCTTCAACAACTGATGGCAGAGAAGTGAGAGAACCTAGGAAGAGCCTAGGGACTGACCTTAGTTAGATGAGTACGGTGATAGAGGAGAGTATTTACTAGGGAGCGACTAGGTGTAACGAGATTGATGATCGCTAAGGTTGAGCAGCTACTTAGGAAATCTGGGACGATCTGTGTGGAAAGTATGGGTAGATGTGGCAGGTAGTATGGGCCCGTACTACTGAAAGTAAAGGACCCATACTCGAAACAGGGAGAATTCCAGAGGTTCTAAGTAGCAGATTGAGAGGAGATAACATGGTTCGAGTACCATGATTCATAGCAGATCGAGAGGTGATCACATGGTTCAAGTACCATGATTCGTGGCGGTTAGTGCTTCTGGTTTTACCAGTTATCCCAATGTGATTGATTAGACTGAGATCAGATGTGATAGAGTGTGGGGCCAGAGGTCCATGTTGAATGAGTTTCAATGGAGCATACCTTGAGAGGGAAAACGAGTTAGTTTCCGAGAGATTTTTGGTGAGATTCCAGTTGGAGTTGCAAGACTTAGGGATGAGTAGAGATGATGTTTATTGGAGGATCGGGGTCTAAGTTGAGCAATCGAGATGACGAGCTTCCGGTTTTAGAGTTTGGAGGTAAACCCCGTGGGGTAGCATAGGGTTGCAACCTTTTCACCAGAGTATTTGGGAAGTATGTTGGTGACGACGTATTTCTTATACCATGAGAAAGTCATTTGTGGGACTAAGATGGAAGAGAACAACGAGGTGCCTTATTGAGGGAGGTATACTTTTAGCGGCAGTTTCAAGTGGTTAAGATGTGTCAACCCGAAACTTCTAACTTGTATGATTGTTCAATGATATCAATACTAAACTCGATTCTGTCTCTAGTTAAGACAGTTTAAGGGTCTGATAAAGCATTCTAAGCCTCGTATAATCAAAGTTTGGGTTCTAGGTCGAGTAATACCCAGTCATAGTACAACAACCGGGCCATACACCATCATGGGAGGAGTGTACGGCCGTACACATGGGCATGCGGCCGCGCACCCACCCTTCAACCGTACACCCAGGGTGGTGGGTCACGCACCCCTATAAATATGAGGAGACCCCTCTCTTTCACTCTTTTCTTCATTTGGCTGCCCACTACTACTTTCTCTCTCTAGAATCTTCATCTATGGACCCTCCAAAGGCTTCAAAAATGTGAGTTTTCCATCATCTAGCTTGTTATACTTGTAAGACCTATTGATCTAAGATTTAATTCATCATGTTCTTCATCCTTTGAAGGTGTACGGCCGCACCCCTTCATAAGGTGGCCGTACACACCTTAAAAGACTCTCCAAAGTGAGAGTTTGGCCCCTATCTTCTAGTTGGACTTGGTATTAGCCTTGAAACTCCTCAAAATCAACATCTTGGGCAGGAACATGGAGAGTGTACGGCCGCACACCCTTTGTACAGCCGCACACACATCCTCAGGGTTGTACACCCATTTTGATGTCCATATTTGGCCTTAAACTTGCAAAACCACTAAGTATAGGACCTAGAACACTCCTTGGATGGTTGTAGGACCTTGGTAACACCTCAAAAGCACTCCCCATCATGAGTGTACGACCGTACACTCATGGTCCGTACACCCCTGGCCGTACACACCCAAAGGGTGACCGTACTCCCCCTTGTTCGATCATATATGGTTCCGACACTTAGTTCAAGTGTTTCCAAGCCCTTAGGATGGTTTTCTATCATGTTTAGTCATGAAATACCCTAATATAATACATATATGTGTTACCATATGTTAATAGGATCCACTTGCGTACGAAACATCAGTTGACACTCAGCATCCACACCAATCTTACACTCGAGTCCTACGTCAAACTGTGAGTTCATACCCCTATGCTTTTATAGTTTTTAAAAAGTTTTCTGGGGGAATACAAGCCAAACATAAAGGTTTTCACAAGTTATAAACTAATGAAATTTCAACAGTTTTATACTAAACATTTAGATACTTTATCCCTTTTGTAATATGCGGAGCATAAGGGACGTTTTCTAAACATAATTGCATAAGTTTTCAGAACAGTACTCGAACATAACATACCAGTCAAGCTATAATAGGTATAGTTTGAGGAATTCACTAATGGTTTTATAGATTTCAAACTACGTACCAAGTCAAACACACAAACTATGACATATTTACTTTATCCACTGCTACATATAGAAAACAAGAGTATTTTGCAAAATAATTATTTATACTCTACACCGTATACCAACGATTTCGAGCTTGAGAACAGCCGAACTACACGTAAACTATTTAATACAGGATTGTGAGACCTATCTTCATGGTACCCCTCGAGGTAGTGGTAAATCCTCGCCTATAGTATAACCAGAGTCTCCTAGAGGGAGAGCGTGAAATTTGTGAATAGATCTATTCGGGACCGACAATCCCACACCTGAACTGTTAGCTATAGTTAGGCAGGCATGCCTGGGGTGACAAATTTTGTAATCGTGCGATGCCTGAAGAAACGTCAAGGAGGTTCAGTCATTTAGCATGGTTATACGACTCACAATAAGTAAAAACTACCCTTTGTTTACGGAATTTTCCTTTCTTCATTAGTTTTATTTTAACTAATAAAACTATCTATCTACTTACTGGAGGGTAGTCCAGGGACACAACCTTTGGTTTTATTTTAAGTAATAAAACTACCTTACTTACTGGCGGTAGCCAGGGTTTTCGATAAAACATACTTACATACTGGTGATATCCAGGGTTTTCAAACGGAACGTACTTTACTTACTCGTGGCGACCAGGGTTTCGATACAAACGATATTTACTTATAATGAAAAGAAATCATTTGTACAAATTCAGTGACTAGTTTCCAATACAAAAACATGCTTATGAACTCACCAGCTTTATGCTGATACGTTTTCAAAATCGCTTGTATTCTCAGGACAACGATAGACAGGTACCTTGCCAAATTTTGGAGAAGACGGAGCATTTTTGGAGTCTCGTCTTTATCTTTTGCTACTTTTGATGTATACAAATTATGTTTTCAAACAGATGTAAATATCCATATTGTAATGTAATGGTTGTGTTTACTTTGATTGCTATGTTACGATTGTTGTGATACTACGCATGACGTCACCTGCCCCCGGACGTTTCCGCCGTTTGTCTCAGACGGTTCGGGGGTGTGACAGATTGGTATCAGAGCTATTGTTTATAGTGAACTTAGTATACCGAACCTTACATGGTATACAACTATAAAGACTAAGGGGCTGAAGTGCTTTAAACTAATAGTATACTTCTTAAATATAAGTATTTTTACAAAAAGTATACAAGTATACGTACATACCAAAAACAATATCATGTGTAGAACAAAACAAAAGTATTTGGATGTTGGACATGACCAATATAGCCTGATCAACTATATTCATTCGAGACATGACCAACATGTTCTTAGGAGTGACTGTGGTGTTACAGCAGGCCTAAAACTTACCAAGTATCCATACAACAAGATATCGATACAACTAAACCCACAACTTAAAATACTATACGAGTATTTTACTAGAGTCAAATTCACTGCAGAAATTCATTTCCAAGTGTTGCTACTCGTTCCTTCTAGCTATAAATTAATTGAATTAATAGCTTTTCCTTGTTTATCGCTTAGTAAAACACTCTAGCTATCAAATCGAGATATACCTTGCTTCATATCTCTTGGTTCGATTCCAGAGGACTTACCATCCTCTCTTTCCTGATTATTTTTAGAACAAGATGCCTCTAAAGAAAAGACCCAGCAAAAAGAACAACAATCCTCAGACAGATCCAGCTCCCCCACCTCTTCAGTTTGATCATGCTATGTTTCAGGCAGTTATTACTGCCGCTGTGGTTGCCGCGATGTCAGCGATAAATTCTGGCGGCTCTGGTGGATCGGGGAGTGGTATTCATCCCCAAAATCATGAAGGGAGTCAGGGAAACCAGAAGGATTAATCCTATAAATACTTCATGAATGCAAAACCCACATCTTTCGACGACAATGGTGGTGTTATTGCCTTGACTCGATGGTTTGAAAAGATCGAGTCTATCTTCGAAATTTGTTCCTGTTCTGAAGTCAACAAGGTGAAATTCACCGTTTGCACTTTCACCAACAAAGCACTGACCTGGTGGAATGGTCGGGTCAAATACCTAACCCTGCCAGTAGCGAATGCTATGGGTTGGGAGAGCTTGAAAGAACTCGTGCTTGCTGAATACTGACCAAGGGGCGAGATGCAGAAACTGGAGTGCGAACTGTGGAACTTGAAGATGAAGGGTTCCAACATTGCTGCGTACACTTCGAGGTTTGAATACCTAGCGCTTCTTTTCCCGGGAATGGTCACCCCAGAAAGCAAGAAGATAGAGAGATACATTTGGGGATTGATGCCCCAACGCAAGGAAATGTCTTGGCTGCCAGGCCAATCACTTTTGACAGCGCCAAGTGCCTGGCGCAAACTCTCATAGATTACGGAGTTGATCTTGATAAAGTGACAGCCGCTCTGGAACCAGCTAAAGGGAGTGGTGAGAAAAGAAAGTTCTAGAAGCAGCGAAAGGGCCATTCTTCGCAGGAGCCTTCCAAGAAACAACAAACGGTGGTAGTTCACGCTGCTACTACTCCTTCCGTTTCTCCTGCAACTCAAACACATACCAGTGGATATACTGGTACCCTCCCTTGGTGCAGCAAGTGCAGCTATCATCATCGCATTCCCGACCCATGTTGCGAAATGCTCTGCAGTAACTATGGCAAGAAGGGTCACATGGCTTTAGGCTGCAGAACTCCAGTCCAACCAACCAATCAGGCCTCTGAAGCAGGTATTGGTCAAGCCTATTATGGCTGTGGGGAAGTTGGGCATTACAGGAGAAACTGCCCCACGGGGAGAGTACTGATTATAGGGAAAGAGGAGGCAGTTGCAGATCCCACCGTTGTTATGGGTACGTTTCTCCTCGACAACTCTTATGCATGCATTCTTTTAGATTCTGGTGCGGAGAGAAGTTTTGCTAGTCATGTGTTCAAGCATCTTCTCAAACATAAACCTCAACCCTTAACCAAAAAATTTACCGTCGAGATGGCTAACGATGAGAAAGAGAGCACTAACGATATAATCCGCAGTTGCACCCTTACCTTAAACGATCATTCTTTTCCCATCGAACTTATGCCAGTTTCCATAAAAAGCTTCGATGTCATCATCGGCATGGATTGGTTGAGCCCCAATCATGTTGATATCCTTTGTTACGAAAAAGCTATATGTCTCAATCTTTCCTCTGGTGAAACCCTCATGATCTACGGCGATAAACTCAGTTCAAACCTCCGTATCATTTCGTGCATCAAATCCCAAAAACTTCTTTGAAAGGAGTGTAAGGCATTCCTAGGTCACGCCGTTAACAAGAAGCAGGAATTTAAAGACCTCGAGAGCATCCCCGAAGTCTGGAAATTTCCCGATGTCTTTCCCGAAGAGCTTCCGGGAATTCCTTCAGAATGCCAAGTCGAGTTTCGCATCGACTTAATCCCCGGAGCTACCCCCGTGGCTAAATCCCCATACCGCTTAGCGCCAGCAGAAATGCAGGAGTTATCTAGTCGGCTCAATGAGCTGCTCAGCAAAGGATTCATTAGACCGAGTTCCTCACCTTGGGGAGCCCTGGTTTTATTTGTGAAAAAGAGGGATGGATCTTTTCGGATGTGCATTGACTACCGCGAACTGAACGAGCTCACTGTCAAAAACCATTACCCTCTTCCTCGAATCAACGACCTCTTCGACCAACTTCAAGGAGCCAGCTACTTCTCGAAAATAGACCTAAGATCAGGGCTTAGGCTGTGTACTCATGCAGCGAGGAAAAGTTATTGATTATGCCTCAAGACAGCTAAAAGCACACGAAGTCAATTATACAACTCACGAACTGGAGTTGGGAGCAGTCGTCTTCGCATTGAAGATATGGAGGCATTACCTCTACGGAACCAAGTGCACCGTCTTTACCGATCACAAGAGTCTACAACATATATTCGATCAAAAAGAGTTGAACATGAGACAAAAACGATGGGTAGAGCTACTTAGCGATTACAAGTGTGAAATACGCTACCATCCTGGCAAGGCCAATGTGGTGGCAGATGCCCTTAGCCAAAAAGAGTACTCAGGTCACAGTGTGAAAGCACTAACCATGACTATCCATTCCCACTTATCCGCACAAATTAGAGAGGCTCAGCTGGAAGCCCTGAAACCAGAGAACGTGGCGGAAGAAGTCTTGAGAGGAATGGAGAAAAACTTAGAGGTCAAGGGAGACGGAGTCTATTATTTCATGAACCGAATGTGGACACCGAAGTTTGGTGGTTACAGAGAGGTTGTCATGAACAAAGCTCATAAGACCAAATACTCCATTCACCGAGGTTCGGATAAGATGTACCTTGATCTCAAGAAGTTGTATTGGTGGCCAAACATGAAAGCAGAGATCGCTACATTCGTGGGCAAGTGTCTGACTTGCGCCAAGGTGAAGGTCGAATATCAAAAACCCTCAGGTTTGCTTCAGCAGCTGAAGGTACCTAAGTGGAAGTAGGAGAAGATTACCATGGATTTCATCACTAAGTTACCCAAATATCCGAGTGGGTACGATACCATCTGGGTAATAGTCGGTCGATTGACAAAATCCACTCACTTCCTGCCAATCAAAGAGACTTTCAAAATGGAGAGAGTCACACGAATTTACCTTCAAGAAAAAGTTCGACTACATGGTGTGCCTGTATCCATCATCTCCGATCGTGATAGCAGGTTCACTTCGAGATTTTTGGCAGTCCCTGCAGAAAGCTCTTGGAACTAAGTTGGATATGAGTACAGCTTACCATCCTCAGACAAATGGACAGAGTCAGAGAACCATCCAGACCTTGGAAGACATGTTGCGAGCATGTGTCATCGATTTTGGTAAGTTGTGGGACATCCATTTACCCTTGTTCGAATTCTCCTACAACAACAGTTACCATACCAGCATTAAGGTTGCGCCTTTCGAAGCCCTCTATGGCCGTAAGTGCAGATCCCTCTGTGCTGGGCTGAGGTGGGCGACATGCAACTAGCCAAGGGACAAGCCCCCGACAATACTCTCACAGGCCCAGAAATCATCCGTGAAACCACCGAAAAGATCGTACAAATCCGGGAATGACTGAAAGCCTCCCGAGATAGACAAAAGAGCTACGACGATAAACGACGACAACCCTTGGAGTTCTAGGTGGGAGATCGTGTTCTGCTGAAGGTCTCGCCCTGGAAAGGCATGATATGATTTGGAAAACGTGGAAAGCTAAATCCGAGGTACATTGGACCATTTGAGATCCTCGCTAGGATCGGTCCCGTAGCATACAAACTTCGTTTACCTCAAGAGCTTAGTAGCATACATCATGTCTTCCATGTCTCGAATCTTAAAAGGTGTTTATCCGACGAAACTCTTATGATCCCTCTCAAGGAGATTGAAATCAACGAGAACTTAAACTTCGTGGAAGAACCAATCGAAATCATGGATTGGGAGGTCAAACGAAGAAAGCAAAGTCGCATCCCGATAGTGAAGGTTTGCTGGAATACCAAGCGAGGACCTGAATTCACTTGGGAGTGCGAGGATTCAATGAAACAGAAGTACCCCCATCTTTTCTAAATCCATGATTTGCGTCTTTATTCTTGAATTTCGGGACGAAATTCCCTCTAACGGGGGGATGATGTGACAACCCGAAACTTCTAACTGGTATGATCGATCAATTATATCAATACTAAACTCGATTTTGTCTCCAGTTAACACCATTTAAGGGTTTGATAAAGCATTCTAAGCCTCGTACAATCAAAGTTTGGGTTCTAGGTCGAGTAATACCCAGTCATAGTACAATAACCGGGCCACACACCCTCTTGGGAGGAGTGTACGGCCGTACACATGGCTGTGCAGCCGTACACCCACCCCTCAACCGTATACCCAGGGTGGTGGGTTACCCACCCCTATAAATATGAGGAGACCCCTCTCTTTCACTCTTTTCTTCATTTGGCTGCCCACTACTACTTTCTCTCTCTAGAATCTTCAACTAAGGACCCTCCAAAGGCTTCAAAAACGTGAGTATTCCATCATCTAGCTTGTTATACTTGGAAGACCTATTGATCTAATCCTTACTTCATCATGTTCTTCATCCTTTGAAGGTGTACGGCCACACCCCTTCATAAGGTGGCCGTACACACCTTAAAAGACTCTCCAATGTGAGAGTTTGGCCCCTATCTGCTAGTTGGACTTGGCATTAGCCTTGAAACTCCTCAAAATCGACATCTTGGGCATGAACATGGAGAGTGTACGGCCGCACACCCCTTTTTATGGCCGCACACACATCCTCAGGGCTGTACACCCATTTTGATGTTCATATTTGGCCTTAAACTTCCAAAACCACTAAGTATGGGACCTAGAACACTCCTTGGATGCTTGTAGGACCTTGGTAACACCTCAAAAGCACTCCCTATCATGAGTGTATGGCCGTACACTCATGGGTCGTACGCCCCTGGCCGTATACACCCAAAGGGTGGCCATACGCCCCCCTCGTTCGATCATATATGGTTCCGACACTTAGTTCAAGTGTTTCCAGTCCCTTAGGATGGTTTCCTATCATGTTTAGTCATGAACTACCCTAATCTAATACATATATGTGTTACCATATGTTAATAGGATCCACTTGCGTACGAAATATCAGTTGACACTCAGCATCCACACCGATCTTACACTCGAGTCCTACGTCAAACTGTGAGTTCATACCCCTACGCTTTTATAGTTTTTAATACGTTTTCCGGGGGGATACAAGCCAAACATAAAGGTTTTCACAAGTTATAAACTAATGCAATTTCAATGGTTTTACACTAAACATTTAGATACTTTATCCCTTTTGTAATATGCAGAGCATAAGGGACGTTTTCTAAACATAATTGCATAAGTTTTCAGAACAGTACCCGAACATGACATACCAGTCAAGCTATAATAGGTATAGTTTGAGGAATTCACTAACGGTTTTATAGATTTCAAACTACGTACCAAGTCAAACACACAAACTATGACAAATTTACTTTATCCACTGCTACATATAGAAAACAAGAGTATTTTGCTAAATAATTATTTTGTGTATAAGTATTTATACTCTACACCGTATACCAACGATTTCGAACTCGAGAACAACCGAACTACACGTAAACTAGTTAATACAGGATTGTGAGACCTATCTTCATGGTACCCCTCTGGGTACATGTAAATCCTCACCTATAGTATAACCAGAGTCTCCTGGAGGGAGAGCGTGAAATTTGTGAATAGATCTATTCGAGACTGACAATCCCACACCTGAACTATTAGCTACAGTTAGGCAGGCATGCCTGGGGTGACAAATTTTGTAATCGCTCGACGCCTGAAAAAACTTCAAGGAGGTTCAGTCATTTAGCATGGTTATACGAATCACAGTAAGTATAAACTAACCTTTGTTTACGGGATTTTCCCTTCTTCATTAGTTTTATTTTAACTTATAAAACTACTTATCTACTTATTGGAGGGTATTCCAGGGACAAAACCTTTGGTTTTATTTTAAGTAATAAAACTACCTTACTTACTGGCGGTAGCAAGGGTTTTCATACGAAACGTACCTTACTTACTGGCGGTAGCCATGGTTTTCGATAAAACATACTTACATACTGGTGATATCCATGGTTTTCAAACGGAACGTATTTACTTACTGGTGGCGACCAGGGTTTCGATACAAATGATATTTACTTGTAATGAAAAGAAATCATTTGTACAAATTCAGTGACTAGTTTCCAATACAAAAACATGCTTATGAACTCACCAGCTTTATGCTGATACATTTTCAAAACCACTTGTATTCTCAGGACAACGAGAGACAGGTACCTTGCCAACTTTTGGGGAAGACGGAGCATTTTTGGAGTCTCGTCTTTATCTTTTGCTAACTTTGATGTATACAAATTATGTTTTCAAATAGATGTAAATATCCATATTGCAATGTAATGGTTGTGTTTACTTTGATTGCTATGTTACGATTGTTGTGATAATACGCATGACATCACCCGCCCCCGGACGTTTCTGCCATTTATCTCAGACGGTTCGGGGGTGTGACATAAGAGGAGTATATCGGGGTGGTGACGCTCGTCGTCTGCGTTGTGTATCGACTATGAGAGTGAGGTCTCTTGATTTTTTGATGATTCCTACGATGGTAGGCTGGTCAAGGAGTCAGAGGTGAAGTGCGTGATGGTGCATTATTTTTCCAGACCGAGTGTCAGGACTAATTCGGAATAGTTGGGGTATCCTGCGGTATATCGGTATGAGGCTTCGAGATGACTAGAGGCAGTCACGTCGGGAGGATTATGAGATTTTTCTGAGTTACGGGATATTTGGAGTTGCTTGGTTCCATTGGGAAGATCATTGAAGTGATTATGTGGTACGTTCCAAGAGTCAAGTGTGATATACATGGTGAAATAGTCTATGGAGTAGATTGTTGCTATGCCAATTGGTGATGGTTCGAACCCTGAGTGAGGGAGAACTGAGTATTCTATTGAGAGGATCCGCGACCCATTCAAGTGCAGTTAGAGAACTGGTTATGGAGATCTACAGTGCAGACACATGAGACCTGAGTTATTGGTGGATGAGGCAAGGTGCAAAGCGAGATGATGTATGAGTATGTGCTTAAGAAAGGATGATTGAATCCACAACAATTGGCCGTTGGTCAGATAATTTATAGTGGCTAGGGATTTTTCAGGTTTGCAAATGTTGAGTTTGAGGCAGTTGGGTCGCGGAGTTCAGGGTGCAATAGCTGAGATTTGCAGGTATAGGTATAGATTGTGATATATACTCCAGGAGGGGCAACAGTTGATTTGTCAACCAATTTCAGAGTCGGTATGAGTAGTTTCATATAGGTGGTGATCAGTAGAGGGTGGAGCTTTGGATTTTCATCAACGCCTTTTCTGTCGTTGACGATTCCTCCGTGTTTCAATTTGTGAGATGGGAATATTTTAGGGTTTCGAGTTGCGTAAGTGGAAGATCAGCGGTGGAGGTAAGACATCGTGAGATGTTGTGATGGTTTTCTGTCTCCTTTTACATCTTCACACTTCACTTTTTAGTGAGAGGGCTTTGTTAACAAATCGTGTATGATCCATGATAACGAAGCGTGAATCTTCGTTAATCGACATTAAAACAAGGTTTCGTTATCAAGAGTACACGATTTTGTTAGCAAGCTTGCTCCATCGACTACCAAAATTTTCCTTAGTAAGACAAACCTATTTATCAACCTTTTCTTTTCATCACAGCAACTTAACATCACAAAATTCAAACATTCGTTCTTTAGCCCAAAATCAAACTTTCGTTATTCAACAATCAAATCTTCGTTATGTTTATCAACAACAAAACAAATACCCTTCGCTTTTTCATAACATCGACATCAAGCTAAGTATTCGTTACTCATCGATCCAACATTGACAATACCAGTTAACGAGTTAAACATGACCATCACTTCGTTCTTCATTATCACTTTCCAAACTCATGGATTCGCTTTTTCATTGAAACCAAAACACCAAAACATACAACTACACTTCGACAGTCGACTCACCAAAATCAACAACCAACATCACTCTTCGCTAGGCATCAAACAAAATCGATATCAAAAACTCCAAATCAAAAATCAACATCACACTTCGTTTCCTCAAAATCAATCCATCGATCGGTGAATAATCAACTCCAACCATTCGAAATCAATCAATCCATTAACAGACCTTACTTCCCAGTCGATCCAAATCAACAAACCAACATCAACCCTTCGCCATTGATTTCCAAAATCATCGTTCTCGACTCCAATTTAACCAATCGAAATCAGAATCAACTTATACATCCAAGCTATCGTCAATCAATCCAAGTCCTCGCATACAGAAACCATCGAACTATCGACCTCCAAGTGTTAAATTATTCAAGAACATTGATTTTGACTTCAAAAAGTCAACCAAATCAACAAAATCAATATTGTTAACGAACACTTTATCAAAATCGAATCCAAATTTTAGTACTATCAACTCCAATCAAATCCAATCTTGATTCAACCTGATGTCAAGAGAATTCGACACCAAGAACATGTAACCTAATCAACCATCGATGTCCAGAAAATACTAAAATCAAAATCAGTCAAAGACTGAAATCGAAGAGTAAAATCACCAATCGATTTCAAAAAATATTCAATAATCGATCTTTTGAACAAGATATGTTCAACTCACAGTAAAAGAAAACGAAATTTGAAGAACTCCGGTTTCAAAGAAAGTCACGAATGTACAACATGTTTATGCGTATGGTGTTGAACAAACAACTGAGAGCCAGTCAATTGATTTACGGACTCAAATAAAACCAATGAGTTTATCATATCAAGCTAACGAAATGGGCTCAATTAAAGAATGAATAGTAAGATCGGAATTTGGGCTCATGAAAGGATGAACAGTATTCGAAAATTTGGGCTTCAGATAATGGATGATGAGGATTCAAAGTGAATTGATGATGAACAGTAACATTTCCGAACAAAAAAGAAATTGATTTCAAATTTAAAAAGAAAGTGTAAGAGTATGATTTTGATTTTGTGTTTAATATAAACAAAAATAATTGGATCAATCAATGGGGTTTGAAGCGATTTTGATCCAATGAGGCAAATCAATCAAAAATGAAAAACGCAAAGTATAAATCAAAATCATGGACGTTTTGGAATCCATTTGAGAATTTGTGATACCTTTTTGACGAATCGAGATCCATTTGCAACATAAGAATAAAATTTAGAATATCTTGGTTCTTTTGTAGGAACGAGAAAATCTCCAATTTGAACATTGTACCACCCATTATGTGAGATGTACAACTCGTTCTTCGTGTTCTTCAACGATCCAAGAACAACTTCAAAAGAACCACCAACATATTTGGGTTTTGACTTCAAATTCAATGCAACATTTGGAGATTGTTGCTTTGGAACCCAAATTTGCTTCACGGATTTCGGATTCACAACAACATTTGACGATTTTTGTGAATAAACCCGTTTGTTCTTCCTTTTAATCTTCTTCTCTTTTTTCTTTCTCGTCTTTTCGCATCTTGAAGACTTGATTTCATGAACAAACCCACTTTTCACAACATCAACTTTCTGATTTTTGATACCTATGAATTTCTTGGATCTCCGGCTTCCGATAATGAATCATTCATTCAAACGAATCACAATAACACAAAATATCATCGATTTGAACTCCAATCGAGCAAAAAACTTTTTCATCTTGAGAATCAACTTGAATTCCTTTTTCTTGAACATCAAGAACACGATGATCATCAACAAGAACATCTTCAACAAACTTACGAGCATGAAGATCACTTGGGTTTTCAACAAGAGAAATGTATCTTTTATTAAACAAATCTCTTTCTTCTCCTTCTTTTTGGTTATCACTACGAACTAAAATGATAATGAAAAGATCATACATGCATTCAATATTTGAAAGTGGTTGAAATATCAATCTTCCATGATCATCCTTCAAACCTCCATAACAAGTCAATGTTTCTTATGAAATCAACCCACTTAACACGAATCCATAGAATTGAAATTCGTTGACCTTGTATTTCACACCTTCAATGATTACAACCCAAGAATCATACTCCAAACGCACCATGATCACAAAAAACTTGAAGATTTTTAGAGAGAGAAAGTGATTTTGACTGGGTTTTCTAGAGAGAGAAAGTAAAAATCACTTGAATTCTAGTGAAGAAAATCGAATTATGAATAGAATCAAAGATGAATTCGATTTCTAGAATCCAAAAACTCTCTAAAACACGAAGATCAAAACACAATGAAGAATCACCAAATCAAGATTGCCACCATGGATCAATTCTTGATCAAATCAAGAACACCCGCTCTGATACCAATTGTAGTGGTGTTGATTATGATGGCATGTGCGGAATTAGAAAAGATCTAGTGAATCATCATTCAAACTCAAGAACACAAGGAGTAAATAATTCTTTTTAAGCTCATATTAGATCTAGAAAGGATATACAAACGGGTTTGTACAAATTTCTCTCTCTAGTCTAACACTCCAAAATGATCATCCTAAATATGAGTGTCACTCACTTCCTATTTATAGGAAAGACAACTAATTTACACACATACAAAGGAGTAAAGCACAAATACATCCAAAAGTGACATTGCACCCTAAAGGAACCCATCGGTTAATTGTTGCCGGAGTGGGACTGTCTAAGGGTGTATCTGTGCTGAAACTAATGCCTTGCCCATGAGAACTTTCATCAAGAGTGGTGGTGCATAAGTTGGGTGTAACATCCCAAAAATACGAGCCAAAAATTTCATTTTTAAAACATATGTACAAGAAAAAGACCCTTTTAGGACGCACAAAACACGACGCTCTTTGATTTATGTTACGCATTAGAGAGCGACATTAAAAAAAAGTGTCATCTCTTCAAAAAATTTAAGGATTTAGGTTGTGCATTACTAAGTGCCCTTAAATTAATGTCTCATGTAAAAATATTAAAAACACGGAAGGCACTTGTGCGTCGTCTGTGAATGTTGTTTTATATTTTTTTATAAGAAACGCGCGTCTCGGAGGTAAAATTAAATCCCCAATTTTTTTAAACCCCCACTTTCTTCTCCCTCGTCTCCACCCCTCATCCACATCCACTACCTCCAATCCTCGTTTCCTCTTCTAGCCTCAAACTACGGCGATGTACCTTCCTTCTCGAAGAATGCTTCATTTACCACCATCGTCCGATTATGTGAACCCACAGAATTGACGGAGACAAAGTAGATTATTGATCAATTGCTTCACATCATGTTTAAGGTTAAGGATTTGATATTTCTTCCAAATCGACCCTCACACTAAATGGTTCGATCTCCTCTCTTTTTACCTTGTTCCCTCTACTGATGCCTCCACCTTCTACCATCGATGTTGATCTTTGAATTAGCAACAAGAATCCCTAGGGCCTCCGCCTTCACCCAATCCAGCACCTCCAACAAGAAGCCCTAGGTCCCCCGCCTTCACCCACATTCTCACAGTCGATCCTAAATCGGTTTTGATGTTTTTCCAAGATTCATGGCTTACACTGATGTGTTTTGGTCATAAGACATCCTATGTGCTCATACAAACCCTAATGCTTGGATCTAGGTTTCTCTATTGTACATGCTTTGAATCCAAGACTATAAACCCTAATTCTAGCATATGGAAATCGATATTAACATATAATTAGGTTTAGGATATTACCTTGATTGTTATGTAGCAATAACAATCCCAATTCCTCCTTGAATTTACTTTGGAAGGCTTAGAGTCACAAGTGTCACTCCTCTAATGGCTTACAAACAGCAAGAGCAAATGGAGAAGGTATAAAGAGAGAGGAGAGGTATAAGAATTCGTCTCTAGGACCTCTTGGGAAGGCATGGACGAATTCATGAGCCTTTGGGGTCTTTATATAGGTGTAGAGATTAGGGTTTTAGTCCTTATCCTTATCTAGTTGCTTGCCCACCAAGTAACCATAAGATAAGCCTTGAAAACCCTTATCCTAGTCGAATTCTAAGGCCTTATCACCTTAAATTCGTCCAACCTATTAATAAGATAATCCTTACCTTATTTTGTAACTATCACATAATTACAATTCAGCCCCTCTAGTTTAATTAATTACACTTGATCACAAAATTAATTCTTAATTAATTATTGACCAATATTAATAAATCATAATAAATCATAATAACCTCTCTCTTTATTTATTTCTCCAATAAAGTTGCTTTGGTGAAGGCAACCCAAAAGGACCATGCACCATCAGATCAAGTACATACCAAAATAGTTATGGACTTAGACACTAATCCAACAGTCTCCCACTTGGATAAGTCTAACAATTATTTTGCGTATGACTTCAGATCCTGATCTGCAATCATAGCTTTCCAAAGCCGCCGTCAACTCTGATCCTATCAGATACGCGTGTCCTTAGATAAGGGATCATATATTCCTCCATTCTAGATATCATATGAGATATGATTTCAAATCATTCTCTTTGTACTATATCTCGATTCCGATTTATGACGACTGACTAATTGAACAAATCAAATTAGCCCCAGCCCGACCGAGCATTTACGTTTGTCATCACTAAATCATCGAGGGGCCCAAAGATATCGCTTTTATCCTACTTTGGATAAAAGGAATGGATAAACTTTGATACAACGCTTGCTTGCACTCACGCACCGAATCACGCACAACAATATGTTTTATAACACCAAGTTACTAGTACGTTTACATATTATCAATGTGCAACCGATTTGCAAGATACAACTCACACATCTCGGTTTCAAGAATATAAGATGTTATCGTCTCACCAATCACTCGTGATACAATTCATGGAGTGATCCAAGTGAGCGTGGGTTTAATCCAATGCTCAAATCATATTCATAAGCACTCATGAACGTTGCAGCAAACATTTGCTTATGTCTAATGCTCTTTAGACAATCCACACACCAATTCACGACAGTCTTCATTCATATCTACTTCCAACATATGAACGACTGTGGCTCATTCGAATAATTCGATTATTCTTAATAAATTCAATTATTCTGGAAGTCAAAACATGCAAATGTGAAACACAAGAATAATACTAATCCCATATGGCCTCAACCCTTTGAGTATAAATAAAACTCCTTTTATTTATCACCATATCGATTACTCATTATTTGTCGTTTCGGTTAATTAACTTCTTACTTGAATTACTACATTTGTCCTATGCTCTTAGCATGCACACAATGTTTACCTATGGTTCTTACTTTGTGAAATAGATCAAATTGAACACATTTCCAATCATTCTCATTTCACAACTCCAAATCCTTTTTCATAAGTGTGAGAATATCAAATTCTTGTTACTTATAAAATATGCTAGAATCTAACACTTTATGCAATGATCCTTTCGTAATATCACTGCACCAAAGTCACAAAGACTATTGCCAATGATATTACAAAGTCCTCTATCGGAGATTGTTACAATACAATTCCTTAGATATGATGTCTCTCACTCAAAGAACATTCCTTTGAACATCCTTTTGCATAAAAGTTTCTAATCTAGTCATAGATTTTCAATATTCAATTCCCAATATGGACACGCTTCCATATTTTCCATATGAAAACTCATTCTTAATAAGGTCGATATGGTCCATTCAATACCATGCTTGCAACTACTCACAAGCGACCAATCCTCGTCAAACTTTGGATTTGTCCTTTGATAGTTGTTTAATTATTTTAGTCGAAACTGATTCTAGTCCTTTTTCCCCCTAAATGCGCTCGACATTTGGAAAATTTTAGAATGGTTAAACATTAAAGCATTTGCAATCGATCCTATACCCGAAGCGTATGGGACATGACGCATAATGTTTTATTTGCTATGTTCTCAAAATTCAAATTGTGAAGAGGAATGTCGTAATCATAATCGAAATTTTAAGAACACACTATGTACCCTTGACTAAATTTATTAACATTTCTCAACCTAAACCTTTAGATTTGAAATGAAGCATAATATTCTCTCCTTTAATTATAGCAAAACAACTATTCCATCCTTACAACTTTGCAAAGAATGACTCTTGTTTTCTATAATTAATATTGCCAACTTGCAATACTTTCCTTAATAATCATACAATCATAACATTTATGCTCCCACTATCATGATGATTATTATAAAACATAACACTTATGCTCCCACTAGCTTCGACATGTATTCATAAACATCTTAACTTTCAGAAAAACAATACCTATTGAATTTCTTAATTCCATGTTTCTAATACTTAGTGCTTTGATAATCTTTTATCAAGGCTTCTTGAACTTATACACCTTTGCCTTAGATAGTTCATATGTGTGTGTAAACAATTGCCAAACCTCACAATTCAAATTATGGAAAGGGATACCGTAACCATGATTGAATTCGAGAATGCAATTTTACAATTACTATCTTCTTAAAATCTTTCTTAGTGAAAGCATTTCCCCACAATCATTTTCATGAAGGAGGAAAACTTATGACACTTAGATTTTAAACGGTGTATGTGTTCCTATCCATGTGAATTTGTTAAAACCAAAGTTTACGAAAAATTCAAACTCATATGGATCGAACTTTCTTAATCTTGATTTATTGCCTTATGGTAACACAACTGCCCACCATGTCTTCCAAGTAGTTAAGCAGCTCACCCTTTCCTATCAATGTACCTTTCATTGATTAAGGTGCTTTTCCTTTTATGCGTTCAAAATGAGAACTCATAGAACTCACATGCATAATTAACTCGATTGGATTGGCACAGAAACAAAATAATGTCAACACGATAGGTTGTAAACCTCAACTCGTGTGCTAGTGATGATCGTTAAGGTTTATTTGATTTGTTCTTGAAACCTTTCAAGACTATTAAGACTCCCACTGACTCCTTGACATATAAGACTCTCTTGTCAATAACCATTTCTTGACAAACAGATATTCAAGAGATAGTGTAGCTTTTATCAAAACACTTCATAAATTGGTCCTAGTTGGTCTTTGTCTTATTCAAGACATCACAACTTTCCACATTTAATGAATGTTATAAACCTTCTTTATACTTACTCAATGTCACAACTGTAACGACCAAAATTTCAAAATAATTAAAAATTTTCAAAAACCACCCATTTTAATAACGTTGTTACAAAAAGGTTTTCAATACATTATTTAACAGAGTATTTTTTTCCAGGTTCAAATCATAAAACACCAACGCGGGGAACAGTACGATCACGCCTTTGCCTTGCCACAGACTCCTGAGAACCTGAAAACATAAAACCACAGCTGTAAGCCCGAAAGCTTAGTGAGATACCCCCAAAAATACCAACCACAAATACGCCCTTCCAGGCCACGACCTTCCGGTCCAAAACATATCGCCTTCCGGCCTATAACATATTGCCTACCGGCCCATAACACATCGCCTTCCGGCCCATAACATAACAGCATACATAACATAACAGAACATAGAACGATCATGCATACCGGGTCACACCTCAGACCAAGCAACCCTACACATAACATATAACCATATAACAGTTCACAGTCAACAATTTATCAGCAGATCACATAACATATCATTACCCTAACCAAGATACCGGCCTAACCGGTCACTAGCATAACATCACTCTAAGAATCAGTCAACATAGTAATTACGCACATGCGCCTTTCCAGGCCATGACCTTCCGGTCCACATCGCAATGCCTTCCGGCCCACAACATGTAATGCCTTCCGGCCCATATTCCACAATATCATAACAACAGACACTACCCGAATTTCCATCCGATAAGGGGTCAGCCTTGGTGCCGTAGACCCCGTTGATATAGTGAGGATAACTCACCTCGAAACTGCCGACTGAATAGATAACTCAAGCTGCTCCGATCACTGATACGATCTCCACCTATGGACAGCCACCAATGCACTGAACTCAAACAATAATTAACAATGACCAAAATACCCCCTGGAAACCACTGGTCAACCCTTGGTCAAAGACAAGGTCAAAGTCAACCCCTGACTGACCCTACTCGCCGAGTCAACCCGATGACTCGCCGAGTTCCCATACTCAGAACTCCACTCAATCTGCGACCTAACTCGCCGAGTCACCTCGAGACTCGCCGAGTCCCACAACTTCTGAGTCCTCTCGCACACAACTCACCGAGTCATCCCTTGACTCACCGATTCTCGACTCAACCAGAGAACATCGGAACTCTTCGACAAGACTCGCCGAGTCCCAGAACAGACTCGCCGAGTCTATGGCTATCTTCAACCTACTCGCCGAGTTGTTCATACAACTCGCCGAGTTCCAGGCCATCTTCATCGAACTCGTCGAGTTGTTCTTCCAACTCACCGAGTCCCAGCTCGTCTTCAAGCAACTCTTCGAGTACACCGATGTGACTCGCCGAGTACCACCGGTCTGAATCTATACAGAAGCACTCCAGGCCATGCAATTGCTCCAAAACATAGATCTAGCCTCCTACCACTCATCCATCACGTAAAGTAGCAAACTTTACGTGAATCCATAGAGATCTAGGCCATTTGCACATTGGGCTAGGGTTTGGGACATGTAAGCTTCACTAAACATTCCAACACAGGGACTTTCATGCTCTCCGATTCTTCTCCATTCTAGATCTGAGGTAGCAACCTCAGATCTAACCTCTAAACTTCCAATTACATCCATAGACAAGATCCCACAAACCCCAAAATGAAGAAACAACATAACAATAGCCCAAGAACGAGATATTACCTCCAATGGACGCCCCAACTGCAATGTAACTCGAATCCAAGCAAAGCCCCTTGCTCCAAGCCTTCAATCTCTCAAAATTCCTTCAATAATCATCTCCTTCAAGCTCCCAATTGAGATATGATCACTCACACACGAAGGCTAAGGGTTTCTGGACTTGGAGATGAATAAGGAGGCTGAAAGTGGGCTGTTATGTTCTTTATATAGGGCTCAGCCCCGGGAATTAGGGTTTTCTCCACTCAGCGCCTACTCGCCGAGTCCTCCTTACCGAATCGCCGAGTCGGCTACTTAACACGCGTCCCAGCCGCGACTCTACTCGCCGAGTCCATCCATGGACTTGCCGAGTCACTCTTCCACAACTTACTCTTTTAGCCCTTCCACTCTACTCTTGATATTTCGGGATGTTACAACAATCTTAACTCTAAGACTTGTTTTGGAACGAAGTATGATTGACTTTTTGATTTAACCATTTCTTCAATTCTTGATTCCTCTTCTTAGACATACAATTGTGCTAAGACTCACTTAGAGGATCAATTGAGATATGGTTCTTAATCATTAAGACCTATCATAAAGCATAAAAGGTACTCTCCCTTCTTCTTAGAATGGAGAAACTTTTATCTTTCTGCCTACTTGATTCTTCTTATTCGTTCTGCTATTGATTTAAACATTTTCAATCAATTCAGAATTACACTTAATCTTATAAGTATAATCATATTTACTAAACCTTTAGTAAATCATGACGAATATCATTGTTACTCTTATGAAGGACTTGATCAACACACAACTTTGTGTATTCGATCTCCAAGTCCTTTACTTGACACTTTGTCAATGAATTAGTCTAAATATTAAATTTCTCATTCATCCTGCAAACAAGTTGCATGATTCCAAGTTTCTGTCCAATTGAAACTTGGGCGATGAGAAACTCTCCCTTATTTGGTAAATTCTCGACTTTCCATAAATAACATAATAAGAACCAAATCCATTATTGCTAATAATAGAAACATCCAAACATCAATTTTTCATATACGCCATTGCAAGGATAAATAATATAAAATCAAAATTTATTTTATTGCGGAAAAATTTTGTCCTTACAATGCAATTCATTGAAAAACTATGCTAATACATCTTTCTTAGCAATCTAATTCTAACTCTAAGTAGTAGCTCAAGAATCTAATCTTCGAGAAATGCGATCGAAATCCATTCCTTCACGGTTATATTTTGCTCACTTCTTCCCTTAAGCTTCCTTTCTTTTCTTACAAAACATCAATTGCAATCTTATCACATTATGTATTAAGAATCTAGAATAGAAGCTTAAAAGAGTTAGTTAATGGATTTTACCTATATTAGAGCCATACGTTTCGACTCTCCCATCTCTTAGATCTCTTAGGTAAATGGGGCAGTTTCGTCTCCAATGCCCTTTCTCTTGGCAATAAAAGCAAATTGACTCTTTTGGAACATGACATGGAACTACTTCAGACATTGCCTTTCTCTTATGATTAAACTTTTCGATCATAGCATGTCTGTCGTTGTCATTGTTTATATCCATAGAGGTCTTGAAGGCAGATTCACCAATCAACTTTTCTTTCTTTATGTTTACTTGCCAAAAGGGCTTGAGTGATCTTGAACTTTTCAAACCTTTAAACTTGTGGGTTAGGGAGAATAATTTGAGGATGAGAAGGAAGTAAAGTATGATCTCTTGTTCCTCGATCTAATCGTGGAATATCATCTTCATGTGGAATGCTTGTTCCACAGAATTTGGGAAAACCATAGTTGTCGAACTTTGACATCTATAATACGGGAGAAAACGAATTCAAGTTAGTTGATTAAATGAGTCCTTAGCAAATCACCCAAATGAGATACTAAGGCTAGGACCCAACACAATATTCTACAACTCGGGAGAGGGATGTCGTAACCCTAATTGCAGAATATTTGAAGGTAAGTGAATGTCGATTCACTAATTTCCACCACGAAAAAAACAAAAAGGAATTTAAGTTTTAAATCTATGAAAACTCCTAGATCCTTTGAGATTCAATGAACTTTCATAGGCATGTTTAAATCTCGATATGCCCCTCTTGTTTGTGACTGGGATGCCGAGGATCACAAAGCGGGTGTGAATAACCATGCAAACTTACATGGTACCCTCACATGTTACAGTCACCTATTCGATGTGCCGGTAAACCACACACGCTCTACCGAACAATGACAAACATTGAGTCACCCTTTGCTACCTTTGCTTAGAACCATTTAGTGTGCCGGTAAACCACACACGCTCCACTAACGTCTTCGCAAGGGCACAAAGTGTAATTTCATGGAATTGCATCAATTCACTTTTCCTAAGTAACTAAGATTGGGAATTTTATGAAAACATTTAGTTACTTTTATACTTCATTATACTTATAATGGAAGGTTTTTGTCCTATCCTACCTGTTCGGCTAACGACCCTCCACTAGTCAAGAGTGCGGTGGATAAGAGTGGATACCCATTCAATCGCCATTTTATAGGCAATTTCCTTAAACACCCCTTATAGACTGGCTTCGTGAATGAGGCCTACTAACGGTAAGACTGACTTTTACTCATACATATATACAGTGTTAGACTTTTAATGTTATATATAGTATAGGGTGTATTTTACACTTTTAAAATATTAGGTGGTCAAATTTAACAATTATACTTTTAATTCAATTAAATTTTAAACCAAAAACTTTATGGATTTATTAAACCTCTTTTAATTATACACCTTAATTAATTAATAAAACCATAAGGGTGTGATTTGAACTTTTTCAAAACTATAATAAGGTTTTAGAATTTAACATTCCTAATTAAACTTTTAATCAACTTTTAAATTCCAAAACTTGAGGGCAAATTTTGAAACATTTCAAAACATTAGGGTTTAGAATTTAAATATACATCAAAATTAAACAATTAAACAAAATTTAAATTCCAAAACTTGAGGGCAGGTTTTGAAACTTTTCAAAACAATTTAGTTTTAATCTTTCTTAAAAAAAATTTTGAATTTATGACATTTAAATTAAAAAATTAAATATTAAAACTTTTGATTTAATAATTATCTTGAATTAGACTATTAATTTAATTATTAAATCATAAGGGATTATCTAAATCATGAGGATAATTACCATTTATACATTTAATATATCCTAATCCCTTAAATATCTCTATAGATTTCGAAAATAAGGATAGGATAATACAAAATCTATAATTACCATATTTAACAATTAGAGGATAATCACAAGATATGGGATAATCCAAATCCCTAAAATTTAGGATCTTATCTTGGGGAGGAGGCTAATTTCGAAAATCAAGGGATTAAAACAAACCCTAGATTTCGAAATTTAAGGGTCTAAGGAAAGGATTTGAAGATCTTATTCAAACTCTTACAAATTAGGGTTTGCAAACCCTAATCTCGAAAAAAACCCTAGCCTCCTAGGGTTTATTGGCAATAAACCCTAATATGTCAAGTTCATACAATTGAATTTTTCATACATATCAAACATCAATACAATAGAAACCAGTTTAGGCTCTGATACCACTGATGTGTTTTGGTCATAAGACATCCTATGTGCTCATACAAACCCTAATGCTTGGATCTAGGTTTCTCTATTGTACATGCTTTGAATCCAAGACTATAAACCCTAATTCTAGCATATGGAAATCGATATTAACATATAATTATGTTTAGGATATTACCTTGATTGTTATGTAGCAATAACAATCCCAATTCCTCCTTAAATTGACTTTGGAAGGCTTAGAGTCACAAGTGTCACTCCTCTAATGGCTTACAAACACCAAGAGCAAATGGAGAAGGTATAAAGAGAGAGGAGAGGTATAAGAATTCGTCACTAGGATCTCTTGGGAAGGCATGGATGAATTCATGAGCCTTGGGGGTCTTTATATAGGTGTAGAGATTAGGGTTTTAGTCCTTATCCTTATCTAGTTGCTTGCCCACCAAGTAACCATAAGATAAGCCTTGAAAACCCTTATCCTAGTCGAATTCTAAGGCCTTATCACCTTAAATTCGTCCAACCTATTAATAAGATAATCCTTACCTTATTTTGTAACTATCACATAATTACAATTCATCCCCTCTAGTTTAATTAATTACACTTGATCACAAAATTAATTCTTAATTAATTATTGACCAATATTAATTAAACAAATATGATTTCTCCTTTAATATATTATTCTTATAACATATTAATAAATCATAATAACCTCTCTCTTTATTTATTTCTCCAATCAAGTTGCTTTGGTGAAGGCAACCCAAAAGGACCATGCACCATCGGATCAAGTACATACCAAAATAGTTATGGACTTAGACACTAATCCAACATACACATCTCTCAATTCTCTTTCTGTTGGTGGATCTTCTCTTTTTTGCTCTCAATCGAGGGTTTTTTGGCTTCAGGTCTCGGATTTCTTTTAGGCCTTCTTCAACTGTACTCATGCATAAATTCTTTGGTAAGGGTTTTTAATCGCTCTTTAATTTCAATTCTATGTTGTTTCCTTTAGTTAGTTTGCTTATTTTTTTGTTCAATTTTCGTTATTTAGTTGTTTTATTAGGGTTTTTTGGGCTTTAGGTCTCGGATTTCTTCTGTCACCATGTCGAAGTGTACTTCCCCCCTCGCAAGAGGTCAAGAGTCAGTGCCCCATTTGTGTTCTCTGAAAAAATCTTCAAAAGCAGCAAAGCACCATTGATTCCCTTCAAATGTTATACATATGCATTCTTGAGGAGACAGAACAGCATCCCAGAGGAGTATCTTGCATTATTACCATTATTCTCAAAAAATTCAAATACATTAGGCCAGTACTGGCTCTCACTCTTGAAGGATTACAAGCATGTCTGCTTCCCCACACGCCCTAATATACATGTAAGCTTAATCTATTAATTCCTTGTATACTTTTCTATAATTCTTGTTTTTGTTAGAACTCAACTTGCTAAGAAATTGGCTTATCCTTCTATGCCAGTTGGAGAAGAATTTCAACCAGAAGCTGCTATTGTTAATTACTTTGCTTCAGGTACTAATTCTACACAAGTCATGCTCCTTCTTTTCTTAATAATAAAAGCTGCTATTGATCTTTACACAGAAATGATGGAAGTTGTTATATCTATGATTCTATATTTCCTGAAACATATTCGACAGCAGGGAGACAATACGTGGAGTTTGAAGCAAAAAATAGCAAGTTTAGTTTTCTGATTCCATAGGAAATGGAATCTCAAATTCCATCCTTTAACAGAATTTTGAAGAAATTTGATTTAGAGA
The DNA here is from genome assembly GCF_051521515.1 of Lactuca serriola. Classification (NCBI taxonomy): domain Eukaryota; kingdom Viridiplantae; phylum Streptophyta; class Magnoliopsida; order Asterales; family Asteraceae; genus Lactuca; species Lactuca serriola. The sequence continues at coordinate 232,438,701 of NC_136410.1, forward strand.
AAAAGGGAATCCAACCTGTTCGGGTTCAGAGTACAAAACAAAGCCAAGAGCTAAAACAGCAGTCCTTCAACATCATCACTGACATCCGATACAGCAAAGTGCAACAACTGTCTAATAAGGGAGATTTGCACTACTCATAAGGGTGGTCTGTCATCTCATCCGTGGTCAAAATTTATATTAATTATTTTTCTTTTCTTATTTTTTATTTATTAAATATTTTTTTTATTAATTAGCCTATAAGGGAAGGGGATTTCATAATTCAACCAAAGGTGGACTTTGACATCAGTATCAGTACAGTTTCTGGTCTTCTTAATCTTGGGTACTTAACATAATTTTATATTTTTATATTTATATGAAGCAATTATTATCTTTTATATAAATATTTTATCTATTAAAATGATTTTCAGGTATCAAGTTGTAGCTTACATTGAAGCATCTGGATATATCTACCAATATGGAAAGGTAAAATATTTTTATGTGTAAAATTATAGAATTGGTCATCTGAATTTTTTTATTTTCTTGCACATACAGTCCTTGTGGTTTCTTTTGTTAAATCTAACACTTAGTTTTTTTTAGTATGACCATTTTGCCCTTGTAGCTTTTAATGGAGGTTGATCATTTGCAAGATGTCCCGGGGCCATATATACATATTAAAGGGGCAAATAAGGAAGTTGTTGTAGCTGCTGGTTCGGCTCTTAAGCTTGATGGTTTATACACCACAAAGGTTTTTCCTACCTTTTTTTTAATTTAAAGTATTTATTTTGTTGTTATTATGATTTACTTATTTTTCTTCATTTTTTAGAGTTACCTTGAAATAGTACTGGAAAAATTACCAGCATCAGAGAGAAATTCAAATAGGATCAATGCTCAACAAGCTGCACGGTTGCAAGAACTTGTAGAAAACATTCAATCTCAGGTTTAATTTTCAAATTGTTTTTATTAAAAATATAAATATATCAAATTTGTTATATATATATATATATATATATATATATATATATATATATATTTTGATATATCAAAAGCAGGGTAGCAGTTCATCATCTGATTCATCACCAAGTAGGGAGGTTATTTCTCCCATTGAATGTGTGATTGAAGATATGCAGTCAAGAATCAAGAGACTCGAACGGTGACTGGGAAAGCAACAAAATCAAACAGATGTTGGTAAGGGTCTGGCCACTTAGTTTGGTTTCCCCTGTTTTATTTATTGGCTTGTCTCAACTTTTTTAAGATAACAGGTTTAGTGTATTTATATAATTATTAGCTAAAGTTGTTAAGAATATGAAATAAAAACTATTTTAAAGAAGTTACAGTTAAAAGTTAACTAAATTAACAGTCATAAATGATGACGCAGAGCTGTTGGGGACAGGGGCAGAACTCGATTACTAGAACTAGAGGGGCTGAAAAAATAACTCGACACTGAAAAACTTTAAACTTTAAATGCTAACTTGGTTTCTTTTATAAAAGACCAAGCTAAAATATTTATTCCTTAATTGTCTAAAAAGATAAAATGTAGAAGTTAAAGTGCTAAAGTTGAAGTTTAAAGTGTCAAAGGTTGGAATGCTAGTAAAGAAAGTTGAAGGATTGACTAGTAAACATAAAATTTTAAGCAACCAATTTAGGCCATGTATTGTTATTTTACATATACATGTGTACACCCACATTAAAGAAGGAGAAAAAATCTTCTGTGGGTTTGCAATTTAATTGTTCTTGTTCATTTCTTCTATATTGTGTTTTGATAATTTGTGTAGTTTAGAACAAAAAAAAAATTCAACTTTGTTATACAGTAAGGTGGTATTGTAAAGGAGATCCATAAGTTGTGATTTCCATCTTCAAGACTTTGATTCATATTTAAGTGATTGGTATTGGATGTTTTCATTATAATAGGCTTTTTGGCACTATTAAGAAGAAAATGCAGTTTTCATCATTCCGAAGGATGATTTTTCAGCAATTTTAACATCTGATCGATGCAATAAATGTTGGTTTTTGTTTTCTATTATTGACTCTATATTCTATTTTTATTTTTGAGAAAACATCTAGTTAATGTTGATGCACAGTGAATAGTTTCTGAATGAAATAATGACCTGAGAAGATGTTTTAACATGAAAAAATGGGGTCATAGCCTCCCTGGACCTTTTAGAGTTCCGCCACTAGCTATGGCTTTGCAAGACAAGGAAAGTGGGCTCTACAAGCTTCTTCAGAATGAAACCCCAAACCATTGCAAGAGCAGTTGTAGCTAAATTATGTGTAGTCAGGTAGTGCTACATCCATTTGTGTTGCAAAAAAATGACTTTTTTGCCCTTTGGTTCATATCTTGTTAAAATTTGTAAATTTAGGCACTACAAGTTATGGATCGAAGAAAAATATTTGAATGCATATGATCTTGCCTCCAAAAGGCTTCACATGTCAACACTATGTTTTACGGTACATGTCTTTCCATTTCTTCAATCACAAGAATTTTCATTATAAGAATCTGCATATTGTGAATGTTGATACTCTGCAATCACTCACAAACAACCTGTGTCACACGTATGTCAATATTTGTGTCATTTTGATCAGTCTTTTTCTTTTGTTTTGTTTTATCTTTTTGAATTGAGTAAGATTTGTTTTAATTATTTAAAATTATGTTTAGACAGGTATTCAAGGTGCACTCATTTTGTGTCTATTGGTAAATACCACACAGATACTATGCTCATCTGGCTACCTTTCAGGTACAGGTCTACATGGTTCTGTTGATGTTGCTGGTGCTGGTGGTGGGACAAGGAGCACCATGTGCCAAGGCCAAATGCTACTGTGCCTACTCTCAAGGAGAATGTCAAGTGGGTTATTTTCTAATGCTAGAAAAACCCAACCAACCCTTTCATTTCATGTGTGTGAGTGTATTTTTTCTATTACTACTACTTTTGTGTTGAAAATTACTACTATGATCCAACTTTTGATACATACTATGTGTTGCTGTTTGTGTTTCTTCCCAACCTGAAACATGGAAAACCTGTGCATGATATTTACCAACACATAATGTAGGTAAGTTTTGTGTTGTAGGTTAAATTAATGCAAGAAAAGAAACATAATTTTATTTATTTATGAAAGTACGTTGTTATTCTCTGCACGACATGTTCACTTATTTGATGACATTCATGTTTGTACAGACTCCAAACAAGTAATGGTTTTGAGCTTTTGCAGTCGTGTTGGAGCTTAAACTGCACAAATAAGTAATGGTTTGTACAGACTCCAAACAAGTAATGGTTTTGAGCTTTTAAAAGTAGAATGTTCTAATAAGAATTAATTTTAAATGTAGAATGAAAATGACAAGTGATTTTGTGTTGTGTTTACAGGGTTGATGAAAGAGAATAGTTCTGAAGTTAGAAGTGGAAAAGAAAGCTCAAGCTAAAAGAGATAAGATGCTGAAAATGCAAGTGTTGCATTCTTCATTTCAATTGTTAGTATGAAACATAGAGTAGATTAGATGAATGCAAATTTATATATTGTAAGAAATAGAATTGTATGACATTAAATTTTATGCAATGGATTGTATTTTTTTGTATATGGTATTGTATTTCTATTATGACACATTAAATGCAAATTTAATTTAAAAATTAATAAATATATAAATATATATTTTTTAAATATTTAAATTTACGATACGCAAAAATGTGTGTCATCTTCATTTATGACATGGCCTTTCTTGACAGGGGCTTTCTTGATACGCATTGTGTGTCATTAACACGCGCGTCGTAAGGTTACGACACACGAATGTGTGTCGTCTTCCTTTATGACATGGCCTTCCATAATACGCATTGTGTGTCGTAAACGCGCGTCATAATTGCGCGTCGTAAATGAGCATCGTAAATGCGCGTCGTCTCTCTTTATGACAGGGCCTTCATTGACGCGCATTTGCGCGTCGTCTGAGCCTTTTACAACACACAATGAACGTCGTAAAAGGCTGTTTTTCTAGTAGTATACTTAGCAAAACATTAGAAATAAAACGTTCACCGATCATATCATTTCATAAAAGATATCGCATGTTTGGAAAAACATTTTATAAAACATAATAATGTCAGAGTACAAATCCCCAGGAAGATCTCATAGTGCGGAATACAAGGCATGTGTGTGATGTGCCGCTACCGCGCCAGCTCCTTCCCCTTCGAAGAAGAGGTACCTGAAACCAAAACTGAAAACTGTAAGCACGAAGCTTAGTGAGTTTCCCCAACATACCACATACCATACAATCACATAACATACATATATTGTCAGTCATATCTGGGTGCCCGACCTACCCCTTCGATCCTCTCGATCGGATACTGACTAGTATATCTGGGAGCTGGCCTCCCCTTCGGTCTTCTCGACCGGATACTAACTAGCATATCTGGGTGCTGGTCTCCTCTTCGGTCCTCTCGACCGGGTACTGGGGACTATTTCACCCCCTACTACTACTACATAACACATATATCACATAATCTATCTAGCATGGCTAGGCATGACCGCCCCTTCGGCCCTATCGACCGGTAATCTGGGGGACTATCTCCCCCTACTGTCACTAGCACATAGCATCATATCATACTAGCTCAATAACATATCACAGGTAGTAGCAACCCTAGATGAATATCACATAGACAATCATCTATTATACAATTCCTACTCGTGGGCCGGCATTGTGGCCGTAGACCCACCGCTACTGGAAGGTAACTCACCTCAAAGTAGCTGCTGATCTGCGTGGGAACTGACTGTCTTCTGCTGCTGCTGCCCCGGAAATCCTCCTGCTATAATTCCCACAAAACACTCAGTCAAATACTGCTAACCGACCTTAGGGTAAAATCACCATTTACCCCTAACCAAGCCAAGAGTCAAAGTTAAAGTCAACTTCCAGTTGACCCGACTCGCCGAGTCGGCTTGCCAACTCGCCGAGTCCCTATCCATTCGATTGACCATAATCCTGTCTCTACTCGTCGAGTTAGGAATTGACTCGACAAGTTTTCCTTCTATCCAATGTCCGATAGTCCTTCATCCTACTCGCCGAGTTGTATGAACAACTCGTCGAGCTCATCTTCATCCGAAGAACATTCTATGCTAAGACTCGCCGAGTTGTATGAACAACTCGCCGAGTCTGATCTTGAGGCAAGAAGATTGCCTTGGACTCGCCGAGTCAAGGCATTGACTCGCCAAGTTCCTTCATGGGTGAGTCTGGCTTCCGACTCACTGAGTCACACCCCATGACTCACTACTCCACTCCGCAAACACGAAAAGGGGGAAAACTCGGGGACTCGCGACTCGACTCGCCGAGTCCGATGAACGACTCGCCGAGTCTTTCACATGAAAATACTATATACTCGATTTTGCTTGAATCCAGCTCATGCCATACATAGATCTGGGTTTCTAGGGCTTGATTAACACGTAAAGTTTCCAACTTTACGTGTAAATAAACACCAATGAAGGTTTTAGGGCTCAAAATGCACTAAAAGAGTAGATCTATGGCTTTCATGCAATATGGCTCCTTAAAGATAGTAGATCCGAGCTCCTGGAGCTCAATCATGCCTAGATCTAAAGGTTAATCAACTTATTACAAACCCTAATTCATAATCAAGCTTGGAAATGGCTCAAGAAGGACTTTAATGGAGCTATAAGGGACTATAAGCATGAAAACAGAGGGAAACTGAGTTATACCTCAAGGAAATCACTGAAATAACACCAAGATGTCTGGCCTCCTTCTTCTCTTCTTGATCTACTCTCCTTTTCTCTCAAAATCTTCAAGAAAACACACCAAAGCACTTCAATTTCACAAGGAACAAGGGTTGGACGATATAGGGAGCTCTGAGGGTGAAGGGGGCGAGCTTGGGGGCGCATAAGATGACTTAAATAGGGTGAAAAACCTTGAAATTAGGGTTTCATCAGATAGCGGGGACTCGCCTAGTCCAGAATATGGACTCGCTGAGTCGCCAACTTAAACGTGCTCCATATCCCATCTCTACTCGGTGAGTCGGGCCTACAACTCGCCGAGTCCACGGCTAAAAATGCAAAACACTTAGATAAATTTTACATACCAGGAACCAGGTGCTACATTGGGTGGGTGTAAGAACCTATCTATGTTGATCTGTGGAGCATGAGTTGGTGAACTCAGTTTAGTGATGACTTAATGATGAGATTATGGGGGATAAGAGAGCAAGTGAATCTGAGTGGGACTAATTGCTTAGGATTATCAGGAAAAACCATTGAGTGAGCCCATGGTGATCGAGTGAACAAGAGAATGTTGTAAGAATATGGGGAGCCATAGCATCCATGAGTCACTGGGAGACAGTGTCATGGTGCTGCAGGGAGCCGTAGTATTCGTTATTCAGCGAGACAATATCGTGATACTGCAAGGGGGTGTAGTATTCACTTGATAGCAGAAGAGTCGTATGATTACAGGGAGCCGTAACATACATGATTCAAAGAGCGATTCGTATGTTTATAATGATTTGTAACATACATGAGTCGGAGAGAGAGTATCGTATGATTACGGTGATCTGTAACATATGTGAGTAAGAGAGAGGGAGTCTCGTAAGACTACGGGGAGCCATAGCCTTACTAGTCAGGATGTGACACAGAGCGGCTTTTAGTCCTGGGTAGCCTTACCATAGGAGTCTGGGAGGGCCTGGTGGCCAAACAAAGGGCGAGACTTGGGTCTCGGCAGTGGTCGGAACCCGTGGTGTTTTGAGTTAGAGAGGGGCTATTGTGAATCAGTTGGATTAAAGTGTAATGCATGAGTATAATCATGGAGCATGGGTCATGAGTTGAGCACTAGATTGGGACGAGTGGTTCCAATTTTGTGTCGGACCAGACTCTGATGGGTGAGTTTGGCTCTATCTGTGTGGAGGACGAGTAAGTTGGGATTTTGGGTAGATCTCATTTCTGAGAGGGATGTGTTTCCGTATTGTGTTTTGGACATGAGTAGCCTTTGGAGGTTCAAGTATTGGGTCGGGAGTTGACCTGGTGCTCAGTGTTGGAAGGGACTTGCGAGAATAGTCGGGACTTATGATTGTTGGTGTCATTGGATCGTTCTGAGCTGACATGACCATTTTCTTGTGTCTGAGGACAAAGTTTTAAGGATCATTACTTCAGAAGAGTTTTGATAGTTGTTCGGGTAGTGGGTCTTTAGTGGGATATGACCTTTCCATTCCTCTGGAGTTCGACCGGGATCTATTAGAGAATCAGAGTTGGTAGAGTGCTCTTAGAGTCTGTTATTCGATGAGAGATTATCATGATGATATTTTGCGAGGGTGGCCTAGCAGGGAGACAGACCACTAGAGTTTTCAAGTTCTGGAGAGTCGGATCGAGTATCGCAGCGGAAGAAGAGTATGTCCTTATTCAGGGTTGGGAGTTCCTGTTGGGTTCAGGTGCTCTTGGAAGAGATTGTTGTATGACATGAGATCCTTTTAGTAGTGCTTCTTGGGTTTAGGTACGATCTATGTGTTGATAAGGAGTGATTTCAAGGGTGAAATCTAATTCAAGTGGGGGAGAATTGTAACATCCTGTTTCGGATCGTCCATGATTAGGGTTCGTGGGCTGCAACCCGGGCATGAGGAAGTCTCGGGGTTGCGACGAGTTACTAGAAGCGTAGGGCAATCCCGTCACCTTTCTGTGGATATGAGGTTCACTAGAAACAGAGTTATATCGAGGAAACAATGGAAGTTTGAAGTTTTAGTAGGATTAATCCCTTGTTTGAGAAAGGTAGAAGCTTAGTATGCTGGGCGTACGTGTATGTACACTTAGCGTACTCATGTGCATAGTTTTTAAGTGGAGCCACCTAGTATGATGGGCGTACTAGGCACAAAATGAAAAACCCTAGTTGAGGGGTGTCCCTATATAAAGAATGAGATGGCCTCATTCCTGGCCACCATCCTCAGTCAATAAACCCTCTCAAAGCCTAATCCTCGTTCTTGAGTTTGTGTGTGTCCTTTTGAGAGCTTTTAAGTGATTTTGTGTGTTCTACGAGTGAGGAAGAAGCTTTGAAGACGAAGGAGTGGGATTACAGGCTTTGGATCTAAGCATATCTGAGTTGGAAGCTTCATATAGAGGTATAAAGCTCCAAGCTTTCTCACTCTTTTGATTTATGCATCATAGTAGACTATTTTAGGGTTTTGTCCCAAAAGTTGGAGACTTTATGAGATATTGAGTTCCAGAGACTATAATCAACCCCTTTGAGTGTATTCAGTGGTGTAGTGTCATAAAAATCAAGACTTCGACATTGGAATCAAGCCATGCATGAGTTATGAGCATTTTGAGTTAAGAGAGTGAGAGTTTTATGTGTTTGTGACCTTATCAGCCATGCAAAGGCTTAAAGTCACAAGGTTTATGGAGTAAGAGCCATTAGGGAGTCTAGATCTGGGATTTGAGTTAATGTCTTAACAGGTTAAGACCAAAGGAGTAGGAAAAGTGAATCTTGGAAGTACGCTGAGAGTAATTCTAGTACGCCTCGCGTACTGACCAAGTGTTCCCGATGGCCATTCTGGATTCGTGAGTACACTGAGCATACCAAGGTAGGTACGCCCCACGTAACATCACTGTGGACTTTTTGGGCTAAGTCTCATTTTGGGCCTTGAGTCTTAGGCTTGGATTTTGGGCTTGATGTAATAGAGTTTTGGACCAAAGTAATATATTTATGTGCTTTGGGCCCTTGAGTTGGGCTTGCCATTTTAGACTTGAGAGTTAGGCCTCAGGAGAGACCGTTTGTTATTGGGCCTTGGTGGGCCCAATGGGTTTTTGGTTATGGATGGGCTGGTTAGTGGACTACCTTTAGACCTAATGACTGAGAGTTTGGACTTAGTTCCTAATTGAGTTAATTGTGGGTTTGGTTCAGAGATAGAGACCGGTGCGCAGCAGCAGTGTTTATATGTGTTGTTCATCATCCGAGGTGAGTCTTCTCATTATACTTACCATGAGTGGTATATATGAGTGACTGTAGGGTCTTTTGTGCTTATTTGAGTTACATCATATTATGCATTTTGTATGTGTGATATATATGCTATATTATGTGTTTTACTGATATAGGACCGGAGGGTCCAAACCAAGTTGTGGGACTGGAGGGTTCCACTGAGACAGGACCGGAGGGTCCAACCCGAGATGTGAGACTGGATGGTCCTCACTGAGACACATGAACGGAGGGTCTACACCGAGCCGTGAGACCGAAGGTTCCACACCGAGACGCATGAGACTGGAGGGTCCATGCCGAGTTATAGCCATGAGAGGCTTACTATTTGTGTATGTGGTATTTTGGGGAACTCACTAAGTTTCGTGCTTACCGTGTTATGTGTTATGTGTTTCAGGTTTTTCTCAGGATCTTGGGAAGGCACTGGCTTGATTGTATACACCATAGAAAGAGTTATGTTTCGAGGATCCTGGATTATTAATCAAACAAATATGGAGTTGCGTTTTGTAAATTAAATAAATGCGATTTTTATAAAATGTGTTATGAGAATTATGTGGTTTAAATGTATTTGATCATGGTGCAGTCGAGATTAAAAGTAACAAAACAAGTAAAGTGTTCAAGGTTAATGGTCACAGGTTAAAGGTCTTTTATGAAGGTTTCTAAGAGAAAGACATGGAGGTTGATAGCTTCGAACGCCCGGAATACATTGAGTGAATCTAAAGGGCAAAGTTGAGCCAACGACTTAAAACAAGGGCGGCTAACCGAGAGGTAACCTAGGAGTATTTCTTTCAATTTTCATTATTTTACTTTATTTCATCCGTGTTGTAATGTTTTTGAGTCTTTTCGAGGGTTCCATATTCTTATGTAAGGGTCGAGTGCAAAATTGGTTTTGAAAAAAAAAACGATTTTTTTGAGGTTAACAAAAGAAAACGCATGGGCATGTAAAAAATTCGCATGGGCTTAGCATAAAACACACGACCTGATTTTTAACCCGTGCTTGCACTTTGAGATTTTGCAAACTTGAAAACGCACAGGGTAAGGTCCAAAACACACGGCCTAAGCCTTAGACCATGCATGTCATCGAGGATAACAAGAAAACATATACGAAGCGCACGGCCTCAACTCCAAAATGCACAGGCTAGAAGAAAAGCGCACGACCTATGGGTCGATTGTACGTTCACATCGCAATTCAATATATATATATATATATATATATATATATATATATATATATATATATATATATATATATATATATATTGTGCACGACCTAAACCAAAAAAAAGCATGACCAACATTTAAAAAAATGCACAACCCTGAACCGTGTTTGGATCATTAGAAAATCGCACAGGCTAGAACACACGGACAAAATCAAGAAAGCATAGGGTGAAGGCACAACTTTGAGCGACTTTGGTTCGTGCATCTCGACAAACAAAAATTTCAATCGATTTTCAATTAACGATCGTGCGTGCCTCTCCCTTTCTCACGTTCGTGTCCTAACTCTCTTCCCTAAGGTATGTTATTATGGTTTCCTAACTTCATCTCATTCATCATATAAGTTGAATACCTCCATTATTGTGTAAAATCGGATTTTTCTTCATAAACCCTAGTTGAATTGATTCGTGTATTATGTTTCAAAATTCTTGTATAGGGTTTCAAGAGCAAGCTTGGGGAGGCATTTTGGAAAGAATATTGGAAGTCTTCATCTCCAATTGTGTATTCCACCATTGAAGAGTTCAAGCTTTCTTGAGATTGAAGATGAAGTGAACAATTCAAGCAAACATCACAAATTTAAGAATTTCAATGGTACATTCCTTCCATATCTCAAGTTTTATGCATTCATTTGAAGTTTGTTCGGCTAGAATTGATGTGAATCTAATCTTGTGATTCATATAGTTGTTCATTCGTGCTTTTCTAGTTGTACTCTAGCCTTTGGTCACCACTTGTCTTTCATATATTTGGTTTGTCATCATGCCAAAACGCAAAAATCCAAATCCAAAGGAACAATTGAATTCCAAATATGGTGCCACCACCATTTTTTACAATTTTCTTGAGCATCCTGACCGCTACCTTCACCTGAAGGACCGCGAATACTCTCGGCAACGGTTTGTAGATATTCCCACTTTCCAAGAACTAGGGGTTTATGATGGCGTCCTTAGGTTGTTTAGCAATATCAGTTGGGAGAAACTTCTCACTTTTACACCAATGGAATCGTATAATAACACAATTATTGAATTCTTACAATCTTTGGAATTCAATGACAATGCCAAATGTCTCTCATTCTGTCTCATGAAATAGCAATTTTTTTTAGTCTAAACGATCTTAGTGGGTTTATTGGGATTTCTACATATAATACTTATGGTCCCAAATTAGGCTACATGCGAGAGAAAAATACCCTTTTCAAAACCAAATCCTTTTGGATAAAAATCATAGGACTTGATGTGTATGAGGCTCAATCCGCTAAACCATCTCAAATCATTCATCCGGTCTTAAGGGTGGCTCTCCAAATTATTGCTAATATTGTCTTCCCCTAAGAAGACGTTAGCAGAGTCGATGAGAAGGAACTAGAAATCCTTTGGTGTATGGTCACCAGCTTGAGGAGACCACATTTTGGCACCTTTTCAAACTTCTCAAGGTCTCCACTAGCGATTCTAAGCCTATTCACTGTGGCGGGATTATCACTTATCTTGACACCCGCCTTACTTATGTTGAGCTTTTTGAGAGCAAGCGCCCGAATTTTGAGAAAATCACACAAGGCTCCAATACCATCACATCTAATGTCCTTGTAGCCTTATCTTTCTTCCGTAGAGAAAGTGATGGTAGTCTCACATGGTTGGTGCAGGATGAGTCCCATTTCCGAGTTCCTGCTGGGGACTTCAGTTCCCTCTAGCTCCAGCAGGACATCACTCAAACTCGATGGTGTCTACCAAAGAATACTTCTGCATATTCCATTCCACATGCCCCCGGCCTATCCCGAGAGCTCCTGAGCGGCTGGTCGTCGACCACGAAGATGACACTCGTGCTAATCTCCCTATTCTTCCTGCTAATTCCACTCCTCCTAATGCAGGGGGATCCACTTATTTTGCCCCAGTAGAGACCGCATGTTACTTCTATATCCGACGGGCGACCTAGTACCATGACACATAATGAGGCATTTAGATCACCTTGATCAAGTTGTTGTCGATATTCACGATGATTTGTCTGCAACCAATGCCTCCATTTAGAAATTGACACAAATTGTACAAGAAGCTATGCAGATCATGCAACATTGGAGCCCCTGCGGTCAGTAGGTTGTCCTATCCTCTTCGAGCATCGAGGACGATGCTTAATCTTAAGATTGAGGAGGGGGTCTTTGTACATTAGGTTCCAGTTTCCACATGCATTTCAACATATATATATATATATATATATATATATATATATATATATATATATATATATATGTATATATATATATATATGTGTGTGTGTGTGTGTATACGAGATGAGGACAATCTTTACATATGATAGCTCTGCGAAGTGCAAATATGAAAAACAAAATTTAAAGCGATTGGATCATTACTGGAATTGTAGAAACAATTGTCATAACTAGGGGACCCAAACACCGAAATTCAAGACCCTGGCCTTAGATAATAAAAAAATGGCATACTTAAACGTTTTTTTGAACTGTAATAACAGCTTTGGGATGATTTTCATTTGAATGTCTAAAAAGAATCTTTATCGACAACTCTGGACCCACAGAACACGAACCCATTTGTTGACACGTGTTACCCTCGCGGTAACAGAGAGCTTAAGTATCAGATCCATACAGTCAAGAAGGAAGAAAGGATACAAACTTCATATCCAGTACCCAAATCAAAATTTCAAGCACTCAATCGAAGAAATTTTAAGAAATTCTAAAAGTTGATTGAAGAACTCAAGCTCAAAACGAATATGCATATCCAAATTCAATCAAATCAGAACCCATGTCAAAGTCAAATCTGTAAAATAAAGAACTATGTGATATGATACTTGTGGCTCTCGAAAAAGTGAAAGTATAGGAGCGGGCCCCCTTCGGGTGGGCTCACTACTTCAGCGAAAGCTAATTTTCCGTCATGGGTTCTTAAGGATGCGTCGATTCTGATTCCTGACTATCTAGTCTTATTGACATGAGATCCTGGATTGTGTTATTTTCGCTCACAAAGCTAATTAAGGTATAAATTTTAAACTAAATGATGGTTGGATCATTAGGTTACACCGTTTCATGGTGTTCCTCACTTTGGGAGTCTGTGATACATAAAAGGTAGCAGGATGGTCGCCTAGGTATTAGTGATTAGAGCCCCATCGATTTAAAGTCTGATCGTATAAAAAAATGTGTTTTTGAATTTTTCTTCGGTTCATTTTTCTTAAGCATCTTTTTGTACATATGTTATTTTCATTAGTTTTTATTTTATTGCATGCATTCACTCTTAATTCCTTTTAGGTCCTTTTCGTTCCTTTCGTTCTTTTCATCTTAGTTCATTTTTAGTCACCTATCGTCTTCTCTAGGGTGATTCTTAATTTTGTTATTTCTTGAGGACAAGAAAGGTCTAAGCTTGTGGAGGTTTGATAGGTGCATTTTATGCACCTATTTTGCATGTTTATTTTCGTCCTTTTAGAGCATTCCACTTCATAATTCTTGAATTTAGCTAATTATTTGGGCAATTGCATATTTCATTAAGAATGTCTGGTACTTCATTATCTTTGATTTATTTTGCAGACATTATGGAGCATGGATCTTGGAGCTTGGATGCATGGATCATGGAGCATGCAGCATGGATCATGGAACTTGGAGCTTGGAGCATGGAGCTTTGGAGCATGAAGAGAAGATGGATCAGTCATGCCATGGAAGAAAACATAAAGACATAACCCTAGTTATTGTTGCATTATCATCATAGCAATGGACTACGTTTGAAACACGGTTCATGCCACACCGACATGGGTCGTGTTTTTCCTTTCTCTTCTTATATTTGAGCAACATGACTCATGGTGAAGCTAGACTGAAGATGGAGCCAACGGTGAAGACTTATTGGACTTTTAGCAAAAAGCATGGGCCATGCCAAAAACACCTGGTCAAGACACATGGTCATGCCAAAAACACATGGGCAAAAGGCATAACCACGCTAAAAACGCATGGTCTTATGGGAATCACATGAGCACTTAATAAAACAAGGGTGGTTGCCATTTTTCATATACAGACAGTTTTCGGAGCAACTTTTGGCGATCTTGGGCAATTTTTGGGGAGATTTCTTGGAACTTTTGAGAAGAACAAATCATTGAAAACACTTTTCATTTCATTTTGTAAGCATTAACCATTTCCAATTCCATCTTTCTTTTTTTATTGATTTTTTCTTAGTCATGTGTGGGTAAGAAACCCTAATTTCTAGTTCCTGTTCAAAACATGTTGATTGCTTGACTTGAAGCATATGATTTGATGTTTTATTTGTGATTCTATTCTAGTGATTATGTTTTTCTTTAAACTAGAACCCTTAAATTTTATTTGTGTTTGATTGGCCACTTTCATGAATTGATATTTTATGTAGTTAATTAACTTGTAGGGCACCTAATCATTCTATTAAGTGGTCCATTTGGAGCCTTAAACCCTTCATATGCCCTAGATTTGAACCTAGCCTAATTCTACGAGTGAGATAAGACCTTAAAACATCCAAGAGCACACCACCCATGAGTTTACGGCTGTAAACTCATGGGGATATGGTATTAGGGCCGAAAACTCCATAAAGAGTTTACTCTTGAAGAGTAAACTCGCTAACTAGGACATACACTGCCTTATTGCAACCCAATAGCCTCCTAGCACTTGACCAAAGTGTTTTCCGCACATTAGGATGCTTATACGTGTTTAATTGATATTATAAACACTAATTATATGTTAACATATGTCTCCATATGTTAATAGGGTCACTAAGTGTGTTCAAGTCTTCACTTGACACCAAGCACCCAACCGACACCTCCATCTGATCCACTTACAACAGGTGAGTTCATACCCCTGAATGAACATTTTAATGATTTTAACTGCTTTTATAGGGGGGATACAAGTTGACCTATACAGTTATTATATAAATCACATGTGATTGATAACTGTATAGCAAAATGGATTTTTTTTATGTTATATTGTTTTATCCAGCTTAAGATTTTCCAATCTCGCTTTCAACTCTTGTTAACGATTTTTCCTAAGGTTTTCTTCACTTAATCTGTTTTATACAAATCATTTTCAAAGTTGTTGTGAAAGGCTTTTCAAAGGATTCCAAAGATTTTCAAACTTGTTTTACAAACTGACATCAAGTCATAAATTTTCTTATGTGTAAAGATTTTCCAAGGTTTTCATCAGAGTTTTCTTCTATGTTTTATCTCATTAAAATGCATGTCTGTATTTGTATAATTATATAAACAATGTTTAAAAGACTTAGGAAGGCTAGTTCACCCTATTTCCTTTTCCTTGTTGGGATGTGGTCTGGTGGGTAACGGTTATCCGTCCGAAGGTCGTTTAAACATTAGTTATATATATATATATATATATATATATATATATATATATATATATATATATATATCATGTATACACGTATAGACATAAAGGTTTTCATCGACCAGTTCACTTCCCTTGGACAGCAAGGGCATCCTTCCATCCATCATTCATAGATCTTTCGTTAGATGCATGCCTGTATTTGTATAGTTATCTAAATAATGTTTGAAAGACTTAGGAAGGCTAGTTCTCCCTATTTCCTTTTCCTCGTTGGGATGTGGTCTGGTGGGTATCGGTTATCCGTCCGAATGTCGTTCAAACATTAGTTATATATTATGTATACATGTATAGACATAAAGGTTTCCATCGACCAGTTCATTTCCCTTGGGTAGCAAGGGCATCCTTCCAGTCACCGTTTATAGACCAGAGACACTAGTAACTATTATAGGAATAGTTAGGAAGTTCTATTTACTCTTTCTAGTACGAGAATTCCAAAGGATTCAGTTCATTCGTGAGTCTCTATCATTAGTCCAGTACCTATATTAGAATTCAGTATACGAGATGCATCTTCAGGACATGGATTTCCCCGTTGTCAAGTTGGTAAACAGAGTCTCCTGTAGGGAGAGCGGGCATTGTGTGTATAGATCTATACAGGACTAACACTCCCACACCCTGACTGCTTGCTACAGTCCCCGGCCTACCAAGCCAAGGGGTGACAAATGTCACATTCATTTCGACGCTTGCAGGGCGTCAAGTTCTCTACTGTCAATCAGTATGGTTACGAGTATCTCCATGTTTACCTTATAATTCATGGCCTTAAGGTAACAAGATTTATCACTATATTTCCTTGTTTTAGACTTTGCTAGCTGTGTCGTTCATTTGACACTGTCTGGAGTCTGGATTCTCTTGTTTTAGACTTTGCTAGTTGTGTCGTTCATTTGACATTGTCTGGAGTCTGTATTCTCTTGTTTTAGACTTTTCTAGCTGTATCGTTCATTCGATACTATCTGGAGTCTGTGCTTCCTTTCGTTAGACTGAGCCAGGCGTATCATTCATTCGATATTCTCCTGGAGTCTATGATTTCTTTTGCCTTAGTCATCAGTGTTTATGCTGAGGCATATGTTATTTTCCCCTAGGATTTTACTAGTGATATTCTCCTACTTTCTTTAAAGTCAAATACCGTATTTTGGTAATGATAGTATTTAAGGGAAAATTTCTCTTTAAAACATAACTCTGTCGAGTCTTGGTAGAAGACTGCTTTTATTTAGAAAATATAGGATTTCCTGGAAAGGACGCTAATACACCGTAGATTCTAAACTACTACTTTTCATAAAGTTATTTTGAATAAAATGCTTACTTACACAAATGACACTAAATACTTATGAACTCACCAGCATTTATATAAATGCTGATACTCGCTTTCAAAATAAGTTGTATTCTTAGGTCAGCAATAGACAGGTACACCTGGGAGCTTTTCTGAAGCCAGCCTAGAACCGAGCTGCATCTATACTAGTTTCTGTATTACTTTGATGTCTCTATAAAATGTAACTTATGTAAAACTATTACTATTAATGCAATGGTTGTTGTACTTTGATTACTATACTGCATATGTTGTGATACTTGACATGACGTCATCCACCCCACAACGTTTCCGTCGTTCCGGTTTTGGGGTGTGATAAGGGAAAACGAACGAAATGCAATAATAGTGGTGGATCGATGATGGATGCCCACTGCGAACAGGGAGTAGGAAAGAGGTGGTTCGATAGGAGGAACTGACAGTAGTAGTAGCTCACATGGGTCATTTTCGTTGCTCGATCGAATGGGAGAATGGAAGGTTATCCCGGGTTCTTGATTGATTGAAGAAGACATCTGAGCCAAAGTAGAAAGAACAAAGGCAGCAGAACAGTCATCGACCATGGCAGTCGTTTGGGTGGCTCCTCTTCCACATAAAATATGAACGGGATCAGCAACAGGTAACCTTCTTCCTTTATTTTTTTATGATTCTTGACAGAATCGATATACCTAAGTGGTTGTTTAGGCTTTGGTGTTTGACAGGGGTAAATGGAGCAGCCTATCTCCTATGAACCATCTTGAGTTTCTTTCTCGTTGTTGGCAGTGGGAAAACAAAGGGACAAAAATAGCAGCGATCGGCGACGGTGGAGGAGCTGTTCAAGGTGGCCAATAGGTAAGTGGAATGGGGGCTGCTCCGGCAGCCTCCCTGTTGCTTCTGTTTACTTTTTTACTGAAATCAATGGAGTTTTGGGGGGATTTGGGTTTGATTTTTTATAGGAAATGAACAAGGGAAAACAAAATGTGATGAAGCTGCTTCTTCTTGATAGGAAAATGAAATAATGAAAGAATGGTTTTTATGATCAAATGTAGATTTTGTAGATCAATTTGGTGATGAGTTGGGTTTTTATAAATTTTGAATTTTTTTTAGAAATTCGAGACACCATTCTTTAATGGTAGAGAACTTGTAGCTGGAAGTATTGATGATTCAATCTATGTTTATGAAGTTTATGATTCAATCTTATTAACCATCGATGGTTAGAAGAATGGTATGCATCTTGTGATGGGTTTTGAGCATTCTAACACTCCTATGGTGTACATGCAACCCTAGAAACCTTGGATCTATGTTTGACTAGGATACATGCAAATAATTATTTTTCCAAGGTTCTTATCCTATCTAGTATGGCATGGGGAACTTGAATCAAAGAAAGCTAGTAGAATTACTTACCTTGTAGTTGTAGTTGATTGCTTGAAGTTTTAGAGCCTAGCACCAATAGTGTGGATGCCTCAAATGGAAATCACAAATCACCACAAAATTTGGAACCTTGAGAGAATAGTCACAACTATCTTGAAATCGTACCTCTTACTTTACTCACCACAACTAGTCTGATTTCGAGAACCAAAGCCTCCTTTATATAGTGTGGTGGATTAGGGTTACATCCATGTAAACCGTAATACCCATGTCTCTTCATTTCCATGAGATCCATGGGTTAAAGCTTCATGGAGTATCCATGGACTTTCCAAGCAAGCCTAGCCCATTCCAAATAAGCATTAGCCCACACTATATAAATATAAGAGCCCATATTTAATTAGTAATACTTTTGATCTCTAAATTAATCCTAGATTACTTATAGATCAATACTAGTTAAATAATATGATTTTATATTAATATTTTAGAACTTATAATATATTAATAAATCATAACTTATACTATTCTCAAAAGATTATCCATAAATTGTTCGGGTGAAGTGCAACCCAAATGGACCATGCCGGGTTGGGTCAAGTACATACCAAATATAGTTATGGACTTAGACACTATATCCAACAGTCTCCCACTTGGATAAGTCTAATAACTATAGTTGCAAGTATGACTTCAGGAACCGATCAGCAATTGTAGCTGTTTAAACTCTGTTGAACTAGAACGCGCCATTTTAGATAAGTGATAATATATTCCTCTGTTCTAGATATCAGCCAGACAAATACATGGAACATGGTCTTGCTTATTGTCCAACATTTGTTTCCCAATTTCCAATTTGTTTGACATAGAACTTAACTGAACACATCAATTTAGTTCTAACCAGGCCCGGTACATAGGTCAAAACAAAATCATCGAGGGGCCCAGATATCGCTTCTAATCCTAGAAGGAACAGACGCATATGTTTGCTCTACTACTTGTTGAATGACACACAAATGTACATTTTATAACATCGAGTTACCAATGCGTTTTCGTACAATCAATGCATAACCAACTCATAGGAAACAAATCATATCTCTAGGTTTGAAGACTTATATGATATTATCGTCTCACGATCACTCGAGATAAATTCCATGAAGTGATACTAGTGAGCGTGGGTTGAATCCAATACTCAGAACTTATGAGAACTCATGAGTGTTGTAGCCCCGCTTTGTCTAACATCTTAGACCTCTACAAGCCAACCCATGACAGTCTTGATTCATATCTACTTCTAACATCTGACCGACTGTGGAGAGTTTGAATAATATGATATAAACCATAACATAATTATTCTGGAAGTCAAAACATGCAAAAAAAATAATAGTAAACAATTGACAAGTGATAGCAACACTTTACTCATAAATAACAGCTTTTATTTATCATCAAATGTCAATTACATTTTACAAATTTCAAGATTATCTAACTACTAAAACTAATATCATCCTTCAGCCCTATGCTCCGAGCATGCTGGAGATGCTTAGCCCGAGTCAGTCCCTTCGTGAGCGGATCTGTTGGGTTCTCATACGATGATACCCTCTTTGCCATGAGGATTCCTTCTTCTATTCGATGTCTGATGAAGTGATATTTTCTGTCAATGTCTCTGGATCTCCTATGATCTCTTGGTTCCTTGGCTAAGGCAACCGCACTATTGTTGTCACAGAAAATCTCCATTGGCTTCTTTATAGCTGGTACAACTCCAAGGTCTCCGATGAAGTTCTTTAGCCATATAGCCTCCTTTGTTGCCTCGCCTGCTGCTATATACTGTGATTTACAAGTGGAATCAGCCACTGTCTCCTGCTTGGAACTTTTCCAAGTAATTGCCCCTCCGTTTAGGGTAAAGACCCAGCCCGACTGAGAGCGGAAATTATTCCTGTCAGTCTGAAAGCTAGCATCACTGTACCCTACAACTCTCAAGTCATCACTCCCACCAAGGGTAAGGACCCAGTCCTTAGTCCTTCGTAGGTACTTCAGGATATTCTTTACCACAGTCTAGTGTGCCTTGCCAGGGTTCCCCTGATACCTACTAACCATGCTCAAAGCAAAGGCTACATCAGGTCGAGTACACGTCATAACATACATGATCGATCCTACAGCTGAAGCATAAGGTATTCGACTCATTTCTGCTATCTTAGCCTCTGTACTAGGGCTTTGTGTCTTACTCAATTCGGCGTTACTCTGGATGGGTAACTCACCTTTCTTGGATTTATGCATGTTGAATCTTTTCAACACTTTGTCCACATAGGTGCTTTGACTAAGTCCAATTAGTCTTTTACTCATGTTTCCCAAAATCCTTATCTCTAGGATATAGGCAGCTTCACCAAGGTCCTTCATAGCGAAACACTTCCCAAGCCAGGACTTTACTTCCTGCAGGGTTGGGATGTCATTTCCTATGAGTAGTATGTCATCCACATACAGTACCAAAAAACTGACTATGCTCCCACTAGCCTTGATATAGACACAAGATTCATCTTCACTCCTCGAAAAGCCAAATTCTTTGACTTTCTCATCAAAGCAAAGATTCCATTTGCGAGGTGCATGTTTCAATCCATAAATAGATTTCTCGAGTTTACACACTCTATTGGGGTACTCTGAACTGACAAAACCCTCTGGCTGAACCTGTAGAGAATTTTTATCGAGATTATGAATGCAATTATGAATTGAGTGATTGAGTAATAAGAACACGAAGAGTAAATATTAATCAGATCTTTTATTGAGAAAGACTGATTACACGAAATAAGCAGAAGGATATTTGAGTTGCAAAAAGTTATCCTCTACTTCTAACCTCAGTCCCTATTTATAGGGAACCTGAGTGTACAAAAAATATACTAAGTCTAAACATTAAGGTTTCGCATATAAATGACTTAGTAAAATAACTAAAATGCGAATATTACAAAGACATAGCCACTTCGACTTTTACAACAAAATGACTCTACAATCTCCCCCTTTGTAAACAGTCGAAGCTATTCAGATAGTAAGCCTTTGAGCAGCTGAGTGGATAGCCTTTCGCACTTCGGAATACCAGTTGATCGCTTTCTTCAGCTCCTTCTTGTCTCCTTCATTGTTTCTCTTGCAATTGTTCATACGAACAATAAAGTTCGTATATTGCACAGAGGTATATCTTTCTATCTCAGAGACCTTGAACAAAAACTTCTTAGAACACCATGCCAAAAGGTTTATGGCAAATTTTCCCATCAGCATATTTTGATAATACTTACTGGGTCAATGTGGTTTCCCAGGGAACGGTCACCTTTCTCCCCAAGCTCGTGGCTAATTCTTCATCAGTCAATGCTAAGCAATCGTAATAGCTATCAATGAAGACTTTGATATGTGCGAAGCTGACTCTGAACACTTCTGTCTCTGAGCCCTTGAGCTTGTGATCCTCCATATGCTTCAAAATCATTGCTACTTGAATTAGATCGTAGCAATTCATCAGAGGAAAATCAGCAATGGTGAAGTCGTATTGTTTGTCATCAGCTCGCATGACAAAATATCAAAAATTTTGTAGCATATCTTCGAACATTGCGTCTTTCTTGATGGTTAGCACTTTCTTTATTTTCATTAAAGACCACACTTCCTCTGTATTCTTCGCCAATACAGCATGAAATCTGATTTTCATGTGTATATAATCATCATCATTGTCAAACTTCTCATTGATCTTGTATTGAGCAGTTATGAAGAGCATCTCATTTATTGGAAAATCCAATTGGCATTTGTCCGAATTAGCAATATCATAGCTCACCTTAGGCTTCTTCTCAAATTCATACATCTCTATCCCCACAACCTTTGATTCGATTGTTTCATATGAATAAAGCTTTTCAGGATCACCTTTGTTCATTGTGGGAGGATCACAAGCCCTGAGCCTCATAATGCTCTGTACCTTCCTCATTTGCTCAATCTCTGCTACAGCTTCGGCTTTCTTCTCCTCCTTAGACTTTTCATATGCAATGCCCTTCCCTTTTCCCACGTCATCAGTTGGAGGTTTCGCACTTGAACTCTCTCCTTCTTTTGACCCAATGGATATACCTTTGGCTATTGGTCTCGTGGTCAAAATTGTCGAGGAAACAGGCATTGTGAATGTAGGAAGAGTTGTCTTGAGTTGGGTCGAAATAACTTTCCCAACTGTCTTCGCATCCTCTTTACCCTTCTCTCCCCGGCCCTTGCACCTCTGTGAAAGCAGGTGGGGCATTCTTTGGGATTAAAGAGGTGAAATTTGCGATTGGTGCTAAAGCTTTCTGAATCACTTGCTCTAAAGTATTAACCTTCAGAGACAAGAACTC
Source organism: Lactuca serriola (assembly GCF_051521515.1). Classification (NCBI taxonomy): domain Eukaryota; kingdom Viridiplantae; phylum Streptophyta; class Magnoliopsida; order Asterales; family Asteraceae; genus Lactuca; species Lactuca serriola. Next base: position 232,461,122 of record NC_136410.1, read on the forward strand.
AGGGGTAAGGATTTGTTGTGGTGAGGATTGCGAAACCACCTGTTTAAGCTCACTTACCATCTTAAGAAGTTGATCAAATTTCTCTTTGGTCTCTTTGTGGTTAGCTTCAAGAATAGGGGCAGTAACAACCTTTTTGAGTTCAGTAGCCACGACATCAACCTGCTTCTGGACTTCAAGATGTTGAGAATGAATATCCTTAAGATCCTTCGCAATCTCATTCTTCAATTCTTGAATCTTGAAATTTACGTCCTCTCTTACCTTCTTCACATCCTGTACAAATAGAACATGTCGTTCTTTTGTGACAGCTTTTAACTCCTTTACTACACCCGAAAATGTACTCCCCTGAGCTTGAATGCGAAGCTCTATATTTTTGTCCACTTGATCAACTTTTTCAAGAATATGCTTTTCAGCCTCCTTAATCAAGTATTCCACTTCTACCCCGGACATAGAAGATTTAGACCCTGAGTCGGCTTGTGATTGAATAATCTCATTCAACTTGCGATTCAAAATCTTGAACTGTTTTCCGGACATGAGCATGTGATCCGGTATTTCCTCCTCTTTAGAGTCAAATTGTAACGCCTCAAAGGTTCCTCCAAAACCTCTTCCTTCCGTTTCATCATCAGACATGTGCTGTGTAGGCTGAGGAGTTTCAGCTGATTGCGAAGGGAATAGAGTAGTGAATGGGTGTTTCAGAGCATGGTCAAATATCGAAGATGAGATGAGGGTAGGTGTTGGGAGTGAAAAAGGTGGTAATGAGGTAGAAACAGTGATAGTGGAAATTGGAAATGTAATTGCTAGGCTGATGGGCATTGTTGTATCAACACTTGTGATAGGTGCCCCCGTATCAGATACGTTGACAACCGTATCAGAAATAGGTACCTCCTCAAAAATTGATTCAGTAGTGACTATTTCAAGTGGTTCTGTGAGTGGAGTGGTGGTAGATATTTGCGAAGTAGGTTGAACGGAAATGATGGGTAAGGAAACATTTACCGTAGACGTCACTGGTGGAGTTTCTGGAACTATCTCTTCATCAGACGATTCATTGCGAACCACCAGCTTCCGTCTTTTTGTTAGAGTACGTTGCATGTTTTTCGCAACGTCTTCAGCTCTTTGCCTTTTCTTTCCTGGAGAAACCGGAGCTGGAATACTGCGAATTGTAACCCCTTTACTGCTCACCTCAGTCTTACGAATCTTTTTCAATACCCCAGACTTGGAAGGTATTGTTTCTTTCTTCGATTGAGATGAAGTCTCTTCAATATGAACATCTTCATCCGGAGCCTGTTGCGAAGATGGACCTTTCGCATCCTTCTTTGTAGACTTCTTCTTCTTTGATGGTGCAACAACCTCTAATAACACTCCAGTCGGCACCGATTGATAAATTGTTTTCAAATATCTCACCAAGACCTTGTGAGTTTGAGAGACCTTGTGAAGCATCGCATCTGGAATGCGAGCAACATGAGTAAAAATTGCCTCATCATCTTCTACTACCTTTGGAAATTGATATAAAGAGAATTCAGCAACTTCAACATCCGCAGGGACATGAATCCCCTCTTTTTCATACACTTTTTCAAGAATCAAACTCCAATACCTCGCACACGAAATTCCTTTTTCCGAATTTGTGTTTTCTAGACTCTTGACAAATTCCTTCCACAATTGGGTTGCATAATCCACACTGATATTGTTGTACAAGCCCATAACCATGGCATATACTTCCATTCGCCCTCTATCCAGACCAACTGTTCTTCTTGTTAGGCATCTGAGAAAAATTCCAAATAAGAAATTTCATATGCACAGTAACCCAGACTTTCTAAAGTCACTTATCTTCTCAAGCTCTGGTTGATGGCCCATTTCATTAAACATATGGATGATTTGAGAATTAACAGGTTTGAAAAATGGAGGGTTGTTGGCAATTTCCAAAAACTCAACGAACATCTTCTTTGTGAGTTTCACCCATTTGTTGTTGATAAGGTTGAAGGTTATGACATCGGTGGTGAAGTTGTGTGAAGCAGAAGATGCAGCCAATGACAACCAAGTCACCGGAACTTAGAAAGATCTGAACATTGAATTGGCCAGAGAGGATCTTTTCAGAGCAACGATAAGCATCTTCAGTCCTTCGGGATACGAAGAAATATTCGGATCAACCTGATAATTTGTGCTTTGGATTTTCATCAGGGATTAAGAAAGAACTTCATCAGTGTTGGATTGAGTTCCGGCCATTTCTAGGATTTTAAAGAAAGGAAGGAGATGAATAAGTTTTGAAGAAATTTTAGGATTTTGAAAGTTTGTTCGCGTAACCGTATACAATGATCTTGAACCCCCTTTTATAGGTTACTCGAAACGATTTGAATTTGAAGCGAGATGCATTTAATGAGATCCGATGTGGCACCTTGAAAACCATACTTTTCTACAAAAGGTTGCCTTGCGTGCAAAAAGCAACAATCACTTCTCCTTGAAAATCGGAAAGAATACCACACGTCATGAATACACAGCCTGTCTAATCTGCTTTATCAAATTGTAACCGTTATGACCCTTCGCATGGAGGCTAGGATCTTTCACTTTTGGGATTATAAGCGAAGTCATATGCCAGATGTTTGAAATCATCAGTCTAAGTTGGTATTACTTAGAACCTCAAGGATTTCGTGTGCAAGTGTGTCAAAAAAATAAGATAAGAATCAAAAAAAAATTTGGATTTCTATGATGTCAAAAATAAATTTTGACACAAAAGCAAATGAACCCCAGGCAAAGGTTGCTTCGTTAATCATCAAGAGAGACAATCAACAGTTTGTGTAGTTTCCCGTGAATTACAATCGAATACTTTTAGATAAGTATCGAAGGACTTCTTTTAAAGGATATTTTGGGTTGGTTTCAAATTTCATTACATATCAGCCTTAACATAAGGTGAGAAATTGTAAATGAAATTACTCGTTTGACCAGTGTAGTCAGTGACAAGTTGGCTTTTGAAAATATTTACCATGACTAGGTTTTGCGAATAAAACTCACACAGAAATCATATTCAAAAAAAAATTTGTTCTGGATCTTGTTGGGTAACAAACATCGTGGGTTGCGAATATTTGATCAAGACCACACATGCGAATTGAATATGATTTGGAGTTTCGAAATTTTGATACTGAAACAAATGTTTCGTTAAAATCTGGAACGATGTTCCCCGTCAATTCCTTAAGGTTTATGATGTTTGGGTTTCACTTTCATCACGGTCTCATGATGTTAGATCATAAACACAGACTTCTGATTTGTCTAGGTTTTGATTGGTTTGATCAAAGACCTCAAGGACAAATCTCTTCGAAAATTTGGATTGAAAGAATTGTTTGGTATAAAAAGATTGGTTAAGAAACGAAATATACCTCTGTTATAATGGACAAAACAGAAAACTCTTAACTCATTTGAGAAGAGTAAGGTAGCTCTTTTGACTTATGCGAATATAAGCTTTTTGGGAAGAAATTTTCATGTGATAATTTCATTAAGGCTTTCTTTTCTCACACATAGAATCTTGTTGAGGCTTTTGGTCTACATACAGCAGCATGCTTCTAGGGACATCCTAACTAGTTTTAAAAAAATTTGATACCTTCCCGTAGAAACACCTAAGCATGACCTCTTTGCATTAAGCCCTGTACTAAATTCTTAGCACACAATATTTAAAGAACAACGAAAAAAAATATTTTTGTGATTTTTGAATTTTTCAAAATTAAAAACATAACAAAATAAAATCTTTTTGGATTTTTAATTTTTCAAAAACAAAAAAAAAATGAATAAACATAAAATCTTTTTGGATTTTTGATTTTTCAAAAATTAAAAACTACAAAATGAATTGTAAACCTAACCTTAGTTGTTATGATCGCAAATGCGAAAAGATGTGGATGCGAAGCCATGCGAAGCCTCTGGATGAACAGTAACATCTGAACAAGTTTGACTCATAACTGCTGAACGAGACTTTCATGCTTGAGTTTTTGGAACTGAATTCGCATCAATCATCCCCAACCCTGCTAAAATTCTAACAAATGATTTTTCATCAAGAGTTTTTGTAAAAATATCAGCAAGTTGTTCAGTTGTTTTAACAAAATGAGTTTCAATATTCCCATCTTCCACATGATCTTTGATAAAATGATATTGAAGAGCAATGTGTTTTGTCTTTGAATGTTGTACTGGATTATGACAAATGTGAATTGCACTTTGCGAATCACAATACAAGGGAATCTTTTTCATGTTTATTGCATAATCACAAAGTTGACTCTGAATCCAAATAATTTGCAATGTGCAAGCAGCAGCAACAACGTATTCAGCCTCAGCAGTTGATATAGCCACACAAGTTTGTTTCTTCGATTGCCAACTCACCAACTTCCATCCAATATTTGACATCCACCACTCGTACTTTTCCTATCTAAAGTACATCCTCCAAGATCATAATCTGAAAAAGCTTGAATGAAAAACCCCGTTTTCGAAGGATACCAAAGTCCTAATGAAACTGCTCCTTTAAGGTAGCGAAAAATATTTTTCACTGTAGTCAAATGAGGTTCTCTAGGATTAGCTTGATATCTAGCACAATTGCAAAACGAAAACATAATATCAGGTCTACTTGTAGTTAAGTACAATAAAGACCCTATGATGGTTCGATAAATTATTAAATCAACAGCAGGAGCATCTAACGAAGGAGTTAGTCTTGTTCCTACTGCCATTGGTACTCTTAGTTTCGTGCTATTAGTCATTCCAAACTTTTCAAGCAAGTTCTTCGTATATTTTTCTTGATTGATTAATATTCCATCCCTGTCCTGTCTTATATTCAAACCAAGAAAATTATTAATTTTTCCCATCATGCTCATTTCAAACTGACTTTTCATTAGATTTTCAAATTCAATTGACAATGTTGGGTCAGTCAAGCCAAAAATAATATCATCAACATAAATTTGAACAAACATTAGATGATTCCCAACTCTCTTTCGAAATAATGTGGGGTCTACTGATCCTTGTTTAAATTTAGATTGTTTCAAGAAATTTGTAAGTGTTGCGTACCAGGCTCTTGGTGCTTGTTTTAATCCATATACAGCCTTATCTAGGATGTAAACATAATCAGGATGTTCAACGTTTATAAACCCTAGTGGTTGTTCAACATACACTGTTTCTTCTAGTTCTCCAATTAAGAATGCACACTTAACATCCATTTGATAAACATCAAAGTCTTTGTGAGCTGCATAAGCTAAAAATATGCGAACTGCTTCAAGTCTTGCAACAGGAGCAAATGTTTCTTCATAGTCTATTCCTTCTTGTTACGAATAACCTTTAACCACTAATCTAGCTTTATTACGAATAATATTGCCATCTTTGTTGGTTTTATTTTTAAAAATTCATTTTAATCCGACAATTGAAACATCAGAAGGTTTAGAAATTAATCTCCAAACCTTGTTTCGTTCAAATTCAGCCATTTCAGATTGCATAGCAACAACCCAATCTGAGTGTTCCATAGCATCCTTTACTGTCTTCGGCTCTATTTTCGAAATAAAGACATTAAACATACATAGTTCTTGGTTCGCATTCAGTACCTCATTTTTCGCACGAATTTGAGCTCTCGTCAACACACCATCTTGTGGATTACCAATTACCTGATCTTTTGGATGATTTCTTGTCCATTTCTCAAGTGGTGGAAAATATGATCAAATTCCAATGGTGCATCTTCATACATATCTTCATTTTCAGATCCTGCAACAGAAAAATTATCATTTAGTTCATGAAACTCATCATTTTCATCAAGATTAAGTGTCTGTGTTTCATCATGCTCCCCCTCAACATGATATTCATCTTGATGCTCCCCCTCAAAATAATGTTCATGTTGATTTTGCGAATGCTCCCCCTCAACTTGATATTCTTGTTGATTTTGCGAATGCTCCCCCTCAACTTGATGATTCCTATTTTCATTCTCCCCCTCAAAAGTTGGCTGATTGTCTGCATTATTGATCGTATGCTCCCCCTCCATACGAACATCAGGCACACTTTCGCAAGATGTTGACATTGTAGTAATTGTCAAATCATCAGTATGTTTTGAAGATTCTAATGTTTGATTATCAGGAGCATTATTTTCTGCATCAATTGCCCTGTCAGAAATTCCGAAAATTAAGTCATAATGAAAATCATTTATTTCAGAATTATCAATTTGAGTATTTGAATCAACAAGTATTGATTTATTTTCAAATTTACTATCCGTTTGTTTAAGATAGTAATCATCAAATGTTAAATTGAAATTTTCTTCAAATTTTCTTGCTCTTTTGTTGAGCACTCTGTATGCCACTAAATTGTGCGAATATCCTAAGAATATGCCTTCATCAGCTTTAGCTTGAAACTTGGACAAACTATCTTTGAGATTCATTATAAAACACCTGCAACCAAAAACATGAAAGAATTTGACATTAGGTTTCCTATTGTTGATTATTTTGTATGGAGTAACATTGAATCTTCGATGAATGAATGATCGATTTTGTGTAAAACATGCAGTAGAAACTGCTTCAGCCCAAAGATATTGAGGTAGATTCGCATATGTTAACATGGTTCTGGCTGCTTCGCATAGAGATCGATTTCTTCTTTCAACAACTCCATTTTGTTGCGGAGTATATGGTGATGAGAAATTATGCGAAATGCCTTTGCTTGTGAGAAAAGAATCAAGAGTTTGATTTTTAAACTCAGAACCATTATTACTTTTAATTTTGCGAACATTCTTTTTCAGACTAAGCTCAATCTTTTTGATAAAATCAATCATCGTCTGAGCAACTTTAGATTTTATCCTGAGAAAAAATACCCATGTGAATCGAGAAAAATCATCTACAATAACCAAAATGTACCGCTTTTTATTGATTATAGCAACAGTCGACGGTCCACATAAGTCAATGTGAAGAAGTTCCAATGGTTCCACAATTTTTGAATCGATCACAATCGGATGACCTTTTCTATGTTGTTTTCCTTGTTTGCAAGTTACACACAAAGAATCATTGTCAAATTTTAGTACAGGTAACCCTCGAACTAAATCTTCAGTAAAAAGTTTGTTAATATTGTGAAAGTTCAAGTGTGACAATCTTCTATGCCAAAGCCAGCTGACATCATTAGATGCTTTTGATAGTAAACACACAGCAGGTTTTCCCACAATTGGTTTGATGTCCAGTGTAAACATATCACCAAATCTTTTGGATTTGAGAAGTATTTCATTTGACTTCGCATTTGAAATTATACTTCCTTCTTCATTAAATACAACTTGATTTCCAGTACCAACAATAAGTTGTGACACACTTATCAAATTATGTTGAAGTCCTTCAACATAAGCAACTATGTTCACAGTGAATTGTCCATTTGTGACTTTCCCATAGCCTTTCACTTGGCACTTGTGATTATTCCCAAATTTGACTACTCCTGCATTTTCCAAGCTTCTATAATCTCGCAAGTTTTCCTTTCTTCCAGTCATATGACGAGAGCAACCACTATCAACACACCATTTCGTATCATATTGCTCGTCACACATCACCTGCATTTATTGGAAAAATTTAGAAACCCAAGACTTGTTGGGTTCATCATTAGTAGAATGAAACAAATTCTTTGAATTTAAAAACCATATTTTCACTTTGTTTGTGACAGAATCCATTATATCAACATCATCAAATCTAGATATTGAAATATAGTTGTTCAATAGTTTTGGATTTCCATTGATTGTAATCTTATCCTTCACAACATTCGCATTTTTGATACCTGGTTTCCATTTTTGAACTGGAACTTGCGAATGATGAGATGATGAACTAGCAGTGGAAGAATTATTTGCGAACTTGTCAAATGCATTCTTGATTTGTTGCTCTGAAAACTTCCCACTTTGATATTTTCTGCCTTTTCCTTCAAGCCAACGATTGATTGTATGGACATCAGATTTTCCTTTTGAATATGAAACTTTAGATAGTTGTGAAATTGAAGGATTTGGAAATTTTGGTTGTTTTGGTGAAAACTTCCCTTTAGCTTTGTTGGAATTGTTCAAAGGTGATGAAGTATTCGTGAATTTGTCAACATTTCGAAACTTTTGATTTTTCACAAATTTTTGCGAAGTCTCAAATTTTCTATTGTTGTCATATTTGCGAACATATGGAATTTTGTCAATAGAATTTATTGGTATATGAAAACTTGTATCTGTTTGTGTATTTTTGCTTTGAAGTTTTGATGATTTTGGTTTGGAAGTTTGTTCTTTTTCAACTTTTGATTTATCATTAGACACGACTTGCCAGAAAATTGCTTTTCTTGCTTTTCTTTTTGAAACATTATTCTCTGTTGAATAATTTCCAACCATCAATTTGAATTCATGAGAATTTAATTTCACTTCAGCTTTTGATTTTTCAACTTTTTCAAAAACTTTGTTTGGTTTTTCACCTTTAACCACCCATTTTTGTAATGATTTTTGTTTTTGAAACACATAAGAATTTTTAGTCAAATTGTTTTCTTCTGTGTTTTGATTTGCAAAAAAACCTTCAGTGGTTGACCTTAGATTATCTTTTTCAATCATTTTGTTGTATTTGGGATGAATTTTTTCAGCATTTCCAGTAGTGACAAAAACTTGATTTGGAAAAATGGTTTTATCAGTGCATACAAAATTTGGATATACCACAGTGTTGATTTCCATATAATGTGCGCCTTTGTTATTTAAAATTTTGTCAAATTCTTTTGTATTCTCAAACACTTGATCAACCACAACTCGTGGAGGTATTTCATGTGAATCTTTCACTTGTTCTTTGTCTTCTTCATTATTATCAGATTTCCAGCTTTCAACTTCCACATTATCAAACTTACAATGTTGCGAAGTTGAAGGTTTATCAATTTCATCCTCTACTATCGAATCAACAATAATTTCTTTACCTTTGATCTTAGATGTGATATTAATGATTGACAATTTAGAACAATCAACCTCTTCTTCCTCTTCTATCTCACTGATTTCACTCACATTATCTGAATTGTCATCAATATCAGCATAATTGAATTGAGATGCAAGAGATGAAGTTTCTGTTTTCTTTAAGATTTTCACTTGTTCACTCTTTGTCAAACTTTCATTGACAATGTTAACCAACTCATCAGCATTCAGAAATTCATCAATTTTGACAATACCATATGGATATCTATCATCAGGTATTTTGTCAAATTGAGCAATTGTACTTTCGCAATCATAAGAAACAACATCAACTTTTTCACGTTCATACTCAAGAAAAGGTAAAAGTTTCCTATGTTGTTCTTTGCTAATGTCAGAAGAATGATGTAAAGCAGTTAATTTTACATACAATCTTTTGGCAGAATTACAATATATGTTCTTTTGTGCTAGCAACAACCTAACATCATTTGTAAGATTATTCCTATCACAATCTACATTTTTGAGCTGTAATTCAAGTTTGTCTACTCTGCTTCTTTTTATTTCTAATTCTCTTCGTGTCTCTCCTCGTTGCATATTTAATTTTTGAGCTTCAGTACTAGCAGACACAATTACAGAATCAAAATAAGCCACAGTATCATCAAATGAAGTGAGTTCAGCATCATAAGCAGATAAAGGAATATTAAAAGATTCAAGTATAAGACGTACCTTGGTGGTCATGGGTGATTTATCCGTGGATTTGGATACGAAGCACCTCCCTGAAATTTCCTCTTCGCAATCTTCAAACCTTGCGAACATGGCTCCATGTGTGGGATGCCTCATTTCCTCGTCATCAGATCCTAAAGACCAGATTTGATACGTACCACTGTCTTCATCATCAGTTTCACCTTTAGCAACCAGAGACACTCCTTTGGTCTTAGCATGTATCTCTTCAATCTTTTCAGAATAGTATGCTTCATCTTTAACTTTTTCTTTCTTCTCTTCTTTCTTTCACAACATGCAATCGGCTGCGAAGTGATTCGCACCATTGCAGTAGTGACAGTAAATTCCTGAGTCACCTTTCAGCTTCTTCACTTCTTTCGCATCTTTTTGTTTTTCTTCAGCTTTATCCATTTTCTTCCTCTCCTCTCCTCCAGTTTTTGTGACTCCACTCTTCGCATCAGTAGCCTTTCCTTTTGGATTAAATGGTTTCTTGAAAAATTTCTTAACTCTATTGTTTGAGTAGAATGCCACAGCTTCATCATCCGAATTCATCAAAAATCCTTCATTATCTGAATCATCTTTTTCATTCACATCAACTTCAAATACCTTTGAAATTAGAGCCAAAGGACCTCCAATACTCTGTTTTGATTCTTCATACATTTCTGAAACTTCACTTTCATGTGTTTTCAGCTGATTGTAGAGATCATTCAAATGAGTTGTATCAAAGCTCTGTTGATTCTTAATCATCATGCTCACACTTCGCCATTCCTTGCGAAGACCCATAACGAAAGTTAAATTGAACTCCATAAGAGACCTAGTGATTCCATACCTATTGCAGCGAAACATAAGCTCATTCAGACGATCATAGTAATTTTCAAGAGTTTCAGCATCCTTTTGTCTGAATTCCTTCAGTTTAACTAGACATTGCTTCACAGAGTTAATCTTCGTCTTTTTGCTACCTTGATACTTCTCTTTTAGAGTGTTCCAGATCTCCTTTGCTGTTTTACAACTACGAATGTAATTATAAACCACAGGAGGAAGAACACCTCTTAGTTCCCTCATGCACCTCTTTTCATTATTCTTCAACCATTTTTCTTGATCTACAACTTCAGCAGATGCAGCAGATGGACCAATTGGTTGAACATTAGCAGGAGTTTGCACTGTTCCATCGATACAATTCCGAAGTTCTTCATCAATTCCATGTAAGTAATCTTCCATTCTATCAGCCCACTGATCATAGTATTCTGGATTAACATCGGAATTTTGGTTGAGTAACCAAGCAGGTGAGAGAAGGAAGTCATTGTATTCATGTTGAAGTTCGCCTTTGATGAACACAGAAATTTTTAGAAAGCTTGAAAAACTTGATGAAATTGAGAATTGATCAATTGAATTGATCACAAATCACTGATCGATTACTCGACTAAACAATTCAAAGACAGAATCAATTCAAATCTGAAGATCAAATTTGATTTTCAAAACCAAAATGCGTAGAAAATTTTGAGTAAAGTTACAACTCAAAAAGCAAATGATTATAACACGAAAATCAGATTGATGCAGTTTGAATCATGCTCGGATACCAATTGTAGAGAATTGTTATCGAGATTATGAATGCAATTGTGAATTGAGTGATTGAGTAATAAGAACACGAAGAGTAAATATTAATCAGATCTTTTATTGAGAAAGACTGATTACACGAAATAAGCATAAGGATATTTGAGTTGCAAAAAGTTATCCTCTACTTCTAACCTCAGTCCCTATTTATAGGGAACCTGAGTGTACAAAAAATATACTAAGTCAAAACATTAAGGTTTCGCATATAAATGACTTAGTAAAATAACTAAAATGCGAATATTACAAAGACATAGCCACTTCGACTTTTACAACAAAATGACTCTACAGAACCATGTAAACATCTTCAGCCAACTTTCCATTAAGGAAAGCGGTTTTGACATCCATTTTCCATATTTCATAGTCATGAAATGCAGCAATGGCTAACAGAACCCTAATAGACTTAATCTTGGCCACTGGTGAAAAGGTCTCATCATAATTAACTCCCGGAGTTTGAGTATAACCATTTGCAACCAGTCGTGCCTTATAAGTGTGTACATTACCATCCATGTCAGTCTTCTTCTTGAAGATCCATTTGCACCCAACTATCTTACGATCAGGTACATTGTCAACCAAGTTCCAAACTTGGTTGTCATACATGGACTGTATCTCGCTATCCATAGCCTCTTTCCATTTAGCAGCCTCAGGGCCTGCCATGGCTTCCGTGTAGCTGTTAGGCTCATCCAGGTTTACCAGTGTGTTATCACTTATAACTGTCTCACCTTCTACAGTAATGTGAAAACCATAATAATGCTCAGGTGCATTCCTAACTCTGGTGGAATACCTCAGAGGTATAGATTCTTTAGTCGGCTCAATAGGAGTTTCCTCCTCAGGTTGAGGGCTAGGGTTTGAGGTTCCTTCACCACTTGACTCTTGAATTTCCTCAAGGTCAATTTGCCTCCCACTGTCTCCTTGGCTCATGAATTCTCTCTCTCTCGGAAGAATCCTCTTCTTGCTACAAAGACCACATTATCATTGGGTCTGTAGAAGATGTAGCCAAATGATTTCTATGGATAGCCGATGAAAATACACCTTTCGCTCCGGGGTTCAAGCTTATCGTGAGTCTCGCGTCTCACGAAAGCCTCACAACCCCAAATCTTGATGTGGTCTAGATTAGGAACTTTTCCAGTCCACATCTCGTGAGGTGTTTTGGCAACCTTCTTTATAGGGACTAGATTAAGGATATGGGCGGCAGTCTCTAAGGCATACCCCCAAAATGAGATTGGTAGCGAAGCTCGACTCATCATGGAACGAACCATGTCCAACAAGGTCCGATTGCGCCACTCAGCTACACCATTCAAATGTGATGTCCTAGGAGGTGTCAATTGTCAGATAATCCCACATTCCTTAAGATAGTCAAGGAACTCAATACTAAGATACTTACCACCACGATCGGATCGAAGCATCTTAATGTTCCTGCCCAACTGATTCTCCACTTCTTGCTTAAACTCTTTGAATTTCTCAAAGGTTTTTGACTTATGCTTGATTAGGTAGACATATCCATATCTACTAAAATCATCAGTAAAAGTCACATAGAAGCGATTAGCATCTCTTGTGGCAGTTCTGAAGGGTCCACACACATCCGTGTGTATGAGGTCCAACAAACCTTCACCCCTAGCACAAGTGCCAGTAAAAGGTGACTTTGTCATTTTACCAAGCAAATAAGATTCACAACTATCATCTGACTTTAGGTCAAATGACTCCAAGACTCCATCCTTTTGGATTTGGCCTATGCGTTTCTTGCTTACATGTCCAAGACGACAATGCCATAAAGATGCTTTATCTAAGCCAGTGGAAGATTCAATACATAATACATTATTTCCTAGATTATCTACAACAGATACAGTTTCATACATGCCATCACAATGTAATGCTTTAAAATAAAGAACATTATTAAAGAAAGCATCAATACTATAATTATTATTATCAAAATAAAAGGTAAAACCTTGTTTGTACAATGCATGAAAGGAAATAACATTTCTTGCCATTTCTGGAAAATAATAACACTTATTCAAATCTAATGTAAACCCACTATTTAGCACTAAGGAATAAACTCCTATCTTGGTGACAGGTGAAGCTTTCCTGTTTCCCATGATCAAGTTTATCTTTCCCTGCTCCACATTCTCACTTCTTCTTAGTTCCTGCAAATCACAACATATGTGAATACCACAACCTGTGTCAAGGACCCAAGACTTAGAATGAGGTGAGTTATTAGACAATATAGTGTATATACCAGCATGCTTGGGTTTTACTTTCCCATCCTTCAAATATTGTTGGTACTTTGGGCAGTTTCGCTTCCAGTGCGACATTTCATGACAATAGAAGCATTCAGCCTCATTAAGGTTAGCAGAAGGAGAGACAAAACCGTTCTTGGTTTGGCTTGAAGAAGAGCCTTCAAGGGTCTTACCCTTGGTACCCTTAGAAGGGTTCTTTCTCTTCTTCCCTTTGCCATGCCCAATTGCCAAGACATTGGCCGCAGTTGGAGTAGGAGTAGGAGTAGTAACAACCGACTTACCCTTTACACCACTTTCGGCTGTCTTCAAGAGTCCTTGAAGTTTGCTGAGGGCGACTTCTTCCTTGTGTTGGATTAGTGTCTAAGTCCATAACTATTTTGGTATGTACTTAACCCGATGGTGCATGGTCCTTTTGGGTTCCCTTCACCAAAGCAACTTGATAGGATGAATTATGGAGAGAGAAGATTAATTATGATTTATTAATATATTATGAGAATAATATAGTAAAGGAGAAATCAAATTGTTTAACTAATATTAGTCAAGAATTAATTGATAATTCATTTTGTGGCTAAAAGACATTAATTAAACTTAAGGGACTAGAATTGTCAATTGTATGATAGTTGAATATTGGGCTAATGGACTCCATATTAGAGGGGTGGACGAATTCTATGGGGAAACCCATTAGAAATCGTCCTAGGCCTCTAAGGAGGGAGTCAATGGGTTGCTTAGGGGCTAAGCATCCAAATTAGGGTTTCCTTGTTAGATAACCCTAATAGCCTCACTATTTAAAGTACCCTTAAGCCCCAAAAACGTGGCTAAGAGTTCCTCTATGGTTTTGGACATTCTTGGGCAGCCTCCTCTATCCTTATTCTTCATCCTCTTGCTCTTGGTGTTTGTGAGCCATTAGAGGAGTGACAATTGTGACTCTAAGCTTTCTAAAGTCAATGTAAGGAGGAATTGAGATTGTTATTGCTACATAACAATCAAAGGTAATTCTCTAAACCCTAATTTCAGTTTATAATATGTTAGATCTAAGGTTGTAAGTCTTGGATACATTGCATGTACAATAGAGAAACCTAGATCCAAGCATTAGGGTTTGTATGAGCACATATGATTGTTCTTATGTCTAAAACCCATCAATGGTATCAGAGCCTTGATTGGTTTCTGTTGTATGTGATGCTATGTTGAATTATTTACTGAAAAATGATTTTTTGGCCTCTGCCCGACCTGAATCGGCGAGTCAGTGGATGAACTCGGCGAGTCAGTGGATGAACTCGGCGAGTCTGTCTAACTCGGCGAGTCCAGTCCCTGACTCGGCGAGTCCAAGGGTCAGACAGAGGGAATCTCGGGATTTCTTGCTGTTTTGCTTAAGGATTAATACCAAAAACGTATTTTTATGATAAAATCCGATTTTTATTATATTTGGGTGATTATCCTTCATAAAACAAAAGATAATTTCAAATCTTTTGAATAATAGTTTCCTTATATGATAAATATGGATTATTTAAATTATTTGGTAATTATCTTATGGGATTAGGTCAAATATAGATAATGACAAAATTAATTGTTTAATTTCTATTATTTGTTATTTGATCCTTGTGTTGTGAAAAAGTTTCAATTGTGCCCATGTAAGTTTTGTGGTTTAAATTTGAACTTAAAGGTTTTGTTTTGAAATTTAAATAGTTAAAACCCTAATGTTTTGAAATATTTCAAAACTTGCCCTCATGTTTTGGAATTTAAAAGTTGATTAAAAGTTTAATTTAGAAATGTTAAATTCTAAAACCCTAGTATTGTTTGAAAAGTTCATATCACACCCTTATGGTTTTATTAATTAATTAAAGTGTATAATTATTAAATTAGACCGCCTAGTATTTTAAAAGTGTAAAATACACCCTATACTATATATATCATTAAAAGTCTAATATTATATATGTATGAGTAAAGTGTCAAGTCTTACCATTAGTAGGCCTCATTCACAAAGTTGGTCTATAAGGGGTGTTTAAGGAAATTTCCTATAAAATGGCGATTGAATGGGTATCCACTCTTACCCACCGCACTCTTGACTAGTGGAGGGTCGTTAGCCGAACGGGTAGGATAGGACAGAAACCTTCCATTTTAAGTATAATGAAGTACAAAAGTAACTAAATGCTTTCATAAAATTCCCAATCTTAGTTACTTTAGGCAAAAGTGAATTGATGCAATCCCATGAAATTACACTTTGTGCCCTTGCGAAGACGTTAGTGGAGCGTGTGTGGTTAACCGAAACACTAAATGGTTCTAAGAAAAGGTAGAAAAGGGTGACTCAATGTTTGTCATAGTTCGGTGCAGCGTGTGTGGTTAACCGGCACATCGAATAGGTGACTGTAACATGTGGGGGCACCATGTAAGTTTGCATGGTTATTCACACCCGCTTTGTGATCCTCGGTATCCCAGTCACAAACTAGAGGGGCATATCGAGATTTAAACATGCCATTGAAAAGTTCAATGAATCTCAAAAGATCTAGGAATTTTCAATAGATTTAAAAATTAAATTTCTTTTTCGTTTTTCATGGTGGAAATTAGTGAATCGTCATTCACTTACGTTCAAATATTCTGCAACTAGATTACGGCATCCCTTTTCTAGGTTGTAGAGTATTGTGTTGGGTCCTAGCCTTAATATCTCATTTGGGTGATTTATTAAGGACTCAATCAATCAACTAACTTGAATTTAATTTTTCTCCCGTTTTGTAGATGTCAAAGTATGACAACTATGGTCTTCCCAAATCCCGTGGAACAAGCTTTTCACATGAAGATGATATTCCATGATTCGATCGAGGAACATGAGATCATGCTTCACTTCCTCCACCTCCTCCTATTATTCTCCCTAACCCACGAGTTCATAAGATTGAAAAATTCAAACTCACTCAAGCCCTTTTGGCAAGAAAACATGTAGAAGGAAAGTCAGTATGTGCACACATCCTAGAGATGAAGTCACACATTGATAGGTTAAGAATGTTAGGATCTGTTGTCTATGAGGAGCTGGCTGTTGATTGGGTTCTTCAGTCACTTCCTGACTCATATAATGAGTTCGTAAGAGAGTACTATATGATGAGCCACGACGTAACCCTCATTGATCTCACCTATATGCTTATTGCTGCTGAATCAACAATGATTTGGCACACTAGAAAAGCAAAGTTGATTGGTGGATCTGCCTTCCAGACCTCTATGGATATAGGCAATGGCAACGAAAGGCATTTCATGATCGAAAAGTTTGATCATAAGATAAAGGCAAAGTCAGAAGTAGTTCTGTGTGCTGTTCCAAAAGAGTCAATTTGCTTTTATTGCCAAGAGAAGGGGCATTAGAGACGAAGCTGTCCTATTTACCTAAGAGATCTAAGAGATGGGAGAGTCAAAACGTATGGCTTTGCTTTAGGTAAAATCCATTAACTAACTCTTTTAAGTTCCAATTCTAGATTCTTAATACATGATGTGATAAGTTACATTTCGATGTTTTGTAGGATCGAAGAAAAGAGAGGAAGCTTAAGGGAAGAAGTGAGCGAAATCTAATCATGAAGAAACGGATTTCGATCGCATTACTTGAAGATTAAATTCTTGAGCTACTACTTGGAGTTAGAATAAGATTACTAAGAAATATGTATTAACATAGTTTTTCAATTGAATTGCATTGTAAGGACAAATTTTTTCCGCAATAAAATAAATTTTGATTTTTATATTATTTATTTATCCTTGGAATGGCGTGTATGAAAAATTGATGTTTGAAAGTTTCTATTATTAGCAATAATGGATTTGATTCTTAATTATGTTATTTGTGGAAAGGTCAAGAATTTACCAAATAGGGAAAGTTTCTCATCGCCCAAGCTTCAATTGGATAGAAACTTGGAATCATACAACAAGTATTGCATGATGAATGAGAAGTTTCATATTTGGAAATTAGACTAATTTGTTGACAAAGTGTCAAGTGAAGGACTAGGAGATCAAGTACACAAGGTTGTGTGTTGATCAAGTCCACCACAAGAGTAACAAAGATATTCGTCATGATTTACTAAAGGTTTAGTAAATATGATTATTTTGAATTGATTGAAAGAGTTTAAATCAATAGCAAAAAGAATAAGAAGAATCAAGTAGGCAGAAAGATAAAAGTTTCTCTATTCTAAGAAGAAGGGAGAGTATCTTTTATTATGTTTTATGATAGGTCTTAATGATTAAGAACCATATCTCAATTGATCCTCTAAGTGATTCTTAGTACAATTGTATGTCTGAGAAGAGGAATAAAGAATTGAAGAAATGGTTAAATCAAAAAGTCAATCATACTTCGTTCCAAAACAAGTCTTAGAGTTAAGATTGTGACATTGAGTGACAAGTATCAGGAAGGTTTATAACATTCATCAAATGTGGAAAGTTGTGATGTCTTGGATAAGACAAAGACCAACTAGGACCAATTTTATGAAGTGTTTTGTCTTGATAAAAGCTACACTAACTCTTGAATATTTGTTTGTCGAGAAATGTTTATTGACAAGAGAATCTTACATGTCAAGGAGTCAGTGGGAGTCTTAATGTTCTTGAAAGGTTCAAGAACAAATCAAAAAAATAAACCTTATCAATCATCAATAGCACATGACTTGAGGTTTACAACCTATCGTGTTGACACTATCTTGTTTCTGTGTCGTTCGAATCGAGTTAATTATGCATGTGAGTTCTATGAGTTCTCATTTGAACGCATAAAAGGCAAGCACCTTGATCAATGGAAAGTACATTGATAGGAAAGGGTGAGCTGCTTAACTACTTGGAAGACATGGTGGGCACTGGTGTTACCATAAGGCAAGAAATCAAGATTGAGAAGGTTCGGTCCATATGAATTTGGATTTGTTGCAAACTTTGGTTTTGACGAATTCGCATGGATAGGAACACATACACCATTAAAATCTAAGTGTCATAAGATTTCCTCCTTCATGAAGATGACTGTGAGGAAATGCTTTCACTAAGAGAGATTTTAAGAAGATAGTGATTGTGAAATTGGATTCTCGAATTCGATTATGGTTACAGTATCCCTGTCCATGATTCGAATTGTGAGATTTGGCAATTAGTATGAATTGTTTAGACACACATATGAGCTATCTAAGGCAAAGGTGTATAAGTTTGAGAAACTTAGATAAAAGATTATCAAAGCATTAGGTATTAGAAATATGAACTTAAGAAATTCAATAAGTATTGTTTTCTGGAAGTTAAGTTGTTTCTGAATACATGTCAAAGTTAGTGGGAGCATAAGAGTTATGCTTGTGTGATAATAATCATCATAGTTGGAGCATAAATGTTGTGCTTGTATGATTATTATGGAAAGTATTGCAAGTTAGCAATATTAATTATAGAAAACAAGAGTTATACTTTGCAAAGTCGTAAGGGTTGAAAAGTTGTTTTGCTATAATTAAGGGAGAGAATATTATGCTTCATTTCAAATCTAAAGGCTTAGGTTGTGGAATGTTAATAAATTTAGTCAAGGATACATAGTGCGTTCTCAAATTTCGATTATGATTATGGCATCCCTCTTCATAGTTCGAATTATGAGAATGTGACACATAAAATATTATGGCAAAAGATTGAAAAAGTATCGTATCTTTATGTAAGACATTATTCATCGTGTCCCATACGCTTCGGGTATAGGATTGATTGCAAATGCTATAATATTTGACCATTCCAAAATTTTCCAAATGTCTAGCGCATTTAGCGGGAAAAAGGACAAGAATTGGTTTTGACTAAGATAATTAAACAACTATCAAAGGACGATCCAAAGCTCGCTGAGGATTGGTCGCTTCTGAGTAGTTGGAAGTATGATATTGGATGGACCATATCGACATTATTATGAATAGATAAGATTCTATTAAGAATGAGTTGTCATATGGCAAATATGGAAATGTTTCCATATTGGGAGTTGGATATTGAGAGTCTATGCCTAGATTAGAAAATTTTATGCAAAAGGATGTTCAAAGGAATGTACTTTGAGTGAGAGACATCACGTCTATGGAGTTGTATTGTAACAATCTCAAAAAGAGGACTTTGTAATTTCATTGGCAATAGTCATTGTGATTTTTTGTGCTATGACATTACGAAAGGATCATTGCATAAAATGTTAGAATCTAGCATATTCCATAAGTGGCAAGAATTTGATCTTCTTACACTTGTGATAAGAATTGGGAGTTGTGAAATGAGTATGATTGGAAATGTGTTCATTTGATCTATTTCACAAAGTAAGGACCGTAGGTAAACATTGTGTGCATGCTAAGAGCATGGGACAAGTGTAGTAATAATTTAAGGAAGAAGTTGATTAACCGAAACAAGAAATAATGAGTAATCAATATGGTGATTAAATAAAATGTTTTTATTTATACCCAAAGTTTGGGGCCATATGGGATTAGTATTATTCTTGTGTTTCACTTTGCATGTTTTGACTTCTTGAATAATTAATTATTTCAGAATAATCAAATTATTCGAACGGACCACAGTCGTTCATATGTTGGAAGCAGGTATGAATGAAGACTGTCATGAATTGGTGTGTGGATTGTCTAAAGTGTATTAGACATAAGCAAATCTTTGCTGCAACGTTCATGAGTGCTTATGAATATGATTTGAGCATTGGATTAAACCCACGCTCACTTGGATCACTTCATGGATTTTATCACGAGTGATTGGTGAGACGATAACATCTTATCTTCTTGAAACCGAGATGTGTGAGTTGTATCTTGCGAGTCAGTTACACATTGATAATATGTAAACGCACCAGTAACTTGGTGTTATAAAACATATTGTTGTGTGTGATTCGATAAGTGAGTGCAAGCAAGAATTGAATCAAAGTTTATCCGTTCCTTTTATCCAAAGTAGGATAAAAGCGATATCTTTGGGCCCCTCGATGATTTAGTGATGGCACCTAAGCGCTTGGCCAAGCCGAGACTAAATTGATGGTTCAATTGTAGTCTGTTGTCAGTCGTCATAAATCGGAAGTCGGGAAATAGTATAGAGGGAATGATTAAGTTCATGTCTCATATCTATATGATATCTAGAATGGAGGAATATATGATCCCTTATCTAAAGGACACGCGTATTTGATAAGATCAGAGTTGACAGCGGCTTTGGAAAGCTACGATTGCAGATCAGGATCTGAAGTCATACGCAGCATAGTTATTAGACTTATCCAAGAGGGAGACTGTTGGATTAGTGTCTAAGTCCATAACTATTTTGGTATGTACTTGACCCGATGGTGCATGGTCCTTTTGGGTTGCCTTCACCAAAGCAACTTGATAGGATGAATTATGGAGAGAGAAGATTAATTATGATTTATTAATATACTATGAGAATAATATATTGAAGGAGAAATCATATTGTTTAATTAATATTAGCCAAGAATTAATTGATAATTAATTTTGTGGCTAAAAGACATTAATTAAACTTAAGGGACTAGAACTGTCAATTGTATGATAGTTGAATATTGGGCTAATGGACTCCATATTAGAGGGGTGGACGAATTCTATGGGGAAACCCATTAGAAATCGTCCTAGGCCTCTAAGGAGGGAGTCCATGGGTTGCTTAGGGCCTAAGCATCCAAATTAGGGTTTCCTTGTTAGATAACCCTAATAGCCTCACTATTTAAAGTACCCTTAAGCCCCAAAAACGTGGCTAAGAGTTCCTCTAGGGTTTTGGACGTTCTTGGGCAGCCTCCTCTCTCCTTATTCTTCATCCTCTTGCTCTTGGTGTTTGTGAGCCATTAGAGGAGTGACAATTGTGACTCTAAGCTTTCTAAAGTCAATGTAAGGAGGAATTGAAATTGTTATTGCTACATAACAATCAAAGGTAATTCTCTAAACCCTAATTTCAGTTTATAATATGTTAGATCTAAGATTGTAAGTGTTGGATACATTGCATGTACAATAGAGAAACCTAGATCCAAGCATTAAGGTTTGTATGAGCACATAGGATTGTTCTTATGTCTAAAACCCATCACCTTGTTCATGTGATATGTCATGCGGAATTGATCATAACACGATGGTAAGGAGTGAAAAATGATGTCTATTTCTAACTCCTCGGGGAAGTTCACATTCAGCTTCAGCAAAACGGTCCACATACCTTTGCATTTTATGCATGTGGCCCGTGATGGGTTCACCATCCTTCATTCGGGTTGTTATCATGGTGGAGATTATTTCATATCGCTCTTGACGAGCACTTTGATGGTAGTAGTCCACCAAGTCCTGGTCACAAAAGGATAATAGTCCTCATAGGACTTTTGGAGCTCGGCTGTCATGGTGGCCAACAAGATGCATGCCACTTTTGTAGCATCTCTTTCATGTACCTCATATTCAGCAAGCTCTTCAGGAGTAGCAGTTGGCTCGGGTACCTATAGCTCCTTATCGAGAACATATTATTTGTTCTCATACCGAGTGACCATCCTGATGTTTCTGATCCAATCAATAAAGTTGGATCCATCAAAGATGACTCTCCCACAAAGATTCATGAGAGAGAAGGAGCTAGTAGGATTAGAGCTAGAAGCATTGTTATTGGAATACATATGAAAAGAAGAGTGAATAGATTAGATTAGTTTTAGAGATAGTCCTTAATAAAACACCCAAATGTAGTATTAAGGCTAGTGTAACACCCCAAAATACGGCCAAAAAAATTCCTTTTTTTTAAAACATATACTTTGCAAAACATTAGAAATAAAACATTCACCGATCATATCCTTTCATAAAAGATGTCGCGTGTCTGGAAACCATTTTATAAAACATAATAATGTCAGAGTACAAATCCCCAGAAAGATCTCATAGTGCGGAATACAAAGCATATATGTAATGTGCCGCTACCGCGCCAGCTCCTTCCCCTTCGAAGAAGAGGTAGCTGAAACCAAAACTATAAACTGCAAGCACGAAGCTTAGTGAGTTCCCCCATCGTACCACATACCATAAAATCATATAACATACATACTGCCAAGCAATTCTAGGGTGCCCGACCTACCCGGTACGACCATTCTGGGGTGCCGACCTACCCGTGTCAAGCCATTCTGGGGTGCTGACTACCCATCGGTCCTAACAACCGAACCTCGGGGACTAGTCCCCTCCTACTACCTCTATCTCATATAACATACAAGCCAACATGCAAACATATCATCACATACTGTCAGACGTATCTGGGGTGTCTGACTACCCTTCAGTCCTAACAACCGAACTCTACGCATACAACATATCATGCTATCATATAACATATCAGGTAGTAGCAAACCTAGATGATATAACAAAGACAATCATCTAACATACAACTCCTACTGGTGGGTCGGCATTGTGGCCGTAGACCCACCGCTACTGGAAGGTAACTCACCTCAAAGTAGATGTTGATTTGAGCGGGAACTGACTGTCTACTGCTGCTGCTGCTGTTCCGGAAGTCCTCCGGCTATAATTCCCACAAACGTTCAGTTAAAAACTGCTAGCTGAACCTAGGGTAAAATGACCATTTTACCCTTGACCAGGTCAAAGTCCAAGTTAAATTCAACTTCCAGTTGACCCGACTCACCGAGTTGGCTTGCCAACTCGTCGAGTCCCTATCCAGTCGATTGTCCTCACTCCCGTCCCTACTCGTCGAGTTAGGCATAGACTCGACGGGTTCTCTTTCTAAACTAATATCCAAAGGTCCTTCATCCTACTCGCCGAGTTGCATGAACAACTCGTTGAGTTCATCTTCATCCGAAGAACACCCCATGCTGAGACTCGCCGAGTTGTATGAACAACTCGCCGAGTCTGTTCTTGATGTAAGAAGATGGCCTTGGACTCGCCGAGTCAGGGTATCGACTCGTTGAGCCCCTCCATGGGTGAGTCTGGCTTCCGACTCACTGAGTCCCCCCTATGACTCACGACTCCACTCAGCAAACATGAAAAGGGGGAAAACTCAAGGACTCATCGAGTCATTCGCATGCAATTACTACATACTCGATTTTGCTTGAATCGAACTCATGCCACACATAGATCTGGGCTCTTAGGGTTGATTTTACACATAAAGTTTCCAACTTTACGTGCATGCATGCTCATACAAGCGATTTAAGGGCTTTTATGGGGTTAGAAGTGTAGATCTAGGCTTGTTCAAGAAAATGGCCCATAAAGGTTGTAGATCTGAGCCTCTAGAGCTCAGATGTGGGTAGATCTGAAGGCTACACGAACCAAGGAGTCCTCTAAACCACAACCAAGCCAATAAATGGTTCCAAAAAGCCTTAAAGATGCTCTAATGAAGGTTCTACCATAGAAACAGAAGAAGGGGGGTCGAGTTTTACCTTACTATTCTCTGAAATGGGCTCACAACTTCTGTCCTCCTCCTTCTCCTTGATCTTTCCTCCTTCTCTTCTTCAAAACTTCAAGAAAATACACACAAACACTCAAATCACAAAGCGGAAGGTTAGGTTTTGGCTAAGGTTGCTCTGGAAGTGAAGGGGGCGAGCTTGGGGGCACATAAGGTGGTTTAAATAGGGTGCAAACCCTTGAAATTAGGGTTTCATCCAGACAGCGGGGACTCGCCGAGTCCAGAATATGGACTTGCCGAGTCACCAACTTAAACGTGCTCAATATCCCGGCTCTACTCGGCGAGTCGGGCCTACAACTCGCCGAGTCCAAGGCTAAAAATGTAAATTACTTAGATAGGTCATACGTACCAGGAACCAGGTGCTACAGCTAGGACCCAACACAATATTTTATAACTTAGAAGAGGGATGTCGTAATCTAAGCTATAAGATATTTGAAGGTAGGTGAATGACGATTCACCAATTTCCACCATAAAAAACGAAAATTTTAATTAGGTTTTAATTGGTTTAGAAACTCCTAGATTCTTTGAGATTCATTGAACTTTCTTCAATGGCATGTTTCAATCTTGAGTGTGCCCTTCAAGTTTTGTGACTGGGATGCCGAGGATCACAAAACAAGGTGTGTAGCAACCATGCAAATTACTTGGTACCCTTAATGTATTACCCCTCAATCTGTAACATCCAGAATTTCAGGTATTATATTTATTCGTTGAATTTCAAGTTTTGTGGGAGAACTCGGCGAGTTGATGCGTAGACTCGCCGAGTAGAGACGCGAATCATTATCCGGGTGGATGGCTGGACTCGGTGAGTCCACGCTGTTTAATGAAACCCTAATTCCTTGGGTTTGGGGCCTATTTAAGGGGCCTTGTGGCCGTCATTTGTGGCTACCAGACCCCAAAGAGAAACCCTAAGTGAGCTAGAGCATTTGTGAGAGGAAAGGAGTCATTTCTTGATCATTGTTAGTATTTTTGCAAATAGAAGAGGACCAAGACAAGAGGAGGCTGAAGAGGGTGTGATTCCAGGGCTCAGAGACTTCATTTTGAGGTATTCATTCGACTCTTCTTCAGTTTATGGTGTAATTCTTAGAGTTAGGGCTTTTTAGTCCCTTTAGAGGATGGTTATATGGAGTAATTGGTCCCCTCTCGTGTTGGTGTTGTAGATCTGGACCCAAAGAGGTCCAGAGACCCTTTTCCCTTTAGCTTTATGAGTGTTAATGGGGGTTATGAGCCTAGGATGTCATTTTAGAGGTCATATCTTCAAATAAGGCCTTTGAGCCTTTGCATAAGCACCAAGATGTTAACTTTACGTGATTATAATGCTTTGGGAAACTGGATCTACGGTTTAGAGGAGCGGATCTGACCTCAGAAGGTCAGTTCAGCTTGAGCATGGCATGAACTCGCCGAGTCCAATAGCCGACTCGACGAGTAGGACGAGGGTTTTCCCGATAATCACACAGTTGGTGACTCACTGAGTTGGGGAAGTGACTCGGTGAGTCAGAGGGAATCTAGAGGACAGAGTGCACGATGGTACTCGCCGAGTCAGGAGCCGTACTTGGCGAGTTGGGTCGGGACATTTCACAGATTGTGATCAGTGATGATTTTCAGAGTTGAGGATTGACTCAGTAAGTCGAATGAGGACTAGGAGAGTGAAGAAAACGTGTAGACTCGCCGAGTCACAGTTGTGCACTCGGCGAGTTTGGTCAAGGTAGACTGTTGACTTTTAGGGTTAGTCAATGTTTGGACCTTAGAGTCATCGGAAGGGTAGGATAGTCTTTTACCCTTCCTAGAGGATGTATAGAGAGAGAGAGAGAGAGAGATTAGCCTAGCCCTGAGGGTTGTATTAATTAGAGTATTTATTTCAAGTGATTAGGCAGGGGCTAGACCAGAGTTTTCCGAGTCAGAGATTTACTGAGATATCCGAGGTGAGTCTTCTCACTATACTTTACCTTGAGTAGGTAATCATAGTTATGTGATACAGTGTTTGTATGCTATATATATATATATATATATATATATATATATATATATATATATATATGTGTGTGTGTGTGTGTTATGTGTTGCACTGCATTATTCTATGTGATTTATGATGTACATGTTTACAGAGTTAGAACCTGAAGGTTCACAGAGATAGAACCTGAGGGTTCACAGAGTTTAGGTGCACGGACCCACAGAGTTATAGCCTCGAGTGGCTAATATGTGTTATATATGATATTTTGGGGAACTCACTAAGCTTTGTGCTTACAGTGTTTCGTGTTATGTGTTTCAGGTACTAGTGAGGATCGCGGGAAGGCGCCGACTTGATCAGTACACACACGGGATTTTTATGTTATGAGATCTTGGGATTGATATATGTTATGAATTGAGTTTTAAACAATGATGTTTTTATGAATAATGAATGAATTATGTTTTTATAAAATGGTAAAAATTGTTTTGAAATTTCCGATGTTACACAATCGTTGTGCCGGTTAACTACACACGCTCCATCAATACTATGATAAACATTAAGTCACCCTTTACCTACCTTGTTAAATTCAAGTTAGTGTGCCGGTTAACCACACACGCTCCATTAACGACTTAAACAAAGTGTAAAGTGTAATTTCATGGATTAGCACCTTATTCATATTTTCCTAAAATAACTAAGATTGGGAATTCAATAAAGTTTAGTTACTTTAGTATTATCATTATACTTTTAATGAGAATTTATAAGTCTTTGTCCTACCCGTTCGGCTAACGACCCTCCACCAATCAAGGAAGCGGTAGGTGAGAGTGGACACCCATTAATTTGCCATTTTATAGGCAACAACCTTATACCCCCCTTATAGACCGGCTTCGTGAATGAGGCGTACTAGTTGTAAGACGACTTGATCTTATATATATATATATATATATATATATATATATATATTAACTTATAATATTATAAAGTATAAGGGTTGAATTTTAACTTTTAAAATTCTAAGGGTTGGAACTAAACTTTTAATCATGACTTTACTTGTTCCAAAACTTGAGGGCAAGTTTTGTAAACTTTCAAAACTTTTCATTTCTTATAACTTATGAATTTAATTGAGTATTAAAATGAAGACTTTTCATTTTTCTAACTCTTGTGTTCTTTTAATGGTTTTAATTCAGTGTGACTCTTGGTTTTCCATAACTTGAGGACAAGTTATGGACTCCATTAAAACACATTATGATCAACAATTAAACTACCAAGTAGGTTACAAACAATTCCTATGATCATCTAATCTTCATAAGTTCAAGAACATGAATATGAACATTTCAAGAATCATAAATTACTCATAAAACTTGTAATTTTTTATTATAGCCATTGTAAATGGATTAGCATAAACATTACACCATCTAAAACAAGTTTTATAACACCAAAACAGTTTAGGGTAATGTTTCTAGTCCATTTCCATCAGCAAAAGTTGAAAATATGCATTCTGAGGCTCAACCTCGTCGAGTGCACGAACCTACTCGGCAAGTAGGATGAAGTAACACATGAACTCGGCGAGTCCCCCCATGGACTCGGCGAGTTCAGAAGGTAGACAACAAAAATTCAACTTTTTCCACTATTTAGCATCAAGTATCAAACAAACAAGCCTAGGCTCTGATACCACTGATGGGTTTTGAGCATTCTAACACTCCTATGGTGTACATGCAACCCTAGAAACCTTGGATCTATGTTTGACTAAGATACATGCAAATAATTATTTTTCCAAGGTTCTTATCCTATCTAGCATGGCATGGGGAACTTGAATCAAAGAAAGCTAGTAGAATTACTTACCTTGTAGTTGTAGTTGATTGCTTGGAGTTTTAGAGCTTAGCACCAATAGTGTGGATGCCTCAAATGGAAATCACAAATCACCACAAACTTTGGAACCTTGAGAGAATAGTCATAACTATCTTGAAATCGGCCCTCTTACTTTACTGACCACAACTAGTCTGGTTTCAAGAACCAAAGCCTCCTTTTTATAGTGTGGTGGATTAGGGTTACATCCATGTAAAACCTAATACCCATGTCTCTTCATATCCATGAGATCCATGGGTTAAAGCTCCATGGACTATCCATGGACTTTCCAAGCAAGCCTAGTCCATTCCAAATAAGCATTAACCCACACTATATAAATATAAGAGCCCATATTTAATTAGTAATACTTTTGATCTCTAAATTAATCCTAGATTAATTATAGATCAATACTAATTAAATAATATGATTTTATATTAATATATTAGAACTTATAATATATTAATAAATCATAGCTTATACTATTCTCAAAAGATTATCCATAAATTGTTTGGGTGAAGTGCAACCCAAATGGACCATGCAGGGTCGGGTCAAGTACATATCAAATATAGTTATGGATTTAGACACTATATCCAACATCTTGTTTGATAAGCTCTCTTCCTGAGACCTTGTTTACCTTTTTATAATATTTTTGTTTATTTCATTATGCTGTAAGCTGCTATTAAGTTCAAACTCTTTAAAAATATTTAAAACCATTCTACCAGAATGGTTTATTCTATAAGAATATTATTTATGTATTCTGATAGAATTGTGGTTAATTAGTTATATGTTTAATGTGAATCTGTTACAAGTGTATCACTATAAAATATTTGGCAACGAATTTGTGATAGGAATGGCTTGAAGACCTGATGGGAACGACTCCTTGTATAAAATCATTCTCATGCAATACAATTCTGACAGAATGTTAATCTCACAAAATGTCAATCTCATAGAATGCTAGCATATTTTGAAGTGTCTTAGAGGTTAAACATACACAAGACATCTAGAAACGAAACAAGAAAATGAATGAGGATTCTTTCAAGAATGCCGATATTTTTTTGCAAGATATTTCAAGAATGAACGTAGTTTATGTTCATAGTTGTATTATTTAAGAATGAATGTAATTACTTATTTTAAACTATTAAAATTCGTCTTATATAAAAGTTATATTCATTAAAAATTATTGGTCCTGATAATATGTGTTTATAATATTATGTTCATATTTGTATACCATTCATACAGAATTACAGAATATCATTCTAACAAAATAACATTCTGATAGAATAAAATCAATTTATGTTTACAAATTACGTTGGAAATTGAATTACTTTGAAAAAAATCAGATTTTTTAAACCAAAATCATTAATTATCCCATAAATCTTGATTTTTCCTTTTTTAATTTTGTCTCAATTGACTAAAATGCCCTTATACTGAAATTTGTGTGATTATATAGTACATGTTACCCTATTGTACTATCATAGACCCTCAGATCATGACCCTTGATTTTATTCCATCTGATGGTCCAGATCTATGCATTCTGACATACAATAGTTAGTAGAAACAAAATAATATATATATATATATATATATATATATATATATATATATACACTTAGGTTTAGGTTTATTTGAGACCGTGCTAATTTTGTGAGACCGTGAGACCAAATCTAAAAATAATTTTAAAATGCAAAATAAAAGGAAAAATCCAAAAAGAAAAATTAATTATTATTTTTGGAACTTTAATTACCTAAAAATAAATTACCGTTTTTTTAAATATGTAAAATATTCTAATAGAATATTACACTGTAAATATTCTAATGTGATTTTTAGAATGTTAGAATATTCTACTAGATTTGTCAGATATGTAGAATATTCTAATATTCTACTAGAATATATAAAAAAAATTGTTTTTTTGTTTTTTTTTTATTTTTTTGGTATTTATTATTATTTTTTTTTTTTAAATATAAATTCTGAAAATAATATTTTAAAAAAAAATTCGAAAATTTTCAATTATTTTGCATTTTAAAAATGTTTTTTTATCTATCAAATGAATGGTTAGGATTGCGTCACACACACACACACACACACACACACACACACACACACACACACATATATATATATATATATATATATATATCATACATACTTATAAAGCTAGCATTTTTTCTTGAATCTCATGCATTTGAAACACCCTTTTTTAACTTTCTCAAACCACATTCATTTGAAACCCCCTTTTTTAACTAATGCAACTCAAAAGTTTTCATAATTATGATTTAACACTCAAAAGTTTTATAACTTATATTATGTTTAATTAGTACTTAGTGAAAAGTTTACTATAAAAAGACCAATATTTTGTGTCTTTTGTGTTATATAAAATCTTACGTGTAGGAAGGATTTGAAGATATTGTGATTCAAAAGTTTTCATATAGTTGAAGCATGCATGATCCAAATATGATGATTTGAAGAAATGGGTTATGTCGTATCGATGGTAATTGTAATATAATTTTTTCTTTCAACCAAAACAAATGAAGTTTTTCCATTCTTTCTTTATATTCAGTTTCTCATTTAATCTTTATATGTGATTTGTGTGTATTACTCAATCTTGAATGTGACTTTCAAAACATCAATGTTTTGCTTGGAATATCTTTCTGATTCTTCTTTTTCAAGAAAAACATTTTGATTGAAGGTTAGTGAAGAATTGTCATCAAGTTTCTATGGTTGAATGGTGTTAAATGAAAAAAGAAGATTCATAAAATGGATATAGGTTTTTTTGTTTGAGTAAAGTTGACGAATGTTAGTTTTTTCTTTTGATTTAAATGTATTTTTATGTAACATCTTTATTTATATATTCAACCACCCAATGCTCTTATTTATTTGATTGTAGTTTTTCTATTTTGATTATGTTTATTTTCTATTGTTTTTTGTTGGATTATCCTACACACCATATTTAAAAGACAATATTTAAAAGATAACATAATTTTGAATATTGATATGTAATTATAATAGACTTATCATGATATGTTCTTCATGTGAAAGTAATTTATCCATATTACTACGACAAGAATTACATATAACATTTACGAAAATATATATATTATATTTGATTTGTTTAACATGTATATGCACCTATGTATGTTATAAATTTATAATTAAATATCTTTATGATTAATAATTGAAGGGATTAAAATGATGCATCAAAACCAATTATTTAGACGAATAATAATAATAATAATAATAATAATAATAATAATAATAATAATAATAATAATACATTTTCGAGTACCACATTCATTTGAAACCCACACTACAACTCAAGAGTTTTCTAATTTATGTATATTTATTAGTTACAACTCAAGAATTTTTAACTTATGATTATTAATTAGTAATCACTAATAACTTTTTATTTTCCTTTCCTTTATAAGGTTGTAAAGTTTTGCTCATTAAAAACATTAATGTATTTGAAGAGATTTGTGATTTAAATATGAAGAGTTAATATAAATGTTATAATAGATGTTTTAGTGTTTTTATGTTATTAAAAGTTATAGTGTTTATTTTTCATATTTTTTATTATTCGTTGTATATATAGTTTTTTTAATACAAATGTTATAATAGATGTTTTTCTATTTTTATATTACTAAAAGTTGCAGTTCATATTTTTGTTCATACGTTTTGTTACCCGTTATATTATCATTCATTTGATATATAATTTACACAATTTTAAACGGTTTATAAAATTATCAAATAATTGTATATATCACAATGACTTAAAAATTAAACTATAATGTTTAATAAAACTAATATGTTAACTATATGTTTGCTTTACTACTAACATTTTGTTTCAAAGTAGAAATATTAAATAATAATTTGGTAAAAGTTATTATTTTAAGTATATAATTCTATTCTCGCGCAACGCGCGGGGATTCGCCTAGTGTGTGTGTGTGTGTGTGTATATATATATATATATATATATATATATATATATATTCATGACCCTCGTGAGCCACATCTTCATGTATTAAACACACATTATGAGATATCTATGAGGAACCATTGACCACGACATCCAACATCATGCCTCCTCCTCACGTGATCTTATTGCGTACTTTGGTGCGAATTATAAGGTGGGGGATGTCCTGCTACTCGATGATCCACATATGGTTACTACGTATTTCTAAGCAGTAACATCATCTCTTACTTCACTAAACACCAGGTGACTATTTCTCGCTCTGGTACGGAAGCAGAATACGAATGAATTGCTAAATATGGTTGCATAATCATCGTGGCTTCATAAGTTACTCACAGAGCTTCGCTTCATTCTTATTAAAGCTATAATTGTCTACTATGACAATGTGAACGTGTCTACATGTCCACAAACCCATTCAACATCAACACACAAAGAACATTGAGATTGATATTCATTTTGTCCGTGACAAAGTTACTATTAGATATATTCGTGTTTTATGTGTTCCGATTACATTTTAGTATGCCGACATCTTTACCAAAGGCCTTCCCTCCTGACTATTTCTTGACTTCAAGTCCTGAACGTTCATCCTGTGCCTACCTTTATGACTTCACTAGGATATTAGTATATATGTATTTTATGTATTATGTTGTAAGCCCATTATTATGGCCCATGGCCTGTCTACACATTATATATCCCTTTATATTTAGTGTGAATACCTAAATAAGTTTTGGGAAAATGACTTAGGAGGGTAACTACCTCTTATCCATATTCACATATTGGCAACTTCTTCTTTTTTGTACATAATAAAGCAACTAGCTTGTTTTAACAGTTTAAATTATACCAATATTACCGGCTAATACCTGTTTTAACCGGTAACTCAAAGGGAAAATGACTTAGGAAGGTAACTACCTCTTATTCGTGTTTGCATATTGGCAACTTCTTATTTTTTGTACATAAGAAAGCAACTAACTTGTTTTAACTGTGTAACATCCCAAAAATCATGACCAAAAATTTCGTTTTTAATTTAATATTAAAACCATAATTGTCAAACCATTAATTTAATACTCCAGCATTGGGCCCCGCCCGGCATAAGGCCCCGCGTGGCATCGAGCCCCGCTCGGTATACAGATTTGTCTCTCTTAGGCCCCACCTGTCTCCGGGCCCCGCCCGCTAAACACATACAATCATATAACATGCTAACACATAAATAAACATACTCTACTGTATCCTTGTCCTAAGAAACATACTCTGCTAATAATGAGATACGGAACATCGTCCGTACTCAGCTAGTGATAAGATACGGGACCTCGCTCACACTCACCTCCCTACCAAGCACATACAAGTATCACACAGACAACAAGTATAATCTAACATGCAAACATTCCTCGGGCACCCGCCCGACATTGGATCTTGGTATGGAATAACATACTAGCATACAAAGCCTAGGGCTAACTCCCAGGTCTTCCTACTCATAGACTACATGGGCTGGCATTGTGGCCTTAGACACATTCACATAGTGAGGAGACTTACCTTGCACTGCTGAAGCCTTGGCTGGAACTAGCTGAGTACGGACGAAGTTCCGTATCTCATTATTAGCATAGTATGTTTCTTAGGACAGGGATACAGTAGAGTATGTTTCTTTATGTGTGGCCTAAGAGAGACAGATATGTATACCGAGCGGGGCTCGACGCCAGGCGGGGCCTGATGCCGGGCGTGGCCCGATGTCGGAGTATTAAATTAATGGTTTGACAATTATGGTTTTAGTATTAAATTAAAAACGAAATTTTTAGTCATGATTTTTAGGATGTTACACAGTTAAAAAAAGTTAGTTGCTTTCTTATGTACAAAAAATAAGAAGTTGCCAATATGTAAACACGGATAAGAGGTAGTTACCTTCCTAAGTTATTTTCCCTTTGAGTTACCGGTTAAAACAGGTATTAACCACTAATATTGGTGTAATTTAAACAGTTAAAACAAGTTAGTTGCTTTATTATGTACAAAAAAGAAGAAGTTGCCAATATGTAAACACGGATAAAAGGTAGTTACCATCCTAAGTCATTTTCCCATAAGTTTTCAGGGGAAAATATCTTTTGTAATTATATTAACTACTAGTTGTCTGATTAAAATTTTAGTATTTCATAGCTTTTAACCAAATCAAACTTGTTTGAATAAGTTTTTGTTTGAAGTTTTGGTTCCGAGTTCCGACCCTCTCATTCTAGTTTGTTCTAGTTTATCTGTTCCGCCCCTAACTTCTAATAGAAACTCCTGCTATATATTTGAAACAAATATTCAAGGAGAGTTAAAAATTTGGGATTATATTAAATAGTAATCTAAACATATGTAGGCCCCTTTATTCTATAATTCTGACTTCTCGCTCTTCTTGAATTCTGTCAAGGGATTCAACAATGGAGATAATGTCATCAGTTTCAATAAGCTCAAGCGTTGAGATGTCCCCAATTTCGAGTGGAACCTCTTCAAGATAATTGCATTTCAACAAGACTAATCGTTTGAGATGTGGGAAGTTGATATTAGACGCGTGCCACTGTTGGATATTTAAGTTTTGCAATTTCAAGAATTTTAGTTGTGGAAACTGCTCCTCACAAGTGTCCCATTGAGGTCCCTCAAATGCGTTGTCAAGCAGGTTGAGTTCCTCAGGGTTAGGTAACGACTGAATTATCAAAATATCACTCCATGGAAGACGACACCACAATAATGTAAGTTTTTTAATTGTTGCAGGCATTGTAGAGTGATTCTTTTCTAAGATCAGCTCACCTTTCGGAAAATCTACCTCCATTGATTTCTTTCTGCTACCTGACCCAATTAACTTCAGTGATTCAAGATAAGCTAGCGATTTGAAGTCATTTTCATCGTATGTGTAAAGTGCACATGTAAGCTTCTTTATACCAGGGAAACATTTAAGCCAACATTCAGCTCCATCTCCCAACTTCACATTGGAAATTGTTTTCAATTTCATTGGTTTTATAATAGGAGGAAAGTAAATATCCCCGTCACTCCACAAATGCCTCAGTTTGACCAAGTTTGATATGGTACTTGGCAACACCAATGGTATAAAATCTGTTTTAACAATGAGGGTTTGAAGGCTCCAAAGATTGCAGATTGAGGATGGGAAAGACCTTGAGGGATAACAAATTGCAAGGTACCTCAAGTGAACAAGTAAGGGTATTACATCTGGAAAGTGTTTTCTATTAAGGCCACATTTTTGTAGATCCAAAACCATTAAAAGCATGTATGGATGAATATACTCATCGGAGTTGAAAATCATGGATGTTTTTGTATGAAAACACAAGAGGGATCGAATGCTTGGGATGGGCGGATTAGACAAATTCATGACGTTGAGGTCGTTATATGTGAAAACATGTCGTTGCTTGTGTGTCATAATAACCTCAACAGGATAAGAAGACATTGGCTTGTGTATTTTTAAGCAGAAATTCGCTTTTGTTGCTTTTTCTAGGCATAGCTCCCTCACAAGATCATGAATTGTACAAACTTTGACACCACCATTAAACTTCCTCTTTGTTACAATTAAGAGATTTCTGTCTACTAGATCCATCAGGTAATCTTTGCAATTTCTTCCAAGCTTCTATTTCCATCTTCTAGTATAAATCCCTCAGCCACCCATAACCATATCAACCTTCGCACTAAGAACTTGAAGTCTTCCGGGAACCCTCCTAAATAAAGAAAACAGTCTCTCAAGTGAAAAGCTAAACGATCGATACTCAAAGCTAGTGTGTCAAGGTATCCTTTGTGGGATTGAATAATGAATGAAGTGACCTTTTCAGCAATTTT
Source organism: Lactuca serriola (assembly GCF_051521515.1). Taxonomy (NCBI): domain Eukaryota; kingdom Viridiplantae; phylum Streptophyta; class Magnoliopsida; order Asterales; family Asteraceae; genus Lactuca; species Lactuca serriola. The sequence continues at coordinate 232,496,434 of NC_136410.1, forward strand.
TTCCCAGAAATATTTGCTCATTACTTCATTTGCTAAAATTCCCGCTACAACAACCACTGCGAGAGGCAATCCCTGACAGCTTCTTGTTATTGGTGATCATGGCGAATTCAACCTTGATTGACTTTATTACTTCCTCATGATCCAGGGATCTTTTGACCACGGAAAATCTAGTGAAACGTCCTTTATTTCTGAAGTGGACATTGGACAGAAAGAGATCCATGGTATCTTGTGCCTCTTCTGCAGCTTGTTTGAATCTTTTCTTGAGATTTCTAACTTTTTCGTCTTCATCTTGGTTGATAAAAAAAATTTGGATCACCGGACAAAGCTCTTCATAAAGCTGTTGGAATTGAGGCCTTTCATACAGAATGGAAGGGCTGTTGATGATCAGTGGGTCATCTTTACAGTCAATCAGCTCCTTCAAGTTATTCATGAACAACTGAAGACCTGCATATGTCATCTTCTTTCTTCCTCTCTTTTTTTTTTCTCCGAAGAAGGATATGCCAAAAATGATGATTGCGTCGCTTGGAGGTTCACAAAGTTAATTGGATATGGTTTGAGTTTGACTTTAATAAAGTTTTCCCGGAAGTTGAAAATGAAAAGGTGTTGCGTTTAGTTATTTCTCCTGAGTCCTGTCGTCGCATTAAAATGTTTTGTATTACAAAATGATTCGGCATAACTCAAAAAAAAAGGGACAAAATACTGAATTTCGGAATTCACTAATTTTGTATTATGTCTCTATTCATATAAGATGATATATTTTCTTATTCCGGTTGCTTGGTCGCATGATGACGTATGAGCTAATTACTAAAGGCTGGGACCCAATATATTAGGACTAGTATTATTTGCAGTTGCACCCATATTGTGTCTAAAATTTTTATATGTGTTTCCTTTGCTTTCTTTTTCCTGGTATCTTATTATGTTTGTGGATTTTGTAATAAAAACCTTCTAAACATATGTTTATGTTTTGATTTATACTACGCAATTTGGATTTCTTGTTTGTTATATTAGTAAATTCTGTATTTCTTTTTGGAAAAAAAAAACAGTTAATTATCTCATAATTAGCGACGGCTTGATGTGGCCAAAGTCGTCGCATTTAACATTAATGTAGCAGTCACTACTCGCTATTTGTCGGAAAATGGCCCGTCATAATCCATCTTTCGATAATACCTTGGTAAGAACAATCCAGTAATGGGCGTAAGGTGGGTCTCACAACCCACCTAATTTTTTAATATTATATAGTATTTGTATCGAAAAAAATGAAAACTACCTTTAAAAAAAATTAAGAACTACCTCATACTATTTCCTCATACTATTTGACAAAATAAGAAAAGCAAATAAAAAAAATAATACTAGGAGACTTATATTTAAATTTCAAAGCAAATGGTTAATATTTTCAAAACCTATCACACATCGGAGATAAAGAGAGAGTTGAAACTGTTTGATGTTATAAAAATAAATTATGAATAGTTATTAAGAAAATTGAAAAAACAACACAACTCCTCTTATATTGTTGGTCGTATAAAATGGTTGTTGTAAATGAACTTTTTAAAAAGTAAAGAGACTCGGTCGAGCAGAGTAGTTGTTTTTTGTTGTTGCAAAAATCAGGTTTTAGGGTTGAGTAGACTAGTTTTACCAGTTTTTAGCTATTCTATCGGTCAGATTGAACTCGAGTTTTTACAAACCGGTCGTGGTTTTTATTGGTTCGACCCGACCAGATATATAACGTTGACTCTTTGGTTTTTCCTTCTGCATTTAATTAGAAACCACGTGTAATTCTATTTTAGATTCCCCATTGAATCCAGTAAAACAATATGTAAGTAATCCATCTGCAGTTAGAAATGTTTTTATTCCTCGTTGATAAACGGTTTCTTTATTTTTAAGAATTTACAAAACCTTTTACTTGACGCTTATAAGAAGTTGTCTACACTTTCAAAGTTGAGATGACACTTAAGAAGGTGCCTCTCCTTCTAACCTATTATATCCATCTACCTTCTGTCCAGGTTGTTCTTGTTCCACTACATTTGTAGTTCGAAAATGTTCTGGATTAAACTACTTGTACATGAGCGTGCACTTCAGACTACATAGCTTGGCTTTTTTTAGATCCTAGTCACTTTGGAACTCGTATGAATTCCAATTACCTAATGACCTCATGAAAATAAAAATAAGCAACATTTTATGGGATGTAGAGAATATTCATGGTGGCAGACGATCTATGATTTTGCGGATTGAGTGATTACCCGTTTCCAAATGCAAAATAGGAACAAAAAGTACCCCATTGAATGAAGAGTGAAATCACACTACAAGAAAATTGCTTTTTAGAGACGACAAATGTTGTCTCAAAAAGTATCAATGTTGTCGCTAAAGGTTAATAGCGACGACGGTTGTCGCAGATAGCTTTGTCTCTGTAGCTCTGTCGCTAAATGTTTCATTTGCGACGACATCGGTGTCATCGCTGAAAGTGATTCGAATTAGAGACGGCATGTTGTCTCTAAAGGTAAAATATTATTCGATTATTTAATTTCTTTTAGAGGCGACACGTTATCTCTATTTGCAAGAAATTATTTAAATAAAATTTTGTTTTAGAGACGAAATGTTATCTCTAATAGTAATTAAAAATTTTAAAATATAATACTTTTAGAAACGATCCATGGTCACTATAATTACAAACATATTAAAACAAATATGTTGTTTCCATAAATGTTCCATAAATATTGACACAAAGAAAATAATACAAAACATATAATTTCATATTTCAATAAAACACTAAATCCGATACATCCAATTTAGCCAAAAATCCATTAAAAGTTTAAAACATTAAACTAACATACTAGATACATCCAGTTAAAACCACAAACCTACAAAGTTTCATAAAAAAAACTAATTATCTTCACTCAGATCTTCGTCATCACCACCATCACCGGATTGTTGTGATGATACTTGATTTGTTGTAGCCAGAAAAGCGTTGTAGTCAAACTGAGGCGTTGGTGTGGACTCAAAAGGTGGGAAATTTGCAAGATTTGCATTTGGAATCACAAGTAAAAGTGCATTAATTAAATCTTGATACCTTTTCCTATTTTGTTATTCATGATGACGATCTGAAGCTTCTTGTGCACCTTGTATCATCTGTTTCATTGTCTCATAAGAAGATGGTGTCGAAGTGTTTGAGGAACATGGCAAACCCGATGGGCGTTTTAACTTCCGTCCAAGTCCAATGTTGTGACCACGACGATCACCAAACACCTTACTAAAGATAGCACCTTCATTTACCACGAATCCATTAGCAGAAGATGATGTGGCATGCTGAGATTGGATTTGCTTTTCTACAACCAACTGTTCCTGCATATATATATTTGAAGAAGACCGGGTATAAGTAATATAATAGTAGATGCACAGAAAAAGAAACCAAAAAACATACAACATAAAGACCCCTGGTAATTTTAAAGCAAATAGAACAGCAATCAACTGGTTCTGTTCTTTCCTACTTCTCAGTACACTACTTTTCTCTACAAACATTGAAGAAATTTTAAAGAAATAAAAAAAAAATTAACCTATAATATAATTTATTGGTACCATTGAAAATCTGATAGAAATTTTAAAGAAATAAAATAACAATCAACATGTAATGTAATTTGTTGGTACCTTTTTAAAATCTGTTTAAACAAGACATGACAAAAAAAAATTCACTTTACTTTGAACAAGCATGTAAGAACTTAAGACACATCTGTAGTCAATATTTCAAAAAGTACTGAATGGTTAAGATACTTACATAAGCTAATCGTGCTTGCTCATTTGCCCATCCACGGTTCTCCTTAAAATGATTGTCATGCCAATTTTCTATTGCACCTTGAATTTGTTTTGTCTCGGGATTCATCTGTCATAAAAAAAAAGTACTATTAATATTAATAGTAAATCACCAATAATTTAAAAAAATGTAGCAAAACTAACAAAATTTACCTTTTTGAATCTTGTATTAATGTAAGATCGAGTTCCATGGAAACTAGAAAACCGCTGTTTTTTGCGATTATCTGAATTTTTGTTGGACCGGTCCTGCCACTTTTGATTCAAGAAAACATCTATTAACTGGTTCCAGGTTTCAAGTGTCAATCTTGAAGGTGGATTTCTTCTCGCTCTAGCCACATTATTACGACCACCCTGTTTTTTAAAATAATCATGCAATTTCCATTTATTATCTGCATACCGACGTGCACAATAACGGTCTAGGCCCACATTTATTCTTTCCCAATCATGTGTGTTGCGACCGATGTCGAAAAAAGTCTACAAAACAAAATAAAAATTAGCAAATACATGTATTGAAATAATATGGAGGGACTTCATCCATATATTTACCTCAACTCGTGGGATTATCGGCGCTTTGACCTCGACAGGAACTTCATCCCAACTCAAATAGTATGGAGGGACGAGAGTACGTACCAAGCTTCCAAGTAAAGTATTCATCTTTGTCCCGTTATCTCCAAGACCATAATATGTACCCTCAAAAGATTTGTCAAATAGTACTGGTAAAGGCCTGTTACCATTGGCTTTCCAAACCGCCTCTAGATTCTTTCCTTTTGATGGACCCCGTTTGTTTTTCTGTTTTGCTGCAACAATATAGATATTAGAAATAACAAGATATTGATAATACAACAAGATGAAATTAAAATAGCAGCTTACAAGTCTCGCAAGATGTAGGTATCCTATTTGAATTCCAACGAGGAGGGTCACCACCACCACCACAATCTCCACCATGTCCTCGAGCCACATCAGCAGACATGACTTCATAAATGTGACCAGAAAACTACATTAATTAACCACAACAATGCTCACGATAAGTATTATAACAGTGCCCAACATGTAATTGGAAAAATTCAAAGGTCATAGCAGTTTAAATAATAGAACATGTTCACTTAGATCAAAGTCAAACAATCACTATTAAAACAAATTAGAATCATGAAAGCCAAATTACAAGAGTCAATCAGAATCGTCACTAGAATAGTAATGGGGTACATGATCACCCTCAACATCATTTGGATTCTTATTTGGTTCATCATCGTCTAGATCAACTTCTTCATCTTCATCGGTGGTGGAATACTCATCATCCAAATCTTCATCAATGGTTGGGATATCATCAAGTGGCTCATCAACATTTTCTAAAGACGCATTTGGCATTTCGCCTAAGTCAACAGTCAATACAAGATTAGACGAATTGTTGTTGAGTACTACATCTATTTCATTAACATTAGTGATATTTGGATGATCCCATACTTTTCGATGATTAACATCTTCTACAACCCTCCACTGTTGGTTACGATTGTTCTTTTGAGAAGGATCTTCAATGTAGAACACCTGTTTTGCTTGTGTAGCAAGAATGAACTGGTCATTTTTGAATGATTCAGAACTAACATTAATGCTGGTGATATTATTTTTAGTAACACATCTCCTCCCCTCAGTGTTGAACCACTTACATCGAAATAAGACAACCGAATAACCATGTAAATAACGTAACTCTACAATATCCTCCAACTGACCATAATATGTAGCATTCCCTTCTCCTGGAACTGAAACCCCGCTGTTTTGAGTGGTGCGGTGAATGTCACGAGAGTGTGTCACAAATCTCACACCATTGACTATACAAGAGGTGTAATAGTTAGCACTAAAATGAGAACCATTTGCCAAAGCATGTAATTCCTCGGTACACTCAGGAGACCCAACTTGTCGCAAACCATACATCTAAAACACGATAAATACAATGAGTTCAAGTGATATATATTTTTTTATTAGTTAGTCTAATGTGTAAATTTCTTACTTTCTTATAAAACCATCCAGCAAATTCGTTTTGCAGATTTCCCTCAGGATTTTCAGACTCAAATTGGCTGCATTATAGTAAGTTTTAGAATGATATAATTTTACTTAGGGATAGTTATAGTTAGATATACTTACCAAATATACGCTCGAATTTCAGAGCAGTTGTTGAGTACATACCACTCGACTGCTTTTCGAACCCTTTCATCAAGTAGTACAACAATATTCTTACTTGTTGGTCGGCATTGTGACTGAAACACAGACAACTGTCTCTTCGGAATACCAGTATCCTCATTTCTGTCAGGGCGATTAAATGCAGTTTTTACATCTTGAAGATACATCGAACAAAAGGACAAAGCTTCCTCTGCTACATAACCTTCTGCTATTGAACCCTCGGGCTTAGCTTTATTCCTAACAAAATTTTTCAACTTCTTCATGTACCTTTCAAAGGGATACATCCACCTAAAATAAACAGGTCCTCCTAAAATAGCCTCTTCTGGCAAATGAAGAACCAAGTGAATCATTATGTCAAAAAAAGCCGGAGGAAATATCATTTCCATTTTGCACAAGATGTTAATTAACCCCTTTTCAGCTTTCATCATATCTTCTACATATAAAGTTCGTGCACATATTTGTTTAAAAAATGTGCAAAGTTCACAAATTGTGGTTGCAATATTCTTATCTAGGTATCCTCGAACCCCTATTGGCAGCAAGCGTTGCATAAGGATATGAGAGTCATGAGTCTTCAACCCTATAATATTGGTACAATTCTCATTCACCTTATTCTTAAAATTTGATCCAAACCCATCCGGTAATTTAACCCTTTTTATGAACTGACAGAATCTTTCCCTATTTTCTGGAGTGAATGCGTACTTCGGATGCGGTTTTATCGTCTTACCATCAGTTTCTTGAAGCCATTCTTCTTCCCGAATCCCCAAGTCTTTCAAGTCCTTTCTTGCATTTACCGTGTCTTTGGATTTATCGTTCATCAACAGTGTGCCCAACAAACTCTCATGAACATTCTTCTCTATATGCATAAGATCAAAATTATGTTTTAGTGAAAGAGAAGACCAATACTCAAGCTCAAAAAAAAATACTCTTTTTGGACCAGTTAAACTTTTTTTGTTTACGGCTTATTTTCACATTGCGTAAACGTGGATGTTTTCCTGGCTTACGAATTTGTATAGAAGCTAGCTGTCGTAATACAATGGCAGGATTGAATCGTCTAGGAGGATCTCTTCTCTCGGACTTGCCATTGAATAAAGGACTTGACCTCCAATGATGCTTAGTAGGTAAGAATCTTCTATGACCTACATAAACTATTTTCCCCTCAACTCTACATGAAGAAGTGTCTTCATTACAAGTAGGACATGCTTTATATCCTTGACCACTCCAACCAGATAGACTACTACGGGCAGGAAAGTCATTTATAGTCCATAAAAGTGCAGCACGCATTGTGAAAACAGTGTTTGTTGCAGCGTCTCTCACTTGGACTCCTTCATCCCACAACATTTTTAATTCATCCACTAAAGGACGCAAAAATACATCCATGTCCTTCCCAGGTGATTTAGGACCCGGTATTAACAATGTCAACATGAAAGAAGTCTCCTTCATACATAACCATGGAGGTTTATTGTATGTTGTTAGAATAACTGGCCACGTGCTGTGAGGATGAGTCAAGTTACCGAACGGATTAAAACCATCAGCAGCTAGAGCCAATCGAACATTTCTAGGTTCTTTAGAAAACTCGGGATATTTTGCATCAAACTCTTTCCAAGCGAGTCCATCAACTGGGTGACACATCTTACCGGTTTCCGACTGCCCGGTACTATGCCAAGTCATCTCTTTTGCAGTGTGTCTAGAACAGTACATACGTCTAAGCCTAGACGTCAAAGGAAAGTAACGTAAAACTTTATGAGGAACTTTCTTTCCTGTTGTCTTATCATCATTCCATCTACTATCACCACAAATTGGACATTTATCCATTGATGCATACTCCTTCCAGAATAAACAACAATCATGCCGACAAACATGGATCGCTTCGTATCCTAACCCTATCTTTCTCATTTTCTTCTTAGCATCATAGTATGAACTTGGAATTTTATTATCTTTTGGGAACGCAAATTTCAGAAACTCTAAAGTTGGTTAAAAGAACCATCGGTCCATTTATTCATGGCCTTCATATGTAATAGTTTTGCTAAGAAGTTCAAGGAAGACAACCAGGTACAACCAGGGTACAACTCTGTTTCAACCTCCTCAAACAGTTCTACAAATTCTTGGTCTACACCAGCTCTCTGTGCATCAGAATTTCCTTCATCTGTAGCAACTTCATTTGTATTTTGCTCCCCTACAAGGTCAATGAGGGCATCAGCCATCTCATTCGTCGTTGGGCCTACTTCATCTAACACCATAGTGTTTACTTCACCATGAAAAATCCATCGTTGATATGACTGTTGAAACCCTTTCCTATATATATGAGCGTGTATTCTATCCAACGTGTGAAACGACATATTCAAACAGTCTGTACACGGACATCTCACTAACCCATTACTGTCGGCATGTTCCTTTGCAATCTCAATGAAGTTATTAAGACCATCCCAGAATTCATTAGAATTGCGGTTTTCCAATGTAATCCAACTTTTATCAATAGCCATACTGTTTTATTATTTTAAGTCAGATAATGCATATACCAACCATAAGCATAATACATTTAGAACAATGTTGGTTGTAAATATTATAATTAGGCAGAAAAATATATTAAAAACTGAGCAGTAAAATCTACTACCTGATCAAATATAAATTATATATCTGAATGTTTAAAACCAAAACGTTTGACAAGTGTGCCTCAATTACTCAATCAAATTAAGAATCCAATTTGATTTAATTATCTTTTTAATGTAACATTAACTACCTGCTTTAAACCAAAATTTTGATAAGTATGCATTAATTACTCAACAAATTTAAGTGTTGGATAATTAGATTTAACTATCTTTTTAATGTGACATTAACCTCCGGCTTTCAAGATTTTTATGATAATATTATGTGAGTTTTTTTTTTCTGACTTTACTAACAGAGACGATGGACTCTTTGTGTGCATATTCAAATGAGTTGTCAGTCAAATTGGGTTTGACTGTGTTAAATATAAAAGAAAAAAACTCACGCATACATGCATAAGTACTATTGAAAAAGAAAAAGAATTAACATCCAATTCTATTTCTCTTTTGTTGATGTAGTTCTTCACTTTTTAGCAATAAGACAATCAACAACAATCTTTTGTCAGTTCTTACTAATTTCTAGTGTTTTTTTTTCAAATTTTAGTCATAGTTCAAATTTTGCTTCAAAACCCAAAACCAATGGCCAACAATGATTCAAAACCTCATAACCAATTCCCCGAGCTGAAGATTATGTTTATAAACTCTTACAACAACCCTAATTTCAGAATCAATCATTGTGTGTGAATAGCACATAAAATTAGGGGATAATGGAGACAGGAACAAATTTGGGACATATGAACTAGAAGCAGAAAACATAGAATACATTTAAAAAAGAAGGAAGACATAGCTTACCGAAAGTGAAAGAGACGCCAAATGGGGGAAGACGCCGGAGATGAGCAGGCGCCGAATGTGGGAAGACGCCGGAGGTGAGAGGACGTCGGAAAAGGAGTCGCAGAGGCTCGTGAGGCACAAACAAAGGGTATAAGGGTTTTTTAGAACAAACGATGGAACACGGACATATGAGACTAAAGCCCAACATATCCCATTTAGATAACTTAAAAAAAATAATATAAATTATATATTTAGGGATGAAAATTTGTCTCTAAATAATAAATATAATTTTGCTACAAATATATTAAAATATTTAAAATTACATCTAAATTTTAGCTACAACATGTCGTCTCAAAAAGTGTATAAAAAACGCGGTTAACCACGAAAATTTCCCGCTTATCTTTTAGATACAAATTGTCGTCGCAAAATATGGAAAAAATTTGAAATTTTCAAAATTTTATTAGCGACAACATGTCCTCTCTAAAAGTGAGTTTTTAGAGACGACAAATGTCGTCTCTAAAATGTTCGTCGCTAAAAGGCTGTTTTCTTGTAGTGTCAGTGATTTATTCGGGCTTTGAGGAATACGACCAATGAAATCAGAAAAAGAATAGATAGTAAACATGATAAGAAGAGACAATAAACATGTAACTACATAACTAACATGACTTTACGATTGGCATATGATCGAATCAGTAATCAATCAAGAACAACCTAAGATGAGCCAAAGGATTGATTTCTATTGATGAAAACTCAAGATTGTTGCAATACAAAATCAGAGAATCGGAAGAACTCAACCCTTCATTTGTAGAAGGAAATGAAAAATCACAACGCAACCCTTTATACTTCCAATATGCAGGTAATACGACTACTACAAATAAACCATCTATAATTAATTTTTCTTAATGAAAATGTATATGTACATACATATTAACATACATGTATGAATTATGATGTATCTATTACTACATGTTCTTCTTGGTCTATAACCACTAGACTTAATTTAGGGATGTTGCCGTTTCTTTAGTCGCACAGGTAAACCATTTTTCATACCTAGAAGAAGAGAGAGAGTATAGGGCGGAGCCACCATCTTTTCCGGCGTTCCACCACCGCCAATCACCTCAACCTCAAACTCATACATGATAGCCACAACCACGGACTTCATCTGCAAGTAAGCCATCTCTTTCCCTAAACACATCCTAAACCCACCATGAAACACCGGATACTTAAACTGATCCAATGGCTGGTATACCCCATTGTTATCCAGCCATCTTTCTGGTTTAAACTCTCTACAATCTGACCCCCATAACTTCTCCATTCTCCCCATGGCGTAGGCTGAGTAATCTGCAAACCACCCTTTTCCGACGTATGTCCCGTCTGGTAGCTTATCATGGTCTACCGTCAATCTGGAGTTGATTGGCACAGGTGGAAAGAGTCTCATGGACTCCGATAGAGCAGCATGAAGATAGTTCAGATTCTTCAACTCATCGAAATTGAGGTTTTCTGGGTGGATATACGCCGATGAAGCCATTAACATAGAAAACTCTTTGTGAATCAAATCTCGACAATGAGGATGACCAGCTAATAACCAAAAGAACCATGTAAGTGCAGTTGCTGTTGAGTCTTTACCTGCAAGCACGAAGCTAATGATAATATCTCTCACAAATTTCCTCCTTTCTTCATCGTTAAAACCCATATCCCAACTTGAAGCCATGAATCTGGAGAGTAGATCTTCATCAGTTTTGGAATCACTCTGTGTTTCTTTAGATTTAATTATATCCATGGCGAACTGATTCACCATTTCAATTGCTTGTTTGTACTTCCTCTCATTACCGATGTTGAAGAATCTCTTCATCTTCCACACCGCCGGGAGAGGGGACATGAACCGGTTGGAGACATGCTCAACTGCGGAATCAAATGCCTGAACAAACAACAGATTGTTCGAGTGCGTTGAATTCGATGTCAATAAACCTGGGTCAACCCCAAACGCAACGTTACATATGTTATCAAACCCGAATTTACGGAGGACTTGCTGTAGATCGAGTAATTCTCCGGCGTCAGCAGCGGATGAAAGATGAGGGATTAAAGATCTGGAAATTTGGGATTTGACAGTGTTGGTGATGAAGGTTCTAAGGGACTTGGTGTTGAATTCATAACTCGCAATCTTGCGTTGGGAGGACCAGATATGGCCGTCGGAATTGAAGATTCCTCTGCCAAGAAGCTCGTGGAGGACGGAAGTGTAACGGTGGCCCTTGATGTAATTGGGGAAGTTGGAGCGGAGAAGGTGGTGGAGGTTGGTGGGATCGGCGGTGCAGATACCGTGTGAGAGGCCGAGGAAGCCGTTGACTTGGAGTGTGAGAGAAGGGGTGGTGGAAAGCATGTCGGATACCCAATCGTGGAAACGGTGGCGGTTGCGGAGGAAACCGATGAGGTTTCCGATGAGTGGGTAGGATTGGGGACATGGGGTTTTGAGTTGAGAGTGGCGATGGCGTAGGAACAGAATTACCGACAAAGATAGGATGACGAGAGGAAGAACACCATAGAAGCTGTCAGCGGCCATTTCATCTACATGTAGTGGATGAGGAGAGCAAATAGAAATGTTTAACTTGATTCTTGAAAAGTTATGTCGAAAGCATTTGGTAAATAAAAAATAAAAAAAATAAAAGAAAAACATTATTAAAATTTTTTGTTAGTGGTTACGTGTGTGGGTTTTTTTAAGGCCTACGTATCTTTTTAAGTTCAAACAGACCTTTCTGGCTGAATGGACCGAAAAGACTGTTTGATTTGCACAAAAAAATGAGTCTTTCCAGTAAGATATGTCTTTCCTAGAAAGCCCCAAAATCATATCTTTCTAGGGGTGTTCACGGGGCGGTTCGGTTCGGATAGTAATAAAATTATGAACCGTGACCACGGGGTGGGTACCTCATGCGCACGAACCGAAACCGAACCGTATTGACAAAAACACCGAACCGAACCGAACCGTATGAAAGCGGGTAACCACGGTTCGGTTCACGGGTACCCAGTAAAATATAAAAAATTAAATTCAATTGAAACTACAAACTCCATTTTAGTTATCTCTTTCTTAAAATTAGTAAGTCAAAGAGTTTAAAAAAACATAATGAAGTTTAAAAAACGTAATGAAGTTCAAATATCATATATTATAAGTTGTATAATAAATACAATAATAAAAATAACAAGAAAAACAAATGAATTTAGAATTACAAAATTGGAGTTGTCAATATGGATTTTTGTTTAGGTTATTGAACTCGTAGATCGATCAAAATAATACTAATGAAATAATTTTTTTTACTTTATATATATATATATATATATATATATATATATATATATATATTATCAAACGGTTCGGTTCGGATATCTGCGGATACGTAAATATGATAACCAAAAACCGACCCGTTGATATCCGGTTTTTTCGGTTTCGGTTTTTTTCGGTTTCGGATTGACCGGTTCGGCTCGGTTTTGCGGTTTTTTTGCACACCCCTATATCTTTCTGGCTGAATGAGCTGGAAAGACAATTATACACCAAACCCCTCCTCTTTCTTTCTTTATTGGATTATTAATTTTTTTTTAATTTATTTTTTATTGAATTATTACTTTTTTTTCTTTATTCAGCACAGTCAATCAGATGTGCAATCAAACAACATGGTTTCTTTCCCAGTCAGAAAACTTTCCCAGACAGAAACTATCAAACGGGACCTAAGACTATCTTAGGTTTGTGCGTCCATTTTTTTGCCTTTTGCCGTTAAAATGTAGACCTGAATATTCCAATATTTTATCTTCTTCAAACATTTTTTTAGCCTAATATATATATATATATATATATATATATATAGAACATCATAGGTGAGTCGGGACAAGTCAATGTGAGATACCGAAGAGCTCCAAAAAGGATTCGATATAAAGTGGAACTGGAACATGTAGGTTTTTTCACAAACCTGATCCTTCAATGAAACAGTGACAATGAATAGAATAAGAAAAAAAACAGAGGGTTTTTACAAGCTTAAAGCTTTATTCGGTGAAAGAAAAAAAAAATAGGAGATATTCCTCAACGTACACAAGCATAAACTATTTAAAATAGAAAAATGTGAATAATCAGCAACTAACTCTACTTAACATGAGACCCGGACTGCATAGCCTACATGGCTTTGATTTATTCTTGCTAACCAATGGAAAAACGTGCATAAAAATTTTAAAAAACTTAATAAAACTTGCTAAACTCAGAATTATAATAACATTTTCCCCTTTAATTCTGAGCTCCAATCTTCTTGATGCCAATCAACCTGCACATTTCATCATGCTTCACCCTGGCTAATGGCTTGGTAAGCATGTCAGCCTTTTGTTCCTTCCCATCTACATGTGTAACTTCAATTTCCCCAATTTCAACACACTCCCTGATGAAATGAAACCTCACATCTATGTGCTTACTCCTTCCATGAAACACTGGATTCTTTATAAGTTCTAGGGCTGATTTATTATCAACAAACAACTTTACTAGAGGAATATTTTGACCTGTTATCTCTGTTAGCAATCTTCTTAACCAAATACCTTGGCATGCTATCATAGTGGCTGCCATGAACTCAGCCTCACATGAAGACAGAGCTACACATCTCTGTTTTTGTGATGACCATGTGACCATGTTCCTATTCACATAGAAAACCATGCCCCCTGTACTCCTCCTATCATTTACATCCTTTGCATGATCACTGTCTGAGAATCCTGAGATTGTGATCTTGTTCTCTCCCTATGTGTAGATCAAACCATGGTCCAGAGTTCCTTTGATGTACCTTAGTATTCCTTTTACAGCTTGCAGGTGGACTTTGGTGGGTGTCTCCATGAAGCGACTAACTACACCCACAGCAAAGGACAGGTCTGTTCTTGTATGGGTCAAGTATCCGAGTCCACCTACAATGCTCCTATACTCTGTGGGATTCACCAAGTCTCCATCTCCTTCCTTGGTTAATGATAACTTATGTTCCATGGGACATTTTGAAGGATTACATTCAAGCATGTGTGTCTTTTCTAGCAATTTTCTAGCATAGGCCTCTTGTTTTAGAGTAATGCATTAGTTTTATTGACATACCTCAATCCCCAGGTAGTAGGTTAGAAGCCCAAGGTCGCTCATTTCAAACTTTGCATTCATCCTCATCTTGAATTTCTTCACTTCTTCAGTTGAGCTCCCTGTCACTAGCAAATCATCGACATAAACCCCAACAATCAGTGTACTTTCACCTTTCTTTTTTGTGTAGACTGAATACTCTTGAGGGCATCTTTTGAATCCCAATTTCTTCAGATATGCATCTAAGCATGCATTCCATGCCCTAGGGGCTTGTTTAAGGCCGTACAGAGCTTTGGACAACCTTAAGACCTTGTTTGGCTCTTCTTTCTTCTCGTATCCCGGTGGTTGAGATACGTAGACTTCTTCTTTTAAATATCCATTCAAGAATGCCGATTTGACATCCAAGTGGTGTACTTTCCACCCATTTGTTCCTACTAGAGCTAGAATTAACCTCACTGTTTCAATTCTTGCTACCGGGGCAAAGACTTCTTCGTAATCAATTCCATGCTTCTGAACATAGCCCTTCGCCACAATCCGAGCTTTGTGCTTGACTATTTTCCCACTTGGATCTTTCTTCAGCTTGAATACCCATTTTAGACCGATAACCTTGCGATTCCTTGGCAAATTGACTAACTCCCATGTGTTGCTCTTCTCAATCGACGTTAATTCCGCTTCCATTGCTCGTGTCCATTCTTTCTCTTTGATTGCTTCGACATATGAGGTTGGCTCTTCATCATTACATGTCAATTGAAGTTCTTCTAGGGGTATATGGATTTCATCTGTGGCCTCATACAGATCGGTGAGTAGCCGATATCACTTTGGAGCTCCTCTGCCGGTGGAGCTGGAGGATGTACTTGTAGATGATACCGAAATTGGGGAATTTTGATTAATGGGAGAATTATGGATCGCTAGGGAATTTATCGAGGTACCCATTTGGCATTCAGTTGGGTGACCAGGGCTATTTTATTGGTCAAAATTGACCCGGTCTTCACTTATCGAAGGCGCATTTGTTTCTTGATCTGGTGTGTCCGGCACCCATTCACCCCAGTCATCTTCATCATCGAACAATCCATCATCAAGGTTGAAGCCTTCAACTGTGAAACTCATCTCCAGTGTTGCCTTGATTTTAGCATTTTTCTCCCACGTCCATTTTCTATTCTCTTCAAACACAACATCCCGGCTAACATACATTTTCCTAGTATCTGGGTCTAACAATCTGTACGATTTCGATCCCTTTTTGATTCCCAGATGAACCAGAGGCATACTTCTATCTTCGAGCTTCTTTAAGTACCCCTTTACGATCTTCATATGGGCTACGTATCCAAAAAACTCTGAGGTGATCGACCTGTGGCTTTCTTCAAGTCCAAGCTTCATATGGAGTTGAATCCTTTAAATCTTTCGTTTGAACTCTGTTTAAGACATAAACATAGTACATTAAAGCTTCTCCCCATAGAGCATGAGGCATTGTCATGGTCTTCAGGTTGCAACGAACCATTTCCAGTACCGTTCGACTACGTCTCTCCACTACTCCGTTTTGCTATGGAGAGTGTGGAGAAGTATAATGCCTCTCTAACCCAGTCTCATTACAATACTTTGTAAACTCATTCGATAGAAATTCGCCACCGCGATCAGTTCTGAGCACTTTTATCTTCTCTCCAGTCTCAGCTTCTACCTTTCCTCTGAATATCTTGAACATATGAAGTGCTTCGTCCTTTGTCTTCATTAAGTAGGCCCACATCACTCTGCTATAATCATCAACAATGAGCATAAAATATATGTTTCCTGCGGGTGTGGGAGGTGTGATTGGGCCACATAGATCACCATGGAGTAATTCCAGTTTCTTCTTTGCTTTGTAACTCGTCTGGGATGGGAGTCTGCTTTCCCATCAAGCATCCTTCACATGGCTGTGTGGGGATTTTCATCTGAGGCACACCTCCAATTAGGCCTTTTTCCACCATTTGCTTCATCGAACTAAAGTTAATATGGCCCATTCGCTTGTGCCACAACCATGTGGACTCATTAGCTTCAGCAACAAGGCAGATTGGTGTATTCTCTTCTAGCTCTATCTTATAGAGTCTATTGGGTGACCTGCGAACCTTCATGAGTAACTTTCCAGTCGAGTCATGCACCTATAAAAACAGGTCCTTGATCCTTATTTCATCTCCACTTTCTGCCAATTAACCTAAACTGATAATGTTACTACATAAATCAGGAATACAGTATACATTATCAAGTTTTCGACTTCCACCATCTTTACATTTGAACACAATCGAGCCTTTTCCATCAGTCCTTACTTTGGAATCGTTTCCAAACTTCACCTGGCCATGGATCGACTCATTCAAAGTTTTAAACTTTGATTTATCACTAGTCATGTGATTGTTGGCCCCACTATCAAGATACCAAACCTTTGATTGATTCAAGCAACCACCCTTTGTTTTCAACTCTGGTTTCAAGTTTTCTTCGTTTAGAAATACTTCCCCTGTCTCTTCTCTTCCATCAATAGATGAGAGTAGCAATGCAGGTTCGTTGTCTTCATGGATCAAATTACTTTCATGACTTCTCTCCTTTCTAGGGTTCTTACATTCTGCAGCATAATGACCATACTCTTGACACCTGTAACGTTGTTCCTTGCTCTTGTCAAAACTGCGTGATCCATGCGTGTTTGAGTTTTTCTGATTATTGTGATCACCTCTGCCACGACCACCTCGACCACCACCTCTACTTTTTCCTCGTCCTCTTCCTTGTGACCCATTAAATCCGCCTCGATTCGATTTGGATTTTGAGTCACCATCTCGATTCTTTTTGTTTCTTTCAGACCACTCTTGATGAGTCAAAAGTAGTTTCCGATCATCACTATCTCCAAACCAATTCATTCTCTCTTCATGCGCTTTTAGACGGCCGATAACTTCTTCCACAGACATCTCGTCTAAATCTCCAAATAGTTCGAGAGTCGAAGCAATTTGAAGGAATTTGATTGGGACTGCCCTAAGTAACTTCTTTACGACATAGGACTCTTGAATCGTCTCACCTAGTGTTCGCATAGTGCTTACAATGATTGTGATTTTTCCTGCGAAATCGTCAAAGCTTGTGACAACCGTCAAATTCTTGTCAAGTCAAAGTCAAATAAAGTCAACAAGTCAAATCGGTCAACCCAATTAACCCTTGTGTACTAGGGCTTACATTAGGTAATTACTATACAACTCGCTATTCTAATGAGAAATCATAAATTGAAAAGTTCATACATCTAGATTTCCTTAACGTAAAACTATGGTAAGTAACGAACCAAACCGATAAAACGATGTTGCATACTCATCAGGAGTGTTCAAGATCCTTAAACATGGCTTAACGGAACTTACGGACCTTGCGTTGCGGAGCCAAGCACTCAAAAAGGTCATAAAAGAAGCCTCTCCCAATCTCTTTCGCTCTATCTTCTGCTATCCCAAATCTCTCCAAGTATGTGAAATCTCTCCCAAATCTCTCTTTGTATGAGAAATCTCTCCAAGTATGTGAAATCTCTTCCAAATCTCTCTTTGTATGAGAAATCTCTCTAAGTATGTGAAATCTCTCCTAAATCTCTCTAAGTATGTGAAATCTCTCCCAAATCTCTCTTTGTATGAGAAATCTCTCCAAGTATGTGAAATCTCTTCCAAATCTCTCTTTGTATGAGAAATCTCTCTAAGTATGTGAAATCTCTCCTAAATCTCTCTAAGTATGTGAAATCTCTCCCAAATCTCTCTTTGTATGAGAAATCTCTCCAAGTATGTGAAATCTCTTCCAAATCTCTCTTTGTATGAGAAATCTCTCTAAGTATGTGAAATCTCTCCTAAATCTCTCTAAGTATGTGAAATCTCTCCCAAATCTCTCTTTGTATGAGAAATCTCTCCAAGATTGTAAAATCTCTCCAAGATTGTAAAATCTCTCCCAAAATCTCTCTCAAAACCCCTTTCGATTTATTTTGATCATTGGAGGGCATCCCGGTACTTGGCTTGATAAGAAACCGCTCAAGGAGGGGTAAAATCTTGGAAAAAGACCCCTTGGGACCGAAGCCTCCCCTTAGGGGCCAAGTCCCTCTTGAACCGAGGTCTAGAGTAGAACCGAAGCCCTAGGAGAAGCCATCCGGAGCCGCAGCCAAGGAGGTCGACCGCAGTCAGCGAGCCGCAGCACCTCGCCTCCGCGACCAAGACCAAGCCACTTCGGATTTGGGCTGCTGATGACCGAGCCTTAGCACCTCCGGTCCTGAACTTCGGATTTCAGCATTTTCTACCCGGTTTTCAATATTTTTAACATTTTAAGCCCATTTTTCATCCTTTTAACGCGGGATTTTCTCCATAAATCATATTTTAACATATAAGACCCTAAATATTCATAATATAAACATATTTTGATGGAAATATTTATTTAAGAATAAAATCTATTAAGTGAGATCATGAGGTGGAGTGTGGATCTTGCCATAATATTTGACACAAACAACCACCCCATGCCCATTCCTTTGACCAGCTATGGTCCTACCCACTACTCCTAGTCACCTCATGGTACATTCTTACTCATTTCCCAGCAAACCCATGTTCAAAGAGCTGGGAAATCCTCTTTCACTCTTCATTTCTCTCATTTCTCTCTCATTTCCACCCAAGGAACAAACACCTTTTCTCTCAAGCTTTCTCCCTCAAATTCGAGATTCAAGGCTGATAATCAAGTTTTCTTACACTCTTGGTAAGTATAATTCATCCTCCTTGTGTTAATTACACTTCCCTTTACTCATATCACAGAATGCTTATACAAATTCCATCAATTTGGTGTTAGATCCTCGTAAATCTCTAGGCATCTTCAAGTGTTCTAGAGTTGAACACTTCTCACCTCCAACACTCATCTACTGAAAACACTCAAGGTGAGTTCATACCCCTATCTTTTCATGTTTTTCATAACTTTTAAGGGGGGAATACAAGTTAAAACACCAAGAACACAACTAAACTCATTTAACAGCCTTCATCAGAAAAGTTCAACTCCATTCACGGACTGTTTTGGGCAACTTAAACATTTTATTTTTCAAAACTGTTTTAGGTGAAAGTAGTTCCAGTTCTTAGCTTTAAAATGACTACTTGCACATCTCTACACGATTTGTCTACAATTTATGGTGATTTTTAAAATAATGCCTATCATTCCATGAGCAAATCCGGACCAGTCTGTGATTATGGACTTTTTCACACAAGTTGGAGGTCATTAAAATTCATAATAAAAATTATGAACAAACTAGACTCATTTCCCAAACCCTCAGAATTTACGGATTCTGATTTGGACCTTTGATGATTTTTCTATAAATTTTCTAAGATCAGTAAAAGAAAATGTTAACAACAGAAAAATGCTATCAATTTCATTTCACCTTGTAACATGTTGAGAAAGGTGTATATCTTTATGTGAATATATGTTTTTTCTTGCAAATAAATGACATTTTGACTTAGTATATAGTCATACATCAGTTAACAAATGGAGTTTGCTAGATAAAGCATAGAAATAACGATTTGTTATAATCATAACACATCTATTACACACAAACATTTGAATAAACTATATTAAAGTATAGTTCATGTACATTACCACTTTTACCCTTGTTTTGATAAACTATAATAGGTATGGTTTATGTTTCCATTAACACAACAAACACATTTCGGAAGGTTTTATTCCCACAGAAAAAGGTTTTACACTCACGCACACCACACGTAAACTTGTTAACTTAAATTGTGAGACATTCTCTTCCCGTACGTCCGAGTGCGGGATCCAAATTCCTGGTAGTTATAATCAGAGTCTCTTGTAGGGAGAACGTGATAGTTGTGTATAGATCTATATTGGGTTAGACACCCCACACCTGAGCTGCATGCAACAGCTAGACCGACAGGTCTGTGGTGACAAGTGTCATTTCAGTTTCGCGACGCCTGAGAAACGTCGTAGTAGGTTCATTCAGTCATAGTATGGTTATAGCGGCTCACATAGGGATTTAACAACACATAAAGTTTACGGGGATTTTCATAAATCAAAAGGGATTTTATGTCGATTTAAAATCACTTTTTATATCAATAATTACAGATATTATTGTATATATTCAATCTTGGTATTTAAGACTACACACCATTCATTACGGGATTTTTCTCAATTCAGAAAGGGTTTTACGCCAATTTAAAACCACTTTTATATCTTTAAGTATGACAAATACTTGTTCATTCTCGGTCCCGACATTTAGGACCACATAACTTCTATAAGGTAAATATTGGATTTTTCTTGGTAACACACAACTCATTACAAAAATCGGTTTCCAAACTCTTTATCTCAAAAACTTATGAACTCACCAACCTTTGTGTTGACACTTTTTCAAACAACTTGTATTCTCAGGAAATCAGTGAAATAGGAAAACCAACAGCATTTTGAGGATGGGACGTTGAATCGTCAAACATTTCATTTTGTCATCATAATGTAATTGATTCGAAACATGTAACATATACTTTGGTGTAACTTTTTCAATTATATTTATGATGGTTGTATTTACTTTGAGCACTATTATACTCGTTGTTGTGATACTATACATGAAGTCCGCCACCCCTGGACATTTCCGCCATCCTTGGTTTGGGAGTGTGACAATGTTTCAAATTCAACTTTCAATGTCTGAATTCGAGCTGATTTCACCTTGTCTGCTCCCATGAACATTGTTTTTAGGGCTTGCCATGCTTCTTTCGCCGTCTTCTTCTCTTCTAACACCATTAGAAGGTCTTCAGGTATTCCCTGATAAATGGCTGCCAATGCCATGCTATCTTTCTGTAACGATCGTCTTCTGAGGTATAAATTTATTTAGATTCTCAATTTTTATTTTGGGCTATAATAGAATTGTATATTGGAGTGGGCCTCTTTGTTTTAGGCCAAGTCATAGCCTGCCCATAAGCCGTACGTGGGGCATAACCCATTCGTTGGGCGTAATGATTAAATGAAGCGCGGGGAGGAGAAGCGTACGCCCAGCGCACCATATGGTACGCCCAGCGTACGCAGCCAGAGGAAAAACCCTAATTTTAGGGGTTTAAGGCTATATAAACCACATTATAGCCTCCTTCCCTGTTTTCCCATCAGCCTCCTCAGTCTTAAGAAAACCCTAATTCGTTCTTATCCTCTCTTTGTGTGTAAAGAAGCTTTTGTGAGTGTTGCAAGGAAAGGAAGTGGTGAAGAAGGAAGGGAAGAAGTTGGAGAAGAAGCTTGAGCTCAGGGATCTGGACTTAGCACCCTCTTGGTCAGCAAAGGAAGGTATAAAGTTCTGAACTTTCTTCCTCTTTCCTTCTAGATCTAGGTTATGGAAGTTTGGACCTTTTTAAGTCCAAAGGTTGAGTCTTGATCTTGTAAGTTGGTTTTGGAGCTTGGATTGCCATCCTTAAGGCTCAGAAACATCTTCCTAGCAATAAAGTTGCAATCTGTGTGGCTTATATGGAACCATGCATGAGATCTAGTTAGCTCCATGGAAGTAGAATGTTATTTATGGAAGTTTGAGCCTTTATGAGACTTGTAAGCCATCAAGTAAGCAACTTTATGGCTTAAGACGTGGAACAAGCTTAGGATCTGGATTTGTAGCTTCTGGATCGGATTATTAAGCACTTAATGAGATTTTGGCTTAACAGGGCTGTACGCTGGGCGTACAAGGAGGTACGCGCCGCGTACAAGCCAACAGCCAGTACGCTCAGCGTACCTTGGTGTACGCCCCGCGTACGCTGCCAGTTTGGGCTTCGATTGTTTTGGGCCTCGGTGTGGGCTGAGTTTCAGACTTAGGGTCCTTGGGCCTTAATGGTCCATCAGAATTCAGTTGCTAAGGACCAAGGATTTAATATTGGACTTGAGTAAGGCCCAATAAAGGGCTTTGGGCCCAATATAGCAAGTTGGGCCATTAATGGGCCAATAGTAAGCTTGGAAAGCCTATCTTGTTGTTGGATCTCCAGAAGTTAGATTATGAGCCAAGATTATTGTGGGCTGGTAGGGCCCATACGAGGACATAGGCCCAATTTATAAAATTGGGCCATTAGTGGGCCTATAGTGGGGCCATGGATGGACTTGGAAGGAATTGAGGGTTTGGGCCATGTTGTGACCCATGCCATAGCAGGGGTAAAATGGTCATTTTACCTATAGGAGAATCCCTATTCTGATTTAGTATTTTATTACCCTTGATAGCCGGGAACCAGCCGGAGCAGCAGTCAGGGATTTCTCATTCAGGAGTTCAGCCGTCAGCATCACGAGGTGAGTTTCCTTCCAGTAGGAACGGGTCTACGGCCACAATGCCGACCCGTTTAGTTAGCAGTCAGTTCCGGACTTCGGTCCGATGCAGTAGTTCAGGGTGCTTGATGTCTTTGTGATTCAAGCATGTCTATGTGTTATGTGTTCCAGACTTCAGTCCGATGCAGTATGCAGTATATGTGTTTATGCTAGTTGATATGTGTTTATACTATACTATGTTCAGTCAGTTCCGGGCTTCGGTCCGATGCAGTTAGTTCCGGACTACGGTCCGATGCAGGGTACAAGGTCCCAGTCAGTTCCGGACTTCGGTCCGATGCAATTTCCGGACTTCGGTCCGATGCAGAGGGCAATGGTTAGTTCCGGACTTCGGTCCGATGCAGTTTCCGGACTTCGGTCCGATGCAGTGGGCAAGGCCCAGTATGTGTTTATATGTTATAGTATGGTATGTGGTAGTTTGGGGGAGCTCACTAAGCTTCATGCTTACAGTTTTAATTTTGGTTTCAGGTACTTCCGCAAGTAAAGGGAAGAGCTCGGGATGATGGCATCGCACGCACCACAGCTTCAGTTTTTGTCCTGGCAGTTGATTTAGCTTTTCATAGATATGATTTGATACAGTCTTGATACAGTTTTCTCGTGATACTTTATTATGGTTTTGAGATATTGACGTATGGGTTTTTATTTTATGGTATTGATCTAATGATTTTATTAATGATTAAACAAAATTTTTGGGTCGTATTTTGGGTCGTTTCACCTTCTTTGATTCAACAAGGGTATTTGCAGTTTTGGGCTCAACTGCATCCCATACACCCTGTGCCAGCATGAAGACTCTCATCTTGATCGCCCATGCACCATAGTTCGATCTTGTCAGCATCAGATAATGGAGTGTAACTTGACCATCTTTCTCACCATTTCCATTGTTGCCACTGCTACTGCTGTTTGTCATCTCTTCGTGAGATTGATACTTTGGCACACACACCCAGGTGTGCTCTGATACCAAATGTAGGTTTTTTAACAAACATGTTCCTTCAATGAAACAATGATAATGAATAGAAAAAGAAAAAAACAGAGGGTTTTTACAAGCTTAAAGCTTTATTCAGTGAAAGAAAAAAAAAGAGGAGATATTCCTCAACGTACACAAGCATAAACTATTTAAAGCAGAAAAATGCGACTAATCAGCAACTAACTCTACTTAACATGAGACCTGGACTGCATAGCCTACATGGCTTTGATTTATTCTTGCTAACCAATGGAAAAACGTGGATAAAAACTTTAAAAAACTTAATAAAACTTTCTAAACTTAGAATTATAATAACAGAACACGAGTACAAGACGCATCCAACTTGTCATGTCAGCAGGGGTACGACAAGGATTGTAAGGCATTATGTTCACACGAGCAACAATATCCAAAACATACTTTTTTTTACTGAGAAACATACTAGAACCGGTGTGGTGAACAGAAATACCCATAAAATAATTAAGGTCCGTCATAGCACATTCCTTGTTGAGAGTAGCTATAAGGCGTCGAAGAATATCCTAAGAAGAAGTCGTGAGAATAATGTCGTTCACATAGAGTATAATATAAGCAAGGGACCAACCGTCCTTAAATATAAATAAAGAGAAGTCACAATAGATTTGAGTGAATCCGATCTGAGTCGCAAACTGATAAAATCGATGATAACGGGCTCTAGGGCCTGTTTAAGTCCAAATAATGACTACTGGAGAAGCCAAAAGACAGATTAGAGCAAGACGGATCTCCAAACTCGGGTCCTTGATGCATATAAACTATCTGATGTAGATGACAATGAAGAAAAGTATTATTCATGTCAGGCCGGTGAACGAGCCAATGACTTGGGAGAGTGAGACTAAGGATCTTTATGATAGCTGCAGGTTTCACCACCTGACTAAAAGTTTCATTACATTCAATTCCTGGTCGTTGACTTTTGCCACTAGAAACCAAACAAGCCTTGTACCAATTTAAAGAGTCACCCACATTCAATTTCTTCTTGAATAACCAAATAGTTCGAAGAATATTAACTCCTACAAGTCGTAGAACAACAGTCCATGTTTTATTTTTCATCAATGCATGATATTCCTCTTGCATTGCAGAAAGCTAATTAGGATCATCTAATGTGTGATAACCGTCAAATTTAAGTCAAAGTCAAAGTCAAGTCAACAAGTCAAACCATTGAATCTTGTATAATACGTGTATGATTAAAAGTTATTCTATGAAAACATACATTTGTATGTCAAGAATTCGAGTGTCTCGGTAAATCTATGTGTTTATCAACATGAAACCCTAAGAACGGAGTTAAACGCATCAAAACACGACTATGGACCCTTTTGGGGACTTAAAATAATCATAAACGAAGTATAACGGGGTCCACGGACCTTGCATTGCAAGATTATTTGATGGTAATGGCTAAGAATCAATCTCTCCCAAATCTCTCTCAACTTTCGACAGTCAACTGGGTCATCCCGACCGTTAACTTGGCTAAAAAACCACTCAAAACGAGAAGTTGTATGGAAAAATGGCTAATTAAGGCCGAAATCCTCTTAGGAACCGAACCCTCTTAGAGGGACCTCTTAGGGCCGAACCTCTCTTAAGAACCGAAGTTGTCAGAGACGAACTTGTTAGAAGCGAACTACCCTTCTCGGACCGAACCCCTGCGAACCGAACCCTTCGGTCCCTCCTTGAGCCACTCTCGGCCCTTAGCCTTAAGCATCGAACCCCTCGCAGGTTCGCTTCCTTCCTCCGGTTTTCGACTGCTTTCGCCTCCTAAGCCCGTTTTGACGTTGTTAACGGGATTTTTTCACCAAATTCATATTTTTACCATTTTAAACTCCTAAAACTCATATTTTATTTATTTCTCAAGTATTTATTATTTAAAAATCATTATTTCATTAATAGAAGTATCTAAGCATATTTTACCCCACAAGTGGTTCAAGTGTGTCCACTTGCCTCCATGTGTCACTTCCCCGTTAACCCAACCCTATCCACATCACACAAACCAAGGCAAACATCACTTCAATCTTTCAAGTTGCTCCAGCAACATTTATATACAAAAATACCTAGAGGATGTCTTGATTCACTTTGATAAATCCTTCACTTACACACTTCTCAAACCACCTCAAGAAAACTCTTCTCTCTACTTCCCACCACTTTGTACTAGTGTGCTTGAGCTACTACTTCACTTTTGGATCATCCAAACTTTCACGTGTTCATCAAGTGTTCTTGACTTGATACTCCTCGCCTTCAACCTTCCACTCTTCCAAGAATCACTCAATGTGAGTTTATAACCCTACATTTTCTAGTTTTCTTTAGTTTTCAGTGGGGGGGAATACAAGTTAAAACACCAAAACATATTTGAAACTTAACTTGACAGCTTACAACAGAAAAGTTGTGACCTGTTCACGAACTGTTTTACCCAACTTAAACTTAATATTTTTCAAAATTGTTCAATATGCAAATAGTACAAGTTTATACCTTTAAAATGACTACTTGCACATCTCCATACGATTTTTCGACTTACAATGATTTTTCTATAAATAATCTAAAACAGTGGCAGTTAAGAGTTAAATTGTCAAAACAAGTTTAAGAGTTATTCACACCTTGTAACATATTGAGCAAGGTGTGTAAGATTTTATACTTAGCATTTTTAATGTCATTTTATTGAAATACAAGGTCAAGCATAACAAGGTTTCATTTACAACATAAAACATTTTGATAAAACTATAATAGGTATAGTTTGGACACCTCATTTAACAAAGAAGCGGTAACACTATCGATTTACAAAGCGAGTATTTTATTACAAACTACGTGAACATGTTAATGAATAAATTTGCGATACATTCATCTTCGGAGTACTCTTTAGTACAACAGAAAAGTCTTGTAGTTATAGCCAGAAGCTCTTGTAGGGAGAGCGTGACAGTTGTATATAGATCTATATTGGGTTTGACAACCTGCACCTAAGTTACTTGCAATAGCTAGACCGGCAGGTCTGTGGTGACAAGTGTCATAACATTCCGATGCTTGAAGAACGTCGAGTACGAGGTCTACGAGTCATAGTATGGTTATAGCAACTCACAAGGGGAATTAACAAACACATAGTTCACCGAAATTTAAGGACTTCAAAAAAAGGAGTTTTATTTAAATATAAAACCACATATAAGTATGATGATTTACTTACATATACTAAGTCTTGGTTTAGTTAAGACTACAATAAAACTTTTAGAAAATATTGGATTTTCTGGAAAGAAACTTGTAAAAAACTTGAAGGAACAACATTCATTTTTCATTCATAAATTGCTTATGAACTCACCAGCTTTATGCTGATACTCTCTTTTTAAAACAACTTGTATTTCCATGTAATCAGTAATACATGTAATCGCAAGATTTCTGAAGTCAAGACGCTAAGGCGTAGATTTTTGCTACATTTTATAATCATATGTAATTTAATTGGAACATGTATTTTTGGAACATGTATTTTGGAAACAATGTAATCTTTTTAAATTATATTTATGATGGTTGTGTTTACTTTCTTCACTATAGTTATGATATTGAACATGACGTCCTCCGCCCCCGAACGTTTCTGCCATTCCGGTTTGGGGGTGTGATAGATTGGTATCAGAGCTTTGTTTATAGTGAACTAAGTATATCGAACCACGTAAGATATACAAACTATAAATACAACGAGACATAATTCTCTGACGTAGCTTTTCAAAAATACTTTTAAGAATAAAATTTGTATTTTTATAAAAGTATTCGTACAATCGCACTTACATTCAGTATCACAATGACAATAACATAAAAGTATTGAGACAAGTTGAACACCATGATCCAGCTTCGGGGTATGTAGTTAGATCTTGGACGAATACAGCCTGATCAACTATATTTAGCCAAGGTATGACCAACGTATGCCGAAGAGGGATCATGATGAGCAACAAGTCTTCAACTTACCAAAAACCTCGAGAATCAAACATAAAAATACTATAGGAGTATTTTAACACAAAAACCATATTAAGCACACTATAAATTGCGATAACTAACTTCTTATACCAAAGTCGTCGCGACGTCCTTCTTATCCCTATTCTCGTATAGGCGCAATGGCAGGATTTCACTTGTCGGGTGACCCCTATCTCCCCAACCAGGGTACTGCCGGTTGGATCGTAGAGGACCCAGAGGAAGATCCCAAAGAAGAACCCATGGAAGATGAGGAATCCATGGAAGAGGAAGAGGAAGAGGAAGAGTCAGTAGACGGTGAAGAAGAAGAAGAAGAAGAAGAAGAAGAAGAAGACTCAGATGGAACCGATTCGAAACCTGAAGTTTACAATCCACACCCTGCCCCTATTCCTCCACAACACTACCAGGTCTCGACGCCCCAATGGGCCGAAACTATACACTGATGGAGCCGAAAGCAAGGACAACGACCTCCCTATGGCATGCAACGAGGTTTCTACGATCTCAGCAGAGGAGGGTCAGCCGACCGACCCTCCTTGTCATAGTTCACCGTGTCACACGCCACAAAGAGCAAACAAGAGTTAACACCCGACATCTCATGGAAGTTGGTGCCACCAGCCAAGTCAACTCCGTTCGTATTCGCTGGTTGGATGATGACCACGATCGAACTTGAGACCGCACCGAGCTTCTTCGACGGGAGATGGCCGCGACCCGAGCTGAAGTACAAGAACTCCGAGAACACCGAGCCGCTCTAGAAGGACGTATGACAGACACAGAATGCTAGACGTCTGAATCCAGAGCCGGAATGAGGAACTCCGTGTCTTCATTTTGTGATCAGCAGAGCTTCAACCACCGCAAGTAGTATTGCACTGCTCGCTCCAGTTTAATCTAGTTTGTGGATAAATATTACTAATATTTCTAGTATTTTATGTCCGATCCCGCGATTTAAGTGTTTACACTTCCGGGGTCTGTTAGGCGGTCAAAACTTTTCCATGCATTGATATAGCCTAGACCCTTATAGGGTCAAAAAATTTCCCAAGTATTGTATACCAAGTTATATCAATGAAATTGACACGCTATTTGTTTTATTGGGAGCATTACATCAAGTTCATAACAAGAATTATCTTCAGATTAAAATTTACTGGTGTCCGATTTATGATTGTTTGATGTATGAATCCAGGTTACATATAATTTAGACCATGTCGACCTAGAAAATGTTGGTTCCGCCATGGATCCTGTTCCTTTTTTTTGTTGTGAGCCCAGGGCAGATCCATTGGATTCGAAAGTCTACTTAATCTTAATTATATGTAAATATTATACATCAAATGATTGTTGGACGGACCCGGTATGAATTCTATCACTATTGAAATTCATAAAGTCTATATATTTCATTATCTATGGACCTCTAGTATGGATGGATTCAAACAATTCAAGTTGAAATCATGATGCATATAAAGAAATAATAATGTTTAGTTTTAACTCTCGACTTGTAAGTGTTGTCAAAGACTTATTGTCTTTTCATTCTTGATATGGCAGAAAATGCCACCTCGTAGAAACCCTAGACGCGGCAGTGCCACAGGAACTGCAGCGCCACCACCTCCGCCACCTCCTCAGTTCGACCCAGTAATGTTCCAGGCGGCCGTAACAGCCGCAGTAGCAGCCGCAATATCTCAAATAAGCACCAACAATGCGGGTGGTGCGAGTAATGGTGCCACGAATTCTAACAACAGGGACAATCAGGGATGCTCGAGAGAGTGTACCTACAAAGAATTTACTAATGCCAAACCCAAAACTTTCAATGGAAGCGGAGGTGTCATAGCATTGCTCCAATGGTTCAAGAAAACCGAATCTGTCTTTGAAATATGTGCATGCTCTAAAGCAAACAAGGTCAAGTTTGCAACATGCACATTCTCTGAAAGGGCACTCACCTGGTGGAATGGCCACGTTAAGACATTGACACTTCCGGTGGCAAACTCGATAACATGGGAAGACCTGAAAACCATGTTGATGAAGAAGTACTACCCAAGGGGTGAGATACAAAAGTTGGAAGAGGAACTTTGGGGTCTCAAAATGATAGGCTCTGACATCCTTTCTTATACCTCAAGGTTTAGTGATCTGGCCATACTATGTCCAGGGATGGTTCCGTCAGAAAGCAAGAAGGTGGAAAGATACATATGGGGACTATCTTCCCAACTTCAAGGGAATGTATTGGCCTGAAATCCAACTACCTTTGACGGTGCCAAAGAACTGGCACAGTAACTCATCGACCACAAAGCCAGCCATGGCACTGTGACAACCACCTCCGAGCAAGCTAAAGGGGGAAACAACAAAAGAAAGTTCTGGAACAAGAAGAAGGGTCAACCTACTCAAGATCCTGCCAAGAAACAACAAGTGGTTGCAGTGAACGCCGCCACAACTACTGCCAACCCAACTTCAATAAGGCAATACGCCGGGAACTTACCAAAGTGCAACAAATGCAACTTTCACCATAATGTCGCTTGCCGTGAAATGCATTGCACCAACTGTAACAAAAAGGGGCACACTGCTTGTTTTTGTAAAGCTCCAGTCCAACAAAACGCACAAGCTGCCAATGTAGGAGCAAGTCGAACCTACTATGGTTATGGAGAGGCAGGACACTTCAAGCGAAATTGCTCGAAAGCAAGAAACCCTAACCCGGGTGAAGTGGGCAGAGTTTTGGCGATAGGACATGAGGAAGCAGTTGCAGACCCAACTGTGGTCACCGGTACACTTCTCCTCAACAATACATACGTATGCATTCTTTTCGATAGTGGAGCGGAGAAAAGCTTCGTAAGCCATCAATTTAAACGTTTTCTTAAACTAAAACCACAAACACTAAAAGACACATTCACCGTAGAAATGGCTAACGGAAAAACAGAGAACACTAACGCCGTTTATACCGGGTGTACTCTCACCTTAAACAATCACTAATTCCAAATTGAACTTATGCCGGTCACCATAAAAAGTTTTGATGTCATCATTGGCATGGACTGGTTGTGCCCTCACCATGCTGAAATCCTATAACATCCCGAAATTCAGGTAAAGCTATTTAACCCTTCACCTTTCCCAAGTTGTCAAATTAACTCCCTTAAGCGAAAGGTTAGGATTGTGAGTACGCTGGGCGTACTGAGGAGTACGCCGCGCGAACTCAAGCGTTTATTTTGGATGCGGACTCGCCTGGGTACGCTGGGCGTACCCAGGGTTACGCTGGGCGTAGCGAGCCTGGGTGTAAACCCTAATTTGAAGCTTGTTCACTATAAAAGGAATGTTATGTCCTGGACCTCAACCTCCATTTCAGAGAGTGAAACCCTAAAAGAGTGCCCTCCTTCGTTTCTAGCTAGAGTGTTTATATTCTAAGCTTCTAAGTGTCATTTCAAGGTGGTGGAAGAGAAGAAGAGGCTATTTTGAAGGCTAGAAGCTTGTGGAGAAGAATAGATCTGAGCTTTTTAGAGGATGGAGCTTCTTCCTGAGGTAAAAAGCTCAAACATTGCCATGTTATTTAAGTTGAATGCTTCTTGGACCAATTTCTAGGGTTTTTGGTCCCAAGATGGAGACTTTATGAGCAAATGGTCTCCATTGGCCTAGATCTATCATATTTCAGGACTTTAAGTGTTGTATGTTCACAAAAATGCAATCTTGGATGTAAATATGGAGCCATGCATGAGATCTAGACCTTTGGAGGTGAAAGGAAAGGTGTTTGAGGGTGTAAGGACCTTTACAGCCATGCAAAGGCTTAAAGGTTCCGACTTTATGGAATAAGAGGTTGTAAGAGAGTCAGATGTGGAAGTTGAAGGAATGTATTAACCGTTTAAGACCAAAATCTAAGAAATGGTTGAATTGGGACTTACATTGGGCGTAACTCTCAGTACGCGCAGCGTAAACGGATGAGGCCCCGATTATGGTTCCCTGGCGTACGCCCCGCGAACAGAGAAGGTACGCGCCGCGTACTGCCTTCTGTTGACTATCGTTGACTTTTAGGGTTTTGGTCAACCTTTGGGCTTTTGGGTCAGAGAGGGGTAAAATGGTCTTTTACCCTTTTGTGGAAATTGTAGAGTGGATTTAATCTAGCCTTTGAGAGCCATTATTTATTTGAGAGTATTGTTATATGTTTAGGCGGGGGCAAGACCAGTGTGATCGAGCGCAAGACTATCCGAGATACCGAGGTGAGTCTTCTCACTATACTGTACCTGGAAGGGTACCTATGTGTGACCGGAAGGTCTTGTATGTTATGAGATATATGTGCTATATGTTGATATGTGATATGTATGTGTTATGCAATGTATGATAAGGACCGGAAGGTCAAGTTTATATGGACTGGAAGGTCAAGA
Organism: Lactuca serriola; assembly: GCF_051521515.1. Taxonomy (NCBI): domain Eukaryota; kingdom Viridiplantae; phylum Streptophyta; class Magnoliopsida; order Asterales; family Asteraceae; genus Lactuca; species Lactuca serriola. The sequence goes on from NC_136410.1 coordinate 232,528,408, forward strand.
GGACATGGACCGGAAGGTCGATACGGGTAGGACCGGAAGGTCTACCGGGATTCGGGACGGAAGTCCCCTGAGACACTTGGAACGGAAGGTTTCACAGAGTCATGGCCTGGAAAGGCGTATGTGTTGTATGTGGTACTTGGGGAACTCACTAAGCATTTATGCTTACAGTGTTGTGTGATGTGTTTCAGGTACCAGTGAGGATCGCGGGAAGGCGTCGGCTTGATCAGTACACACATATGAGGAGTTTTATGTGTTATGATCTTGGGATGTGATGTTATGGATTGGTATGTGATACAATGACATTTTTATAACAATTATGAATGAAAGTGTGATTTTAAAATGTGAAAAATTGTTTTGAAATTTACGTCGTTACATGTTGGTATCAGAGCCTTGGTTTGAGGGATTCGGGTGCAACTTCGGATGTACCTGAACTTAAATTGAGGATTTGAGAAAGTTTTTCATAAATAAACAATTTTTCTAAGAGAGTAAAAGATTTTGGAAAAAGGCAGAACGGAGCAGTGTGTACGATCAGCCAGCGCCCGAATGGTGATTTCCCAAAATATCCTTACATTATGTGTTATGAGATATGTTATGATATGATATACATGCTAGAGTAGGCTAGGTATTCTTGTTAGGACAAGAGTGGCCTGATTTGTGATGCCTTAGCCTAGGAAGATTTCTGCTGCTTGAGAGTGAGTAGATAGTAGTGAGGAGCTTGTGAGAGATCTACCGAAGGGTAGTCTATGATAGCGAGGTGTAGAGTACTTGTGATCTGGGATCCAAGGAGGAGGACTTGGGGTGAATACTGATGCGGTGTGGGCGGTAGTATAAGGGCTCGTACTACCAAAGACACCGTATCAGTGCGCAGTCCAAGTAAGAATCCTTAGGGTACTAAGGAACAAGTAGGGATGTGTTATCGAGTGCGAGTACACTCGAGCGGGTCTCTGATATTTTTTGTTGTATTTCAGAGAGACATCATGGTTGGGACACGCCACACACCTGAGAGCAGTGGTGTTAGCGAGGAGGAGATCCGCATGCTGATTCATGACGAGGTGGCTGCTGCCATCCGAGCCGAGATTCCAGAGATGTTTGGGTCTATCAAGACCACATTGATTGAGACCTTCGATGAGCGGTACGCAGCAGTGACTGAGGTTGTGGCTGCTGCAGCTACTGCCATTGTTGCTGCTGCCACGCCTCAGGGAGGTAACTCGTTGTTGTTTCGAGAGTTCAGCAACACGAAGCCACTAGAGTTTGATGGGACGCAGGATCCGATCGCTACGATGAGATGGATTTCTGATATCAAGGGATGCTTCTACACGTGTTCTTTTACAGATCATTTGAGGGTACGGTTTGCGCTGAACCAGCTTCGCTTGGGAGTGAAGGATTGGTGGAAGTTCGTGGCGGTGAGCTTCACTCTTGCGGAGATTTTTGAGGTGACCTGGGAGAGGTTCACCACCATGTTCAGAGACGAGTATGTTCCCCCTGTGGAGAGGGAGCGGTTGGCTTAGGAGTTCTTGACCCTCAAGTAGGGTACTGATTCAGTTACTGTGATTACCAGGAAGTTTCATGAGAGGGTGATGTTCTGCCCTGAGCAGGTGTCTACTGAGCAGGCACGCATGAGCCGATATTTGAGCATTTTGAGGAGGGATATTCGGTAGTTCGTATCGAACTCGACTTACCGGACATTTGCTGAGCTTCAGGAAACTGCCCGGAAGAGGGAGATTGAGCTGGAGATGCAGGCAAGGGAGGAGGCCGAGTCTCAGGGGATGGACAGGCGGCCGACACAATCTCAGTCGGCAACCAAGGCAAAGCCCGCCGGTTCAAGATTTGGAGGCCAGAAGGGCCGCACTTGCTGGAAGTGCGGCAAGGGACATGATGGGGTTTGTCGATCTGGTGCTTGCAACAAATGTGGCAAGGAGGAGCATATAGCTGAGGACTGCCCCAAGTGTAACATCCCAAAATTCGAGACTAAAAATTTCTTTTAATGAAACATTACTTTAAGAAAAATCATCAATCCAAAACATAATCAGAGTATTAATTTCCAAAACACATGTTCGATATCAGAGTAAAACATTCCTAGGCTGTCTAATCTATGGTGTGTGCCATGCAATCACCCCGAGCTCTTCCCTCCACTAACGGAAGTACTTGAAACCAAAACTGAAAACCGTAAGCACGAAGCTTAGTGAGTTCCCCACCCTACCACATACCATGCATAACCATATACTGCACATACTAGGCCACGCCCGCTATCTTGGGCCTCGCCCCTTACCTTGGGCCTCGCCCGCTACAACGGCCCCGCCGCTCCAGGCTCCGCCTGGCCTTGAGCCCCGCTCGGATACAGATGTGTTTTACTTAGGCCTCGCCTGTCACAGGGCCTCACCCGCTAACATATAATAGCACATAAACATATCACAACACATAAGCTAAACACATACTAACGGATCCTGTCCTAAGGCCTCACCTATCCTGGGCCTCGCCCTTGCCCTGCTACTGATGAGTCAAGGAACCCCGTCCATGCTCCTACTGATAGTGAGATACGGGCCTGGCCCACACTCACTCTTTCCTTAACTTGGGCCTCGCCCCTGATCTGTTGCTAATGAGATGTGGAACACCATCCACACTCTGCTATTGGTGAGATATGGGACCTCGCCCACCCTCACCTCCCTACCAGGCACATACAAGTATCACACAGACAAAAAGTATAAACTATCACATAAACCATTCCTTGGGTACCCGCTCGCTATCATTGGACCTCATCCTGAATATCATACTAGCATATTGTGCCTAGGGCTAACCCCCGGGTCTTCTTACTCATAACTACATGGGTCGGCATTCTGGCCGTAGACCCATTCACACAAAAGGGAAACTCACTTGCACTTGCTGAACTTGCTAATAACCCCTCTGGATGCTGACCAACAATTCCCTGAACCGTTGATCTGCTAGCTCCCCGAGCTACCAATATCAATGCAACACTTAGTCTAACTGACCCCCGAAAGTCAACCCAGTCAACACTGGTCAAAGCCAAAGTTTTGGTCAAAGTCAACCTTCCAGGTCAACCCTAATCGCCGAGTCTATCTACTGACTCGCCGAGTTCATATGTTCAAGGTCCTTCCATTCGCGACTCGACTCGCTGAGTCAGTCCATGACTCGTCGAGTCTACCGATTTCCGAGTCCTGCCCTGTCCGACTCACCGAGCCTCCACTTGACTCACTGATTCGAGTCTCAACTAAAAGGGTTTGGGGTTTCACGACCTGACTCGCCGAGTCCAAGAACAGACTCGCCGAGTACAAGGAAATCTTCATCCGACTCGACGAGTTGTTCATCCCACTCGTCGAGTTGCTCCTAATTTTCATGCTACTCGCCGAGTCTACTCAAAGGACTCGCCGAGTCCATTCAGATCTTCATACATGCAGAGGACTTTTGAGTCATGCATGGACTCCAAACTGTAGATCTGCCCTTCCCAAGCCTATTCCTCACGTACAGTTGCAAACTTTACGTGTAGAGAAGGAGATCTAGGCTAAACACACCATAAACTAGGGTTTAAGGCAAGGAGGCTCTATAATCAACTCAAGGGCAGTTACTTTATGCTTCACAAGGCCAAAATATGCTTAGATCTGAAGTAGCAACTTCAGATCCGGCTTCTAACTCAAATGGATATCTAAACATGGCTTAAAAAGCCCCAAAACTCACAACTAGAATAGATCCAAATGAAGGAAACGACTTAGTACCTTCAATAACTCAGAAAGATTCCACAAACACTGGATCTAAGGCTAACCCTTGAAGCTTCAATGATTTCCCTCTTCCTTCTTCCTTCAAATCACCCAAAAATGGCTTGGAAGCTTGAATGAGTAACAATGGGGCTTAGGGTTCGGTGTTCTGGGTGAGAGAAGCAGTAAAGGAACCCTAGGGAGAGAATGAGACGTTTAAATAGGCTCCAAGTCCCAGATTTAGGGTTTTCCTCGTTCAGACCAGACTCGTCGAGTCTCCTTAGCCGACTCGCCGAGTCGGTCACTTACTCCTTGACCCGGATCCCGCTCGGACTCGCCGAGTTCCTCCTTGGACTCGACGAGTCTTCCCTTAAACTTAGGGTTTCCTTTCCTTTCTTGGCCTCCCTGACTTTGGGTGTTAGAACTCTCCCCCACTTAAAATAAACTTCGTCCTCGAAGTTTGCTATGGCCAACCGCCTGCGATCTGCTTCCAATACCCTACTAATTATTCCAACACCAGCTGCCTTCCTTTGCTGGTCTTCTGCCGGTCATTCTGACTAACATCAATCCTTGCGGATAATAATCTCGGGTCAACCCTAACCCTGAACATTCTGGAAACACCACTTACTCAACCGACAATCCTTCTGGTACTCTCCGAGTACTACACTGAACCCATAGGGGTTCACCCCTTCTTTCCTTGCGCGATTTACTTGCCTTCCCAAGGCAATGCTCCATAATCAACTATTTCCTCTGTCACTGTGAAGATCCTATCTTCACCCAATCCATTACTCCCGCTACCACCAGTACGGGTCATTATCGCCAGTATCCACTGGGCATTTCTTTCTACTATAATTTGGTGTCGAACACCCCACGATCAACTAACTGAATTCCACCATAGACTTCTTACCCGCACTGCTATTGACCGAAAATTTCTGCTATTCCTTCTATGCCTTATGGATGAACTGAGACCACCCTGGTCCCTACCAACCTATCAATATCTGGATTACCGGCTCCCACCGGTCGCTAGTCCTAACACAACTCCTAGTCGCTCCCAATGACTTTCGAAGAAACTTCGACCACCTATAACTGCTTAATCTATGCTGCCATTCAGGCACTACAATCATGGGATCCCCGATCCCCTATCTTGACACTAAGGTCCCTACCAGGTCCCACCTGTGCTGCTAAAACTCATGGGCCTCGCCCACGGGTCCCACCCGCCTCTATCCTTCTAGTCCCACTTCTATGTGATGGACACACGAGTAGCCGCTGAGAGGCCAAGTTCGATTGATGAGGTTCCGATAGTGTGCGAGTTCCCGGATGTTTTTCCCAAGGAATTGTCGGTTGTGCCTCCCGAGAGGCAAGTAGAGTTTCGTATCGATTTGGTTCCAGGGGCAGCACCTATCGCCAAGGCGCCTTATCGCCTTGCGCCGCCAGAGATGCAGGAGTTATCCTCGCAGCTTCAGGAGCTGCTGGGGAAAGGGTTTATTATACCGAGTAGCTCACCTTGGGGAGCACCGATCCTTTTTGTCAAGAAAAAGGATGGTTCACACCGGATGTGCATCAATTACCGGGAGTTGAAAAAGTTGACGGTCAAGAACCGTTATCCGTTGCTAAGGATCGACGATCTGTTCGATCAGTTGCAGGGGGCGTCTTGGTTCTCCAAGATAGACTTGAGGTCGGGATATCATCAGATGAGGGTTCAGGATGAAGATATCCAAAAGACAGCGTTCAGAACTCGTTATGGGCATTACGAGTTCGTGGTGATGCCTTTTAGGCTCACCAATGCACCGGCAGTGTTCATGGATCTCATGAACAGGGTGTGCAGACCGATGCTGGATCGGTCGGTGATCGTGTTCATTGATGATATTTTGGTGTATTCGAGATCTAGAGAGCAGCACGAGGAGCATCTGAGAGAGATTCTCAGGGTATTGAGATTGGAGAGGCTTTTCGCCAAATTCACCAAGTGTGATTTTTGGTTACGAGAGGTCCAGTTCTTGGGATACCTCGTTAACCAGGATGGGATATTGGTCGATCTGGACAAGATTGAGGCGGTTATGAAATGGGAGGTGCCGAGATCGCCCATCGAGATTAGAAGTTTTCTAGGGTTGGCTGGCTATTATCGAAGATTTATCAGGGATTTATCCAAGATCATCGTGCCTCTCACCAGATTAACCCGAAAGGGTGTTGCTTTTTCATGGGGTCCGGAGCAGCAGACCTCGTTTGAGACACTTCGCCAGAGATTGTGCGAAGCCCCGGTGCTAGCCCTCCCGGAAGGGATGGAGGATTTTGTAGTGTATTGTGACGCATCGATATCGGGGTTGGGTGCAGTACTTATGCAGAGGGGGCATGTGATAGCGTATGCGTCGAGGCAGCTGAAGCCTCATGAGATGAGGTATCCCACCCACGATTTGGAGTTGGGGGCAGTGGTGTTCGCCCTCAAGATATGGCGTCACTACTTGTATGGGGTTCGGTGTACCATCTACACGGACCACAAGAGTTTGAAGTATTTGATGGACCAGCCCAATCTGAATATGCGGCAGAGAAGATGGATGGATGTGGGAAAGGATTATGATTGTGAGATCCTATACCACCCGGGCAAGGCTAATGTCGTAGCTGACGCCCTGAGCCGTAGGGAGGAGAGCGCCTCGATTCGGGATATTTGTATGCGGTTGACAGTGATGACTCCGGTGTTGGACACCATTCGGGAGGCCCAGGCAGAGGTTGTGAGACTGGAGAACCGGAAGAGGGAGCGAGTGATCGGGCAGGTGTCAGAGTTTATTACTGATAGTTGTGGGCTGATGACCCTTCAGGGTCGGATTTGGGTGTCGTATGCAGGCGGAGCGCGCACCACCTTGATGGAGGAGGCACATAAATCGAGATTTTCGATCCATCCTGGGGCCATTAAGATGTATTTGGATTTGAAGAAGGATTATTGGTGGCCATGTATGAAGAGGGATGTAGCATGGTTGTTGAGAGGTGCTTAACCTGTCACAGGGTTAAGGCTGAGCACCAACGACCGCATGGCCTTTTGCAGCCACTTGAGGTTCCCCAATGGAAGTGGGAACAGATTTCTATGGATTTCATCACCAAGTTGTCGAGGGCCACAAGGGGTGTTGACTCAATTTGGGTGATCGTCGACCGGCTGACGAAGACCGCTCACTTCCTTGCTATCAGTGAGAGCTTTTCTGTTGAAAGGCTGGCAGAGTTGTATGTGATAGAGGTGGTATCGCGGTATGAAGTGCCGATCTCGATTGTATCAGATCGGGATGTACGTTTTACTTCCAGGTTTTGGAAGACGTTCCACGAGGAGTTGGGCACGAGGCTGCATTTCAGTACCGCTTACCACCTGCAGACGGACGGACAAAGTGAGCGGACGATTCAAACGCTCGAAGACATGCTTCGGGAATGTGTGTTGGACTTCGGAGGAAGTTGGGACACGTATCTGTCATTGGCTGAGTTTTCTTATAACAACAGCCACCATTCGAGCATTGGTATGCCTCCCTTTGAGTTGTTGTATCGGAGGAGGTGTCGGACTCCCATCTGTTGGGGAGAGGTAGGACATCGAGTGATGGGAAGCACTGAGATTGTTGACAGCTCAGAGTCGCCAGAAAAGTTACGCGGATAGGCGACGATCCGAGCTCGAGTTTCAGGTCGGGGATTTTGTACTCCTGAAAGTGTCTCCTTGGAAAGGAGTGATTCGATTCAGGAAGAGGGGCAAGCTGGGGCCCCGGTATATTGGGCCGTTTAGGGTGATCGCGAGGGTAGGCAGAGTAGAATATCGTTTGGAGCTACCTGCGGAGTTGAGCCAGATTCATGATACCTTCCACGTGTCTCAGCTGAGGAAGTGTATAGCCGACGAGTCGGCAGTGGTACCATTGGAGGATATCCAGGTGGAGGCGAGTCTGAATTATGTTGTGAGGCCGATTGCAATCTTGGATCAGAAGACCAAGATTCTGAGGAACAAAGAGGTGCCCCTGGTTCAGGTACAGTGGCAGCATCGGAGGGGGTCCGAGCTAACTTGGGAGCCGGAGTCGGAGATGCGGGAGCAGCATCTGGAGTTGTTTTCGGCATGAGACTTCAAGGGCGAAGTCCGGTTCTAGTGGGGGAGAATTGTAACATCTAAAAATTCAGGTAAAGCAATTTAACCCTTCTCCTTTCCCAAGTTGTCAAATTAACTCTCTTAAGTGAAAGGTTGGGATTGTGAGTATGCTGGGCGTATTGAGGAGTACGCTGCGCGTACTCACGCACTTATTTTGGACGCGGACTCGCCTGGGTACGCTGGGCGTACCCAGGGTTATGTTGGGTGTAGCGAGCCAAGGTGTAAACCCTAATTTGGGGCTTGTGCACTATAAAAGGAATGTTATGGCCTGGACCTCAGCCTCCATTTCAGAGAGTCAAACCCTAAAAGAGTGTCCTCCTTCGTTTCTAGCTAGAGTGTTGATATTCTAAGCTTCTAAGTGTCACTTCAAGGTGGTGGAAGAGAAGAAGAGGCTATTTTGGAGGCTAGAAGCTTCTGGAGAAGAATAGATCTAAGCTTTTCAGAGGTTGGAGCTTCTTCCTGAGGTAAAAAGCTCAAACCTTGCCATGTTATTTGTGTTGAATGCTTCTTGGACCAATTTCTAGGGTTTTTGGTCCCAATATGGAGACTTTATGAGCAAATGGTCTCCATTGGCCTAGATCTATCATATTTCAGGACTTTAAGGGTTGTATGTTCATAAAAATGCAATCTTGGACGTAAATATGGAGCCATGCATGAGATCTAGACCTTTGGAGGTGAAAGGAAAGGTGTTTGAGGGTGTAAGGACCTTTACAGCCATGCATAGGCTTAAAGGTTCCGGCTTTATGGAATAAGAGGTTGTAAGAGAGTCAGATCTGGAAGTTGAAGGAATGTCTTAACCGTTTAAGACCAAAATCTAAGAAATGGCTGAACTGGGACTTACGCTAGGTGTAACTCTCAGTACGCGCAGTGTAAGGGGTTGAGGCCCCGATTATGGTTCGCTGGCATACGCCCCGTGTACAGAGAAGGTACGCGTCGCGTATTGCCTTCTGTTGACTATCGTTGACTTTTAGGGTTTTGGTTAACCTTTGGGCTTTTGGGTCAGAGAGGGGTAAAATGGTCTTTTACCCTTCTGCGGAAATTGTAGAGTGGATTTAATCTAGCCTTTGAGAGCCATTATTTATTTGAGAGTATTGTTATATGTTTAGGCGGGGGCAAGACTAGTGTGATCGAGTGCAAGACTATCCGAGATACCGAGGTGAGTCTTCGCACTATACTGTACCTGGAAGGGTACCTATGTGTGACCGGAAGGTTTTGTATGTTATGAGATATATGTGCTATATGTTGATATGTGATATGTATGTGTTATGCTATGTATAATAAGGACCAGAAGGTCAAGTTTATATGGACCGGAAGGTCAATAGGACATGGACCGGAAGGTCATGAGGTTACGGACTGGAAGGTCGATACGGGTAGGACCGAAAGGTCTACCGGGATTCGTGATGCAAGTCCCTTGAGACACTTGGACCGGAAGGTTCCACAGAGTTATGGCCTGGAAAGGCGTATGTGTTGTATGTGGTATTTGGGGAACTCACTAAGCATTTATGCTTACAGTGTTGTGTGATGTGTTTCAGGTACCAGTGAGGATCGCGAGAAGGCGTCGGCTTGATCGGTACACACATATGAGGAGTTTTATATGTTATGATCTTGAGATGTGATGTTATGGATTGTTATGTGATACAATGACATTTTTATAACAATTATGAATGAAAGTGTGATTTTAAAATGTGAAAAATTGTTTTGAAATCTACGTCGTTATAAATCCTATGTCACGAAAAGGCCGTTCGCCTTAATCTGCCACGTGGCGAAACTCTCGTCGTCTATGGCGACAAGCCTAGCTCAAACTTTCAGATCATTTCGTGTGTCAAGGCCCAAAAGTATCTCTGCAAGGAGTACCAAGCCTTTCTATCCAACGTTGTGGATAAGAAACAAGAAGCTAAAAACATAAAGGACATTCCGGAGATCTGTAATTTCCCTGACGTATTCCCGGAAGACCTTCCAGGAGTGGCCCTGCTAGGCAAGTCGAATTCCAAATTGACCTAATTCCTAGAGCTACTCCTGTAGTCAAATCGCCATACCATCTAGCCCCAGCCGAAATGCAGGAATTTTCTAGTGAATTGAACGAACTACTAAGCAAAGGCTTCATAAGGCCAATCTTCTCGCCTTGGGGAGCACCAGTCTTGTTCGTCAAAAAGAAGGATGGGACGTTCCACATGTGCATTGACTACCGTGAATTAAACAAACTCACCATTAAAAACCGATACCCTTTACCTCGAATCGATGACCTCTTCGACCAGCTACAAGGAGCAAGTTTCTTCTCAAAGACTGACCTTAGATCAGGGTACCATCAACTACGAGTTCAAGATGAGGATATTCCCAAGACGTCCTTCAGAACGCGCTATGGTCACTACGAGTTTGTAGTGGTGCCTTTTGGCTTAACAAATGCACCCACAGTGTTTATGGACCTGATGAATCGGGTGTGTCGACCTTACTTAGACAACTTCATGATTGTTTTCATCGATGATATACTAGTCTACTCCCGAAGTGAGGAAGAACACAGCCAACATTTACGTCAAGTCCTGGAGACACTGAGGGCAGAGAAATTGTACGCAAAGTTCTCAAAGTGTGAGTTTTGGATTCGAGAAGTGGATTTCCTCGGACATGTAGTCAGCAAGGAAGGAATACATGTGGACCCTTCAAAGATCAAGGCAATCGAAAGCTGGGAAGCGCCAAGAACACCCACAGAAATCCGTCAATTTTTAGGACTCGTCGGTTACTATCGAAGATTCATCCAAAACTTCTCCAAAATCGCAAAACCACTCACTACCTTGAATCAAAAAGGAGTGACCTTCGCTTGGGGGGATAAGCAAGAGGTTGCGTTGCAAACGCTGAAACGAGCCCTGTGTAGTGCTCCGATCTTGTCCCTACCAAAGGGAACAGATGACTTTGTGGTTTATTGCGATGAATCAAACCAAGGTTTGGGATGTGTGTTAATGCAATGAGGAAAGGTCATTGCCTACACCTCAAGACAACTGAAGACGCATGAGGTAAACTATACGACGCACGATCTCGAACTAGGAGCGGTAGTTTTCGCCCTAAAAATATGGAGGCATTACCTCTACGGCACCAAGTGCACTATCTTCACCGATCATAAAAGCCTTCAGCATATCCTCAACCAAAAAGAACTCAACATGAGGCAAAGACGATGGGTAGAATTTCTAAATGATTACGAATGCGAGATTTGTTATCACTCAGGAAAAGCCAACGTGGTTGCAAACGCTTTAAGGAGAAAGGAATACTTTGGCCGCCGAATGAAGGCATTAACCATGACCATCCATTCACACATGTCCGCACAAATCAAAGAGGTACAATGAGAAGCCTTAAAACCAGAGAACATGGCAGGTGAAGCGTTGAGAGGAATGGACAAAAATCTTGAAGTCAGGGATGACGGAGTTCGTTGTCTCATGAACCGGATCTGGACACCAAGATTTGGTGGATTCAAGGACGTTGTCATGAATGAAGCTCACAAAACTCGTTACTCAGTGCATCTCGGGTCAGACAAGATGTATTTAGACCTCAAGAAGCTGTATTGGTGGCCGAACATGAAAGCTGAAATAGCTACCTTCGTGGGCAAGTGTCTGACTTGTGCAAAGGTTAAGGTGGAGTATCAGAAGCCCTCGGGACTACTTCAATAGCCAGTGATACCCGAATGAAAGTGGGAGCGGATTACAATGGACTTCATTACCAAGTTACCTAAGACAACGGGTGGACTTGACACCGTTTGGGTAATCGTCGACAGATTAACCAAATCCGCTCACTTCTTACCAATAAAGGAAAACGACAAAATAGAGAAACTGACAAGGATCTACATTAAAGAAGTTGTGCAACTTCACGGAGTACCGATATCCATTATCTCCGATAGAGATAGTCGGTTCACGTCACGATTCTGGCAGTCACTGCAGAAAGCTATGGGAACTAGGTTGGACATGAGTACAACCTACCACCCACAGACCGATGGGCAGAGTGAAAGGACCATTCAAACGTTAGAGGACATGCTAAGAGATCGGGTGATGGACTTTGGTAAAGCTTTGGATACTCATTTACCTCTTATTGAGTTTTCCTACAATAATAGCTATCACACTAGCATCAAAACTTCTCTGTTTGAAGCCCTCTATGGTCGTAGGTACAGATCACCCCTGTGCTAGGATGAGGTGGGCGATACGCAACTAGCAAAAGGGTAAGTTCCTAACAGCACACTCACTAGCCCGGAGATCATAAGGGAAACAACAGAAAATATCGTCCAAATTCGAGAAAGGATGAAGGCTTCACAAGACCGACAAAAGAGCTACGCCGATAAAAGACGGAAAACATGGGAAGTTAAATCCAAGGTATATCGGGCCATTCGAAATCCTCGCCAGGATTGGCCCGGTGGCATACAAGCTTCGACTACCAGAGGAACTCAGCAACGTGCACCCTACCTTTCATGTGTCAAACTTAAAGAAATGTTTTTCTGATGAGACCCTTGTCATTCCTTTGGAAGAAATTGAGATCAATGAGAACCTCCATTTTATAGAGGAACATGTCGAAATCATGGATCGAGAGGTCAAATCGACGAAACAAAGTCGCATCCCCATCGTAAAGGTCCGCTGGAACGCCAAGCGAGGACCCGAATTTACATGGGAACGTGAGGATCAAATGAAACAAAAGCATCCACAACTATTCCCCAACCCTTGAAGTCCCTCTCAAAAATGCAAATTTCGAGACGAAATTCCTTCTAACGGGGGGATAATGTGACAACCGTCAAATTCAAGTCAAAGTCAAAGTCAACAAGTCAAGTCAAGTCAACAAGTCAAACCGGTCAATCTTGTATAATATTTGTATGATTAAAAGTTATTCTATGAAAACATACATTTGTATGTCAAGAATTTGAGTGTCTCGGTAAATCTATGTGTTTATCAATGTGAAACCCTAAGAAGGGAGTTAAACGCATCAAAACACGACTATGGACCCTTTTGGGGACTTAAAATAATCATAAACGAAGTATAACGGGGTCCATGGACCTTGCATTGCAAGATTATTCGATGTTAATGGCTAAGAATGAACCTCTCCCAAATCTCTCCCAACTTTTTATAGTCAATCGGGTCATCCCGACCCTTAACTTGGCCAAAAACCACTCAAAACGAGAAGTTGTATTGAAAAACTGCTAATTAGGGCTGAAACCCTCTTAGGAACTGAACCCTATTAGACGGAACCTCTTAGGGCCGAACCTCTCTTAAGAACCGAAGTCGTCAAAGGCGAACTTGTCAGAAGCGAACTACCCTTCTCGGACCGAACCCCTACGAACCGAACCCTTCGGGCCCGAACCTCAATCTTCGGTCCCTCCTTGTGCCACTCTCGGTCCTTAGCCTTAAGCACCGAACCCCTCGCAGTAGGGGTGATCGCGGTTCGGTTTGAAACTGTGAAACCGGCCAAACCGGTCATCGGTTTGGTTTTATGGTTTATATTTTTTTGTACGGTTTGGATTGCGGTTTTGAAATTTTCAAACCGTAGTGAACGGTTTGGCTTACGGTTTTTAAGATTTCAAACCGTATAAAAACCGGACCGGACCATAGAGTTATATATATATATATATATATATATATATATATATATATATATATATATATATATATATATATAATTGTATTTTGTTGTATTACATACTAATTTTAATTTATAGATATTACATAGTAAAATTAAAACCACAATATCTTACTACTCTAGAGTCCAACCAAATCCTAATTTCTAACCGATACATAAAACCCAATTGAAAAAAAATATCCAATTTAAGGTAGTAAGTCAGATCCTAAATTCTAACTAGTACACGAAGCACCAATTGAAAAAAAATAAAAATAAAAAAAAAAAGTATCCAATCTAGGCAAGTAAGTCACTAACGTCCAGATGCTTGATCTAACATAACAATGTTTAGTGTTTTCATTTATTGTTTTTTATTTACTGTTTTGGTTTTGACAACTTTAATATTTCAACTTTTTGTTACAATATTTGACAGAATTTATACTATTTTTACAGCTTTAATATTCCAATTTTTTAATAATATTTGGCAGATTTTTTGTTGTTGTAATAATATTGCAGTTTTTTTTCAACAATTTAATGGACTCAATTAAAATAGGCCTAAAAAGCCCAAACCGTGAAACCAAACCGGAACCAAACCGTTAGTAACGGTGTGGTTTTGTTCGGTTTTAATTTTTAAACGGTTCGGCTTTGGTTTTCGCTTGATAAAAACCGTAACTAACGGTTTGGCTTCGGTTTGAGCTAAAAACCGAAAAAACCGGACCGTGAACACCCCTACCTCGCAGGTTCGCTTCCTTCTTCTGGTTTTCAACTACTTTCGCCTCTTAAGCCCGTTTTTTACGGGATTTTTTCACCAAATTCATATTTTTACCATTTTAAACTCCCAAAACTCATATTTTATTTATTTCTCAAGGATTTATTAATTAAAAATCATTATTTCATTAATAGAAATATCTAAGGATATTTTACCCCACAAGTGGGTCAAGTGTGCCCACTTGCCTCCATGTGTCACTTCCCCATTAACCCAACCTTATCCACATCACACAAACCACGGCAAACATCACTTCAATCTTGCAAGTTGCTCCAGCAACATTTATATAAAGAAATCCTTGGAGGATTTTTTGATTCACTTTGATAAATCCTTCACTTACACACTTCTCAAACCACCTCAAGAAAACTCTACTCTCTACTTCCCACCACTTTGTGCTAGTGTTCTTGAGCTACTACTTCACTTTTGGATCATCCAAACTTTCACGTGTTCATCAAGTGTTCTTGACTTGATACTCCTCGCCTTCGACCTTCCACTCTTCCAAGAATCACTCAAGGTGAGTTCATACCCCTACATTTTCTAGTTTTCTTTAGTTTTCAGGGGGAGAATACAAGTTAAAACACCAAAACATATTTGAAACTTAACTTGACAGCTTACAACAAAAAATTTTATGACCTGTTCACGAACTGTTTTACCAAACTTAAACTTAATATTTTTCAAAACTGATCAATATGCAAATAGTTCAGGTTTATACCTTTAAAATGACTACTTGCACATCTCCATTCGATTTTTCTACAATTTTTGGTGATTTTTACAAAACTGCTTATCACTGCAGCAACGAAATCGGACCAGGTTGTGCAAATGAACATTTTTACCCTGGTTTAAACCACCAAAAATTATAAGTAATTTTTTGAACATAGTAGACTCTTTTTCCAAACTCTCCGATTTTACAGATTTAGTTTTCGACTTACGATGATTTTTCTATAAATAATCTAAAACAGTGGCAGTTAAGAGTTAAATTGTCAAAACAAGTTTAAGAGTTATTCACACCTTGTAACATGCTGAGCAAGGTGTGTAAGATTTTATACTTAGCATTTTTAATGTCATTTTATTGAAATACAAGGTCAATCATAACAAGGTTTCATTAACAACATAAAACATTTTGATAAAACTATAATAGGTATAGTTTTGACACCTCATTTAACAAAGAAGCGGTAACACTATCGATTTACAAAGCGGGTATTTTATTACAAACTACGTGAACATGTTAATGAATAAATTTGCGATACATTCATCTTCGGAGTACTCTTTAGTACAACAGAAAAGTCCTGTAGTTATAGCCAGAAGCTCTTGTAAGGAGAGCGTGATAGTTGTATATAGATCTATATTGGGTTTGACAACCCGCACCTAAGCTGCTTGCAATAGCTAGACCGGCAGGTCTGTGGTGACAAGTGTCATAACATTCCGACGCTTGAATAACGTCGAGTACGAGGTCTACGAGTCATAGTATGGTTATAACAACTCACAAGGGGAATTAACAAACACACAGTTCACCGAAATTTAAGGACTTCACAAAAAGGAGTTTTATTTAAATATAAAACCACATATAAGTATGATGATTTACTTACATATACTAAGTCTTGGTTTAGTTAAGACTACAATAAACCTTTTAGAAAATATTGGATTTTCTGGAAAGAAACTTGTAAAAAACTTGAAGGAACAACATTCATTTTTCATTCATAAATTGCTTATGAACTCACCAGCTTTATGTTGATACTCTATTTTTAAAACAACTTGTATTTCCAAGTAATCAGTAATACATGTAATCGCAAGATTTCTGAAGTCAAGACGCTAAGGCGTAGATTTTTGCTACATTTTATCATCATATGTAATTTAATTGGAACATGTATTTTTGGAACATGTATTTTGGAAACAATGTAATATTTTTAAATTATATTTATGATGGTTGTGTTTACTTTCTTCACTATGGTTATGATACTGAACATGACGTCTTCCGCCCCCGAACGTTTCCACCGTTCCGGTTTGGGGGTGTGACATAATGCGTGTAAGTAAGATCGGGGAATGAATGATTTAGTTTCAATGAGGAGATTGAGACGAGAAATACTCGATGCTATCGAGCTCAGCTCAACTAAATTTAAAAAAAAATCATTAAATTTGAATAAAAATTAAAAACATCGCAAGTGCTTCTACATTGTCCAACTAGCAAAAAAATCACAATAAATCATCTAATGTTAATATAGCATCAACCATCTATTTCATTGTGTTTACATACATCTAAAATATCAAAAAGTAACATTCTTCAATGAAATATAACATGGACCATTCTACCATCAACAACTTTTTCAATGGCAACAAATCATTGTAACATTCCAAAATTTAATACTAAAAATTCTGATTTTTATAATAATAAAACTATCATCCAAAACGTTATTAAAGAACCATAATGAAATCAAAGTATGTTAAAATCATCCAAATATATCATACTCAAACAAAATGCAGAACAATATGGTGTATGCGATGTGATCATCCCAAGCTCTGTTGGATGAAATAGGGTTTACGTTGGAGATATGGATACCACTTGGATCACGTGAACACTTTAAACTGATATTTTTACCTTATGTCAGGGTTACAAGAAATTCAGCATTGGATAATCTAAAAGGACACTTACGATTCTAGGCACAAAAATCGTAAACCAAATTGCTAGATGGATTCTCTGTTTGTTTGAAGAAAAAGAGAGCTAATGGTTTTCGTATGCCTCTTCTCAAAGAGATGAACCATTTTTATAATAAACTAGATTAGGGTTTCTCTTAGGGTTGCCGTCAAGGGTTGTCTTGGAAGCAAGTTAGGGAAATCTGGATTTTAATGAGGATTTAGGGTTTCCAAAACTAACGATTTTTTTTAGTTTTACGATAATCACCCCAGTCAGGGGCTCTGCCCCTTGGACCCCGCTAGGGGCGCTGTCCCTAGACCCCACCAAAGGGGCGCTACCCCCGGACCCCCGATTTGTCGTCGAACCGGCTTCTAATTCGATCTTATACATGTGTGCACTCTGCACAAACCCGTATATATATATATATATATATATATATATATATATATATATATTAGAGTACAAATTATGAAGCCCCTTAGCTCAGATGTTAGTTCCAATTACAAAAAATGACATGGTGACACTAAAATCACAAACAATCCTCCCCCATTTTAGTGTAACCCTCAAACAAACATAACCTTATCAAAAGAAACCAAACTAGTACATAATGAAAATATCGAAATGATTGAATTTCCACTTAGTATCATACACTTTAAAATACTCGAGAATCAGGGTGTTCTAAGAATTGAACCAATCAACCTATTTGAATACCAGAAAGTAAAATCACTAGTCCAACTCCCATGGTAAAAGACCATTCCACCCTTTCCTCACTTGGCCCAATAACCAAGGCCCAACCCAAAAAATTCAAAAGCTCAATATAGCCCAAAATCCTAAATGGAACCCAAAGCCTATTATGGCACAATCCAAGAAGGCCCAAAGTCAAATAATAGCCCAAAGTCCATAAATGATCCATAGAAGTTAAGGGTCCAAGCCCAATCGAAACATAGCCCAAATAAACCAAGCCCACAACTCTTTCAGCCCACTGACTAGAGTATGCTCGGCGTACCAGGCTCGTACGCCCTGTGTATGCGATCAATCTGGAAACAAGGCTCACACCCAGTACACTCAGCGTACCCAAGAGTACGCCCCGCGTACTAGCCTGATTTCAAGTCCTTGGGCAAACGACTTAACCACTTAAGAACTTATTATCTAACCTATAAAATAACATCATACTAAGGTCCTAACCCATAAATTCGAAGACTTTAAGCCTTTTCATGGCTAAAACACCCCCACAGACTAATTCTAGCATCTTAATTCCATTAAGAAGAACATCAAACTTGCATGGTTGAACTAAACTCATCAAGTTATTATTTTTATGTACAAGGGACCTCAGAAAAGCCTAGATCTATCATCCCAAGTTGTTGGAGTAGCCTATACTCCCAAACAAGGCTTAAAGGATCCAAAAATGCATAAACAATGCCCTAAACTAGATCTAGCATAAGAAACCATCAATGTATAAGCTTTTCACCTTCAACAAGATAGAACTTATGAGAAACCTATGGATCTACAAGCTCTTCCAGATCTAATGCTTCTTCACGGCTCTTCTTCTTCTCTAAGCACCACATACACCAAAGACACACACACAAGCTCAAACTTTAGGGAAGGTGGATTAGGGTTTCGAGATGTGACTTAAGAGGCAAGGGAGGTTGATAAGGTGATGTTCTTGATACATTTAATGAGTTTAAATAAGGTGTAAACCCTAAAAGTTATGGTTTACCCTAACTTGAGTACGCCCTGCGTACACATGGGTATGCTCTACATACTTAGTGTAACGTCCGTGTTTCTAGATTAAGCATTAGTATGATGATGTAATAGTTAGGGTCAACAATTGTAACCTAGTTTGAAGTAATAAAGAGGAATTACTTGAATATTATGTGAATTATATGATTTTATGTGCATTATACTTATTTATAAGATATAATAAATTAAGAATGAAAATAAGCGTCAAAAATAAAATAATAGATAAACCCAATATCTATGAAGAAAGTTTTAGTGGTCGTGACAAGGATTCCGGAGATATAAAGAATGCCAAAATCCGAGTTCTAAAGAAGAAGTTATGACATGTCGAAGTTTCGCGACAAAGTCGGTACGACGTTGTGTGACGTAAAAAGTGAGTTTATGATAAATAATTTTTAGCCTTAACAATCTAAAAGAAATTCGTAGTATACGTTAAACCGAGAGCGTGCATAAAAAGAACGTCCAAATCTGACTTCGTATGAGGAAGTTATGATTTTTCTAAGATTTGGCATAACAGTATGCAGCCCGGAGTTTGAATATTAGATCGAACGATTTTTAGCCAACACAACATAAACGAGAATCATATATCTCATTAATAAAAGCTCAATAATAAAAATACAGACGAAAACGGACGTCGGATGACCAAGTTATGAATTTTTAACGGACTATACATGTTCAGGCCTGTTAAAATATAACTTTAAAAATAAAGTCAAAATTAGTCGATGGAGTCTAAAAAAAAGTTATAGAGTACGTCTCTACCTATGCGTGGATATAAAGAACATTGAAAACGGAGCTCGTACGCAAAAGTTACGGAATTTAGAAGTCGGGTGTGTGAAATGCGAAGCTGCTCATGAATGCCCCGCGTTCTCGCATTCTTGGTCTCGGATCAGCCATGTTGCCCCAGCAGATATCGGACACCTTCCCCCTCTTACGCGTTGCGTACCCTCGTATGCGTAGCGTAGTGAGTATGCACAACGTATTCCGAGGAGTACGCCCAGCGTAACTGAGCTTCCCGCTACTATAAATATCATACGAGGGTCTCCATTCTTTTCCACACCAAAGCCATTCTCTTATTTCTATAACTTCTCTCTAAGCCCTCCTAACCACTAGTATCTTCTAAGTGCTATAGGAAATCCCCGGGGCGTCATAAAGCTCCAAGAAGAAGAGCTTTTCGGCTCAGAAGATTCTGCCCCCGCAGAGCCCGATTTTTAGCAAACTTCTCGGTAAGTGAGTTATCGTTACCCTGCATTAAGTATAGATTAGGTTTAAATTTATTATCGTTATTATGAACTTATATACAATATATATTATAAAATATAATATAAAGAGTGTTATTATTATACATTTTAACTACTCGCGGTACGGGGAATCTAGTTTAAAGGGCCGCATAGGGTTGTTAGATTTCAAAAGTGCTATAATGCTAAAATGGTCCTGCCCTCCGGTGTTTCAAGTCTAGCCCTTGTCTGTACATAGTGGTTGAAAAGTATTGTTTAACACTTATAAAGAAATATTGCTCGTAAATAGTCACGATAATTATTAGACTAAAATCTAGTGGTAATAATATCATGTTTCATCGAAGGAAATTATATTGTTACGAAGCGAAGCGTTGTCCAAGTTGGAATCACTACTTTAACAAGTGAGTGCATAGTTACTTTCATCTTACAAAATAGATATAAAGTATTTAATATAAATTATGTGTTATGTGTGCATATTATCTGTGTTCTTGATATCTATGTTGAATGAACGATTTATACATGTTTTAAATGATTTAAACTGTATATGTATTTTATATCTACAAAAATCTTGGGTAAAACATGGGTAGATGAAACAGTTGATGTGTGATAAAATGATGAGAGGCCTCGATGTTTACACTGATCCAGTCATCTAGCGGAGTATAGATGACGACCACGGACTATTCTAGACAATCTAATGGAACACTAGCAGGCTCGCAACCTGTAGGTGTTTATTTGAACTACGTGTTCACCAGGTGTACTCCATCCCCCTCATGCTTGCCTTATTTGACATGTATTGTTGAGGAATCCCCTAAGCAATGTTGTCCATCCCGATGAAAATCCTTAGGCTAGGTCCCTAATAATAGATGCTTTATGGACATAAGGTGAGGATAACGGGAACGGGTAATCGGGTTGATTGATGTGATGAAATTAATAAAATTAATTATTGTGGGTTGAAAACCTTATTTGCTCACCATGCTCCGAAGTCTGACCCACTCAGTTTCTTATATACAGGTAGTGGCAAGAGAGCACAAGAGTGATGGTTTGATGAGAGATCAGTGGATTATAGGCCTTTAGAATAAATAGATGTTGTAAGGCATATGTTGTTTCTGTTTATGCTTTTGATATGTACTAACAATGACATTCCGAGGTTTATAATATAATAAAAATACGTTTCTTCATAAACGCTTTGATAAATTCTTTATCATATGTTTGGGAACAAATTCCACAACATATTTCTTTAAAAGTATACTCTGGTTTTCAAATAAAGCATAAAAAATCGGTCTTTTCTGGCCGTGAAAATGGGTATGTCCTACGCAGGGATCATCCCGATGCGCGCATTCGAAGGAGTGCGTCGTGCGTACCAAGTGTACGCTGAGCGTACTCATGGTCTGGTCCTTGATTTTAATTGAAATAATGGTTTAACTTTATACATGGCGACTCGGGCATTACAAGCATATATTATATATATATATATATATATATATATATATATATATATATATATATATATATATATATATATATAATTTTATAAATACTCGATTAAGTTAGTGAGCTTTACGAGTTAAGTATTTACTACTCAATCTCAGCTCAATAAGGTACTCGAGTTCGAATCGATTAAAGTCTAAGTCGATTTCCAATATTTACTAAGTCGATCTCAAATTTCTCATGAATTAGCTTGTCTCATTTACACTCATACGATTAACTTCCAACTTAGCAATTGCATGCCTATCATAATATTAAATAGTACCCCCTGAAATCTAGCTAATTTTCAACATACCCCTTAAGTTAGACTTATGCACAACACAACCTTCAATCTAAACTAGAATCAAAGGTCTCGTCGATAGTAGTTCAACGGTAAAAAGATAGACGAAAACGGACGTCGGATGAAGAAGTTATGAGTTTATAACGGAGTTTCCCTGTCCTGGCCTACTAAAAATAAATATAATAGAATTAAAGTCAAAATTAGCCGACAAAGTCTAAATGAGAGTTGTAGAGCATAATCTCACCTACGCGTGGATATAAAGAACGTCGAAAACGGAGCTCGTATGTGAAAGTTATGAATTTCTGGGGTTCGGGGCGCGAACCCCAACACTATGTCAGAGTTCACGATGTGAAAACGGGGTTCACGACGTGAACTCAGTGCTGACGTCTTCTGGAGCCTGACAGACTGAACATTGCGACTACGCACCTGATGACGTCCAAGGCCACGACGTGAAATGATTGTTCACGACGTGAAATCTAAAATTTCAGCCCTATAAATAGAAACCGAACCAAAGGCAACCGGGTTTGGTTGCTAATTTCTCAACCTCTCTCCTACTCTACTCATCTTTAAGCCTTCTTTTAACCCCCCAAAGCCCCGATACCCGAAACGAGTCCCGGCACTCCGAAGATCCCGAGAAGAAAAGAGTTTCAAGCCGAAGCTCTGCCCGCGAGAAGCCCGGTGTGTGAAGATATCCCGGTTTCAACGAAGAATAGTACTCGAAGAGTCGTAGTGCTATCCAATCATCGTCTAATCAAGTGAGTGTGTATTTACTTTCTTCCAACACATAAATATGAAGTATTTGCTATGAAATACGTGTTATATGTTATATATATTATGTTTGTTTTTTTAGATGAGTGTGGAATGGATGTTTTATATGAATTTTTAATGAGTTAAACTGTATAAGTATTTCATATCTACAAATATGTTGGGTAGAACATGGGTAGATGAAGTAGTTGGTGTGTGATAAAAGATGAGTTGGATGATGAGACAAAAAGATGATACAGATCATGAAATGAGGGTGACAGGTGAAAAATGAGTGAAACCTTTACCCAAACGATGGCCCCGTCATTCAGCAAAGTAGGGATGACATCACTGACTATTCTAGAAAGTCCTGTGGAACACTAGCAGGCTCGCAACTTGTAGGTTTTATGGACTTGATGTTCACCGGTGTACTCTAAAAACCCTGGCAGCTATTGTCTTAGTGCCTAATAAAGAAACCTGTCAGCTATTGTCTTAGTGCCTAATAAAGAACCCTAGCAGCTATTGTCTTAGTGCCTAATAAAGAACTCTGGCAGATATTGTCTTAGTGCCTAATAAAGAACCCTGGTTGCTATTGTCTAAGTGCCTAATAAAGAACCATGTCAGCTATTGTCTTAGTGCCTAATAAAGAACCCTGACAGCTATTGTCTTAGTGCCTAATAAAGAACCCACTTAGTTTTCTTTGTATCACAGGTATCAATACGAAGACATATTTCATTGAGAGATTTTAAGGAGATGTAAATCATTAGTGTAAATAAATATAAGTTTTGTTTATGCTTATGTGTCTAATTCGGAACATGACATCCCGAGATTTTGTTATATAATGAACATACATTTCTCTAAGAAATGCTTTGATAAATTCGTATCATATTTTGTTTTGGGAACAAATTCCGCAACAGTTTTCTTTAAGACGATTACTCTGATTTTTAAAACAAAGCATAAACAAATCGGTCTTTTCTGGCCGTGAAATTAGGGATGTCACATTATTCCAAGGCGATGGATCCTATTTCACTATACATATATATATATATATATATATATATATATATATATATATATATATATATATATTAAATAGCTTATTCGGCTTTTTTGGTTTAACCAAAACAATTAAAATTTAACCAAAATCAAACCAAATAAGGTATCATTATTCGGTTAACCAAACCGAATTAACCGAAAACCAAATAAACGAAACATCATTTGGTTCAGTTTGATTTTTTTACCCAATTAAAGCATTATACTTTCAACATTTATTTTCTTATTACAACTTAGAAAAATCTACGCAGCAAATTGCTTTGTATTTCAATGATATTGTTATAACCAAGTAGATGTTTCATAGTATAATGTTTTAATTGAAATAAATAAAAGTTGAATGGTAAAATAAACAAATAGGCAAAAGCACAATGGGTAAATTTTTGGGAAATAGACTTTTTAAGGTAATTAACTTTTCGGTTTGTGAACATCTGGGTAACTATCTTTTTTTTGTACACATATAGATAATGAACTTTTTGGAAGTGTTGATATATGGCCATTATGACCGGCTGTAGCAGTTTACATCCGGTCATAACCGGTCATATGTGAACACTTTTAAAAAGTTTGTTACCTAGATGTATACAAAAAAAAATATAGTTACCCAGATGTGAACAAACCGAAAAGGTAAGAGTAAATTACACAAATGGTCCCTGTAGTTTGGGTAATTTGTGTGTTTCGTCCCTAACTTATGTTTTAACTAGGATTAGGGATGATCAATTTGTCCCAAATCTCGATCCCGTACCGGAACCGGTACCGAACCGTACCGAATTTAAAAATATGGGACGGTACTTGGTACTCCAAATACATAAAATTCGGGAATCGGTACCGCCGGTACCTATACTAGTACCGAAAACCGGTACCATTCCCAGTACCGGTACCGGTGATGTTAATTCGGTTCGGTACTCGGGATTAACTTTCGACCAAATTAGGTTTTCGGGAAATCGGGAATGGTACGGGTCGGTACCGGTTCCGTCTCACGCTCATCCCTAACTGGGATGATCACCATTGTTTATTTTTATTGTGTGTTTGGTCCCTGTCTTACATCAAAAGACTATTGTGCCCTTTTTAATTTATTTTTTAATCATTTTTCTTATTTATGTATTTATTTTTTTATATATTTAAAAAAAGTAATAGACCCCAGATATATTTATCTCCTCGCCATAAACTTGATGGTGACCGGTGGGACCCAGTTTAAATTTCTCAAATGTGGTTTCAGATTTAGAATGGGGAGATACATATATGTCGGGTCTATTAATTTTTTTAAATATATAAAAAATAAATACATAAATAAGAAAATTAATTAAAAAATAAATTAAAAATGGTACAATAGTCTTTTGAGGTAAGGCAGAGACTAAAAGCACAATAAAAATAAATAGTATGGATCATCCAAGTTAAAAAATAAGTTAGGGATCAAACGTACAAATTACCCAAACCATAGGGACCATTCGTGTAATTTACTCTTATCTTTTTAGTTTGTTCACATCTAAGTAACTATTTTTCTTTGTACACATCTAGGTAACGAACTTTTTGGAAGTGTTCATATATGATCATTATGACTGGATGTAATCTACTACAGCCGGTCATAATGGTCATATGTAAACAGTTCCAAAAAGTTTGTTGCCTAGATGCGTACAAAAAAAAGATAGTTACCCATGTGAACAACCCGAAAAGTTAATTACCTTAATAAGTCTATTTCCTTTGATTTTTCAAGAAAAACGCCGAAATTAATAGGAAAAAAAACAATTGTGTTTGGGTTGTTTTTTAGTTTATTGTTTTTTTTCGTAAAGAAATATTGAAAAATGTAACAAAAATAAAAATTCATTACAACATTTACAAGAAAATGTAAACATAAACCTAAAAGTACGTTTAGTATTATAATATTTAACTAGGTGTAAGATCCATGTAATATACGGAGTTTTTTTTTAATAATATATTTTGTTATGTCTTACATGTTTAATAATTTATAAAACTGAATTTGAAAAGAATATCAATATTAGCCGTGAATAAACTAATTTTGGTAAGGTTTCTACAAATTATCATAAATTCAAAAGAAATTGACCAAAAATTATGTTTTTCAATGATTTGAATTTAAATTGAATTTGATACATTAATTGACAAATTACGTGAGATTTTATGGAGACATTTAAGTTTCCTTATTTTCTTTTATTATATTTTTAGAATAAATTTTTTATAAGTTAATTACAAGGCCAAAAAACCACAATTTGTCAAGTGGATTTAAATGAAATTGAAAAAATTTTAAAAATGTCATGTGGCATATTGAATTAAGTAATGATATGTTGCAAAAAACATTTATTTACTAGGAATGATGAAAAAACAGTAAAGATATATTGATAATTTTAATTTTTAACATGCCTTAATCAATTAAACTTATTGATCTTTTAGTCCTCTTAGTTCGATGAAGCACAGAAAACCACAATATATTTTCAACATTTTATCAATTCAGCCACTTATGAGACTTCTAATATGTCAAACTCCGTATTCACATACTTGTAAAAAAAATAGATGCAAATAACAATACAGCAAGTGTTCCCTTTACATGGTTCCTACATCTTTCAAGGGCACTTAAAATTAGAAATTACAATTAAATTATTTAGCACTCACTGAATCAGTCAGAGTTACAAATGTTTTAGACTAAAGAATAGCAGTGGTATGGTTAAGAGCCATTTGCTGCAATTTGGTGATCACGTGAGTTGCAGCTGAGTTTCTGGCTTCACGAATACTTTGTTGCATGCCACTCACACCAGAACACTCAAAATCGCTTCCTTTTACACTTACATTCGCCACAAACCCACCTTCTACACATCAATCAATTCACCAATCTTTTACATTTTTTTTTTTTTAAAAAAACACTTTGTTGCATAAATTGGGGGAAAAAAACGAAACATCACTGGTTTAGAGTAACAAAGTGCAAGGAAAAGAAAAATCTTAATATCTTACCATCTGAACGTGACATATGATATGTTGGCAACATCCAACTGTTTGATAGACAAATATCATCCAACTCCTACCCAATAAATAATTAAATAAATAAATTGTTGTTATAGTGTTAAAAAAAAATAATAATAAAAAAATAGAGAAGAGTACCTCGCATGCTTTTCGTAAAGTGAGTTGGGCTTCTGACAAAGGCAAACTTCTACCGATTTTCATGTCTTGAATTTGCATGTTGCCTTGTTGGCAAATCTCATTGCAACAATCAATAACAGCCTCTAGTTTTAAACCCAAACAATCTCCTATACCTAAGGGTTTTGGATAATTTTTAAACTAATAGTGATAGAATATAGTAAATCATAATGAAAAAAAAAAAACATACCACCCTGCATGATTGCCTGAATCTTTTTCTCACACAAACTCAACTCATCTTCTATATTGCGTTGTTGATTGGACTACAAAAATAATAAAAGGCATTAACATTTCAATTAAACAATATATATATATATATATATATATATATATATATATATATATATATATATATATATATATATAAAAGGTAAGTATAAAAAGCAAGCAAACCAGTTTTTGTCTTTTGTTAAAAAGAGCTCGAAGGGCAGCCTCTGATAATTCAGATCTCTTTGAATCCACTATGAAATGAAAATTTTCAAGGGGTTCTGTTTTTGCCACATCAGCATCCACTTTTAGCATTCTACTTTTATCCTCACAAAGTGAAACAATACCAGACTTCTTTTCACCATCAACCCTTTTATCTTTGCATTCATTGATGATTGACATGTTTTTCAAGTTCTTCACATTATCCTGACAATAACCAAATTAAAAAAATTAGGTTGCATAAAAAAATAAAAAAAACTTATCTAAAACTGCAATTAGTTTCACTCACCTTTACGCTGATAGCATTTGTTGGAGTTGTTCTTTTTTCATGATGATAAACCTTGAGTGGTGTTGGTGTTGTTGAATGCATTTTAGCATTTTGAATTTCTTTTTGCAAACAAACTATTGGCTTAGTAATATTATTATTATTATTATTGGATTCAGTTAATGAATCATTTGACTTAACCCCACAAGATCCATTCACTTCTTCTTTCTGCTTTGAACAATCACTTTCAACACTCAAGGTCTTTTTTCCATTGGAATTTTCAGTTTTCATGGCTTCATTAAAAGTAGGAGTTTTCATGTCTTTGTTGGATATATTTCTTGCTTTAGTAACTCTGTCTTCATCTTTTTTATTCGAGTTACTGATGTGAATGCTTTTGGACTCCATCTTTGACTTTAGTTGTCGGTTACTTTGACCACCTTGTTTTTCAGTTGACTTTTGTGACCCCTGAATTTTTTTTGAATCTGCAGTTCCCTCTTCCATCTGATCCGTTAATCCATTTGATCTGCAGCATTTATAATTAGGGAACAAATTTAATGATTCCTATATATTTTATTTACTAATTGCCTTATTCAAAAAGGATCATTTTTTTAAGGCTTAGAATAATATTTAACACACTAAATATTACAAATAAGTCAGCCATGTATATACCATATATGAATCTTGAGAGAAAAATAAATCACCTTTTAAACCACTTGGATATAATTTCAGCATATGGAAGAAGGTAATAATACTCAACAACAGGAGTAATTACCCAACTCCCTGAACTCTTCTTTACTACAGGTCCATGTAAGCTACACAATAAAAATACACAAATAACATTAGAAAATGCTTATTCAAGGTTCAAAATGGGCAAGAATTAAAGAGCCAAAAAAAAAAGGAAATGAGTCAAATGGTTTTAAGGTTATCCATAACATTCTCTAAAGTGTTTACAAATTACAGTTTTACAAGTATACCCTGATTGTTTTATTTAAAAAACTTGTAACATTATTTTAATATTGGTTTTAAATTTGTAATCATGTTTCATAAATTAAGTAGCACACAAGAAGTTATAAATTAATACTGACCTAGAAATAGCATCTTGAATAGGAACCAATTTATCCTCATTAATTGATTGTGTACTTTGAAGTATGTAAAAATGAGTTGCAGTCTTTGCTTGACTCAATGAATAAACTACATGGTCTTCTAAAACTTTAAGCTCACTATTGATTCCTGTTTCAATGTAAAAATCATATCAAGTGTCAATAAACTTCAGTTAAATTGTCATAACAACATAAAACTGTATGCATGTTATTGTTTTTTTGATGAAATTTCCCAAAATAATCAATTTTCAATGATTTTTAAAGTCCATTGACCAAATCAGAACAGAAAATTGGAAGGAACATGCTTTATTCTCAAAACCAATATGAGTTACCTACTTTATTATTTACCAAATATAGCAACATACTAATATTTTTTTCTCATATTAGCAATGAACTTATGTTTTTTTTTTAATTTTTTTAACTATAGTGGCAACGTTACTTTATCTTTTTACCAATTATAACAACATACTTACATTTCACTATCAATATTGTAATGTACTTTAATTGTTACATATCATTATTATCAAAAAAAAACATAATTATGAGTAACAAATTGTAAATAAATTGCTATATATGTATAAAGAAATGTAAGTATGTTGCTATTATGTGTAAACAAAGAGTAAATTTTCCATATTGATAACATGAGTAAAGTATGTTGCTATTTCCCACAATTTGTCCCAAATTATAAAAAAAAAAATTAAAAGTATGTTGCTACCTGCTATTTCCTTAACAGCTGAAAACGCAACCTTCTGCAACTCATCTTCACCTTCTTCATCATACTTTCTCATCAATGACAATTTTCTTTTTTTACCCTTTTTACCCTCATTCTCAATTCCACTCTCTTCACAATAAAGATCCTTTTCGATAACTGACCATACTCCATTATCAAACTGTAGAAAGCAATTCTCTTTCTTGGAATCTATCAAAAAGATAGCCACTTTAGTTACTGGCCATTCTCTTATCATATTTGAGATATCAGATGAAGCATGTAGCAAAGTTTCTGATATTGTGCATGCATCCATGATTGCTTTTTCAGTTAATGAAAGCTGGTTTTCAGGTTCATTTATGGTTGGGCGATTAGATTGAGTCATGTATTTCATGTGTTGAAGTATGCTTGGTTTGAACATTATTGCCAAGTTGCAAAATTGGTCAAACTTTAAGAATTCTTTTTCTTGGTTTTGTTGGTTTAGATGATAGTAGTTGTAAAGTACTGCAGCAGCATGAACCTGAAAAGAAATGAAAACCCATACAAAATTAAGTAGAAGGGCATTTATGTCTTTTCCAATAAGCAAGAGAAAGTGGAAGGTAGAAGGGAGGGACCTGTTTGGCAACGGATTTTTGTTGAGATTGAGAAGGAGTGTCTTTTGCAGTGTCACTATGCTTCAAAGGTAGCAATGGACCAACCAAGTACTCCATTAATGCTTCAACAGTCTCCTCAGTGGGCCCAACCTCCATTGACAAATCTATGTCCATTGACCCTAGATTAAGTCAAACCAAAACAAATATATATCAGAAAAGAAAAAGAGATTTAAGCTCATGCTGTCATGCACCTAAACCGAAAACCCTAAAAAGAGGAAAAACAAACAGATGTTAGATGAGAGTTTAACTTACATTTCATTGAGAATACAAGTTCTAAGCCAACATGACAAATTATAACAAAAATGTTTAACACAAATATAAAAGATCAAAGAAAATGAGGGCTTGAACTTTATTAGGGCTTGAAAAGGTCTCGTATCCCATTTTAGAATCAGAGAAGTCGATAAAACTAAAGCAATCAAACCCACTTAACCTTACATCCTTTGATCGACCTCAATTCTAAAATTCAGCAACTCAAATGGATAACTAGACAAAAATTTCCACCTAAATTTACAGAATTTTGAATACTTATGCAGGTATGCGTACATTATATGCTAACAAAACCGGGGGGGAAAGAACACACTAAGAAGAGAAAAACAGACAATGCTGGTGACCAACTATAGGGTTTTTACAAAGTTAGGTCAAATTTGTGAATTCTGATGAACTAAGAGCAGATGATTTTGAACATTACATACCTTTAATCACTCTCGATTCTACAATTCCGTCCAAATTTTCAATTCGAGCAGATAAACAGACCACGTTTTAACTTGCTGTTCTTTACATAGAAATTCCACGCACAGAGACAGAGCTATACATTATGTGATACCAAAACTGAAACAGTAGAAGGAAAAGAGTGAGGAAAATGAAAAAATGGTGATGGGGTTTGATAAAAAGAGTTTCAACGATTTCTGTGTTTCAGTCAATTTGACAAATTAGAGTACAAATGTACACAAAAACCCTAGAGAAGTGAAAGGTGTTCTAGAACTTTCTAACATACCTTCGCAGCTCATTTCATTCTCCGATTGACAAGAGTCTCCGACAAATCAACAGTTTCCCTAACTCTTCAGCTACAAATGATAAAAGAAATGAGTTAAATAGGAATCTCTTTATAAAAAATAATAATAATAACAAATAAAAAATAAAAATAATAAAAACTTATTTATTTACCAGTTTATATTCAGTATTTGCATTGAACAGTTAATTAGCCTCATGTGCTTTGCATGCGATGCCAGGACATTTATGTTCGTTTCTGTTTATCTTTTTTATGTTTTTCTCTCTCTATTATAACGTTTTGTGAATTACAAAGTTATTCCTTAACGAGCAAAGTTCTAAAAAGTTAGTTAACGCGTAATAGCTCCAAAGTTTATATTTGCCGTTAAAATTTGCTTAAGTTATATATATATATATATATATATATATATATATATATATATATATAAACCACCTGGTTCATTAACAATGTTTAACCGGCCGATTCAAGAGAAAACTGGGTTTATCTGGATCGACTCAATTAGAAAAACATACGGTTCAACTTTTATAAAAACTAGTGGTGAAAAAATGTATCCCAAAGTGGTAATTTCTTAAAAAAACAACTTAAATTTATAGTAATGTTGATATCAGACATCAACAAGCTTTATGGCATGGAAGAGTGAAAAATGAATCGTTTATTTATAATGGAAAACCACTCATCGTTTTCTTTTTGGAGTTGATGTGCGACTTCTTCATGTCATCAAATATTATGTTTTTTATTGTCTAAAGTTTATACTTCTTTTTTCTTCTTCTTTTTTTGTCCAACATTATAAAGTATGTCTTAATGTCTATCTTTTTTCCGTTCGTCTTTTTTGCCAAATATTAAAGGTAGGTCCTTTATATTTTATAAGGTAGGTCATAATATTTTTGGTATATATTTTGTTGTATGTTTTGGAAATTTAGGTGGGTCAAAGGACCCACCTTACCATAATGTAAACTCATCATTGCATGCATGCACCATGTCATGCTCGGCGCACACCGCCCCACCATGATGGCATACCAAGTAGGTTGAAGTTCTATGACATTACAATTTTCGATGAGAGAGGAAAGATGTTAACAACTATTTTTGTATTTTTTTTTTTTTGCTTTTTTTCAATTTTAAAAACTTATCCTATCAAATTCAACTTTTCAAGCATTTTTTTACTCTCATAAACATTTCAATTGCCTTTAAAAAAAAGAATTCAAATATTTTTACATTTTCCAAACCACTATCAATATACATATAGCCTCCAAGTCTTACCACACCATAACCTTTATAATATTTTTGTAAGATCCTATTTCCTATCGTTTCTTATTTCAGGGACGTGGGCCGGAAGACAATTGTGTAAAGGCTTTGGACCTTAAGAAAGTAAAGTTTAGTCCTTGTGGAAGGAAGTGGTGATGGTTAAGAGATTTAACCCTTGATCCGTGTATTGAACTGAAGGGTAGAAAGAGGAAAGTTATAGGTTGGGTTCTTGCATGAAATATGGATTTCTGTTTGAGAAATTTTTTATCCAGATATCTAGATAATATTGTGGAGCTCTTCAATACATTTTTGTAGATATAAATGTTGGATTAGGTGTCTAAGTCTATAATTATAATTGATATGTACTTGAACTGATAGTAGCAATGTCCTTTTGGGTTGCCTTCAAACCTGACAATTGGATAGGAAATGTCACACCCCAAAACCGGAACGGCGGAAACATTATGGGGTGGATGACGTCATGTCAAGTATCACAACACATGCATTATAGTAATCAAAGTACAACAAAACATTGCATTAATGGTAATAGTTTTACATGGTTTACTTTACAATACATCAAAGTAATACAGACAATAATATAAGTACAGCATGGTACTAAGCTATCTTCATCAACAGCTCCGGGGATGTACCTGTCTAATGCTGACCTGAGAATACAAGTTATTTGAAAAGCGAGTATCAGCATTTTTACAAATGTTGGTGAGTTCATAAGCATTTAGTGACATTTTAATCAAATAACTTTATATATGTGGTAGTTTTCAAGTATACAGTGAAATAGAGTCCTTTCCAGAAAATCCTATATTTTCTAATTAAAAAGCAGTCTTCTACCAAGACTGGTCAGAGTTATGTGGTAAAAAGTAGTTTTCCCTTAAACACTTTCATTTTCAGAATACGGGATTTGCTTTTTAAGAAAGTCGGAGAATATCAGGGAAAATAACATATGCCTCAGCAGTGAGGACTGCTGACTAAGGCGGAAGGAATCATAGACTCCAAGAGTGTATCGAATGAACGACACGCCTGGCTCAGTCTAACAGAAAGAGACACAGACCCCAGACGGTACCAAATGAAAGGTACAGCTAGTAAGGTCTAAAACAGTGAACACAGACCTCAGACAGTATCAACTGAATGATACGTCTAGCAAGGTCTAAAATAGTAAATACAGTGGATACAGTGAATACAATGAAAACAGTGAATACAGACCCTAGACAGAATCAAATGAATGATACGTCTAGCAAGGTCTAAAACAGTGTGACTCCGAGAGTGGGTTCCATCATACAGTGTAAATTGCTGGTGAAAAACCATTACCTTAAGGCCATAAATTATAAGGTAACCTGGGATACTCGTAACCATACTAACCGACACTAAAGTACCTGACGCCCTACAAGCGTCTAGAGAATATGACATTTGTCACCCCTTGGCTTGGTAGGCCGTGGACTGTAGCTAGCAGTCAGGGTGCGGGGGTGTCAATCCCGTATAGATCTATACACACAATGTCCGCTCTCCCTACAGGAGACTCTGGTTACCAACTAGACGACGGAGAAGGCCGTGTCCCGAAGATGCATCCCAAATAGTGGGTAGTGTGTTTCCAATACAGTGTTGAACTAGAGGTAGAGGCTCATAACTGAACTGACTAAAGTAAACCTATATGTCTATGCTTGTATACATAATATATAAGTAATGAATCAAACGACCTTCGGATGGACATCCGATCCCACTAGACCACATCTCAACGAAGAAAAGGAAATAGGGCGGACAAGCCTTCCTAAGTCCTTCAATCATTACTTATATGCATCTATACAAGCACATACATACATCTAACTACGCTTGAGTGTGTAACAAGTGGAATCATATCGTGAAGTATAATTCGAATCGTGATGTATAACCGAATCGTGTGGAATAACCGAATCGTGAAGTATAAGCGTACAGTGTGGAATAACTGAATCGTGAAGTATAAGCGTACAGCGTGGAATAACCGGATCGTGAAGTATAAACGCACAGTGTGGAATAACCGAATCGTGAAGTATAAGCGATAATTGGTATAAGTTATCACAAGTATAATCGAAGTATAGGTAATAACAGGTATAAACGCATCACAAAGTGAAAGCGTTATCAAGTAAGAACTTTAACTAAGAAGGAATATTAAAACATGGAAGAAAACCTTTACTCTTAAGAAAATCACGACAGGGTATTTTGTTGTAAAATAAGTTTGAAAAACCTTTAGAAATCCTTTGGAAACTTTTCATAAACCATTTTACAATGAACTTTGATAAAACAACATAAGTAAGAGTTTTGAAACAAGTGAAAACCTTTTAGAAAACCATTTATAGTGTCCTACTTGGTAAAACAGTTTACAGTGTGGTAAATACTTGTGCATGCGGGTTATCAATCACATGTGATTGATATGATAACTGGCATGTTTAACTTGTATTCCCCCTATAAAACATGTAAAAACATTTAAAAGGTTCATTCAGGGGTATGAACTCACCTGGTGTAAGTGGATCCGACGAAGGCGTCGGTTGGGTGCTCGGTGTCAAGTAAAGAGTTGGACACACTTAGTGACCTATTTAACATATGATAACATATGTTTACATACAATTAGTATATATAATACTAATTAAACAAGTATACGCACTCTAAGGAGCGGGAAACACTTTGGTTAAGTGTTTGGGGTGTCCCGGGTAACATTTAAGGGCATGAATGACTTAGGAATGGAGTTTACTCTCCAAGAGTAAACTCACCATAGGGTGTTTACGGCCCTGGGACTACTCCCCATGAGTTTACGGCCGTAAACTCATGGTGAGGGTGTTCTAGGGTGTTTAAAAGCCCCATATCAATTGTGGAATTTTGCTAGACTCAAATATCAAAGGTGTATGGGTTTAAAGCATCAAATGGCCCCTTTGAGGAGTTTACGGCCCTAAGCAAGCGATCTTACCGCCGTAAGCTCCTATACACTCTTTCTTTTGGTGTTTTAAGGGCTTAAGTGGTAGAGGGTAAATTCCTAAGCATTTGCCAAGTCAAATGGGGAGTTTAGGGCACCAATTAACCCCTTTGTTGGAGTTTACGGCCCATGTACCCTTCCATGAGGGGTTTACGGCCGTGAACTCCTTATGGAGTTGTTTTAATTGCATTTAAGGTCCCTAGGTTGTTGTTGGTCGTTTCTAGAATTTAATCCAAAGCCATTGGTGTGTTTAAGGGCATTTTTA
This sequence comes from Lactuca serriola, assembly GCF_051521515.1. Lineage (NCBI taxonomy): Eukaryota > Viridiplantae > Streptophyta > Magnoliopsida > Asterales > Asteraceae > Lactuca > Lactuca serriola. Next base: position 232,563,471 of record NC_136410.1, read on the forward strand.
ACACACAAATATGAGTTTATTCCCCATGAAGAGGAGTTTACGGCCCAAGCATGTTCTTGGGCAGTAAACTCATGTTTACTCCCCAAAATGCTAGTTCAAGGTGTTCTAAGTCTGATTCCATAAGCCTACAAGTCATATCTAAGCCTTAGGGACAATTTGGAGGGGTTTTGGGGCTTAAAAACCCCATTAAATGGTGTTCACGGCCCAAGAGTGTTCTTGGGCCGTAAACTCATGATTTTGTCCCTATTTTATGTTTTAAACTCGAATTTGTACGCTAGATAAGTTATACAACGAGTTAGGATAGTTTACCTACTCGTTTGGGGCTCGAAACGGAAAAATTTTGGCTCGAAAAAAGTTATAGAGAGAGAGTAAAAAGGTGAAAATGGGGTTTACTCTCCCTTATATAGGGGTTGGAGTTGAAGCTCAGTGGAAATCTACCCGATACTGTCGTTTAACGGGGCTTTTGGTCACACCCAATTTAGTGGTCGTAAAAATAAAAACTAACTTTTTCCAATTAAATGGAAATGTATATTACGAGTTTTTATTTATCTTATCACGACGTTAACGACCTAAAAAAATATAAATAAATAAAACATTTATTTATTTTACGACCTCAAATTAACGGAACTTTTATAAAATGGAATATTCTGTTAACGGTAACGGGGTAATGTAACGGAATAAACTTTGGGTTGTCACAGGAAAACTGTTAGAGAGAGAATAATGATTTATTAATTTATTATTTGCTTAATAAATTAATTTGAAATAAAGATAAATAATTTATTAATGTATTATGTATATAATATATTAACTAGAAATCATATTGTTTAATTAATATTTAATTTGGAATTAATTTTGGGATTAAAGGAATTAATTGAAACTGCAGGGAGTAAAAGTGACAATGTTCAATAGTTGAGCATTGGGCATTCTAGAACCTCCCTAGAGAGGGGGGTGGGGGGAAAAACTATTAGGTGTTCCTATGGTTTCCTTGGGCTCTAAGGATGCCTTGGATGCCGTAAGGAGAAAGTTAAGGGATTAGGGTTATCTTGGATACACCTGTCTAATCCAATATATTCCTAACACCTATATACACCCTACTAAAGGTTAAATTCCGGCTAACCCTTGATTCTAAGTGCATTTGGCCGTAATTTTGACCTACACTTCACTCTCTATGTTATTCCTTGGTTGTTTGGTTTGTTTGTGAGCCATCAGAGACGCGACACTTGTGGTGCTTGCTAACGAAGGTCTTTCAAGCAAGGTTTTAGATTGTTATTTCAATATAATAATCAAGGTATGTATTTTAACCTTCATTATGTGAATTTCGATTATAATACATAGAACCTAGGGTTTTCTTCTTTGTATTCAAGTTTGTATGTTCAACTAGTGAAAACCTAGATCCTTAATTTTAGGGTTGCATGAACAGATAGGTTTTGTAGTTATGCTCATAACCCATCAGTGGTATCAGAGACTAGGATGTTTTTAGTTGAACTTGATGCAATTGTGATTCGTTCAAAGGAGAAGGTAGCAGAATCGTCATTCTGTTCATCGGACTCTTCAAGTTCATATTAGGAACTCGACGAGTTGGCTCAACTCGACGAGTTGGCCAGTTAGATTCCAGATTTTCAATTTTGATAATCTTAGCTTAATTTGGATAATTACATGAATTCATTTTCTGCCTAAACTTGAATCTTTTAAAAAGATAATTACATATCCTTATCAAAAGTAATGATTTGGTAATTCTGATAAAGATAAAACTAATGGTTAATTTAATTATTAAAACTTTTAACCTAGTATTTTTAAAAAGTTTTAAAAATACCCCATTTGGTTTCAGAATTTAAAATTTAATTCTTCGAATGATAGGTCTCACACTACAACGATTGGACTCAAACAAGAGCTGCGTAATATAGTTAGAACCTAACCTTCTAAAATTATCTAGTCTTAGTAACATGTAACTTAACATATTCACTTACTAGTTAGCTGAAACTGGTGAGAACTCCTAAAAAGCACATAACAAGCGGCATTCGAGCATCGAGTAATCAAATCAAGCATAACCTAATCAGAACATCTTATCATAGACTGATCAGTACTGGCATGCAAGTCTACAAGCTCATACAATAAGCATACAAATGCATCTCTCCTAGCATTCTATCATGCAAATACCAAGCAGATCCTTAGCCTTAACTAGCATGTGATTCACAGATTCACAAATCAAATCATATCAGATAACATGTATGGGTATTTTGGGAAAACTTACTTGAGCTCGTTCGATTGCATGCACCACATCCTTTCTTTTATTAGAAAACCCTTTTCTTTAAAAATATTTCTTTTTAAAAAACTTTACCAAATCCTCAGTTTGAGTTCAGACACACCCGAGAGTATGTACGAATCCCTCAAACTAAGGCTCTGATACCAACTTGTAACATCCCAAAAATACGATCCAAAAATTTCATTTTTCAATTAATAAAACAATATCCCAAAACATCATCATAAATCCCAAATGGGACAAATGTATCAAAACATCCTAAAATATCAGAGTAATCATGAAAATGCGGAACAAAATCGTGTGTGCACTACAATCACCCCACCCTAACTGAGTATAACATGCCCCACCCTAACTCGCATAACGTGCCTCACCCACTGAGCATGATGGGCATCGCCCTAACTCTCACAACGGGTGCCGCCCAAGATACGAACATACAAGTATAACAATTAATGGCATATAGATTACCCATTAGGCCCTTCCCACTAAGAATACAACACATACACATGCAAGATTCATGCAGACTCTAGCTGTAACATCCCAAATTTCGAGTCCAAAAATTTCAATTTTGATATAACGATTTAGTAAACATTTATAAGAAAACATCATCAAGTCATATCATTTCGTAAAACCATAATTTCATGTCTGAAATCATATCACAAAATTAGTAACAATCTCAGAGTACAATCCCAAGAAATCTCATAGTGCGGAAAACCAATGCGTGTGTATGATGTGCAGCTACCGCGCCGGCTCCTTCCCCTTCGCTGAAGAGGTACCTGAAACAAAACTAAAAACTGTAAGCACAAAGCTTAGTGAGTTCCCCCATCGTACCACATACCATACAATCACATAACATACATACTGTCGGGCAATTTTAGGGTGCCCTACCTACCCGGTACGACCATTCTAGGGTGCCGACCTACCTGGTACGACCATTCTGGGGTGTCGACCTACCTGTGTCAAGCCATTTTGGGGGCTGACCTACCCGTGTCAAGCCATTCTGGGGTGCTGACCTACCCATGTCAAGCCTTTCTAGGGTGTTGACCTACCCTTCGGTCCTAACAACTGAACCTTGGGGACTATTCCGCCCCCTACTGCTACTATCACATGTATCATAACATAAATATACTGTCAGACATATCTGGGGTGTCTGACCTACCCTTCGGTCCTAACGACCGAACTTGGGGACTAATCCCCTCCTACTACCACTATCACATATAACATATCATGCCAGCATATAAACATATCATAACATACTGTTAGACATATCTAGGGTGTCGACCTACCATTCAGTCCTAACAACCGAACTTGGGGTTATTCTTCCCCTACTACCACTATCACATATAACATATCATGCCGGCATATAACAAATCAAGTAGTAGCAAACCTAGATGAATATCACAAAGACAATCATCTAACATACAACTCCTACTGGTGGGCCGACATTGTGGTCATAGACCCACCGCTACTTGGAAGGTAACTCACCTCGTAAGGTTGACTACTGAAATGCTGATCGGGAAATGTCTGACTGCTGCTCCGATAACTCCCCGGCTACAATTCCCATAAAGACACTTAGTCAGAAGCTGATAACTACTCTTAGGGTAAAATGACTATTTTACCCCTGTCCAAAGTTAATATCTGAGTCAAAGTCAACTTCCAGTTGACCTGACTCGCCGAGTTGGGCCGCCAACTCGCCGAGTCCCTATTCTTTCATTTGACCCCCTTCCCGACTCGACTCGTCGAGTTTAGCAAGGACTCGATGATTTCTCCTTCTACAATATCATCGAATGAACCTTCATCCGACTCGCCAAGTTGTATGAACAACTCGTCGAGTTCATCATCATCCTATGAACATGTCCAGTCTGCGACTCACCAAGTTATATGAACAACTCGTCGAGTTCATCTTCAATGGTTAGGAGATTGCTTTAGACTCACCGAGTCCTACGATTCCCATGTCCATGGCTAAGTATAATACGTTGGGTCACTCCCTTGGACCCCTATAAAACCCTTATAACACTCAACTGGGTTCCTTTGAACCTCAACAGATTGGGGACTCAGGCCCTGGACTTGCCGAGTTCCAAGAGCAACTCGCCGAGTCGATGTTGTCCAAGTCTTATATCTCAATTTATGATGTACAACACTCATCCAAAAGGTAGATCTGGGCTTCTAAGATCGATCTAGCATGTAATGTTATGAACTTTACGTGCATGCATGGGAGTATAAGCTTAAAGGACCTAAAAATGAGGTCTAAGGGTGCATAGGACTCTCTATGGCTACAAGGTTGGCCACTTTATGCCATGTAGTCCCCTAAGGACCCTGAATCTGGAGTCTCAACCCCCAACCATGCTTGCACTCATGATTGGTCACCAAAAATGGTTCCTAAAAGCCCTAATTCACTTCAAAAAGGGATCTAGAACATGAATGAACAATGTATAAGCTTTATACCTCCAAGGAACTGTAGATGCTGCACAAACTCGAAATCTTCTGGTTTCCTCTTGGCTCCTCAAGCTTTTCCTTCCTTCTTGTGATCACAAACCACCAAAATCACCAAAAAGGACCTTAGATCTCACAAAATGATTAGGGTTTCAGTATGAGGTGTTCTGGGAGCATAAGGGACGATGGGGCTGCAATAAGACGTTTAAATAGAGTGCAATCCCTCGGATTTAGGGTTTCACTCAAACATCACCTACTCGCTGAGTCAGTCTACCGACTCGTCGAGTAGCTCACTTAAAATGTCCGCAGATCCCGACTCTACTCGACGAGTTGGGCCTCCAACTCATCGAGTCCCAGAGAAAAACATAAAAATACTTTGAATCAAATGTGTACCAAGAATTAGGTGCTACACTAGCACCCTAACATAATAAACCATGGGTTGGCATTGGTGCCCAACTAAACATAGTGAGGAAGACTCACCTCAGACTACTGAATCTCACAGATAAATCTCTGGTTGTTGGTCCGCTAATATCCGTACACTATCAACATAAAAATAACATCCAATTAATATTTGGATCCCGATTCACACTAAGAGTCCAAACTAGGGTATAAGACCTTTTTAACCTTTACCTAACGTGGCCCAAGGCCAAGGCCCAAGCCAACTATCCAAAAGGCCCAAATTCCAAAATGATCACCAAAGCCCAAATATGGCCCGATGTTCCAAATTGGGCCCAAATCCCTTCGTGGGCCTTCAACTAAAAGAGTCCAATAAAATAGCATCAGCACAAAAATATAATTCTAATGACCCAACAAAGCCCTAGACTCCTCAGGTCAAACATGGGCCCAATACCGAAAAGCCCAAAATTCCGAAGCCTAATGCTGAATACACGGGGCGTACTCAGCTCGTACGCTTAGCGTACATGCTCTGGGGCTAGTATGTGCAGCACACTAGCTTATACGCCCAGTGAACTCCCCAGTTAGCCACCACACATCATTAAGCACTTAATCCATCCAACCCTTACTCCATACTTTCAGATCTTGTCTCAAAAGATGATTTATCATGTAAAGTTGGCAACTTTACGTGCATGCATGGCTTAATGGGGCTCCAGAGCTTAAAAGAACTTAAAAAATGGTCTTAACACATGCATGATTCCATATACACCATAAAGTTTGCATTTTTATGTTTAATGGACCCCTAAGATTTCCAGATTTAAAAGTTTAAGCTTCTGAAATGACCATAGCTCACATGGTCCAACCAAAAGGGACCAAAATAACCATAAACAAGCCAAAGAGAAGATATATACAAGCAGTTGACAAGTCATGTACTTTATACCTCAAAAGTTACGAAATAAAGAAGCTAAATCTGGATCTATAAGCTCTTCTACAGAGAATGAATCTTCAATCTTCTTCTACCAATTCAAGATGCACAAGACACACCAAAGTTCTTCACAAAAGCTAAAAAGCACCACACAAAGGCTAAGGGATGAAGTTAGGGTTTTGAGGATATAGAGGCTGGTCTAAAAATGTCCAAGAGGTGGGTTATAGAAGATTAAATAAAGCACAAACCCTAAAAATTAGGGTTTGTCCCAATCCAACGTATACCCAACGTAACCTACGTAGGCCCAATGTACGTGTTCAATGCCCGCGATCTTGATCTAGCTAGTATGCTAAGCGTACTCATAGAGTACGCCCCGCGTACTAGCTAGAGGACCAAAATGCAAGATTTTTTTGTTTAGCAAGGGTTAAAGGGAAAACTTACAAGGTCCAAATGTTACAATGCCTGATTGTGATCATTAAATGTCGTAGGTTCCTTTGATATATCGACCCATTCACGAAAAAAAGTTGTATATTATATCAAGGTCCATGATGTAATCATAGACGTTCCATTGTTTGAAGAAAACATTTTGCAAAGATGAAATTAAGAGTGATAGGATCAAGGTTAAAGGATTGAGTTAGGGTTGAAAATATATGAGGAGAAAAAAATTAATTCCAATCTTTTGAGTTTCAAATACAATCTTTGTGGTTAATATTCATAATGAGTTTAACATAATAACCATGCTTTCTGTTAATGTGGTGTAATCAAAAACCGCATTGCGACGTCATTATAGCATTTGGAGTGTTGTAGTCAATTAACTATAAGATAAATACAATAAATTGTTAATCACACTAAATGTATATTTATTAATATCAACATATTTATAAAATATTGTAAATATGGCTTAGTATTTATGGTTTAGGTTAAATGCAATTTTTGCTCTTCTTTAGTATTAAACTTTAAACCCTAGGATGTCTCCCTTCCTACCTTTATACTTTTGCGTATCTTAATTTTTAACAATAAAGTTCGGGAGAGGAAATAGGTTCAAAGTTTTGGGCAAGGAACCGGGTTTTAAATATAATCTTACTTCCTTGCAAACATTATTTCTTCTACAACAAAGTCGGACTTCATTGTCCGGTATCACACTCTTCTCAATGAAGATGATTTTTGCCTATAAGATTGTTGTCAAAATCAATCAAATCTGACCGATACCTCCTCAATTTTTGACAAATTATTTTTTAGTAGCTGATGTTGTTGGTGCTTGGCATAGAGATGGTTGGTGGGTGGGGAATCTTATTAGGAAAATAGGGAAAAAATTGGTGTATTTTCAGCATCCAATAGAAGAGCTTTTTTCAGTATGAACGAGCTAAGCATTCATCAATATTGGGTTGATGATGTTTGGATTTATGCAAAAAAAAAAAAGTTAGATTGTGTTTTTAAATATGTTTTAGGGTTAATGTGACGTTCAGACTTGTCTACTGGTTAAATTAAATAATGCTTATATCAGTACGTATATTGCTATAAGCATTTTAATCTGTTTGTGTATATGCTTGTGTGCATATTTATGTTGGTCATGTTTGGATATGTATTTCTATAATCGTGTTTTTTTGTCTTTGGATTTGTAGTTTGACTAACAATTAGATTTGTAGTTTGACTAACAATTAGGTGTTCTTTAGTTTACCGTCCGTATATGTAGATAGAAACATCATATTTTGTGTGTGTGTGTATATATATATATATAGAGAGAGAGAGAGGAGAGAGAGAGAGAAAAAAAAGATAGGTTCAAATGTTTTCTACAAGTATTGTATGCATATATATGAACTAATGAGAATTTAGTAATAATTTAATCATTAAATTTAAGAATAAGGGTAGCTTAGTCCTTTTACCTTTATAAATCAAAAATAAATCTTGTATATTTGGAAAATCATTAAATGAATTTCATAGACATCCTTTTTTAAATAATTGCTTCGTCTCACTAACCCTAATTTGCTGCTCTTTTCTTTTTTCGACCGGCAACCACAGGAGCAACTCTAGCAGAAAGTGAGGATGAAGAGGAGCATTATTATGGAACCGAAGATGATGAAGTGGCGGACGATATACTGGAGTGGAAACATCAGAATCACCATGCTACTGCTTCTACTCTGGAAGGACTATCATATTCTGATGGCGGATTACGGAGTTCTAGCCCGGTTATGGTCGTGTTCATCGATCCAGACCTGCTCGATTGCTCGATTTTCCTGGAACCACTGTGTGCCCCAATCTACCAGGTAATCAGTACTTTCCCTCTTCGAATTTGAATGTGAACACTATTATGCTCTTGTATTAATCATAACATTTTTTTTAGTTGTAGTGTGAGAATGGGCACATAGCATGCTCCTCGTGTTGCACGAAATTGAACCTCAAGTGTCTTTTTTTGTGATGGAGACATCCAATGGCACTGGCGACTAGAAAAGTTTATCTTCTCATCTCTCAATTGCAATAGTTAGAAGTTTGATTCATGCTCCAAATATGACAATCATTAGGTAACTCTTATCATCTTTTTTCTTGAATTGTTATTCATGGCTTCGAGAGTCAGTATGGTTTGAAACGGATGGAAGTTGCTAATAAATTGAGAGGATAAAAATTTGTTCATTTTTTTTATTCATGTCTTCCGATCATGGTTTTGGTTCATTATTTATATGTTGATTATGCATTCTAATAGAATTTTACTGTTGCATTCTGATAGAATTTTACTATTTATATGTTGGAAGAATTTTTAGTTGCTAAGTGTGCATTTCCAAGAGATTTGATCTCAATTTTAGTTTTATTTTTATTTTAAATTTGCAAATATCATTGTTAACAACAAGTATATTTGTTTAACGGGTAATACTAACGAGTAATGTATCTTATTCTTTCAGAATTGCATGGAGAAGGGATTCAAAATTGATCATACAAGAGAAATATTTGGAATCGAGTTCAACAATAAGTATATATGTGTCACACCCCAAAACCAAGAACGGCGGAAACGTTCCGGGGTGGAGGACGTCATGTACAGTATCACAACAGTGTAAAATAGTAAACAAGCAACAACATCATCCATTGCATTATAAGTAAAGTTTTAATACATGTGTTCTTTCATTGTAATAAGACACCAAAAATATATAATCAAAATAAAAGACGAGACTTGTCTGCTCCGTCTTCTCAAAACCTGGTCACCGTACCTGTCTACTGATGACCTGAGAATACAAGTTATTTTGAAAGAGAGTATCAGCTTTAAAGCTGGTGAATTCATAAGTATTTAAGTGTCGTTGTCTTGCTTTGTAAAGCTGTTTTAAAAGTCATGTAAACCTTTAAATGAAAATGTTGATATAAGTATGAAAAGCCCTAGAAAATCCCTTATTTTCTATTAGTTTGAGATGTAGTCTTCTACCAAGACCCGAATGTTTTGTAAGTAAAATGATAGTTTTTCCTTCTATTGACTAGTACTAAAGTACATAGTCTAACTCATCATTTATGTGAAAGTGTCACAAAATAAAGTAAACAGGAAATAGTATATGATAGTCTTCTACCAAGACTTAAGTGTTTTGTAAGTAAAATGATAGTTTTTCCTTCTATTGACTAGTAATAAAGTACTTAGTCTATCTCATCGTTTATGTGAAAGTATCACAAAATAAAGTAAACAGGAAAAAGTATAATCATGTAAGTATTATCCCTAGATTACCAGGATTAACACGACATCGCCGAAGCGAAAGGTATAACCAAATGAACATCCGAAGATTGTGCAATTAACCTTTGTGGCGAACAGTAGGTTCCAGGAATGGTTAGTCCTGTAACTGACTTTACATTGCTGTAGTCGAAGTAAATAACCTAATGAACCTCCGAAGATTGTCCAATTAACCTCTGTAGCGAACAGTAGGTACCAGGAATGGTTAGTCCCGTAACCGTCTCCTAATGTAAGTAATAACAACCCAATGAACATCTGAAGATTGTCCAATTAACCTCTGTGGCGAACAGTAGGTTCCAGGAATGGTTAGTCCCGTAACTGTCTCCTAATATATGTAATAACAACCCAATGAACATCCGAAGATTGTCCAATTAACCTCTGTGGCGAACAGTAGGTTCCAGGAATGGTTAGTCCCGTAACTGACTCTACATCGCGATAAGCGAAATAGATAACCTAATGAACATCCGAAGATCGTCCAATTAACCTCTGTAGCGAACAATAGGTTCCAAGAATGGTTAGTCCCGTAACTGACTCCCATTGAACTGGGATGGGCTGGAATGATTTACTGAAGGTACTAATAAATCATTTTTACGAATCAAGTTTCAAGTATTCATGTAAGTATACACAGGTAGATGTATCCACGTAAAGGTATTCATGTAATGTGTTCATGTAAGCGTATTCATGTATCATGTAAGCATATGTAAAGGTATTCATGTATCAGGTAATGTACTCGCAAAGACTCACGAATGAACTGACTCTTGTGTGATTCCTTGTAATAGGAATATTGTTTGATATCTTCTAACTATCCATATGATAGTTAACTGAAAGGTAATTGGTTGTTCAAGTAGGTTTATACACTCTTACTACTCAAGGGTGTGAGAAACTAAATGACAGATGTAAACTGTAACATCAATACATATATAAAAATATAAGTGTATATGCATAGTTTAGTTCAAGAATGTAAAAATGGTTTTGTAAGACATTTAAGGGTTTTGAACAAAATATAAAAGTGACTTGATGTCATTTTGATAAACATTTCAAAAGTAATACATTTGATAACAAAGTATTTTTAAAGATAGAAAACCATTTCATGCATCACACTTTGTAGTATGTGAAATATGTTGAATGAAAACACAGTTATAAAATACATATAGATGATTTAATAACATATTGTTTTCTACTTGTAGTCCCCCCCCATTAAAGCATTTAAAATCATTTAAAACATTGATTAGGGATATGAACTCACCTGTTGTGGGTGATACGGATGAACCGAAGAGGTAGGACTGCTAGGTGTCAAGTGAAGTCTTGAACACACTTACGATCCTAGTTAACATATAATTTCACATATATGTAACAAATTAGTCTATAAACAACTAATAAACAAGTCAAGACACCCTAGGACATGCTAAACACCTTTATCAAGTGTTATTAGCCTCTAGGAATGCATCTAAGTGTTTGTAGGGGAAGCTATTGTGTGTAGGGCTCAAGGAAAACTCCACCATGAAGTTCACGGCCCTAATAACACTACCAAATGAGTTTACGGCCGTGAACTCATACCTATGTGTCTATTTGAAGTTTGATGCTCTATAAGTCCCTAATAAGCATTTCTACTTAATGGCTTGGTCTATGGAAGAGTTTAGGGCATAATATAACTCCTTTTAGGAGTTTACGGCCCTGGGACCATATTCCCTTGGAGATTACGGCCGTAATCTCCCTTGGGAGGATGTTTATGGTGTTTTCAAGTCCCTAAATTAAGTAGGAACTAAACTAGGCTTTTGTACAAGGCTTAAGAAGAGTTTATGGCACCATTTTATGGTGTTCACGGCCCTAGAACCTTTTGGGCCGTGAACACCTTACTCTTGTTGTTATAAGTGTGTTAGCTAGTCCCAAACTCATTTAGGTACATGCCCAAATTAGTCTCTTGGCTTAAGGAAGGTTTTAAGGGCATTTTGGCACTTAAACATGGAGTTCACTGCCCAAGAACACCCTTGGCCGTGAACTCACTTTTCATCCTTGTTTCTAATTGATTTTGGTGTCCTAAATATGTAATGAAGGCTTCTAGTTTGAGTTCTAAGGCTTTGAGGGACTTTGGGACACTTTTAGCCCTTAAAATGGAGTTTACTCTCCGCGTGTTCTTGGGCGGTAAACTCCCAAATCTTGGGGTCTTGATCTGATTTTGATGTTTTCTAGTCATATACACACTAGCATACAAGCCTAAGGTAGTTACCTGATATGGGGAAAAGACTAGGTAGCATTTAAGCCACATATAGGAGTTTACTCTCCAAGAACGTTCTTGGGCGGTAAACTCCTGAATCTCACAGATTTGCTATGTAATCTAAGTTATTAAGCAAATTATAAGCATTATAAGACAACTAGAGAAGTGTACTCACGATTTGGGATAAAAACCCGAAGATCCGTGAGAGAGAAAATGGCTTTTCTCTAGTTGGAAATGCGAATAATGAATGAATTTGGTTCAAAATTCTATTTATAGTCCTGAGATATTTTTGGCAGAAAATATTTTTATTCCTGAAATGATCTCTAATATAATAGAGTGTTGGAATAACAGTGTTGCACAAAACCCTAGTGCACCCACTCTCCTGATATTTCCTGAAGTGTGAACCCTAAATTACTCAAACTTACACGAAAAAGTCTGAAAATTAACAGTGACTGCTATAACTTCTATTGAAGTGATATAGTTTGTACAGAATGGAAATTTCGGGTTGTCATGATATGCGAAGATCAAATGGATATTCTGTTAGAATATGTATAACTATATTAAAATGTATAAGGATATTAGTTTGTAAGAATATGTATGAATTTGTGTTTAATTTCAGATATATATTAAAAATTAAAGTATAGACCCAACTTGGATGTATATGAATAATATCTAGAATTCTTAAATCATGTTAATTATCAAAAATATCTGCATTGGAAATATATTTTGCAAGAATAAAATGGAAAATATATTTACTACTTTATGATTGGCATTCTATCATTCTGACAAAATAAAATCGTATTTATAAATTTGAATTAATTAAAATATTCAAATTTTTAAAAACAAAGGAACTAATTATCCCTAAAAATCCGAATATTTCCTTTTTTTAATATAGGTTAATTGATTAAAATGCCCTTATGCTGAAATTTGTGTGATTATATAGTACATGTTATCATATTGTAATATCATAGACCTTCAGATCAAGACCTTTGATTCTATTCCATCCAGTGGTCCAGATCTGTGCATTCTGGTACACAATAGTTAGTAAAAACACAATAACCTAAGCCTATATATATATATATATATATATATATATATATATTTGTTTATTTATTTATTTCACATACCTTTTTACACACAATGTCGTATTCAAGATTGATAACGACCTTATGCTATTTCTTTATGTTTTGAAATATTTCGGTCTATAAAAGAGATTTTAGGATGTTTTGAGAAGAAAAAAACATCTCGATGCTTTGTTTCTTTTTTAAAATAATATAATGTTTTAATATGTATTTAAGTTTTTCATTGAATATGAATAAATAAAATCCGTTTGTTTATGTACTGTTAATAAACCAGTTTTTAAGATCCTTACATTTGTGTTAGTGTTCACACAGACCTGTTACCTAGTTAAACCCTAACTTAAGAACTTGCTACTACAACAATTAACTTAGATTTGGTGAATTTGAATATGCTAATGCATCTAGACATTAATATACAAGTCATTATAGCATTTGTACAAATCATACTATCTATTAAACAACTCAATTGTGAATCCATAAATGAACCTCATATAAACTTGATGAATTCCACAACCAGAATATGATTTCGAACATTAATTTGAGCTTAAATTCATCTTAATTTCCTATAAATATAAAACACCATGGATTCACCATTGAAGAGGCTTCAAAATCTCTCCAAACTCCAAAACAAACCACAATAAAGGAGATTTACATGAAGTTTGAGAGTTAGAAGCTAGAAATAACATTAAAAACTTAACAAAATCACCATGCTACAAACAACTTTAGGTTTTGTTACTACACCAAACCCTAGTTCAAAATTAAGATTAGAAAAGGCTAGGATTTTTACCTCCATTGATTCTAAGTAAAGATTCAAGCTCAATGCTCCTCAAATCTCCCTTTAATTGCCTCTATTATATCTTAATCGTCTCTTTCCGAATGGGGAGAAGAGAACTAATTTATGTCCAATTTTTTAATGATTTGTCAACTATGGTCTCTCTAGTACCTTCTTTATTATTCGGCGGACCTTTAGACATACACCCCATTCATGAGTCAACTTAACGAGAGAAGAGAAAGAAAATGGATGGAAGTGAGAATAAAGTAAAAGAAATTTGTGTTCCCAAGTTTCAATAAAGGAAAGAAATAGAATGATCACTTTTCCTCCTAACTTTTCTTCCGGTTTGGAAGGATTTGGAGAAAAAGAACAAAATATTTAATTTTCCTCGCACTTCTCTCCAATTCGGGAACACAAAAGACAAATTTCTTTTCCTTTCCCTTTTCTTCTTTTCACTCCTTATTTTATTTTCTCTTCTTTTTTTTTCTTTGCTACGACTCGGGAACGAGGTGTTCATACATTTAACACACTTTCAAAACTTTAACTATGGCCTCATGTCTTAAAAGTTATTAACATTTCTAGTCTCAATATGTCAAAACATGGTAAAACCCAAGTTTTACATTTTTGTCAATTTTAACCTCTCTTATAAATTTCTACAAATGACATATTTAACTTATGAATTCCAACTTAAACCACTAAATATCACTAACTATGAACTAACAACAGTTAAATCCAAAAACTTACGTCGAACTCAAATTCTAAGGTTTTGGTAAAAATAGACCATCTATCTCAAACTTCTTTTAACCTCATATTTGGTCTTCTAAGCATCTTTGTTATTTTTAATATTCCCATAAACAAAATTGTTTACTTCCACATTTTATTTTTCATATATATATATATATATATATATATATATATATATATATATATATATATATATATATATATATATATATGGAATGCCCAATCTCCATGAGTCTTTACCAAAGCTTCATTGTATGACTAAGGGATCGTTTGATAGTTGCTAACTGGGTTTGAAGTTCTGACTGAGTTAACTTATGACTGAAACTTGTTGTTTGATTTTGTATCTGACTTACTGTGCTAAATGACTATATTACCCTCAAACAATATTTTTTATAATAATTCCTTTATGATTTACCATTTAACTTATAACATTTACATTTTTTTTCTATAAAACATTCAACATGAGTAAAAAATAAAAAAAAAATAAATAAAGATATATAACTTTTGTATGGACTATTGATTTGATATACACATGCAATTTTATAATTGATCAAATGATTTCACAACAAGGGAATCACATGGACAAAAATAACAAAAAGGAAATAATTCAAAAACAAAAAACATGAAGAGAATCACTCCTTGTCTGGGATCAACACAAATGAACCCATTGGTTTTCAACTCTCAAGAGCAATGTGAGATTGGGTTGCTTGAGACAGAGAATACTTGTGATTAACATGATCCTTCAATACTCCATTTTTAACATGAGAATACAAGGCTTCAACAGCTATAAACAGATGCTCTCGACTCGATTACCTCTGATGTATCCGACTCTAAAGCATGACATGCATGAATGCAAAAATCAAAATGGTTTTAGATTTTACTAAGGATTACATAGCCTAAATATGACATAAAGAGGCAATAATGATCCTATAGTACATGAATATCAAAATTGGCCATAAGTTATGCAAGGACTCAATTGGAAATTATCTGTACAATGCATCCAACTAACCAATTGGAATATATTTGCACAATACAAACTTTGAAATTATCTATACAATTCATCCAACTCATCAATACATCAATACTCTTGAGTATTCTCTGTCCGACTAGTCTTTTACTTCGCAATAGGTAAGAAGTCAAAATCTTATACAAATTTCATGAATCTCGAATAATGCTAAGTTTATGAAACCCTTTACTAAAATATGTGATGTTAATGGAAAAGAAGCATACCAAGAAGAATGTATATGAGTGTAGGGTCTATTGGATTGCGTCATGGGCTCGGTCCATAGCGTAGTTTGATTGCCGGTTTTGGGCCTGTCCAGCCGTGCATTATTTTGTATTAGGGTTTAGTATATAAGTTGCATGCATGCAGACTTAGATGTTATCGCTTTAATTGTTTTTATTTCACATCGTTTGTAAACCCTAGCTCGCCTCTACAACGGAAGTTCTTCATCAAGCTCTGTTGAGGCGTGACTCAGTTTTGAATCATAAGCATAAGTTTGATTATGTTCTGTGTTCATACTCATATTAATCTTAAACTGTTTTAGTACTTTTATCGTTCTTGTGAAAGATCTATTCAATCTAAGAGTTGTTGAACTCATCAATTGGTATCAGAGCAGGAGACTGTGTAATTCATACACATCTCTTCTGTTAAAGAATATCTTAGGGTTTTTAATTCCGCATTGATTGATATTTATTGAGCCGTCACTCCTTATTGACGTATCTCATTAAGTGTTGATCTAACCCTAACGATATATTACAAGTCTGATCTTTTACAGGTTTTCGATCAAAAGTATCTTCGATGTCCATGGACGATTCACAAGCCAATCCGATCAATATCTCCAATAGCATAGGGTCTAAAACAAGAATACCGATCTTGTATACACAAGACTATGAACTTTGGACGCATCACTTTGAAGACTACGTGATTGGATCGGAGGACCATGGGTATCTAATCTGGGAAGCAATCACTTCAGGCCCATTCGCTCACTCAAGCACATCAAAGTTTGTTAAAACACAGAAAGAATACAATCAGCTTGTCAATGACGTCAAAGACATTCCTCAGGATGAAAAAGAGAAGTTTCAGTGCAACATCAAAGCTCTACGGATGATAAGGTTTGTGCTGCAATCGGATACGTTTCGTTTAGTGAGTTCTTGTGCTACAGCTAAGGAGATCTGGGATAGATTAAAGGAATTATATTCCACAGATGAAGATTTGGAGCACTCTATCCAAACTCTCTTGTTGTCTAAGTTTGGTGATTTTAAGCAAAAGACTGAAGAAAAACTTGTCCAAACTTTCGATCGTTTCAATCATCTTTTGAGTAAGATGATAAAGCATGGAATTGAAAGAAAGGTAATAGAACAAAAGGTCACCTTCATGAACGGTCTCAGACCTGAATGGATGGCTGTTGTGTCAACTGTCAAAGCTCATGAACAGTTCAAGTCTTACTCTCTGGCAAAACTTGTGGGTATTTTAAAATCCCATGAGAATGCCTTATCAAAGGAAACAAATGTGGTCTCGGGTCTGGGTTCTATGGCTCTTGTCTCCAAAGGAAAGAGTTCGGTTAAAGAAGAAGAGGAATTAGATCTTGTAGATTTTGATCTAACCGGCGAAGAATAGGCCATGATGGTGTCAAATCCCAGAAGATTCATTAAGAAGAAATTCCCAGCCAACAAGAACCGAAACTGGCAGGGAAGTTACAATGCCGAAAGGATCAAGAAGGAACCGAAGATTGGGTCAAAGTCCAAAGAGTCAAAGAAGGAAGCTAAAGTTGGAGGAGACTCAGGATTCGATTGTCATTACTATGGAGGCAAAAATCATTTTGCTAAAGACTGCATGCTGAGAAAGAAAGAAGAAGACAAACGAAGAAGATGAGGAAGCGAGCCTCCTAAGAAGATTGGAGGAAATAAAGAAAAGAAAGTCGGCTGTTAATAACTATACCATGAATGTTTTGATTGTGCAGGGTTCAAATAACAGTGATGAGTTTGGCGGTGTGGAGGTTTGGTCCACAGATTCTGAGGATGATGAAGTTAGGAAGCCTACTCACGGAAAAGCTATGATGGAAAAAGAAAATCAAGCACCGAGAAGATGCTTTGCAGTGACCGAGGGTGTGTCCTAAATGAGAGGATACACAACTGATGGGGGAGTTGAAGAAGAAAGAGAGCGAGAGGACAGATGTTTTGCTGCCAAGCCTGTTAGTACTCAGATCAACGAATGTGATGAGTTGATCAAAAAGGTACAAAATATTCTTGCTTGTCTAAAAATACCTGCTAATAATTATGAAAAAGAATTAAATAGTATAAAGTTAAAATTCTCAAACATAAGTAGCAGTCTCACCCAAACCCGTGTCACGAATTCTAACCTAACTGATCAAATCAGCAGGATTTCTTCAAAGAGCGAGGAACGAAGAATGTGGATCGAGCAGAAGGAAAAGGAATTAATTAGATCTAAAGATGATTCTATTTATTTGCAAAGAGACAATCTTAAACTTCTCAAACAGCGAAATGCTTTTTGTTTAATTGCTAAAAGACTCTATTTGATGAGCCTCAAAAAGCGATTGACTCTAAATCAATTCATGCAAAAGACAACAAAGTTGATAATCTGAAACAAGTTATAGATGATGCTGCTAGAAAGATGGCTGATGATCAATCCAAAGGAAGCGAAAGTGCAGACACAAGCGAACCTTCTGATGACCATCCTACTGTCGAGGGGGAGCATTCCTCTCCTCATCATGATCAAGGTTCTTCATTCCAGGGGGTGAACTCATTGCCAAGTACAACAAGCTCTACTGAAATTCCGACCAATGAAGGGAATACAAATGCTAGTTCTGAACAGGAATCATTCTTCGAGGGGGAGAACACAGTTGGTGAAGATGACATTTTGTCTGAACTCGAAGAAGAAATCAATGTTGAATTGGATCCTATCAAATGGACCAAAGATCATCCTCAAACTCAAATTATTGGGGAATCCTCAGAAAAGGTTTTAACTCGCTCTCAAATCAAAGCAAAACAGGAGGCTCTATTTTCGAAAGTCGAGTTTTGTATGTTCAATTCATTCGTGTCCAAAATTGAACCAAAGACTGTTAATTCAACTCTTGATCATTCAGACTGGGTTCAAGCCATGTAGGATGAGTTAAATGAATTTGAACGAAACAAGGTATGGCGTCTTATTCCAACACCAAAGGATGCTTCGGTTGTCGGTCTCATATGGGTATTCAGAAACAAGATGGACAAAGAAGGGAATGTTATTCGCAAGGCTGGTGGTCAAAGGATATTGTCAGGAAAAGGGAATTGATTATGAAGGTAACAAGCGAAATAGAGAGAACCTATATGAACCGAAATAAACCGAGCGTTCGGTCTATTTCGGGTTCGGTCTATTTCGGGTGAAGTTCGACCGTGAACCGAAATGAACCGAGCGTTCGGTCTATTTCGGGTTCGGTCTATTTCGGGTGAAGTTCGACCGTGAACCGAAATGAACCGAGCGTTCGGTCTATTTCATGTTCGGTCTTTCTGAACTCATTGTTGTTTTAAGGCATTTCAACTGTATTCTTTTGTAAATTTTTTTATTTTTTTTATTTTATTTTTATTCCTTTCTACTACTAAAATCCCAAAAATAATTTTCTCTTTCGTTCAATTGGTCAATTCTCACAAAAATCCAAAAATATTTTTTATTTTATATATATATATATATATATATATATATATATATATATATATAACGTTTTTATGTTTTTCTAAGTCTGATTCTCGATGGCACAAGCTAAGGCAGGTAAACGGTTTTTGTTAGTTAGGCGTCCCAAGAAGCATGCTGATGTATGTTGACCAAAGCCTCGTGTAATGACCAAATTTTCACGTCCAAAAATTTCGTTTTTAAAACATTACTTTAGAAAACATTAATAATTAAAAACATTGGTTGATCAAACCACATCGCAACGTAAACCATGTCTAAAAGCCAAATCATACAGCTAATCGAAATATCAGAGTATAAATCCCAGAGGAATCTCGTAAGTGCGGAAACCAGTGTGTGTATGATGTGCCGCTACCGCGCCAGCTCCTTCCCCTTCGATGAAGAGGTACCTGGAACCAAAACTGTAAAATGTAAGCACAAAGCTTAGTGAGTTCCCCCATAATACCTCATACCATGCAAGCATATAACATACAACATTCAGCTAGGAGTTACGTGCCTCGCCCATACTCATGAAGATACGGGCCCTGCCTACACTTCGCTAGCCGGGAGATACGGGCCTCGCCTACACTCTACTATCTAGGAGATACGGGCCTAGCCCATACTCCACTCTTGGAGAGATACGGGCCTTGCGCACACTCAACCGCTAACTCATAATATACAAGTATCACACAGACAACAAGTATAGACAACTCTATCATACTGACACATATATCATAATTAACTAAACCAAGAGATACGGGCTCGTCCCACACTCTAGTGTTAACATCTCGTCTACACGGGTCGGCCTTGGTGCCTTAGACCCGTTCCTACTGGAAGGAAACTCATCTCGAAATAGTTGTTGGTCTGTGTGGGAATTGACTGTCTGCTGCTGCTGCCGCTCCGGAAATCCTCCGGCTATAATTCCCACAAAACACTCAATCAAACACCGCTAACTGACCCTCGGGTAAATTGACCATTTTACCCTTGATCAAGTTAAAAGTCAAAGCCAGAGTCAACTTTCAGTTGACCCGACTCGCCGAGTTGGCTCCCCAACTCGCCGAGTCCTTATCCAATCAATTGTCCTGCAACCCGTCTCTACTCGTCGAGTTGGACGTTGACTCGACGAGTTCTCCTTCTAAACTGATATCCAAGTCCTTCATCCTACTCGCCGAGTTGTATGAACAACTCGCCGAGTTCATCTTCATCTGATGAACAATTTATGCTGTGACTCGCCGAGTTGTATGAACAACTCGCCGAGTCTGTTCTTGATCTAAGAAGATTGCCTTGAACTCGCCGAGTCAGGGCATTGACTCGCCGAGTTCCTTCATGGGTGAGTTCGGCTACCAACTCACCGAGTCCACCCAGGACTCACTACTCAACTCGACACAACGAAAATAGGACAAACTCGGAGACTCGCGACCAGACTCGCCGAGTCAGATGAGCAACTTGTCGAGTCTGCTTCATGCAAAAGCCATATACGCGATTTTGCTCGAATCCAGTCCATGCCATTCATAGATTTGGGCTCCTAGGGCCTGGTTTACACGTAAAGTTTCCAACTTTACGTGTAGATCATCACCAATAAAGGTTCTAAGGCTCAAAGTGCGCCAAAAGGGGTAGATCTAGGGCTTGTGTGCAATATGACTCCATAAAGGCAGTAGATCCAAGCTCCAGGGACTGAATAGGGTCTAGATCTAAAGGCTAACAACTTGAATCAACCAACAATGCATAACTAAGCTTGGGACATGGTTCAAGAAGGACTTTAATGGAGTAATAAGCATAGAAACAGAGGGAAAACGAGTTATACCTCAAAGAAATTACTGAGAGAACACGAAGATGCTTGGCTTCCTTCCCTTCCTCTTGATCTACTCCTCTTCCTTCTCAAAATCTTCAAGAAAACACACTAAAAAGCCTCAAACTCACAAGAACAAGGGCTAGAATGTATGGAGAGCTTCTGAGGGTGAAGGGGGCGGAGTTGTGGCGCAAATGGTCGGTTTAAATAGGATGCAAACCCTTGGAAATTAGGGTTTCATCAGACAGCGTGGACTCACCGAGTCCATAATATGGACTCGCCGAGTCGCCAACTTAACTGCGTCCCAAGTCCCGTCTCTACTCGTCGAGTCGGGCCTCCAACTCCCCGAGTCCAAGGCCAATAATACAAAATACTCAGATAAATCTTACATACCAGGAACCAGGTGCTACAAATCTCCCCCACTTATTTTAGACTTCGTCCTCGAAGTCTGCTGCTCAATCCTGAAACAGCTCGGGGTAATGCTCCATCATCTCTTGCACCGGCTCCCAAGTCCACTCCGATCCCTTCCGGTGCTGCCATTGCACCTTCACGAGTTCCACTCGCTTGTTCCTCAAATCCTTCGACTTTCTGTCGAGGATTGCGACTGGGCGCTCAATGTAATTCAGGCTGTCATCAACCTGTATATCCTTTATCGGCACTACTGCTGAATCGTCCACTAGGCACTTCCGCAGCTGAGAAACATGGAAAGTGTTGTGGATCTGGCTGAGCTCGACTGGTAGATCCAGCCTATACGCCACCTTGCCCACCCGGGCTACAACCCTGAACGGTCCGATGAATCTCAGGCCCAACTTGCCCCGCTTCCTGAATCGAATGACGCCTTTCCAAGGCGACACCTTCAGGAGAACCATATCCCCGACTTGGAACTCCAAGTCGGATCGACGCTTGTCGGCGTAACTTTTCTGTCGACTCTGAGCAGTCTGAAGCCTGCTCCGAACCTGCTGGATCCTCTCGGTCGTCTTGAGCACCACCTCGGTCCTCCCCATGACCCTCTGGCCAACCTCCCCCCAGCATATCGGGGTCCTGCACCTCCGACCGTACAACAACTCGAATGGAGGGCGGTCAATACTCGCGTGGTAGCTGTTGTTGTATGAGAACTCCGCCAAGGGAAGGTAGGTATCCCAGCTACCACCAAAATCTAGCACGCATGCCCGCAACATATCCTCCAAAGTCTGGATGGTCCGCTCGCTCTGACCATCCGTCTGCGGGTGAAAGGCGGTGCTAAAATGCAGACGAGTGCCCAACTCCTCATGAAACCTCTTCCAAAACCTAGAAGTGAACCGCACATCTCGATCTGATATCACTGACACTGGCACCCCGTGCCGCGCTACTATCTCCCTGATGTAGATATTGGCCTGCTTTTCGGCCGAGATGCTCTCCTGGATCGGAATAAAATGGGCGCTCTTGGTTAATCGATCCACGATGACCCAAATCGAATCTACTCCACGCGTAGTCCTGGGAAGCTTCGTGATAAAATCCATCGTGATATCTTCCCATTTCCACAGTGGAATATCCAACGGCTGCATCTTACCATGCGGCCTCTGATGTTCGGCCTTGACCTTACTGCAGGTCAAGCACCGCTCGACGTACCACGCCACATCCCGCTTCATGCAGGGCCACCAATAGTCTAGGTGAAGATCCCGGTACATCTTCGTCGCCCCTGGATGAATGTAGAATCGGGATTTGTGCGCCTCCTCCATCAAGATCTGGCGCGCGCCTCCATGATACGGCACCCACACCCTACGATGTAGTGTCAACAACCCCCGACTATCATAATCAAAAGAGGTGACTTGACCCACTATTCGCTCACTCTTCCGATGCTCCTCCTTCATAGCCTCCTGTCGAGCCTCCTGGATCTGCTCCAACAGGGGAGTCACCACAGTCATCCTCATACAAATATCCCTGATCGGTATCGCCTTGCGGCTAAGCGCATCGGCCACCACATTGGCCTTCCCTGGGTGGTAAAGGATCTCACAATCATAATCCTTCACCACGTCTAACCACCGACGCTGCCTCATGTTCAGATTCGGCTGATCCATGAGGTACCTCAAACTCTTGTGGTCCGTGTAGATGGTACATCAAACCCCGTAGAGGTAATGCCGCCAAATCTTGAGGGCAAAAACCACCGCCCCCAACTCCAAATCATGCGTCGGGTAGTTCACTTCGTGAGGCTTGAGCTGCCTCGAAGCGTAGGCAATGACATGCCCCCTCTGCATCAGTACCGCACCCAACCCCTGAAATGGACGCGTCACAGTAAACCACAAAATCCTCTACGCCCTCTAGCAGGGCTAAGATTAGCGCCTCGCAGAATCTCTATCTCAGTGTCTCAAACGCAGCCTGCTGCTCGGGTCCCCACCAAAAGACTACGGCTTTCTTCGTCAGTCGCGTCAGGGGTACGACTATCTTAGAGAAGTCCTGAATGAATCTCCGATAATAGCCTGCCAATCCCAGGAAACTCCGAATCTCAGATGGAGACTTCGGAACCTCCCATCTCATCACGGCCTCGACCTTGGCCGGATCGACCAGAATCCCGTTCTGGTTAACAAGGTGTCCGAGAAATTGCACCTCGCGCAACCAAAACTCGCACTTGGAGAACTTGGCATACAAGCTCTCCATCCTCAGGGTCTCCAAAACTTCTCTCAGATGCTCCTCATGCTCCTCCTGTGTCTTGGAATAAACCAAGATGTCGTCAATGAAAACTATCACAAACCGATCCAGCATCGGCCTGCACACGCGGTTCATGAGGTCCATGAACGCGGCAGGAGCATTGGTGAGCCCAAACGGCATCACCACGAACTCGTAGTGGCCATAGCGCGTCCGAAACGCGGTCTTCTGCGTATCCTCCTCTCTGACCCTCATCTGATGGTATCCCGAACGCAAATCGATCTTGGAAAACCAAGACGCTCCCTGAAGCTGGTCAAAGAGATCATCAATCCTTGGGAGTGGGTAACGGTTCTTCACCGTTACCTTATTCAGCTCCCGATAGTCTATGCACATCCGGTGCGACCCATCCTTCTTCTTCACAAACAGGATCGGGGCTCCCCAGGGTGAACTGATCGGACGAATAAATCCCTTGTCTAGCAGCTCCTGCAGTTGCGTAGACAACTCCTGCATCTCGGGAGGAGCCAACCGATATGGTGCCTTGGCTATCGGAGCCGCACCAGGAACGAGGTCAATCCTGAACTCCATCTGTCGCTCCGGAGGTATCCCAGGAAGCTCCTCTGGGAAAACATCTGCGAATCTCGAAGCACTGGAACCTCGATCACTGTCGCCTTACCCGCCTACCGGGTATCCATCACATACGCGACATATCTTGCGCATCCCTGCTGAAGATAGCGTCTAGCCCTCGCTACTAAACATACAGTGGGTCCGCAATGTGGCCTCTCGCCATGAATCACTAACTCTCCCCCACCTGGGGTCCTGACTCGCACTAGCTGCTGTGCACAGTCTATCATCGCCCCATTAGGGCTCAACCAATCCATGCCTATAATCACCTTGTTCCCACGCAACAGAATGGGAACCAAGTCTACCAAGTAGCGCTCCTCAAACAAACGCAATACACAATCCCGAAACACCATTGATGCTCGCACCGATCGATCATCAACAATCTCTACCTCTAAAGGGCAATCCAATATGCCTGAAGACTCAGGAAACTTCTTGCTAAGCGCAAGGGAAACAAATGATCGGGAGGCACTCGAGTCGAACAACACCTGAACTGGGATGCCGTTCACATGGAACGATCCTAATGCATATATATACACACAGAGCACATATCAATATCATAACATCATAAAATAAAGTAGAGGGAATGAATCATACCCATCACCACGTCGGGTGCGGTGCGTGCCTCCTCGGTAGTCAGCTGAAATGCCCGGCTCCTCACCACCGGAGCCTCTGCCTTGCCTTGCCGGCCATCAGTGATCCGCAAGGTCGCTGGAGCTGGCGCCTTTACTGGCGTCGGTGCTGTCAACTGGGGGCAATTGGCCTTCTTGTGTCCCCTCTGGTTGCAGTGAAAACACAACAACTCCGATATCTGAATAGCCGAAACTGGAGTAGTACAATTCCTGCTAAAGTGCCCTGCCTTGCCGCACTTGTAGCAGCCTGCTGATCCTATCCTACATGCTCCCTCATGCGTCCTGCCGCATTTCCGGCAGCGGCCAGGTCCCCCTTGGCCTTTCGGCCTCCCATCTGATCCCCTGGGCTTCTTCCCTGAAGCCCCAACCACCTGCCCCGCCTCTGCTTTCCTCTTCCGAATGTGCTCTAAATCAATCTCCCTTTCCCTTGCCCTGGAAATCATGGACTCCAGGGTAGGGCAAGCTGAAAAGCTAACATGCTCCCGGATGTCAGCTCGTAGCATGTCATGATAACGGGTCCTCCTCATATCCTCATCACCCGCATACTAGGGCACCAGCAAAGCCCTCTCTCGGAACTTGGCAGTGATCTCCGCCACAGTCTCCGTCGTCTGCCTCATATCCAAGAACTCCCTGGCCAGCTGCTGAAGCTCGACAGCTGGCGCAAACTCCGCCCTGAACCTGGTCGCAAAGTCCGACCAGGTCATAGCCTCGACAGCCGAGGCTCCCAATGAGTCCCCCACGGACTCCCACCAATCACTAGCTCGATCTCGTAAACACCCCGCTGCGAACCTCACCTTTGACCCCTCAGGGCAGAAGCTAATCATCTGTGCAGACTCAATGTCTGCAATCCATCGTCTGGCGGTAATGGGGTCTTTCACCCCGTGGAAATCTGGCGCACCACTGCCCTTGAAGTCCTTAAAGGACAGTGTGCGAGATCCCGACTGGCTAGATGCCATGTCGCTCCTGAACGCCCGGAGGCGATCTTCCATCAGCTCGATGATCCCTTCCTTGATCGACCCGAAGATAATGGGGGTCGACTCAAGGATACCCCTGGTGATCTCTGACGCGATGAAGTCGCGTAGTCCCTCATCCACTGGCTCGGAACCTGATCCCGAACCTGAACCCTCTCCTGAACCGCCATCTATCAGCCTCGATCGTAGTACCACCATTCTGCAATACATAAATAACAATCGTTAGTGATACTGATACTTCTTGAGGGATCACAACTACCACAAGTTCCCTGGTTTTATCTTGGCTTTCCTTGGTTCGGGTACGGATCCTCTGCTTTCAGTAGTACGGGCCCATACTACCTTCCACATCTATCCGTACCTTCTTTAAGGGCTGCCTCGACTCCACCAGATCCCTTTCACTACCACTGATCACTGCTATACTCTTCCTAGGTTTGCCCTAGGGAAATCTCTGACTCTACCCTACCCAGTCCTCAGTTGCTGAAGGCCTCCTTGTAATGCCAATTAGCCTTTACCTAAATACCATCACATTTGATGAGGCTCAAATAATCCTTCGAGTAACAGACTCGTCCCTACAACGGTTAGACTCAAACGAGAGCTGCGCAATAGGGTCAAATCCCGCACTCTAAGATTATTCAACCCATATCACATGTGATGTGACGTATTCACCTAATGGCTAAATCCCATCACTCAGAGTCCCACAAGCACAAAGCAAGCAGCATTCAAACTAAGGAAGCAATCTCCACCAACTTCGCTCCCATAGAGAGAACTGAACTAGCTTATAATGCTAAACTCATACTATCAGGCATAACCCCTAACAGGCTATCCTACTGCTTTCTACTCAATTCTAGCATGAAATTTTCATACACTGAAGCACATAAAGCAGGCACATAAGGCATCACTCCTAGATCCTTAGCCTTATTCTAGCATGTTGTTCTACTGAAACTGATAAACATAACATAAACTTGTATGGGTACTTTGGGGAATACTTACTTGAGCTCGACCGGTTGCGCACATCACACACTTCGTTTCTTCTTAAAATACTTTACTTGACCTTTTAGAAAACGTTTTCTTTTTCAAAATCTTTTGACCCCTCGATTTGAGTTCAGACACCCCCGAAGGTGTGTCCGAATCCCTCAAACCAGGGCTCTGATACCAACTTGTAACGACCCAATTTTCACGTCCAAAAATTTCGTTTTTAAAACATTACTTTAGAAAACATTAATAATTAAAAACATTGGTTGATCAAACCACATCACAACGTAAACCATGTCTAAAATCCAAATCATACATCTAATCGAAATATCAGAGTATAAATCCCAGAGGAATCTCGTATGTGCGGAAACCAGTGTGTGTGTATGATGTGCCGCTACCGCGCCAGCTCCTTCCCCTTCGATGAAGAGGTACCTGGAACCAAAACTCTAAACTGTAAGCACAAAGCTTAGTGAGTTCCCCCATAATACCTCATACCATGCAAGCATATAACATACAACATTCAGCTAGGAGTTACAGGCCTCGCCCATACTCATGAAGATATGGGCCCTGCCCACACTTCACTAGTCGGGAGATACGGGCCTCGCCCACACTCTACTATCTAGGAGATACGGGCCTAGCCCACACTCCACTCTCGGAGTGATACGGGCCTTGCCCACACTCAACCGCTAACTCATAATATACAAGTATCACACAGACAACAAGTATAGACAACTCTATCATACTGACACATATATCATAATTAACTAAACCAAGAGATACGGGCTCGGCCCACACTCTAGTGCTAACATCTCGTCTACATGGGTCGGCCTTGGTGCCTTAGACCCGTTCCTACTGGAAGGAAACTCACCTCGAAATAGCTGCTGGTCTGTGTGGGAATTGACTGTCTGCTGCTGCTGCTGCTGCCGCTCCGGAAATCCTCCGGCTATAATTCCCACAAAACACTCAATCAAACACCGTTAACTGACCCTCGGGTAAATTGACCATTTTACCCTTGATCAAGTTAAAAGTCAAAGTCAGAGTCAACTTTCAGTTGACCCGACTCGCCGAGTTGGCTCCCCAACTCGCCGAGTCCTTATTCAATCAATTGTCCTGCAACCCGTCTCTACTCGTCGAGTTGGGCGTTGACTCGACGAGTTCTCCTTCTAAACTGATATCCAAGTCCTTCATCCTACTCGCCGAGTTGTATGAACAACTCGTCGAGTCTGTTCTTGATCTAAGAAGATTGCCTTGAACTCGCCGAGTCAGGGCATTGACTCGCCGAGTTCCTTCATGGGTGAGTTCGGCTACCAACTCACCGAGTCCACCCAGGACTCACTACTCAACTCGACACAACGAAAAGAGGACAAACTCGGAGACTCGCGACCAGACTCGTCGAGTCAGATGAGCGACTCGTCGAGTCTGCTTCATGCAAAAGCCATATACGCGATTTTGCTCGAATCCAGTCCATGCCATTCATAGATCTGGGCTCCTAGGGCCTGGTTTACACGTAAAGTTTCCAACTTTACATGTAGATCATCACCAATAAAGGTTCTAAGGCTCAAAGTGCGCCAAAAGGGGTAGATCTAGGGCTTGTGTGCAATATGACTCCATAAAGGCAGTAGATCCAAGCTCCAGGGACTGAATAGGGTCTAGATCTAAAGGCTAACAACTTGAATCAACCAATAATGCACAACCAAGCTTGGGACATTGTTCAAGAAGGACTTTAATGGAGTAATAAGCATAGAAATAGAGGGAAAACGAGTTATACCTCAAAGAAATTATTGAGAGAACATGAAGATGCTTGGCTTCCTTCCCTTCCTCTTGATCTACTCCTCTTCCTTCTCAAAATCTTCAAGAAAACACACCAAAAAGCCTCAAACTCACAAGAACAAGGGCTAGAATGTATGGAGAGCTTATGAGGGTGCAGGGGGCGGAGTTGGGGCGCAAATGGTCGGTTTAAATAGGGTGCAAACCCTTGGAAATTAGGGTTTCATCAGACAGCGCGGACACGCCGAGTCGCCAACTTAACCGCGTCCCAAGTCCCGTCTCTACTCGGCGATTCGGGCCTCCAACTCACCGAGTCCAAGGCCAATAATACAAAATACTCAGATAAATCTTACATACCAGGAACCAGTGTAACGCCCGTAGATCAGGGCTAGTCAATTTAGAGACGATAAGCATAAAAATGACTTTTTGATGGAAGGTTATTTAGAAGGATTAATCTTAACCAAGTTGTAGTATATGTCACAAGGTTTCCGTGCATATAAAGAACGCCAAAATCCGAGTTATAACGAAGAAGTTATGACCCGTCGAAGTTTCACGACAGAACCGGCACGACCTAGCGCGACCCAGCGCGACGTAAATAGTGAATTTAAGGTAGATAAATATCTATCCTTAGTGATCTAAATGAGAATTGAAGATCTCATCGATAGTAATGCAACGATGGAAAGACAGACGAAAACGGACGTCAGACGAAGAAGTTATGAGTTTATAACAGAGTTTTCCTGTCCCGACCTACTAAAAATAATATATAAGTAATATAATTATAATATATTAAAAATAAAGTCAAAATTAGCCAATGGAGTCTAAACGAGAGTTGTAGAACATAATCTCACCTTCGCGGCGATATAAAGAACGTCGAAAACGGAGTTCGTATGCGAAAGTTATGAATTTCTGAAGTTCGGGGCGCGAAACCCCAAAACTGTCAGAGACCACGACGTGGCAAGCAGTGACACGACGTGGCAAATCTCCTGACACCTCCAGGAGGCCCCCAGATGCAACTTGGGATGACGCATGCAGTGACGACCAAGCCCACGACGTGGAAAAAGGTTGCCACGACGTGGCAAGGGCCAAATTTGCCCTATAAATAGATTTGAAGGGCCAGCCGTTTAGGGTTGCTATTTTCTCTCTTCTCTCTCCCGTTTTACCTCGATTTGCGTGCCAGAAGTACCCCGAAGCCCCGGTATCAACCCCGAGACCCGAAGCAAGTCCCGAAGCCCGAAGATCCCGAGAAGTGCGATTCCCGAGCCGAAGCTCTGCCAGCGAGAAGTTCGATTTTTGTAGAGATCTTCCAGATCTGCTGAGGATTTCTACTTCTGCAAGTAGTAGTGCTGTCTGATCATCTTCTGATCAAGTGAGTGTGTAGTTACTTTCTTCTAACACATAAATATTAAGTATTTGCTATGAAATACATGCTATGTGTATAATATAAAGTTGTTTATATGTGTGAGTGTATAGTCCCTTTCATAACACAATTTCAATACAAGTATTGTGTGAATGTATTAAGTATATGTTTTGGGTGAGTATGTGATCACTTTCTTCTAACATATACATATTAAGTATTTGCTATGAAATACGTGCTATGTGTTTATATATTGTTGTTTATTTGAGATGAGCGTGGAATGGATGTTTTATATAGGTGTTAAATGAGTTAATCTGTGTATGTATTTTATATCTACAAATATGTTGGGTAGAACATGGGTAGATGAATTAGATGACGTGTGATGATAATTAGGTGATGAGAAATAGGTGATGATAATTAGGTGATGAGATATAGGTGATGATAGAAAGGTGAGGATAATTAGGTGATGATAGATAGGTTATGAATTACCAGTCCAGGCGATGTTGTGGCTGTGTATTCATGCGATGATAGTCTAACCCTTATTATGAATTACCAGTCCAGGCGATGTTGTGGCTGCGTATTCATGCGATGATAGTCTAACCCTTATCATGAATTACCAGTCCAGGCGATGTTGTGGCTGCGTATTCATGCGATGATAGTCTAACCCTTACTATGAATTACTAGTCCAGGCGATGTTGTGACTACGTATTCATGCGATGATCCTTAGGAAAAAGTCCTCGGGAACAAACATATAAGGAAATGTGATGTAAGGAGATGAGAGGTAAATACGATGTAGGAGATGACCCTTAGGATAATTCCTTAGGGAAGGTACTTAAGAATAAACGAAGATAATGGGGATGGGTAATTGGGTTGATTGTTTGATGATTATATATATATATATATATATATATGTGTGTGTGTGTGTGTGTGATATAATATTGTGGGTTGAAAACCCTATATGCTCACCAGGCTCCCAAGCCTGACCCACTCAGTTTAATCGTATCACAGGTATCGATATGAAGCTGCTTTGCACTGAGAGATTAAAGGAGATGTAAATCACTAGAGTAAATGAATGTATGTTCTGTTTATGCTTATGTGTCTGTATCGGAACATGACATCCCGAGGTTTTATTATTTAAATGAAAATACATTCTCTTTGAGAAATGTTTTGATATGTTTTTATCATATCTTGTTTTGGGAACAAATTCCGCAACCGTTTTCATTAAATGAATACTCTGATTTATAAAACAAAGCATAAACAAATCGGTCTTTTCTGGCCGTGAAATTGGGGATGTCACAACCAGGTGCTACACCTCGACTGATCTTGAGTGAAGCCTTAATAACATGATTTATACCCATCATGTTTTCCCAATACAGGCTATCCTGTTCACTCTAATCTTGAGCTACCTTAATCTACTCAAACTGAGTTTAGAGTTTTCTGCTTGGTCCTTCTTTTCTTTAAAAAGCAGAGGTACATTCGCTTCTTATACCATCTCCATCACCTTTCTCCATTATAATTCGTTTCATCAATATAACCCCTAAGACTCTCAGTTTTAACCACTGAGGTTTACAGTTATACAAAATCTGCGTTCATGATCTTAGTTTCATGCTACTATGTACTAAGTGAAACCCAAAATTCAACACCACTAATGAATTGACGGTGAATTCATAAATTCAAGCTCTTACTTGTCACCTAATGAAATCTCTTTTTCTTTTTGAGTGATCTTTATGAGATTGCCTTTCACCAAGGCTTCTTTAACCCTAAAAGATCCAGTTTAATTTTTTTTTAGATTTCTTTACTTCTCTCGTCACTATAAAGCATTTCACACCTACTTGTTCAACAGATCACAATGATCTCACAGGTACTTCATTCACTTTTGATCTTATGTTAAGTATCGAAATTATGAATTGAAGCGAAAGCCACCCTCTTTAATCTTTAAAAGAAGCCTTTCAAAACTTCTCAACAAGTTATTGATCGTTATTTCATGGGAAACCAAGCAAGCACTTACATGTCTCTCTTGACTTTGAAGGAAGTGATTTTTGCCCAGAATCAATTGTTTTATGTCTGAATACGACATCATAGATAATCCCAAAACACTCGTTTAATTTCTTTATCTTTTACACACTATGCACGAAAATTTTTAATTTTTCCAAATTCTAAGTTTCACACAGATTAATGATTCAAATGTTCAAGGCACACACACTCAAGCGTCATAAGGTGAAACGATTGGGATAAAGAGGTAGCTGACTCAGCAGAAATTCAAACGGTTTGGCGATTTGAAAAAGATAAGTTTTATGAAAAGGCGTGAAAAAGGGAAACGTTTTTTTCTCTCATGCGTCATCTTCGGCATGCCAACTGTTCACACATCAACTCAGACGCTATTTTAGAGATAATCCATGATTTCAGCCGGATTCTTCTCTCTCTTCCTTGTACGTATAAAAGGAATTGGAACGGTATTCTCTCAATCTTTATCACTTCCAAAAAGCTCTCAAAGAAACCCGACGATTTTCTGCAACTGTTCATCATCATCTTCAAGCTACTAACATGGCAGATTCCTCATCCGTTCACGATACTTCAGTTCGTCAACCTCTACTCACTATCAAACCCCAACAGAATCTAATCATTGATCTCACCCCGTTCGTATATGAGCCCTATATGATGTATGTGGTTGAGTGTCTCAAATACTCACCACTCGTCGACGCACTGACAAAGGTTGAAGTTGTTCCTATGTCATTCTTATCTCTTGTCTACTCTACTGCATTCTACGACAAGGATAATGAAAGGATTCACTTTGAACTTCACAATGAGAAGATCTCTATCTCCAAGACTCGATTATGTGCCCTAATTGGTCTTTCTCAAGATCCATCTTTGGTAAACCCTGATTCCATTACCACTGGTCAACTATTCACAGTGTTCTATCAGATGGGGTATATCGAAACCCTAACAACTATCACCAAGTTCAAGAAGTCCTGCCTTCCTCCTCAATGGAATGGTATTTTCACGCTATTATTCAAGGGCTTGTCTGAGAGGAGCGCAGGTTCTGACGGTGCCAGCAAGTCATTCATGACGGTGTTGTATGGGTTGTTCAATGGGCTTAACCTTGATTATGGGTCCCTTATTTGGCAGCAGTTGGTTCAAAGCCTAGTTTCTTCATCCAGGCATTCTGAGATTTCATGTGGGAGATTCTGGACCATCATCACCAAATGGGCAATGGATCGTAATCGTTTCCCAATAATGGCGGATTCCTTGCTTTCTTCTATCGCTACTTTTCATACGACAAAAATTATCGTCACTGACCCAACCAAGTTCTCCTTCATTGGACCTATTCCTGAAGCGATGCTCGGTCGTATTTCAGCGTCGAGTAACGTTCTTCAACAGTACATAAATCGTACCTCAGTTGGCCCCAGAGAACTCACACCTGCTATGGTTCGTTCAATTGAAGAGGCTGACAAGCCAGCCAAGAGGGGTAAGAAGCCTGAATCGCAGAAGGAGGGACCAGTCACAAAGCCAACCAAGGGGCAGACCCCCAAAAAGCGACAAACGGATAAAGCTGCTACTTCTTAACCTCAACCCAAATAGCCAAAGAAGCCTGCTAGGAGACTTATTCTTCAATCCTCCAACGATTCGGATTCAGAATATGTTCCTCCTAAGCAGAAGAACGCTCCACCTTCAGATTCTGAGCATCAAAGTTCTGATGAAGAGGCTTCTGAACGAGGGGACACTCCGCCTCTCTCACCTACTCCAGAAATTCCGGTTAGCTCTTTTCCTCCTTCACCTCCACCTGTTACCATTCCAGTTTCTATTCCTCCCATCTCTCCAATTACCACATCTCAACCCTTCACTACAATTCCTATTCCCACTCCCATTTTCACAGATACCACTTCTACCACTACTACAAAACCTACCTTTACTGATCCCAATCCACCTGTAACCGAACCTCCTTTTACAACCGAACCTACTTTCATAACCGAACCTCCACCTTCTTCAAAACCTTTGTCTCCAACACCATCTACCGAAACAACCCCTATTTTGGGCGGTGAGGACTTGGAATTCGATTCCACATATTTCAGTCCTTATCGAGTGCAGAGCGAGGATGATGACGATGAGCCAATTACCAAACGTCATCTCAAAGCAGTAAATGACAAGCTTGATCAACTGCTTTCCTCTTCTTCCTCTGGTGCCCATTCAGAAGCTGCTTTAAAAGCAGTGTTCTCGTCGGTTGTTGCCGAACACAGTGCTACCCTATCAAATGCAGCCAAGGCTATTAAAGCCTCCTCTTCCCAATGTCAACAAGCTTCTCGTGCTGTCGATGCCTCGACTAAGGAGTGCAAGGAAGCGACCGCAAAAGTCGATAAACTAGTTTCCGACGCTAACTTGTTTCTAGATTCCTTGCAGGCTGCTGCTGCCAAGAATGCTGAAACTGTCAACACTTCAGTCCAGACTCTTAAAAAGACTCTTCAATCTGAGTGTTCGAACCTAGAAACAGCACGCCATGCCATTGAAGAAGCAAATGCATCGCTCCATGCTAAGGTCAACGAACGCTTAACTCAACTGGAAGCAGACTTAGCTATGGAAAATCGGATTATGGACAAGCTTGCCAGACGTACAGCCCAGCTTAAACTGCAAACACACAACCTACGAACTGCTAATGCTGAGATCAATGACCTCAAGTCAGAAAGGGAGGTTATCCGGAGTTCTGCTGGAGATGTTCACTCCATCCTTCTTCATCTTATTGAAGGTCATGATCCCCTTATCACCATCACTGTCAGAAGGCATTTGGCAGACAAGCTCAGACTGGCACTGGATGTTCTCAGCCGTATCGAGGGTGTTCCGATGACTGGTGTCCAACCGAAACAAGGGGGAGAGAAAGAGTCAAAGCAGCAACCTCCTCCTTCCAGCTCAAAACCAGCTGCTGAACCGAAGGTTAATGAAGCTTCGGTCAGTAACAAAGATAAGAAGAAAAAAGAAGATTGGTGAAGACGACACAGACAATGAAGAAGATGTCTATGTCGATATTCCCGAGAAACCTATCCCAAAGGATAATACTTCTAAAAAACAAACGGAAGAAATCACCGAGAAGCAACGCGCTGAGCTAGAACAGAAGCGAAAGGAGGCGGAGCTCCTTGAAAAGAAAAAGTCTTTGTTTCCTGTATGGACAAAAGAATCGCTTCAGCGGTGTGCAATCGACGATCCAACTGTTTTTTGGCTCGAGCAAATAATGTCCTTTGGCCTTGACAACTCCAAGGATGCACAGTTTGATATGCCAATCACTCGAAAGGCATTCATCTTTCATTGCTTCAACTCGACTGTTGCCATTCCATCTCCGGACCCGAAGGTAGATAGGGATCTTCTGGAGTTCTACTTGGAGTTTGCTCAACCTCAATACCAGACTTGGAGCTCAAAGAAGATAACTACATTCAAGGTAATGAAGCCCTATTCAACAGGGAAATTTGTTAATGTCAAATTTCGGGTGACTCGAGGAACCGAAGGTTCAGTCTACCATTTTTCCCTTGCTGATCTACCGAACCTCAATCCCCATGACTGGATACTCCTCAACAACATTCTTCTGTCGAATCCCCAGGAGTATCAGCCAATAATCGATCATGTCAAGCGTATGCTTGTTTGCTACATACATGAGGTAGCGAAAATGGACCAGGAAATTGCCTCTGTCATACACAAGCGACCAACGATCAAGCCCATGGGCAGAGCTGGCAATGTCAACAACATGATCAAGGGGAAAATTGATTCAACGTATCACACAGTCATGTTCCTCAGAGGCGAAGGTCAAAAATGTATGTTCGCTCTTGTGGACAAACACCTCTTCTCGACGACTTGTGATCATATCTTGGAGATCATTCAAGATATGATCTCTCACCTCTTCTCGACGACTTGCCATTATTCCTCGATTATTCAAAGTTATCAAGACGGTGAGGCCTGCTCAGAAGAAATAATCTCTCGCCTCTTTTGACGCAAAGGGGGAGATTGTAGGGTCTATTGGATTGCGTCATGGGCTCGGTCCATTGCCTAGTTTGATTGTCGTTTTTGGGCCTGTCCAGCCGTGCATTATTTTGTATTAGGGTTTAGTATATAAGCTGCATGCATGCAGACTTAGATGTTATCGCTTTAATTGTTTTTATTTCACATCGTTTGTAAACCCTAGCTCGCCTCTACAGCGGAAGTTCTTCATTGAGCTCTGCTGAGGCGTGACTCAGTTTTGAATCATAAGCATAAGTTTGATTCTGTTCTGTGTTCATACTCATATTAATCTTAAACTGTTTTAGTACTTTTATCGTTCTTGTGAAAGATCTATTCGATCTAAGAGTTGTTGAACTCATCAATGAGAAATAACTAAAATGGAAAACAAACCTCTTGATATTCGATTTCCATTGACAGTACTTGTTCATGGATATATGTTCAATTTCAGGAAAAAAAAAAAAAAAAAAAAAAAAGACAGAAAAAGCTTGATTTCATGTCCGATTTCAGATCATACAAGTGCAGCAAGATGCTAATTTCATATAGGATTTTTGTCAGATTTCATTGTCATCTAATTTCAGAAAAAACTAGGAAAAAAAAAAGAACGCAACTTACTATCGAGATGTAGAGCCTGGAAATACGGCGATGGTGGAGGGCATACAAAGCAAGCTGATAGAAGAGGACAATGGAGGGTAGAGGCTTGGCAATTTTCCCTTTGAGCGATGAGAGACAGAGCAAGAGGCTGGAGCAAAATGGAGGCGTGTTTTTTTCTAAGGGTTAGAAGCGGGATAAAGCATTTACTCCTGACTAAATCAATATATTGGAGCGGGTCAAATATAATTTTCCCTTTATCAAACAGGCTGATTGGACTAAGTCAGCCAAAAGAACTGACCAGACCAGTCAGCTATATATCAAACAGGCCCTAAGTATTTCAATACTTATAGTTGTTGCAACTTTGGGCATTGTGTTTGTTCTTATATATCGGCATCACAGTCTTATATATCTACTCTTTAAACGTCTTGGCCTACTTTAAGATAATGTTGAAGACTCTTTTCAGCTATTACGCTCCTTCCTCTCATAGTCATAGCAGCTGATATGAACTTGGTATGAGCCAAGAACGTTAAGATGATGTTTAAAGAGATTTAACATAATAATAATAATAATAATAATAATAATAATAATAATAATAATAATATTATTTGAGAGACACGAACCAAAAGATGATGAATATAGATTACTGGTGACTTCCAACCCCAATTCACTGCCATTTGCCTATTTAACTTGTATTATATTTTTTGTAACATGAACTCCAGGTTATTACTCGAAAACATGATCATCAAAATTAGTCCAAAATATTAAAAACAATAACCTAAATATAATAATAAATATCAGCCAAATTAATTAAAAAAATAAGTAAGTTTGATAGCCAAGACTTATCTAGTTAACAAACACGGCCTTTGAGAATTTAAATGTAATCATCATCAACCAATGAGATTGCAAGTCAACACATGTAATTGGAAAATATAGGATTACAGATACAATAACCCGAGTCGAATGTCTTTTAGATCGTCTACACGATATATAATCCATTGTAGCGAATTTATTTATTATCGAATATCATATCATCATACACTCGGATGACATTATTATACCCAAAGGCATTACGAAGTCAAAGCTTCTTTTTGTAAGTAAAAATAAAGACAGCTTTCAGATACCCATGAAAAGGTGATCCGCAGATTTATCCCCAATCCTCACGCTTCGTAATTCGTTTCCAGCTCCAATACGTTTTAGCGGTTCCACAGAGACAAATGGGATCAGGATCCGGATCCTGGTCAGCACCTCTTCCCTTACATAAATTTTCTCCAACAGCTGTCATAATAACAAATATTGCTAGGTAAGTTTGAAAAGTACATTTAACAACCTCTGAATGAAACCATTCAGATAATCAGGATACAGTCTTTGAACAGTTAAGAACCCTACCTTCTGAGAAGTCAGAACCATTAAGACACATTTTCCAAAAACGCATACCTCAATGCGAGTTCCGTGAACAAGAAGAATGTCAACACATGCGAGAACTCGCGCCCGGTGCAGGTGCGTTACAGGGTTCCCCTGCACCGGCAAGTAGAGGATAATTGATTGCTATTCAGAATCTTCGTACAATTCATCATCTGAGAGCTCATCGAATGAGCGAATGTCCAATTGGTAGCGTAAAATTCCCCCAATTCCACCAAACCCTCTGCAAAATTGTGATCCTTCTTGCGATTTATTTGTCACAAATTCAAGTGTGCAACCGAATTTTCTATACTCATTAGCAAACCACTCGAGTAAAGACATCTTGTCTTGAACTTCTAATTCGACGTTCGTGGTTGCATCACGGAAGTTTTTTTGATTACCCTCTTGCTCTTTGTTGAAATGCTTTATCATCACTTCACCTGTTGTGGTATTCTTGAGAGTATACCTGTTGATATCAAGATTCTCCCAAACGATGAGAATATCAACAGCACCCATCTCAAGGGTCTTCAACGTATCATCCACCCCAAACACATACTTCCCAGTATCCTGACTAATCTCCTCAAAATACTTCCCAATCAACCGTTTCTCCTGAATAAACTTAACATTCGCAAGAATCTCAGCAGACAACTCAATCGCTTGATTGAACCCGTTTTCGCCTCCATAAGAAACATCCACAACATTCAATATCTTAGCTTGAAGACGCGGGTCAAACATATCCGATTGACTAAGCTCCGTTTTGAAGTCCGCAGATCCCGCAAGTATCAGACCCGAAACATTCGGTTGACTAGTCGAAGGGTTTATATAAAACTGCGTCGCCAGCTCAGCAGTTTTCCTCACATAGTTATGTCGTTTCTCCATTCGTAATCGAGCGAATCTCAACGCCGATTGACCTCCTCTCCCGTGTTTTTTGGGTAAATCGACGCTGAATTTGTGGAGCACTTCGCGTGTATTCCCGCTTAAAGTCCCGAAGAGTGTTCCGTTTCCATCCATGACGATGAATCCGAATTTGTCATCGGATTCTAGAAGCTCGTTGAGCGCTTCGGTGTGGAATTTGTTATCGCAGAGATATAAGGAAGCGTTGATAGGGCGGAAGGGTTCGAAATCGATGGTGACTTTTTTTTCTTTTCCGTCGTCGGTGACGATGGTTCCGGTGTAGAGAACGAGGCCGTTTGGAGGGACTTTGTTGTAGAGTTTGAGGCGTTGTTGGGCGGAGGTGATTGCGCCTAAAACGGATTGACGGTTTACGCGGCTTTTGATGTTGGAAGCTGTTCCGAATTCGTCTCCGAGCATTTTTGTGACGCGAGAGACTTGGTCACGTGGTGGCATGATGAGAGAGATCATGCTTGTTCCATTGCCACGTGCTGCTTCCAGTGCTTTGATGAGTTTCTTGATTTTCCATATTTCGATGTTTTTGTCGGTGTCGTGGGTGTCCGCCATTGTTGGGTGAGTGAGAGTGTGTTGTAGTTGTAAAAAAACTACCTGAAAAAAAGTTAATTTATGGGTTAGATGCAAGAATGGCAATGTACTTTCATTGATTTGCTACTTCAGTTTTTTGCATTTTGAAAAATCTATTCAAATCTCGAGTTCTTGAAGATGAAGAATATGAAGGAACTCTGACAACCCACAAGGGCAAAATGGTCATTTTACATAGATTTGAGACCATAAGGGATTATTTGTGTTGTTTCAATTGTAGGGTTAAATGCAAGAAATATCAGTGTACTTTCTTTTTTTTATAATATCATCTTGACTTTAATTTTTTCCTATTTATGAACACACTCTACTTTGAAAATCTATCTAATTATAGCAATGACATCCAAATATAAAGCAATTTTCACTGCTATAATAAGAAATAAACTGAAGATACAATGCTATAAATATGTAAATTTTGCAAAGTATACTACCTTAATAAGAAAAAGAGTGGAAGTAAAATGCTATAATAGAAACAAATGAAGATAAGATAATATAATACACTAATAAATGAAAGCACATTGTTACTTCTTGCATTTTATAAATACAAGAATAGTGTATGCCTAAGTTCCCATCAAACTAAAAGTATCCTTAACTACATTCTTAACAAATTTCCTGCTTCCTTATCAACACCATATATATATATATATATATATATATATATATATATATATATATATATATATATATATATATATATATATATATATATATATATATATATATATATATATATATATATATGTTCCTCTTATTTTGGCTTAATCTAAAGCTTTATATTCCATAGTAATCCCCAATTTTGCATTAACACATTGTGGTCTCATTAATCAACAGTATAATGCAATACAATTGACAAAAGATATAGCAAAAAGGACAGAACTAAAATATCAGATAATACATGAAGTATCCAAAATTTCAATTGTTCATAAAGCTTAATCTACAAAAGATTCTTCATTAGGCCATGTTTTAACGATTATAGAGAATATATTTCACTCAAAATTAAATCCCACGAAATTATTTGCTAACCTTATTAGGAAGAGAAACTGAACTTTTCAAACATGTAATAATAGCTTACATCCATCTCAATACCAGACAAAAACCAGGATTTTTTTTACCATTTTGATACACATCATAAATAAACTTGCTATGTCTTCATATTTACTTCTGGTTGTTAAATGATTTACCTCTTGTCGTTTTGGTTGTGAGGAAAAGTTAAGAATCACATTACACAACCAATTTAAGGGGGTGTTTGGATGTGCTGTAAAAAATTTGCAACTTGAATCACAATGATCAGTTTTATGTGTTCTGTAAAACTGATTTTGGGGTTTAGGACAAAAATAATTATTTGGAGAAGAAATTGGTTATGGAGGTCCTTAAGTTTAGAATTATCAACTATCCTCAACTTTAATCAACTCATTATTGATTTTGATTCATGAAAAGGCAAAGATCACTTTGAAATCGCACATCCAAACAACCCTAAAAAGAGTAGTTTTATATCAATTTACACTTTTGAAAGAACTAGGTTGAATTTCCGGGATCAAAGTT
The DNA here is from genome assembly GCF_051521515.1 of Lactuca serriola. NCBI lineage: Eukaryota > Viridiplantae > Streptophyta > Magnoliopsida > Asterales > Asteraceae > Lactuca > Lactuca serriola. The sequence continues at coordinate 232,604,378 of NC_136410.1, forward strand.
TTTTTTTGACCTACGAACTAACGCCAGAAAAACTAAACCTCTAAAAATCGCAAGAAAAACATCAAAAAAACAGATCTCACAAAATTTTGAACCAAAATTAAAAACATGTAGCGCATACTCGATTGTGTTGTTTTCCTCCAAATTACTGGTTTACACATCAAAATTAGAACAAAAATAATAAGATTGCGTTCATGCAGACCAACCTGATCAGCAAATTACAGGAACAGCATACACTACACATTCAGATTGACATAAATCTAGCAATACGATCCACATATAATAAAAATTGCTTACGATCGAAGCTAAATAACAAAAAAAAAAATGATTAACAGAATGATCAAATTCAGTTTTGATAGCGTGGATCACCTGAAGGAGAATTTGCAACGATGATTTTTGCTTTTAGATATCTGAAGGAGGGCGAAATGGATTTATACTCGTTGAAGGTCGATTGTTCGTACAATCGGAATCCCCGATCATCACGACTCTTGATGGATGTTCGAAAATCCATAAATAACCTTGGATTCGGGTTTGATATAAACGTGTCACAAGAATGTAGAACTACAGAAAAATAAATATGCCTGTCTAAGTTCGTATGTTTTCTGTAAAGTATTGATGGACGGTTATCGTGCATTATTAATTGCCTAATTAGTTTTTCTTTAGTCCAAGTAAAAGTTAAAGAATTTTTTATTTTTATATATGAATTTTACAAACTTATGTATTATTTATTTAAAAAAAAATTAAATACGAAACTCTTATTAAAAAGTTTGAATTTATAAGAATATAAAAAAATATTGAATTGTTTAAGTTAAAATGTTCGTTTTTTAATTTAAATAAATAATTTATATAAATAAACAAAAAAATTAATAGGGATTTAACTTAGGAATTTTAAAATTAGAAGATAAGTCTATTAATTAAATTGATATTCATTTGTTATTATATTTATTATAATTATTATATTTAAATATTATATAAATTTTAATAAAATGGGAAAAAAAAACTATAAAATGATATGCTGAAAAAATAATAATTTTAAATAACCACCAAATGACACGTGACAAAATGAATGAGAATATGACATATCAAGAAAAGATTTTTATTTATTATAATATATATATATATATATATATATATATATATATATATATATATATATATATATATATATATTTCATTTTATGGTGAAAACTTTTAAAAAAATGTTTTTTATATCATTTAAAACTTATTTTATTTGCTATGAAAATAATCTTTTGAAAATTCTTAGGACAAAAAATTATTAAAAAAAATGTTTTATGTTTTTTTGTTGTAAAAGTTTTCAAAGGCCTAAAAAAATGTTTTTTTATAAAATATACAAATATTTTACAGATAATTGTATATGTCAAACTTACAAAGTTCTTTATTTTTTTCCCTATTTTCACGTGTCAAAACTAAAATATCAAGATTTATTTTGCTATGAAATTGTCTTCGAGAAATTTACAATAAAAACCTTTATTTTGTAGAATTTTATATCGAGAGAAAACACTTTAAGAAATTGTTGTTTCAAATGACAATTTCCTATGTTGAGATGAGTGTGTTGTTCATTTCCCACTTGAATCCTACACAAACCGACTTAATCAACTCCTTTGGATTAAAAACACGAATAACTTTGCACCACGAGATAGATTACTCAAGTCAACCCTATCAAAAAGGCCATCTTGACCATAAAGGGCTTTTATAACACGCACGATCAAAAAATCGCCATATACAACAAAACTCTATTCAAATTACTATCTTCTTCCCAATTTTTTTCATAGATTTCTCTTGATGCTTGTTGCTTAAACAATTGTATCTAATCGAACACAGACCATCATACTCTTTAGTTTCAAGTTTTTTTTTTAGTTTACGACAGCAATTTTCTTTGGTTAGGGTGTTTTTCTTACATGTTAAAAGAAAATAGGGGGCATGGCCCACCCGACCCCTTCATAGTTCCCCTGCGGATATATTTCAAAATATCATTTTTTATAACAGCAATAAATGATTGGACAAATTTGTCAAAATGGTTTTAGTTGAAGTACATAGCTTGAAACATGTTTGATGTTCATTGGACCACAACAAGGACTAAGTTTTTCTGAGATAGGACAATTCATCCCATGATTGGACTAAGTTGTCATTGATATCGGTTTCAACTCCAATCCAATATATGACAAACGCGATACAAGTTGCATTCATACGAGACACAAACAAACTAACATATGATACAACTTGGATTAGTGAAGACACTTAACATTTCAAAGAAGAAAAAAAGGAAAAACAAGTGAATATTAGACGATATCAAACTACAACCAATCAGCAAGATTTTTTTTCAAGGTATACAACTTTCAAAGCTAATAACCGAAACCCAAAAGAAACTATGAATATACACGGTATCAGCTTTCAAGAACAGCTAGAAAACCTACAATGAATTTACATATTCATCGACATCATCAACCCCGAAAAAAACAGGAAACAATTTAACGGATGGGAGATGACGTGGCGAAAACCCGACAAATCAAATTAGGAAAATTCATTTACATACGATGATGTTTCTACATGTCACTGTGCCAAGTCATCACTTGCGACACCTACACTTGATTTATCGGCCAATCGAACGTTATATTGTTGATAAACTCTCGCACGGTTCTCGGCCCACCATTGCTCCGCTTGTTTCTCACTAAATCGCTTTCGACTGCATTTTTAAACCGTTAAAGACGGTCATAATATTATTTTTCATTGAGGGTATTTTCGACTTTTTACATAATAGTAGTACTGAGTTTGTCATGCATTGGACCGAGACTAAAACCGATGCCAATAAGAAAAAAATTACATTTTTTTTGTCGCATCCAAAAAGATGGGACAAGGACTCGCTCTTGATATCTCGTATGTGGAAAAAGACGTAAATACCCTCCTCATCCGCATCATTGATGATAGCCCTAGAAAACTTGTCTGGTCAGGTACAGTCCAGTCCCGTGTAACGGGACCGGACTAGATGGAACTGGAAATGCTTTCCAGGGCTATTTTCAATGATGAGGATGAGAAGGGCATTTACGTCTTTTTCCACATACAAGATATCGAGAGCGAGTCCTTGTCCCACCTTTTTAGGTGAGACGAAAAATTGTAATTTTTGTCTCACTGGCATCAGTTTCAGTTTCAGTCTCAGTCTAATGCATGTCAAACACAGGATAACGGAAATCCTTTTTCCTGTTACCGATTTTAAAAAAAAAAAAAAAAAACAATATACTTTTACTGAAAAAATGAAAAGGTAAAATAGCATACCTGAAGCGGACTCGTTTAAGATCTTTAATACCTCCAGGCAAGGATGTAAGCGTAATATAAACACCAGGTTCATCTTGCTCAACCCATTCATCATCACTTCTGCCACCATTTCTTGCTGCTGTTGCTTCTGAAACAGCTGTTTTGTTTATGATGGAACTCGATCCATTTAATACCAACTGAGTGTTTTTATATGCTGGTGTTTGAGTTTGACCATTAGGCTGGTCAACTGAGGAGTTTATTAAGACATCATTGAAAGAAAGATTGGATCCGAAAGAAGTGAAGGAAGGAGATCTTATGTCCCTTGTAGTTCCTACTGGTAGCCTTTCTGCCATGTCTTTCAACTATTTTAACATACAAAAGTAGAAAAAAAATCAGTTGAAAAGTCCAACAGCATAAACTTAATAAAGGGTAAATTACGAAATTGGCAATGTAGGTTTGTTTATTTATGAAAAGTATTGTACTTTCTATTTTTTCTTCCTTTTATATCATTGTACTTTGAAAAATCTACCCAATTATAGCAATGTTTTCACTGCTATAATTGGGAAGATTTTTCAAAGTACAATGATATAATAGGAAGAAATGCAAGTATGATGCTATAATAAACAAATCAATGGAATTATGTTGCTATTTTTTTTGCATTTAACCCTATTGAGGGAAATGAAACATCATGATATTTTAGTATTATAGCATCATACTTCCATTTCTTTTGATTAGAATATTTCACTTCTAATATTTTTCTTAATAAGGCACTTTGCTTTGAAAATATACCCAGCTATAAAACTGCAGTTTCAATTTTTTTTCTTATTATGTTATTATACTTTAAAGATTTACCCAATTATAGCAATGAAAATTGCTATAATTTATTAATAAGAAATGAAAGTAGGATGCTATAATAAACAAATCAATATAAGTAAGCAACTTTTTTCGTGTGGAGGCATTGTGCATTAAACAATCTACCAAATTATAGCTTTATACTTTCAATTTATTTCCTTATTAGGACATCATGCTTTGAAAAATCTACCCAATTTAGTAAGTTTTTGGATGACATTCTTATAATTGGGTAAATTTTTCAAAGTACAATGCTATAATAGAAAGAAATGAGAGAATGATGCTAAAATAAACAAATCAATGAAAGTAAATTGCTATTTCTTGCATTTACTCCCAAGAAAATTCATCAAACAAACAGGAATTGGAAATTGAAAGAGTTTAACAAGATTAATCTTACTTGTGCTGTAAGTGATTTGATGACTTCTTTTGCAGCCTTGCATTTTGAGCTTTCATCCCCTGCAATTGCTATCGCCTCCTTCAGCTGTTTAGAAGTTCTTTCCAGCTCAACCTCTTGAAGTTTGGCTTTTCGGGTTAGACTTTCAACCTGATATCACCAAATCGAATATAACATCCAAGAAAATATCTTCTCCTTTCTTATTTCCATTTACAAATTCATAAAGAAGGAAGAATCAAAATGCTATGTAAATGTTGCACTAAGTGGATGAGTGAGTACATATTAAAAAGCAAAACAAGTAATATACACATACCTGTGCTCTTAGTTTAGTTACTTCTTGATTGAGGCTATCATTTGTCCTTTTAGCATCATCCACAATGATCTTTGGTGAAGATAATCCGGCCAATGTTGGTGTTGGAGTGGTGGACCGAGGCGGGCTGGCCCGCCTTGACACCGGAGAAGTTGCCCGAGACACCATTCTTGAACCAGGGACAGAAGCGGAAAAAAACTTTTTAGAAGACCCAAAAACCGGATTAAAAGATTTAGAAATATTAATCCCTCCCCATTGAGAGCTTCCTGAAGGAATAGGCGAAACACGGCTGCTACTAAATTCTAACTTCTTGTTCCTCTTAGAAGAATAACTTTCCAACGGTTTCATCGCTTCCATAGAAGCAAACCTCGCGAGACGAGGGCGAGATCGTAATTCTGACCTATCATCTTTCTCATTTTGCTCGTTAGGGTTTATACTCGCTCTTCTCACGGAAGACACTGAAGAGGCATCGGTTTCGATAGCTTTTTTCAATTTATTAACACAATTATCACAAACCCGATACGGTTTATTCGGGTTAGGTGCCATGGATGCCCTTAGTGACTTCTTGCTACTACAAGAATGACAAAAAACAAGACCACAATTGTAACAATTATGTCGCTTTCTTTTGAAATTAAACGGAAGGCGACACCCAGAACACATAGACTGATCAACTCCAGACACCCATTTATGAAGACATATAGCTGCAGTAAAATTTGTCCCACAAGCAATCCCTTTCACTTGTTTATCTTTCAAAGCTTCAACTAAAGTCGGGTAATTTCTATCATCTGTATCTCCATGACCTAATCGCCCATTCGCCCCTTTCCCCCATGTGTAAACCTCCGTCCTCGAAGTCAAAACCGCAACATGATGGGCCCCACAAGCGATTTCCTCCACAAAAGATTTTAAAAGTTTACCTTCAATACGAGCGGGCAGCTTCCCGTCAGCATTCGGGTTCCCGAGCTGCCCGTAAACCGGACTGCCCATCACGTAAACATGCCCGGAAGTCGCGAGTGCGAGTGTCATGCTATGCCCACATGCCACCTGGCAAAAATTCGGGTCCACAAGGGCAGCAACACAAGTGGGAACTAGTTTAGTTTCTTTATCCCCGTGCCCTAATCGACCTTTATCCCCATCACCCCATGTAAAAAGCTTCCCGGAAGAACAATTACTAGAACTCGAATTCCCAACCATAATTTCAACAATAGCAGCAGTATGCCACGCACCACAAGCCGCCCTTACGGTTCTCAACCCTTTAAGTGACTCAACTTCTTTAGGTTTCAAAACACTTTTCTTATCCCCGTGTCCTAACACCCCGAAAGTCCCGTCTCCAAAAGTAAAAAGTTGACCCGCGGAGGTCACCACCGCAGTATGCCACGGCCCGCAAGAAATGGAGGACACATGGATACCCTCTAATGACCCGTTTACCCTTTTTGGAACCCAGTGTGAAACTTCATTGTCATGTCCGAGTATCCCAAAATGCCCTTCGCCCCATGTGTAGAGGTCACCGGATAAGGTAACTGCACACGTGTGATACTCACCACATGCCACTAGCTCAATGTTTGTGTTACTAAGGGCATCGATGAGTTTCGGATGTGGGACGTTTGAATCGATTCCATGCCCTAAACGTCCGCCTAATTCTTCGCCCCATGAAAAGATTTCGCCTTGTTTTGTGACTAACGCGGCATGTCGGCCGCCACACGCGATGTTTTGGACATCGAGGACTACTGCGGATTCTAGAGGTTTGGGTAATAAGGAATCGGTTTTGGTACCGGATTTGTGGGGTCCGCAGACGTCTCCGGTGATTTCGCCCCAGATGAAAACGTCGCCCATGGCGTCCCCGTCGTCGTGGCCGGAGCCTTGGCTTGAGGAGCTTACGGCACTTGAGAGGCTTACGCGGAAGGCGTCTACACCCATTCGGTTGAAATGGGTGTGCATGGTGTCGGACCCACCAGATGATGGTGAGTGGAAGGACCCGTTGGAAACGGGAGGGAAGAAGCCTTTGGGTGGGAGTGGGACCTTGTATGGAGCCATATCTGGGAAAGACAATGTCTTTGGAGGGCTTCCAAATGGACTATGGAGACTAAGTTGATCAATGGTTTCCTGAAATGTAACATAATGTGAGGATGGAATGGAATGGAATATGGTCTAATGGAATGGAATGATTGCTAACATTACATTATCATGTTTGGTAGGCTTGTAGGAATGGAATGCATCTTTCATGTAAACTGTTAGTGTAGAGTTTAATACTATTCTATGTGGTATTTGAATTTATTATTTACAAAAATAAAAGATTAAAGATAATAAAAGCTCTTTAAAACCTTAAAAAAACTATCATTAAACACTATCATGGGTGAATAAGCAAGGTAATGGAACAAATCATTACACTCCATGATCATGTTTGTTTAGCTTGTAAGAATAAAATAATTTTCATATGGATTTTTTGTATAGTATGTAAATACAATGTATAGTTTTAACTCTACACTACATGTTAATTATAATTATTGAAGTTTTTATTTACATAAATGAAGAACTAAACATATTAAATTTCATTAGAAACAGAAATAGAAATGTAATCAAAAAAATATTCTTGATTACTTTTAGGAAATAAAATTTATGAATGATTAAAGTCGTAAAATTTCTAAAAAAAAAGATGTCTTAAAAGATTATGTAAATAAAAATGGGTTATATTGCAACTTTTCACAAAAATAAAAACACCATTTTGCTAACAAAAGAAAAGGAATGACATCCTTCAAGAATGGTCCATTCCATCAGCCTAGTCAAAAGAAACAGATTTTATTGATTCGTATAGAATACACCATTCCATTCCTTCTGTGATTCCATCATTAGGATCAAGTTTTGTATGGATAAATGATGTTTATAAAGTATTTGAGGAAAGAAGGAAGAAAAATAAATAAGGACAAATTTGTAAAAGGTTAGGACTTAATAGGGAACGAGTTTTTCCATTGAGTCTTATTCTTTCTGATTAAATCAAAAAGGAGCTGTACCTTCTGTGAGCTATTTCCACTACCAAAAGGAGAATGTAAAGGGGAGCTTCTTTGTGTGTATGTCCTGGGACTATTAGCTTCAGATGGGATTTCATCACTCCTTGATTCTGTTCTCCAATTTCTCTGATGCCCACGTGATATTAATGCTTTAAGCCCACTAAACCATACTTCAGCTTCATCCTTGTCCTTACATATCTAATTAGCCAAAATGAATTGCAAGAATATAAATAGAAACTCACAAAACCTATTGCTAATTGGCATACAAAATGCTAGCAATAGTGCAAAAAGAATCAATAATCAATTGCAAAAAGAGATGAAAATCCTACCAAATCCAGAGATCTATCGCTGTATATTAGTGAAAACGATTGGTATTCCTTCTCAGGACGTGGATACCTTTGAAAGATTGGCTAAACAACAAAGTGAAATCATAGTAAATATTCATAAGAATGAATATATATATATATATATATATATATATATATATATATATATATATAACTTAATAAGGTTATAAAAGATGTTACATGGCATTAGTATGCATTGGAATTTTGGAGCTACTCAAGCTGTATGTTTTATACTTTTGAATCAACAAGAAATTGTCTTTGTTTTCAATTGTGATGCCATTTTTTCTTTCTTGAATGAGTTTTTAAGATATTCTCCTCAAATTACAATAACTAATCTTGCACAAATTAAAACTTGCAATGAAATTACTTACAGTTCGCTGCCCTGATACAATTCTGGTGACATGACTTAGTCGAAGGTGTTTTTCCTCTTTCCCAGAAAACCATATCAGAATAGACTCATCCTGAAATAGCACAGAAAAAACAGTATCATTTAAACAGCAAACTATTGATTATTACAGTTAAAAAGAGATTGGTATTGCCTTTTCATTTAAGAACACATGTTCCAGACGTTCACAGCATAAACACATATTGTTCCTTTTGCTTAAAAGATAATAGGAAAGAAAAAAAAATCATAATTTTAAGTGCATTTATTCTATCTCCATAAAAGTTGAAGATACTGAATGAATAAACAATATATACACAGAATGAGGGCACTTGTGTGACTTTTACTCTAAACTCATTAACGAAATACCAAGTAGAATGCATTAAATCAGCCATAGTAGCTAAGGGAGAAACCTAGTCATACTAGGAAAAAAAAAAAGATTTAAGATTTGACAAATGTTGACACAAACATAAAACATATTAAATGGAAACATAATAAAGAAATACATGAACAACACCTATTGGAGACACTTTGTGAAAGATAAAAGTCAAACTTACATTAGCCAACCTGAAGGGACAAAACTTAGGCTTCCCTCGTCTTCCATATTTGAGAAGATAAGCCCCTTTCTTCAGAGCAGTAATGGCCTGTAGTAAATATCACTCCAGACGTTAAGTTAAAGAGAATTCACCACATTTTCTGCTACAAAAAAGTGGTTGACAAAACATGCATCTAAACATCCACCAGAAAGTAAGAGATATATATAGCCTAACAAGAAGTATTGTCACTTGTTAGGGATATGATGGCAGATGGTATTAGAAAATAGAGAAGGTAAAAGTTGACTTTATCAACCATTACCAGGAGTCAATATTTAACCTGACAATTACAGCTTTCTCTGTTATTGCTAATAGTCACTCGTTGATCTTACAAGAAAGTTACATGCATTATGCATATTAGGAAGGAAGTTGAGAGCTATAGAAACCTCATACTTCACAGAGTATATTAAGGGAAGGGTATGTTCTACACCATTAACGATTGACTAAATTTTGAAGTTGTCCTGCTAGAATATGTCATCTCCTCATTGATCATTGCTCTAAAATTCGTTATTATCTTCTGTTTTATTAAAAGCATACTATAGTAAACATTGTTCCCTAATTTCAAAGGTACTCACCTGCATCAAAGCTATTTGACGAAAGCATAGAGAAATGAAAGATACATAAAGTCCATTATTAAGTAGCATACATTACATTCCAGCTTCTTTGCACTTTGCATTACCCTTGTATTTTCAAAATATGGTCAAATCATTGTGCAGTGAGCAATAATTGTTCAAATAGGCGATAAAAACTCAGCAAGTGATGCAAAGTGATATGATGCTTATAAGTTGTTCATTCTATAACATTAGTGTGGGAAAGTTAAAGCCACACACGATTTGAGATCACATAAACAGCAAGTAATTTACCTGGTGTTTCAAGTGTTAACATATGCCTACGCATTTGATTAGCAAACAATCGTAACTCTACAATAATATCCGGAAGTTCAGACAATGTTGTAATTGATTTACCTGCTCGATGTCCCTTTCAACTTGCCCACCCGTCCTACTAACATCTGAACTCATCCTCTGTCTACAACAACGATATCAAAAAACCACGCAATCCAGACTTACGTACCGGTCTCTACTGTAATAATCAACCTCATTTTTCTTCTTAAAATGCACAAAAGCTCCGAAGTTCGTTCATCAAATTAATCGCAATCTGTAATACAATCCGTAGTTCATTGACCTGAAAAAATTCCGAACGAGCATACACGATTGAAAAACCTTTCAATTGCCCTAATTGTTCGAATTGAAGGATAGGAGTCGTGCTCAAATGGTATCAATCATCAGCTAATTTGAGATGGAATCTTTTTTGCAACTTCGAGGGTTTTGACAGCTCCCTTAGGTCGAGGTTTGTGCGTGATATTGTGTGCTTATGGATGTAATTGAGAGCTCAGATCAGCATGGAAAAAGAGAACCGAAAACCTAGGAAATGGCTGGTTGATCTGGTCACCAGGAGTTAGAACGCAGGAAGAAAGAGAAAGTAGAGAGGAAGAGCCTGGGGGTGGACTTAAAGCAGTGTTAGAAAGGGGGAAAATAGTACTCTTTAGTCATAATCAAGGTTCAATCCATGGATAATACGGATAAAGTTTTGTTTGAATTTACTTTTTTTTTTTTGGTTCATTAAACCACTTTTTAAGAGAAGCTAAATAAAATGACCAGATATTCATCGTAAAGGACTCTTGCTTTATACTTTCGGACTCGTAACAAATTAATATTAGCATCTTCTGTATACAAATGTTATGAATTTAATAGTAAAGGACCTCACTATATACTTATCGCATGTGTTTGTTATTCACTATGATTGATATATCAATATACTTAACAGAATTAGGATTCCATTGGACGGATTATAATTAATTAACAATGGTGTCATTTCAAAGATATAGAAAATCTATAAATTGGTTATATATGGATTATAATTGGTTATAAATTGTTAATCACTGATATATCATATGCTTAAGAGAATTAGGATTCTAATCGAGATTATAATCGACTAAAAATGGTGTATATTTCAAACATCTAGAAAATCTATAAACTGGTTGAAAAATTAAATATTCTTCTACTTTTTCTTTCTATTATCCTCCTATCTATATGAAATTGTGACAAGTGGATTAAATTATTATTAATTTCATTAAATGTGATACATGTCAATATTTGATATGGTAGGAGGATGAGTAGAAAGAAAATATAAAAAGATATTTAATTTCTCAATATGTATGGACGTTTTAATTTCAATATACTAATGTTTTCATCTAGTGACTCAGCTACTAGAATAAGACATAGTCAATGTCTTGTCATTAGTATTGAGTCATCTATTAGGCTAAGGGAGTGGTAACACTCCTAGTACTTTGTCACATAAGCAGGGTCGGTCCATTGGTTTATGATGTCCGGGGCAAGATAATAAAAGAATGCCCTTATTATGTACCGAACAGTCCCAACAAATTTATAATTTCTTTTAAATACAAATATGCAAATAACTTATACTTCAAGAAAATACATATTAATACAAACAAACACAATCCCAGATGCATAAAGTGTTATATGGATAAAATATTTAAATTGATAATGATGTGTGTGTGTATATAACGAGGTTTTCAGGCTCATGCATTGTGACAGGTGTTCAAGCAACGCTTTTTGTGATGTGGCATTTGAGTTATGTTAAAATGTGTGTCCCAAAATCATAAATAACAAACAAAGATAACAAACCCTCGGGAATCTTTGATGTTGTCTATACTTTCCAATTTTACTATAGTAGCAAATAAAGATAACAAACCCTCCCCATTATTCCAATGTCTTCCTAATTCTCATCATCATCATATTGCAATGTATTTTGACCCTCGAATTCCCATTTCCACACCCCCTAATTTGGGTATTTTCCAATTTGATTTTGAGATGCTTGTTGTTGGAACAAAATATTTGGAACAATTTGGCTGGTTCTCCTGTAAATACTGCCAAGCAATTCTATACCGCAAGTGAAAACAGGCAAATGAACAAGTCCTAATCTGAAAGTTGTGTATGTTATTAAAGATGACATAGCCTTTGAGAAATCACCTCCAAAACATTGTACACCACCATTTCATCCTGCAAACTTTATGAACATGAAACAGTAAATGGATCATCATTTAAGAACCGAAGTTTCTAAACACAACATAGATGATGATGGTCTCTTATGACATTCTATGATCAGCATTTTCCATGGCAAGCTGTTACGGTTTTCAAAAGAAGAATCTGAGTCACAAAGTTAAAAAAAATGAATTTAAATTCAATCACCACATAGAAAAACACAAAATCTTTTAAAAAACAAAAATACAATCTCAAAAAGTATTAATTGGATATTATCAATAGTTTAATAAAAATTGAAATTTCAAACTTGTTTCTGGAAAACAACAGATAGAGATGCTTGTCAAAGACATCAAATTTGCAGAACAAATAATAAATTATCTTGAAATTACAATGAAGATACCTAAACAAGCAATATTTACTGTGAGAATTGTCATGAATATTAGTAGATAAAACAAAATTTTACCTGAAATTAGTAGAGTAAAACCAACCACGATCAAATTTGAGCATCCAATTCCATTGTTGACAATGTGTTACACCTTTCTTCCACTAAAGAATAATTCATGTACCTGATTTCACTTGTGTTTTCAATATCGAATACATAAATTACCATTTCAAAGCAAATCAAGAAATCTATCCAAAAAACATTATTTTTGTATAATATTAATCTGGACAGTTACTCCTGTGATTAGCAAAATAATTTTACCCAAAATTTGAAGAGGGATTGTCATTGAAAAAATGTACTCATCCACATCATGTGGAAATGGATTTACGTACTAATCAACAGAACTATAGACAATTAGCTAAATATTGATAACTACATTGTAACGTCCCAACAATCAAAGGTAAAAATTTTCATTTTTAATATAGCTAAAACATCAATACCATTTATTCTAAACCATTCAAATCATCATTAAGTAAAACATTTAGCAGAGTTCATCCCAAAGTCATTCATTGCGGAAATCATAGGTGTGTGCACTACGATCAATGTGACGACTCGAAATTTCTACCTGGTACTATTATATAAATTCGTCAAGTCAGACTTGTTTCTACCACTTTTCAGCATGGTTTTGAGTCAATTGAGTGTTCTAAACCTAGCATCTTCGAGTTAGAAGCTTGGATTTGAGTACAACAAGTTCACCCGACACAAAAAGTAGCCAAACACTCCCACCTAAGGAGTGTACGGCCGTACACTTGGGTGTGCGGCCGCACACCCCTCTTCTGGCAGCACAGACACGCCTATAAGATGGAGTCTAGGCCTTCATTCAATCCTTTACACTCTCTTAGTCAAGAAACTCATTTCTCCCAAGTAGCTCCCGATTTTTCAACTAGCTCTTCAAGGGGTAAGTATTTTTATCCTTTGATTTGTTGATTCCTTACCCCATCTAGCATAAATCACTGACTTCATCCATGAAATCATTCCATCTTAGTAGATCTTCAAGTGTTCTTCAGTTTCTCCAAGAACACCAAGAACACCTACAAGGTTCTTGGGCTCCAAACACCCCTATACGCTTCTACATCGTAAGTACCCTACTCCTGCATGTTATTAACCATATTTGAGCCTTAGAAAATGTCTAGAACTCGATCTTCAAGGAGTGTGCGGCCGCACACATTCAAGTGGCCGTACACCCCTTATTTTAGTGCTTTAAGGCCTCAAACTCGACTTGTATGCTAGCATATGAGCAAAGGCACTTAGGGGATACAATATATGGCCTTAGAAATACGTTTTGAACCATTTTTACTAGGAGTGTGCAGCCGCACACTCCATGGCCACACACATCTGTCCGCACACCCATTAGGCAGCACACCAGGTGGCCGCACACGCCCCTGTACGGTCGTACACCCATTGCAAACGACTTTTGGTGCTTCTAACACTTAAATCTAAGTGTTTTCTAGGCCCTAGGGTGTTTTCCTTTCATTATTAGTTGTTTAAAGACTAATTATATACATATATGTACCAATATATGCTTATTAGGATCCGTTGTGATCGAGTCTTCATTTGGCACTCAGCTTCCACACCGACCTTACACTCAAATCCTACGTCAAACTGTGAGTTCATACCCCTACTCTTTTATGGTTTTTAAATGTTTTAAGGGGGAATACAAGCAAAAGTACAAGGAAACTTGTGCTCAAAATATATTATTTTGTCTAAGATAATTATATTTTCAGTATGCTCTTAAAATGGAAAACAGTTTTTACCAAACGACTAAGAAATCAACTCGTAGAAACAGTTTCCAAAAACTAGGGTAACTAACTTGTGAATCATGTAGTAAAACGTGTTATTTTATAAGGGATTCATGCAAATCATAAATAGGATTTTCAGTATTATTACTAGTAAATTTGTTAGTCTAAATGTTGGAGACACGTCCTTGGTAACACTCCCACTGGATTTAAGAGTGTAGGACTAGCACTTGTAACCAGAATCTCTTGTTGGGAGAGCGTGACTGTTGTGTATAGATCTATACGGGACTGACTATCCCGCACCTGAACTGCTAGCTACAGTTAGGTAGCCATGCCTAGGGTGACAAATTCATAAAGGATAATGGCCCCATTACGTGCCATATCAAGTTAATGTATGGTTATGAAACTCGCAACTTAGATAACAGAGATTTACTTTTGTAATAATGAATCAAGTGAACTAATCTCAAAGTAATAACCAATTTGATTACTAGAGGGTATTAGTAATACCTTCAGGATCTAGTTCACCACGTAATTATTAGTTTTATTTATGTAATAAAGCTAAAACCTCTCGTATTCCAGGGAAAATAAGGGATCTTCCCAGCCTTCACCTACTTCTAGTGATAGCCAGGATTACCAATAAGAAACTATGTTTAATCTATATAAGTATGGCAGATACTTATACTTTATGATCTAAATCGAGTAATTCAATAGTTCTCACTTAAGGGAAATGTAGGATTTTCCCGGGGTAATCATCAGTATTTTATAAACATATTGTTTATCATTCAACTAACGAACTTTCATTATTAAATTCATGATTTATGAGTTATTCATAACTAGTATGAATTAAGAAGTCATAGAAGAAATGGATTTAAACATGCTTTTTATAAGAAAATATGAGATTTTCTTGAGGAACACTTTCAAGTGATATCAAAGAGTCATTTTTCTTGAGGCTATATATATATATATATATATATATATCACCGGACAGTATGAGATTTCCAGAAAAGATATAGCATTTTTCAAAAGAACCGAGAACTGTTTTCCCTAAAACAAAATATTTATGAACTCACCAGCTTTATGTTGATACTCTTTGAAAACCTACTTGTATTCTCAGGACTCTAGTAAACAGGTACACCCGAATTTTCGAGAAGACTGCTTAGCATCGGACAGCGACTCCTGTTGTCTTTTGTATTTCCTCGATGTTAGAATATGTAATGTTTAAAACACTTATGTAAAACTTATACTTATTAATGCAATGGTTGATTGTACTTTGATTACTATAATGCATGTGTTTTGATACTTACATGACGTCATCCACCCCCGAACGTTTCCATCGTTTCGGTTTGGGGGTGTGACAATCAATACGATCCCTTCCTTTCCAAAACGATGATACCCGAAACCATAAACAAAACCTGTAAGCACGAAGCTTAGTGAGTTTCCCAAAGCATACCATACACACAAACCACATATCACATAACCTGTTGCTATAAAAGCTACTTGTATCAAATTTTCTGCTAGTTATAAAAGCTACATATAACACATAAGCCATGCATACAAAAGCCTGTAAGGATGTCGTGGGCTCCCCCTGGGTCTTACACCATTGTGTCATGGGCTACCCCACATGGTCTTAACCTGAGAATGTCATGGGCTACCCCACATGGTCTTATATCTAATTTCCACGGGCTCCTCCCGGGGTCTTCCATGCAAGTATCACAAAGACAACTAGCATAACACATATCACATAAACATATCATATATCACAGAAATATCTACACATAACCCAAATAAACCTGTAAGGATTTCGTGGGCTCCCCCAGGGTCTTACACCATTGTGCCATGGGCTACCCAACATGGTCTTTACCTAAGAATGCCATGGGCTACCCCACATGGTCTGACATCCAATGCCACGGGCTCCCCTTGGGGTCTTCCATGCAATAACACACAATCACATAGCATATCAAATCACAAAATGACTAACACATATACCATAATCACATAATGGTCCGACCTTAGTGCCTTAGACCCAAGGGTAAGGTGAGAAGACTCGCCTCGAATGCAGAAGCTTCCTGAAGAAATCCTTAGTTGCTGCCCCGCCAGCTACCCGAGCTGTCACTACCAATCAATATACCCAAATTAGCAATTGGGCCTCATACCATAATCCTTAATCCACGCATGGGTAAAATGACCATTTTACCCCCGACCCAATATGATCCACAACTAAGGTCCAAACCCAAAACAAAAGCCCAACATTATAATGTCCATAAAACCATCAATGGCCCAATTTTCCAAATTAGGCCCAAACCTTTCTAATGGACCTTACACTAAAGCCCAATATTCTCCTTAGTCAATAATCCGACCCAATTGGCCCACGAAGGCCCACAACAACCTAGTCCAAGAATTGGCCCAAACCGAGGCCCATAAATGTGAAGTCAATTTTTATATTGGGCCACAAGGCCCAATAGGCCCAACTATCAGCAAATCCAGGCCCAAAACCATTAGGGCCTAAAGGTCTGAAGTCCACAAAGGCCCAAGATTCCCTGAGAGCATACGCCCAACGTACCTCTTCTACACGCTTAGCATACCAAGCAAATTGAATGTACGCGCAGCGTACTACATAGTACGCCCAACATACAAACAACTCATTCACAACATCCATTAAGTGCTTAATACTTGATCCAACAAGTCCAAATCACAGGTCTGAGCTATACTTAACGTCTAAACCCATAAAGTCACTAACTTGGTGACTCTGTATGCTCCAAACAAACCCAAACTCCAAAAATGACATTATGCTTCCATAAAAGTGACCCTAACTCAAGCATAATCCCATTAAGACCATCAAGATGGCAACTTTCTGTCTTAGGGACTCAAATAGTATCAAGGGTGGCAACCCCAAGCCTAAAAACGAATTTGAACCATAAAGCTTTAACCTTGGGACCAAAAAAACCAAAACCCAAAAATGGTAGACCAAGAGATGAATGATCAAGTTCAAAGCTTTATACCTTCATCACGCTGAGAATGAGTCCTAAAAGCCACATCCATAAGCTCCTCCTTGATTCCCATCTTTGCATCAAACTTCATCTTCTTGAAAATGGATTAAACACCTCAGAAATGGACTCCATAAGCTCAAAATGCCACCATGATGGTATAATACGATTTCTAGGGTTTAGAGGGGTGGATGATGAAGATATTAGGGTTAGGTTATGAGATAAGGAGTTTAAATAGGGTCCAATACCCTAAAATAGGGTTCTGATCTGATTGGAGTACGCCCAACGTATATATGGTACGCCCAACGTACTTCGCGAAACATTCACGACCATCCTGGTCAGTACGCCCAACGTACTACCTTCTGTACTAGTACGCCCAAGGTACTCTTTGAGTATGCCCCGTGTACTCGACTAGGCCTGAAAACCACGAAACTTCCGAAGGCCATAACTTCTTTGTTATAAGCCCGATTTCGACGATCCTTATATCCACGGAAAGGTGACGAGAAGCCCTACACTTATAACAACTCAAACCTTCCTTAAGACCTTCTAAACAAAAATCCATTTTCCACAAAACCCCGAACCGCTACTTCACCAAAATACCCCAAGGCTCCAAAACCCGAACCGAACACCCAAATCACTTCTAATACATCACTCGCACCTGAAAGGACCTAGATCTTACCTTCCTAAGAGTCATAATCCTTATAATGACCAACCTTCGAGCCATCGCCTCAGACTAGGAGTCATTACATACATAAAGGTAGACGAAGACATTCATATGCATACCTGCCACCGTTGAGACTTGAGAATGTTGATTAATAGAGGATGGAAGATGAACTAACCAATCAGAAATCACAAAAGTTATCCCAAACCCCATCGCTTTCAATCACAATAAGATTTTCAAAAAGAATGAATGAATTGATAACTTTAATTAACCCGGGAGAACCTTGCGTTTCTTTAAGATATGAGATCAACGAGACCTTTTTTGAATCGTTTTCCGCAGACATGAATCAATCTCCTTAGACGCCTCGTCTTCTTAAGCTTCAATTATTACTTTTTAGGCATGTTTCTCAGGAGATCAAGAAGTCAGAAGCGTGCGGCATACCAAATGTGATTTGCAACTGCTGCCTTCATTTCTTTTACGTCTTTGGGCTTGTGCGTTGCCCTTTTCATAAGGACTTTTCAATGACTGGATCTTTTAGTGGATAAGCCCAAATGACTACACATTACAGGCCTTTTAAATATGATTCCCCATAATGAGTTGATGCCCATTGGCCATGGCCCAGCTCGCCGTGGGCTTGGGTTGGCCCTGCACATAAGTTCTTTAATATCACCTCATTTTTCTCTATTTAGCATCTAATATTAGCATTTGTCAAGGAGTGGTAACACTCCTAGCACTCCACTTTTTTCCTAATTTAATTAAATTACATTACTTTAATACACAAACATTTTTTATGCATGGATATTAAACAAATTTTATTTTTTTAAACCACAAACAATTAATATGATATAAGTTGTATTTTTTAAAACGCACTTCATAACTAATCCAATTACTTCATCTGATTCTCTTTCTTCATTATCCCCAAACCTCTGTTGTAGCTTTTCTTTAAGATATTACTAAACCATTTTACAAAATATGAAAATAAGAAGCATACATCTACATCGAATTTGCTTTGATGATATAAAATCCAAGCATTCATTGATTTTGTTTGTTTCAAATTTCAAAAAGTAAAGTCTTCCATTAAGAAGACTTGCATCTTTCTGTGTTGTGTTTTATCTGTAGGTTGTTCTCTTTCGGTGGAGAAATATACCATCTTGATGAGAGAACCAGGTAAGAGCAAGATTTGGTAAATAAGTTGTAGCACCCGGTTCCTGGTACGTACTCCTTGTGGCTAATATTTTAATATTATACATTTTTGCCTTGGACTCGGCGAGTTGAAGGACCAACTCGCCGAGTAGGATCGAGATAAGGCGCGGGGTTTGAACTTTGTACTCGGCAAGTCGGTCCCCGGACTCGGCGAGTAGACCCTGTTTGGACAAAAATCCTAATCCGGGCATTTGCACCCTATTTAAACGCTCTAACTTGGCCTCCTTAGTCCCTAACACTTCCAAAGAACTGTAGAAAGAAACCCTAGCCTCCATATTGTTCTTGAGAGTGATTTTGGCCTTGTGGAGAAGGTTTGGAGCTTAGAGGAAGGAAGAGGAGGTTGAAGTGTGCAAGGAGGGGAGGTAGATCTGGAATCTACACTGTGAGAAGCTTCCATTCAGGTAGAAAAGTTCTTACCTTGATCACTAGTTCATTAGATCCCCTTTTTGTCCCAAATTAGTGGTTTCAAGCCCTAAAACCTCAAATTCCATGTATTTATTCCTAAAATTCTGAAAGGACTTCAGATTGGTATCTTATGGACGTCCTAGAAGTACAAAGTCTCTATGGTTGGAGTTATTGAGGTCCCTATTGAGTGTATGACCCTTTAAATAGCTTGGATTTGCCTTCTTGAGCTTATAGGGCCATGCATGCACGTAAAGTTTGCAACTTTACGTGATAAGCATGCCCTAGGAACATAGATCTATGGGTTAGAAGCGTTGCATGTCTCAGTTTTGGTCTGTATGGGAAGTGGGTCGAAGGGACTCGGCGAGTCCCAAAGTGGAACTCGACGAGTTCTATGAGGATGGTCTTAGACTTGGCGAGTTGGATGAACAACTCGGCGAGTCCTATGAAGATTGCCTGGAGCACGCCGAGTTGTTCTTCAAACTCGGCGAGTCATATGAACTTTCTCTGAGTAAGAGGGGTTTAAGTGTTGAAGGTCCAACCCTTCGTATCTACACACGGAATTAGCAGTGTAACGTAGTCCTAAAACCCCAAATCCTCTTACGGGATGTTCTGGTGAGGATTGGAAGCGAGTAGGAGATCTACTCGTGGAACTCGGCGAGTTGTTCTTCAGACTTGGAGAGTCGGATCACGAGTTGGTTCCATAGTCCCGAGTAGTGAGTCAAGGGTGACTCAGTGAGTGGAAAGAGGGACTTGGCGAGAAGGATCGGGTTAGTAAGAGAAGGACTCGGCGAGTCTATGCCACGACTCGACGAGTCTAGTCAACTGGGAGTTGACCTTGACCAAGGAGTTTGTTGGATTAATGTCTAAGTCCATAACTATTTTGGTATGTACTTGACCCGATGGTGCATGGTCCTTTTGGGTTGCCTTCACCAAAGCAACTTGATAGGATGAATTATGGAGAGAAAGGATTAAATATGGTTTATTAATATATTATGAGAATAATATATTAAAGGAGAAATCATATTGTTTAATTAATATTAGTCAATAATTAATTGGTAATTAGTTTTGTGACTAAAAGAGATTAATTAAACTTAAGGGACTGGAATTGTAATTATAAGATAATTGCAATTGGGCCATAGATTGCCTTGTATTAAGGAGTGGACGAATTATATGGGGAAACCCATAAGGAAATCGTCCAAGGCCTTAAGGAAAGGGATCCATGGGTTGCTTAGGGCTTAAGCATCAAAATTAGGGTTTCCTTGTTGGATAACCCTAATAGCCTAATAGCCTCATATGTATATATATATATATATATATATATATATATATATATATATATGACCCTTATGACCCAAAAACGTGGCTAAGCATCCTTCCAGGGTTTCACACGTTTTAGGGCAACCTCCTTCCTCTCTCCTCCTCATCCTCTTGCTCTTGGTGTTTGTGAACCATTAGAGGAGTGACATTTGTGAATCTAAGCTTTCTAAATTCAATACAAGAAGTATTTGGGATTGTTATTGCTACATAACAATCAAGGTAATATCTTAAACCCATTCTTACGTTAATATGATTACTTGTATGCTAGAATTAGGGTTTATAGTCTTGGATAACTTGCATGTACAATAGAGAAACCTAGATCCAAGCATTAGGGTTTATATAGCACATAGGATGTTCTTATGACAAAACTCATCAGTGGTATCAGAGCCTAGATTGGTTTCTATTGAATTGATGCCTTGTATGTTCAAAAAATTCGTTCTTTTGGTTCTGCTTGCTGAACTCGCCGAGTCTCTAGATGAACTCGCCGAGTCCATGCTGACTCGACGATTCCATGCCTGACTCGACGAGTCGGCTGGTCAGAATGAGGGAAAACCGGGATTTCTTGTTGTTTTTGCTTGAGGATACTTGCCTTATCATATTAGATCATATAAATCCGATTTTTTGATATATATGACTGTATTCTTGATCTAATTGAAGATATTTATCAATTAATAAAATATTTGTTTCCTTATGTGATAATTGATTAATTATTTTGATTAAATTGGTAAATTGTTTTGCAAGAAATCATTAAATGAATCAAATATGGATAATTATGTGATTAATTGTTAATTAAGATTATTTGTTATTTGATCCTTGTGTTATGAAAAGTTTCACATTTTCCCCTTTAGGTTTTATAGTTTAAATTTGACCTCAAAAGTTTTGTTGTTTTGAAATTTAAATAGTTGAAACCCTAATGTTTTGAAAAAGGTTTCAAAACTTGCCATCAAGTTTTGGAATTTAAATTTTGATTAATAGTTTAATTTTGATGTATATTTAAATTCTAAACCCTAATATTTTGAAATGTTTCAAAACTTGCCCTCAAGTTTTGGAATTTAAAAGTTGATTAAAAGTTTAATTATGATTGTTAAATTCTAAAACCCTAGTTTTGTTTTGAAAAGTTCAAATCACACCCTTATGGTTTTATTAATTAATTAAGGTGTATAATTAAAGGAGGTTTAATAAATCCATAAAAGTTTTGGTTTAAAATTTAATTGAATTAAAGGTATAATTATTAAATTTGACCACCTAGTATTTTGAAAGTGTAAAATACACCCTATACTATATATAACATTAAAAGTCTAACATTATATATATATATATATATATATATATGAGTAAAAGTCAGTCTTACCGTTAGTAGGCCTCGTTCACGAAGCTAGTCTATAAGGGGTGTTTAAGGAAATTACCTATAAAATGGCGATTGAATGGGTATCCACTCTTACCCACCGCACTCTTGACTAGTGGAGGGTCGTTATCCGAACAGGTAGGATAGGATAGAAACCTTCCATTATAAGTATAATGAAGTACAAAAGTAACTAAATGTTTTACAAATTCCCAATCTTAGTTACTTAGGCAAAAAGTGAATTGATGCAATTCCATGAAACTACACTTTGTACCCTTGCGAAGACGTTAGTGGAGCGTGTGTGGTTTACCGGCACACTAAATGGTTCTAAGCAAAGGTAGCAAAGGGTGACTCAATGTTTGTCATAGTTCGGTGGAGCGTGCTTGGTTTACCGGCACATCGAATAGGTGACTGTAACATGTGGGGGCACCATGTAGTTTGCATGGTTATTCACACCCGCTTTGTGATCCTCGGCATCCTAGTCACAAACAAGAGGGGCATATCGAGATTTAAACATGCCATTGAAATGTTCAATGAATCTCATAGGATCTAGGAGTTTTCATAGATTTAAAACTTAAATTTCTTTTTTTTTTCGTTTTTTTCATGGTGGAAATTAGTGAATCGTCATTCACTTACCTCCAAATGTTCAACAATTTGGGTTACGGCATCCCTCTCCCGAGTTGTAGAATATTGTGTTGGGTCCTAGCCTTAGTATCTCATTTGGGTGATTTACTAAGGACTCAATCAATCAAC
Source organism: Lactuca serriola (assembly GCF_051521515.1). Taxonomy (NCBI): domain Eukaryota; kingdom Viridiplantae; phylum Streptophyta; class Magnoliopsida; order Asterales; family Asteraceae; genus Lactuca; species Lactuca serriola. The sequence continues at coordinate 232,627,427 of NC_136410.1, forward strand.
TAACTTGAATTCGTTTTCTCCCGTTTTGTAGATGTCAAAGTTCGACAACTATGGTCTTCCCAAATCCCGTGGAACAAGCTTTCCACATGAAGATGATATTCCACGATTCGATCGAGGAACAACAAATCATGCTTCACTTCCTCCACCTCCTCCAATTATTCTCCCTAACCCACAAGTTTAAAAGCTTGAAAAGTTCAAGATCACTCAAGCCCTTTTGGCAAGTAAACATAAAGAAGGAAAGCTGGTGTGTGCACACGTCCTAGGGATGAAGTCACACATTGATAGGTTAAGAATGTTGGGATCCGTTGTCTGTGAGGAAATGGCTGTTGATTGGGTTCTTCAGTCACTTCCTAACTCATATAGTGAGTTCGTAAGAGAGTACTATATGATGAACCGCGACGTGACCCTTATAGATCTCACCTATATGCTTATTGCTGCTGAATGAGCAATGGTTTGGCGCAATAGAAAAGCAAAGTTGAATGGTGAATCTGCCTTCAAGACCTCTATGGATATAGACAATGGCAACGAAAGACATGCTATGATCGAAAAGTTTGATCATAAGAGAAAGACAATGTCACACCCCAAAACCGGAACGGCGGAAACGTTCGGGGGTGGACGACGTCATGTCAAGTATCACGAGATATGTATATGGTAAGCAAGTAATGAACAACCATTTCATATAGAAAGAAAGTGTTTACAATGTATGTGTTCATAAAACATAGAAGTCATAAACAAATAACAAAACAAGACTTGAAGCTATAATGCTCCATATTCCGAAGTCCCAGCACGAGCACCTGTCTAATAGTCTCCTGAGAATACAAGTTATTTGAAAGAGTTGATCAACAATTAAGCTGGTGAGTTCATAAGATTTTAGTGATGTGAGTAAGCTGTAAAAATGTGGTTTAAAATGTATATGTAAAGTACTGTAAGCTGTAAGGTGTTGTTTTGTAAAGTTTGCCTGTTCCTCAAGAAAATCATATATTTCCTACTTAAAATGGGAGTTGAGTAAAATGACACTACAAGCCTTTCTATGCGTAATACGTGGGTACAAGTTATATATACTTGGAGTAAACAAACAATCGATTATGCGCATCTTCCCTCAACCTACAACCCGACGTGGTACAGTAAGTAAGGCGGATAGCACATATTCCATTGGTTATTAGATCGTTGTCATATATAACCTTGGGGTATTCACTTGTTACTCATGGAGTTATTTGTAATGGTTCCTTTATGTCTAATGGAGAGTTCCTTTTAAGAAAACCTATATTTCTTATAATAAAATATTGACTATGGTGATTGCTTTTATAATAGCTTTGTTTATACTGCTATATATAATTTGGTATCGGGTAGATAATAGATTGGGTGACCTCGGTGTAAACCCACATCCAACGGGAACAAGACGTACAACGAATAACACACATCCTATTAGCTGTCGGATATTAGTCTTATATATAAACATGGTGTATAAACTAAGGTATTATAGAGTTAACTCACTTAAAGTCTTTAAAACTGTACTGGCTTAATAAAATGGATTAAGCCCTTAACTGGGAAATCACTAGTTTTGTATATCCAAAAGTACTGACTTTGAAACGAAAGTTTTGTACTAGAAAAACTGTGCATTGATTCTGTGTCCTATGACCTGATCCATACTTGGTACCCTTATGATGACTTAACGTATACTAAGCATAAATATATATATAGGTTCAGGTAGATAATAGATTGTGGGAACTCAGTTCAAGACCCCAATCCAACGAGAACAGGCAGTGAGGCGGAGAACACACATCCTATTAGCTGTCGGAATCTATTAGCATATATGTATCCTGTAGTGTATACATTAAGGAATCATAAGGTTAGCATTATGGTCCTAACCTTTGAAAGTAGCCTTTTACCAAGACTCGATTGTTTGAAAGCAGTCTTCTACCAAGACCCTACTGTTTTGAAAACAGTCTTCTACCAAGACTCTACTGTTATGAAAGCAGTCTTCTACCAAGACTCTATTGTTCCTTTTTCAACTGTAAAGTACATTCTCCCTAGTTTATAACCTATCTCGATTAGAGAATAGATCAACCTTCAAGTGTTACCGACACTTTATGAAAGTAATGGGAGAAATGAGTACCCTGATGTCGTTTATAATGACATACGGAGGTACTATCAACCTAAAAACATATGTGTGTTTTATTACGATCATAATGTGAAAGCTAGAACCCCTACTAACCCGCTCTCATGTATGGAGATTGAGGGAACCAAACGCGACCCGAGCAAATCCATGCAAGCCGTGTAATTCACATTAAAGTTAGATCCTGTCTGCGTGTTGTCATGCTATAGCAAATTTACTTATTTGTTATGTTCTGTTCTGGTATTGTTTGATTCTCTTTACTGTTTGTTCTGTCCTGTTCTGTTCTGTTCTGGGTGTGCTTCATTGTACTAGAAGTAATGAATAGCATTCTCCTAAACTATACCTATAATAGTTTACTAATGTTCTAATTGGACCGATACTGAAAAGACTCATTTATCTACAAAGTTATGCTTATACTTTAAAAATGGAGTTTTGTATAACTATAAAGTAACATAACCTTTAGAAGAGTTTTGAAATGTTTTAACAACTTATAAATAACATAAGTAACATTTTGAAAGAATGTTTAACAACAAATAATTACACAATTATCATTGTGTTCAACTTGTATTCCCCCCTTAAAACAATTAAAATAGTTAAAAGATTCATTACGGGGTATGAACTCACCTGATGTGGGTGATTCAAACGGGTATGCGCGTACGGATGAGAAGTTCCACGAATAAATTTCCGAGACACAATAAGTCCTAAATGATATTTAAGGACACATAATGACATGAATATAGTGTTTATAAACAACTATATGAAAGGAAACACCTTCCGGGACTAGGAAACACCTTAACCAAGTGTTGGAATCACATGTGATTCAACCTAGGAGGGTATAAAGGCACTTAAATGCGTTTACTACCATGAGTTCACGGACCAAGGGAGTTTACGGCCTTAAACTCATGGTTACTCATGGGTTAGTGCAAGTTTGAAGTCTAGGGGGTGATTTAGGGACATTAGCTTTAACCTAGGATGAGAAAGACCACATCTTTTGGCACTTTTGGGGTGTTTACGGCCCAAATGAGTTTACAACCGTAAATTCATGGCCAAATATTCTTATGAGGGTCCTAAAGGTCATAAAGAAGCATTCTAAATTCATGCCTAAGCCCTTGGAAGTGTTTGTTGCATCAAAACACATCTATTTTGAGTTTACGGCCCAGAGACCATTTGGTCATGTGTTTACGGCCGTAAACACTTATGGAAGATGATATTTTGGTTGTTTTAGGTCCTAAACACATCTAGGTAAAGTTCTATACTTGTCTCTTGGGTTATGGAAGGCATTTAGGGCATTTTGGCACACTAAAATGGAGTTCACGACCCAAGAACTTCATTGGCCGTGAACTCACTTTTGGTCCTTGTTTTTAATTGCTTTTGATGCCTAAACATGTCAAGGTTTGTCCCATGTTTGGTTTCCAAGGTCTAGGGGTCATTGGGCACACTTTGGCCCTTGAAATGGAGTTTACTCCCCAAGGTGTTCTTGGGCGGTAAACTCACAGATCTTGTTGTTTTCCTATGATTGCTAGTGTATTAAGCATATATAAAGCTTTAAAACAACACTAGATAGAAGTACTGACTTTCCGGAACAAAAGTCCGAAGATCCTTGAGAGAGAATTTGGCTTTTCCCTAGTTGGAATTGTAACTAATGAAAAATTTGGTTCAGAATTCTATATATAGTCCTGGGATTTTTGGCAGAAAATATTTTATTCCTGGAATCAACTCTAATATCATAGAGTTTTGGAATAACGGAGTTGCACAAAAATCCAAGTGCAACCTCTCTCCTGATATTTCCTTAAGTGTAAATCCTGAATTGCTCAAACTTATCCTAAAAGTTTGAAAGTTAGCAGCAACAGACTTGGTTTCTATCGAAGTGGAAATTTTTGGGTTGTCACAGACAATGTCTGAAGTAGTTCCATGTCATGTTCCAAAAGAGTCAATTTGCTTTTATTGCCAAAAGAAAGGGCATTGGAGACGAAGCTGCTCCATTTACCTAAGAGATCTAAGAGATGGGAGAGTCGAAACGTATGGCTCTAATATAGGTAAAATCCATTAACTAACTCTTTTAAGCTTCTATTCCAGATTCTTAATACATAATGTGATAAGATTACAATTGATGTTTTGTAGGATCGAAGAAAAGAAAGGAAGCTTAAGGGAAGAAGTGAGCAGAATCTAACCGTGAAGGAATGGATTTCAATCGCATTTCTCGAAGATTAGATTCTTGAGCTAATACTTAGAGTTAGGATTAGATTGCTAAGAAAGATGTATTAGCATAGTTTTTCAATGAATTACATTGTAAGGACAAATTTTTTTTTCCGCAATAAAATAAATTTTGATTTTATATTATTTATTTATCCTTGTAATGGCGTGTATGAAAAATTGATGTTTTGAATGATTAGCAATAATGGATTTGATTCTTAGTTATGTTATTTGTGGAAATGTCGAGAATTTACCAAATAGGGAGAGTTTCTCATCACCCAAGTTTCAATTGGACAGAAACTTGGAATCATGCAACTTGGTTGCACGATGAATGAGAAATTTCATATTTGGAAATTAGACTAATTCATTGACAAAGTGTCAAGTGAAGGACTAGGAGATCGAATACACAAAGTTGCGTGTTGATCAAGTCCACCATAAGAGTAACAAAGATATTCGTCATGATTTACTAAAGGTTTAGTAAATATGATTATACTCATAAGATTAGGTGTAATTATGAATTGATTAAAAAAGTTTAAATCAATAGCAGAACGAATAAGAAGAATCAAGTAGGCAGAAAGATAAAAGTTTCTCCATTCTAAGAAGAAGGGAGAGTACCTTTTATGCTTTATGATAGGTCTTAATGATTAAGAACCATATCTCAATTGATCATCTAAGAGAGTCTTAGTACAATTGTATGTCTAAGAAGAGGAATCAAGAATTGAAGAAAGGGTTAAATCAAGAAGTCAATCATACTCCGTTCCAAAACAAGTCTTAAAGTTAAGATTGTGACATTGAGTGATAAGTGTTAAGAAGGTTTATAACATTCATCAAATGTGGAAAGTTGTGATGTCTTGGATAAGACAAAGACCAACTAAGACCAATTTATGAAGTGTTTTGATAAAAACTACACTAACTCTTGAATATTTGGTTGTCAAGAAATGTTTATTAACAAAAGAATCTTATATGTCAAGGAGTCAGTGGGAGTCTTAATGCTCTTGAAAGGTTTCAAGAACAAATCAAAATAGACCTTATCGATCATCACTAGCACACGAGTTGAGGTTTACAACCTATCGTGTTGACACTATTTTGTTTCTGTGTCATTCCAATTGAGTTAATTATGCATGTGAGTCCTATGAGTTCTCATTTGAACGCATAAAAGGCAAGACACCTTAATCAATGAAAGGTACATTGATAAGAAAGGGTGAGCTGCTTAACTACTTGGAAGACATGGTGGGCAGCTGTGCTACCATAAGGCAAGAAATCAAGATTAAGAAAGTCCGATCCATATGAGTTTGAATTTGTCGTAAACTTTGGTTTTGACAAATTCACATGGATAGGAACAAATACACCGTTTAAATCTAAGTGTCATAAGATTTCCTTCTTCATGAAAATGATTGTGAGGAAATACTTTCACTAAGAAAGATTTTAAGAAGATAGTGATTGTAAAATTGCATTCTCGAATTCGATTATGGTTACGGTATCCCTTTCCATAATTTGAATTGTGAGGTTTGGCAATTGTTTAGACACACATATGAACTATCTAAGGCAAAGGTGTATAAGTTCAAGAAGCCTTGATAAAAGATTATCAAAGCACTAAGAAACATGAACTTAAGAAATTCATAAGTATTGTTTTTCTAAAAGTTAAGCTGTTTCCGAATACATGTCAAAGCTAGTGGGAGCAGAAGTGTTATGTTTATAATAATCATCATGATAGTGGGAGCATAAATGTTATGATTGTATGATTATTAAGGAAAGTATTGCAAGTTGGCAATATTAATTATAGAAAAAAAGAGTCAACATTTGCAAAGTTGTAAGGATGGAATAGTTGTTTTGCTATAATTAAGGGAGAGAAGATTATGCTTCATTTCAAATCTAAAGGCTTAGGTTGTGGAATGTTAATAAATTTAGTCAAAGGTATATAGTGTGTTCTTAAAATTTCGATTATGATTACGGCATTCCTCTTCACAATTCGAATTTTGAGAACATAGCAAATAAAATATTATGGCAGAAGATTGATGAAGTATCAAATCTTTATGCATCGTGTCCCATACGCTTCGGGTATAGGATTGATTGCAAATGCTATAATATTTGACCATTCTAAAATTTTCCAAATGTCTAGCGCATTTAGAGGGAAAAAGGACGAGAATCGGTTTTGACTAAGATAATTAAACAACTATCAAAGGACAATCCAAAGTTCGCCAGGGATTGGTCGCTTGTAAGTAGTTGGAAGTATAGTATTGGATGGACCATATCGACATTATTATGAATAGATAAGATTCTATTAAGAATGAGTTGTCATATGGAAAATATGGAAACGTGTCCGTATTGGGAATTGAATATTGAAAATCTATGTCTAGATTAGAAACTTTTATGCAAAAGGATGTTCAAAGGAATGTACTTTGAGTGAGAGACATCATATCTAAGGAATTGTATTGTAACAATATCTGATAGAGGACTTTGTAATATAATTGGCAATAGTCTTTATGACTTTGGTGCAGTGATATTACGAAAGGCTCATTGCACAAAATGTTAGAATCTAGCATATTCTATAAGTGGCAAGAATTTGATATTCTTTCACTTATGAAAAAGGATTTGGAGTTGTGAAATGAGTATGATTGGAAATGGATTCAATGTGATCTATTTCACAAAAGTAAGAACCATAGGTAAACATTGTGTGCATACTAGGAGCATGGGACAAGTGTGATAATTCAAAGAAGTTGATTAACCGAAACAACAAATAATGAGTAATCGATATGGTGATAAATAAAAAGTGTTTTATTTATACTCAAAGGTTTAAGGCCATATGGGATTAGTATTATTCTTGTGTTTCACTTTGCATGTTTGACTTCCTGAATAATTTAATTGGTTGAGAACAGTCAAATTATTCGAACGGGCCACAGTCGTTCATATGTTGGAAGTAGGTATGAATAAAGACTGTCGTGAATTGGTGTGTGGATTGTCTAAAAAAGTATTAAACATAAGCAAATGTTTGTTGCAACGTTCATGAGTGCTTAGGAATGTGATTTGAGCATTGGATTAAACCCACGCTCACTTGGATCACTCCATGAATTGTATCACGAGTGATTGGTGAGACGATAACATCTTATATTCTTGAAATCGAGATGTGTGAGTTGTATCTTGCAAATCAGTTGCACATTGATAATATGTAAACGCACCAGTAACTTGGTGTCATAAAACATATTGTTGTGTATGATTCGGTGAGTGAGTGCAGGCGAGCATTGAATCAAAGTTTATCCGTTCTTTTTATCCAAAGTAGGATAAAAGCGATATCTTTGGGCCCCTCGATGATTTAGTGATGACAAACGTAAATGTTCGGCCGGGCTAAGGCTAATTTGATTTGTTCAATTAGTCAGTCGTCATAAATCGAAAGTCGAGATATAGTACAAAGAGAATGATTTGAAATCATGTCTCATATGATATCCAGAATGGAGGAATATATGATCCCTTATCTAAAGGACACGCGTATCTGATAGGATCAGAGTTGACAGCGGCTTTGGAAAGCTACGATTGCAGATCAGGATCTGAAGTCATATGCATAATAGTTATTAGACTTATCCAAGTGGGAGACTGTTGGATTAGTGTCTAAGTCCATAACTATTTTGGTATGTACTTGATCCGATGGTGCATGGTCCTTTTGGGTTGCCTTCACCAAAGCAACTTGATAGGATGAATTATGGAGAGAAAGGATTAAATATGATTTATTAATATATTATGAGAATAATATATTAAAGGAGAAATCATATTGTTTAATTAATATTAGTCAATAATTAATTGGTAATTAGTTTTGTGACTAAAAAAGATTAATTAAACTTAAGGGACTGAAATTGTAATTATAAGATAATTGCAATTGGGCCATGGATTGCCTTGTATTAAGGAGTGGACGAATTATATGGGGAAACCCATAAGGAAATCGTCCAAGGCCTTAAGGAAAGGGATCCATGGGTTGCTTAGGGCTTAAGCATCCAAATTAGGGTTTCCTTGTTGGATAACCCTAATAGCCTCATATATATATATATATATATATATATATATATATATATATATATATATATGACCCTTATGACCCAAAAACGTGGCTAAGCATCCTTCTAGGGTTTCACACGTTTTAGGGCAGCCTCCTTCCTCTCTCCTCCTCATCCTCTTGCTCTTGGTGTTTGTGAACCATTAGAGGAGTGACATTTGTGACTCTAAGCTTTCTAAAGTCAATACAAGAAGGATTTGGGATTGTTATTGCTACATAACAATCAAGGTAATATCTTAAACCCATTCTTATGTTAATATGATTACTTGTATGCTAGAATTAGGGTTTATAGTCTTGGATAACTTGCATGTACAATAGAGAAACCTAGATCCACGCATTAGGGTTTGTATGAGCACATAGGATGTTCTTATGACCAAAACCCATCAGAGTTGACCTTGGACTAGGGATGGGTCAGTCAATTAACCTAAGGATACTTACGAGTGGCTAATCTATGTTTATGGGTTTGTAGCCAGAGGATTACCGGTGCAGCAGCCAGACGTCTAGCAGTCGGACTTTCGGTAGCTACTCTTCGAGGTGAGTTTCCTTCCAGTAGTAACGGGTCTAAGGCACCAAGGCTGACCCGTATAGATGATATGCTAGTGTCGGAGTGTGGGTAGAGCCCGTATCTCATGGTTGAGTTTGATTATGATATATGTCAGTATGATAGATTTGTCTATACTCGTTGTCTGTGTGATACTTGTATGTTATGGATTAACAACTGAGTGTGGGCGAGGCCCGTATCTCTCTGATAGTGGAGTGTGGGCGAGGCCCGTATCTCTCAGATAGTGGAGTGTGGGCGAGGCCCGTATCTCCCAGATAGCGGAGTGTGGGCGAGGCCCGTATCTCCCAACTAGCAGAGTGTGGGCGAGGCTCGTATCTTCATGAGTGTGGGCAAGGCCCGTATCTCCTAGTTGTTCATTGTATGTTGTATGGTATGAGGTATTATAAGGGAACTCACTAAACTTCGTGCTTACAGTTTTCAGTTTTGGTTTCTGGTAACTCTTCTTCGAAGGGGAAGGAGCTGGTGCGGTAGCGGCCCATCACACACATGCCTCGTTTTCCGCACTATGAGATCTTCCTGGGGATTTGTACTCTGACATTATTATGTTTATGAAAATGTTTTCCAGACATGTGATATCTTTTATGAAATGTTATGATCAGTGAACGTTTTTATTTCTAATGCTTTACTAAGTATATGTTTTAAAAATGAAATTTTTGGCTTGTATTTTTGGGATGTTACATAAGTTGATGTCAATTGAGGAATTAGTTGGTATTTCAAATTAAAAGTGATAGTTTCATTTTATTACTTTTTTTTATAGTTTATTTTAGCATTTTTTTTCATTCATAGTTTAGCTAATTTTCATGCATATTTTCTTTTTTGTTATTTTATGACCATTTCAGGTATTTTCTACTTTCGTGAGCATAATTGCAGATTTTAAGGAGACTAGCAGATTAGGATCTTTGGGAAGCAATTGGACTTGGAGGACAACAAGGACTTTGGGATTGATAGCTATGGAGTGGGCTTGTTGATTATTAGAAGGCTTGGAGGAAACGAACTTTAAATTTGCAAGAAATGGAAGAATATTTGATCGTACAAAGATTATTGACCGGGAGTTGGGGCCTCCCAACTTGTTTAGGGTTTATCAAGCTTTGGCTAATCTTCATGTCTTGAACCCCTTGTTGAGTTTTGTTTTGGCAAAGTTAGCCCTAAATTCCATGCATGGACGTAAAGCTTGCAGCTTTACGTGGTATATAAGCCTTGGAAGGCTAGATCTAGAGTTTGGGGCCTTAGTCTCGCTTAAAAGCGTCTAAATAAGAGAAATGGTTAAAGGGACTTAACAAGTTGGTCAACTAACTCGACGAGTTGGTTAGGGTTTTAATCGACATTCTGGACCCTGTGCAAATTCGACGAGTTAGTGAGATAACTCGGCGAGTTTACTCGAATTTTTCCAATTTTCTGAGAACAGAAGGAACTCGACGAGTCGCATAGATGCACTCGACGAGTTAAGTCAACATAGACTGTTGACTTAAGTGTTGAGTTTTATTGAATTTTAGAGTTTGGTCAAGTTGTGAACTTTGGAGACCATGGAGGGGTAAAATGGTCTTTCACCCTTTCTGAGATTTAGTAGAGGGGTTAGCTTAACATCTTTAGAGGTGTTAATATAAATTGTTAATAAGAGGTGATTGTGATATATATAGGCGGAGTCTAGATCGACAGTTGAGTGTAAGACATTCTTGCTTTACTTACGAGATGAGTCTTCTTACTATACTTACCTGAGTGGTATTTACTGTGCGACCGAAGGGTCTTATCTGCTTAATAGTTATCATTTTGAACATTTTTTCCTTCATCAGATTATTGAAAATTAAACATAAATAAATGAAATTAGAGGTAATAGGCACTAACTTTGATTCATATGTCATTTTCATTCTTAATAAAAAAACAAAAAAAAAAAACTTTAAAAATGTAAGTTGAATATTCTATAACAATGAAAAAAATTGCTATGAAAAATTAAATTTTTTTTTATCGATTTTCGACCTATAATAACAACGGAGTTAGAGCTACATAGAACCCTTCAAATGTATAAAATATTTTTTAGTTTTAACTAAAATAATACATTTATGTTTTCAAAGTAAACATTATCTAAGTGCAAAGTTTTTGTTTTTATATTTTTATAGATTATTTTTGTAGCAATAAAAAGGTAAGATGGTAAAATTATATTGGATTGTGTAAATTCAAAGGTTGGTTTTACTGTGCTATTTTAGTAATTTAATTTTGAAAAATTATGGACTTAAAAAATGCCATCCGGCAAAATTTAATTTTTTTTGTTAGATAGAAAGATATAAAATAAAATAGAGTTTCACCTTTACATATTTATATCCTATAAATAAAGGTAAAAAATAGGATGAGTTAAAGATGCCTTGCTAAAATAGACTTTATGATAAATATATTTTTGAAGAACTAAAGTAACATTTTAGAGGGTGAATCGATTAGCATGAAATATCCAACTTAGAGTTTTATATTTATGTGAGACATGATGTTGGAAGTTCGATTCTTTTAAACTACCTATTGTGGTGTTACATATAAAGAATTTTTCCATGAAAATCGTTATGGAAGCTAGGTTTGTCTTGTAAAAAAGCTCGAACTCGAGGTGCTCGTTGAAATAAAAGTTTTGATTGAATGAACACCACATTGGTTGTAGTGTCTTCAAACAAACCCAATGTTGAGTCAATCGTTATGGAAGTTAGGTATGTACTGTAAAAAAACTCTTGCGACTAGGCTCCTGCTTAATTAAAGAAGCTCTAAATCAGGGTGCCGATGAAATATTACAAGTGACTTTGCTTAATTCGTTTGGCCGTTTAAAAAAATAGTGAATTGGCTAATAAGAGGGTGTTTGATTTTCCTTTTGAAATGACTTTTTGGACTTTTGGCTTTTCAAAAAGGAAAATCTTCAGAAAAATCCTAATATTTCACCATAATTTACGAAAAAGTCCCAAATTAAAATTGGTTTATCAAAAAGTCCCGATTACCGGAAAAATAACGATTTGACCTTTTTTTCCGGTTTACCGGTTTCAATATTTACTCGGTTTAATTAAAGTCTCATTATTTTACCATAATTTACATTAAAGTCTCATTATTTTACAATAATTTGAGACTTATTCGTAAATTATGGTAAAATAATAGGACTTTATTAAAACCGGGTAAGTAATGAAACCGGTAAACCGGGAAAATAGGGTCAAATCATCATTTTTACTGGTAATTGAAACTTTTTTATAAACAAATTTTAATTTAAGACTTTTTTGTAAATTAAGATAAAATATTGAGACTTTTTCAAAAATTACTTTTTAAAAATCAAAATTTTAAAAGTTTTTTGATAAATTGAAAAGATTTTTAATAAAAAGAAAAAGTGACGTGTAGAAATTTTTGGCTTTTTTACTTTTAGTTTTTAGTTTAAAAAAAAACACTGGCAAACCCCGAGTTACCGAAAGGATTGGACAAAACAAAGCGTTGGTGAGAGCAAGCGAGCCTTTAGCTAGAGAAGCTTAACGACAATGGCGACCATGAAGATAACGATGAACGTTCCTCAAACATTTTTCCAATTCAAAGACTGCAAAGTAACTTTCTGCAAACCCTACCTGTACTCCGATTCCATTTCTCGTAGATTTCTTATACTATGACTGCAATGCAGTAAATAAATCCATATCCTATTTGATTATATAGAATAACATGTTAGCTTATGCAGTTCGAACTCAAAATTAATCGGAAAGGAGTATATAACCTAGGATTATACCTACTGAATAATTAGCTCAAATATGTCAACTGCGGGACTGAAACTTCATGCTGATTTGCCCCGCATTTCTATTTGAGATGTAAATTGCTTACGCTGCCACTGCTAAAGTTTTTAGGTCTTAGTGTCATGTTAGAATTAGGGTTCCAAAAGGCAGTGAGCTTGAGAATCTATATGGGAGGAGGACGAAAATTAGTTTGTTTATGGTGGAATCAATGAGAAAAGTCTCTCAATACTTCCTCATTTGTCAAATTGATTATGTTGTGTGAAAATAACTTTATACGTAGGAGTTGATGCTGCCATTGTGAGTAGTTATAGCTATGAGTGAAGCAGAATGCATTCAGACATTATGTAATGCTTATTATCCTCTCCAAAACTCCCTCTATTCCATGTAGGAAAAAGAGAGGCATAGGTTGATTGTTAAGGTCAATGCAAACGCAAACCACCTTTAAGTCCATTAAGTCAAAAGAAACAACACCTTAGTCTTGTAATAATGTGAAAAAGTTTTCATCAATTCACTGGATTTTATATCAAGTTCCAAAAATTGAAAAGTCATTAAATTTTGAGGTAAATTGCATATCAGTATCCAAAATGTTCTAATGTATATCAACTGTTACACTGCTTCCTGTCTACAGCATCCTACTATTAAGAGCAACCACATACATGTTCTAAGTTGGCATACATTATCAACTATCAATCTTTTCTCTACAATCCAAAGTCGAGATGCAAGGTAACTTACTATTTTCTTGTGTAAAAATAATAATTGTTTTCACAGATAACCAAGTTATTTAAGTAGTTAAAGTGTTAAACCATAGGTTATAACCTTTTGCTTTACACAGAACAATGGACTCCTGCAACTCCCGTAAGATTCTTGGCTCCTATGTTAGACCACTACTTGCTGTTGAACCAGGTGATCTTCAACTTTTCAAAACCCCTCCAATAAAATCCATAAATAGCAACGTACTTTCATATGCTATGTATTACTATAATGTATATCATCGTACTTTTATCTCTCTTTTACAACATTTTACTTCTATTTTTTTCTTGTTAAGGCATTGTACTTTCAACAATCTTGAATCTTCCTAATTACAACATTGCACTTTCATTTATTCTTATTAGGACATTATACTTTGAAAATTTTATGCAACTAAAGCAGTGATTTTTTGTTTTTTATTCGATGACACTGATTTGATTGGATAGATTTTCAGATTACAATGCTATAATTGGAATAAATCCATGAAAGTACTTGCTATTTATTGCATTGACTTTTAACTGAAATCAGATTTCAGAAGTTATTTATATAATACATGGCAGGTGTTGAAGCTTCAATATCAGATGAGAATGTGGTAGTTATAAAAAATGCTAATATAGTTGTGGAGTCCCAAGATGATGATAAGATGCAAGTGAGCTCAATGTCTTATACTACTAATTTCTTATGCCATTTTCATGGATTATATATACGTTGTGCCACCTCACTTATACGAAAAGATAAAGTTCTTTTTTTTTTTTTTTTTTTATGTCTTAATTTATTATTCAGACATTTAGTGAGGATATTTGGTGGCAGGTAAAAGTGGAATTATCAGGGAAGGAGACACAAATTGTATTTGATAAGGTTCTCACAAATTTGGCTCGAACAGCACCACCAGTTCCAGGCTTCCGCAGACAAAAAGGAGGTAATGTCTTAATTTACAGAAAAAATGACTAAATTGCCCTTGTCTTTAAAGTTTCTTTTTTCCAGTCAAGAGTTTTTATTTCTCTCTCTCTCTCTCTCTCTCTCTCTCTCTCTCTCTCTCTCTCTCTCATATTACAAGTCCTTCAAATTCCAATTCCTTTGACATATTCCAATTTCTTCCAGAAAATTTTGCGAGCTAAAATCTCTTTTTGTTTAATTTTAATTATCCTCAAGTTATTTTGTGATGTAAAAGCGAAAGCACTGAAATTATTTGGTGAGAATTGAGATTTTAGAGTATTTGGTGCCTAGGGTTTCTCCATATACAAACCAATTTTCATTGCTATGAATGTTTATATTTTTCAAAGTATAATAATGTCCTGATAAGAAGAAAATTGAAATTACAATGTTATGTCAACATTGTACTTCCGATTGTTTTCTTATTAAGACATCGTACACCTAAAAATCATCCAATCATAGCTTTATACTTTTACTTTTTTTTTTTTTTTCTTATTCTGATATCATACTTTGAATAACTAATGAAAATCCTTAGTATGTGGATGACATATTGACATTGCTATAATGAGGTAGGTTTTTTCAAATTACAATGTTGTAATAGGGAAAATGATTGTAGGGTGTTATAATAAATAAAATAACATAAGTATGTTGCTATTTCTTGCATTTGAACCTATTGATTATTGCTTACTTTTCCACTCCATTCTTGTTTGTTTTGTATTTCTAACCTTGTTTCTCTTTTGCATGTGGATGGTGGCTTTCAGGGAAAACATCCAAGGTACCATCACGTAATCTATTTATTTTATGCAACATTTTACCTTTTTCCCAAATTATGCACCAAAGTGTTATTTTTAGAAATATTTTTTTTCCATAAATGCTAATTAATGCAACAATGTTTTACTGTTTTACCAAATTATGCAATAATGTTTCACTATTTTTTTTTATCAATTTATGCAACAATGTTTCATTTTATTAACAGTTTACACAACAATGTTTCATTTTACCAATTTATGCAACTCACACAAGTTATTCTACCATGTTTTACCAATTAAATATTGCATGTGTTGGTCGTAAAATGAAATGTCATTGTATATTTTATATAAAAAACCACTTTGTTGCATAAATTTAGGAAAAAAGTGAAATGTTGTTGCTTAAATACGCATTTAACCATTTTATTACATTACAAATTTAGAAAAAAAAGATGAAACATTGCTGAGAAAAATTAGATGCGTAATCTGATTGTATTATTCACTTTCTAGAATTATAATATTTATAGACAATTGCTTGTTTCCATGTTTGCCATGAATATGATGCAACCATTGGAATTTTAATGCTTTTGTCATTTTTCTTGAGATGATGGCAGTAAAAGGCTAACAGCAAGAAAAAGCAATTTACTTTTAATTACATGTGTATTATAGCACCCTATAATTAATTTCTATTTATTACAACATCCTACTTTTAATTTTTTTTTATTAAGACATTATACTTTGATCAATCTACCCCAATTATAGCAATGGAAATTTCTTATTTGGATGTTATTGCTATTATTGGTAGATTTTTCAAAGTACATTGTTGTAATTGAAAGAAATGAAAATACGATGATATAATAAACTAATCAATGAAGTATGTTTCTGTTTCTTTCATTTAAACCTTTATTCTATATGTAACTTTGGTTGTCCCTTTGTGAAATGCCTCAAATACCCTCTAATTACAATAAAATAAGGAAAACCTTTTGGACTAGAATCAGTAGCATCATCAAGTAGTATGACGATGGGCAGTTCGGTAATTCTAACTTTGAAATTTACCAAAAAAAAAAAAATCTTCCGATTTATATAATAATTCGAAAACTTTTTTCAGGTCCCGAAAAGCTTTCTATTGTCAATTATTGGTGAAGATCGTGTTACAAAATTTGTCATTCAAGAAATAGTTACTTCCACTGTGGCTGATTACGTGAAAAAGGCAAGTTATTATTTCTGTTTTATTTGGTCATTTCTTAGTATTTGGCATGATGGAATTGGTGAAGGACTGGAATGATTCAATCCACAGGAATCGAAAAAAGTTGTTTGTTTGTTTTTTGATGGAATGTGATTTCACAGTAGTTTTAGTCAACAACTTAAAGTTCTGTTTTCTAAAAATAACTGTAAAATTGCATTGCTTTTATTATAATTGTATTTGGGTTGGTTTGAAAAATCTACCCAATTATAACATTATAGGACATTATACTTTGATAGATTATTTCAAACTATAATGCTGTAATAGAAAGAAATAAAATTCGAATGTTATAACATACAAATCAATGAAATTACATTGATATTTTGTTGCAGAACAATATTTTGGTAAAAGAAAACAAGATCAACACAATTCAAAGTGCAGAAGAGCTAAAATCATCATTTAACCCTGGGAGTGATTTTGGATTCAGTGCAACATTAGAACTCGAAAAACTAGATACTGAAACAAGTAGTTCAGACACGACTGAAGCATGAAAAGCTCTTAATTCTTGTATGAACCACATACTATTTATCTTACTTGTATTAAGGAATGTCTCTGTTTTCTTTTTAAGATACAATTATGTAAATGAAATGTGAAATGCAAATCATTTTGTTTGTGTGGAAATTAAGATGGTTTTCATTTTATGACTTCCCATTTAGTCATGGATGATAGACTTTAAAATGTATTATAATTTTTTGCAAAAGGGTTATTCTTGTTGGAACATACTAGACTGATATAAGAGCTTATTGTCTTAATGAAGCCCAATCCTTATTGGAATTGAAAATTGTTGAGATTCAAACTTTTGACAATTTTTGCAAATATATCATCCCAGAACTACTGTGTTATATGGTGGGGCATGTTCAACCTTAATCAAGGGACATTATGATATATCTGTTCATGTTAGCTGTGGGACCGGTTGGTTAATTGCTTTCACCAAAAAAACATGTAATGTAATATGAATGTTGCTTCATGTTTACATCTTGAAAAAGAAAGTAATGATTAGTTTAAATGGAACATTGATTCATATCAATTATCAAACTCGATCTAAAGAGTGGGTTACTAACCACAATGAAAAGGGTCAAGATCAAAAACATATATAAACATACACATTTCATCATTCGTTAGACCTTCTCTATGTGATGAGATTCTAATTGTTGAGGTGTAAACTTTTATATAAAAAAAAAGTTTCTGGGTTCAAAATTCGCATATGACCAAAAGTCCAAAACATAGCTACAACTTCCCAGTTTACCTAGTGATTTCACCCTTGGGTGGGTTTAATAATAGGTGTTGTATGAATAAAATATTGTTGGGATTAAATAATGTAAAAAACATATTTGAGGAAAAAAAAACAACACCGATAAGGAAAAGGAAAGAAAAATAAACAAGGGTAACTTTCTAAAATGTTAATTTCTTAATAACCTTTGTTAAGTCGTTATTTCATTATTAAATAAAAAACCACCTCACATATCACTTAAAACCTATCAAGTAAAAAAAAAAAGAAACAAATTTCATCATAAATATATAAAAAAAAAAGATAAAATTAAAAGCTGAAACAAAACTGTATGCTTGTTCCCATCTCTCTACAATTTTAAACAGATAGCTCTATAAACATATTGAGACTCCGAGATGCATAACACAAACGAACAAACATAAACAAACATAAACAGTCAATAAGTTTCATGTAATATAATCTACTACGTTGTGTAGGTGTATATTTAGATAGATAATAACTATCACCACCACCAAACCCATCATCAATGCATGGCAGGGCGAGGTGCACGTGGGCGCACCGGGGTCTTCGAAGGACTTACCCTGCAAGCAAACAATCACACAGATACATGTCAAAACATGAATTTTATCACACTTAACTACTATTATTCTTCTAACAGTAACAACCCCTGAGCTGGACCACACTGTCTGTCTGGCTAGCCCAAAAGCATCATGTGAGATGTAAATCAGGTACTGAGACTGAGACTGAGACTGAGACTGAGACTGGAGCCCTTTGAAAAAATCTATCCGATTATAGCATTCGACTTTTAATGTTTATTTATTTATTTATTTTATGAAAGTAAAGTATGTTACCTTATCGGCAATGATCCCAATACCGCACCACTACAGTTCAGGGCAGCAATTGCACTCTCGGCCTATAAATGCAAGAAATAACAACATACTTTCATTTATCTGTTTATTAGTGTTAAATACAAGAAACATCAAAATATTTTTCCTCATTTGTTTATTATTATTAGAGTTGAATGCAAGAAATAGCAATAAACTTTTGTTTGATTTGTTCATTATAACATCCTACTTTCAGTTCTTGCTATTACAACATTGTAATTGGAAAATCTATCGAATTATATTATGTCATCGAAACACAAAGTAATTTTCACTGAATAACTGGATAAAATTTTCATAGTATAATATCTTTATAAGAAATAAATATAAAAGGGTAATTCTATAATTGGGTAGATTCTTCAAAGTACAATTTGTTAATGAATTCAAAAGATGTGAAGTTTAAAATATATAGGCCAATCAAGTTTGACAAACATATTGCATATTAAAGCAAAAAAAAACAAGATAAAAATACTTTAAAAAAAAAAAACTCACCATCACAAACTCCACAAATGCAATACGAGAGGAATGATGATAGTCTCCAAGCAACCTCAAGCGATAAACCTATCAAAAGCAAAGTTAATAACAACATCTTATTAACAATTCATATCACAACAAACTACTCAAAATGTTTTAAATGTAAAACAAAAAAAAAAAACTATAAAAGTATAAACCTCTCCACAAAGTGATTCAAAAAAGAGTTTGACATCTGCCTGAGTAACCTGCTTATAACAAAACACAGATCACACAAAAACATTCATAAAATACAAACACACACAAAAAAAAAAGATAAAACTTTAACTACCTTCTTATCAATGTTAGTACAATAAATAGTCCTTGCACACATTTCCCTTTCATCTTCAGACTAAAACAACATCAAAATTAATAGAGTTAGCACAACTGTGTACAATTGTACATAAATTATTTATTCAAGCTTCACAAGTCAAAAGTCAAAAGTCAAAAGTCAAAAGTCAAAAGTCAAAAGAATCTCACTCGAGGCAGAAAAGTGGGATTCACTGGTGCTATTGCAGTCTTTGAAGGCAAAACCCTAACTGGATAGAAACCAAGCATTGTTCCAGCAAGAGTTAATGCATTCTTTGCACCTTCTGCAAAAACATCAGAGAAACTAAATGTAAATTATGTAATGCAAAACATATATATAAGATATTACTTATTAAAGGCGCATAAAAAGGTTATATTTGCATACCCTCATCAGTAAACTCAACAAAAGCAAAACGAAGAACAGAATTAGGGTCACCACATACACGGCAATCAACAACCTTTAGTGGAATGAAAATAACCGAATAAGAGGAATAAAAGTTAGACAACTTTGATGTATATGAGCAAAATCAAAAGGCTTTAATGGTGGGAGTAACATGTTTAAAACTTACCTGTCCACAATGAATAAAAAGTGCTGCAAGTTGTTCTTCAGTTACCTGTAGTCAAACATCAATAGATTATTATTAGAAATTATTAGCTTGTAAAATTCAATGAAGTTGATATGATTACATTATGTGATAAACTGATAATATAAATCTTTTTACCTGTTGATCAATGTCGGACACATGAACTGTTCTCTTAATGGCATCTTCTTGTTGTGCCAAGTTAGTTCGGCTATTCATCCTCCTCTTTCCATTGCTAAAATGACCCTTCTTCTAAACATAAAACGATAAAAACCTAGATCAATCAGCAACAGAAATATAGGAAACTGCAAGTGTTGATTGATATCAATCATGAAATGAGTTAAGACAAGCAAGAAGAAATGGAAATGAGGATATGGATAAGAGTATACCCTTCCGGTGTTAATGCCATCGACATTGGCAAAAGCTGTGTGGTTATTTTGGAGTAGGAAATCATTAACAGCAGCATAACCAAAGTGAGTTGCAGGAGATGGTGGTTGTAGTAAAGCCCTATTATAAACGTTCTTGGAGAGTGAAGGGGGAACAAATTCTTCAGCCATAGGATTTAATTTCGACAGGATTTCCTCCAAATCTCTCATATCTTTCTTAAAACCCTCTTCGTGGCCATCGCGATCAGCCCCATTCACTACCAAATGATGCTGATGATGATTCGAGACACCATTTCCATTTATTAAAGTGCCGTTTGTGTTATTAGACGTTATCTTCTTCTCCTGATTTGACCTCGAAATCAAAATCGAAGACTCTGTCTGATCAGCATCCTTTGATTCCACCTGGTTATTCGACACACCGTTCTCAACAATAGCCATGGTATCGATGAACCACCGACTGACACTCGTCTCAAGGAGCTTTTCCCTGCTTATTAATTTTTTTTCCTTTATAGATTTTAGTCCGATCAATATTCGATGATAAACGACACGATCAAAAATCGTAAATTGAAATTGAAGAAGGAAGCTGTAAACATTTATTAAAATTACCTGTTTGGAGAATCTAAAATGGAGTGCTCATCAATTGATCGAAGTAAGCTGAAAGATCGTCAATCGAGATTTTATATATTGCGTATGTAAATCAGATGAAACTAGAACAAAAGTCAGAGGGGAAAGAACCTTGTTCTTCAATAATGCATCACTGTTTCCTTGTTTGAGAAAGAGAGAGAGAGAGAGAGAGAGAGGGTGTTCCTACTTCCTAGTATGGTCCGTTTCGGCACTCTAAGGCTTTGATATGGCACAGGGTCCAAGAAGTGTATTTTTATTTTGATTAATGGCGATTAACACATTTTTAGCATTTTTACCAAATTGACAATAATAAATAGGGAAATTCATTAAACTAACTATTATAATATAATTTTTGCTTTTTAAAAAACAAATATTTATTCCGGAATATAGCATTTCAGAATATTTTTGGTCATTCTGAGTTGGTGTTGGTTGGTATTAGACTTGTCCAAAACTCATACATTTCATATTATAAAAATACATTTAAGAGATTAGTTTGGATATACAGACGTTCCCAGACAATATTAAGGTATTTATATTGTCATTTTTGTTGTATAAACTCATAAATGTTTTGGATACTAAACAAAATGAATTCATATAAGGAATTTCTTAGAATACAAGTTTCTAGTTGAGGACAACGACAACGAATCGAGAAATCTATGCAATATATTGCTCCAGATTATTAAGGGTGACAATTTTGGACCTAACCCAAAACCCAACACGAACCCAACCAAAAAATAAACGATTTTGAGTTGAGATTTCTAACCCGTTAACCCGCCTATTTCATGGGTTAGGTTTGGGTTTGCGGGTCGACCCGCCAAATATATAGGATTTTTAAAAAATATTTAATATTTGTTAATTAATTGGTGTTTGCTTGGAGCATGTCCTAGAATGCTAGAATCGATAAATCCAAATCAGTTGTAACGCCCGATTCTCAGGTATTGCTTAAATAAGATTTATTGGGTTAAGCTCTACTTGACGAGTTGGTTGACCTACTCGTCGAGTAGCAGCTGGATGAGATCGCATTTTAAGTGACCTACTCGACGAGTCCATGTTGGGACTCGGCGAGTAGGAGTTGGCAGTGGAAACCCTAAATCCCGGGGTTTGCACCTCTATTTAAAGGAGCCTTAGCCTCCTTTGGCCTCTTTGCAGTCTTTGAGAGCCCCTTAAAACCCTAATTCGTGTGTGTGCCTTGGTGTGGTGTTTAAAGCTTGGAAAAGAGAATCTTGGAGGAAGAAGCTAAGAGTGCAAAGGAAATTGAAGCAAGGAAGGAGTGGGAAGCAGGCTTTACCTCAGCTAGCATCCTTTGGAGGTATCAAAGTGCCATCCCTACTTCCCTTTATCCCTTTTGTTGAGTTTATAGGGTTTTTTTTATGGATTTTCAAGCTGGTATGATGAGCTATGGGATAGATCTGAAGTTGTAACTTCAGATCTGGACCCTCCTTGGATTCTAGAAGCATAAAGTCATAGTCTTAGTTGTGATTAAGGTCCCTCTTGAGCATAAAGTTCCATTAAGAACTTAAATTAGGCATTTAGAGCCTTTATAGCCATGCATGCACGTAAAGTTTGCAACTTGACGTGATAAGCATGCCTTAGAAGCTTGGATCTATGAGTTGGAGCCGTTGCATGGCTCAAAACTAGTCTGTATGGAAAAAGGACTGAATGGACTCGGCGAGTCGCAAGGTTGACTCGGCGAGTCACATGAAGATGGCCGTGAACTCGAAGAGTTGGATGAACAACTCGGTGAGTCCGATGAAGTTTTCCATAAACTCGACGAGTTGAAGAACAACTTGGCGAGTCGGATGAGTTTTCTCTTGGATATGTATTAGTGTGTATCCGTCGAGTTGCAAGGAGGGAACTCGATGGGTGGCCTTAAAGTTTGATCGAAAATCAAAGAAAACTCGACGAGTCACTCCGATGACTCAGCGAGTTAGAATATACTTCAGGGAACTCGGTGAGTTAAGGTCAACATGGACTGTTGACTTTGACTGAGGACTTTGACTTTGACCAGGGGTTGACTAGTGGGTTATGGAGTACCATATAAGGTTAAGGACTTATGAGTATGATGTACTATGATAATAAGTGGTGGACTCTGTGTCAAGTGATCCGAGAGTTGGAGTTTACCCTTCGTGTCGACATCATTAAGGTGAGTTATCCTCACTATATCGATAGGGTCTACGACACCAAGGCCGACCCTTTAGTTGTTATTGTTATGGTATGCTACATGTGGTTATGATCTGTTAGATCGGAATCAGGGTAGACAGTATGTTACGCTCTTATAATCCGTAGGGATTGGTATGTTAGTGACCTGCTAGGTCCGTACTCTAGTTACAGGATAATTCTATGACTGATGATTAGTGTGACAGATGTGTTTGATGTTTGTATATGCCTGTATATGATAGTATGCGCACATGGTTATTTGCTTGTGGTTGGGTTGAGGCGGTCCTGCTTTGTGCTGAAGGCCAACATACCCTATGAGCGGTCCGGGGAGACTGTAGGCCCACGTGGCGGACCAGTCATGCCTAAGGCTCAGGATAGATTCAGACAGACTGTAGGCGCGGTCGGGCGGTCCAGTCAGGCCGATGGCCCAGTATGCATGTTGATTGATTGATTGTTACTAATATGGTATTGTCAGTGTGGTATTGGTATTTTGGGGGTAGCTCACTAAGCCCTCGGGCTTACAGTTTTCAGTTTATTGTTTCAGGTACTTCAGGAGATCATGGGAAGGCGAAGGCGTGACCGTACCGCTCCTCATCCTTATGTTATGATTTTGGGACACTCTGATGGAAAATGATTTGAAAACAGTTTGTAAACAATGCTATTTGGTTTTTATTTATGTTTAAAAAAGTTTAAATTTGGCGTAAAATTTATGGATGTTACAAGTTGGTATCAGAGCCTTGGTTTGAGTGAATTGGAGGAACACTCATGTGAATCCAATCTCAAATCAAGGAGATTTTCGGAAAATAAGTTTTAAAATGGATTTCAAAATAAAGGATGGAGGATGCAAAGGGTACGATCAACCGAAGCCTGTAAGTAAACCCCAAAATACCATGCAGGTATTTGATATTCTGATATGTTAGAACAACATGCTAGTGCTAGGATAGGGATCTTCAGGAATCACATGATAGATTTGCCTGATTGCATGATGCCCATTAGCCTAGGGTTCCTTGTATGTGGAATTGACATCATAACTGTAGATGTTTAATGTATGCCTCACGACTGTGCATAATAAAGATCTAATAGCCTGAGAATGTTGATTAAGCCCTCGGGTAGGATTGGATATTCGAAAGTCTATTGGGTCCAGCGTTATGTGCAACTAGCATGCACTAGCACTGCACGGGATGATGGAAGTTTCATGGATGTGTGAGTCATGATAAGTAGTGAAACTAGATGCGAGATATTTAGTATTCCCCTAGAAATGAGGGTTGAGCGCATTTCCTATGTTGATGATATTGTTAGGGCGTTGAGGTGATACTTGAGACAAATATGGGTAGGTGTGGAAGGTAGTATAGGCCCGTACTACTGAAAGCACAGGACCCATATGCGTAGCAAGGAAATCACAACCCCTAGAGTTTTGGGTTTTGGTCTCCCGACATTATGTTATTTATCTGATGACTTGTATATATATATATTTCAGTATGGTGGTGACTAGACGTGTTGCTTCGGGATCCGGATCAGGATTAGGATCAGGATCGGGGTCGGGAGACGGAGGGTTGGAGGTGCCGGTAGCACCTGAGCCCGTGGTTCAGATAGGGACCGAGGAGTTGGATGCCAGGATCCGGGAGATCATGCACGATGAGATTGCTGCTGCGTTCCGAGCGCAGCTGCCAGAGATGTTTGGGTCGATTAAGACCGTGATAGTTGAGTACTTTGATGAGCGATATGCAACTCTAGCAGAGACAACTGCCGCTGCAGCCACTTCGGCTGTAATCGCGGCAGGGGTTAGAGGAGGAGCCGACAGGGCTTTCCAGTACCGGGACTTCGATAATACGAAGCCCCCGACGTTTGATGGTACACAGGATGCGATTAGGGCTATGAGGTGGTTATCTGATGTGACAACCCGAAATTTCCATTCTGAACAAACCATATCAAGCCAATAGAAGTAGAACAGTTTCAGTGAAAATTCAGACTTCGAGTATAAGTTTAGCAGTTTTCAGGATTTACACTTAAGGAGATATTAGGAGAGTGGATGCACTAGGGTTTTGTGCAACACTGTTATTCCAATACTCTAGGATATTAGAGTTCATTCCGGGAATAAAAATATTTTCTG
The DNA here is from genome assembly GCF_051521515.1 of Lactuca serriola. Lineage (NCBI taxonomy): Eukaryota > Viridiplantae > Streptophyta > Magnoliopsida > Asterales > Asteraceae > Lactuca > Lactuca serriola. The sequence continues at coordinate 232,652,526 of NC_136410.1, forward strand.
CCAAAAATCCCAGGACTATATATAGAAAACTGAACCAAATAGTTCATTAGTTACATTTCCAATTAGAGAAAAGCCAAAATTCTCTCTCACGGATCTTCGGGTTTTTATCCCAAATTGTGAGTACTTCGATCTAGTTATGTTATATAGCTTAGATTGTGTTTAGAAACATCAATTACAAATCACGGGGAAAGGACTAGGTAGCATTTAAGCCACATATTGGAGTTTACTCTCCAAGAACGTTCTTGGGCGGTAAACTCCCGAATCTCACAGATTTAATATGTAATTGATGTTTCTAAACACAATCTAAGCTATATAACATAACTAGATCGAAGTACTCACAATTTGGGATAAAAACCCGAAGATCCGTGAGAGAGAATTTTGGCTTTTCTCTAATTGGAAATGTAACTAATGAACTATTTGGTTCAGTTTTCTATATATAGTCCTGGGATTTTTGGCAGAAAATATTTTTATTCCCGAAATGAAATCTAATATCCTAGAGTATTGGAATAACAGTGTTGCACAAAACCCTAGTGCATCCACTCTCCTAATATCTCCTTAAGTGTAAATCCTGAAAACTGCCCAACTTATACTCGAAGTCTGAATTTTCACTGAAATTGTTCTACTTCTATTGGCTTGATATGGTTTGTTCAGAATGAAAATTTCGGGTTGTCACATCATCCCCTGTTGAAGGGAATTTCGACCCAAAATTAGAATTTAGGCAAGGAAGTAGGAACGAATGATCGAGTCGCGAGGAGGAAACTTCCTAATCGATTGGTTCTAGCGCACCTAAGTGAAATTGGGTTCTCGGTTGGAATCCCAACGAACCTTCACTATCGGGTGATGGCGTTGTTTCATCCGCTTGACCTCTCGGTCGAGGGTCACTATGGTTCTAATACGAAGGCGAGGATCTCGACGAGTGGACTTACAAGAGTCCTATCGGAAAGGTATGGTTTCACGATCGAGACGCTAAGAGTAGAATGTACGCTAATGAGATCGAGGGGTAGGTCTAGTTTGTGTGAGGCACATGACCGATTCTTATAAGAATCTCGGAGGTCCTAACTATATTGGATTTAGCTTTCCACGCGATACAAAGCGTATTAAGCCATTCCCAAAGTGAGTTCTCCTAAAGAACTTGGTCACTCACTTGGAATCTCCAAGGTTTCTTTTTCTTGATTAACTTCCCAGTCAAGGGCCACCCCTTGCTGGGTCAGAGTCGAAAGGGTTTCTGTAATTTGCAAGGAGTTCTGAATGAATTAAGATAGTAGGTCTGTAAGACCTAGAATTTGGCATATGACTGTCGGCGTCTCTGGTGTCGACAAATTCTCAACGGCTTTGACAAATTGTAAGAGTACTCAAAATTTCCCACATCACTAACAATGTGTCATAGAAATTTAACTCTTAAATTTCAAAACTCGTGCCTAGAGAACTTCGCAAAAAGTACCTCTAAAGGTAAAGTTTCCAGGGGTTCCTTCTTACTACGAGGGTAGATAAGTAAGTTATTATATGGAGAAATGATGAACTGATCCAAGTAAGAAATACGTACCCTATTCGTTTAGCTCATGAAAACTATGGGCGTATTGGTCTTATCCGAGGGGTATTACTACGGACTCGAAGTGTCCGCATCGAGTTTGGAAGGTAGTCTTCCGGACATCCTTCCCTAACACTCGAACTGGTGATATTCAAATCTCATATCCATTCCTGGAAGTAATTCTTTCCTTGTGTTTGCTCAACCATTTCATCTATGCGAGGTAGGGATAACGACTTCTAATGAAAAATCTTGATGGAGTACTCGATAGCCGAGGTACATACGATGCGATCCGTCGATCTCTAGAAGAATATGACCGGGGTTCTCCAGGGTGAGAAGCCTAGTCTTCTAATTCTATTTCTGTGTAGTTCGTTAAGTTGTTCGGGTTGTTTTTAGTCTTTGTTGGTGTTTAGACTTTAGGGCGCTCTGTTTACGGGAGTCATACTGGGTTCTAAGTTTGTTCACATGTCGATGTGATTACTCGTAGACTTAGGCAGTTCTCCATCCTGAAGTTCATATTAGAATTCATACATGGTTTCAAAATCACAATCTCGTGTACACGAGTCGTATATAATTAAGATTGAAAAGGTAGTCGAATAACTGGTTCTTCTTTAAGCTCACATCCCATTGAGGGAAAAGAAGTTAAAGTGGAATCATCAATTCTAAACCTGTAGAACCTTGATTATATATCACTCTTATGCATACATTCCTCAATGATAGATCAACCGCATGAATCCCTGGATTAAACTTGACGTACTACACGAGTGGTACTTCGGGGGTTTCTTCGGAAAGAAAGGAACTATGAGGTACTCCTAGCATGAGTACTTCGGTGTTCTGATATGTCGGTTTCGCTAAAAGACGCTTACTGAAAAGGAGACGTACGTATGAAGCTGTTTTCGTGAGGATGAAACTGAATCGAGTCGTATGATAATGTCGAAATCATACTAAAACTTAAAGACATTAGATTTGAACATAAGGCGTTTATAGACAAAACGCAACCGTGCAACCATGAACAGAGTTACAATACTTTAGACTTACAACAACACCATTGCTGCGAATTAGGTATACTACAAAAGACAAGTATACGCAGCACGAGCATCCTTATACTGACAGGATCTCACAAAAGGTAAGACTCTAGTTGCACTATAACTGGATAGTTTATAAGTCTGTTACAACGAAACGCCTTAATTACATTAACGTGGGTTCCGGAGCAGGTTCTCCCGCAGCTGTGATCCTGAGAATCCTCCCATCTGCGCCAGAGTTCTTTGCTATAGGGCAATCTTTCTTGAAGTGCCCTATCTCCCCGCATTGGTGGCATGACTGGCTAGTACTAGCTTTGGTAACGGGATTGCGGTGTTTAGCCAGTGTTATGTGGACACGAGTGCCTTCCTCGTTACTCCACTTTGAAAATTGCTTCTTAAAGCGTTCAGCTTTATAAGTACTCTCGTGTGTAGGGTTAGTCCCGATGAAAGGGACTTGAGTGATGGGTCGTGCCGGTGCTCCGCAGCCACGAGCATGGTGCCTATTTTTAGGAAATTGCAACATTGCATCACATGGGAAGCCCCATGATGATGGAAACTACACTTATCACACTTCGGGAGTTTTCCCTCGTATGGCCTACTCGGTACGGGAGTGGCAGGGGTTTCTACTTGCTGCTGTTGCATAGCCAGCCTTTCGGATCTCTTGTGTTCTTTCCGGGATTGACGCTTTCGTTTCTTGTTCTCTGCTTTTCGGCTTTGCGAGCCTGTGACTGTTACTGTTTGACGACTTCCTGGATGGATACCACGATTGGAAACTTCATTCCCATCAGCAACATTGACTGTGCTGATAGCGCTACGGTGCGCAAGGACCGCGGTTACGGCAGCCACCACGGCAACTATAACTGCTGTTTGAAAGGTAGCGGCGTCCATAGGAAAGGCGGAGGTTTCGTCGTTTGACTGATTGCTTCCGGATGATGACATGATTCTGTAACACGAAAGATAAGGATTTTATGAGCGATTCTGGTTGACCCTTGATATACTTAGATTGTTCATGAAAAGAGTACGACTATGTTCTCGAAAGTTTGACCTACATCCCTATGATGTAGTCCTAGTACAGAATGGAAGTATGTTCGCGAAGGTTTGACCTACATCCCTATGACGCAATCCTAGTAATGAGTAGGAGTATGTTCGTAGAATGGTCTCAAAACGTTTGTCGTTCAATCCAAGGTATCGTGGTTGGTGAATAAAAGGATCCAACCACTAAAAGAGACTTGGAAATGTCTCCGGCGCTAAATTACTATAGTCCAATGACTTGACTAAAGCATGATTCAGTTAGACTCCAATGAAAGTATGTTAAGAGTACTTGAATGAAGAATGACACAGAAGTTAGCCGGCTGTCAATATCTTTGATATTCACGATGTAAAGATTCGGGAAAATGACCTTGTAAAGGTCTTACATCATATCCACAAAGAAGATAGTTCTTGACAGCATAAAGACCTAACTAAAGTACTTACGGTATAAGATAATTTCATAGAAAGTGCCACATTGGGCATAGACAGAAAAAAACGATTCCTTTTTTTTATAAGGAAAATAAAGTAAAGCGTCTGCTACTGGCGACGGTTATCCCTCTGGTGAACTCTCAGTTCAGCCAGTTGACGTTCCACGTCAAGTAGGTGTCTTTCGTACACCCTCTGGCATACTCGGAGCTCTATAACTTCGGCTCGTGATTCAGTCGGTGCTTGCAGCAGGGTTTCATGGTTTCTCTCTGATCTCTCGTGAGCATCTTCTAGACGAATGGCGCGGAGGGTATGCATTCTCGCATCGGCGACAACTTCGGTAATCTGATGTAGGGCTGTCCTGCCTTGAATCTCATTTCGGGCGACTCTGCGGACCAAGATTGGCAAGATTCTGTATACTGAGCCCCCATTGTTCAGGTCGTAAAAGCTTCCGTCGCCATTAAATGGCATGGGCTGATCTTGTCCTTGGCTCCTTGTTTCCAAGCATTCCACCCACTCATGGGTCGGGCCATGAAAAGCCGGACGAGGGTTAGGAATTGGAAAGGGAGCTGCTCGGGGTAGGTTCTCAACCTCTGGTTCGGAGTTAGCATCATATGAAAGATCTTCATCATGGTGATCATTCAAAGGGATAGGATGATCATTCTCTGGTTCTTCTCCAAACCAACCAGCTATGAATTCGTTCGGAAGGTACTGGTTGTCGTGGGGATGGAGTCCAGCTATGTTTTCTATGCGAGAATTTAGGGTAAGAGAATAATTATTAGACGAACTATCTAGATAATTATTTAGAAAACCTTCATTAGTTACATCGCTATTTGTGAAGTGCATACCAGCTATGTGTAATCTAAACAGGATAGACCTTCGAATAAGTGACCTTAACTCCGTATTCACACAAAATAGGGGTGAAGTAAAATTTCCACAGATTCTAAGTCTATAACATCCTAATTACATATAGCCTTAGTGTATCCACTTAGCAACTATCAACTTAGTAATGAAGATCCCGTTTTAGTTCTCAAGTATAAAGTACTTATAGTAACACCAAATACTCCTATATTATTTTAATTTTAATGTTATGTTCTATTGTTCTCATTGTGGTAGGGTTGGTAAGATTTTTACATTGTTGCAACCACACAATTAAACTTAGGCACATGCTAGTCAACCCTCGGATAATATAGTTGATCAGGCTATATCTTCCCAGTTTTGACCATATGTCTCTAAGCCCACTTGTGTTGCCCAACAATCGTAATTCTTTTGTATTGTCCTAGTGACACTGATTTTAGTATGAATGCAACACGTATACTTACTTAAATATTTTATTATTTAAAGTATAAACTCTTGGTCAGAGTATTTTTAATCCCTTATGTATTTATAGTTAGTATATCTTTTATGGGTTGATATACTTAATTCACTTTAAACAATGCTCTGATACCAATCTGTCACACCCCAAAACTAAGAACGGCGGAAACGTTCTGGGGCGGAGGACGTCATGTACAATATCACAACAATAAAAAGTAGTAAACAAGCAACAACATCATCCATTGCATTAATAATAATATTATTATACAGGTGTTCTGTCAAATTTTGATAAACACTAAAGCATAAATCAAAATGAAAGATGAGTCTTCAACGAGCTCCATCTTCCCTAATCCTTGCATCGGTACCTGTCTATGATGACCTGAGGATACAAGTAATTTTGAAAGCGAGTATCAGCTTTAAAGCTGGTGAGATCATAAGTATTTTAGTGTCTTAATTTGTATGTAAATACTTGTATGTATTTGAAATGTAAGTATTTGTATGTATACGAATTGTACGTATTGAAAATGTAAATGAACTGTAAGTATAAAAATGTTTGTAAAACAACTGTAAACGTTTGAAAAACTCTAGAAATCCCTATGATTCCTACTAGTAACAAAAGGAGTCTTCTACCAAGACTTAACTGTTCTCAATGTATGTTTCTTGTAAAAGTGTGTAATTTTCCCAAGTGTAACTATCATTAACAAAATATAGTTTTTACATTTATAGTTTAAGTGAAAAGATCACTAAATATATGTACAAGGAAAATTAATGTAGTACTGTAATGTTGTATTATAGGAACTACTGCTGTACTAACTACCTTAAACCGGATTTATATTAAGGCATCATGTGATTAATTGCACCATACTATTGACTGGTAACAACGACATACGAATGGTCGTAAAACGGAATGACGTTTGGCACCCGCAGACCTGCAGGTCCGGCTGTAGCTACTAGCAAGGTGTAGGATAGTCAATCCAGTATAGATCTATACGCAAACTCACTCTCTCCCTCCAAGAGAATTCTGGCTACAACTCGGGCCATGACATTTAAGGCATGCTCCGATACAGTGGATCACAATAATTAACGTATTCATATATATATATATATATATATATATATATATATATATATTTAATGTAATGAACTGTTCTAGCTGTAATGTACGTGCTCTCTACCTAGCAAGTATAGTAATGTACTCGTTCTAATATCGTTGTATATGTTCTTCTCTAGTATAGTTGTATATGTTCTTCTCTAGTATAGTTATATATGTTCTTCTAATAGTAAGTATTGACTCATGAATGAACTGACTCATAGTATGATATTGTGTTCTAGTGATAGTTCTAGTATCTTCCTAAACTACCCATATGGTAGTTTACTAGTAATCTAACTGGTACGTATGGACATGGATGTATACCCTTGCTACCCAAGGGCATGGGATGAACTGGAAGGACCTTTTATGACTATATATGTACACATGATATATAACTAATATTTAAACGACCTTCGGACGAGTACCCGATATTCTATCAGCCCACATCCAAATCGAGGAAAAGGACACAAGATGGATAGCCTTCCTAAGTCTTTTAAACATTACTTATATAACTATACATATAGAGGCATGCAATTTATAATATAAAAACATAAAATAAGTTTTGTAAAACCTTTGAACATAATTATTATCTAAGAAAAGATCGACTTGATGTCGATCTATAAAACGGTTTTGAAGGCATGGGTTTGATTAAAACAGTTTAGTATAAAGGACATTTGTTTGAAACACAATTGTAAATAAGTTTGAAATGTAATATACAGAGTAAAATGTAAAGTGTAATAAAGAGTTTCAAACACATAAAGTGTTTATGAAAATCATTTGAAGGAAACTGTTTGGTAAAACGACTAATGAGTAGTAAATCATATAAATGGTGCTTATTAATCACATGTGATTGATATAATAAGTAGCATGATTGTAACGACCTGAAAATCACGACTAAAAATTTCTTTTAAAACATTACTAAAACAGGATTTATAAAACGTATCATAAGTCAGACATAACTTTCGAGTATTAAATTCAAAACATAATATCATTATCAGAGTTAAACATTCCCAGGCTAACTGACTATGGTGTGTGCTCTGCAATCTTCCCGAGCTCCTCTTCTGAAAACCGAGTACCTGAAACCAAAACTGAAAACCGTAAGCACGAAGCTTAGTGAGCTCCCCCAATCTACCACATACCACACAAAAACATATAAAGCACATACTGGGGCCTTGCCCCTACATCGAACCGAAGTCCGAAGCTGACATCGGACCGAAGTCCGAAGCTAACTGACTGGGGCCTTGCCCCCTACATCGAACCGAAGTCCGAAGCTGACATCGGACCGAAGTCCGAAGCTAACTGACTGGGGCCTTGCCCCCTCCATCGGACCGGAGTCCGAAGCTAACTGTCTGGGACCTTGTCCCCTCCATTGGACCGAAGTCCGAAGCTAACTGACTAGGGCCTTGCCCCCTCCATCGGACCGGAGTCCGAAGCTAACTGTCTGGGACCTTGTCCCCTCCATCGGACCGAAGTCCGAAGCTAACTGAACACAACATATCATAACATATCAACTGGCATAAACTCACATATACTGCATACTACATCGGGCCGTAGCCCGGGACACATAACACATAAATCCTGTCTGAGCCACGAAGGCATCAAACATACTAACTACTGTATCAGATCAACATCCGAAAACTACTGCTAGCTAAACGGGCCGACATTGTGGCCTTAGACCCATTCCTACTGGAAGGAAACTCACCTGAGACTGCTGAACTGATGCTGCTAATCCTCTTGACTGCTACTTGACCTCTGACTCCGAACTGCTGCTCCACTAACTCTTCGAGCTTCAAAAGCCAATAAAACACTTAGTCCAACTGACCTCCAAAGGTCACTAGGTCAACTCTGGTCAAGGTCAAAATCCTGGTCAACGTCAACCTTCCAGGTCAACCCTACTCGCCGAGTCTACCTACTGACTCGCCGAGTTCATACGCTCAGGGTCTTTCTTATTCGCGACTCGACTCGCCGAGTCAGTCTATGACTCGCCAGAGTCCAACTAGTTCCAAGTCCTGTCCTGTCCAACTCGCTGAGTCACCACCCGACTCACTGATTCGAGTCTCAACTCGAAGGGTTTAGGGTTTCGCGATCTGACTCGCCGAGTCCAAGAACAGACTCGCCGAGTCCTAGACAATCTTCAACCAACTCGTCGAGTTGTTCGTCCAACTCGCCGAGTCCATGCCTAACTTCAACCGAATCGACGAGCTGTTCATCCTACTCGTCGAGTTCCTCCTCATCTTCAAGCTACTCGCCGAGTCCACTCGAAGGACTCGCCGAGTCTATCCAGTCCTCAATCCATGTAGTGGCTTTTCGAGCCAAACAGAGCTTCCAACTCATAGATCCATACTTCTAGGGCCTATCCCCCACGTAAAGTGGCAAACTTTACGTGTAGATTAAGAGATCTAGGCTCAAAACACACTAAACTAGGGTTTATGGCAAACATACTTCTTCAACATACCAAGGGCTGATACTTTAGGGGATTCAAGACCAAAACCATCATGGATCTGAGGTAGCAAGCTCAGATATGAACTTCCAACTCGAATTGGTTACATATCATACCAATAATGACCAAAACTCACACATAAGAATAGATCTAGATGCAAAGGGAGTCCAAGCAACAACTTATTACCTCCAATTGGTCTGAAATGACTCCTCAATCCCAGATCTACAGTCCCTTCTTGCACCTCCAAGGTCTTTCTTCCTCCTCCAAGCTTTAGTGCACTCTTCAAGGCAAGATCTAGCTCAAAAACGGATATGGCGGCTAGGGTTTGGTGTTCTGAGGTAGAGAGGCAGTAAAGGAACCCTAGGAAAGAGAATGAGACGCTTAAATAGGCTCCAAGTCCTGGATTTAGGGTTTTCCTCGATCAGACCCAACTCGTCGAGTCTCCTTGGCCGACTCGCCGAGTCGGTCGCTCACACCTCAACCCGGATCCTGCTCGGACTCGCCGAGTCCCTCCATGGACTCGCCGAGTCTCTCCTTAAAATTGAGGTCTTCTTTCTTTTCTTGACTTTCCAAACTTTGGGGTGTTACAACTCTCCCCCACTTAAACTAAACTTCGTCCTCGAAGTTTGCTATGATCAACTGCCTGCGAACTGCCTCCAACTCTCTGTCTGGAAAATCTAACACCCTTTTGTCCATCACTCCAGCCACTCACAGTGCCGATCACTACCGATAGAACATACTGAATCTTTCTCTTTTCCATAATTTCCTCAATGTTACTTCCTCCGACTGAAAATCCTGCTGCCTCCCATCCGCCTACCGGATGCACTGAGACTACTCTGGTCTAACCAATCTACCGATATCAGAGTTACCGGACTCCCACCGGTCACTACACTCCATTGCAATCTCCTAGTCGCTTCCAGCGACTCCTGAAGATACTTCGACTATCTATAACTGTTCTATCTATTCTGCCGCTCATACTGAAACGATGCTGCTGGAAACAGCTTGCTTATATCCCATCTGATTACTCAACTCCTACTAACTCGAGCCTTCCATCCTGAAAGAAAGGCTACCTGCCTAGCTATCCTTACAGATCACTTACACTTGGCAGAAGGTTCAACTGATCCTGCTGAGAGAGACTTGCCATTTCCAAATCAACCAACTATACCGTCAGCACTTGCATTCCAACATAAAACTAATACTGTCCCAAAACTCTGAAACCTTCCAAACACTGAACTGCCTGCAGTACTGAACATGCCTGAAACTCTAAGCTGCCTGAAACGCTGAACCGACTGAAACGTTGAACGGCCTGAAACACTGAACTGGCTGAAACACTGAGCTGCCTGAAACACTGAACTGGCTGAAACACTGAGCTGCCTGAAACACTGATCTGACTGAAACACTGAGTTCCAGCTCAACCGTAGAGTCGAAGGACTCCTCTCTCAGTCGTTCCCATGACTTCTAAACAAAATCTTTCTCTGGAGCTAGTTTCCACTAGTTATTCTATCACTGCGGCTCTAACAATCTTCCGATCCAACCGATCGGGTCCATACGTCACATCCTGACATCATCAATTCCACGACTAACATCATGATGGCTCCCAGACTGACGGTAGCCCTTAACATACCCGAACCCCAACGGTCCACTGCTACTCTGATCTCATAACTGATGCAACGATCTATAGCCAAAATTGCTGGCTTAGCCATCACTGAACCATTTGGGAAATCCGAAATCTAACCCGTGGATTCCCATATCCTCACTGCTGCACTAGAACTGGTGGGTACTACTACTTTCCCGCGTCCAACACGCGCTCATGCCACCTACCAATCTGATAAAGGCTGCGACTACGCTCGCGGACTTACAACTCTCTAGTACTATCTGGCTACTAGTGAATGCTACGGCTACCCCCGCAGACTTACAACACCACTACTACTATCTGACTGCTAGTGAATGCTACGGCTACCCCCGCAGACTTACAACACTACTACTACTATCTGACTGCTAGTGAATGCTACGGCTACCCCCGCAGACTTACAACACTACTACTACTATCTGACTGCTAGTGAATGCTACGGCTACCCCCGCAGACTTACAACACTACTACTACTACTCTATCCCAAGGACATCCTGACTATCCCTAGTCCCGCTAGTGATTCCTCATCCCGATTTCTCAAACCAGCCCTCAGTCTTTGAATTCTGCATCATCCTCGACATCTTATATCCTTGATATACTTAGCGCTTCGTCGAGGAATTCTTCGGCTTGGTTCCCAAACCAACCGTCTACTAATCCGGATACAAGAAGCTATTGTTGGGAAGTTTCCAACCTCCCAACTCCCGAATCTACGCAACCTGCATGCTGCCTCAGACACTGGCTACTAATACGAAAACATCTCTTGATACCCGTTCTCAGGATCCTCATTCCGACTCTCATGCGTCCGACAGGTGGTCCTCCAATCCTGGATTCCCAACCAGCTTCTAACCATCTCGATTACATGAACTAACTGCTGGGAAAAATTCTCGAACTCCCAATTCTGAACTTCTCAATCCATCCATCACTGAGCTACTACCATTTCTTCTCAGAGGCCGCGCACTCATTCTGAGTCTACGTGACTCTTATCCATGTATACCCGGAGGGTTCTCCCCCACTTCGATCCTGCTTACCCCTTGCTGCTTCACACTCAGAAGAGATCCTGATCTTCACTACCATTCCGGAACATCTACTGGGGAACCCAAGCCCGCCAGGTAGGAATTTGACCAATCCATCCAAATCACTAACCACTCCGAACTAGCAAAACGAACCAAATCTCTCCCAACCATGCTACAGTTACTGCATCCTCCGAAACCTTCTCCATAAGAGCACATCCCCTAACTACCAACCAATTATCCGAGGTATGCAAATGGCATATAACATAATCACAAGCAAGCCACACTATAACACAACACTTATACCACAAATTGATGCAGAACCATAACAATATAATCATGACCTAAGCTGACAGAAAAGCAAAAGTTACGTACCTTCATTACTCAGTGCTGCTCGAATCCCTGCTGAAATCTACCGGAAAACTCGGCTCTGAGCCGTAGGCACCCTTGCCCGGCCTCGACAACTGCTGGCGGTACTTGAAGTCCCAAGGGCAGGAGCTGGCACCTGCCCTGCTGGATACAACCTCGGACAGTGGGCCTTCTTGTGGCCCCTCTGACTGCAATGGAAACATAACGGATCAAGTCCCTGGGCGATGGTAACAACACAGTCTCTGCTAAAATGACTAATCTGGCCGCACTTGAAACACCCAGCATCGCCACCACTTCTACGCCTACACACACCCATGTGCGTCCTTCCGCACTTCTCGCATCGACTGTGGCTCTGATAGTTCTTCGTCCTCAAATCTGGACCCTTGGGCCTCTTACCCGAACCTGTGGCTACCTGAGTCTCATCCATTTTCCTCTTCCCTTCCGACTCCCTGCCCGACTCTCGCTCCTGCGTTACCCCAACGGCAACGCCTGCTGACTGAACAACAGATGTCTGATCCTGAAGCCTCGATATCAATCTATCAGTGATCCTCACGACCATGTCGGGCAGATCCTCGCGAATGGCTCGCGAAACTTTCTCAACTATCCAATCATGCAATGGTCTCTCTTGGAGACAGAATGCCCCACTCACCCCTGCCCCCCTGATGGCAGGAACTAGAAATGGGATCTCCCTCCCTGATGGATCCCTGAACTCCATAAGATTCGGGACCTAGACGAGCCCCAATCTGTCCTGAAACTAACCCGGCCTTAAAGGCCTCAAGATGACTGTCCATGAGCTCCACAATGGCCTCTCTAACTGAACCAAAAATCACTGGAGTCTGATCAATGATGTTGCGCATAATCTCTGCGGAAATGAAATCCCTCATCTGATCATCAAGCTGCCCGGCTCTGAAGCCCGAGCCAGACCCCTCCTCGACACCTGAACTGCTAACTGGTAGCTCGCGCAATGTCACCATGCTGAAAATATAACAAAATCCTGATCAATTTACATACTACTGCTGAGGGATTTCTCACATACTCTACTAGTTCCTTGATTTTGCCTCGGCCCCTCTTGAATCGAATACGGATCCTCTGCTTTAAGTAGTATGGGCCCCTACTACCTTCCACATCTATCCGTACTTTCCTCAAGAGTTACCTCAACTCCACCAAGTCCCCTTTACTCTTCAACTGATCTCTGCTACTCTCATCCTAGGCTTGCCCTAGGGAACCTCTGACTCTACTCAAACCAGTCCTCAGCTGCTGAAGGCCTCCTTGTAATGCCAATTAGCCACCACCTGAATACCATCACATGTAATGAGGCTCGGATAATCCTTCGAGTAAAAGTCTCGTCCCTACAACGGTTGGACTCAAACGAGAGCTGCGCAGTAGGGCCAAATCCAACACTCTGAGATTATTCAACCCTGCTCACATGTGATGTGACGTATTTACCTAATGGCTAACTCCCACCACTCAGAGTCCCACAAGCACAAAGCAAGCAGCATTCGGATAAAGGAAACATACTCAGGCAAAACTATTCTCATAACGAGAAACTACACTAGCATACAATGCTAAGCTCGCGCTACCAGGCATAACCTAAACAGGCTATCCTACTGCTGTCTACTCAATACTAGCATGCAATTCTCATAAAGCTGAACACATAAAGCAAGCACATAAGGCATCATCCTAGATCCTTAGTCCTATTCTAGCATGATGTTCTACTGAAGCTGGAACTGAAACTGAAACTGAAACCGATACTGAAACTGATACTGATAATCATAATATAACTTGTATGGGTAAATTGGGAGTACTTACTTGAGCTCGGCTGATTGCATGCACCACACCCTTTTCTCTTTTCAAAACTCTTTTTGCTTTTTCTAAAACTCTTTTCTTTACACTTTTTCTAAAATTGTTTTCTTTTCTCAAAATTCTTTTGTAACTATGATTTTTCTTTTGAAAACTATATACCACTTCCTTAGTTTGAGTTCAGACACACTCGGGAGTGCGCCCGAATCCCTCAAACCAAGGCTCTGATACCAACTTGTAACGACCTGAAAATCACGACTAAAAATTTCTTTTAAAACATTACTAAAACTGGATTTATAAAACGTATCATAAGTCAGACATAACTTTCGAGTATTAAATTCAAAACATAATATCATTATCAGAGTCAAACATTCCCAGGCTAGCTGACTATGGTGTGTGCTCTGCAATCTTCCCGAGCTCCTCTTCTGAAAACCGAGTACCTGAAACCAAAACTGAAAACCGTAAGCACGAAGCTTAGTGAGCTCCCCCAATCTACCACATACCACACAAAAACATATAAAGCACATACTGGGGCCTTGCCCCTACATCGAACCGAAGTCCGAAGCTGACATCGGACCGAAGTCCGAAGCTAACTGACTGGGGCCTTGCCCCCTACATCGAACCGAAGTCCGAAGCTGACATCGGACCGAAGTCCGAAGCTAACTGACTGGGGACTTGCCCCCTCCATCGGACCGGAGTCCGAAGCTAACTGTCTGGGACCTTGTCCCCTCCATCGGACCGAAGTCCGAAGCTAACTGACTAGGGCCTTGCCCCCTCCATCGGACCGGAGTCCGAAGCTAACTGTCTGGGACCTTGTCCCCTCCATCGGACCGAAGTCCGAAGCTAACTGAACACAGCATATCATAACATATCAACTGGCATATACTCACATATACTGCATACTACATCGGGCCGTAGCCCGGGACACATAACACATAAATCCTGTCTGAGCCACGAAGGCATCAAACATACTAACTACTGTATCAGATCAACATCCGAAAACTACTGCTAGCTAAACGGGCCGACATTGTGGCCTTAGACCCATTCCTACTGGAAGGAAACTCACCTGAGACTGCTGAACTGATGTTGCTAATCCTCTTGACTGCTACTTGACCTCTGACTCCGAACTGCTGCTCCACTAACTCTTCGAGCTTCAAAAGCCAATAAAACACTTAGTCCAACTGACCTCCAAAGGTCACTAGGTCAACTCTGGTCAAGGTCAAAATCCTGGTCAACGTCAACCTTCCAGGTCAACCCTACTCGCCGAGTTCATACGCTCAGGGTCTTTCTTATTCGCGACTCGACTCGCCGAGTCAGTCTATGACTCGCCGAGTCCAACTAGTTCCAAGTCCTGTCCTGTCCAACTCGCTGAGTCACCACCCGACTCACTGATTCGAGTCTCAACTCGAAGGGTTTAGGGTTTCGCGATCTGACTCGCCGAGTCCAAGAACAGACTCGCCGAGTCCTAGACAATCTTCAACCAACTCGTCGAGTTGTTCGTCCAACTCGCCGAGTCCATGCCTAACTTCAACCGAATCGACGAGCTGTTCATCCTACTCGTCGAGTTCCTCCTCATCTTCAAGCTACTCGCCGAGTCCACTCGAAGGACTCGCCGAGTCTATCCAGTCCTCAATCCATGTAGTGGCTTTTCGAGCCAAACAAAGCTTCCAACTCATAGATCCATACTTCTAGGGCCTATCCCCCACATAAAGTGGCAAACTTTACGTGTAGATTAAGAGATCTAGGCTCAAAACACACTAAACTAGGGTTTATGGAAAACATACTTCTTCAACATACCAAGGGCTGATACTTTAGGGGATTCAAGACCAAAACCATCATGGATCTGAGGTAGCAACCTCAGATCTGAACTTCCAACTCGAATTGGTTACATATCATACCAATAATGACCAAAACTCACACATAAGAATAGATCTAGATGCAAAGGGAGTCCAAGCAAGAGCTTATTACCTCCAATTGGTCTGAAATGACTCCTCAATCCCAGATCTACAGTCCCTTCTTGCACCTCCAAGGTCTTTCTTCCTCCTCCAAGCTTTAGTGCACTCTTCAAGGCAAGATCTAGCTCAAAAACGGATATGGCGGCTAGGGTTTGGTGTTTTGAGGTAGAGAGGCAGTAAAGGAACCCTAGAAAAGAGAATGAGACGCTTAAATAGGCTCCAAGTCCCGGATTTAGGGTTTTCCTCGATCAGACCCAACTCGTCGAGTCTCCTTGGCCGACTCGCCGAGTCGGTCGCTCACACCTCGACCCGGATCCCGCTCGGACTCGCCGAGTCCCTCCATGGACTCGCCGAGTCTCTCCTTAAAATTGAGGTCTTCTTTCTTTTCTTGACTTTCCAAACTTTGGGGTGTTACAATGATTCTACTTGTATCCCCCCATAAAACATTTAAAAGTAGTTTAAAACATCAATTACATATCAAATCTGTGAGATTCGGGAGTTTACCGCCCATGAACGTTCTTGGAGAGTAAACTCCAATATGTGGCTTCAATGCTACCTAGTCCTTTCTCCGTGATTTGTAACTACCTTAGACTTGTATGCTAGTGTTTACATGACTAGAAACCATCAAAATCGGAACAAGACACCAAGATTTGGGAGTTTTACCGCCCAAGAACACTTGGGGAGTAAACTCCATTTTAAGGGCCAAAAGTGTCCCAATGACCCTCAAAGCTTTAGAACTCGAACTAGAACCCACCATTTCATGTTTAGGACACCAAAAGCAATTAAAATCAATGATGAAAGTGAGTTCACGGCCAAGGAGGTTCTTGGGCCGTGAACTCAATGTTTAAGTGCCAAAATGCCTTGAAACACTTCCTAAGGCTTAGGCTTGAATTAGGACAAGTACCCTAGTGTGTTTGGAGCAAGCAAACACCATTAAAACACCAAGAGTAAGGTGTTCACGGCCCAAAAGGTTCTAGGGCCGTGAACTCCATAAAATGTTGCCAAATGGTGTCATAAACTCTTCTAAAGCCAAGTACAAAAGCCTAGTTTAGTTCCTAGTTAAATTAGAGACTTGAAAGCACCATAAACCTTCCCCCAAGGGAGATTACGGCCGTAATCTCCATGGGATATGGTCCTAGGGCCGAAAACTCCTTAAAGGAGTTTATAGCAAGCCCAAACACTTGTTTAAGCCTTGGAACAATTCACCACTAGAGTTGTATTAAAGTTAGGCTTCATTTAGTGACCCTAAAGAGAGTTTACGGCCAGGAGTTTACTCCCCTGGGCCGTAAACTCCAAAGCATATGGTCATTTGACCATAAACTCCCATTAGAGGCTTTGCACTCCTTTGTTGCAACCCATTAGCCTCCTAGCACTTGACCAAACGTGTTTTCCCCGCGTTAAAATGTTTATACTTGTATAATTAGTGTTTTAATCACTAATTATTTATATACATATGTCTTCATATGTAATTAGGATCATTGTGTGTGTCTAAAGTCTTCACTTGACACCAAGCACTTGTCCGATCTTTCCTTACGATAACAGTCCGTTTAATTCCAGTCACTTACTGCAGGTGAGTTCATACCCCTTAAATAATGTTTTAAACTACTTTTAAATGTTTTATGGGGGGGGGGGGGTACAAGTAGAATCATGCTACTTATTATATCAATCACATGTGATTAATAAGCAACATTTATATGATTTACTACTCATTAGCCGTTTTACCAAACGGTTTCCGAGTACATTACTATACTTGCTAGGTAGAGAGCACGTACATTACAGCTAGAATAGTTCATTACATTACATATATATGAATACGTTAATTATTGTGATCCACTGTATCGGAGCATGCCTTAAATGTCATCGCCCGAGTTGTAGCCAGAATTCTCTTGGAGGGAGAGCATGATTTTGCGTATAGATCTATACTGGATTGACTATCCTACACCTTGCTGCTAGCTACAGCCGGACCTGCAGGTCTGCGGGTGCCAAACGTCATTCTGTTTTACGACCATTCGTATGTCGTTGTTACCAGTCAATAGTATGGTGCAATTAATCACATGATTCCTTAATATAAATCCGGTTTAAGGTAGTTAGTACAGCAGTAGTTCCTATAATACAACACTACAATACTACATTAATTTTCCCTGTACATATATTTAGTGATCTTTTCACTTAAACTATAAATGTAAAAACTATATTTTGTTAATGATAGTTACACTTGGGAAAATTACACACTTTTACAAGAAACGTACATTGAGAACAGTTAAGTCTTGGTAGAAGACTCCTTTTGTTACTAGTAGGAATCATAGGGATTTCTAGAGTTTTTCAAACGTTTACAGTTGTTTTACAAACATTTTTATACTTACAGTTCATTTACATTTTCAATACTTACAATTCGTATACATATAAATACTTACATTTCCAATACATACAAGTATTTACATACAAATTAAGACACTAAAATACTTATGATCTCACCAGCTTTAAAGCTGATACTCACTTTCAAAATTACTTGTATCCTCAGGTCATCATAGACAGGTACCGATGCAAGGATTAGGGAAGATGGAGCTCGTTGAAGACTCATCTTTCATTTTGATTTATGCTTTAGTGTTTATCAAAATTTGACAGAACACCTATATAATAATAATATTATTAATGCAATGGATGATGTTGTTGCTTGTTTACTATTTTTCGTTGTTGTGATACTGTACATGACGTCCTCCGCCCCAGAACGTTTCTGCCGTTCTTGGTTTTGGGGTGTGACATCTGACGTGGGGGGCTGTTTCTTCACGTGATCATGCCCTGCTGACCAAAAGGTCAGGTGTACCCTGAACCTACTGAGGCTTGGGGCAAAGGACTGGTGGAGGCTGACGGTTGGGTCGTATACTGATGATCAGCGGGCTGCTGTTACTTGGGAGCAATTCAGAGATATGTTTCGCACCCGCTACATTCCACGCGTTGAGCGGGAGCGGCTTGCACAAGAGTTTTTGACGTTGAGACAGGATGGGGAGTCTATGATGGAGATTACCCGTATGTTCACGGAGAGGGCTATGTTTTTCCCAGAGTTTGCTTAAGAGCAGTCTCAGATACTCGTTATCTGAGTATGATCAAGACCGATATTCGATGGTTTGTGTCTACACAGCGATGTGATAATCTCCTAGATCTTCAGGAAGTCGCGAAGCAGCGTGAGTTGGAGATAGAGCTGCAGCTGAAGGAGCAGCATCAGGCACCGACACAGTCTCTATCGGCGCCTAAGCGGTCTAAGACCGCTGATACACGGTTTGTGGGTCAGCAGAGCCGCACTTGTGGAAAGTGTGGCAGGGTTCATTCGGGAGTTTTTCGAGCAGGAGGTGGGTGCCACAAATGTGGCAAGGAGGGGCACTATGCCAAGGACTGCCATCAGTCCGCCCCTCCAACAGATATGAGGTTTTGTTACCATTGTCACCAGGTTGGTCATGTGAAGACCAACTGTCCGCAGCTCGCCACCAAGTCGGCGCAGGATTCCACGCCCGCTATTGTGAGGATTGGAGATGGGAGGTCGGTCAAGGTGGAGCCTACGAAGGCCCAGGGTCGCGCTTTCCAGATCACGGCCGAGGAGGCCAAGTCATCACCAGATGTGGTTGCTGGTACGTTTCTATTCTCTGTCTTAGTTATTGTATCTGTGTTATGCTTATTGTTTGTTCCTGTGATTAGGTACGTTTTTAGTGAATTCTTTGCCCGCTTTGGTATTATTTGACTCGGGGGCGAGTCGGTCGTTTGTATCTCAGACCTTCTCTAAAGGGTTCAGTGTGCCGATAGATGATCTTGAGTGTCCGTTGCGAGTTTCGATCGCCAACGAGCATGGGGTTTCTGCTTCTTCGGTCTACCGGAGATGCAAGTTGGAGATTCTTGGGATGTCCTTCCCGATAGATTTGATTCCTATCCCCATGGGGAAGTGTGCGTGATTGTAGGGATGGATTGGCTTAGCCATTTTGGCGCCATGATCGACTATGAGGGACAACGGGTGGTGGTTCGAACCCCAAGTGGGGGAGAACTTGTAGTATATGGTGAGGGCACCAGGTTGGGATCATGGTTTTGTTTGGCAGCCAAGGCTCGACAGTATATTTAGCACGGGTGTGCCAGTTATTTGGCGTATATGGTAGATACGCGGGTTAGAGAGCAACTCTTAGTTTCTGAGGTCCCGGTGGTGAGGGAGTTTGCTGATGTGTTTCCGGAGGAGTTACCTGGAGTGCCTCCGGAGAGGCAGGTTGAGTTCAGGATTGACCTAGTGTCAGGTGTGGCCCCTATCGCCAAGGCGTCATACCGACTGGCACCGCCTGAGATGCGGGAGTTGTCATCTCAGTTGCAAGAACTGCTGGGTAAGCAGTTTATTCATCCGAGTAGTTCACCCTGGGGAGCACCGATCCTTTTCGTCAGGAAGAAGGACGGTTCGCACAGGATGTGCATTGACTATAGGGAGTTGAACAAGTTAACGATGAAGAACCGTTATCCACTCCCGAGGATAGATGATCTTTTCGATCAGCTGCAGGGTGCATCTTGGTTTTCCAAGATTGATTTGAGATCAGGATATCACCAGGTCAGGGTGAGGGAGGAGGACGTGGAGAAGACTGTGTTTCGGACTCGTTATGGTCATTACGAGTTCGTGGTAATGCCGTTTGGGCTCACCAACGCGCCAACAGTGTTCATGGATCTGATGAACCGAGTCTGCAGACCGATGCTCGATCGGTCGGTCATTATGTTCATAGATGATATCTTGGTGTATTCCAAGACTCGAGAGCAGCATGAGGAGCATCTTAGGGAGCTGCTGGAGGTTTTGAGGCGAGAATGGCTGTATGCCAAGTTCTCGAAATGCGATTTTTGGTTACGAGAGGTCTAGTTCCTCGGACATCTTGTTAATCAGGAGGGGATTTTGGTCGATCCGGCCAAGGTGGAGGCGGTAATGCAGTGGGAGACTCCGAAATCTCCCTCAGACATCAGGAGTTTCCTGGGTTTAGCAGGGTACTATCGGAGATTCATTTGTGATTTCTCCAAGATTGTCGTACCCATCACTTGTCTAATGAGGAAGGGGGTGGATTTCCGGTGGGGCCCTGAGCAGCAGGGGGCATTTGAGACCCTTCGGCGATGTTTATGCGAGGCGCCGATATTGACACTCCCCGAGGGAGTTGAGGATTTTGTGGTATTTTGTGATGCATCTATCACAGGCTTGGATGCAGTCCTCATGCAGAAGGGACGAGTGATAGCCTACGCATCGCGGCAGCTAAAGCCGCATGAGACGAGATACCCTATGCACGATATTGAGTTGGGAGCGGTGGTTTTCGCTCTCAAGATTTGGAGGCACTATCTGTACGGGGTCTGTTGTACTATATACACGGATCACAAGAGTTTGAGACATATCATGGATCAGCCGAACCTGAACATGAGGCAGCACAGGTGGCTGGATGTGGTCAAGGACTATGATTGTGAGATCCTTTACCATCCTGGTAAAGTGAACGTGGTTGCGGATGATCTGAGCCGCAAGTCAGCTGGGTCCTCGACCCCAGCCAGGTGTATGAGGATAGCGGTGGATTCCCCGCTGGTGGGTTTGGTCAGGGATGCTCAGATTGAGGGCATGAGACCAGAGAATTGGAATTTGGAAAGGATTAAGGGAGAAAGTGCCTAGTTTGTTCAGGATAGCCGCAGGTTGTTGACCCGTTACGGTCGGGTTTGGGTTCCGATGTCCGGAGGGGTCTGGCAGACAGTGATGGAGGAGGCTCATAAGTCTCGTTTTTCAATTCACCCGGGAGCCAACAAGATGTACCGTGATCTGAGTTCGAGTTATTAGTGGCCTGGCATGAAGCGAGATATCACTTGGTTTGTTAAGAGGTGCTTGACCTGTAGGATGGTCAAGGCTGAGCATCAGAGGCCGCATGGTAAGCTACAGCCTCTAGAGATTCCCATGTGGAAATGGGAACGGATTGCGATGGATTTCATCACGAAGTTGCCGAAAATGGCAAGAGGGTTCGATGCTATATGGGTCATCGTGGATCGATTGACCAAGAGTGCCCACTTTCTAGCCATACGGGAGAGTTCGTCGGCAGACAAGGTGGCTGACTTGTACGTCAGAGAGATTGTCTCTCGCCATGGGGTTCCAGTTTCTATAATTTCCGATCGAGATGTCAGGTTTACTTCCCGTTTTTGGCAGAAGTTCCACGAGGAACTGGGTATGAGAGTGCATTTTAGCACAGCGTTCCATCCGCAGACTGATGGGAAGAGTGAGCGGACCATTCAGACCCTCGAGGATATGTTGAGGGCGTACATCAACAATTTTGGTGGGAGTTGGGATTCCTACCTAACGCTTACAGAATTCGCCTACAACAACATCTATCATTCCAGTATCAGCGCCCCGCCATTCAAGCTGTTGTATGGGGGAGGTGCAGGACCCCAGTCTGCTGGGGTGAGGTTGGGCATAGGGTGATGGGTCAGACTGAGGTAGTTCTGCAAACTACCGAGATGATACAACAGATTAGACAGCGACTGTAGAACACTCAGAGCCGGCAGAAAAGTTATGCCGACCGATGCCGATTTGAGCTGGAATTTCAGGTGGGTGACATGGTTCTTCTGAAGGTCTCACCCTGGAAGGGTGTGATCCGCTTCAGGAAGAGGGGAAAATTGGGTCCCCGTTACATTGGGTCGTTCAGGATTGTTGCCAGGGTTGGCAGGGTGGCTTATAGGCTAGAGCTTCCGGAGGAGCTTAGCCGGATCCACAACACATTTCATGTTTCACAATTGCGTAAATGCATTATGGACCAGGAGGCAGTGGTATCGTTGGATGACATTCAAGTCGATGAGCGCCTGAACTATGTGGAAAGGCTTGTAGCTATTTTGGAAAGGAAGAAGAAGATTCTGCGGAACAAGGAAATACCTTTAGTAAAGGTATAGTGGAAACATCGGAAGGGATCCAAGTGGACATGGGAGCCGGAGGCGGAGATGCACGAGCATTACCCGACATTGTTTATTCCAGCGGACTTCGAGGACGAAGTCTAGTTCAAGTGGGGGAGAGTAGTAACGCCCGATTCTCAGGTATTCCTTGATTAAGATTTATTGGGTTAAGCTCTACTCGACGAGTTGGTTGACCTACTCGTCGAGTAGCAATTGGATGAGATCGCGTTTTAA
The DNA here is from genome assembly GCF_051521515.1 of Lactuca serriola. Taxonomy (NCBI): domain Eukaryota; kingdom Viridiplantae; phylum Streptophyta; class Magnoliopsida; order Asterales; family Asteraceae; genus Lactuca; species Lactuca serriola. The sequence goes on from NC_136410.1 coordinate 232,675,285, forward strand.
GTGACCTACTCAACGACTCCATGTTGGGACTCGACGAGTATGAGCTGGGAGTGGAAACCCTAAATCCCAGGGTTTGCACCTCTATTTAAAGGAGCCTTAGCCTCCTTTGGCCTCTTTGCAGTCTTTGAGAGCCCCTTAAAACCCGAATTCGTGTGTGTGCCTTGGTGTGGTGTTTAAATCTTGGAAAAGAGAATCTTGGAGGAAGAAGCTAAGAGTGCAAAGGAAATTGAAGCAAGGAAGTAGTGGGAAGCAGGATTTACCTCAGCTAGCATCCTTTGGAGGTATCAAAGTGCCATCCCTACTTCCCTTTATCCCTTTTGTTGAGTTTATAAGGTTTTTTTTATGGATTTTCAAGCTGGTATGATGAGCTATGGGATAGATCTGAAGTTGTAACTTCAGATCTGGACCCTCCTTGGATTCTAGAAGCATAAAGTCACAGTCTTGGTTGTGATTAAGGTCCCTCTTGAGCATAAAGTTCCATTAAGAACTTAAATTAGGCATTTAGAGCCTTTATAGCCATGCATGCACGTAAAGTTTGCAACTTGACGTGATAAGCATGCCCTAGAAGCTTGGATCTATGAGTTGGAGCCGTTGCATGGCTCAAAAATAGTCTGTATGGAAAAAGGACTGAATGGACTCGGCGAGTCGCAAGGTTGACTCGGCGAGTCACATGAAGATGGCCGTGAACTCGAAGAGTTGGATGAACAACTCGGCGAGTCCGATGAAGTTTTCCATAAACTCGACGAGTTGAAGAACAACTCGGCGAGTCGGATGAGTTTTCTCTTGGATATGTATTAGTGTGTATCCGTCGAGTTGCAAGGAGGGAAATCGACGGGTGACCTTAAAGTTTGATCGAAAATCAAAGGAAACTCGACGAGTTGGAATGTACTTCAGGGAACTCGGCGAGTAGCTAAGGGTACTCGGCGAGTTAAGGTCAACATGGACTGTTGACTTTGACTGAGGACTTTGACTTTGACCAGGGGTTGACTAGTGGGTTATGGAGTACCATATAAGGTTAAGGACTTATGAGTATGATGTACTATGATAATAGGTGGTGGAGCCTGTGTCAAGGGATCCGAGAGTTGGAGTTTACCCTTCGTGTCGACATCTGCAAGGTGAGTTATGCTCACTATATCGATAGGGTCTACGGCACCAAGGCCGACCCTTTAGTTGTTTTTGTTATGGTATGCTACATGTGGTTATGATCTGTTAGATCGGAATCAGGGTAGACAGTATGTTTTGCTCTTATGATCCGCAGGGATTGGTATGTTAGTGACCTGCTAGGTCCGTAGTCTAGTTACAGGACAATTCTATGACTGATGATTAGTGTGATAGATGTGTTTGATGTTTTTGTATGCATGTATATCGTAGTATGCGCACATGGTTATTTGCTTGTGGTTGAGTTGAGGCGGTCCTGCTTTGTGTTGAAGGCCAACATAGCCAATGAGCGGTCCAGGGAGACTGTAAGCCCACGTGGCGGACCAGTCATGCCGAAGGCTCGGGATAGATTCAGACAGACTGTAGGCCTGGTCGGGCGGTCAGTCATACCGATGGCCCAGTATGCATGTTGATTGATTGATTATTACTAATATGGTATTGTCAGTGTGGTATTGGTTGTCACACCCCAAAACCGGAATGACGAAAACGTTCTGGGATGGATGACGTCATGTCAAGTATCACAACATATGCAGTATAGTAATCAAAGTACAACAATCATTGCATTAATAGTAATAGTTTTACATAAGTTACATTTCATAGAGACATTAAAGTAATACAGAAACTAGTATAGATGCAGCTCGGTACTAAACTGTCTTCAATAAAAGGTTCTGGGATGTACCTGTCTATTGCTGACCTGAGAATACAAGTTATTTTGAAAGCGAGTATCAGCATTTTTATAAATGATGGTGAGTTCATAAGTATTTATTGTCATTTGTGTAAGTAAGCATTTTATTCAAAATAACTTTATAAAAAGTAGTAGTTTAGAATCTACAATGTATTAGCGTCCTTTCCAGAAAATCCTATATTTTCTAATTAAAAGCAGTCTTCTACCAAGACTCGACAGTGTTATGTTTGAAAGAGAAATTTTCCCTAAAATGTTATCATTACCAAAATACGGTATTTGACTTTAAAGAAAGTAGGAGAATATCACTAGTAAAAGTACTAGGGGAAAATAACATATGCCTCAGCAGAAAATACTGCTGACTAAGGCAAAGAAATCATAGACTCCAGGAGAGTATCGAATGAATGATACACCTGGCTCAGTCTAACAAAAGGAAACACAGATCCCAGACGGTATCAAATGTACGATACGGCTAGCAAGGTCTAAAACAAAGAAACATAGACCCCAGACAGTATCAAATGAAAGATACAGCTAGCAAGGTCTAAGACAAAGGAACACAGACCCCAGACAATATCAAATGAAAGATACAACTAGCAAGGTCTAAGACAAAGGAACACAGACCCCAGACATTATCAAATGAAACAGCTAGCAAGGTCTAAGACAAAGGAACACAGACCCCAGACAATATCAAATGAAAGATACAGCTAGCAAGGTGTAAAACAAAGAGTAATCCAAAGAGTGTTGTTTCCAGAATACAATATTAATTCTCGTTACCTTAAGTCCATGAATTATAAGGTAAACATGGAGATACTCGTAACCATACTAATTGACACTAGAGTACTTGACGCCCTACAAGCGTCGGAATAAATATGACATTTGTCACCCCTTGGCTTGGTAGGCCATGGACTGTAGCTAGCAGTCAGGGTGCGGGAGTGTCAGTCCCATATAGATCTATACACACAATGCCCGCTCTCCCTATAGGAGACTCTGGTTACCAACTCGACGACGGGGAGATCCGTGTCTTGAAGATGCATCCCGTAATCTGAATTCTATTAGAGGCGGTGGAGAAATGATATAGACTCGCGTATGAACTGACTCCTGTGGAATTCTTGTACTAGAAAGAGTGAATATAACCTCCTAACTATTCCTATAATAGTTACTAGTGTCTCTGATCTATGAATGATGAATGGAAGGATGCCCTTGCTACCCAAGGGAAATGAACGGATCGATGTAAACCTTTATGTCTATACATGTATACATGATATATAATTAATGTTTAAACAACCTTCGGACGGGTATCCGATACCCACCAGACCACATCCAAACGAGGAAAAGGAAATAGGGCGAACTAGCCTTCCTAAGTACTTTAAACATTATTTATATAACTATACAAGTACAAGCATGCATTTAATGACGTAGAAGCATTTAACGAAGTAGAAGCACTTAACGAAGTAGTAGCATTTAACGAAGTAGAAGCATTGAAGAAAACTTTGACGAAAACTTTGGAAAACCTTTACACTTAAGAAAATCATGACTTAATATCCTTTTGTAAAATAAGTTTGAAGACCTTTGGAAATCCTTAAAAATCTTTCATAAACAAGTTTTGAATATAACTTCGATAAAACAATATAAGTAAAGAAAAACCTTTGTTTAAAATATTGCTGTAACTGGTTTTGAAGTAAAACCTACAGTGTGAGAGACAATTTGAGAAAAGATTTAAACAAGTAAAGACATTTTGGAAAACCTTTTATAGTATCATACTTGGTAAAACAACTGAAAGTGTAATAAATCCTTGTGCATGCGGGTTATTAATCACATATGATTGATATGATAACTGGCATGTTTTAACTTGTATTCCCCCCATAAAAGCATGTAGAAACATTTAAAAGGTTAATTCAGGGGTATGAACTCACCTGTTGTAAGTGGATCGGACGGAGATGCCGGTTGGGTGCTCGGTGTCAAGTAAAGACTTGAACACACTTAATGACCTATTAACATATGATGACATATGTTTACATACAATTAGTAATTATAATACTAATTAAACACGTATACGCATCCTAATGAGCAGAAAACACTTTGGTCAAGTGCTAGAAGTGTCTCGGGTAACATCTAAGGGAGTGTATGGCCTAGTTAGGGAGTTTACTCTTCATTTGTAAACTCTTTATAGAGTTTACGGCCCTAAGACCTTATCTCCATGAATTTACGGCCGTAAACTCATGGGTGGTGTGTCCTTGGATGCTTTAAGGTCTTATCTCACTCGTGGAACTAGGCTAGGTTCAATTCTAGGTCATAGGAAGGGCTTAAGGCCTCATATGGACCATTTTAGGGAGTTTATGGTTCATGACCACTCCTTGAGGAGTTTATGGCAGTAAACACATGAGTTTACGGTCGTAAACTCATGTTAGCCCATTCCTTTTGTTGTTTGGTGGTTCTAACTCATTCATGCATGGTTCTAGTCACTTATAAGAGCATAGGAAGGCGTTAAAGGCACTTAAACACCTTGGAAAGGTGTTTACGGTCTATGAAGGTGTTCTTGGGGATTTTACTACCTTAAACACATGAGTTTACGGTAGTAAACTCATGTTAGTCCATGAATCATGTGTTTTGGTGCATCAAATGAAGGATTTTAAGGCTCTAGGCACTCACAGAAGCTTTTGGAGGTATTTGAGGGGTAGTTTAACACCCAAAAAGGTGTTTATGGTCCATGAAGATGGGTTTACGGTCTAAGAATGTCCTTAGACCGTAAAATCATGTTTACTCCCCATTTGCTAAGATTTTGGTGTTCTAAGTCCTTTAATGTAAGCCTCTAAGTCATTGCTAAGCATTAGAAGTGGTTTGGAGGGGTTTTTGGGCACCAAAACCCTCCTTCAAGGTGTTTATGGTTTTGGGATGCTCTCAAGACTGTAAACTCTTGTTCTTGGGGTTTTTGAATGTTTAAGCCACAAATTTGCAAGCTAGATGAGATAAGCAACAAGCCAGGAAGGTTAACTTACCGATTTGAAGCTCGAAGGGGCGATTTTTGACCAAAACCCGATTTGTAGAGAGAGAAAGTGTCTAAGGTAGGGAAAAGGGTGGGATGAAACCCACTCAACCCTTATATATGGTGGAGTTTATGGCCTGGTTGGGGGTTCACCTAACACCAACCGCGAACGCGGTTTTTTTTTCACGACTACCGTTAAACACGACAAATTTTAGAATTATACCTCCTTAATTTTGGTTCGTTTGACGAATATTATTTAAAATATTTCAACGGGTTTAAATCCGGTCAAAAATATTTTTGGGATATATTTGGCTAATTTTTGACGTACTTAATTTCGACGTTAAAACTAACGGAAATTTCTTTGGGTTGTCACATCATCCCCCCGTTAGAGGGAATTTCGTCCCGAAATTCAGGTTTAGGCAAGGAAGTAATCATGAACAATCGGGTAGAGGTATGAGGGCACTTCTTATTCGGTTGGTCCTCGCACTCCCAAGTGAACTCTAGTCTTCGCTTGGCGTTCCAGCGAACCTTCACTAGTGGGAGGCGGATTCGTTACGCTCGCTTGATTCCTCGGTACATAGTTTCCTACGGGTTTTTCTACGAAGTTAGGGTTCCCAATGATTGCTGTCAAGACAAGTGGGTTTATACAAGTCACGTCGGACAAATACTTTGTCCATGCTGGGGACATGAATAGACTATGGTGGAATTTATGGAATTCCAAAAGTAGTTGTGGCCTGAAAAGGGTTGGACCAAATCTTATAGAGAATCTCGGATGGTCCTAAGCTCTCGGGAAGATAGAGCTTTTCGGTCCTCAGAACATAATGCACTTCTATGGTGAGATCATCATTGGTGTGATCGCCATTTTGAAGTTCCAAATGTTCTCTCATACTGGAAGTGTAGTCCTTCAGGTTGGTTCTTAGAAAGCTCGGGTTGTCCTTGGATTTGTGTTCCCTGTTGATTGGCTTTCAGAAGTTTTCTGGATCATCAGATGGATCGGATGTCTACGGGTATCTATTTGCTGCAGAGTGTCTATCTCAATCTTGTGCAAAATGAACCTGCACTTTGGATTCTTGAGATGTTTCTAACGGAAACTCTCAGGGTCGGGGAGATAGGGTTTCACCAGGCGTGTGCTTAGAAAGTTTTTAAACTTTAAATTATCATTTAGTTAGCGCTTTCACAATATGATCCTTAACGGGAAAGGATCATGCTCTTACTTGCCTTGCTGTTTCATGAACAGCAGGCTCTGCTCAGGGCTAACTCAATTCTTAGAGATTTTCTAAAGTGTTGGACTATCTCGGGAGGTGGTTCTACTATTTCTGCACGAGATTGTATTCGTGGAACACCTAGTAGTCCAATGAATCTCTAAGACATGCCTATTCTCTAAGGCGTTGGTTTATCTTAGTTGCAGAAAGTGCGTGTTCTTGTATAACCCATCGACTAACAACACCTAGACTGGTGTCTAGTCTATAATCTCTTCGGGATCTGGGTTATAAGGCTTAACACAACCTTCTTTCGCACTTTATTCAAGTATTCTTGGTTGCGGAGGTTATCCAGTGGTTCTCGGTATTTTAGTGTTCACTTCGAAGAATGCAGTCTATCGTCTACAGGGCGACGGTGACTTCTTCCACGTGAGGAGGCAGAGTGTCCTAGGCACTACTCGTCGGTAACGGGGTGGACGAAGTGCCTGAGTAGTGCGAGCATCTTCTGCAACTACTCTTTCGAAGGTTCTGAGTTTTCTCGATCTAGGTCAAATCTAGTGAGTATAGGGTTCCATCACTCGGAACTTTTAATCTCTTCATCCACTCTTATCAAGGGTTAACGTATCCCAGCTTATGGATTTATGGGATATCCTTTGAGATGCTTAATTCGGGGGATTAAGCGTGAGTGGATGGTCATAGTCAATGTCCTTGACTCTTAAGACTCAGATTTCTTTATCAGCTAAGGGTGTTAGCTACTATGTTGGCTTAACCGAGATGACAACAAATTTTGGATTTATGGTCATTATAGTAGCTCAACCCGTAGGGGTTCTCTTGAATCTAGCTCCTATTCTATGGAATAGGATGAAGGGTTTTACTATGAGGTTCGTGGTAGAGCTCATACTCGGCTTAACCACTACTACTTGGTGTATGCAAGCCGTATATAATTGAGGTCGGCAGGATGTTCAGTTGTGCGACTCCACCCCAGACCCACAACCCAACGAGGAACAGGGAGTAGGGAGGAAGCACACATCTTAAATCTTTTTGATCTCAATTATATACCGCCCTTATGCATATACTCAGTTATAGTGGTCAGTCCCATGAGTTTTATCCTCTTGATTCACGAACCTGATTGCGAGGTGCGAAGGGTCTTCCTGGGAGATCTACGGAGTAGGCTTCGAGTGGTTATCATCTTCTGGAATACCTATAGTATCTTTCGCTTCGGGTTCTATCTGTCTAATAAGGGTTGGCTAACAGCGCACGGTACCCTTCTCCTGGGTACTTCGGAAGGTTTGAAATAAGAGTGACGACTGATGGATCACATTAGTCTTTATTATTTTTATTATGTTTAGGTTTGGAAGAACCTTTATTTGCCGAAATGGCTACGGTGAAAGTTCTTTTTACACAGCACTAGGGAGTTACACACGGTTGCACTAAGTCGAACCATGATTGATAGAGGCATCGAAGTTGGCATACATCGACATGACATAGAATGAGGGCCGATAGGGCCATGTGCCGAACGGGCACACAAGTTCTTGGCGTCTCGGGTTTCGTCCCGTGTATCACTATCGCGGATACTTGGACCGATAGATTCGACGTGGAATTGTAGAGGGTCCTGAGTGTTCCTGAGTAGAGTACCTTTTCATGAATGGATTCTCACGAGGCCTTTCTATAATCGCCTAACATATACTAGTAATGTAAAATTAAGGTGGGGAGGATTGTTGACTGAGCGACTCCACCCTGAATCCACAACTAAACGAGGAACAGGAAATGAGGCGGCATTCACTCACTCTAGGTCTATCCATCTCAATTATACATGACCGTAACGTATATATCTAGCCTTATAGTTTTACCTGATGAAATTTTAAATTTTATAACTGTGTTGCGACTTTCACCTTAACGGGGAAGTAATTACATTTAGAATTAGCCTTTTAATGTTTTCGGTTAGTTATCTGAATTGAGAGACGTACCAAAAATCTACCGGGTTTCTTGATGCTTTTCCCCAAGCATTAGAGTTAGGCTCCTCTTGTGTCCTTGTCTTTTCTTTCCGTTGGGCAATCTCGCTTTAGGTGCCCAATCTCACCACATAGGCGGCAAACCGTATTGGTCGCCACATTGGTGGTTGATGTAATAAACTCAACCGGGGTTTTGCAGACGCGAGCAGTATGCCCCTTTATGTTTCACCTAGCACAAAAGAGTTCCCGACATATACCATGATGATGGTAGCTACACTTGCTGCAGTGGGGAAGGTTTCCTAGGTATGGTTTTCTTGAAGTCGGGATGGAAGGGCTGGCAGGGGTATTGACTGTCTCAGCTCGTTGTCTTTCGGAAGGTCCTTGAGCCGAGGTACTTCCCTCCTCGTTCTTGAACTTTCTCTTCAGTGGATTTGGTTGAGGTTCTTGGGTGGCTGGGTACACAGAGGTTGGTTGCTGCTGTTGTCACACCCCCGAACCGAAAGGCGAAAACGTATGAGGGCTCTTGTGACTCAAATTGAATACCATCACAATGAATATACATGAATCATAACACAAATCATCACCATGCATTGGAATATTACAACTGATATTGTTTACATTTAGTACATTGTTTTAAATATTACAATTCCATAACATAGACTGTCTGATAGATAATTTAAGCAAAACACCATGACATTTCCTGATACTTATTCTTCGGCTTACCTGTTACCTGAGAATACAAGTTATTGTGGAAAAACGTCAACATATGAAATGTTGGTGAGTTCATAAGTAATGTTATGGAAAAATGATTTTTGTGAAGTTTGAAAAACCCAGAAAATCCGATATTTTCTGAAAAGAGTATTTGTTTATAAAAAGCGTGAAGATCCGTAAATATGCTTGTCGATTTTGAAAACATGTATAATTGTTGAACTTTGTATACATCACATAGGTGAAAATGTTGAACTTTCCGGGAAAAACCCGATGTTTTCCCAATACGCAAATTACATGACTTGTTTATTGTTATACCGATACGACGAATGTTTTTGATTACCCAGGTGACATTGGATTAACTAGGGTTTGTGAGTTGTTACAATCACGCATTAATGAAAATGACTAGTTTATAACTACAGGTTACGAACGATCCTTAAGGCGTCGTCCGTACTACTCACATAATCCAACCACCCTGACTTCTCTTGATTAACGCCACAAATCTATTTACTTGAATTCTCATAAGCCGGTTAACCGAGGAGAAAGGAGGGTACGAAGACCCCTTTATTTCCATAAGTTATTCAAGGCTATCGGGAATGCGAAAGGCACTTGGCCCAACTCGCATTTGACTTCTCGACCTCACTAGCAGTACTAATGGACCATTAGGGCCTAATAGCACAATAGAGCTATTGAAAGTCCTTTTACATGGAATCGGGTCATAGGAGGCCCATTAACATGCAAGCGCGTTCCCTTCGGGCCCAAAGATCAGGTTATTGGGCTAGCAAGGCCCAACAAGCATGATTTGAAACTTTCAAGCCCAAAATTTGAATGTTGACTCATCATAGTTATCGCGTGTTTATTGAAATACTTTGGTTTATTGATTTTTGTTTTGTTATTGATTCGAGACCGAATGAATTCGTTTTGTAACGATATTTGTTGTTGAGAGTGTATTTGTTTTTCCGTTTCGTCGGTAGTCGTGGATCATGTATTTTGTCTTAGTGAATTAATTTGTTTAAAAGTAAGATTTTTTACCTTTTCACAACCTTTCTTTTATAAAAACAGCACTTTTAGTCCTTTATATAAAAGAATTTCATTTTAGTCCTTAAAACATTATTTTGATACTTTTGTATCATAAACTTGTTGAAAAGACATTTTTAACCCAAATTTATTTTGTAAACAGCTTTAGCCCTTCCAGAATGATGTTTTCTTGGTTAAAACCCCCAGTTTCGCAACTTTTACAGTTTTGGCCCAAAATAGAAATTTTTTACATTTTTGATCCTTTTTGAATTTGAAAAGCATTTTTGACCTTTGAAATAGTTTTAATACACTTCAAATCCCCTGTTTTACAGAAAATTGCATTTTCAGCCCCTCAAACTTAGAAATCTCGCATTTTGAGGCTTATTGGGCCGAAAAGCCCAAATCTAGCCCATTAGGTTCAAAATTTACACTTTAAGTCCCTTAAAAATGTTGTTCAGAAAAATTATTATAGAAACTGTTTGGAACCTTTTGACCCTCCAGAAACTATAAATTTGTCGGTTTGTACCCTAAGTTTTGTATTTTTGACATTTTATGCCCTAAAATGTGTTTTATGTTAGGATATGTTCATCCTAACCTCATAAACTATTTTTGTTGACTTGATTAGTGTATAATAACTTAAGATATGTTTGTTTCCTTTCTCATGCCTTAGATCTCGGTTTTTACACACTTTTTGATAACATATTCATCACAAAACACATGATATCACACACATACATGCATCAAATCACACATAGCATACATTTACACATAGATCTACACATTTACTTGTATTCTTCCCCATAAAACTCATAAAAACCAAAAAGGAAGGGGTATGAAACTCACCTTGGGTGTGGTTTCGGTTTTGGAAGGAAAAGATGAAGAAGAATTCGATCCTAGCAACCTTTCTTGGAGGATCTCGAACTTGGATGCTTCTAAGGTGCAAGATCATGAGTTTGAATGAATTAAGAGATGATTCTTGAATGAAAGGAAATAGCTAGATTATGGATCTAACATCAACTTACCTTAGATGATGTGTTTATGGGTTAAATCTCCTTGAAAGCTTCCTTAATCTTGAAAATATGGAGAGGAGTGGAGAGAGTTTTCTTGAGAGAATTATGAGTGAAGTGTGTGTGTGTTTGTTTGGATTCGGCCGAGAGGGAGAGATAACTATTGGCCCAAAATAAATCAAGTAATGATTTTTATGGCCCATTAGGGCTAATTAGGTTAGTTATGGCCCAATGAGGTTCATTTAAATATTTTGTTTCATTCTAGGCCCAATATGGCCCAAAATATTAAAATAAATGAAAGTGGGTCCAATTAGAGCCCATTCAAGAGTTCTAAGCCCATGATATTCCAGTTGGAAGCTTATTGGTCCATTGGGCCCAATAAGGAAGTCCTAGTCCAAAATGGACTTAAACAAGGACTTCTAGGGTTTCCAATTATCTGTTGACTATTTGTAGTGCTTGTATGAAGTGTTTGATTGAAATTCTGTTGTCATAAAGTAAGCATCATGCATGCTTTCATGTTTTTGATTCACAATTGACATAAGTGTTGTAGTTACAAGGCACCAAAAATTTCTAGTTGTGACAGCTGTCTATTACTAGGATCGGAATTCTTGATAGGGCTCTTGCTAACATTGGCGTTGTTAGCATTCAGTTCAGCCATGACAGCTGCTACGGTTGCCGAGACTGCAGCTTGGAACGTAGCTTCATTGAGTAGGAGAGTCGGTTTCTTGCCAGTGGATTGGTTACACTTCTTCGGAGGCATGGTTTTCCTACATGGAAAGGAACACAACTGGTGAGAGACGATGGTTAACCCTTAGACGTATCTATCCTTACTATATTTGGCATAAATTTTTCCCTTTCCTCGGATATTGATTGTCTGAGTGTCGACCTACATCCCTATGATGTTGTCCGGGTATTCAAGGTAGGAGTATGGGTATCAGAGAAGCCATAAGATGGGAGTCGTTCCTACTAAGTTACCTTTATACTGGGAAAGGTTCACTCTCCGGCTTGGAAAGATATGAGAACAGTTCGGAACGAAGATCGCGGTTAGAAAGGCTCATGAAGACTTATGGCTAAACACTCTCAATAGAGGTGTGGGGATCCACTCTAATCGTATTACTTGCGACGGGAAAAAGGCGATTTACCTAACACATAGTGTGAGTAGTGTAATCACTAACTCACTAAATTGTATTATTTTATGGGTGTATTAGCGCGACTAACACGAGGAAAAGACACTTCTCGGGTTCCATGTACTGGCTCCCTCTGTCTACCTCGTATCTTTGACTGGGACCGACGTTGTTTTCCTTCGGGTAGTTACCTAGGGTTCTCTTCTCCTATAGACATATTGAATTTCTACTCCGTCTTACTTCCGATTCCGACTCTCGGTGTCATCACTTCATGATGGATGACTGGAAATCTCAGAAGTTTAGGCGAATTTCCCACCATGTCCCTAAAAAAAAGATATAGGCACTCGGTGATTTCAATAGTCTCGACCTAATTCATTTATTTCCGAACTGGAAATCTTCTCAATGAACCTCTTCTGGGTCTGAATCAACTCTTCTGCCGAGTACCGAAGTGGATAGGGTTTTCTACAGGGTTCGTGCGAGAATGGAAATGTCTAAATAATCCTAAGAGATTATTAACATTTCACTAGGTGATCCATATCGAGTCCTGCTACGATTACATAGGGTACACAAATCATATATAGCTTAGATCCGATAGGCCTTCGAATATGTGATACTACTCTATATCCACATCCCAACGAGGAAAAGGAAGTAGAGCGAAACCACACATTCTTAGTCTATGGGATCCTTATTATATATGACCTTGGGAGTATACCCTCTGTAATTGTAGGTATATCAATAAGGATCTTTTTAGTTCTTCACAGAAGGTTATTTAATGGATCCTAAAATACCCCTATGGTATTTTAATTTCTTGTTTGATTCTTAACTCCTGAATATGATTCTGGGATTAATGTGAGTCTTTTAGTATTCCAAAATACTCCCATAGTATTTTAAACTTTATGTTTGGCTCTATCATTCCTAGTTGGTAAGTTTCAGACCTGTTGCAACACCATTATCACTCCCAAGCACACGTTCATCGCATCTTGAATAAATGTAGTTGATCAGGTTACATTTATTCCAGCTTACGATTACATAACTGCCCAGGTTTGACGGTAATGCTCAACATCCGAAGACTTTTATTCTTGTTCTTCTTGTGATACTTGTGCTCGAGTGTTTAGATTCTAGATGTTCTTATACTTTGGTAAAATATGGTTATATTTTAAAGAATAATTCTTGGTCAGAGTGTTTTATCCCTATGTATTTATAAGCTGTATATCTTTTATGAATTGATATACTTAGCTCACTATAAACAATGCTCTGATACCAATCTGTCACACCCCAAAACCGGAACGACGGAAATGTTCTGGGGTGGATGACGTCATGTCAAGTATCACAACATATGCAGTATAGTAATCAAAGTACAACAATCATTGCATTAATAGTAATAGTTTTACATAAGTTACATTTCATAGAGACATTAAAGTAATACAGAAACTAGTATAGATGCAGCTCGGTACTAAACTGTCTTCAATAAAAGGTTCTGGGATGTACCTGTCTATTGCTGACCTGAGAATACAAGTTATTTTGAAAGCGAGGTATCAACATTTTTATAAATGCTGGTGAGTTCATAAGTATTTAGTGTCATTTGTGTAAGTAAGCATTTTATTCAAAATAACTTTATAAAAAGTAGTAGTTTAGAATCTACAATGTATTAGCGTCCTTTCCAAAAAATCCTATATTTTCTAAGTAAAAGCAGTCTTCTACCAAGACTCGACAGTGTTATGTTTTAAAGAGAAATTTTCCCTGAAATGTTATCATTACCAAAATACGGTATTTGACTTTAAAGAAAGTAGGAGAATATCACTAGTAAAAGTACTAGGGAAAAATAACATATGCCTCAGCAGAAAATACTGCTGACTAAGGCAAAGAAATCATAGACTCCAGGAGAGTATCAAATGAATGATACTCCTGGCTCAGTCTAACAAAAGGAAACACAGATCCCAGACGGTATCAAATGTATGATACGGCTAGCAAGGTCTAAAACAAAGAAACACAGACCCCAGACAGTATCAAACAAAGAAACACAGACCCCAGACAGTGCGGGAGTGTCAGTCCCGTATAGATCTATACACACAATGCCCGCTCTCCCTACAGGAGACTCTGGTTACCAACTCGCCAATGGGGAGATCCGTGTCTTGAAGATGCATCTCGTAATCTGAATTCTATTAGAGGTGGTGGAGAAATGATATAGACTCGCATATGAACTGACTCCTGTGGAATTCTCGTACTAGAAAGAGTGAATATAACCTCCTAGCTATTCCTATAATAGTTACTAGTGTCTCTGATCTATGAATGATGAATGGAAGGATACCCTTGCTACCCAAGGGAAATGAACGGATCGATGTAAACATTTATGTCTATACATGTATACATGATATATAATTAATGTTTAAACGACCTTCGAACGGATATCTGATACCCACCAGACCACATCCAAACGAGGAAATGGAAATAGGGCGAACTAGCCTTCCTAAGTCCTTTAAACATTATTTATATAACTATACTAGTACATGCATGCATTTAACGACGTAGAAGCATTTAACGAAGTAGAAGCACTTAACGAAGTAGTAGCATTTTGTTGGGTTTTGAGCATTCTAACACTCCTAAGTGTACATGCAACCCTAAATACCTTGGATCTATGTTTTCTCTATTATACATGCAAGTATGAACATCCAAGGTATTATCCTAATCTAGCATACAAAACAATGAATATAACAACATAGAATACATACCTCTTTGGTGTAGAATGTCCTCATGTAGCTTGAGTGCCTAGTGCCCCAAGTGTGACACCTCAAATGGTTCACACAACATCAATTACGCTTGAAATAACTTGAGAGAAATGTAGAACACTTGAAATCGGCTAGCCCTTCTCTCTCTTACATAGTGGCCAATTTTTCCAAGAGTATGATCTTTATATAGTGTTACAATTAGTGTAAACCCTAATTGTCATGACTTTCCATTTCTTTGGATCCATGGGTTCAAATACACCATGGATCATCCATGGAGCATCATATGGGTTTTAGCCCAACTTGATAATCCATGGAGCATTAGCCCACTATACAAGTATGGATGATTTACACAATCAACCCATATATTTAATTAGTCTTCTTTTGATCACTTAATTAATTCTAGATTAATTCTTGATCAATACTAATTAAATAATCTTATTAATATATATTATAAATTATAATATATTAATAAACCTTAAGTGTTATTTCTCTCATTATAGTCTATCCAAGTGCATGATGCCATGCAACCCAAATAGACCATGCCGGGTCGGGTCAAGTCTTACCAATTATAGTTATGGACTTAGATATTAATCCAACAGTCTCCCACTTGGATAAGTCTAAAATTATTATTGCGTATGACTTCAAGAACCAACTGGCAATCGTAGCTCTCAAATGCTTCCGTCGAACTCTGACCTCGCCGATAATCTCTGACCTTTGTCAATGACTTGTCCATTAGATAAGGGATCATATATTCCTCCATTCTAGATATCATATGGACTGATACATGGATTATAAATCATTCTCTCTGTACATTTGTTGTTTCCTGATTTCTGATTTATGATGACTGACTGATTGAAGAAATCAAATCAGTCCTGGCTTGGCCAAGCACTCACATGTGTCATCGCTAAATCATCGAGGGGCCCACATATATCGCTTTTATCCCGAAGGTAAAAGGAATGGATAAACTTCGACTCATATGGCTTGTTCTGCTACTTGTTGAATCATACACAAAGACACGTTTTATAACATCGAGTTACCAATGTGGTTTCGTGCAATCAATGTATAACCAACTCATAGTAACAACTCATATCTCTAGGTTTGAAGAATATAAGATATTATCGTCTCATGATCACTCGTGATAAAATCCATGAAGTGATTCAAATGAGCACGGGTTGAATTCAATACTCAGAACTTATGAGCACTCATGAGCGTTGTAGCACAACTTTGTCCACCAACTTGGACCTCTACAGGCCAACCCATGACAGTCTTGATTCATATCTACTTCCAACATATGACCGACTGTGGATGGTTTAAATAACTTAGTCATTCAGGGAGAATAACCTAGTTATTATGGAAGTCAAAACATGCAAAGTGAAAC
This sequence comes from Lactuca serriola, assembly GCF_051521515.1. NCBI lineage: Eukaryota > Viridiplantae > Streptophyta > Magnoliopsida > Asterales > Asteraceae > Lactuca > Lactuca serriola. The sequence continues at coordinate 232,691,219 of NC_136410.1, forward strand.
ACGAGAATAAATGAATCAAATATGGTATCAAACCCTATGAATATAAATAGAACACTTCTATTTATCACCATACTTATTACTCATTATTCATTGTTTCAGTTTTATCAACTTTACACTTGAATTAAAACACTAGGTATCCCATGCTCCAAGCATGTACACTATTTTTTTTTCCTAAACAATAGCTTTGCCATACACCAAGTATGCACTTCTATGTTTATCTATGATCCTTACTTTGAGAAATAAACCAATTGACCAAACTTTCAATGATTCTAATTTCACACTCCCAAATCGAAATCTATTAGATTTTGAACTTAAATGCACCACCCTCTTGCAATGAGTGTGCACAAAGTCACAAATACTTGTCAACAACCATTACAGGGTATTCCAATGAAGACCTACTCCATGGACACAAAGCCTTATGTTCAAAGTATGCATTGCTTTGAACATGCTTCTTGCACTAAGTTCTTTCTAATCTTACACAGATTGCTTCTATCTATAGAGACAACTCTATATTCCCATTTTGACTACAACTTCTGAACAAAAGTTGCCTTTTTGCAGACTACGTCAAATTGGCCCTTCCACAATTCACACTATACTTCCAACTGTCCTTGAGCAACCAATCTTTGGTAAACCTTAGATTGTCTTCGACAATTGCTTAATCACTTTAGTCATATCCAGTTCTAGACATTTTCCTCCTTAATGCCCCAAGGCATTTGGAAAATTCAGAAAGAATAAATATTATAGCACAAGTAATCGATCTTGTACCCAAAGTAAATGGGCCACGATACGATACATGATGTTTCACATAAAGACATGGTTCTAGACCAGTCTTTTGCCATAATAATATTTGTTTGCCATATTCTCAAAATTTTATTATGAAAAGGGATGCCGTGATCATAATCGAATTTTGAGAATGCAATATATAGAATTTTCTTAGGTTGAACCAATCCAACATGAAATTCATATATATATTCTTGACTAAAGGTGATTAAAATCTCAATATAAGCTCTTTAGAATGATTATAAACTCAATCTAAGCTTTTCATAAATGAAATGAAGTATAATTTCCTCTCCCTTAATTATAGCAAAACAACTTTTTCAACCCCTGCTACCTCACGAATTGAAACTTTTGTTTTTCTATAATTAACATTGCTAACTTGCAATACTTATCATAATTATCATGCTCCCACTAACACGATGATTATTAGCATAACACTTATGCTCCCACTAGCTTTGACATGTACTTAGAAATCAGTTATTGACTTTTTTTACCAAAGTTCAGATTTCTGATACTAGATTGCTTTGATAAGACTTTATCAAAAATCATACACCTTATCCTAGATAGCTCACAGGTGTGTCTAAACGATTTCAGAACTATGAAAAGGGATTCCGTAATCATAGTCTTAATTGTTTAGACCTTTTCTATTTCTCATAAGTCCATGTTAGTGTGCCTACTAACAACTTTGAGAATGCAAAGATTACTATCTACTTACAAATCTACTTAGTGGAAGTGTTTCCTCACCATCATTTTCATGAATCGGAGAGAAACATTATGACACTTAGATTTTTATGGTGTATGAGTTCCTACCCATATGAATTTGTCAAAACCTTAGTCACAAGACACAGATAATGACAAATCCAAACACATATGGATTGAACTTGTGCAATCTTAAGTTCTTGCCATTTGGCAGCATAAGGGCCTGCCATAGCTTCCAAGTAGCTGTGCAACCAATTGAGGACTCTAAGAACTCATATGCAAAGCCAACTTTAACTGGAATGTGCACATAAATGTCAATACGATAGGTTATAAACCTCAAGTCGTGTGCTAGTGAAGAACCTTAGGTTTTATTCTTGATTAGTTCTTGAGACTTTCAAGACCTTTAAGACTCCCACTGTCCTCTTGATATATAAGACTCCCTTGTCAAAAATCCAAGAGATAGTGTGGATTCTAATCAAGACAAACACCTCACACAATTGGCCTTAGTTGGTCTTTGTTTTGTCCAAAACATCACAACTTACCAATTTCAAATATACAAGAGTATAAAACTTTTACTCTTACATTTGACTAGTGTTTTAAACCTTTCTTTAAGATATGTCACTCAAGTTACAGTCTTAGAGTATAACTCTAAGGATTGTTTTAGAACGAAGTATGACTCATGTTCTTGATTTAACCACTTCAACAATTCATAAATCCTCTTCTTAGCTATCAGAATGCACTTAGAGGATGAATTGTGATAAGGTCTCTTAATCATTAAGATGATCATATATCATAAAGTACTCTCCCATCTTTTCAGATTTGAGAAACTTTTATCCTTCTGCCTAATTTGATTCTTCTCATCCGTTCTGCCATACATCGAGACTTTTCCAATGCTTCAGAATTATACTTAGACTTATAAGTATAACCATATTTACTAAGCTTTAGTAAATCATGACGAATAGTCTTATCGACTATTTGTGGTGGGCTTGATCAGTGCACAGGAATGTGTACTCGATCTCTTAGTCCTTTACTTGACTTACACATCCATGTGAACAAGTAATTAGTCTTAATTTTCCAATGCTTGGAAGTTCTCATTCATCATACTATACAACTTGCATGATTCCAAGTTTCGGTCCAATTGAAACTTGGGTGATGAGAAATTTTCTTTATTTGGTAAATTTAGACACTACCACAAATGAAAGAATAAAAACCATTTTCCATTATTGTCATCAATGGAATCATATAAACAACAAAATTTTTCACAGATGGCATTGTAAGGATATTTTAAAATAAATAAAATTATAAATTTTCCTTTTATTTTAAAAACTTTGCAGAAAACTTATCCTTACAATCCATATGAAAATCTTGTTGTTATCTATTCCTAAGAAAAGTGTCATAACTCCTTAGTAACAGCTTCAAAATTCTGACGCAATCGAAATCCATCTTTGCGATCAGAAGCAACATATACTTCCTTTACGCTTTCTCTCTTTTCTTTGATTCTTATAACATCACCATGTGACTCAGTCACATTATGTCATAAGAATCTCAGAGTAGAAACTTAACAGAGTTAGACAATGGACTTTACCTGAAATAAGGTCAAACCCATTGACTTTACCATCCTTAGGTAAGTTTGACAGCTTCGTAACCAATGCCCCTTCCTTTGGCAATTTAACATATGGGCTCTTTGATAATGGTACATGGGACTATCACAGACTTAGCATTTCTCTTTACCATTTGGTTAATCGAGTTGACTATGGCCGATCCCCTTTCCATTGGGAAGAGAATGCTTTTTCTGGATTTCCAGTGTCACCATTGCCAATGTCCATAAAGTTTTGGGAAGTCGATCATCTAATCAAATTTGCTTTACTAGCCTTTCAAATCATTGCTGATTCAGCAGTACCAAGCAAATAGATAGGATCATTAAGGGTCTTGTCATAGTCTGTTTCATAGGAGTCCCAAAGGAACACACTATGTGACTTAGAAAGTGATTGAACCACCAACTTTCTCAAGACTTTGACACCCAACTCTCCCAGCTTGTCAATATGTGACTTCATCTCCAAGATGTGATCACACCTAGACCTTGCCTTGCCAATAGGGCTTGAGTGACCTTGAACATGTGGGTTAGGGAGAATAATTGGAGGAAGTGGAGGAAGTGAAGTTCCAAAAGATTTGGGAAGATCATAGATGTCTGAACTAGACATCTTTTGGGAGATATTCAAGTTGAGTTGATTTAAAAGTCCTTAATATAACACCCAATATGAAATATTAAGGCTAGGACCCTACAAACTATTTTATAACTCAGAAGAGGGATGCCGTAATCCAAGCTATAAAATATTTGAAGGTAGGTAAATGACGATTTACCAATTTCTACCATGAAAAACGAAATATAATTAAGTTTTAATTGGATTTGAAACTCCTAGATCTTTTGAGATTCATTGAACTTTTCAATGGCATGTTTCAATCTCGAGTGTGCCCTTTAGGTTTTGTGACTGGGATGCCGAGGATCACAAAACAAGGTGTGAAGTAACCATGCAAATTACTTGGTACTCTTAAATGTTTATCACCCATCCAATGTGCTGGTAAACCACACACGCTCCACCAGCCTATGATAAACTTTAAGAAAACCCTTTGCCTACCTTGTTAAGTCAATCCAGTGTGCTGGTAAACCACACACGCTCCACCAACTGACTTAAGCAAAGTACAAAGTGTAATTTCATGGGTTAGCACCTTATTCACATTTTTCCTAAGTAACTAAGATTGGGAATTATAAGTGTTTAGTTACTTAGTATTTATCATTAATACTTTTAATGAAGGGAGAACTTATAGGCTTTGTCCTACCCGTTCGGCTAACGACCCTCCACCAGTCAAGGAAGCGGTGGGTGAGAGTGGACACCCATTAAATTGCCATTTTATAGGCAGTAACCTTGTACCCCCTTATAGACCGGCTTCGTGAATGAGGCCTACTAACGGTAAGACTGACTTTTACTCTTATACATATATATATATATATATATATATATATATATATATATATATATATATATATTATTATTAACTTATAATATTATAAAGTATAAAGGTTGAAATTTAACTTTTAAAATTCTAAAGGGCTAACTTGGAATTAAAGTATTCATAAGGAAAACTTTTCAAATTCCAAAACTTGAGGGCAAGTTTTGAAACTATTCAAAACTAATTAATTCCATAAATTATGAGTTTAAAGTAGTTTTAATTTAAAAACTCTTCAAGTTCCATAACTTGAGGACAAGTTATGGAAGACTTTAAACTAATTAAAAAAAATAACCTTTTTTTTTATTGTAACTTATGGAACTAATTAAGGTTACATTTTATTTATTTATTATTTAATGAAGAGACTCTTGAACCTCCATAACTTGAGGACAAGTTATGGAGTCATAAAACCATTTAATTGGAACTAGACTCTTCATTTTGTAACCTTTACCAACTTTTATTAGTTTTATGATTCTTAAATATGACTTTTCATATAACTTGAGGACAAGTTACAAAAACACACTTTGGAATCAACTCTTAGATTAAAATGGATTGAAATCAACTATTTCACACAACTTTTCTATTAATCTAAGAACAAGATAATTCAAATCATCAATCTTCAAGAAATTAGCATGAACATAAAAACTAATACAAATCTTGAAATTATGACAATTATCTTAGAAATTGGATTAGCATGAACATTACCACATCAAAAACAAGTTTATAAGTCCAAAAACATCTTAGGGTAATGTTCCTAGTCCAATTCCAGCCAAAAAAGTCGAATTTATGCTGTCTGGGGGTCCAACTCGTTGAGTGCATGAACCAAATCGGCGAGTTGGATCGATTTGATCACTTTTTAGGCATGGACTCGCCGAGTCTCCTGATGGACTCGCCGAGTCTGATGATCAGACAACAAACAACTTCGATTTTTTAAGCAGTTTTGCAAGTATAACAAGAAAACAAACCTAGGCTCTGATACCACTGTTGGGTTTTGAGCATTCTAACACTCCTAAGTGTACATGCAACCCTAAATACCTTGGATCTATGTTTTCTCTATTATACATGAAAGTATGAACATCCAAGGTATTATCCTAATCTAGCATACAAAACAATGAATATAACAAGATAAAATACATACCTTTTTGGTGTAGAATGTCCTCATGAAGCTTGAGTGCCTAGTGCCCCAAGTGTGACACCTCAAATGGTTCACACAACATCAATTACACTTGAAATAACTTGAGAGAAATATAGAACACTTGAAATCGGCTAGCCCTTCTCTCTCTTACATAGTGGCCGATTTTTCCAAGAGTATGATCTTTATATAGTGTTACAATTAGTGTAAACCCTAATTGTCATGACTTTCCATTTCCTTGGATCCATGGGTTCAAATACACCATGAAGCATCCATGGAGCATCATATGGGTTTTAGCCCAACTTGATAATCCATGGAGCATTAGCCCACTATACAAGTATGGATGATTTACACAATCAACCCATATATTTAATTAGTCTTCTTTCGATCACTTAATTAATGCTAGATTAATTCTTGATCAATACTAATTAAATAATCTTATTAATATATATTATAACTTATAATATATTAATAAACCTTAAGTGTTATTTCTCTCATTATAGTCTATCCAAGTGCATGATGCCATGCAACCTAAATGGACCATGCCGGGTCGGGTCAAGTCTTACCAATTATAGTTATGGACTTAGACATTAATCCAACACATTTAACGAAGTAGAAGCATTGAAGAAAACTTTGACGAAAACTTTGGAAAACCTTTACACTTAAGAAAATCATGACTTGATATCCTTTTGTAAAATAAGTTTGAAGACCTTTGGAAATCCTTGAAAATCTTTCATAAACAAGTTTTGAATATAACTTTGATAAAACAATATAAGAAAAACCTTTGTTTAAAATACTGATGTAACTGGTTTTGAAGTAAAACCTACAGCGCGAGAGACAATTTGAGAAAAGATTTAAACAAGTAAAGACGTTTTGGAAAACCTTTTATAGTATCATACTTGGTAAAACGGCTGAAAGTGTAATAAATCCTTGTGCATGCGGGTTATTAATCACATATGATTGATATGATAATTGGCATGTTTTAACTTGTATTCCACCCCATAAAAGCATGTAAACACATTTAAAAGGTTACTTCAGGGGTATGAACTCACCTGTTGTAAGTGGATCGGACGGAGATACCAGCTGGGTGCTTGTTGTCAAGTAAAGACTTGAACACACTTAGTGACCTATTAACATATGATGATATATGTTTGAAGGGTTTGAGCCTTAAGAACTTTCCTATGTGCACATGCAAACCCTAATGCTTGGATCTAGGTTTCTCTAATTGAATGTGCAATGTATCCAAGACTTTTATTGATAGATCTAGTGTAAACATTCAAATCATAACATATGAAACCAAATCTAAAGGAATACCTTGAATTGCTTGCTTGAATCTTCTTGTCTTTGGAGCTTAGAGTCACAATTGTCACTCCTCTAATGGCTTACAAACACCAACTAGCAAGAGGATGATAATAGAGAGAGAGGAGGGTGAGAAAATCGGCTCTAGGGTTTCTTGAGATGCATGAGTGCCGATTTCCTCCACCCAATGGGTCTATATATACTATGAGCTACAAGGGTTACACCTTAAACCCTAATTAAATAACTTAGGCCCTAAGCAATCCAATGATCCATATAGACTAGGCCTTGGACGATTTCTAGGTTTCTCCAAGCCCTAAAATCGTTGACCCTCATATCCATAAAGATTCATAGCCTAAAATACAACTATCACACATTTGACAGTTTATGCCCCTTTATTCAGTTAACCTCTTCAAGTCACCAAATTAATTCCTAAATAATTTATGACTTATATTAATCAAATAACAATATTATTATTCCTTATATTATTCTCATAATATATTAATAATATTTCTTCTCTCATTATAAATCATCCTGTCAAGTTGCTATGGTGAAGGCAACCCAAAAGGACCATGCTCAACCGGGTCAAATACTTGACAAATATAGTTACAGCCTTAGACACTATTCCAATAGTCTCCCACTTGGATAAGTCCAGTAACTATATACACAAGCACAATCTGATTAGCAATCATAGCTTTCAAAGACGTTGTCAAACTCTGATCTTATCAGTCCTGTCCTTTAGATAAGGGATCGTACAGTCCTCTGTTCAGATATCATGCGGACACAATCATAGTCCAGCATTTAGTTTCTCGATCTCAGATTTATTCGACATAGAACTTAATCGAACACATCAATTTAGTTCTGACCGGGCCCGACACATAAGTCAAATCAAATCATCGAGCGGCCGATTACCCTCTTAGGATAAAAGTAATAGATAAATTTCGACTTATATGCATTTACTTATTTGCCTATCAATCATACACAACAATGCGTTTTATAACATCAATTTACTGATGCGGTTTCGCATCATCAATGTACAACCAATTAACAAATAACAAACCATATATCTAGGTTTTAAGACCATATGATATTATCATCTTGCGATCACTTATATATACCTTAAAGTGATTACAGCAAACGCGGGTTTGTTCCAATGCTCAAAACTAGTTCATAAGCACTCATGAACGTTGCAGCAAACCTTTACTATGTCTAATACCATTTAGACAATCTACATACCAATTCATGACAATCTTCTTTCATATCTACTTCCAACATATGAACGATTGTGGACCATTTGAATAATCGATTATTCTTAATAACTCAATTATTCAGGAAGTCAAAACATGCAAAGTGAAACAATAGTTAAACAATTAACATAAGACAGTAACTTTACTTATAAATAATACTCCTTTATTTAATCATCAAATGTCAATTACATTTATCTATTATAAGTTTCTAAAACTTTCTAATCTAAACTAATATCATCCTTCAGCCCAATACTCCTAGCATGCTGCATGTGCTTAACCCTACTTAGTCCCTTCGTAAGCGGATCTGTTGGGTTATCTTCTGATGATATCCTCTTAACCACGAGATGTCCTTCTTCTACTCGATGTCTAATAAAGTGTTATTTTCTGTCGATATGATGAGATCTACCATGATCCATTGGTTCCTTGGTCAAGGCAACCGCTCCTTCATTAACACAGAAAATTTCCACAGGCTCCTTTATGGCAGGTACAACTCCAAGATCACCAATGAAGTTCTTCAACCATATTGCCTCCTTCGATGCTTCGCTTGCTGCAATGTACTCTGTTTCGCACATTGAATCAGCTACGGTTTCCTGTTTGGAACTTTTCCAAGTTACTGCTCCTCCATTAAAGGTAAAGACCCAACCCGACTGCGAACGATAGTTGTCCCTGTCGTTCTAAAAGCTGGCGTCACTATACCCTCGCACCTTTAAGTCATCACTCCCTCCGAGGACTAAAAACCATTCCTTGGTCCTCTGAAGGTACTTAAGGATATTCTTGACCGCAATCCAATGGGCTCTGCCAGGGTTCCTTTGATATCTACTGACCATGCTCAAAGCAAAGGCTACATCACGGCGAGTACATGTCATAGCATACATGATTAAGCCAACTGCAGAAGCGTAAGGTACTTGGCTCATCTCTGCTATCTCGGCTTCGGTACTTGGACTTTGAGTCTTACTCAACTTGGCATTACTTTGTATCGGTAATTCTCCCTTCTTTGAATTCTACATACTAAAACGTTTCAGTACTTTATCTAAGTAAGTGTTCTCACTAAGTCCTATTAGTCTCTTACTTCGTTCTCTCACTATCCTTATTCCCAAGATATAGGAAGCCTTTCTGAGGTCCTTCATAGCGAAGCACTTCCCGAGCAAGGACTTAAACTCCTGCAGTGTCGGGACATCATTTCCTATGAGTAGTATGTCATCGACAGACAAAACGAGGAAGCTAACTATACTCCCACTGGCTTTGACATATACACATGATTCATCTTCGCTTCGTACAAATCCAAACTCTTTGACTTTCTCATCAAAGCAAAGATTCTATTTGCGAGACGCTTGCTTAAGCCTATAAATGGACTTCTCAAGCTTGCACACTCTATTTGGATGCTTCAGATTAACAAAACCTTCCGGCTGAGCCATGTAAACATCCTTATCCAACTTCCTATTAAGAAAAGCGGTCTTGATGTAACATCCCGAAATAGCAAGAGTAGAGTTGAAGGGCTAAAAGTGTTATTTGGGAAAGAGTGACTCGGCGAGTCCATGGCTGGACTCGGCGAGTAGAGTCGCGACTTGGTCGCGTGATAAGTAGCCGACTCGGCGAGTCGATGAGATGGACTCGGCGAGTAGGCGCTGGGTGGAGAAAACCCTAATTCTCGGGGTTGAGCCCTATATAAGGAACATTATGTTCCTTCCCCAGCCTATTTACTTCCCTCTTGAGTTCCAGAAACCCTAAATTGCAGAGGAGCTCCATTGTTGAGTGGATTGGAGCATTGGAGAAGTTTATTGAAGGAATTTTGTGGGAATTGAAGGCTTGGGGCAAGGGGCTTTGCTTGGAATCAACTTCATTGCAGTTGGGGGCGTCCATTGGAGGTAATATCTCGTTCTTGGTCTGATTGTATGTTGTTTCTTCAATTTGGGGTTTGTGGGATCTTGTCTAAGGATGTAAATGGAAGTTTAGAGGTTAGATCTGAGGTTGCTACCTCAGATCTGGAAGGGAGGAGAATCAGAGAGCAAGAAAGTCACTGTGTTGGAGTGTTTAGTGAAGCTTCCGAGTCCCAAACCCTAGTTATAAGTGATTAAGGCCTAGATCTCTTGGGATTCACGTAAAGTTTGCCACTTTACGTGATGGATGAGTTGTATAAGGCTAGATCTATGTTTTGGATCATTTGCATGGTCTGGAATGCTTCTGAAAGGATTCAGATCGGTGGTACTCGGCGAGTCACATGGGTGAACTCGGCGAGTTGCTTGAAGATGAGCTGGGACTCGACGAGTTGGAAGAACAACTCGGCGAGTCGGATGAAGATAGCCTGTAACTCGGCGAGTTGTATGAACAACTCGGCGAGTAGGTTGATGATAGCCTTGGACTCGGCGAGTCTTGTCGAAGAGTTCCGATATTCTCTGGTTGAGTCGAGAATCGGTGAGTCAAGGGATGACTCGGTGAGTTGTGTGCGAGTGGACTCTGAGTTGTTGGACTCGGCGAGTCTCGGGGTGACTCGGCGAGTTAGGTCGCGGATGGAGTGAAGTCTGAGTATGGGAACTCGGCGAGTCATAGGGTTGACTCGGCGAGTAGGGTCAGTAAGGAGTTGACTTTGACCTTGTCTTTGTCCAAGGGTTGACCAATGGTGTCCAGGGGCATTTTGGTAATTATTGTTTGTTGTTTTGAGTTCAGCGCATTGGTGGTTGACCAGTGGTGGAGATCGTATCAGTGATCGGAGTAGCTTGGATTATCTGTTCAGTCGGCAGCTTCGAGGTGAGTTATCCTCACTATATCAACGGGGTCTAAGGCACCAAGGCCGACCCTTATCGGATTGAGATCCGGGTAGTTGTTTTTATGTTACTGCTTTATCATGTCTGCATCCTGTGAGTTAGGATGGTATATGCTAGAGACCCGATTGAGATTGGTATCCAGAGAGATAGGGAGATGCTATGTTAGTGACCTGTTAGGTCGGTATCCTGGTTAGGATAGTGGCATGTTATGTGATCTGTTGATCTGCTTGTTATCTGTGAATTGTTAGATGATTGTATGTATATGTGCACATGGATGTTTGGACTGGAGTTGGGTTGAGGCGGGTCCTGCTGTGTGCAGTAGGCCAAGATACCCAGGGCGGACCGGTTGTCCCGTAGGCCCAGCGAGCGGTCCGGATAGGCTGTAGGTCCCCGTAGGGGCGGACCGGACGTGCCGAAGGCTCGGAGAGTGGACCAGACAGACTGAAGGCCCGATGCGGGCGGACCAGTCATACTGTAGACTCAGAGAGTGGACCAGGTGGATTGAAGGCCCGAGAACGGGCGGACCAATCACACTGTAGACTCGATGTATGCGGATAGACTCAGAGGGTGGACCAGGTGGACTGTTGGCCGGTGCGGCGGACCAGTCACACAGTAGACCCGGAGAGCATGACGTTTCTATGATCGGATATGTTATGGCATGTTATGAGTGTATGGTATTTGTGGTTGGTATTTTGGGGGTATCTCACTAAGCTTTCGGGCTTACAGTTGTGGTTTCATGTTTTCAGGTTGTTCAGGAGATCGTGGCAAGTCGAAGGCGTGATCGTACCGCTCCTCATGATTTTGTGGTGTTATGATTCTGGGAATACGATAAATGTTTTGTATTGAAAACCTTTTTGTAAAGAATTATTGGAATTGAGATGTTTTTGAAAAATTTGAAATTGGTTGTGTTTTTGGGTCGTTTCAAGTTGGTATCAGAGCCTAGGTTTGAGTGAATTGGAGAAACACTCGTGTGACTCCAGTCTCAAATCGAGGAGAGTTTTCGAAAGAGTAATTCAAAACGGTTTTCAAAAATGAGTAAAGGAGGACGCGGAGGTACGATCAGCCAGAGCCAGTAAGTAACCCCAAAATACCATGCATGTCTTTTGTTTTTTAGCTTTGATAGAACAACATGCTAAGTGTTAGGCTAGGGATCTTCAGGATTTCATGATATGTTGCCTGATTTGTGATGCCTGTAGCCTAGGGTCCCTTATGGGAGATTCTCAGTGTTTCTCTAGTGGTGAGGGTTGATTATTGTTATGCTTGTTCTCTAGGGTATTGTGGTAGTACTTCATACAAATGTGGGTAGGTGTGGAAGGTAGTATGGGCCCGTACTACTGAAAGCACAGGACCCATACGCGTATCAGGGAAACCATGATCTCTAGGGTGGGTTGAGAGAGAGTTGGATCCCAGGGTGTGGGAAGAGTCTGAGATTTTGTGTGGTGTTTCCTTTCAGTATGGAGATTCCGAGGCATGATGAGAGTGGATCCGGGTCAGGATCGGGAGCTGGAGAGAGGGTTCCGGGCAAATCGGTGCCGCCCGAGATTGTCGGTCAGATGAGCACGAGCGAGTTGGACGCGAGGATTCGTGAGATCCTGCGTGAGGAGATTGCAGAGTTGTTCCAGGCTGAGTTGCCAGAGCTGTTTGGGTCGATTAAGACCGCCATGGTTGAGTATTTTGATGAGCGTTATGCGGCTCTCACCGAGACGGCTACCGCGGTGGCTACAGAAGCTATAGCAGCGGCAGGGGGAGGAGCTAGTCGGGGTTTTCAGTATCGGGACTTCGATAGGACGAAGCCTCCCACATTCGACGTAGTTCAGGACCCAATTGTTGCTATGAGGTGGTTGTCAGACGTGGAGGGATGTTTCTTCACGTGTTCATGCCCTGCTGATCATAGGGTGAGGTGTGCTCTGAACCTGTTGAGGCTCGGGGCGAAGGATTGGTGGAGATTGACAACGGGGTCATTTTCGGAGGCGTAGAGGGCTGCGGTTTCATGGGATCAGTTCAGAGAAATGTTCAATACTCGTTATGTTCCGCAGGTTGAGAGGGAGAGATTGGCTCAGGAGTTCCTTGAGCTGAAGCAGGACTCAGAGTCGGTGACTAAGATCACCAGGATGTTCACTGAGAGGGCGATGTTTTGCCCAAAGTTCGCTTCGGAGCTGGCCCAGATGTCCTGATATCTGAGCATGCTCAAGAGGGACATCAGACAGTTTGTGTCTGCGCAGAGGTGCGAGACCTTGTTGGAGTTGCAGGAGGCCGCTAGGCGGCGTGAGCTAGAGATTGAGTTGCAGATGCGTGAGTTGAGGCAGGCTCCGGTGCAGTCGCAGCCGGCGTCGAAACGGTCCAAGACCGTTGATGTTAGAGTGGGGGATTTGAGCAGCCACACTTGTGGGAAGTGTGGGAAGGGTCACACCGGGGTTTGTAGAACCGGTGGTGCATGCCGCAAGTGCGGAAGGGATGGGCACTATGCGAGGGATTGTCGGCAGTCAGCGCCAGTTCGGGATTTGAGGATCTGCTATCATTGTCATCAAGTTGGACATTTGAGGGCCAACTGTCCACAGTTTGCTGCTGGATCGGTGCAGGCTCCAGCACCGGCCACTTTGAGGATCACAGGTGGAGGTCAGGGTGGAGCGGAGCCCCCAAGGGCTCAGGGTCGTGTTTTTCAGCTTGTTGCAGAGGAGGTCAGGGCAGTGCCAGAGACAGCTGCGGGTATGTTTCTTTCTTGATGTCTTGTTATCTTGTGATTATTGTGGTGTAATGTTCATGGGCCGGTAATTGTTTGGTTTTCGTTGTGATATTCATCGTTTTGCGGGTTGTGGTTTGGGTTATGGATTTGTGTTTCGGGTTTTCGTCTTGGTATCCGTTGCTCCCTGAGGGTTTGATATGATTATGGTTAGTGTTTTGGTTCTTTCGTTGGTTATCGTTCGTAAGGGTTGTTAGTGGAGAGGCGGCATTGGGTTATACGTCAGGTAGTATCTTCGTTCGTGGAAGGGATAATTGGAGATCGGATTCTTCTTGAGCGGATTGATAAGTGAGGAGATGTGTTTTGCTAAGGGTTGTTTATGCTTGTGGAAGCGGCCCGTGTGTAAGTGGTCTCTTGGTGCAGGTTTGTTTTGGAAGGTCGTTGATGGTGGCTGGCGGTTGTTAGTCAGTGCTATAGTGGGGGAGAATTGGAGAATTCTCTGGGAGATCGATGAGTATTTGAGGGTGCTTAGCTGTTGGGATTCAGCAGTGTTCTGTCAGCCTAGAGTATAGGCTGATAGGAGCGAGTGTCGGGCTTGCGGGGCGGGATACAGACCTAGGGCATTGGTTATGGAGGCCTGGAAGCAGGCCGGGATCGAGTATGTCGATGGAGTTAGAGTTCAGAACCCCTATAGGGCTAGAATGGTATGCATGGGAGGAATCCTGAGGGGGGATAGCATGGAATGTTGGTTGATAGTAAGCGGTCCGGATAGACTGAAGGCCGGAAGGCGTACCAGTCAGACCGAAGGCTCGGAGAATGGTCCAGCCAAACTGAAGGCTCTGAGAGCGGTCCAGATTGGCTGAAGGTTCTGAGAGAGTGGTCCAGATGGACTGAAGGCCTGATGAGGCGGTCCAGTCATGCTGAAGACTCTGCGGGTATTGTTGGATCAGTTTGAGATTGCTGATTGTGTATGTTGCAGTGTGATTGCATTGGAAGGTCTGGCCCCGGGTAGTGATTTTGATGAGTTGAGAGAGTGCATGGGCTTGAGAGCCCCTGCAATGAGAGCCAGAGTATGTGAATCGCGGTTACGCAAAAAGGATGGTGTCGCATTGGGCGAGCACCATGGCACTTGTTGGGGTGGCAATGTGGCCAAGTAGATTCCTTGGAAAAGGAAGAGAGAAAGGTGTGTAACTCCGAAAGGGAGTGCAAATTCACGAAAGTGAAAGCTGCAGAGCAGAGTTATGATTAGAGTATTTCGGGTATGGTTTTGAGCATCGTGTTCACGGCAGTGAAGTAGGAGCTCATCCGGTTTGGGATGTCTGTTGAGGTTGCGGAGGGAATTCCGCAGGTGTAGAGCCCTGAGGCTTGGAAAGGATGCAGGGGGGGAGAGTCCTGGACTCTCGGTATGATTCTGTTCAGGGTATTGGTTATGTATTAGTGGTTCATCCTGAGGGATGTTTGAGGGTGTCATCAGTGTGTCGGGTTTTCCAAACTTGAGGATGCTGGAACTAGTTCAGCATGTGTATGCGTTTGTAAGAGGAGGACTCATGGGAGTGCTCTGAGATAGAGAATGGGTTTTCCGTCGTCACATAATGGATAGAGTGGGATTCGGACCGGGGATCCGTTGGTTCATGGTTTTCTAGCCTTTAAGAGTCGAGTGATGGTTGTGATTTGGAGCAGTGTTGCATTATGGGTAATTCTCAGGGGTTAAGTGAAGTTATTAGAGGGTGAATCCGGTGCCCTATTTGAGACGGTGGTCAGGACACCGTGAGGAAAGGAAAGTGTGTTCGAGTTTCGTTTGGGTATGCCTTGTGGGACCTGGTCTGGTTGGAGCCATGTGGCGCGTTGCGGGAGTATCTTAGAGTTGAGCTGCTATAGGCTTCGAGGGCGAAGCCTAATATAAGTGGGGGAGAATTGTAACATCCCGAAATAGCAAGAGTAGAGTTGAAGGGCTAAAAGTGTTATTTGGGAAAGAGTGACTCGGCGAGTCCATGGCTGGACTCGGCGAGTAGAGTCGCGACTTGGTCGCGTGATAAGTAGCCGACTCGGCGAGTCGATGAGATAGACTCGGCGAGTAGGCGCTGGGTGGAGAAAACCCTAATTATCGGGGTTGAGCCCTATATAAGGAACATTATGTTCCTTCCCCAGCCTCTTTACTTCCCTCTTGAGTTCCAGAAACCCTAAATCGCAGAGGAGCTCCATTGTTGAGTGGATTGGAGCATTGGAGAAGTTTATTGAAGGAATTTTGTGGGAATTGAAGGCTTGGGGCAAGGGGCTTTGCTTGGAATCAACTTCATTGCAGTTGGGGCGTCCATTGGAGGTAATATCTCGTTCTTGGTCTGATTGTATGTTGTTTCTTCAATTTGGGGTTTGTGGGATCTTGTCTAAGGATGTAAATGGAAGTTTAGAGGTTAGATCTGAGGTTGCTACCTCAGATCTAGAAGGGAGGAGAATCAGAGAGCAGGAAAGTCCCTGTGTTGGAGTGTTTAGTGAAGCTTGCAAGTGCTAAACCCTAGTTATAAGTGATTAAGGCCTAGATCTCTTGGGATTCACGTAAAGTTTGCCACTTTACGTGATGGATGAGTTGTATAAGGCTAGATCTATGTTTTGGATCATTTGCATGGTCTGGAATGCTTCTGAAAGGATTCAGATCGGTGGTACTCGACGAGTCACATGGGTGAACTCGGCGAGTTGCTTGAAGATGAGCTGGGACTCGACGAGTTGGAAGAACAACTCGGCGAGTCGGATGAAGATAGCCTGTAACTCGGCGAGTTGTATGAACAACTCGGCGAGTAGGTTGATGATAGCCTTGGACTCGGCGAGTCTGTTCTTGGACTCGGCGAGTCTTGTCGAAGAGTTCCAATATTCTCTGGTTGAGTCGAGAATCGGTGAGGCAAGGGATGACTCGGTGAGTTGTGTGCGAGTGGACTCTGAGTTGTTGGACTCGGCGAGTCTCGGGGTGACTCGGCGAGTTAGGTCGCGGATGGAGTGAAGTATGAGTATGGGAACTCGGCGAGTCATAGGGTTGACTCGGCGAGTAGGGTCAGTAAGGAGTTGACTTTGACCTTGTCTTTGTCCAAGGGTTGACCAATGGTGTCCAGGGGCATTTTGGTAATTATTGTTTGTTGTTTTGAGTTCAGCGCATTGGTGGTTGACCAGTGGTGGAGATCGTATCAGTGATCGGAGTAGCTTGGATTATCTGTTGAGTCGGCAGCTTCGAGGTGAGTTATCCTCACTATATCAACGGGGTCTAAGGCACCAAGGCCGACCCTTATCGGATTGAGATCCGGGTAGTTGTTTTTATGTTACTGCTTTATCATGTCTGCATCCTGTGAGTTAGGATGGTATATGCTAGAGACCCGATTGAGATTGGTATCCAGAGAGATAGGGAGATGCTATGTTAGTGACCTGTTAGGTCGGTATCCTGGTTAGGATAGTGGCATGTTATGTGATCTGTTGATCTGCTTGTTATCTGTGAATTGTTAGATGATTGTATGTATATGTGCACATGGATGTTTGGACTGGAGTTGGGTTGAGGCGGGTCCTGCTGTGTGCAGTAGGCCAAGATACCCAGGGCGGACCGGTTGTCCCGTAGGCCCAGCGAGCGGTCCGGATAGGCTGTAGGTCCCGGTAGGGGCGGACCAGACGTGCCGAAGGCTCGGAGAGTGGACCAGACAGACTGAAGGCCCGATGCGGGCGGACCAGTCATACTGTAGACTCAGAGAGTGGACCAGGTGGATTGAAGGCCCGGGAACGGGCGGACCAATCACACTGTAGACTCGATGTATGCGGATAGACTCAGAGGGTGGACCAGGTGGACTGTTGGCCGGTGCGGCGGACCAGTCACACAGTAGACCCGGAGAGCATGACTGTTCTATGATCGGATATGTTATGGAATGTTATGAGTGTATGGTATTTGTGGTTGGTATTTTGGGGGTATCTCACTAAGCTTTCGGGCTTATAGTTGTGGTTTCATGTTTTCAGGTTGTTCAGGAGATTGTGGCAAGGCGAAGGCGTGATCGTACCGCTCCTCATGATTTTGTGGTGTTATGATTCTGGGAATACGATAAATGTTTTGTATTGAAAACCTTTTTGTAAAGAATTATTGGAATTGAGATGTTTTTGAAAAATTTGAAATTGGTTGTGTTTTTGGGTCGTTTCACTTGACATCCATTTGCCATATCTCATAATCATGAAATGTGGCAATAGCCAGCATCACCCTAATAGACTTTATCTTCGCAGCTGGTGAGAAGGTCTCATCATAGTCAACTCCGGGAGTTTGAGTAAAGCCCTTCACAACCAATCACGCCTTATATGTGTGTACATTCCCATCCACGTCAATCTTCTTCTTGAAGATCCATTTGCACCCAACGGTCTTACGTCCGGGCACATTATCAACCAAATTCCAAACTTGGTTGTCATACATGGATTGAATCTCGCTGTCCATTGCCTCTTTCCATTTTGCAGACTCCGGGCCTGCCATGGATTCCTTATAGCTATTAGGTTCATCTAGATTTATTAGTGTACCATCACTAATATATGTGTCCCCATCGGTAGTAATATGAAAACCATAAAACCGGGGTTGAACTCCAACTCTTTCGGAGCGTCTAAGAGGTAAGGACTCGTCAATTGGTTCAACCGGAGTATCCTCCTCGGGTTGAGCGCCAGCGGTAGAGGTTCCTTCATAAATCGATTCTTGAATCTCTTCAGGTTCGATCTATCTCCCACTGTCTCCTTGGCTTATGAGTTCTCGCTCTCGGAAAACCCCTCTCCTCGCAACGTAGACAACATTGTCATTCGGTCTATAGAAGAGATATCCAAAGGATTTCTGCGGGTAGCCGATGAAAATACATCGCTCACTACGAGGTTCGAGCTTGTCGTGAGTATCTCGTCTTACAAAAGCCTCGCAACCCCAAACCTTGATATGTGCCAACGAGGGAGTTTTCCCTGTCCACATCTCGTGAGGTGTTTTGGTAACCTTCTTAGTAGGGACTCGGTTAAGGATATGGGCGGCAATCTCTAAGGCATACCCCCAGAATGAGATAGGTAGTGAAGCACGACTCATCATAGAACGAACCATGTCTAACAAGGTTCGATTACGCCTTTCTACGACACCATTCAACTGCGGTGTCCTAGGTGGCGTCAATTACGAAACTATTCCGCATTCTTTGAGATAGTCATGGAATTCAAGAGTTAGGTACTCTCCTCCTCGATCGGATCGAAGCATCTTGATTTTCCTGCCCAATTGATTCTCCACTTCATGTTTGAATTCTTTGAACTTTTCAAATGTCTCTGACTTGTGCTTGATTAAGTAAATATACCCATATCTACTATAATCATCGGTGAAAGTCACATAGAAGCAGTTCGCATCCTTTGTGGTGTATCTAAAGGGTCCACATACATCGGTATGTATGAGATCCAATAAACCCTCACCCCTTTCACAAGTACCAGTGAAGGGTGACTTGGTCATCTTTCCAAGCAAACAAGACTCACACGTTTCATCTTCCCTAAGGTCGAATGACTCCAACACTCCATCCTTTTGGAGTTGGGCTATGCGCTTCTTGTTGACATGTCCAAGACGACAATGCCACAAACATGCTTTATCCATACCATTGGAAGAATCCATGCATAAAACATCATTTCTTAAGTTATCTACAATCATAATAGTCTCATAAATTCCATTACAAGGCATTGCTTCAAAATATAAAACACCATTTAGATAAGCATAAATCGAACCATTCTCATTATTAAACGAATATCTAAATCCTTGTCTAAACAAACCATGAAATGAAATGATGTTTCTTGCCATATCTGGAAAGTAGAAACAATTATTCAAATCTAAACTTAATCCATTACTAAGCACTAAAGAATACACTCCAATCTTGGTAAAAAGCGAGGATCTTCTATTTCCCATGATTAGATTTATTCTTCCAAACTCCACATCCCTATTTCTTCTTAGTCCCTGCAATTCAGAACAAATGTGGTAACCACACCCGGTATCAAGAACCCAAGAAATAGCATGAGATGAATCATTAGATTTAATTGTGTAAATACCTACGAAAGATGGCCTGATCTTTCCATCCTTGATGGCTTGCAGATATTCTAGGCAGCTTCTCTTCCAATGCCCTATTTTGTGGCAATGGTGGCACTCTGCCTCCTTTGGGTTAGGGTTGGGTTTAGCAGGATCAACCTTGGTCCCACTAGAAGAGTAACCATCTCGGGACTTTCCCTTGCGGTGGCTCTTTGACAGAGCCTTCCTCTTTTTGCCCCTTCCCTGCCCTATAGCCAAAACAGGAGCAGCGGGTGGATTGGGAGTTTGTGCAACAGACTTGTCCTTAAGGTTGCTCTCAGCAACCCTTAGGATCCCTTGGAGCTTGCTTAGGGTGACCTCTTCCTTGTTCATGTGGTAGGTCATCCTAAATTGGTTGTAACACGGAGGCAAGGAGTGAAGGACCATGTCGATAGCCAAGTCTTCCCCAAAGTCGACATTCAACTTGCGAAGACGATCAACATATCTTTGCATCTTTTGCAAGTGTACGGTTAGAGATTCTCCATTTCCCATTTTAGTAGTGATCATGTTAGTGAAGATCTCGTAATGTTCTTGCCTCGCGTTTTGATGGTATCTCTCCAATAAGTCTTGATGCATCTTGTACGGATACATGTCCTCATAGGACTTTTGGAATTCGGCGTTCATAGTGGCTATCATGATGCAATGAACTTTCGTTGCATCACGTTCATGAGTCTCAAAGACAGTCATTTCAACCGGAGTAGCGATTTCTTGATTGACTTTTTCAAGCTTCTCGTCAAGAACATACTCCTTGTCCTCGTAGCAAGCAATCGTGCGAATGTGTCTTATCCATTCGCTAAAGTTCGTTCCATCGAAAGTCACTTTTTGGCAAAGGCTCATTAACGTGAACGAGCTAGCAGCATCGTTTTTTGCATTCGACATCTACAAGTACAAAAGGACAAAGTTTGATTAGAATTGAATCCCTAATATGAAAAATTAGGGCTATGATCCAACAACATTATTTACACATTAGAAAAGGGATGCTGTAATCCAACGTGCAAACAATTTGAAGGTAAGTTAATGACGATTCACTAATTCTCCACCATGAAAACATAACTTTAAGTTTTAAATGCATTTAGAATTCCTAGATTTCGATGAGATTCATTGAACTTTTCAATGGCATGTTTAAATCTCGATATGCCCCTCTCGTTTGTGACTGGGATGCCGAGGATCACAAAGTGGGTGTGAATAACCATGCAAATCTACACAATGCCTTCATTGTCACAATCACCTATTCGATGTGCCGGTAAACCACACACGCTCCACCGAACTATGATAAACAATGAATCACACTTTGCCACCTTTGCTTAAAACAAATTAGTGTGCCGGTAAACCACACACGCTCCACTAACTTCTTAGCAATGGTGCAAAGTGTAATTTCATGGGTTTGCATCAATTCACTTTTCCTAAAGTAACTAGGATTGGGAATTTGAAAAACATGTAGTTACTTTGTATTTTAACATTATACTTTTAATGAGGAGATAGGGTTGCCCTATCCTACCCGTTTGGCTAACGACCCTCCACCGGTCAAGCAAGCGGTGGGTGTGAGTGCACACCCATTAAGCGCCATTTTATAGGCAACAACCTTATACCCACCTTATAGACCGACTTCGTGAATGAGGCCTACTAACAGTAAGACTAGCATTTTAATTATACATATACATACATATATATATATATATATATATATATATATATATATATATATTAGTCTTGTAATATTATATTAGTATAGGGTTGAATTTTAAACTTTGTAAAATTCTAGGGTTTGAAATTTAAATTGTCCAAATTAAACTTTTAATCACAAAACTTAAATTTCAAAACTTGAGGACAAGTTTTAAACTTTTCAAAACATAAGGGATCAAATAACAAATAATTTAAATTAACCATTTAATCTCATAATTATCCATATTTGATTTATTTAAATGTTTCTTGCAAAATAATTCACCAATTTAATTAAAATAATCTATTAATGTCATATAAGGTAATTATTATTCAACTAATTGGTAAATATCTTTTGATAGGTCAAGAATATACTCACATATATGTTGAAATTCGAATTTTATTGACCCATAAAGATTAAGGCAAGTTTCCATAAGAAAAACAACAAGAAATCCCAAAACTAGCTCCATCTGACGCTCGAACTCGCCGAGTACCACAATGGACTCGTCGAGTCCACTATGGAACTCACCGAGTTCATCAGGCAGATGGACAAAAATCGAATTTTGCAATCAACAAGCAATCAACCAATGCATCAATTCAATAGAAACCAATCAAGGCTCTGATACCACTGATGGGTTTGAGCCATAAGAACTTTCCTATGTGCACATGCAAACCCTAATGCTTGGATCTAGGTTTCTCTAATTGAACGTGCAATGTATCCAAGACTTTTATTGATAGATCTAGTGTAAACATTCAAATCATAACATATGAAATCAGATCTAAAGGAATACCTTGAATTGCTTGCTTGAATCTTCTTGTCTTTGGAGCTTAGAGTCACAATTGTCACTCCTGTAATGGCTTACAAACACCAACTAGCAAGAGGATGATAATAGAGAGAGAGGAGGGTGAGAAAATCGGCTCTAGAGTTTCTCGAGATGCATGAGTGCCGATTTCCTCCACCCAATGGGTCTATATATACTATGAGCTACTAGGGTTACACCTTAAACCGTAATTGAATAACTTAGGCCCTAAGCAATCCAATGATCCCTATAGACTAGGCCTTGGACGATTCTAGGTTTCTCCAAGCCCTAAAATCGTCCACCCTCATATCCATAAAGATTCATAGCCCAAATATAACTATCACACATTTGACAGTTTATGCCCCTTTATTCAATTAACCTCTTTAAGTCACCAAATTAATTCATAATTAATTTATGAATTATATTAATCAAATAAAAATATTATTATTCCTTATATTATTCTTATAATATATTAATAATATTTCTTCTCTCATTATAAATCATCCTGTCAAGTTGCTATGGTGAAGGCAACACAAAAGGACCATGCTCAATCGGGTCAAATACTTGACAAATATAGTTACAGCCTTAGACACTATTCCAACAATGTTTACATACAATTAGTAATTATAATATTAATTAAACACGTATACGCATCCTAATGAGCGGAAAACACTTTGGTCAAGTGCTAGAAGTGTCCCGGGTAACATCTAAGGGAGTGTATGGCCTAGTTAGGGAGTTTACTCTTCAAGAGTAAACTCTTTATAGAGTTTACGGCCCTAAGACCTTATCCCCATGAGTTTACAGCCATAAACTCATGGGTGGTGTGTCCTTGGATGCTTTAAGGTCTTATCTCACTCGTGGAACTAGGCTAGGTTCAATTCTAGGTCATAGGAAGGGCTTAAGGCCTCATATGGACCATTTTAGGGAGTTTACGGTTCATGACCACTCCTTGAGGATTTTACGTCCGTAAACACATGAGTTTACGGTCGTAAACACATGTTAGCTCATTCCTTTTGTTGTTTGGTGGTTCTAGCTCATGCATGCAAGGTTCTAGTCACTTATAAGAGCATAAGAAGGCGTTAAAGGCACTTAAACACCTTGGAAAGGTGTTTACGGTCTATGAAGGTGTTCTTGGGGAGTTTACTACCTTAAACACATGAGTTTACAGTAGTAAACTCATGTTAGTCCATGAATCATGTGTTTTGGTGCATCAAATGAAGGATTTTAAGGCTCTAGGCACTCACAGAAGCTTTTGGAGGTGTTTGAGGGGTAGTTTAACACCCAAAAAGGTGTTTATGGTCCATGAAGATGGGTTTACGGTCTAAGAATGTCCTTAGACCATAAACTCATGTTTACTCCCCATTTGCTAAGATTTTGGTGTTCTAATTCCTTTCATGTAAGCCTCTAAGTCATTGCTAAGCATTAGAAGTGGTTTGGAGGGGTTTTTGGGCACCAAAACCCTCCTTCAAGGTGTTTATGGTTTTGGGATGCTCTCAAGACTGTAAACTCTTGTTCTTGGGGTTTTTGGATGTTTAAGCCACGAATTTGCAAGATAGATGAGATAAGCAACAAGCTAGGAAGGTTAACTTAACGATTTGAAGCTCGAAGGGGCGATTTTTGACCAAAACCCGATTTGTAGAGAGAGAAAGTGTCTAAGGCGGGGAAAAGGGTGGGATGAAACCCACTCAACCCTTATATAGGGTGGAGTTTATGGCCTGGTTGGGGGTTCACCTGACACCAACCGCGAACGGGGGTTTTTTTTTCACGACTACCGTTAAACACGGCCAATTGTAGAATTATACCTCCTTAAATTTGGTTCGCTTGACGAATATTATTTAAAATATTCCAACGCGTTTAAATACGGTAAAAAATATTTTCAGGATATATTTGGCTAATTTTTGACATACTTAATTTCGACGTTAAAACTAACGGAAATTTTTTTGGGTTGTCACATTAGTATTTTGGGGGTAGCTCACTAACCCATCGGGCTTACAGTTTTCAGTTTATTGTTTCAGGTACTGCAGGAGATCATAGGAAGGAGAAGGCGTGACCGTACCGCTCATCATCCTTATGTTATGATTTTTGGACACTCTGATGGAAAATGATTTGAAAACATTTTGTAAACAATGCTATTTGCAGTTCATAGTTCACCCTTCCTTTGTCTCATCATCACTAACTCACCCCCTTTATCTTGTTGGATACTCGGAACCGGCACCGACAAACATGAGCTCCATCGTTGCCATTAGACACTTTAGTAATTTGTCACTTTTGTCACGAATATTGCTCCATATCTAGTGTATATGCTTAAATGATGTTTAGTAATTAATTTTAGAGAAATGTATAATCCATATACTTTATTATGTGAAAAGTTAACCCGAAATGACCCGTCGACCCTCTAACTTGAAATAGATCCACTAACCCGAAACAACCCGCAAACTCGAGAACTTATATAATTAAACAAGTTATTTGGGTCGGGTTCAGATTGATGTTTTCAACTTGCGAACTCGTGACCCGCCAACCTGAATACATATATGGGTTGGATTGGGTTGATGTATTCTGACCTGCCAACCTGTTACCCGTGAACCCAAACCCAACCCAATTGTCACCCTTACAGACTAGACGTGCTTTGGTGTAGATATAAACAATGATATAAACTTTTTATAAGTTGATTACGTTAGTTGCTTCCAAGTCTAGGTTACACACTAATCAAATATGTCTGTCTTTTCAATGTCCTGGATCAAACATAGTAATACATATTATTGACGATAGCAACGCCAAATATTTTCTTATTTTTGTTAGTAGATTACGTTAGTTGCTTCCAAGTCTAGGTTACAATTATTTGTTATTAATCATTTATTGAAAATGGTATTAATCGATTTCTAAGGGGAAATCCTATTTGTGGTAATGGGTCTTCCAGTGCTAGAAGTGACCAAATTTGTAATTTATTACCTATGACATTGAATCATGTTCTTTCTTACAATGGATCTATAGAAAAAGTGATTTTAGGTATCAAGGTAAGGTTGTTGTTGATGTTGCTCTAACATTTGATGTTGATGAATCTACAAATGATCAGGCAAAAAAATTTAAGGTTATGTTCGTAAATTAATAAACTAATAAAAAGATGATTTATATAAATAAATCTTCAAGGATTAATTATATCATTAGTTGTAT
Source organism: Lactuca serriola (assembly GCF_051521515.1). NCBI lineage: Eukaryota > Viridiplantae > Streptophyta > Magnoliopsida > Asterales > Asteraceae > Lactuca > Lactuca serriola. Next base: position 232,716,518 of record NC_136410.1, read on the forward strand.
GAAATTTAGAAAGTTAGAAGTGTAAATAGCAAAACTTAAAAAGTTAAGTGACCAAAAGTGCAAATTTGGCAAAGTATGTTTGAGCAAGGGTTGACTCAACTAATGGAAGTGACTACAAAAGTTATGTGATGGATGGAGAGGTACTTAGGATGTCTATTCTTAAAGAAAAGTCACATATATCGGAAGAATGGACTATTTTGGACAAAAATGTGAAATTTGGGGGACTAAATGTGAAAAAGAGGGAAATAAGATGAACACTCTCCTCGCTTCTCTTCCAGATACGGATGAAGCATTCTAGAGAGCTTCTAATGACGATTCTTCTTCTACCTTTCATATAGGGTATGATTCAAGTGGTGAATTAAGCAACCAAGAAAATGAGAGAAGGATTCAAGGCTTGCAAGGTAAAAATCTCCCCCTTACTTAGCTTAAAATTCGAAATTGATGAAGGGGATGAACCCCAATGTCGAAATCAGTTTGATTCATTGATTAGGGTTTTGGATTCTAACCTCCCTTGAGTTGTTTTGATGATCTCAATCTCAATCTGTAACATCCCAAAATACGACCCAAATTTTTTTGTTTAATCATTACTAAAATCATTAGATCGATACCATAAAATAAAACTCATACGTCAATATCTCAAAACCATAACAAAGTGTCACGAGAAAACTTATCAAGACTGTATCAAATCATATCTATGGAAAGCTAAATCAACTCCCAGGACAAAAACTGAAGCTGTGGTGTGTGCGATGCCATCATCCCGAGCTCTTCCCTTTACTTGCGGAAGTACCTGAAACCAAAACTGAAACTGTAAGCACGAAGCTTAGTGAGCTCCCCCAAACTACCACATACCATACAATAACATATAAACACATACTGAGCCTTTCCCACTGCATCAGACCGAAGTCCGAAAACTGCATCGGACCGAAGTCTGGAACTAACCAGGGCCTTGCCCTCTGCATCGGACCGAAGTCCAGAAACTGCATCAGACCGAAGTCCGGAACTGACTGCATCGGACCGAAGTCCGGAACTATCTGAGGCCTTGCCCCCTGCATCGGACCGAGGTCCGGAAACTGCATCGGACCAAATTCCGGAACTAACTGATTGAACATAGCATAACATAACATAGCAAATAGCATAAACACTGATATTGCATACTGCATCGGACCAGGGTCTAGAACACATAACACAAAACATGCTTGAATCACAAAGACATCAATCAATCTGACTATTGCATCGGATCGAGGTCCAGGACTGACTGCTAACTAGACGGGCCGGCATTGTGGCCGTAGACCCGTTCCTACTGGAAGGAAACTCACCTCGTGATGCTGACTGCTGAACTCCTGAATGAGAAATCCCTGACTGCTGCTCCGGCTGCTTCCCAACTATCATGGGAAATAAAATACTAAATCAGAATAGGGATTCTCCTATGGGTAAAATGACTATTTTACCCCCGCTATGGCATGGGTCACAACATGGCCCAAAACCCTCAATTCCTTCTAAGTCCATCCATGGCCCCACTATAGGCCCACTAATGGCCCAATTTTCTATATTGGGCCCATAACCCCTTTATTGGGCCATACTCAAGCCCAACACTAAATCCTTGGTCCTTAGCAACTGAATTCTGATGGGCCATTAAGGCCCAAGGACCCTAAGCCTGAAACCCAGCCCACACCGAGGCCCAAAACACTCGAAGCCCAAACTGGCAGCGTACGCGGGGCGTACACCAAGGTACGTTGAGCGTACTTAGCTGTTTGCTTGTACGCGGCGCGTACCTCCTTGTACGCCCAACGTACAGCTCTGTTAAGCCAAAATCTCATTAAGTGCTTAATAATCCGATCCAGAAGCTACAAATCCAGATCCTAAGCTTATTCCATGTCTTAAGCCATAAAGTTGCTTACTTGATGGCTTACAAGTCTCATAAAGGCTCAAACTTCCATAAATAACATTCTACTTCCATGTAGCTAACTAGATCTCATGCATGGTTCCATATAAGCCACAAAGATTGAAACTTTATTGCTAGGAAGATGTTTCTAAGCCTTAAGGATGGTAAACCAAGCTCCAAATCCGACTTACAAGATCAAGACCCAACCTTTGGACCTAAAAAGTTCCAAACTTCCATAACCTAGATCTAGAAGGAAAGAGGAAGAAAGTTCAGAACTTTATACCTTCCTTTGATGACCAAGAGGGTGCTAAGTCTAGATTTCTGAGATCAAGCTTCTTCTCCAACTTCTTCCCTTCCTTCTTCACTACTTCCTTTCCTTGAAACACTCACAAAAGCTTCTTCACACACAAAGAGAGGATAAGAACGAATTAGGGTTTTCTTGAGAGTAAGGAGGCTGATGGGGAAACAGGGAAGGAGGCTATAATGGGGTTTATATAGCCTTAAACCCCTAAAATTAGGTTTTTGACTCTGTCCGCATACACTGGGGGTACCATATGGTACGCTGCGCGTACGCTTCCCCCCCTCCCCCCCCCCCCCCCCCCCCCGTACTTCATTTAATCATTACACCCAGCGTACAACGGGTTACGCCCCGCGTACGGCTTATGGGCAGGCTATGACTCGGCCCAAAACAAAAGGCCCACTCCAATATACAATTATATTATAGCCCTAAATAAAACTTAAGAATTTAAATAAATTATACCTTGGAAGACGATCGTAACAAATCTCCCCCACTTGAATCAGACTTCGTCCTCGAAGTCCACTGCTACTGAATCTGAAAACAATTCCGGATAATGCTCCTACATCTCCTCCTCTGATTCCCACGTCCACTCTGAACCCTTCTGGTGCTGCCACTGCACCTTCACTAGCTGAACTACCTTGTTCCTCAAGGTCTTTGTCTTCTGGTCCAAAATCGCGACCGGTCTCTCAATATAATTCAGGCTGCTATCAACCTGAATTTCCTCTAAGGGTACAACCGCTGACTCATCCACTAAACATTTCCGTAACTGATAAACATGGAAGGTGTTGTGGATCTGACTGAGCCCTGCCGGAAGATCCAACCGATAAGCGACCTGACCCACCCGGGCCAAAACCCTAAAAGGACCGATGAACCTGGGGACCAGCTTGCCCCTCTTCCGAACCTGATGACACCCTTCCAGGGTGATACCTTCAGGAGGACCATGTCGCCTACCTGAAACTCCAAGTCTGATCGCCTCCTGTCGGCGTAACTCTTCTATCGACTCTGCGCAGTCTGCAGTCTACTACGAAGCTGCTGAATCAACTCTGTCGTCTTGAGCACCACTTCGGTGCTCCCAATGACACGCTGACCGACCTCAACCCAACAAATCGGGGTCCTGCACTTCCTCCCATAGAGCATCTCGAAGGGAGGGCGGTCAATACTCGCATGATAATTGTTGTTATATGAAAATTCCGCTAACGGAAGATACATATCCCAACTGCCACTGAAATCTAGGACACATGCCCGGAGCATGTCCTCAAGAGTCTGAATCGTCCTCTTGCTCTGCCCATCCGTCTGAGGGTGGAAAGCGGTGCTGAAATGGAGACGAGTACCCATCTCGTCATGAAACCGCTTCCAGAATCTGGAAGTAAAACGGACATCTCGGTCTGACACCACTGAAACAGGCACTCCATGCCGTGCCACAACCTCTCGCACATAAATATCGGCTAGCTTCTCAGCCGATATGCTCTCCTGGATCGGTATAAAATGAGCACTCTTCGTCAACCGATCCACTATAAACCAAATCGAATCCACTCCACGTGCGGTCTTGGGGAGCTTAGTGATAAAATCCATAGTGATATCCTCCCATTTCCACACTGGAATGTCTAATGACTGCATCTTGTCGTGAGGCCTCTAGTGCTCCGCCTAACCTTCCTGCAGGTCAAGCACCTCTCCACATACCAGACGACATCCAGCTTCATGCAGGGCCACCAAGAGTAGGGTCGAAGATCTCTATACATCTTCGTTTCCCCTGGGTGGATGGAAAATCGAGACTTGTGAGCCTCGTCCATCAACACTTGCCGTACTCCACCCCAGTATGGTACCCAAACTCTCCCATGAAGGTTCAACAATCCTCGACTGTCATAGTCGAAGGAAGCTACTCGGCCCACAATCCTCTCACACTTCTGCCTCTCCTCCTTGAGCCCCTCGACCTGAGCCTCTCTGATCTGCTCCAATAATGGAGTAATTACTGTCATCCTCAAACATATGTCCCTGATAGGGGCCGCTGTCGCCTTGCGGCTAAGGGCGTCGGCCACTACGTTGGCCTTCCCTGGGTGATAAAGGATCTCACAATCATAATCCTTAAACACATCTAACCATCGCCTTTGCCTCATGTTCAGATTCGGCTGATCTATGAGGTACCTCAAGCTCTTGTGATCCGTGTAAATGGTACAACGGACCCCATAGAGGTAATGTCTCCAAATCTTGAGGGCAAACACCACTGCCTCCAGCTCTAAATCATGCGTAGGATAGTTAGCCTCGTGAGGCATCAACTATCTCGAGGCGTAAGCTATCACACGGCCTTGCTGCATCAACACTGCTCACATACCTGTGATCGAAGCATCATAGTAGATTACAAAATCGTCTACTCCGTCTGTCACACCCCCAAACCAAGGATGGCGGAAACATCCGGGGGTGGAGGACTTCATGTATAGTATCACAATAACGTGTATAATAGTGCTCAAAGTAAATACAACCATCATAAATATAATTGAAAAAGTTACACCAATGTATATGTTTACATGCTTCAAAATCAATTACATTATGATGACAAAATAGATTGTTTGACGATTTAACGTCACATCCTCAAAGCGCTGATGTTTCCCTGTTTCACTGATTTCCTGAGAATACAAGTAGTTTTGAAAAAGTGTCAACAATTAAGTTGGTGAGTTCATAAGATTTTTGTTTTAGGAAGAAACCGTTTTCCTTGTAAAAGCGATAGAGTTTGATTTCCAGAAAATCCAATATTTTCCTCATTATGTATGAAATGAACGCTTCTATGGTATGCGATAATAAATCCTAGAAAGACCCATAGATTCCTTCTATAATCACTCAGTGTATATAAATTATATAAAAATTAAGTTAAATAAACCGTTGAATATAATGGGTCTGCCCCAGGTCCACAACCAAACAAGGAACAGGAGATAAGGCGGGCCCACCAATTCTAAGTCGATTGTGACTAGATTCTTATATAACTCTAGCATATACCCTTAGCAAATATAGCTGAAGTCTAACAATTCTAGATGAAGTATAGTTTTAATATCATAATAACTATTTTATGTGAACCTGGTACTTTGTATCTATACCCTTTTTTGTATAAAAACCTGGTACTTTGTATCTGTACCCCTTTTTGTATAAAAACCTGGTACTTTGTATTTGTACCCCTTTTTGTATAAAACCGGTACTTTGTATTTGTACCCCTTTTCGTATGAAAACCTGGTACTTTGTATTTGTACCCCTTTTTGTATAAAACCGGTACTTCGTATTTGTACCCCTTTTCGTATGAAAACCTGGTACTTTGTATTTGTACCCCTTTTTGTATAAAACCGGTACTTTGTATTTGTACCCATTTCGTGTGAAAACCTGGTACTTTGTATCTGTACCCCTTTTTGTACAAAACCGGTACTTTGTATTTGTACCCCTTTTCGTATGGAAACCTTTTGTAATGTAAATGATCATAAACTACACCTATTATAGTTTATCAAAATGTTTGAAATGTACATGCAACCTAACTATACCTATTATAGTTTAGTATGTTTATTTGTGGTGTATAAGAACCCTTTTCTATGTAAGTCGAATGTATAGCACAATATAGCCATGTTTATCTTGCTTTGTTTTGTACTAATGGTAATGATGGAGGATTCTTACAATTCAGCGAGTATTTTCTATTATATAATTATACTACTACAAGAAATACATGTGAAATATGAAGTCACCAGAGATTTAACACTTTGCTCAACATGTTACAAAGTGTTTTGAAAGTTATAAGCTGATAACTAGTTTTTAACCTTTTCTGCGCTGTTTTAGAAAAGTCATAGAAAAATCATACGAAGTTGAAAACTAAATCCGTAAATTCTGAGAGTTCCTAATATGTGTCTAGTTTACTCATAATTTTTATCATGATTTTTGGAAGCCTTTAACTTGTATTAAAATGCTCATATTCACAGACTGGTCCGGATTTGTGTTTGAAAAGATAGGTTGTTTTGTAAAAATCACCATAAATTGTAGAAAAATCGTGTGGAGATGGTGCAAGTAGTCATTTTAAAGCTAAGAACTGGAACTACTTGCACCTAAAACAGTTTTGAAAACTAAAATGTTTAAGTTATCCAAAACTGTCCGTGAATGGAGTCCAACTTTTCTGATGAAAGCTGTTAGAAAAGTTTAGCTATGTTCTTGGTGTTTTAACTTGTATCCCCCCCCCCCCTAAAAACTTAAGAAAACATGAAAATATAGGGGTATGAACTCACCTTAGGTAATTTCAGTAGATGGATGGTGGAGAAAAGAAGCGCTCTACTCAAGAACACTTGGGAGATGCTTGTAGATTCGAAGATCTAACACCAATAGGATGGAGTTTGTGTAAGATATCTATGATTTGAGTAAAAGGAAGTGAAATAATCATATGGAGGATGTTAATACTTACCAAAAGTAGAAGAAAAGCTTGGAGTATAGCCTTGAATCTCGAATTTTAGAGAGAGAAAATGAGAGAAAGTGAAGTTTGTTCTTGATGGAGGAATGAGAGGAAATGAAAGAGATGTGAGGAGAGAGGAGGGTTTTCTAGCCTTTGACCAATTGTGTGGTTGGAAAAAGGTGGGAAAAGTACAATGAAGTGACTAGGTATGGGCTGATGGGGAATAGTGACATGGAGTGGGTATGGGAGGTTGCTTGTGTCATAGATTAAAGCAAAGTCAACACTCCACCAATAATATCCCACCCACTCTTCTTGGATAAGGATTATACTCTAAAAACGTAATTAATTAATAATTATGGGTCCTTATATGTTAAAATAGAGTTTTGGGTGAAAATCCCGCGTTAAAAAAATTAAAAATGAAGCTAAAATGAAGTCGTAGTCGAAAACCGGGAAGAAAAGGGCATTACAGCGAGACTCCTCGGATTGGGCCGGAGGTTCGGTCCCTACTGTTGCTGGGTCCGAAGCGAAATGAGGCAAAAGAGGGTAAGACCGAAATAGACCAAAGGTTCGGTCCGAAGGGGAGGGTTCGGTCGCTTATGCGAGGCTCGGTCCGAAGGGAGGGTTTGCTTCTGATGTCTTCGCTTCTGACAAGTTCGGTTCCTAAGAGGGGTTTCGGGTCCTTAAGAGGGTTCGGGTCCTTAAGCCCTTTTTGTCCGTTCTTACCCCGTTTTAAGCGGTTTTTGACCCAGTTAAGGGTCGGGATGGCCCGAAAGACTATAAAAAGTTTAAGGAACTTTTGAGAGAGATTTGTGAGATATTTCACATACTTAGAGAGATTTGGGACAAATTTCACATACAAAGAGAGATTTGGGAGAGATTTCACATACTTAGAGAGATTTCACATACAAAGAGAGATTTGGGAGAGATTTCACTTATTTAGAGAGATTTGGGCGAGATTTCACATTCTTGGAGAGATTGCACATACAAATAGAGATTTGGGAGAGATTTCACATACTTAGAGAGATTTCACATACAAAGAGAGATTTGGGAGAGATTTCACATACTTAGAGAGATTTGGGCGAGATTTCACATTCTTGGAGAGATTTCTCATACAAAGAGAGATTTGGGAGAGATTTTACATACTTAGAGAGATTTGGGAGAGATTTGACATACGTGGAGAGATTTGGGAAAGATTCTCAACAAAGAGAGATAGACTGAAAACAATTGAGAGAGGTTTTGTGTGTGACAAATGTGAGTGTCCGGCTTCGCAATGCAAGGTCTGTAAACCCTGTTAAGCCTTGTTTAAGGATCTTACACACTCCCGATGAGTATGCAACATTGTTTTATTGGTTTGGCTCGTCACTTACCATAGTTTTAGGTTAAGGAGATCTAGATGTACGTACTTTTTGATTTATGATCTCTCATTAGAATAGCGAGTTGTTTAGAAATTACATAACGTAAAATCTAGTACCCACGGGCGAATTGAGTCGACCAGTTAAACTTGTTGACTTCAGTTGACTTTGACTTGACCGTAAATTGACGGTTGTCACATCATCCCCCCGTTAGATGGAATTTCGTCCCAAAATTTGCACTTTGAATGGGGATCCAAGAATTTGGAGGAAAGATGGGGGAAACTTTTCGTAGTACAAGAAATTGATTATGGTGAGGAACAACCCGCCTGATGTCACATGACGACCTTGGAATTTCTTATCGTTTATGCTCTCAGTTTAATCCTTGGCATTACTACTATGAATGTTTTATGATGTAGTTTGCGAGTTTCGTCATTACGAATGTTTCACAAATTGTGATGAAATTTGTATTATAAATCCTACAAGTTCCTTTATCACCGCTTGGTGTATACTAGTCGCATATCATTAAGATTGCAAAGGCATTCGGATGGGTGACCCCGCCTTAAGCCCACAACCAAACAAGGAACAAGGAATGAGGTGGAATCACGCATTCTAAGTCCATAGAATCTTAATGATATATGACCATAATGTTTACACTAGCCATCATAGACTTACTAGTAATAACCCTGCGTGTGTGTGTTTTGTTTTTTATATATACGTGATAAGACTTATTTGAGTTTTGCCGTGTTCTCGAGATTCATGATCGATATACTTTAATCGTTGCTAGATTTAGCATATAAAGAAATTTAGAATTTAAACGTCGATGTTAGAAACACGTACTGATATTTACGGGCAGTTCCGGGGGGTCTCTCCTTCGGTGATCGCAAGCACCCTTCCACCATCACTGGCATCTCTTGCTCTTGGGCAGTCCCTTTTAAAGTGTCCCGTTTCTCCACATTTGTAACAGGCTGGGCTTACTCCAAAGCCAGGGACCTGGTTGATGGGTCGTGCTGGTGCCTTACAGAAACAGACAGTGTGCCCCTCTATGTCGCAATTTTTGCAATGCATCTTCCGGCAAGCCCCAGTGTGATGGAAGTTACACATGTTGCATTTCGGAAGGGTTCCAACGTATTGTTTTATGGGAGTTGGCGCAGTGGGGGTTGTGGCAGCATGAACAGTAACAATCTGTTGCTTCTTAGCAAAGTCTTGGGCTGGTTGGTCCTTCTTGTTGTCCCAAAACTTTCTTTTGTTGTTCCCTCCTCTTGCTTGGTTAAGGGTGGTTGTCGTAGTGTCATGGCTGGCATGATGGTCGATGAGTTGTTGTGTCAACTCCTTGGCGCTGTCAAAGGTAGTTGGTATTGAGGCCAACACGCTATCTTGAATTTCGGGGGACAATACCCAGAGGTATCGCTCCAACTTTTTGTCTTCTGGGGTGACCATAGCGGGACAAAGGAGTGCTAGATCACATAATCGGTTAGTGTAAGTTGTAAGGTCGGAGCCTGTCATTTTGAGATTCCATAGTTCTTGCTCCAGCTTTTGCACTTCGCCTCTTGAGCAATATTCTTTCAGCATCATCTTCTTTAAGTCCTCCCAACTTAACGAGTTAGCCACTGCAAGCGTTAGTGAGTTAACGTGACTTTTCCATCAAGTGAGGGCCCGGCCAGAGAAAGTGTATGCTGCAAATTTGACCTTGCTTGCTTCGGGGCATGCACAAATTTCAAAGACCGTTTCGGTCTTTTCGAACCATTGCATCAAGGTGATGACGCCCTCGCTTCCATTGAAAGAATCGGATTTGGCACTAGTAAAGTCCTTGTACGAACATTCCCTCGTACGTCCTGTACTGTCCCCACGGTTAGAGTTTGTGGCTCTAGATCCAGCACCACTGATACCATTTGTACCAATTTGTGACATTGTAGCTGCCACGGCTGCTGTTACCGTAGCTTGGAACATTACGGGATCAAATTGTGGAGGTGGCGTTGGAGGTGGTGGTGCTGTGCTGCCGGAAGGCCTGGGTCTTTTCCTTGGTGGCATAGTTCTGTCATAAGTTTGCAAAAAAAATGATCAGATGGTAAGTTCCTACTAGTAAAGACAAGTCGGTTGTTATTAAACTAGATTTTTCTGTATTATGCTCCGATTTAAGAATGCCTTGTATGTAATTCATAAAGGAAGTATATATGAATGAATTTCATGAGTTTAGTAGGTTTTGTATCCAAGTGAAACCTTGAAAATTGATCCAAGCTAGGCGTTTCTTACGACCATTTGGTGTATGCTTAGTGGTATCATTAAGACTTAATAGACCCTTGAGTCTGATGGATCTGCCGTAAATCCATTTTGTTAATATGATTCTAGAAATTTTGGGTTCAGAGAAATTTTTGGCCAAAATGTAGGTCTACACTAGATTATTGTAAGGAAAAGTTTTGATAGCAACTAAATCTCTTGATTACTATGACCGCTCAAATCGCAGCGTCGTGTTTACACCTAGAATAGAGTAACACCCATGTGTACTCATGATCTTAATTTACAAGGTCTCGTGAGCGGTATGGACTCTACTCACGACGATCCGTCCCTTGCGATGCCTGAGGCAAAGTCGATGCACCTTGCAGCTCTGCCAATCGATGCTTGGCTGCAATCCTCCTCTCTTTGGATGTCGGGTGTCTATCCTGTTACTCTCTTGCCTCTGTTCAAGCTGTGATAAGGTTCTAAAAAGAATGTTGGCCTCTAAAATAGTAGTCTATCTCCGAGTCTCGGGTACGTGAGACAGTAGGGTTTGTAGTAGCGCGCAGCTTCCGAACTCGGGTTGTAGTCTACCTGCTTTAATCCCCGATGTTCGCGATCTGCCGGATTTTCGCCGGGAGGGCTCTGTTAGTCGGTCCCCCGTGGTTGAGGTCATAGCACCCTCGTTGGTCTCCACATGGTGGTTGTTGTCAATTCTGTCGACATTCAACTCTCGATCACGATTTCCCAACGGGGCACAGGTTCGATGTAGTCGAAACGGTTCGCGGAAACCCTTGTTATGCATGGAGGATTGATTACCTCCGCTTCCGCTTCTGATTCTCCTCATAACCATCCACCATTTCTCTAATTGGGAAAGTAGGGGTCGTCCGGTAAGTAGGATCTTGCTATGTTGTACTTGCAAGAATAAGAGTAGGAGAGATAATTACTAGGCGTCTGACTCTATAACTAATTACTTATAGGGGTGATCCTTATTAGTTACTTCTATAATGACATAATGCATACAATTTACATATAACAAGATATGATAGACCTTCGAATAAGTGATCCTACCCTAAGTCCACATCCAAACAAGGAAAAGGAAGTAAGGCAATGACCACAAATTCTAAGTCTATGATTTCTAAGTCATATATAACTTTAGAGTATCCACTTAGTGACTATAGACCTATTATTAAGGATCTATTTAGTTTTCGTATAAGTTATGATATTACAAAATACTCCTATAGTATTTTAAATTTTATGTTTGGTTCTAATGTTCTCATTGTGGTAGTGTTCGTAAGTTTTTAGACTTGTTGCCATATCACAACCATTCTTGGGCATGTGTTAATCACTCCTTGGACCAGCATAGTTGATCAGGCTATGCCGCTCCCAAGACTGACTATACATCCCCGAGCTTACCTGTGATATTCAACAATCATTTCTTTTGTTTTGTTCTAGAATGATGTTGACCTTAGTATGTATGCATGCATGTATACTTTTAATAGGAAATTATTTATTTCTAAAAGTATAGTTGTTTTGAAAACTTTAAATCAGAGACCTTAGTCCCAATGCATTTATAGTTTGTATATCTTATGTGGTTTGATATACTTAGTTCACTATAAACAATGCTCTGATACCAATCTGTCACACCCCCAAACCAAGGATGGCGGAAACGTCCCGGGGTGGAGGACTTCATGTATAGTATCACAACAACGTATATAATAGTGCTCAAAGTAAATACAACCATCATAAATATAATTGAAAAAGTTACACCAATGTATATGTTTACATGTTTCAAAATCAATTACATTATGATGACAAAATAGATTGTTTGACGATTTAACGTCCCATCCTCAAAGCGCTGATGTTTCCCTGTTTCACTGATTTCCTGAGAATACAAGTAGTTTTGAAAAAGTGTCAACAATTAAGTTGGTGAGTTCATAAGAGTTTTGTTTTAGGAAGAAACCGTTTTCCTTGTAAAAGCGATAGAGTTTGATTTCCAGAAAATCCAATATTTTCCACATTATGTATGAAATGAATGTTTGTATGTTATGCGATAATAAATCCTAGAAAGACCCATAGATTCCTTCTATAATCACTCAGCGTATATAAATTATATAAAAATTAAGTTAAATAAACCGTTGAATATAATGGGTCTGCCCCAGGTCCACAACTAAACAAGGAACAGGAGATAAGGCGGACCCACCAATTCTAAGTCGATTGTGACTAGATTCTTATATAACTCTAGCAAATACCCTTAGCAATTATAGCTGAAGTCTAACAATTCCAGATGAAGTATAGTTTTAATATCATAATAACTATTTTATGTGAACCTGGTACTTTGTATCTTACCCCTTTTTGTATAAAAACCTGGTACTTTGTATCTGTACCCCTTTTTGTATAAAAACCTGGTACTTTATATCTGTACCCCTTTTTGTATAAAACCAGTACTTTGTATTTGTACCCCTTTTTGTATGAAAACCTGGTACTTTGTATTTGTACCCCTTTTTGTATAAAACTGGTACTTCGTATTTGTACCCCTTTTCGTATGAAAACCTGGTACTTTGTATTTGTACCCCTTTTTGTATAAAACCGGTACTTTGTATTTGTACCCATTTCGTGTGAAAACCTGGTACTTTGTATCTGTACCCCTTTTTGTACAAAACCGGTACTTTGTATTTGTACCCCTTTTCGTATGGAAACCTTTTGTAATGTAAATGATCATAAACTACACCTATTATAGTTTATCAAAATGTTTGAAATGTACATGCAACCTAACTATACCTATTATAGTTTAGTATGTTTATTTGTGGTGTATAAGAACCCTTTTCTATGTAAGTCGAATGTATAGCACAATATAGTCATGTTTATCTTGCTTTGTTTTGTACTAATGGTAATGATGGAGGATTCTTACAATTCAACAAGTATTTTCTATTATATAATTATACTACTACAAGAAATACATGTGAAATATGAAGTCACCAAAGATTTAACACTTTGCTCTAGGGGTGAGCAAAAACCGAACCGCAAACCAAAAAAACCGAAAAAACCGCATAAACAGAAACCGAAAAACCGAAACCGAAATGAAAACCGATGATGCGGTTTTTAGTTTTGCAAAAACCGAAAATACTCGGTGCGGTGCGGTTTCTAGTCTCGCAAAAACCGCAAAAAACCGAACCGCACCGCATATATATATATATATATATATATATATATATATATATAAAGTGTTGATATTTAAAGAACCAAGAACTTATGACAATTAAAATTTCTATAAATGTAAATATCTATCTTATCTATCGGAGGATGACTTTATATTTTTAAGCATACATTCAATAGTATTTACAATAGCAAATAATGTTTATGACATTTTTTAACATTTAAATATAAATAGTACTGGTGATATTGTATCACTTTTAAGAATACATTAATTGATATTATCCTATGTACTTGTGAAACAAATATTATATTAAATTTGTATTATGTTAAAGCATTAGAAACATGTTGAATGAGTGATTATGTAATTTGATTTCGAACCAAGAGGTGGTGGTATCGGTTTATATCCAATAAAAGATTAGCACTCCTCATCTGAGTCAAAATAACTCGTTGAGTTACTTGAGTTTTAGTAAAATGACAAAACGAAAAAAAAAACTAATAAAAACCGCAAAAAAAACCGAACCGCAAAAAACCGCAATAAAAAACCGCAAAAACCGAACCGCATAAAACCGAACGGTGCGGTTTCTAAATTTCAAAAAACCGAAGTTGTGGTTTTCGGTTCGGTTTTGACCAAAAACCGCACCGAACTGTACCATGCTCACCCCTACTTTGCTCAACATGTTACAGAGTGTTTTGAAAGTTATAAGCTGATAACTAGTTTTTAACCTTTTCTGCGCTGTTTTAGAAAAGTCATAGAAAAATCATACGAAGTTGAAAACTAAATCCGTAAATTCTGAGAGTTCCTAATATGTGTCTAGTTTACTCATAATTTTTATCATGATTTTTGGAAGCCTTTAACTTGTATTAAAATGCTCATATTCACAGACTGGTCCGGATTTGTGTTTGAAAAGATAGGCTGTTTTGTAAAAATCACCATAAATTGTAGAAAAATAGTGTGGAGATGTGCAAGTAGTCATTTTAAAGCTAAGAACTGGAACTACTTGTACCTAAAACATTTTTGAAAACTAAAAATGTTTAAGTTATCCAAAACAGTCCGTGAATGGAGTCCAACTTTTCTGATGAAAGCTGTTAGAAAAGTTTAGTTATGTTCTTGGTGTTTTAACTTGTATCCCCCCCCCCCCCCCTAAAAACTTAAGAATACATGAAAATATAGGGGTATGAACTCACCTTTGGTAATTTCAGTAGATGGATGGTGGAGAAAAGAAGTGCTCAACTCAAGAACACTTGGGAGATGCTTGTAGATTCGAAGATCTAACACCAATAGGATGGAGTTTGTGTAAGATATCTATGATTTGAGTAGAAGGAAGTGAAATAATCATATGGAGGATGTTAATACTTACCAAAAGTAGAAGAAAAGCTTGGAATATAGCCTTGAATCTCGAATTTTAGAGAGAGAAAATGAGAGAAAGTGAAGTTTGTTCTTGATGGAGAAATGAGAGGAAATGAAAGAGATGTGAGGAGAGAGGAGGGTTTTCTAGCCTTTGACCAATTGTGTGGCTGGAAAAAGGTGGGAAAAGTACAATGAAGTGACTAGGTATGGGCTGATGGGGAATAGTGACATGGAGTGGGTATGGGAGGTTGCTTGTGTCATAGATTAAAGCAAAGTCAACACTCCACCAATAATATCCCACCCACTCTTATTGGATAAGGATTATACTCTAAAAACATCATTAATTAATAATTATAGGTCCTTATATGTTAAAATAAAGTTTTGGGTGAAAATCCCGCGTTAAAACAATTAAAAACGAAGCTAAAATGAAGTCGTAGTCGAAAACCGGGAAGAAAAGGGCATTACAGCGAGACTCCTCGGATTGGGCCGGAGGTTCGGTCCCTACTGTTGCTGGGTCCGAAGCGAAATGAGGCGAAAGAGGGTAAGACCGAAATAGACCCAAGGTTCGGTCCGAAGGGGAGGGTTCGGTCCCTTATGTGAGGCTCGGTCCGAAGGGAGGGTTCGCTTCTGATGCCTTTGCTTCTGACAAGTTCGCTTCTGACAAGTTCGGTTCCTAAGAGGGGTTTCGGGTCCTTAAGAGGGGTTTCGGGTCCTTAAGCCCTTTTTGTCCGTTCTTACCCCGTTTTAAGTGGTTTTTGACCCGGTTAAGGGTCGGGATGGCCCGAAAGACTATAAAAAGTTTAAGGAACTTTTGAGAGAGATTTGGGAGAGATTTCACATACTTAGAGAGATTTCACATACAAAGAGAGTTTTGGGAGAGATTTCACATACTTAGAGAGATTTCACATACTTAGAGAGATTTGGGCGAGATTTCACATTATTGGAGAGATTTTACATACAAGGAGAGATTTGGGAGAGATTTCACAAACTTAGAGAGATTTCACATACAAAGAGAGATTTGGGAGAGATTTCACATACTTAGAGAGATTTGGGCAAGATTTCACATTCTTGGAGAGATTTCTCATACAAAGAGAGATTTGGGAGAGATTTCACATACTTAGAGAGATTTGGGAGAGATTTGACATACGTGGAGAGATTTGGGAGAGATTCTCGACAAAGAGAGATAAAGTGAAAACAGTTGAGAGAGGTTTCGTGTGTGACAAATGTGAGTGTCCAGCTTCGCAATGCAAGGTCCGTAAACCCTGTTAAGCCTTGTTTAAGGATCTTACACACTCTCGATGAGTATGCAACATTGTTTTATCGGTTTGGCTCGTCACTTACCACAGTTTTAGGTTAAGGAGATCTAGATGTACGTACTTTTCGATTTATGATCTCTCATTAGAATAGCGAATTGTTTAGAAATTACATAACGTAAACTCTAGTACCCACGGGCAAATTGAGTCGACGGGTTTAACTTGTTGACTTCAATTGACTTTGACTTGACCGGAAATTGATGGTTGTCGCACCCTCTACCAGGGTAAGGATCGGTGCCTCTCACACCGAAAACTGCTCATCGAATAATTGTAGAGAACATCCTCTGTGTACTCTCGCCACCCTAACGGTCCTATCAGCTGCTATCTCAACCTCAAGTGGACAATCTAGCTCCCCTGGAGCTCTGCTAAACCTCTTGCTAAGCGCAAGATAGACGAATGATCGAGTAGCAACCGAATCAAACAATAGTGTGGCTAAAATGCCGTTCACTGAGAACGACCCTATACAAAACATATAACCATAAGAAACAATCAATAATAAATGCAGAGATAAGGGAAGAATACATACCTGTCACCACATCAGGAGTCGCTTGCGCCTCCTCTGCTGTCAGCTGAAAAGCCATACTCTTCGCCACTAGCGTCTCAGCTCGGCCCTGGTGGCCGTTTGTGATCCTCAAAGTAGCAGGGGTAGGTGCTGACACCTTCCCTGCTGTCACTAAACTCGGACACTGGGACTTCTTATGTCCCCTCTGATTGCAATGGAAGCAAATCAGATTGGTCGCCACGGTGGCGGTAGTAGTAGTTGTATAATCTCTGCTCATATGCCCAGTCCGACCGCAGTTATAGCAGCCGACACACCCTGCCTTGCACACCCCATCATGCAACCTCCCACACTTGCCACATCAACCGTGGCTCTGCTGACTCCTGGATCTGTGATCTAAAACTTTGGGCTTTTTGCCCGAACTCCCTGTACCCAAAGCCGCCTCCGGCTTCCTCTTCCTCTCCATCTCAAGGTCAATCTCTCTCTCTCCCGTGCCCTAGCAATCATGTCATCCAGCATTTTACAGCTGGACCGACTCACAAACTGGCGGATGTCACTCCGCAGCATCTCATGATAACGGGCCTTCTTCATTTCCTCATCAGTTGCATACTAAGGAATGAGAAGCGCCTTCTCCCCGAACTTGGCGGTAATCTCCACCACTGTCTCTGTAGTCTGGGTGAGATCCTGAAACTCCCTGGCTAACTGTTGCACCTTAATAACCGGTGCGAACTCAGCTTTGAACCTGGCAGTAAAGTCAGCCCAGGTCATAGCATCCAAAGCTGCGTCATCTCCAATGACATGTCCAACCTCCTCCCACCAATCCCGTGCCCTGTCCTTCTGAAGACAGGACACCAATCTGACCTTGTCCCCCTCGGGACACCTGCTCGTGCGGAAAGCGTTGGCAACATCCGCCAACCATCTAATACTCGCTATGGGGTCCTACGCCCCGTGATAATCTGGAGCTCCACATGCCTGGAACTCCCTGAATGTAAGCGTGCACGACCCCATCATGGCCGCCACCTCAGCACGAAATGTGCCTAGTCTCTCCTCCATCAACTCTATTATACCCACCTTGATCGAACCAAAGATCACTAGAGTCTACTCAAGAATGATACGGGTCACCTCTGAAGTGAAAAACTCTCTAGTCTGCTCATCTAGATGCTCGGCTCCCGAGCCTAATCCTGATCCCTCTCCGGCACCTGAACTGCCAGCTGCTGGCCTAGGTCGCAAAACCGCCATTCTGAAAACATATCATGGCAAACGTTAGTACACTGAAATATCTTAAGGGATCGCTGCTACTACAAGCTTCCCGATCTCATCTCAGCCTTCCTTGATTCGAGTACGGATCCTCTACTTTCAATAGTACGGGCCCATACTACCTTCCACATCTATCCGTACTTTCCTCAAGAACTGCCTTGACCCCACCAAGTCACTCTACTGCTACGGACTTCTGCTACTCACATCCTAGGCTTGCCCTAGGGAAACCTTTGACTCCACCCAAACCAGTCCTTAGTTGCTGAAGGCCTCCTTGTAATGCCAATTAGCCACCATCTGAACACCATCACATGCAATGAGGCTCGGATAATCCTTCGAGTAAAAGACTCGTCCCTAAAACGGTTAGACTCAAACGAGAGCTGCACATTAGGGTCAGATCCGACACTCTGAGATTATTCAACCCTGACCACATGTGACATGATGTATTCACCTAATGGCTAACTCCCATCACTCAGAGTCCCACAAAGTATAAAGCAAACAACATTCGGATAAAGGAAACATACTCATGTAAACTATTCTCATAACAAGAAACTGTACTAGCATATAATGCTAAGCTCATACTATCAGGCATAACATACACGTGCTATCCTACTACTGTCTACTCACTACTAGCATGTGATTCTCATCAAGTTGAAACACATGAAGCAGGCACATAAGGCATCCTCCTAGATCCTTAGTCCTATACTAGCATGCTGTTCTACTGAAACTGAAATTGAACTGATCTGGAACTGAAACTGAAACTGATAACATAAACTTGTATGGGTAATGTGGGAGTACTTACTTGAGCTTGGCTGATCGCACACACCACACCTTTTTCTCTTTATCAAAACTCTTTTTCTTTCTAAGGTCTTTTCAAAAAATCCTTTTTCGAAAATGTTTTTCCTTTCAAAATCTTTTACCGTTTCTTTAGTTTGAGTTCAGACACACCCAAAAGTGTATCCGAATATCTCAAACCAAGGCTCTGATACCAAACTGTAACTGATGGGTTTTGAGCCTTCTAACACTTCCTAAGTGTACATGCAACCCTAATAAACCTTGGATCTATGTTTGTCTAAGATGCATCAAACAATCATTTTTCCAAGGTGCATACCTAACTAGCATGGCATGGGTAACATGAATCAAATAAAGCTAGTAGAAATACTTACCTTGTAGTAGTAGTCGATTTCTTGGAGTTTTAGAGCCCAGCACCAATAGTGTGGATGCCTCAAATGGAAATCACAAATCACCACAAACTTGGAACTTTGAGAGAATAGTCACTACTATCTTGAAATCGGCCCTCTTGCTTTACTCACCTCAACTAGTGTGATTTCAAAAACCAAAGCCTCCTTTATATAGTGTGGTGGATTAGGGTTACATCCATGTAAACCCTAATACCCATGTCTCTTCATTTCCATGAGATCCATGGGTTAAAGCTCCATGGAGTATCCATGGACTTTCCATGCAAGCCTAGCCCATTCCAAATAAGCATTAGCCCACACTATATAAATATAGAAGCCTATATTTAATTAGTAATATCTTTGACCTCTAAATTAATCCTAGATTAATTATAGATCAATACTAATTAAATAATATGATCTTATATTAATATATTATAACTTATAATATATTAATAAATCATAACTTGTACTATTCTCAAAAGATTATCCATAAATTGTTCGGGTGAAGTGCAACCCAAATGGACCATGTCAGGTCGGGTCAAGTACATACCAAATATAGTTATGGACTTAGACACTATATCCAACAGTCTCCCACTTGGATAAGTCTAATAACTATAGTTGCAAGTATGACTTCAGGAACCGATCAGCAATCGTAGCTCTTTAAACTCTGTTGAACTAGAACGCACCATTTTAGATAAGTGATCATATAATCCTCTGTTCTAGATATCAGTCGGACAAATACATGGAACATGGTCTTACTTATTGTCCAACATTTGTTTCTCGATTTCCGATTTGTTTGACATAGAACTTAACTGAACACATCAATTTAGTTCTGACCGGGCCCGGTACATAGGTCAAAACAAAATCATCGAGAGGCCTAGATATCGCTTCTATTCCTAGAAGGAACAGATAAACTTCGACTAATATGTTTGTTCTACCACTTATTGAATTATACACAAAGGCACGTTTTATAACATCGAGTTACCAATGCGTTTTCGTACAATCAATGCATAACCAACTCGTAAGTAACAAATCATATCTCTAGGTTTGAAGACTTATATGATATTACCGTCTCACGATCACTCGAGATAAAATTCCATGAAGTGATTCCAGTGAGCGGGGGTTGAGTCCAATGCTCAGAGCTTATGAGCACTCATGATTGTTGTAGCCATGTCCAACACCTTAGACCTCTGCAACCAATCATGACAGTCTTAATTCATACCTACTTCCGACATATGACCGACTGTGGAGGTTTGAATAATATGATATACCAAACATAATTATTCTGGAAGTCAAAACATGCAAAAGAAATATAGTAAACGATCGACAAGAGATAGCAACACTTTACTCATAAATAAAACACCTCTTATTCATCATCTAATGTCAATTACACTTTACAAATTTCATAATTTATCTAACTACTAAAACTTATATCATCCTTCAGCCCTATGCTCCGAGCATGCTGGAGATGCTTAACCCTACTCAGTCCCTTCGTGAGGGGATCTGCTAGGTTCTCATCCGATGATACCCTCATTGACACGAGGATTCCTTCTTCAATTCGATGTCTGATGAAGCGATATTTTCTGTCAATGTGTCTGGATCTCCCATGATCTCTTGGTTCCTTGGCTAAGGCAACCGCACTATTGCTGTCACAGAAAATCTCCATTGGCTCCTTTATAGTTGGTACAACTCCAAGGTCTCCGATGAAGTTCTTTAGCCATATAGCCTCCTTTGCTGCCTCGCTTGCTGCTATATACTTTGATTCACAAGTGGAATCAGCCACTGTCTCCTGCTTGGAACTTTTCCAAGTAATTGCCCCTCCGTTTAGGGTAAAGACCCAGCCCGACTGAGAGCGGAAATTATCCCTGTCAGTCTGAAAGCTAGCATCACTATACCCTACAACTCTCAAGCTATCACTCCCACAAAGGGTAAGGACCCAGTCCTTAGTCCTTCGCAGGTACTTGAGGATATTCTTTACCGCAGTCCAGTGTGCCTTGCCAGGGTTCCCCTGATACCTGCTCACCATGCTCAAAGCAAAAGCTACATCAGGTCGAGTACACGTCATAGCATACATGATCGAACCTACAACTAAAGCATAAGGTAGTCGACTCATTTCTGCTATCTCAGCCTCAGTACTAGGGCTTTGTGTCTTACTCAATCTGGCGTTACTCTGAATGGGTAACTCACCTTTCTTGGAGTTATGCATGTTGAATCTTTTCAACACTTTGTCCACATAGGTGCTTTGACTAAGTCCAATTAGTCTTTTACTCCTGTTTCTCAAAATCCTTATCCCTAGGATATAGGCAGCTTCACCAAGGTCCTTCATAGCAAAACACTTCCCAAGCCAGGACTTTACTTCCTGCAGGGTTGGGATGTCATTTCCTATGAGTAGTATGTCATCCACATACAGTACCAAAAAGCTGACTATGCTCCCACTAGCCTTGATATAGACACAAGATTCATCTTCATTCCTTGAAAAGCCAAATTCCTTGACTTTCTCATCAAAGCAAAGATTCCATCTGCGAGGTGCCTGTTTCAATCCATAAATGGATTTCTCGAGTTTACACACTCTATTGGGGGTACTCTGTACTGACAAAACCCTCTGGCTGAACCATGTAAACATCTTCAGCCAACTTTCCAATAAGGAAAGCGGTTTTGACATCCATTTTCCATATTTCTTAGTCATGAAATGCATCAATGGCTAACAGAACCATAATAGACTTTATCTTGGCCAATGGTGAAAAGGTTTCATCATAATCAACTCCCGGAGTTTGAGAATAACCCTTTGCAACCAGTTGTGCCTTATAAGTGTGTACATTACCATCCATGTCGGTCTTCTTCTTGAAGATCCATTTGCACCCAACTGCCTTACGATCAGGTGCATTGTCAACCAAGTTCCAAACTTGATTGTCATACATGGACTGTATCTCGCTATCCATAGCCTCTTTCCATTTAGCAGCCTCAGGGCCTGCCATGGCTTCCGTGTAGCTGTTAGGCTCATCCAGACCTACTAGTGTCTCGTCACTAATAAGTGTCTCACCTTCTGCAGTAATATGGAAACCATAGTAATGCTAAGGTGCATTCCTAACTCTCGTGGAACGCCTCAGAGGTACAAATTCGTCAATTGGCTCAACAGGAGTTTCCTCCTCAAGTTGAGGGCTAGCGTTTGAAGTTCCTTCACCACTTGACTCTTGAATTTCTTCAAGATCAATTTGCCTCCCACTGTCTCCTTGGCTTATAAACTCTCTCTCTCTCTCTCTCTCTCTCTCTCTCTCTCTCAAGACTCCTCTTCTTGCTACAAAGACCACATTATCACTAGGTCTGTAGAAGAGGTAACCAAAGGATCTTTGTGGGTAACCGATGAAAATACACCTCTCGATTCGGGGTTCTAGCTTGTCATGAGTCTCGCGCCTCACAAAAGCCTCGCAACCCTAAATCTTGATGTGGTCTAGTTTGGGTACTTTACCAGTCCACATCTCGTGAGGGGTTTTGGCAACTTTCTTTGTGGGGACTAGATTAAGAATATGGGCAGTAGTCTCTAAGGCATACCCCCAAAATGAGATTGGTAGCGAAGCTCAACTCATCATGGAACGAACCATATCCAACAAGGTTCGATTACGCCTCTTAGCCACACCATTCAACTGTGGTGTCCTGGGAGGTGTCAATTGTGAGACAATCCCACATTCCCTAAGATAGTCGAGGAACTCTGAACTAAGATACTCACCACCTCGATCGGATCGAAGCATCTTAATGTTCCTGCCCAATTGATTCTCGACTTCCTGTTTAAATTCCTTAAACCTTTCGAAAGTCTCTGACTTATGCTTGATCAAGTAGACATATCCATATCTACTGTAATCATCAGTAAAAGTCAAATAATAACGATTAGCATCCCTTGTGGCATGTTTGAATGGTCCACACACATCCGTGTGTACAAGGTCCAACAAACCTTCACCCCTCTCACAAGAACCTGTGAAGGGTGACTTTGTTATTTTCCCAAGTAAGCATGATTCGCAACTATCATCTGACTTTAGGTCAAACGACTCCAAGACTCCATCCTTTTGGAGTTGGCCTATGCGTTTCTTGCTTATATGTCCAAGACGACAATGCCATAATAATGCTTTACCCAATTTATTATTATTAATAGAATCAATACACATTACATTATTCCCTAAGTTATCTACAACAGACACAACTTCATACACACCATCACAAGGTAATGCTTTAAAATAAAGAACATTATAAAAGAAAGCATCAATAGAACCAACTTCATTATTAGATGAAAAGGTAAACCCTTGTTTGTACAATGCATGAAAGGAAATAATATTTCTTTCCATTTCTGGCGAGTAACAACATTTATTCAAATATAAATTTAACCCGCTACTTAGCGACAAAGTATAAACTACAATATTGGTGACAGGTGTAACTTTCCTATTCCCCATGATTAAGTTTATCCTTCCTTGCTCCACATTCTCACTCCTTCTTAGTCCCTGCAAGTCACAACAAATATGAATACCACAACCGGTATCAAGGACCCAAGAGTTAGAATTGGGTGAGTTATTAGAAATGATAGTGTAAATACCTGCATGGTTGGGTTTAACTTTCCCATCCTTCACATCTTGCTGGTACTTTGGGCAGTTCCGCTTCCAATGTGCCTTTTCATGGCAATAGAAGCATTCGACCTCTTTTGGGTCAGAAGAAGGAGTAATGAAACCTTTCTTGGTTCCAC
This sequence comes from Lactuca serriola, assembly GCF_051521515.1. NCBI lineage: Eukaryota > Viridiplantae > Streptophyta > Magnoliopsida > Asterales > Asteraceae > Lactuca > Lactuca serriola. The sequence goes on from NC_136410.1 coordinate 232,740,143, forward strand.
TTAAAGAAGAGCCATCAAGGGTCCTAACCTTGGTACCCTTCGAAGAACTCTTTCTCTTCTTCCCTCGTCCTTTCCCGATTGCCAAGACAGGGGCGGTGTTGGTAGGAGTAGGAGTAACAATCGCCTTACCCTTAAGACCACTTTACGCAGTCTTTAAGAGTCCTTGAAGTTTGCTGAGTGTGACCTCTTCCTTGTTCATGTGGTATGTCATGCGGAATTCATCATAACATGAAGGTAAAGAGTGCAAAATGATATCTATTGCAAGCTCCTCAGGGAAGTTCACATTTAGCTTCAGCAAACGGTCCACAAATCTTTGCATTTTCTGCATGTGGCCCGTGATGGGTTCACCATCCTTCATGCGAGTTGTTATCATGGAGGAGATGATTTCATACCTCTCTTGACGAGCACTTTGATGGTATCTTTCCATCAAATCTTGGTGCATCTCATAGGGGTAGAAATCTTCATAGGATTTTTGGAGATCCGCGGTCATAGTGTCCATCATGATGCATGCCACTTTGGTGGCATCCCTTTCATGTGCCCTAAACTCAGCGATCTCTTGAGGAGTAGCAACTGTCTCATCAATCTCCTTAAGCTCCTTATCGAGGACATATTCCTTGTCCTCGTAGCGAGTAATCATTCTGATGTTTCTGATCCATTCATTAAAGTTGGATCCATCAAAAGTGACTTTCTCACACAAGTTCATAAGAGAAAAGGAGCCATTAGGATTAGAGCCAGAAGCAGCGTTGTTTGCAGACATCTGATAAGAGAAGAAAGAAGGATTAGTTTAGATATAGAGATAGTCCATAATAAAACACCCAAATGTAGTATTATGGCCAGGACCCAATCACAATATATTATACTTAGAAGAGGTATGCCGTAATCTAAGTAATAACATATTTGAAAGGTAGGTGAATGACAATTCACCAATTTCCACCAAAGTCGAAATATTAAAATATTTAATTTGGTTCTAAGAAACTCCTAGATTCTTTTGAGATTCAATGAACTTTTCAAAGGCATGTTTCAATCTCGAGTGTGCCCTCCAAGTTTTGTGACTGGGATGCCGAGGATCACAAAACGAGGTTTGAAGTAATAACCATGCAAATTACTTGGTACCCTTAATAAATTACCCCTCGATCGATGTGCCGGTTAACCACACACGCTCCATCGATACTATGATAAATATTAAGTCACCCTTTACCTACCTTGTTAAGTCCAAGTTAGTGTGCCGATTAACCACACACGATCCACTAACGACTTAGACAAAGTGTAAAGTGTAATTTCATGGATTAGCACCTTATTCACATTTTTCCTAAAGTAACTAAGATTGGGAATTTAATAAAACATTTAGTTACTTTATAATATTCATCATACTTATAATGAGAATTTATAAGTCCTTGTCTTACCCGTTCGACTAACGACCCTCCACCAGTCAAGCAAGCGGTGGGTGAGAGTGGACACCCATTAAGTTGCCATTTTATAGACAACAACCTTATACCCACCTTATAGACCGGCTTCGTGAATGAGGCGTACTAGCGGTAAGACGACTTTAATCTTATACATATATATATATATATATATATATATATATATATATATATATTATTAACTTATAATATTATAAGTATAAGGGTTGAATTTTAACTTTTTAAAATTCTAAGGGTTGGAACTAAAGTTTTTAGTATGACTTTACTTGTTCCAAAACTTGAGGGAAAGTTTTGTAAACTTTCAAAGCTTTTCATTTCTTGTAACTTATGAGTTAAATAGAGTAATAAAAACGAAGACTCTTTATTTTTCTAACTCTTGTGTTCTTTTAATGGTTTTAATTCAAAGTGACTTTTGGTTTTCCATAACTTGAGGACAAATTATGGACTCCATTAAAACACATTATGATCAAGAATTAAACTACCACATAGGTTACAAATAATTCCTATGATCATCTAAACATCATAAGATCAAGAACATGAATATGAAAACTTTCATGAATCAAAAATTACACATAAAACTTTGTAATTTTGATAACAAGTTGTTGTAAATGGATTAGCAAAGACATTACACCATCTAAAACAAGTTTTCAAGTACCAAAACAGTTTAGGGTAATGTATCTAGTCCATTTCCAACAACTAAAGTCGAAAATCTGCACTCTGTGGCTTCTACTCGCCGAGTGCATGAACCTACTCCGCGAGTAAGTTGAAGATACACATGAACTCGGCGAGTCCCCCATGGACTCGGCGAGTTCATCAGGCAGACAACAAGTTTTTTGACTTTTTCAACTATTTTGCATCAAGTATCAAACAAACAAGCCTAGGCTCTGATACCACTAATGAGTTTTGAGCATTCTAACACTTCCTAAGTGTACATGCACCCTAATAAACCTTGGATCTATGTTTGTCTAAGATGCATGAAAATAATCATTTTTCCAAGTTTCATATCCTAACTAGCATGACATGGGGAACATGAATCAAATAAAGCTAGTAGAAATACTTACCTTGTAGTAGTAGTTGATTACTTGGAGTTTTAGAGCCTAGCACCAATAGTGTGGATACCTCAAATGGAAATCACAAATCACCACAAACTTGGAACTTTGAGAGAATAGTCACTACTATCTTGAAATCGGCCCTCTTGCTTTACTCACCTCAACTAGTATGATTTCAAGAACCAAAGCCTCCTTTATATAGTGTGGTGGATTAGGGTTACATCCATGTAAACCCTAATACCCATGTCTCTTCATTTCCATGAGATCCATGGGTTAAAGCTCCATGGAGTATCCATGGACTTTCCATGCAAGCCTAGCCCATTCCAAATAAGTATTAGCCCACACTATATAAATATAGAAGCCCATATTTAATTAGTAATATCTTTGACCTCTAAATTAATCCTAGATTAATTATAGATCAATACTAATTAAATAATATGATCTTATATTAATATATTAGAACTTATAATATAATAATAAATCACAACTTGTACTATTCTCAAAATATTATCCATAAAATTGTTCGGGTGAAGTGCAACCCAAATGGACCATGCCGGGTCGGGTCAAGTACATACCAAATATAGTTATGGACTTAGACACTATATCCAACAGTAACATCCCAAAATACGACCCAATAATTTTTGTTTAATCATTACTAAAATCATTAGATCAATACCATAAAATAAAACCCATACGTCAATATCTCAAAACCATAACAAAGTGTCACGAGAAAACTGTATCAAGATTGTATCAAATCATATCTATGGAAAGCTAAATCAACTCCCAGGACAAAAACTGAAGCTATGGTGTGTGCAATGCCATCATCCCGAGCTCTTCCCTTTACTTGTGGAAATACCTGAAACCAAAACTGAAACTGTAAGCATGAATCTTAGTGAGCTCCCCTAAACTACCACATACCACACAATAACATATAAACACATATCGGGCCTTGCCCACTGCATCGGACCGAAGTCCGGAAACTGCATCGGACCAAAGTTCGGAACTAACCAGGGCCTTGCCCCCTGCACCAGACCGAAGTCCGGAAACTGCATCGGATCGAAGTCCGGAACTGACTGCATCGGACCGAAGTCTGGAACTATCTGAGGCCTTGTCCCCTGCATCGGACCGAGGTCCGGAAACTGCATCGGACCAAATTCCGGAACTAACTGATTGAACATAGCATAACATAACATAGCAAATAGCATAAACACTGATATTGCATACTGCATCGGACCAGGGTCCGGAACACATAACACAAAACATGCTTGAATCACAAAGACATCAATCAATCTGACTATTGCATCGGATCGAGGTCCAGGACTGACTGCTAACTAGACGGGCCGGCATTGTGGCCGTAGAGTCGTTCCTACTGGAAGGAAACTCACCTCGTGATGCTGACTGCTGAACTCCTGAATGAGAAATCCCTGACTGCTGCTCTGGCTGCTTCCCAGCTATCATGAGAAATAAAATACTAAATCAGAATAGGGATTCTTCTATGGGTAAAATGACCATTTTACCCCCGCTATGGCATGGGTCACAACATGGCCCAAAACCCTCCATTCCTTCTAAGTCCATCCATTGCCCCACTATAGGCCCACTAATGGCCCAATTTGCTATATTGGGCCCATAACCCCTTTATTGGGCCTTACTCAAACCCAACACTAAATCCTTGGTCCTTAGCAACTGAATTCTGATGGGCCATTAAGGCCCAAGGACCCTAAGCCTGAAACCCAGCCCACACCGAGGCCCAAAACACTCGAAGCCCAAACTAGCAGCGTACGCGGGGCGTACACCAAGGTACCCTGAGCGTACTTGGTTGCTGGCTTGTATGCGGCGCGTACCTCCTTGTACGCCCAACGTACAGCTCTGTTAAGCCAAAATCTCATTAAGTGCTTAATAATCCGATCCAGAAGCTACAAATCTAGATCCTAAGCTTATTCCATGTCTATAGTTGCTTACTTGATGGCTTACAAGTCTCATAAAGGCTCAAACTTCCATAAATAACATTCTACTTCCATGTAGCTAACTAGATCTCATGCATGGTTCCATGTAAGCCACAAAGATTGAAACTTTATTGCTAGGAAGATATTTATGAGCCTTAAGGATGGCATCCCAAGCTCCATATCCGACTTACAAGATCAAGACCCAACCTTTGGACCTAAAAAGGTCCAAACTTCCATAACCTAGATATAGAAGGAAAGAGGAAGAAAGTTCAGAACTTTATACCTTCCTTTGATGACCAAGATGGTGCTAAGTCCAGATCTCTGAGCTCAAGCTTCTTCTCCAACTTCTTCCCTTCCCTCTTCACTACTTCCTTTCCTTGAAACACTCACAAAAGCTTCTTCACACACATAGAGAGGATAAGAACAAATTAGGGTTTTCTTGAGAGTAAGGAGGTTGATGGGGAAACAGGGAAGGAGGCTATAATGGGGTTTATATAGCCTTAAACCCCTAAAATTAGGAGTTTTCCTCTGTTCGCGTACGCTGGGCGTACCATATGGTACGATGCACGTACGCTTCTCTCTCCCCCCCCCCCGCGCATTTCAGTTAATCATTACGCCTAGCGTACAACGGGTTACCCCCCGCATATGGCTTATGGGCAGGCTATGACTCGGCCCAAAACAAAAGGCCCACTCCAATATACAATTCTATTATAGCCCTAAATAAAACTTGAGAATTTAAATAAATTATACCTCAGAAGACGATCGTTACACAATCCAATCATCTCATTGATGGATTTGAGGATTTAGGTGAAAACCCTCACCCTTAGAAATTCAAATTAGGGATTTCATGTTTATATGTTAGATTGGAATTGATTCAATGACCTAGATGTTGCTTAAAGCCAGTGAATCCAAGTGGAATGCTCAAACACATATATGATGGTAGAATCATGTATAAGATTGGATTGAAATGGTTTTGGGGACAATATGATGAAACCAATGGAGTCCTTTGTAGTTGAGAGATTGAGCGGTAAAGGAAGTTCATAATTAGGAGTGGATACTCTTGGAATGATTTGAAATCAAAACATAAGGTGTTACTTGATTCCAAGATTAATATATGGAATAATTCGTATAAGGGTATTTTGGGAAATCTAGAGATAACTATATGTTGATTGACATATAAGAAGTGAATGACATTCATGAACATGAATTGACACTCTAGATATGTTATTGGAAAATTAACACGAAGGATTGCTAGTGAAGTTCTAGCTCTAATGATTGTTTTGACCCAAGGGTAATTTGGGAACATGGAATGGATTCGAGGATTCCATAGTTGGATGAAGTACTTGCAATGAGATAAATTGTGGTTTTATGTACTTAACAACACCCAATGATGTATTAGATTATTTAGGAATAAGTCATATTGGTTAAAGAGTGTTTTTGGGCAACTTGAGCTCTTAACCCTTTCATTTGCATGTTTGTATACATTATGAACATAACACTTTGATAGATGGATTTTTGGGGGTGTTTGGGCTACTACGACACGTGGCCCGTACACAGACAACAGTTTTCTCAGCTCAACCAAAAATTTTGAATTTTAGTATTTTCTTCATAACTTTTGCGTACGGACTCGGATTTACGCGCGGTTTTCGCCTACATTCATATTTTTGCACGAGGAATGATTTGAAACAATAATATCTAGTAATTATGTAATGACCCAATTTTCAAACTTTTAATTTCACAAATACCATCCATAGGAAGTACAAAAATCCCAATACATATCCATATTATTTTTGAATTCAAAATACAAAAAAGCTAATTGTGAAAACACTGGTGAATGCATGCCATGTCATCAAGCTGGGCCCTTGCCCGTATCAACAGAAGTACCTGAAACATTCAATAAAATTGTAAGGACAAGCTTAGTGAGTTTCCTAATCACACAAATTATATAATCACATAATATCATGCTCATACATATACATACAAAGTTGCCATGGACTCCCTCTGAAATCCAATACACATGCTCGAAGCATATCCTCGAGCATCTGAATCGTCCGCTCACTCTGACCGTCGGTATGGGGTTGGTAAGTAGTGCTGAAATGCAGTTGAGTTCCCAAATCCTCATGGAACTTCCTCCAAAACCTGGAGGTGAAACGAACAACACGGTCCAAGAACATAGATACTGGCACCCCGTGCCTAACCACTACTTCCCGCAAATCAATATCTGCTAATTTCTCGACGGAGATACTCTCGGAGATCAGAATAAAATGAGCACTCTTGGTCAACCTGTCCAAAATAACCCAAATGGAATCCACACCCCGCGCCGTCCTAGGTAGCTTCGTGATAAAATCCATAGAAATCTCTTCCCATTTCCACATGGGAATATGTAGCGGCTGCATCTTGTTGTGAGGCCTCTGATGCTCGGTCTTGACCTTCTTGCAGGTCAAATACTGCTCGACAAACCACACAACCTCCTGCTTCATGCAGGTCCACTAATAACTTAGTATCAGGTCTCGATACATCTTTGTAGCCCCCGGATGGATAGAAAATTTAGACTTGTGTGCCTCCTCCAAGATTCTTTGCCTCACACCCCCGGACGTCAGAACCCAAACTCTACCACACTGAGTCAATAACCCTCGACCATCTCGAATAAACAGCGGGATCTACCCCTAAATCCGCTCGATCTTCCAGTTCTCTCTTTTTAAACCCTCCACTTGTGCCCCCTTAATCATATCCAATAAAGGTGAAATCACTGTCATCCTCAAGCAAATATCTCGAATCGGAGCACTTGTCGTCTACGGCTCAAAGCATCGACCACCACATTGGCTTTCCCAGGATGGTTCAAGATCTCATAATCATAATCATTTACTACATCGAGCCATCTCTTCTGTCGCATATTCAGATTCTTTTGATCCATCAAATACTTCAAACACTTGTGATCAATGAAAACAGTGCATTAGACCCCATACAAATAATGTCTCCAAATCTTGAGGGCAAACACCACCGCCCCCAATTCCAAGTCATGAGTAGGGTAATTCGCCTTATGGGGCTTCAACTGTCTTGAAGCATAAGCAATCACGTGCCCCCTATGCATCAGAACCGCTCCTAATCCCAATATAGAAGCGTCACAATACACTACAATGTCCTCCAATCCCTCGGGTAGTGCTAGAATCGGGGCCTCACATAATTTCTGCCTCAAGGAAAACCAAGATGCACCCTGAAGCTGGTCGAACAAATCATCGATCCTCAGAAGTGGATAACGGTTCTTCACCATTAGATTGTTCATCTCACAATAATCAATACACATCCTGTGTGACCCAGCCTTCTTTTTAACGAACAGGATCGGTGCTCCCACAGGGAACTGCTCGGACGAATAAATCCTTGGTCTAGCAGCTCCTGAAGCTGTGTAGACAACTCCTGCATCTCAGGCAGAGCTAGACGATACGGTTCCTTGGCTATCGGAGCTGCACCAAGCACTAAATCAATACAAAACTCTACTTGCCTTACCGAAGGCACCCCTGGCAACTCTTTAGGACATACATCAGGAAAATCTCGCTCATCAGAACACTGCTCAGCTCTGGTGTGGCCTCAACCCTCATGTCTAAAACATAAGCCAAAAACCCAGGACAACCCTGCTAAGAAGTCTCCTAGCCCTCGCAGCCAAACATAGAGCTGGTCCATGTGAGGCTCTATCTCCATGAATATCCAATTCTCCCCCGCTTGGGGTTCAAACTCTCACCAACTGTTTCTCGCAGTCTATCATGGCCCCGTTAGACCCCAACCAATCCATCCCGATGATCACCTTCAATCCCTGCAAAGGAATTAAAACCAAATCGATAGAAAACCTCTCCCCGAACACATTTAGAATGCTCCTCCGATATACCCTAGCAACACTCACGGTGTGGTCATCCGCAATCTTCACCTCAAGTGGGGAATCCAAGGTCCCTGGATCATCCCGAAACTTCTTGATGAGCGCAAGAGATACGAATGATTAGATAGCCACCGAATAAAAAAGAACATGATCCGGTAAGTCATTCACCAAGAAGGTCCCTATGCAAGATCATAATTGCATAAGCATGACAAAAAGAATAAATAAGGCATATATAGATCACATACCAGTAACAATGTATGGCGCTGCTCAGGCCTCCTCAGTAGTGAGATGAAATGCGCGACTCTTCACCGTAGGAGCCTCCGACTTGATTAGGCAGTCATCTGTAATCCTCATCATGGCAGGCGCAGACGCCGCCACCGCTCCTCCTCCCCTAACCAACCTTAGACTATCGGACTTTTTACCTTGTAACATATACTACAACTTAGTTAATTCCTTCAAAATAATCTTCCATCAAAAAGTCATTTTTGATGCTTATTGTCCTTAAATTAAATAGCCCTAATCTACGAGGGTTACAATAACGGTGGTCGCTTAGAACATTTATATCCAATCAGAGGTATGTATGCCCATAAAAGGAATTCACTTTCTTTGATTTCATAAAGCATAACCCAAATCGATTTATAAACCTCATAAAAACACTGGATTCAATGCACTTCCTTCAAGTTTAGAGTGGGAAGTATGATTGAAAACAGGTATTTAAGCATAAAAAGGTTTGGAGTACCTTCATGAACATGTCAACCCTCCTATAATTCACATATATTTCAAAAGTAACAACATCCTTCTTAATAAATCCTTCCATTTCAAATTAAGCAACACTCTACAACTATAGAATTGAGAAATAAGAGGGTTTTCAGGTTTTTTCCTGTTTACAAGGTAATTTGAATGTGCTTGTTTGTAGTGGAAGATTTTTTTTATATTTTTCATTCTCTCAAATGTTCTTGAGCTATTTTTTATCATATGATATCTTATGTATTTTTGTGTGTTTAGGTTTAAACATGGAGATGTAAAGATAGAGGAATGGGAAAACCATCAAAAAGAAAAAAGGAGATTCTTTAAAAATGATGACAAATTCTTCAAGAATGATGACGAAATTCTTCAATAATGAAGACAAATTCTTAAAGAATGTACTATATATCATAACTTTTTGTAAATTCTTCAAAAATGATGATAGATTCTAGACAAATGTAGTATAAAAGGTTATGTATATTCTTTAAAATGTTTTATATTTTCTTGTTTTATGTTATTTATTCTCTTTCTTAACCATTCTTTCTAATTCTTTCCCATTTTTGTAAAACATGATATAAAGAATACAAAGAATGCACCTATTCTTATAGAATACTCTTTCCTTTGTGTGAAATTCTGATTTTTTTTTAATTACTTTTTACATTATTCTCAAGTAAATTTGTAAAATTTGCAATAAAAGTTATTGTTATTTTGATGCAACTTGTTATTATTGTAATATTTATACAAGTGTATTATTTAAGAATGTCAATTCTCAATCAATCACAAGATTGCAGTTAGACTCTTTAAGAATGAAAGACCTATACGTGTTCATGACTATATTATCTTCTAATTTTTTTAGCACAATGGTTGTGAAAAAAAAATAGAATCGTAACTCCCTAAATAATAGCATCTTCCTTTCTTGGTGATGAATAAAAATGTCTATAATGCCCTTATATGCAAAATTTTCTTAATAAAAACATTATTAATATGTGATGTATGACATAGTAACTATGGTAGACCATCACAATCTTAGCCATTAAGAATTATAATCCAATGGTCCAAATCTAGTCATACGGTCACACAATAATTGTAATTCATATTTAATCCTAACCCTATATATATATATATATATATATATATATATATATATATATACATATATAGAAGTGGGTTCGTGTACAAATGAGATTAAGAAGTGAAAATGATAAGAACCAATCTTCTTACATACTTATAAAGCTTGCATTTTCCCTTGATTGTCATGCATTTGAAACCCCCCACAACAATTTGCTAAAACCTCATGTATTTGAAACCCCCAAACCGTTTCACCTTCTTAATAATTAATCACACATAATCAATGGTAATTCATATGAGATAATAATTTGCTAAAACCTCATGCATTTGTATGGTATTAGAACATGTTTGAGTTTTTGGGTTTTAGACTTTAGTAAATGGGTAATCCGTTTGATACGTTGGATTTGAAGCTATCTTATTCGAATTACCCAAAACAAGAGAGAAATTAATAATATATGCTCATGCATGTTTTGTACAAGCCCCAATCAAAATACAATATATCATGATCATACAATTAAGTGTCTTTTATTCCATTTTTGGCTTTATAACAAAAGTTTGTTTACGTAGCGAAGAAAGAAAACTTGAAGATGAATATTTAGGTTGGATTTTTATATAAGATTTGTTTTAAATATATAATATAGATATAAATACACAGATGTGTGTCAAACACAACCCATCACAAATTTAATGTTATAAACTACAATATAACTCAAAGTGGTTTTCCAAATATAATGTTTATACAATAATATAATACATTAGAAGAATACCATATAGTAGACGAATCCCACATGTTGTGCAGAAATTTAGTTGCATATATAATATATTATAATTATATTTCATTTAAAATATGTTAGGGTCATTTGGTTATTACATTGTTGTATTAGGCACTATAGTCTCATATATTTTGAATGACTCTTACAAAAATGATGTCAGTAATTTGAATATAACGTAATATCTTATGATGTTTATTGAATGATATTATCTTCCATTGAACACTTTTTAATTGGAATCAACTTTATTATGGTTAAAAATTTTGGCTCCGTTTTTTCTTTTCATTAGTTCTAGAATATGATATTTTATATAAACTTAAAATATGTCACTATCTTAAAATAGATTGAGAATGAGATTTTTTATATTTACTTAAAATACGGCACCATTTTCTATTCAGTAGTAAAACTAACAAAAGTTGTTAAATATGTATTTTTATGAGGTTCAACATAAATAGACAACCACAAATGAGAATCCATATCTAATCAATCATCAACTAATTACATTAGATACTAATGTGTACATAAAAATTACATTTAAAATTTTAAACTAATAGTAAAAAAATTTCATTATTTATTATGATAAAAAAAATCTGTAAATCAAAAAATATACATGTTATTTAATCGCATACAAGTTTTATGTATGGCTTATTCACAATACATTAAACCATATATAACCATATTAAACTACATAATTATCCCACTGCGCAACGCGCGGACATTCGCCTAGTAGGAAATAAGCATGTGTATAAGAGTAGTTATTTTTTTATTTCACACGTAATTTGTTGTTTTTTATAATTTTTTTTATTTAAAAGATTATAAATGTAATTTATCCATGTAGTTATCTTTTAACAATTTAACCTTCGGTTAAGGTTGATTAGTGGGTTTTCAAATTGATGTAACCGTTTATTCTTAATTGATCGAAGATCTTCGTTTTTGTTATTTCAAAATTTATTCTAAGTTTTCTCTACTAATAGATTATGTATTCAAACATTATTCAACATAATGTTTGCGTTTAAAGCTTTGTTAGATGCGAAAGTTAACAGGAATAGGCTAAGTTCGCATTCAAAAGTCATGAAGAAATTTCCAATTGCATCACATAAAATGGTTACCAGGAAGAAGGATTATTTAGATGAGAATGTGGATAAAGTTGATTTTATGGTTAATTCTCATGATCATCCTATCGAAACAGATAATGATGAAGTATCAAAAGACAAAAAATTTCGATCTGGTGAAGTTAAGAAGGAGAGTAAGTTATTTTGTTTTGTTGGTAATGTTTTTCAAAATGACATTTTTAGGATTTTTTTCGGTTTGATTTTGTTCTGCCTGTATGTTTAGATAATGAGAGTCCAATTGAGATTAATTCCAGCAATTCTATGAAGAAGACAATTGACATTTCATCTAGTAATTCTTGGAAGAAGAAAAAGCCAAGGAATAATGTTTATCAGTATGTGTATAGTTCAATGAAAAAGAGAAAACGTGGTTCGATTAAACTCAAAATCATCTGATACAGAAGGTTAGTTATCCTAATTTTGTTATTCTTTAAATTAATTATTAATTTAGATTTTAATATTTTTTTGTTATACATAATTTAGATTATTTAAGTGATTCTGATTTTGAAGTTAAGAGCATTACAAGGAACAGGAAGTTGGTTAACATAAGTGATAAAAAAAATTAGTAAAAGAATTGTCTATGAACATGGTAAACTTAACTATAATGTTATTTATTTATTTTGTTGTGTATTTATTGATTTTGTTATATTAATTTTTTTATATTATTTTAAAAGGTTTATATATTGATTATTTTGTTGTAGACTTTTCTAGTGATTCTGATTTTGAGGATGGTACCAGTAGTAGTGTGAAGAGGGTGGATAAGATAGCTGATAAGAAAGTTAAAAAAAAATGGAGTTGAATTGTGCTAAAATAAAATCATTGTATTCTCGTGTTTCTCTTCATTCTATATATGGTGTTGTGAGTTCAATGAATCATAATCAAAAAGATTGTGTGAGGAGTTTGGGGTTTGGATCATTGCTAGACATGAAGACTCAAAGTATTCTAGCAAAATTATGTTATTTTGTTGTTGAATCTTTTGATCCTTTAGAGATGGTTATTAAATTGAGGTTTCTAATATTTTGGTTACAAGGGAAGATGTTAATAGGGTGTTAGGTTTGCCTATGGGGGTTGATCAGTTAAATAGTGTTGATGTAAGAGGTAACGAGGAATGGTATGAGATACAGAAAGATCAATTCAAGAAGCCGTTGTCTTTAATTACTCCAAATGATATTGTGTACAAGATAATAGAACATTGTGAAGCAGATATGGTGTTTGTTGCTAATTTTATTATTCTTGTTTGTACATGTTTTGGATCATGTAACAAACAAGGTGCATGCAATTTGAAGCTTCTACCGTATTTGTCTCAGCCATATAAGTTAGATAAGTTTGATTGGTGTACATATGTATTAAATTGTGTAAAAGAGGAAAAGTTGATTTGGAGCAGAAGTGATATTAAGACTTTCTTCAATGGTTTGATTATGCTCTAGATAAATTTGTTGAACACAAAAAAAAACCATCTGTTTTAACTTTTTTGACAAAGTTCAAGAAATCGTTCCAACTTTCAAGCTTGTTTAGACCAACGTCTAATGGAGCAAATGAGACTAAAGAGTATGCAAATGTTCTGTTAACATCATAACCAAATGAACTTAAGATGGTATGAAATACCTCTATAGATAAAGTTTCAACGTCGATGAAGTCTATATAGTCAATGATTCCTCCAAAGTAATCTCGATTTGGGTAGTAGAGGAAACTACCTCCATGGTTTAGCATGATTGAGAAGTACTTTTTGTTTTCCCATCCTGAATGAAGGTTGAAAATAAGATTATATAAGTTTTAATATTATAAGATTTTAACAATAAGGAACATACCATATAGGTCGTAAAGATCAAGATAAGCCGAGGAGTTGCGAACATCCCAAATCGACGATTCTGAAGCCATCACTGGAAATTGTAGTTTTGTTTAAGTTTATTATGATGTTGAGGAGGAATATATAGCGGTAGAAATTGTAGTTAGTAGAGGAGGTATTTAATTTTCTATCATCATTTGCTTCAAGAACTATTCTAGCCTAATTCGGCGGTTGTAGGTTTAGGTCATAATGCTATCTATACATGCAAGATGATAATGCTTATCTTGTTATAATTTGAATTTTTTTTTTTTTTTTTTGGTTTTTAAAAAACGAATCGGTATATGTTTCTTTTTATTTTGAAGTTGATTTAAAAAAAAAAAAACAAATTTTTTTTTTTTATTTTTATTTTTTTGTATATAATGATTAGATCATAGTCTTGTTATTATTTACCGTTTTTACATTATATTTTAAAGTAAATTTTAATTTTTTAATTTTTTTTCATTTTTTTTAAATATAAAATGTATATTTAATATTAGTTGAATAGGTTTTTATATGAAAGAATTTTTTGTATTTATTGAAATTAAGTCGTCTGTAATTACGAGTGTTTATATTTTTTTTAATTATTAATTCTAAATAGATTTAAGTAATATATGAAAGATTTTATGAGGTAATAAAGTATCATATATTATATTGTTTAAATGTATATATTTAATTAAAGGAGATTAATTTGTGAAAGAGTTGTTGATAAATTGAGCTATTGTTAACATATTTCTTAGGTGATATGCAGAGCATATATATGTGTGTAAGGTTTTTTTTTTTTGTTTTCATTTTTCATAAATATTAATTTTATTGGAATAGTAATTTTTCATTATTAAAGATTTATGTAATATTAAAGAATTATGGATTATTAAAGAATTCAATTTTTTTTAATATATTGTTATTTTTTTCAAAAAGTAATTATGCAATATTAAGAAAGAACAGAATGTTTGTAGTTTTAAAACTAATAAATGTATATATTGCATTATTTCATTCGCATTAGATTTAATCTTTTTAAGTAAAATGATAGTGAATGTTTAGTTGATGATTTGAAATAGTCTTAACATATATTTCGGAAGATTTGAGGCATATATATGTGTAAATTTTTTGAAATAGTCTTAACATATATTTTGATTATATCTACAATTGTAATGTCGTTTGAAGCACTTTTTATTTGTGCTTTGTATTATTTTTTCTTATAATAAATTCATATATGGTTTTATATATGAAAGTGAAACTGTAAAATATTACATTATTCATAATTAATATTAAAATAAACTTCAGAATCATTTCAAGCTTTTAATACTAAGAGTTTTAATATAGAAAAGCATAAGCACATACAAAATTAAAATTATAATATAAGTTACAGTTGTTTTTTGAAAGGCTTAAGAACATTTGAAGGATTTATTGAGCAATTTCTTAGATCATGGTTGACTAATAGCTTGCATCCTTTGCATGTGCGTTTTGGTTTAAGTGATTTAGCTATTGCTTTTTCTGCTGCACTTTTGATTCGATTCCTCTTTACACTTCCTTTTGTTTTTATCCCACTTGGTACATTGATTTTCACATCAGTTGAAATTGGAACTCCAATGATATTTTCAACAACATCTTTTATTGGAATTGAACTTGATCTAGAAGCAACATCATTTCCACAAGTTTCACTTAATTGTTGAAGAGAGTTCACCAATTCTTGTAATTTTTCTTTGTCATGAATAACCGATTCAATGCATTTCTCATAAAAAGAAGTAGCATCCTGCAAGAGATTTGAAATTTCTGTACTGCACACTCTCCATTTTCGGTTTATCTTTTGAAAACCAATATCCACTATGTTCTTTCTCCATCTATCCAGAATGTATTTTTCAGGTATCATGGTAATGTAATAATCTATAAGAACTCTAAAAGCATGACTACAAAGGATTCCAAAAAATGTGAAATGCAAACATTCACATTCAGTTGTTTCATCTTTTACATCAAAAGAAACCTGAAAGATAATAATAAAATGTAATTACAGTAATATTATTATAAAGTCAAACTAATGTTTAATTAAAATAATCATTAAGTAGCATATTTCCATACCTTAAATTCTGGTCATTTGCCTGACTTGATTTCTTTGTTGACAATTGTGCATTGTTGATGGCCATCAATCAAAACAGAATTTTTTTGAAAACACTGATAGAATGCCTTTTTTTTATTTGTTTCTGCACTTTAAGGAATGCTTCTCGTGTGTATACCAATGATGCATGCTTTTCAATTTTCATGTGGAAATAACAGTTGTGGAGAAGTATCTCTTGATGCAATATCTAATCTTTTTTGCTCATGACGTTGCATTGAAAGTGCAGTGTCAAAATTGAACATAAAATTCACAAGTAAGTTGGTTGGACTTGAGAAAACATTGAAAAATGAATTTGAACTTTCAGATCAAGATGTAGTCTTCATAAGTCCACACATTTGTATATCTCTGAAATAGGAGGGAATCCATTTGTCTCTCTTGTTGAACATATCAGCTAACCATTTATTATCCTTCAAATGAAATTCATGCAACATCAAATCCCATTTGTTCTCAAATTCTGATGGTTCAATATTCATATTCCAAACTAGTTGATTTATGCGTTTCTTGAAATCTGAATTTGAAACTACATCAGGTTCAATCTGTCATGTAAAATTTGTTTTTATAGTATATTTTCATAAGCTATTTTTAATTCAATAAATTAATCTATTTGTTACCTTTGATGGCATTTTTGACATTATGTGCCACATACATAATCTGGGAGTACATCCTTGAAACACCTTTGCTATGGAAGAAGATAACGCTGCATCCATATATGACATAATCATTGTTGGTTTCTTCTTATGTGATGACAAAAAAGCTTCTAATAACCAAGTGTATGATTCAATTGTTTCATCTGATATTAGTCCTGCTCCAACATTGATTGTCTTTTCATGGTTGTTTATAGCAGTGAAATGAACAAATATCATATTGTACCTAAAAATATTTGTAAAATGTATCCCTTATTGTATAATGTAATGTAATAAATATAAATTTTAACTGTATGTTGCATCCATTGATATAACATCAGAAAACTTGGAGTAGTTTTCTTTTCCTGTTTCATCAACCCTAAACATAGCATTTAGCACATCATCATCCAACTTATATTACTGGTATTAATGATGTAATATGAGTTTATTTTATCAACCCAAAACTTACATTTAGCACATCATCATCCAACTTTCATCAACCCAAAACATTGCATATATGATGAGAGCATTTCATGGACTAAATTGACATAGTCCAACTATCAGATAGAGTCATAGTAACAGAGTAGGTAACAGCCAATATTACTGGTATTAATGATGTAATATAAGTTCGGGAAAAGTGACCTAATAGTAGGTCTTACATCAAATCATAAGGGAAAATGTTAGCAGCCTAGGAGTCTAGGTAAAGTACTTTCAAAGTTAGGAATGTTTACAGACAAGTGCTCTACTGAGCATAGAAAAGAAAAGGCTATTCCTTAAACAAAAGAGGAAGATAAGTGGACATCTTCTACTAGCGACGGGTATCCATTGGGCGAATCCTCAGATCAGCCAGTTTCCGCACAACTTCATGAAGATGTTGTTCCTGTGCTCTCTGACGCGCCCAGAGTTCCCTGACTTTGGATCGGGATGCAGCTAACTGCTGCTGCAGAGCCTCATTGGTCCTCCTAGTCCTATCCATAGCTTCTTCTAGCTGGCGGATACGGACAGTGTTAAATTTAGAGTTGGCATCAACCTCCACAACTCTGCCAATGGTTGCTTGACCTTGTTCGACGTTCCTGGCAATCCTTCGGACCATGATGGGCAAGACTCGGTCCGTCGAACCTCCCTCTCTTATGTTGTAGAAGCTTCGGTCTCCGTTGAAAGGTAAGGGCTGACCCTGTTCATCGCTCCATCGATTCAAGGTTATTGCCCACATGGGAGTGGGACCTCGAAATGTTGGACGGGGGTTAGGGTTCGGAGCTAATGGGAGCAGGTTGCTGACTTTTGGTTAGGAGTTGGAGCTATCCGGAAAGCCTTCTGCACGGTGATCATCCAAAGGGATCGGGTGATCATCTTTTGACTCTTCCTCGAGCCATCCTCCAATGCCTTGGTTTGGATAGTACGGATCGCTGGGATGGTGGAAGCCAGCCATGCTATCTACGCGAGAATGGGGAAAGAAAGGTTAATAGACGCACTAATCTAGATTACTTACAAGATGATCGTTATTAGTCGACCCAATACTTGCATAGTGCATACCAATTACATGTAACCGTAGCAAGATAGACCTTCGAATAAGTGACCCTAACTCTAAGTCCACAATCAAACAAGAACAGGAAATGAAGCAAAGATCACAGATTCTAAGTCTATAGCGCCTTAGTCACATGTAACCATGGTGTACCCACTTAGCAACTATTGCCCTACTAGTAACGACCCTTTTAGTTCTCACATATGCAGTTAATAAAATGCAGAATACTCCTATAGTATTCTTGTTCTAACGTTCTTGTGTAGTGTGGGTAAGTTTTTAGACTTGTTGCAATATCACAATCACTCTTAGGCACATGCTAGTCACTCCTAGGAAAATGTAGTTGATCATGCTACATCCGCCCAGATGTGACTATATGTCTTTAAGCCCAATTGTGCTGTCCAACAATCTTAATACTTTGGTTATGTTCTAGTATGATACTGATCCTTTGTATTAATGGATGTGTATATACATATATTTAGTTAAATATTTTAGTATTTAAAAGTATATATTCTTGGTCAGAGTGTTTTAGTCCCGAAGTGTTTATAGTTCGTATATATTTTTTGGGTTGATATACTTGATTCACTATAAACAATGCTCTGATACCAATTTGTCACACCCCAAAACCGAGAATGGCGGAATACGTTCTGGGGTGGAGGACGTCATGTACAGTATCATAACAATGCATAATAGTAAAAACAAGCAACAACATCCACTTCATTAATATAGTAATTGTAATACAAGCGTGTTCTGTACAGTTTGTAGACACCAAAATGTAATATCAAAATAAAGAGGAGTCGTGTATGCGCTCCGTCTTCTCAAAAGCTGCATCTGTACCTGTCTATTGCCGACCTGAGAATACAAGTTGTTTTGAAAACGAATATCAGCATAAAGCTGGTGAGTTCATAAGAATTTAGTGTCGTTGCTTGTATAAAAGTGTTTACAATTATGTAACATTAAAGTTGTTATCAAGTTTGTAAATAGTGTGAATCTCTAGAAAATCCTATATTTTCTAATAAAAGTAGTCTTCTGCCAAGACTTGGTTACTTGTAGGTTTGATTCTTTGAGTGTGTAAAAGTTTTTCCCAATTAGACTCTTAATTATAAAAATATAGTTTGGACTTCGTTTGAACAAAGTAAATGGGAAATATAATGTATTATTCCAGCAGTGTTACTACCGACTGGATGGTAAATAACCACAGACTCTAGGTTGTGATATGTATTTAATACACCTCGGGGAGTCTACTTTACCTTAAATTTGTAATTTGTTAATTTAGGGTTCCAAATGTGAATCTGTATGTAACCATGCGGATAGGAGATTGAATGTATCATGACCCTCCAGGTCATACGTAGTGTGGTAGCATCCCTGGGCCTAGTCGGATCGGACTGTAGCTAGCAGTCGGGATGTGTGAGTGTCCGCCCTGTGTAGATCTATACATGTAGAGACCGCTCTCCCTCCAGGAGACTAAGATTACACGGTGAAGGCACAGTAAAGTGCCGTATAGAGAGATAGTGTCTCACATTCTGTTTTTGTATGTTCTCTTGTATTAGTGTATAGTGTGCTTCTCAGTATAATGTATTTAATATTCTTTTGTATAGTATATAGTATTCTTTTTATATAGCACTTAAGCATGTAGAGACTCATAATAGTACTAATCGTGGTAAGTATCATAGTAATGGTAGTGAGGAGTGGTAAACCTTAACTATACCTATTATAGTTAACTGTCATTTTGCAGTCGTTCTTGGATACTCATAAGTATTGAACTTAGTGAAGGTATTCATATCCAACACAAATACATACAATATATAACTAAGAATTCAACGACAATCGGACATATAACAATATACCCTAAGACCCCAATCAAACAAGAACAGGAAATAAGACGAGCTATCAGTCCTAAGTCCTTCAAGTCTTACTTATATAAATATATTGGTGTGGATATATTTTAGAAACATAAGAAGTTTTAAAAGAATTTGAAAATAGTTTTTATAACAAATTATCATGAAAATGAATTTGAAAACATTGAAAGCAGTTTTGATGGCAAAACGGTTAAAAGTATACATATCCTTTATGATTGTAAGCTACAAATCACATGTGATTGATACTATAAATTGTTGGATTCAACTTATATTCCCCCCCCCCATAAAAGCATTTAAAAACATTTGAAAGGTTAATTAAGGGGTATGAACTCACCTGCAGCGAGTGGATTGGATGGAATGCCAGGTGGGATGCTAGGTGTCAAGTGAGGACTTGAACACGCCCACAGATCCTATGTAACATACAGTGGAACATGATGGTGTCTAATTAGTCATTTTATCACCAATGTAGTAAGTGAAGGCCCTTTAGTGCATGAAAACACTTTGCTACAAGTGCAAGGAGTGCTAGGGGTTGCTTTCATAGAGTGTATGGCCTCACTAAGGAGTTTACACTTCAAGTGACTATCCTACACGAGTTTGCAGTTAAGAGACCACCTCCCCCATGATTTTACGACCGTAAACTCATGGGAATAGTGAGTTTGTGTGTTTAAAGGTCTTTTGCATCACTAGGAAGGGCTCTAAGGTCAAAACAAAGGTCTTGGGAAGTGATTAGGGTTCAAAAGGGTACTCCCTTGGAGTTTGCAGTCCTTGGACCACTCCTTAGGAGTTTACGGTCGTAAACACTAGGGTTTATGGCCGTAAACCCTTGGGCACATTATTTCCTTAGTGTTTTGTGGTCCTAAGCTCATTCATACAAGTTTTATGTCCATTACACATGCTAAGGAAGGAGTTAGGGACACCAAAACACCCTTTATGGTGTTTACGGTTTTGGTGTTTACGGTTCATGAATGTTCATGGACCGTAAAACTCATGTTTACTCCCCTAAAGGCATGATTTTGGGTTTCTAATTTCATGCATGCAAGTTTCTAAGTCATAGATAAGCATTAGAAGGGTTTTGGAGGGATTTTGGGGCTTCAAAACCCCCTTATAGGAGTTCACGGTTTTGGGAGGTGTTCCCCAACCGTAAACTCTAGTTTCTGAGGTATTTGGGTGATTAAATCCTGAATTTGCATGGATACAAAGCTAAACAACAAGCTAGGAAGGATTACTTATGGTTTTTGGAGCTTGAATGAGGTGTTTCTTGGCCAAAACTCACTTGTAGAGAGAGAGTAGAGAGAGAAAGCTTCTAGGAGTGAGAAAAGGTTCAAGTGAAAGCCACTCAACCCTTATATAAGGCTTGAGTTGGCGGCCAGGTGGGGATCCACCCCATACCGTCGTTAAACGGAGTTTAAAATTTTACCCGATTAAATGGTCGTAACCCGGCTTAGTCGTAAACTAAAAATTTTCCCAAATAAATTCGAGGGTTTTACAAGTGTTTTTATTTCGATTTAACACTTATGAAATAAAATAAAAACATTAATTTATTTGTCTAACCCAAATGTTAACGAAAATAATAATAAAAATATTTTATTAACGGAAATGGGTTACAGTAACGGAATAAATTTCAGGTTGTCACAAAAATACTAAGACGATGATGTGGAGAGCAGATGCTTTCTTCATTAAATTATGTAAGTGGATGGTTATGTGCTTCTTTAAATGCATATACAGTGATTGTATTTGTTGCAGCATTTCTATCAAAACCAATCATAGACATACATCTCGTGACTTTAGAATATGATTTCCTTTCCTGTATTTTTAGTCTTTTGGATGTAAGAGTATCAATGTTTTTTTTTTTTTTTTTGATTTCCATATCTGTTGCATCTTACTTGTTTTTTTCCTTAGACTGTGGTCACCATATGAGGTTGTTGTTCCTAATCTAATTCCAAAACCAACTGCTTTTGCATAATTTCTATACATTTCAATTCCTTCATTTACACTTGACACAATTTGTCCTTTTTTAGGAATCAAATCTGTAGCAACATGTGGAATGTACAGATCATCTTGATTTATATAAGATGTTCCTGTCCAATATTCAAAAAGCTTAATATTGAATTATAGTAAATATGTTTATAATTATTTATTTAATATAAAGTATGTAAACATGCCTTTATCCTTTTCCTTTGTTGTCGAACTTGTAGTTCCTTTAGAAGGTTGAATGTAAGATTCAGTTTCTTCATTTAAAGAATTATTAGTAATGCTGAATATAGTTTAGTAATGTAAGTCAAATTTAAATAACGAATAATAACATCAGAAATATACTTCTTATAATTTATTAAAACTTGCCTTTATCACCATCGTTGCGTGTTAATTTTGAAGGCCCAATAGTTAAAACATTGTATGAGTCTTCCGATTCATGATTTCCTGTCCAATATTCAGAAAGATTAATATTGAAATAAGTATGTATATGTATATGTAAACATGCGATTAATCTTTTTTTTTTTTTTTTTTTTTGTGGATCCTGAACTTCCTTTTGAAGGTTGAATGCAGGTTTCAGTAACATTGTTAAAAGAAATTTATTGAATTTTTAATATAGTGTAGTAATGTTAGTGAAATCTAAATTTTGAATATTAAAATCACAAATATAGTAATTATAATGACTGAAAACTTGCCTTTATCACCATTGTTTAATGTTGATATTGAAGTTCCGATAGTTAAATCATTGGAAGATTCAATTGCTTTATCAATTAAATAAGTAGAACAAATCTGTTCATATTCTTTAGTAGACATCTCTTCCATTTGATATCGTAATGAAATCAATGATATTAATGCAGATGATTTCGTCGATCATAATCAGACTAAAGAAGTTCATTGAAATTAATATGTTAGTTTTTGTTTGCGGTTATTAATATGAACAACTTACTCAATCACGTTTTTATGTTAATTA
Source organism: Lactuca serriola (assembly GCF_051521515.1). Lineage (NCBI taxonomy): Eukaryota > Viridiplantae > Streptophyta > Magnoliopsida > Asterales > Asteraceae > Lactuca > Lactuca serriola. The sequence goes on from NC_136410.1 coordinate 232,762,995, forward strand.
CTTTCTTACCCTTTATTAATAATTTTAAGTAAACAAATGAAGAAAACATGAATAATGATGTGGCATTATCTGATTGGTTCCTGCATTTTCACATATTGTTTGCATTTTTGCATGAACCTTCCCATATATATATATATATATATATATATATATATATATATATATATATATATATATATATATCCTAATAAATAAAAAAGATATGTTTATCATATGTCATATTCTTATTCAATTTGCCACATGTAATTTTATGGTTATTTTAAATTAATTTTTATTCCACATGACATTTTATGGTTTTTTTCTATTTTATTAATTACACATATTATTTAAATCTAATAATAAATGCATATCAATTTCATTAATGGACTTTCCTTCTAGTTTCAAAATTATTAAATTAAAGTTTCATTATTTTTCTTTACTTATTTATCTAAATTATTTGTTTAAATTGAAAAGAGAAAAAAAAAACACTTTAATTTTTATAATTCAATATTTTTCTTACCTTTCTTATAAATTCAAACTTCTCAAATATTTTGAATTTTTATTTAAATTTTCTTTTAAATCATATCCATGTAATATCATCTGAACCATTGTTCTAATTTTTTTAGCAAAATGTCTATAATGCCCTTATATGCAAAATTTTCTTAATAAAAACATTATTAATATGTGATGTATGACATAGTAACTATGGTAGACCATCACAATCTTAGCCATTAAGAATTATAATCCAATGGTCCAAATCTAGTCATACGGTCACACAATAATTGTAATTCATATTTAATCCTAACCTATATATATATATATATATATATATATATATATATATATATATATATACACACACATACTAGCCGTTTGCCCGTGCAAAGCGGCGGCGGCGAATAGTTTCTTTCAAGCAATTAGTTCCATTCGGAAACATGTTATATTTCTAAGAACACTTGCACCATTATCGATCGGTTTCACAAAAATAAAAAGTACAATGCCAAAACCAAAAAATATTGTGGTGGTGGATTCCATAGAGGAAAAGGAGATGAAGATTTGAATTAGTCTCCAGTCAACTATATTTTATGCAAAAAATTAGGGAACTCCAATTTGAATGAGCTTTTAAATTTCAAACGATTTGTCGAAAAGAAGTGTTTCAGATTTCGAATGCACCAGATACCAGAGAAGAGATATTTTAGGAGTACAAGTTGGGTCAAAATTGATGAAAATATTAATTCAATCCCTAAAAATAAGGAAATACTAATTTAAATGTGTTTTTAATACTTGTATCCCTAGCACTATCATTTGTAAGATATATATTATAATATTATTATATTAATAGCTGGTTGTATTTTAAGCTTAAAGACTTGAACGTCTTAAAAAATATTATTATTATATTGATTCTATTTATAGAAATAGTAAGATTTCTTTTATAAGGTAGTATAGATCAAACGATTTGTCGAAAAGAAGTGTTTCAGATTTCGAATGCACCAGATACTAGAGAAGAGATATTTTAGGAGTACAAGTTGGTTCAAAATTGATGAAAATATTAATTCAATCCCTAAAAATAAGGAAAAACTAATTTAAATGTGTTTTTAGTACTTGTATCCTAGCATTATCATTTGTAAGATATATATATTATAATATTATTATATTAATAGCTGGTTGTACTTTAAGCTTAAAGACTTGAACGTCCTAAAAAATATTATTATTATATTGATTCTATTTATATAATTAATTCAATCCCTAAAAATAAGGAAATACTAATTTAAATGTGTTTTTAATACTTATATCCCTAGCATTATCATTTGTAAGATATATATTATAATATTATTATATTAATAGCTGATTGTACTTTAAGCTTAAATACTTGAACGTCTTAAAAAAATATTATTATTATATTGATTATATTTATAGAAATAGTAAGATTTCTTATATATATATAGGGATGAGCAAAAGGACCGAACCGGCCGGAACCGGACCGGAACCGGGAACCGGCTTCGGCCAAAATCAAGAACCGAACCGGCCCGGCGGTTCTACCGGTTTCAGTTCTACCGGTTCCGGTTCCACCGGTTCTCGGTTCCTACCGGTTCTTGTCGTGTCTTCAAATGTTGGAACCGACCCTCGAAAAATAGCATCATACGGTTCCGGTTTTTACCGGTTCTACCGGTTTTTGCCGGTTCTACCGGTTTCGGTTATATCGGTTCCGGTTCCTACCGGTTCCCGGTTCCAAAAATCCACAAAAATAACGTCCCAGTCCCGGCCCGACCGGTTCCATCGGGTTCCGGTTCCGATACCGGTTCCCCGGTCCATATGCTCATCCCTATATATATATATATATATATATATATATATATATATATATATATATATATATATATAGGGTTGGGTTCATTTGACACCATCTATATTTTGTGAGACATGATGACCAAATCTTAGCCCTTGATCAAAACTGATATGTGGTTTAGATTTAATCAAAAAAACAAAATACTGGCGGTGGCAGTTTGTGTAAATAACACAAACTTTGTAATTAACTAGAAAATACGGAGGGGTAGAAATGTAACTTGGCACATTCACAAACGCATTCATATGGTTTTCATTTCCCAAAACCCTTTCATCAATCGCAGACCCTTCCATCACAAATTTGTTTCAGATTAACCCTAAATCGATTGCAAAGTCGAGCTCTTTATTCTGATTCTAGCTCGAATTCATCCTCTGATTCATACTCGAAACAAATCCTAACTGATTCACGTAGCCAAAAACGATCAGAAAACCCTCGGTCAATCTCGATTATCAACAAATTCTTATTACTTCAAATTCATAACTTCAACCTTCTTATTCAATCTCGATTATCAATCATTCCTTCACAAAACAGGTATTAATTTAAGCTATTCAAATTTCAGATTGTGTAATTGAACCGATGAATAATTTGGGTTGTACAGATTCTAAGTCGAGTAACCCTAGTATATCAAATCAAAACATAGATTATATCCTCGTTGTTAACCATTCTCCCAATTGAAGCAAAGTGAATCAAAGATAGTTAATTTCGGTTTCTTGTTTACAAAAACTGAAGATCAAACCTAGAAGATCGCTAACGAATCAAAATCATATATACAGGTTCTTTCTTTCCTTAATCTATCATCCTTTAAATTCACATAAACCCTATCCTTCTAAATAGAAGGAATCGACGACCATTCAAAATCATAAACCTTAATTATGTTATTCAGATTGTTTCATTCTAGTTTTACGAATCGACTTTAGAACTCATACCCGTCAAAGGCTTTGATTTCACCTTTCAACAATGTCTTGTTCGAGAGAATCAGATTCCAATTCCCCTTCTCAATATAAAAGATGAATCACCAATGTCATTATATGAAGTAGATAGAGTGATTAAAATAACATGTATTGAAGTCTAGTCTAAAGAACCAAAGAGAAGTAGTTAATTCAAAAATAAAGGACACAAAGCTATTTTCCAACAAAAACTCAATCTTTAGCTTTCAAAACAATATTCTACTAGTTCTGATTTTGTATGGTACAATATCTAATCATTCTGTTTTGTTTTGTATATGAGCTTCTAGTATACTTTTATAGTAATTCTGAGTTTTGTATGCTAGAGTTAGTATTCTATCCATTCTAATTTGATGATGAATTGCTAAATATCGAAATTGTTGATGATTTTTTCATTGATTCTTGTTGATATTTATTTTATAATAGAAAAATTGATGAATAATTGCTGAAAATCGATCATGTACGATAATCCTTTGATAATATAGAATTGATGATGAATTGTTGAAAATAAATGTTGAAATCTAGAAATTCCTTATCAGTGTATGTAAGAGAGAAAATGATCATGAATTGTTAAACATTTATGTTTAGTATAATATTCTAGTCATTTTGATTTTGTATCACATATTATTCTAATCATTTTGATTTGTGTAGTAAAAATTTCTAGTTTTTTGGTTTTGTGTATTAGCTTCTAGTATAATATTCTAGTCCTTCTGGTTTTGTATATTAGAGTTAGTATGGTAGTCATTCTCATTTTCATGTTGAATTAATGAAATCGATTGATTATGAGTTGTTGATAATCCTTATGTAATAGCAAACTTTATGATAAATAGCTGAAAATCGATAATTGTTTTTAATCCTTTAGTAATAGCAAAAAATTTTGATGATGAATTACTGAAAATCGATGTTCTGATATGAGATTACAAAAAATCGATGTCTAAAATCAATTATTTATGATAATGCTTCAGTAATAGAGAAATTGATGATGAATTGTTGAAAACCGATGTAATCTCGAAATTACTTATAGATGTCTATAATAGAGAAAGTGAAGATGAATTGTTAAACATTGATGTTTAGTACAATATTCTAGTCATTCTGATTTTGTATAGTATATTATTCTTTTAATTTTTGATTTGTGTAGTAAAATATGTAATTTTATTTTGTATATTAACTTCTAGTATAATATTCTAGCCATTCTATTTTGTATATTAACTTCTACTACAATATTTTAGCCATTCTGTTTAGTATCATGTTCATTCCCATTTTTATCATAAATTGTTGTAAATCGATTGCCGATGAGTTGATAATCTTATGTAATAGCAAAGTTTATGATATATTAGTAAATTGTTGAAAATCGAAACTTGCTTATAATCCTTCAGTAATAGCAAAATTCTTTGATGATGAATTGCTGAAAATCGATTTCTGATATGAAATTATATAAAATCGATAAGTAATCAATCCTTTATGATAATCCTTCGGTAGTAGATAAATTGAAGATGAATTGCTGAAAATTAATGTTGAAATATCGAAATTCCTTATCGATAGAGAAACTGAAGATTAATTTTAAAACATTGATGTTTAGTACAATATTCTAGTCATTCTGATTTTATATATCATATTATTCAAGTCATTTTGATTTGTGTAGTAAAATATTCTAGGAATTAAGTTTTATATATTAGCTTCTAGTATAATATTCTAGCCTTTCTGAAACTATGTTGCTATAAAGAGTAAGAAGTAAAGTACATTGTTTATAGTAGTAGAAAGATTAAAGTATGTTGCTATTTTCCGTAATTCTAGATATTCTGATATGGCATGCTTTTGGTTCATAATTGATATTCTACCATTCTGATATGATAGATCGTATGGTACTTCATAACTTATTATTCAACTGAATATTATGATTTCATTTAATAAGTTATACTTATAATTTTAGTGTCTTATTGTTTTTCAGGAACATGAAGAAATGTTTGAAAAGGCCTTCTAGAAAGTTTTTGTAGAAAAAGAGAATATGGAAGAAATTGTTTTTAATTGTATATCGATGTTTCCAAATGAAACTAGAACATGGAATTGGCAAAACAGTTCAATGACTTATTTTCGAGTACAATTTTTTGAAGTACCAATAAGCCAGAAAGTGGATAAACGCATGTTGGAATGGTAGAAACTCAAAATCAAGGGACAGAGGAAAGGATTAAAACCGAAGATAGTGAAATGGAGGATAATGATCAAAATGCTTAAAATCAACATATATGGATACATTTGTGAAATTAAATAGGGAACTCACTTTGGAGCATTTTTTTTGTCAAATTCTAATTTAGATGTCGAAAGGATAAATACATAATGTAATTAGATGTACATAACATTGTTCAATTTATTCTAGTATGAAAAGACGATAATATATATAGAGAACATTTTGCAAACTATTCCTTGAAAATATTGTTCATTGTTAAAGATTTCCTTGTGCAAACTATTCTAATTAACATATAAAATGAACTTATATTACATAAGATTCTAATGTTATATTTAATATTCTGAATATATATACCATTCTAACATAATAATTTAATTTATGTTGTCTATATTCAAGTCACAACTTAATATTTTTTTGGAATAATGTTATAGGATGTTTGTATATGTAGAACATTATGAATAGAATGTAATACTAAATGATTATATGAACATCAAATATCGAACTAGAATATAACAATATATATGTAAGAAAATTAAAATAATGCACAATTTATTTGTAAATACTAATGTAAAAGTAAACACTTAGAATATAGTGTTATCGTTTTATTCAATTACCTCAAATACATCACTTGAAACCAAATAAAAAAATATAAGCAAATTTACAACATCCCACTACATTGAATGAGACACTCCAGGAAATTATTATTGAACCACATTCTCTACAGTTCCATTCAAGACTTACCTAAAAAGTTGGAATGATAGAAAACATGAAAGTTTTATCTAATTTCATAACTGTATGTACCACTTTACACTATGAAAGGGTTGAAAGGGGTTTGATGGGTATTAGGATACATATATGTTGCAATAACAATGTTTAAAGTTGCACAAATGTAGAGAACAATTTCAACAAGAAAGAAATAAAGAGAGTGTAGGGAGTAAATTAAACCATCTTCATTACAAATTTTGATTCTAAAGATGAACCAAGTCCTCATCATCCATCAACTTCTTAGCCACTTTGACTCTTTATGGACCAAGCACCATTGAAACCAACATGTCAATATGCTTCTTAAAGTTCTCATCATTAATTAATGGTGGCAAGATATGGATGATATGTTTCTTCCAACATATGCACTGAACAATTGCATTGATGACAGTTGTATGTCCTTCAATCATTGACAAAAAGAAGTACACCGGTGAACACTAAGTTAAGAAAAACAACTTGGAATTTGGGGAAAATATCATTAAATAGTAACAAAGTTTAAGGGTGGGAAAGGAGTGATATATCAGACTCTACATCACACTCTTTATTCATTCAGGACTTTCATCAAACAGGTAGAGTGCGTGTATAATATAAGATAATTGGCTCAAGAACAATAATAGTTATGTACATACCTCATTGATTTTATAGAATGAGCACAAAATAACACGAAGATACATTATTTTTGCTTGCTTATCTTCATTTAATATGTGCTCGAATGCACAGAAAAAAAAAACAAAAGCTTGAAATTGATAATCGATGGTTGAAGTCAAAAACTTGAAATGATAATAGATTTAAGATGAAGTTAAATTGATAAAACACCTAATTTGATAGTAAACTCAAAGCATCAATCTGATGGAAATCGATAGCAGTTGATGATTGATTACCAATGTTGATGAATGGCTAAGAATTGTTGATCTGAAAGCGATGAAAACTCAGGGGAATAAAACAGAAAGCTTGATCAATTGATGAAATCATGACGTAGAGTAAAAAGTACAGCTTGAAAGATCGTTAGTTATTGTTGAAGATGAAGATTAGCATAAATCGACTGAACACTTGAACTTCTACCTTGGATGAAATTGATGATCACAGAGCTACAATCGATAAAAATCTTGTAATGAATTGTTGATGTCGATAGATGAACATAAACCTCAATACCCAAATCAAAGCAAATAGAAGATTGATCAGTGTGAATCGAAGATGAAGGAATGTTGATCGATTAGTATGAATTGGTAGAAAGAATCGAAGTAGCTGGGTTTTGTGATAACGTGAAGATAATAGATCTGGTGATCTAAAGTTTAACCTAATGACTAATCTACCCCTAATTAACTAATCTTTTAGATTAATTAGTGTTAATCACATTTTGTTATGAGCCACAAGATCAGTTTTGATCTAAGGTTTAGATTTGGTCCCTGTGTCTCACAAAATATAGATGGTCTCAAATGAACCTCTCTCTCTCTCTCTCTCTATATATATATATATATATATATATATATATATATATATATATATATATATATATATATATATATATATATATATATATATATATATATATATATATATACCTATCGTTGTTCCTCAATACTTTCAGAAAAATAATAAAAATTTGATGTATTTTCTATAATACAAAGAAAAGAAGGATTATCATTTATCAAAGTGCAAAACCTGGTTAATGCCTACAGCTCGGGAGTATTATTTGTGTAGCTTGAATTGATGAACAAATTTGACGGACCAATCACCTTGGTTTCTCACCTTCTCTATCTTCTCGCCAGCATAGTGACGAGTCTCCGGTGGCGAGTCCCCTAGCGAGCGCCAGGGGCGGTGTTCTCTTCGTGTTAGCGAGCGTAAGGATCCGGTAGCGAGCCCCCACTCCGTTCAGCCTTATTATAGCACGACCCAAATATAATTCAGTATATCTCTTTTTGCAATCCTCAACTTCCCAGCTATTGTTTCATAGAATGAAATACCCGTTCCTTGTAAATCAAAACCCCTTTTCTCCACATCATTTTGCCACCTTATTACAAAAATGCTTAAAATCAAAATCTTTAACACCATGCAAGCAAATCCATGCTCTCATCTTAACTTCAGGCGTTGACATGAATTCTCTTTCTCTACATTCAAAGTTGGTAGGTGTTTACGCAAACTGTGGTTGTTTCACTTCCGCTCGTTCCATGTTTCAAATCACTGAAAACCTTAATGTTTTTGCTTACAATTGGATGATTTCGGCTTTGACATTCAATGGGTTTTTCAAAGAAGCTATAAACTACTTCTCTTTACTTCAACAATCAAAAAATCTTGTTCCTAATAGCTACACTTTTCAGTTCCTATTGAAATGTTGCGTCGGTTTGAGTGATCCAAACAAGGGTAAAGAGGTTCATTGTGTGACATACAAATTCGGGCATCACGCCAATTCATCTGTCGTCAACTCCTTGATCGAAATGTACTGCAAATGTGACTCCCTACTTTACGCCCGCCAACTGTTCGATAAAATGTCTCAACCAGACATCATTTCTTGGACGAACATGATTTCTGCCTATTCCAATTCCGGGCAACTCCAAGAATCACAATCACTATTCAACAAGATGATATTAACAGGATTAGAACCTAACGAATTCACATGGAATGCATTGATAACTGGATATGCTAGAATCGGAGACTGTGATGGATCATTCACCTCATTCTCTAAAATGACCAAAACCGGTTTGATTCCTGATGTGGTTACATGGAACACCATGATTTCTGGCTTTGTTCAAAGTCAACAAACCATCAAAGCCATGGAATTATTCAACCAAATGTTGGTAGCCAAAGTCAAACCCAATCCTATAACCATCACCGGAATCCTCCCTGCAATCACATCCATGGGCTCGGTGAATTCTGGGAGAGAAATCCATAGCCAAATCTTTAAAACAAATATGCATACAAATCCTTTCATTTCAAGTGCCCTAATTGACATGTATTCCAAATGTGGGTGTGTCAAATTAGCAAGAAAAGTGTTTGACACCACAAGCTCCAAGAACATTGCTTCATGGAATGCAATGATTGGATGCTATGGGAAACACGGGATTATCGATTCAGCTATTGAACTATTCCACAAAATGGAAGAAGAAGGAGTTGACCCGAATCAAATCACATTGACTTGTGTTCTTGCTTCGTGTAGCCATGGTGGATATGTGGACAAAGGTTTGGCGATCTTTATGCGGGTCAAAGAAAGTCAAAAGGTCAAGATTAGGGATGAACATTACGGTTGTGTTGTGGATATGCTTTGTAGGTCAGGGAAGATGGAAATGGCGTATGATTTGATGCAGGAATTGGGTGTCGGAATCACTGATTCCATGGTTGGGGCTTTGTTGAATGGGTGTGTGGTGTATGATAGGGGAGATTTGGCTAAAAAGATGAGTGAGGAGGTGGTGAAGAGGCCAGGAGGGTTTGTTGGTTTGTGTAATGTTTATGCGGGTGAAGGAGAATGGGAAAAAGTTGAGAGGTTAAGAGAAGTTATGAAGGTGCATGGGGTGAAAAAGGAACATGGGTTTAGTTATTTGTTTGATAATATGTAAATTTTGATATTTATATAAGGTGGAAATGAAATTTGTTTCCATATTGGCATTTTTTTTTATCAAGTTCATTCATACAGAAATAGATATATAAGTTACTTTGGGCCGAATATTTGAGTTGCGCTTTTTTAAATTCATGTTGGGTTTAAACAATTTATAAAAATTAGAGATTAATATTTCTCCATAAAACATAGATTCTTCTTAGTATTGTTGAGCGTGATTTCGATTAATGTGATGTTGATGATCACCTCAAAGTTAAAATTATGGTAACCTAACTCCAAGGCTATGCCTTAAATTGGTGGGAAATCTTGAAGAAACAACATCGCGTGGAAGGAAGATCTAAGTCTAGAACTTACAAGAAAACGCAAAAGGTTCCCTAAAGTAAGTTTTTACCTTAATACCTTTTATAAGTTTTTCGAGCATCATTACTTGTTCCGAAAAATTTTGTATGTAAAAGAGTTTATCAACAAATATGAGATCATGAGATGAGATGCAACTAAAGGAGAACAAGTGATCGTGAGATTTTCGGGTCTTCTCCCATGTGGTTAGTTTGCTAACTTATTGGATGCATAACAATGTGTATCGATTGACCTTAAAAGTAAAGAAGAAACAAAGACCAAGGCAAAGGTATTAGGGATCGAGCTACTAACACAAAAATCGTTCCACCATCCATAACCAAGGCCAACCCCACCATGGGCCTCAGTAATGGTGACACTAGGATACCCGATGTTACAAATGCTAAAGGTTTATGTTTGAATAAATCCAATGTGACCATTGCTAAAGAAGAAGAAATCACCCTTAATAAGATCATAATGACCCAAACAACAATATATATGAACATGAGGATTGTTGGAACTAATGTGGAATGAACAAAGAAATAATGGTGTGTTGTTATTACGTGTATCTATGAGGTCACACACTTAATAACATAAAAGGGAACATATGAATAATAAATATTTATAGAATATGTATTTTATTAGTTATCAACTTAAATAAATAAAAATAAAAGAGTTTATTTGTTATTTATTCATCAAGTGATAACCGGTTAGTTGTAATTAATTAAATAAAAGGTTTATTACTTAATTAAAGGCTTTGTTAATCAGTAATTAATAAGTTTTAGTTTTGGGCTTTTATTTAGTTGATGAGAAAAAGTTTTATAGAATCCCAAGTTATCATTAAATAAAAAATGGTCATCTTATCTACTTTCGAAAATCTATATATCTATATATCTATATGTATATTATAATATAGATCATTTTTTTTCACCATATTCATTTTAAACGTCTGCAACTATTCACTTTTCAATAATTAACTACTATAATTCAAAAGTTTTATAACTTCACACACTTAATTATTATATATGACACTTAATTGGTTAATAATTTAAGATAGCATATATATAGTTGACATAGGTAGATGAGGTTGCTAGAGTTTGGAAAACAACATAGAGGAAGAGATGACTTGAAAAAATACAAATTGTACTTTTGGGATGCATTTATTTACATTGAACGAAGAATCATATAGATAAAATGTTTTAAAAATCAGTTTTTTAGTTGAACTAATATGGTGACATATTTTCGGTTCAACAAGTTCAAACATCGGTTGTAACACCCGAAATCTAGAAGGCTAATTATGGAAAAGAAAACCTCTTTTTGAAAGGTCGAGTCGTCGAGTTTAAGGTATAAACTCGACGAGTAGGAATTTTAAGTCACACAAAATTTCAAAGATCAACTCGAAGAGTTGGAAGGACCAACTCGACCAGTTGGTCGCTGTTTGAGAAACCCTAAATTCGGGGTTTTGCACCCTATTTAAACAACTTAAGCTCTAGGGTTTGGCCTCATTTCCAGCCTCCATCATCCAAAACCTTAACCTCAAAACCCTAAGGCCATTTTTTAGTGTCGTGAGTTCATAAGGAGCATTTGTTGGTGATTCTTGAAGGAGACTTGAAGAGGGAAGAACCTAGCTTGGAGGAGTGACTCTAGATCCAGAAACCCTTCATCAAGAGCTGTATCTTTTAGGTATAAAGTTGTCACCTTGACCTATAGCTTACTAGATCTCTTTCTTGAAGTTTTAGCTTGAGTTTTGGGGCTTTGATCAAAAAGGTCTGAAGAGAAGGGGTTTCCAGGGGTGAATGGGACAGATCTAACCCATATATGGCTTATAGAGGCTTAAAGTTGCAAACTTTAATGGCCTCCATGTCCTATTCATGCAATATGTCCATTGTGAAGCAAAAATAGACATTTGAGGATGTTTCTAGCATGCATGAACATAAAGTTGGGAACTTTATGTGGTTTGCTCACCTTGGGACATCAGATATGTATGTTGGTGGGTTGTATTAGGAGTTTAGGGGCTCAATGGATCAAGACCACCTTTAAAGAAACTAGGGTTTTAGTTTTTAGCTTAGTAGATGGCTCTTGAGGGTAAAGTTGGAAACTTTACCCTTCTAGACATCATAAGGGAAAGGACCTGGGATTTGGAGCTATCGGATTCGAAATAAATAGCTTAATGCATTAAGCATGGTTAACAGACCGAAGAACTCGACGAGTTCACAAAGGAACTTGGCGAGTTGAAGCGAGAAGGTCCCGATTCTGTTGAAGGAACTCGACGAGTCCACAGGGGAACTCGACGAGTTGATTCTGATGAAGTGATAATCGAGTTAAAAGAATCAAATCAGAGTAATATCAATATGAAATGAACACGAAGAGTAAATATAATCTTGTTTCAGCTCAATTATACTTTCAACAGTTTTACAGAGAGTAAAATAGACAAGTTTTGTAAGGACTCTTATCTAACTCTAAGTAATGTCCCTATTTATAGGAGACGTGAAAGCATACAAAAATTTTTTAAGGCATAGACATTAAGCTTAGTACAAAAGACACCTTAGTAAATACATTACAAATTATACGAAGGGTACATCAAACAGACTTCGACTCATTACAATACAACTTCAACCCTTACAATCTCCCCCTTTGTAATAAATTCGAATTCTCTCAGTTTATGAGAATTTGTATAGCAAACATCATCACCCTTCGAATTTCAGTGTACCAAGAAATAATCTTCTTTAGCTCCTTCTTGTCCCCTTCATTATTCTTCTTGCAGTTATTCATACGAACAATAAAGTTCGTATACTGGGACATTGTGTACCTTTCAACTTCGCAAGCTTGGAACAAAAATCTTTTGGCTTTCCCACTTTTATCTTTTCCAGCGAAGACCATTCCAAATGGATTTAAGCAGATTTCCCCATCTGCATACTTCTTCAATTATGATTGAGACTTTGTCGGTTTAATGGGAGCTTTCACTTCTAATCCCTTCGCAGTTTCTAACTCCACATCAGTAAGAGCCAAACATTCATAGTAATTTTCCAAAAGTATCTTGATGTGAGCAACTCTAAGTCGAAAAACTTCAGGATCAGTTTCTCGAAGATATGAAGCATTTTTATCTTTTAAGAGCAACGCAACTTGTATAAAACCATACAAGTTCATCAATGGAAAGTCAGCCACAGTAAAATCACAAACTTGACCATTTGCCCTTGTCACATGGAATCGAAGATTCTGCACCATGTTCTCGAATAACATATCCTTCTTTATGCTTATTACCTTCTTTATCTTCACCAAAGACCAAATCTCTTCTGGAGCTTTCCCAAGAACAGCAAGAAATCGAATTTTCATATAAGTGTACTCCTCTTCATTCTTGAACTTCTCAACAATATTAAATTGAGGCATTATGAACATCATCTCATTTACTGGAAAGTCAAGTTGGTTTGAATTTGTGTTTGTAACCACATAGCTTTGTTTAGGCTTCTTTTCGAAAGCATACATGTGATTATAAGCCACTTTTGCTTCAATGGTCTCATAATTATAACGTTTGCCTGGATCTCCTTTATCCATTCCTGGAGGATCACTTGCACGTTGGCTCATTATACTTTGAATTATTCTTAGCTTCTCAATTTCTGCTTTAGCTTCAACTTTCTTTTCTTCTTTTGATTTTTTCACTGAAATTGATTTCCTTTTGTCTTTTATTGCTGAAGTATCAACCACATCCTTTGTTTTCGAAGCACCACTCTGGCCAGCAGATGAACCAATTACAATCCCTTTTGAAATTGGCTTTGTAATTGGCATCGAAGTCACAACAGTTGAAGTAACTGCCCAGCAGAAGAAATGATCAGCTTTGTTGATGGATGTTTCGAAGGAAAATTTTTGCCAACAACCTTAACATCTTCATGCGAAGCTTCACCACTAGCCTTTGCATCACCAACCTTCCTCTCTCCCCCTTGCACCCCTGTGCGAACAGGTGGGGCATCCGTTGGTATAAGATTTGATATCTTGGATAAGTGAGCCAATTGCTTATGTAGAACAGCTTCAAACTGAGAAAATTTATGAGATAGGAACTTCGGGGTAATAATTGAAGATGAAGCAGGGATGACCACAGAGTCTTTTAATTCCTTTAATAATGAAAGAACCTCTACAAACTTTTGACTATCACTTGTAGAAAGTTGAGTAATTTAAGGACTCAAACTTTCGTACAACTTGACATACTTTGTGACAGCGTCACAAATAATATTCAACTTCGTATGTAGAGCTGCATAGTCTTTTTGAACACTAGCAACCTATTTTACCATATCGTCACGAAGCTCTTGAAGCTTAAAATTTACATCTTCTCTAACCTTTTTCACATCAAGAACAAATAATATATGTCTTTCTTTTTGAACATGTGTCAATTTCTTTATTGCCCCCACAAACTTCGAATTGAGAGAGTTCACTCTTAACTCAGTTGCTTGATCAGAATGATCCACCTTCTCTAAAATTCTTGACTCTGTGTCTTTAAGCATGCCCGACACTTTACTAACCATCCGAGCTTCAAATGCTTTCATCAAACCATCAAGTTCCAAACTAGAAACATAACTACTTCCCCCCATATCTGCTTGAGACTGAATAATAGAATTCATATTTTTATTCAGAATTTTAAACTGCTTCATTGACATGAGCATATGGTCAGGAAAGTTTTCTTCTTCCTCATCAAATTGTAAGGCTTCGAAAGTTCCTCCAAAACCTCCTTCTTCATTCTCATATTCTTCCATGGTTTTTGGTGGATCAGTTGATTGGGATGAGAAAATAGTGGAGAAAGGTTGATTGATAATGTTTTCAAAAGTAGGTGACTCAGTGGATGAAGTAGTAGGTATGATATATGGAGGTAAAGAATCAAAAGCACTAGTGACGATTTCGATAGGAAGAACAACAAGAGTACCTTGGGAAGATTTTGGTGCTTCTTGATGAAAATCTACTTTACCCATGTTTACATTTACATCCGTATCAGATACGTGTTTAGTGATGTCTGAAGTTCGTACCTCCTCATGAAATGACTTGGCAGATGAATCTGCGGGTGGTATGATTGTAGTCTTCTCAGGATATGCAATTTCGATGATCAGATTGGCTTCGGGAGTTTCAGGTACTTCTTCTTCTTCAGAAGATGTCGTCGGTCTAACAAACTGTCTTTTCTTGGTCTTCTTCTTCTTCTTAGAAATCGTTTTGGCCATGTCTTCAACTCTTCTTTTCTTAGATGAAGGAGAAACAGGAGCTGGAACTTCATGTATAAGAACTCCCTGATGAGTAATGGGAGGTTTTCGAACCACACTTGAAGTTGGAGATCTTTGCGAACCACTATACTTCTTCTTAAGTCTTCGAAAAACACCAGAATTTGATGGAATAGTGACTAAAGTTGGTTCATCAACATGTACAACTGGCTTGACCAAAACATTCGAAACTTGGTCATCTGGCTTCACCGGTTTCTTAGGAGACTTTGTGTTCTTCGGTTCTTGAACTGTTTGCTCAGGATTAATTGTGACATTCTTCTTTGATTGTCTAGATTTCTTTGAAGGACCTGCGACTTATTTGGTCAATAACTTCCCAGTTTCAATGCTAGGATCAACATTATTCATATATTCCACTAACACATAATTTGTTGGATCAATATGATTTAACATTGCATCAAGAATTCTTGCAATGTGTGTAAATATCTCAGCATCATCAGAAACCTCCTTAGGAAAGTGATATTTCATGAATTCTGCAGTTTCCTCATCAGCAAACACTTGAATCCCTTCTTTATCATAGAAATATCGAAGAATAAGACTCCAATACCTTGCACACGAAATACCTTGCACAACATTCGTGTTTTCTACACTCTTCTGAAATTCCTTCCACAGCTATGTAGAGTAGTCCATACTAGTACATACCTGCAACCATGGTATACACTTCCATCCTTCCTTTATCAAGACCAACACTGTGACCAGTCAAGCAGCGTAAGAAGATTCCAAATAGAAAATTCCAGATATTCGGAAGACCAGACTTCTTAAAATTACTTATCTTGGTGAGTGGGGGTTGATGACCCATCTCATTAAACATATGATTAATTTGGGCAAAAGAAAGAGCAGTAAATGGTGGTGAGTTAGGAATTTCTATAATCTGACAGAACAATTTCTTCGTCAAACGAACCTTCTTGTCACTCACCAGATTAAATGTAATGACATCTAGGGCTTTGCTATATGTTGCAGTGGATCCTGCTAGTGAAAGCCGAGATACAGGAACTGCAAAAGAGTTAAACATGGCTGTTGAAAGAACACAACTTTTGAGAGCAACCACCAACATCTTCAAATCATCAGGATAGAGTGATACGTCTTCTTCGACTTGATAGTTGGTTCCTTGGATCTTCATGATCGGTTAAGAAGTAATGTCTTCTGTGGTTTGGGATGGTGCATCAACATCAACATGAGTAGCCATGATTAGGGTTTTGAAAGCTTCTGAAGAACAAATTGATTTTGCAAGAGAATTTGGGAATATTTCTTTTGAAAGCGTAAACTAATAAATAACCCTCGAATCCCCTTTTATATGTAACCCTGAAGTTTGAATTTGAAGCGGGATATGCATTTAATGAAATCCAACGTGGAACCTTGAAACTCGCACCATACGCCAATAAAGTAGCCATGCGTGAAAAAGTAACTGTCACTTCTCCTTGGAAACCGGAAGGAATGTGTCACACCCCAAACCGAATTGGCGGAAACATTCGGGGGTGGAGGACATCGTGTACAGTATCATAACAAATCATAATAGTAAAAACAAGCAACAACATCCATTGCATTAATATAATAGTTAAATGCATGTGTGTTCTTTTGTAAGGTTTAAATGACACCAAAAATGTATAATCAAAAAAATAATGACGAGTATTGAATCCACTCCATCCTTCAAAAGTTGCATGGGTGTACCTGTCTTACTGGTTCCCTGAGAATATAAGTTATTTTGAAAGAGAGTATCAGCATAAAATGTTGGTGAGTTCATAAGTATTTAGTGTCATTTAGTAGTTAAAAACCTCGAAATGTTGGTATTAACACCTTGAAAAGTTTGTAAAGTTTTCCCAGAAAATCCCATATTTCCTGCTTATAAATAAAGTAGCCTTTTACCCGAGGCCCGACTGTTTTTCATGTTTGTTTTTGTATAAAAAAAGTGATTGTTGAGTCTAGTTGTGTTGCGTCTTAGGCCTTCTATATTTTTGTATCCGGATTGGGCCTGTCCATCCGTGTCTATCTAGATTAGTTTCGTTGTTATCTAGATTAGCTATTAGGGTTATAGTATATATATGCATGCATGTATGCGTATATTAACAACGGTGATTAATTACGTAGATTCTTGTAACCCTAAAACACCTCTACAAATTGAAGTTCTTTATCGAGCTCTTCTGAGGTGTTGTCACTTTAATCATACGACATATTCAGTGCTATTCTTGTGTTCTTTATTACGTTCTTATTTAATATCCTGCTTAGAATCATACGATCCTAAAAGAACTTTGTTCTATCAATTGGTATCAGAGCAGGAGATTGTGTGATCAATACACATTACTTCTGTATTCATAATACTTTAGGGTTTCCGCTTTTATCGTATAAATAGAGCCGTCATCTTCATATCGACAACAACTCTGTTTTTTTGATAAAACTCTAAACTCAAGTTTATAGGTTTGATTCTAGCAGCTCACCATGTCTCACGATGATTCGCATACAAACCCCATAAACATCTCAAATAGCATCGGATCAACAACCAGAGTACCCATACTCTATACTCAAGACTACGAAGTATGGGCTCATCACTTTGAAGATTACGTGGTTGGATCTGAAGACAATGGCTATCTCATCTGGGAAGTTATCACTCGTGGACCGTTTGTACATTCGGGAACTAACACGACTGTTAAGACGCAAATGGATTACAACAAGCTGGTGACGGATGTTGAGAAGATGCCCCGGGATGAGAAAGACAAACTCTTGTGTAATGTTAAAGCCATGCGAATGATAAGATTCGCTTTGCAATCTGATACCTTTCGGCTAGTAGGTTCATGCACAACTGCGAAAGAGTACTGGGATAGGTTGAAGGAACTTTACTCAACTGATGAAGACCTAGAACACTCCATTCAAACTCTGTTGCTGTCAGAATTTGGAGTTTTCGAATAGAAACTTGAAGAGAAGCTTGTACAGACCTTTGATCGTTTCAATCATCTCCTCAGTAAGATGATCAAGCATGGGATAGAAAGAAAACTGATCAAGCAGAAAGTAACGTTCATGAATGGACTAAGACTAGAATGGATGGCTGTGGTTTCCACTGTGAAGGCACATGAACAGTTCAAATCGTACTCGCTGGCGAAACTAGTAGGAATATTAAAGTCTCGTGAAAGCGTTGTTACCAAGGAAACAAAAGTGATCTCTGGTGTGGGATCGTTGGCTCTTGTTTCAAAAGGAAAAAGCACTGCATAAGAAGAAGAAGAGACAAACATGTCAGAATGCGACCTTACAAGTGAGGAGTATGCCTTGATGGTCACAAATCCAAAGAAATTTTGCAAGGAGAAAATTTCCAGTCAGCAAGAACCGAAACTGGCAGGGAAGTTATAGTTCTGAAAAGATGAAGGATGAACCGAAAGTCTCATCTCAAAAGGATGAAGAGAAAAAGGAGAGCAAGCTTGCAGGAGACTCTGGATACGACTGCAACTATTGTCACGACAAGAACCATTTTGCCAAAGATTGCATGTTGAGAAAGATGGCTGAGAAAAGAGAGGGTGAAGATGACGAGGCTTATTATATGCGAAAATTAGAAGAAGTAAAG
Source organism: Lactuca serriola (assembly GCF_051521515.1). NCBI lineage: Eukaryota > Viridiplantae > Streptophyta > Magnoliopsida > Asterales > Asteraceae > Lactuca > Lactuca serriola. The sequence continues at coordinate 232,781,891 of NC_136410.1, forward strand.
AAGAAAAAGGCATCCAACAGCTCGATGAATGGCTTAATAGTACTGGAGAATGCAAGGGAAGATGATTTTGGAGGCGTAGAAGTCTGGTCAACCGACTCAGAAGATGAGGAGGTAAGAAGGCCCACTCATGGAAAGGCATATGTGGCAAAGAATGAAGGTTCAAGTGGAAAATGCTTTATCGTCACTGCTGGTCCATCAACCAAAAATGCAGATGCGGAACCGAACCTGACAGATAACAAGTGCTTTGCAGCCAAGCCGGTGAGTGAGAAGATCAACGACTGCGATCGTTTGATCAAAAAGGTACATTCAATTCTTGAGTCTCTTAAAATCTCAAAAACTGAATATCAAGAAGAATTAAATGAATTAAATTTTAAATATTCTAACCTAAGTACTGGCCTCATGCAAACCCGCTTAGCAAATTCTAACCTAACTGACCAACTCGGCAGGGTGTCTTCAAAAAGTGAGGAAAGAAGAATGTGGATTGAGCAGAAGGAAGCAGAGTTAGTTACAACTAGGGATGAATGTATTTATTTGCAAAGAGACAATTTAAAGTTATTAAAACAAAGAAATTTTTTATGTTTAATTGCGAAGCGTCTTTATACTAACATTGCTCAATTACATTTAAACTGTGAAATTGGCAAGAAAATTCATAAAATGATTTTGCCCTTTCTCGAATTTAAGGAAGATGAAGTTATAGCAGAATGTGAATCAGAGGTGTCCTCTGAAGAGACATCAAGTTCGTATAGGCTAGGTTTGGATAAGATAGAAACCTTCATTGATTCTAAAGAACATAAGAGTATGTTGAAAAAGATCTTAGATGAAAATGATAGGCAAAAGATTAAAACTGAAACTATACAAACATTTGATCTGTAAAATGCCAAAATTGTTCAAGATAATAAAATAAACTTAGATAGTTCGTCTGAATTTGATGCGGAAAGCAAGATGACTGAAATCTCCGTAGAAGATGAAGTTGATTGCTCGAAGTTTATGAACCATGAAACCGAGAATGAAAAACCCCTTATATCAGAAAACTCCGTTGAGTTTGCCCGACTGTCAAAAGAACAGAAACCAAAACTCAAGGAAAAGGCCGTCAGACTGTGCCAAATCAGGTTTATGCTGTGATAGGGGTCACACAAAGGCAAACGGCAGAATTAAGAATCTTAGTTGACGAAGATACCGCTGATGGATGTGAAGACTATTTCTGGTCTGCTCCTATTGACAATGCAGACAAAACTGAGGGACTATCTGATAAAACCACATGGAGAGTCAAAGGTAGATACATACCAGAGCCCATCAATAAACCCTCCAGTTTCGATATTCCAAGCACAAGTGGAACCAAAGATGTTCCTGAGGAACCAGTAGTTGAACCTGATGTTCCAATCAAAAGGGAAGAACCGAAAGCTCAAACTAAGAAGAGTACAGAATCTAAACAGAAAGGAAACACAATTGCAACTCAGAAGGAGAAACCAAAGTCCAGCTTCAACATTCACAAATCTCAGAAGGAACTAGCTGAACAGAAACGCTTGAGAAGTCAAAGATATGCCTCGAATCTGAATGAAAGGAAAAAGCATTGGAATTCTCAAAATCACAACTATGAGCCTTTCAGGAAAGGATCCATGGACAAGGGAAAGGAAAAGTTGAAGGAAAATTTAAGTCCAAATTCCTGCTATTCCAAATCCTAGAACCGAAAGTCATGTCTCGGTCCTCAACCTAGATTCAGCTCACAACCTAGATTCGGTCCTCAATCTAGATTCGGCTCACAATCCAGATTCGGTCCCAATCCTAGTAATGGATCCTCTAAATCCCAAGCTGAAACAAATTCTTTAAAGAACATCAAAGGGAATGGAAAGCTGGTTTCAGATTCTAAGAAGGAAAATAAGAAATCCTCTACTAAACCTAGGAATCAAATGAAAAATCCTAAACTATCAAAAACAACCCCAATTGATATACTAAATTTTAAAGAAGATAAAACAAAAATCAAGGTGTATACCATTAAAAGAAAAGATCAAACCACTCTCATTAAACGAACCTTTTTGGTTAATGTTTCAGCAGTTATTCCTTTCTCTGTGAAAAGCTCACCAGGACCCAAGAAACTTTGGGTTCCTAAATCTGCTTGAATTTGCAGGTGATCAGTGACGAGCAGTTTGACGATGAATGGTATATAGGCAGTGGCTGCTCGTGTCACATGACAGGAAGAAAGGAGGAGCTAAGAGAGTTTCGGTCCCTAAAAGATGGTGGGTCTGTGAAGTTTGGAAACAATTCCTATAGAACAATTAAAGGATATGGCATGATAACTAATGGAGACTTCTTGATCAGAATAGTGGCTTATGTAGAAGGATTGCAACACAATCTCATCAGCGTGTAACAATTAGTTGTAGGCACTGGTTTGAAGGTATCATTCGATGATGAATGGTCTGAGATAGTGGAAAAACAATCCAAGAAGGTACTGCTGAAATCTACACAAAAGGGAGAGATGTACCCTCTGAATCTTAACCCAATTCGAGGGACGCCAGCTATATGTCTGCTGTCAAAGGCAAACACCGATGAAAGCTGGTTATGGCATCGACGTCTATCACACCTAAATTTCAAAGACATTAACAAATTAGTAATTGGTGATCACGTTTGAGGCCTTCCACTTCTCAAATTCGAAAAGGAGCATTTATGTGCAGCATGTGAGATGGGTAAACAGAGCAGAAAAAGCCACCCTACACGCATCAATACTAAGATAGTGGAAGCGCTTGAACTGTTGCACATTGATTTATGTGGACCTTCTGCTATAGAGAGTATCGATAGAAGTAAGTACATTCTTGTTATTGTAGATGATTTTTCTCGCTTCACTTGGGTTTTCTTTCTTAAGCATAAATCACATGCTACTCCAAAGCTGAAGGCTTTCATCAAGCAAATAGAAGTACAACTAAAGAAAACGGTCAGAAACATCAGAAGTGACAATGGTCTGGAATTCAAGAACAAGGATTTTGAGGACTTTTTGGCTGACAAGGGGATAACTCATAATTTATCATCCCCTTACACACCACAACAGAATGGGATTGTTGAAAGACAAAACCGCTCGTTATGTGAAGTAGCCAGAACCATGTTAAGTTTCGCCTCCCTTCCTTTATACTTCTGGGCTGATGCAATTGCCGCCGCGTGCTATACTCAGAATCGGTCCTTGCTCAACAAGAGATTCTCAATAACTCCTTATGAGATCATCAACAATAGGAAGCCGAATGTCAAATTTTTCCATATCTTCGGTTCAAGGTGCTTTATTTTTAATTCTAAAGAGAACCGAAATAAGTTCGATGTTAAAGCCGATGAGGGCATATTTCTGGGTTACTCTCTGTCATCAAAAGCATACAGGGTGTTGAATACGCGTTCCAAAACGATTGAAGAGACTTATTATGTCACCTTCGATGACAATTATATGCAGAAGGTTCAAAGGATCGAAAGTGACTTAGGAGACATATTCCCAGAATCTGGACAGGTCTCAGTTCCTATATCCAACTTGTTTGAGGAATACATTCGACTATTCGATGAACCTGAAAAAGCAATTCACTCAGAAGCAACGGCAGCAGATAACAAACTCGATAATCTCCAGAAGATCATAGACGACGCTACTAAAGAGATAGAAAGCGAACCACCGAGTTCTGACACATCAACAGACTCTCCAGACAACGATTCAACGTTCCAGGGGGAGAGCTCTACAACCTCACAGACAAGTGGAGCTTCTGGTGAGGGGGAGAATCCAAGTTCAAATACTACCTCTACAGGTTCGACTGAAAGGGCAAACACTGATCCAAAACAGCAAAGTGACAGTCAACTCGAGGGGGAGAAACCTACTTCCACCAGAAATGCAGACTCTGTTACCAACAGAGATTTCACTTCGCCAGTCGAGGGGGAGAAGGAGAAAGAAATTGATAGTTCTACTGAAGAAGGTGAGGTTGATATGTCAAATGTTGACATGGAAGTAAAAGCTGAATTGAATCCAGAATATGATCCAAGCTATCCTCCATTAGTAAAATGGACAAAAGACCATCCCAAAGAGTAGATTATTGGTGAAACCTCAAAAAGTGTTCTTACTCGATCTCAACTGAAGGCGAAACAAAATGCATTATTCTCTAAAGTGGAATTTTGTATGTTCAATTCGTTTATTTCCAAAATTGAGCTGAAAATTGTAAATGTTGCACTTAATCATTCAGAATGGGTTCAAGCAATGCAGGATGAGCTCCATGAGTTTGAACGCAACAGATTTTGGAGGTTGATTCCTACACCGAAAGATGCTTCTATTTTCGGGCTGAAATGGGTGTTTAGAAATAAGCTGGACAACGAAGGAAATGTCATTCGTATCAAGGCTCGGTTAGTTGTCAAAGGATATTGTCAAGAAGAAGGGATAGATTATGAAGAAACCTTTGCTCCAGTGGCAAGGTTAGAATCTGTCAGAATCTTTCTTGCATATGCTACTCACAAGAACTTCGAAGTTTTCCAAATGGATGTCAAATGTGCTTTCTTAAATGGAGAATTAGAAGAAACCGTTTATGTTGAGCAACCGCCTGGTTTTGTGAATGAAAAATACCTAGATCACTGCTATGTGCTAGATAAAGCTATCTATGGGCTAAAACAAGCACCGAGAGCCTGGTATGAAACGCTAACTCGCTTCTTGAAACTGTCAAAATTTAAACAAGGTTCGGTTGACCCAACCTTCTTTCGTAAGAAGGAAGGCGAACATTTAATGACTGTTCAGATTTATGTTAATGATATCATCTTCGGCTCCACGAATCCTAGCTTAACAACTGAATTCAGGAAGTTGATGGAGACTAAATTTGAAATGAGCACAATGGGTCCAATTAACTTTTTCCTTGGTTTGAATATAAGACAGAGACCAGAAGGTATCTTTATAAACCAGGAAGCATACACCAAGAACTTATTGACAAAATTTGGAATGAAGGGTGAGTCAAAAGTGAAGGTTCCTATGGCATTTGGCACTAAGCTAACCCCATCTTTGGAGAAATCTGCTGTAGATATAACACTTTATCGTCAAATGATCGGGTCACTTATGTATCTAACAGCTAGTATACCAGATATTATGTTTGCTGTTTGTTACTGTGCCAGGTTTCAAGCTAATCCAAGAGAACCTCACATGCTTGCCGTGAAGAAAATTTTTCGATATCTGAAGAAAACTTCATCTCTCGGTCTCTGGTATCCTTTAAGATCTGGATTCTTCATTCAAGCCTTCTTTGATGCTGATCTAGGAGGATGTGGACTGGACAGAAAAAGTACTATAGGTGGATGCCAATTTCTTGATGGGAAACTTGTTAGTTGGCAGTCCAAGAAACAGACCTGTCTTTCGTTATCAACAGCTGAAGCTGAATATATTACTGCAACATCGTGCACGTCCCAAGTGGTGTGGATTCAAAGTCAACTAAGAGATTATGGGCTAAGTATGAAGAAAACTCCTCTCTACTGCGATTCTGAAAGTGCAATTAGGATTTGTCATAATCCAGTGCAACACTCAAAAACCAAGCGTATTGCACTTCGGTATGATTTCATTAAGGATCATGTAGAAGACGGGAATGTGGAAGTACACTTTGTACGATCTGCTGATCAACTGGCTGACATCTTCACTAAAGCCTTACCAGAAGCAACCTTTAACAAAATCTTACATGGCTTAGGCATGATGGAAGGAGAGTCGGTACCGAATCCTTAAAATTCTCATTAAAATAAGACAACCGAAATGGACAGACCGCTCGGTCTATGTCGGCTCTAGACTTTTAGGGAACCGAAATGGACAGATCGCTCGGTCTATCTTGGCTCCGTAATTTTCTGGAACTGAAATGTACCAAACTCTCGGTCCATTTCGCTTCACTTATTTAAAATAAGGTTTCGGTTGTATATTCTGTACATATCTCTCTTTTGATTTGAACTTAAATAATTTATCTTTCTGTTTTTATTCTTTTTCAGAAAATATCAAAAGTTCCAAAAATATTTTATCTTTCTGTTTTTATTCTTTTTCAGAAAATATCAAAAATTCCAAAAATATTTTATTTTTCTTATTTATTTTTTTTTTGACTCGTATGATTGTCTGTTTGGTTTGTTTGGTGAGTCTCTTTACTTCTCATAGGTGACATAAATACCCATATGATCGACTGTGGATCTAAAGGAGGTATGATTCAATTTCACAACGAACTAGTTAAGGGTCCCTAGAAGCATGCTGCTGCATGTTGTCTTAAGCCTTTACGATCTTGAGCGAGCCTTAATGATTCGATAAACACCAATCGTTTCTTCCAAATCAGGCTAATTTATATTCTCGGTCTAGAGCTACCTTACTCTTCTCATATGAGTAAAGAGTTTTTCTGCTGTGTCATGATTATCTAGCAGAAGGTACATTCGGTTCTTTAGCCACCTCCTTATATTCTCCATCTACTTTCGGTTCACCAACGTAACCCTTGAGACTCTCGGTCTTTACCACTGATGTTTATGGTTACACAACATCTGTGTTTGTAATCTTAGATACGTTTACCACGTGCTGAGTGAAACCCAATATCCAACACCAAAAATGAATTGACGGTGAATTATAAATTCAAGAACTTACTGGTTACCTGAAGAAATCTCTCTTTTTATTTCTGTGTGATCTTTTATGAAATTGTCTACAACCAAGGCATTTCTTCCCAAAGAGATCCAGTTTAATTGTTTTGAGATTTCTGATTTCACTATAGTCACTAAAATAATACAACCCACCTACCTGTTCTACAAACCACATCGGTCTCACAGGTACTTCTTCCAACGTTCGGTTTTATGTTGAAACTCAAAGTTCGGTTGAAGATAAGCTACCGTAAAACTATGATTAAAAAGAAGCCTTTCAATGTTTATTTACAAACAGTTGATCATATTTTTCGGGAAACCACACAAACACTTCAAGTCTCTCTTGACTTTGAAGGAAGTGATTATTGCCCGGAATCCTCTGCTTTATGTCTAACTATAAGACATCACTCACATCCCATACACATTTGATTTATTTCTTTATCATTGTCACTCTTATGCACGAAAATTTTAATTTTCCAACATTCTAGTTATTGTTTGGTTTGAGTTTTGGGTTATTAATTGTAACCAAACGAGGGGCTACTGTGGAAGTTTAAATGCCGATTGAAGATAAGATTAAGGCGCGTGAATTTGAACGGTTTCTAAAGCCATGCGTGCTAACACATATTTGGGAATAACCACCCTGTCACATCGCGATTTTTCAAGCGACGTTTAGTGATCTCATCATAATCATCATGATTTTCTCTCTCCAGGCAATGGTATATAAAGGGTTGAACATCTGATTTGTCTTTTACCAGCATTCAATTCTCTCAAACTTACCAACATTCAAGTCTCTCAAACGACGAGTAAACAGTGTTCATCATCTTCTTCATTCATCAATGGCGACTTCCTCTTCAGTACATGAACACACAGCATCATCATCCTTGCTTACCATAAGACCCAACCAAAATATGATCATTGAACTTAATCCGTTCTTATATGATTCATATATGTTGCAGGTTGTGGAATGTTTAAAATATTCCCCCTGGTTTTAGCCCTAACCCAGGTTGAAGCAGTCCCAATGTCGATATTATCATAGGTTTATTCCATGGAGACTTATGACAAAAACAAATATCGTATCTACTTCACCATTCATGACAAGAAGGCCTCCGTTTCAAAGTTGAAGTTTTGTTCGATTTTAAATCTTGCAGTCGATTCCTCTGTTATCTCGCCAGACTTCATTACTACATCTCAGCTATTTTCGATGATGTATGAAATGGGGTATACTGATGTGCTGACTACCATCACCAAAGTGAAGAAATCATGTTTACCATTTCAGTGGAATGGCTTGCTCACTCTACTGATTAAGGGTTTGGCTGAACGATGTGGTGGTTCCGATACTACAAGCAAGGTTTTTCTCGCCATTCTTTACGGCCTTTACAATGGGATCAATCTTGATTATGGCTCGATAATCTAGTCTCAGGTGGTTCAAAGTCTCAATACTTCGACAAGGCACTCTGAAGTTTCGTGTGGGCGATTTTGGACCCTAATTACAAGAAAGGCTATTAACTCTTTGGAGATTCCGATCATGCAGGATGCTCCACTCGCTTCTATTGCCACATTCCATACGAAGAAGATTATTCTTTCTGATCCGCTCAAGTTTTCTCATTATGGAATGATTCCTGAAACCATGTATCGTGGTGTTGCAGAACAGAACAATGTCTTGGCTGACTATAAGAAACTTCCTCCTATCGGACCGAGAGTTCTGTCTCTAGAGCAACAAGCAGCTTTGGATGCACTAGAAAAACCTACCAACAGAGGAAAGAGGGTTTCAAAGAAAGAGGATCCTGAGAAACGTAAGTCCAAGTCCTCTAAACGCAAGTCAGGTGAAGAAGATACTTCTCAACCAAAACCGAAGAAGATAAAGAAGATGGCTTGCAGAACTAAAGGGAACACTCCTCCGAGCACAGATAATGTAGATGAGCAGAGTGAGGAAGAAGAGGTTCGTCATGTCTCACCCCGAGAGCCTACTCCTCCACGATCTCCTGCTCCACCAGAATCTCCAAAACACAACAGAGTTCCAACTCCAACCCAATCACCGAAAAAGACTGTTCCACTTTCTGTTCCCATTGTTACTACACCTCTTACCACTCCAGCAACAACTTTGCCAACCTCACCACCAATTACTTCTGTTCCTATTTCTACTGTATCCCTATCCTCTCCTCTTATAACCGAATCCACAACCACTACCGTTCCCAAATCAACCGTAGAAGTCAATGTATCTGATACAGGGGCTACTACTGCGACCACAACTCCAATAACACCAAACTTCCTTCACCAAACCAATCCACTGATTCTGGTGCTACTCTTGGGGGAGACGATGAGGAATTTGACTCAATCTACTACAGTCCTTATCGACTTCAATCCAATGATGAGAATGATGCTCCTGTTTCAAGTAAACAAATACAAGGCATTCATGAGAAGTTGGATCGTTTGCTTGCCGACAACAAAGCCTATGGTGGTGTTGTTCTTAAAGCACTTTTGGAGACAGCCATTGAGCAGTATACTCAAGCAATTGACAATTCTACGAATGTAGTTAATGAGTCTACTTCCACCTGTAAGCAGGCCACCAAAGAAGTTTCTGAGATTGTTCATACAACTCAGATTTTTCTTGAGTCATTAAAGTCTCATGCTGACACTCATGCAGCTCACTATCAATCCTCCGTGGACTCCTTTTCTAACTCTCTTCACAATGAAACTACTAAGTTTGAGGTTGTCTGATCTGACCTTAAAACAGAAACCACTTCTTTCTTACACTCAGTGGATTCTCGTTTTAATGCTCTGGGTGCTAATCTGGCAACAGAGGGTGCCTTGAAGGAGGATTTGGCTAAAAAGCAAGCCACCATTGATGTTCAGCAGGTGCAGCTGGCCCAGGTAGAGAGAGAAATTTCTTTGTTGAAAGTTCAAAGGGTTGTTTATAAAATTTGTGCAAGAGATGTGAAAGACATGCTGACTACTCTGCTTGAAGCGCATGATCCAATCTTAACTCTGACTATTCGGAATCATCTTCAATCCAAACTCCTTCCTACCATTGCAATTTTAAGTGAAATGAAAGGTGTTTAAGAGGGGGTTGTACCTCCAAAACAAGGGGGAGAGAGTAGTGCTTGACGAAAACCTGTTGTGAAGACAGAAGATGAAGAACCGAAAGCCATAACAGAACCGAAGGTTAATTTAGCTTCGGGTTCTGGTTCTCAATCAAAGCAGAAAGGTATCAATGATGAAAGTGAGAGTGATGTTGAAGAAACTATAGCTGATGCTCTTGTACGAAAGAAAATAAACAGAGAGCTTGATGAAACAATGAAAGTGGTTAATGAAGCAGAGGAACAGGAAAAGAAAACCAAGGAAGAAGAGGATGTCTTGCAATGCAAGAAGGCTTTGTTTCCTGAGTGGAAAAGAGACACACTTATCAATCAAGCTATTGAATTTCCTTCTGTTTATTGGTTGGAACCAGTTGCTTCGTTTGATTGTGATAACTCTAAATACTCGCAGTTCGATATGCCTATTACCAGAAAAGCGTTTACGTTTCACTGCTTTGAGCCGACTGTCGAGTTTCCACATCCACATCCAAAGGTTGACAGAGAATTGATTGATTTTTACTTGAAGTATGGTCAACCGCAGTACTTAACTTGGAGTGCTCAGAAGATTGTAAAAGTTAAGGTACTGAAACCTTCACCTGCTGGGAGATTCATAAATGTCAATTTCAAAATCACTCGTGGTTCAGCAAACACGGTGTCTGTAATCTCTCTAGCAGATCTTCCTAATCTCAATCTTCATGACTGGATTCTCCTATACAACATTCTGCTCTCTGATCCTAGGGAGTATGAGCCGATTTTAGATCATCTTAAGAGAATGTTGGCTTCCTATATCCATGAGTTAGCAACTATGGACCAGGAAATAGCAAAGGTGATGAATAAGAAGCCGACTGTGAAGCCGACGCCTAAACAGGGTGATGTAAACATGATGAAGTTGGGACAGATAGATTCAGCAAATCTAACTGTTATGTTCACGAAAGGAGAAGGACTCAGGTTTCTATTTGCTCTGGCTGATAAGCATCTGTTTTCAATGGACTGTTTGGAGCACATCATCAATATCATACACCGATGCAAGCAGAACTCAGCGGCTGATAAGAAGAACTTTACTGACATGCTTCGTTGGTATATTACTTTTCATCATCATATGATAGCAGTTATACCGAAGGTGTTCAAGACTGTGAAGAAGCCTTCTGCTGTTAAAAAGGAATGAGTTTTTGGCTCCAAAGACGCAAAGGGGGACATTGTTGAGTCCAGTTGTGTTGCGTCTTAGGCCTTCTATATTTTTGTATCCGGATTGGGCCTGTCCATCCGTGTCTATCTAGATTAGTTTCGTTGTTATCTAGATTAGCTATTAGGGTTATAGTATATATATGCATGCATGTATGCGTATATTAACAACGGTGATTAATTACGTAGATTCTTGTAACCCTAAAACACCTCTACAGATTGAAGTTCTTTATCGAGCTCTTTTGAGGTGTTGTCACTTTAATCATACGACATATTCAGTGCTATTCTTGTGTTCTTTATTACGTTCTTATTTAATATCCTGCTTAGAATCATACGATCCTAAAAGAACTTTGTTCTATCAGTGATGTTTGCATATGTACTTGTAATAGTAGGGAAAATAGGGTAGTACTTCGTTACTGTGTAAAAGTATGTTTTCTCCCATTTATTGCTATCGTCTATTAGGAAAATAGAATGTTCTATCTCAGCAGTGACACTACTGACTATGGAATGATAAAAATGAAGACTCAAGGTCGTAATAAATGTACCATACTCCTTGGTGAGTCTTATTGCCTTTAATTTCTATTTGGTTAATTAAAGTTTAGATGTGAATTAGTTTGTAACCATGCTGATTGATGACTGAATACCTGACGACCTTCTGACGTCATAAAATAGTGAGGTGACATTTTGTCACCCCTTGGTCTTACCGGTTGGGACTGTAGCTAGCAGTCGGGGCGTGGAAGTGTCTGTCCCGTATAGATCTATACACATGATGTCCGCTCTCCCTCTAGGAGACTCTGGTTACAATGTGATACAACCATGTATTCTTGTATCATGAAGTAGTATTTCACATCTTTGTTATCATTTTCTAGTGTTTGTATAGTATGTTATAATGTATTGAATGTTCTCTCTGTACTAGTGTATAATATGTTGTCTTGTATAGTATAGTGTATGTTCTCTTAGTTTCTCATCACAGTATGTTCTTTCTATTTCTCATAATAGTAAGTTTGTATTGACTCATAAATGGACTGACTCTTGTATGTTTCATTGTACTAGAAATAGTGAGTAGTAATCTCTTAAACTATACCTATTATAGTTTACTAGTAATGTTGTTTGAATGGCTGGGTGTGTATTGAATTGAAATAACATTTTTTATATCCATATACATACACATAATATATAACAAATGTTCAAACGACACTCAGACAAACAACTGAATACTCTATGTCCACAACCAAACAAGGAACAAGAAATGAAGCGAGTTATCAGTCCTAAGTCCTTTCAACCTTACTTATATAACTATACCTATATAGATATGATTTTGACAATATTTATAAGTTTAAAAGGAGTTTGAATAAATAGTTTTAGCATGAAAAGAATTTGATAAAGATGTTTTGAAATAGACGTTTGATAACACAGTTTGAAAACATAAGATATATATCTGTTCGTTCTAGTTATTAATCACATGTGATTGATGTAATAACTACAATGTTTCAACTTGTATTCCCCCCCCCCCCCATAAAAGCATTCAAAATCATTTAAAAGGTAGATTAAGGGGTATGAACTCACCTGTAGTGACTGGTTCGGATGAAAGAGTGGTATAGGATGCTAAGTGTAAGGTGAAGACTTGAGCACACACGGATCCTATTCAGCATATAATGACACATATATGAATAAAATTAGTGTTTATACAACTAATCAGATAAGGTAAACACCTTAGGACTAGGGTACACTTGAATGGAAAGGTAAAAATCATAAAGGATTGTGTATAAGGTGAGTTTACGGCCACACTTGGAGTTCACGGCCAAAGGTGTTTTCGGCCATAAACTCATGGTGAAAAGTGTCAATAGGGGTGTTTTAAGGTCTGACAAACAACAAGGAAGGGTTCTAGCCTCAAGTCCAAGCCTTAGGAATAGTTTAAGGCACATATGCACCTCAAACTAGGGTTTACGGCCAAGGGAGATGCTCTTGGCTGTAAACACCTCTTGTTCTTGGGAATGGACGATTTCAAAGTGTTTAGCATGTGATTCAACTAGGTATTGAGTATGGGGAAGTAATACTTACAATATAGGAGCTTAAAAGGGTGATTTTTGGACCAAAACACAAATGTGTTCTTGAAGATCTAACCCCAAAAGATGAAGTTAGTGGATTGAATCCAAGGGTAATGCTAGATAAGAGATGTATCAACTAGACAAGGGGGTAAAACACTTACATTTTTGGAAGAAAAGTGAAGATTCTTGATGATAGTTGAGAGTAAAACCCGATTTTCTAGGCTTGGAAATGGTAAAAGTGTTGAAAAAATGGCTAAGTATCATATATATATAGGGGAGTTCTCGGCCAACCAAGAGTTTACGGCCAGCCTTGAGTTTACGGCCGTAAACTCTAGTTTATGACCGTAAACTCCAATCCTTGGAGTTTTCCGGCTTTATGCAGTGTATTGAACTCTAGAATATACTTCTTATCATTCCTTATGGTGGGTAGTAGGCTTAGAATGCTCAAACATACTCTAAACAGTGCTAGTTTACGGCCGTAAACTCCAATCCTTGGAGTTTTCTGGCGTTATCCAGTGTATTGAACTCTAGAATATACTTCTTATCATTCCTTATGGTGGGTACTAGGCTTAGAATGCTCAAACAGACTCTAAACAATGCTAAAGTTAGTAGAAACAAGTCTGACTTTGACTAAATTGAATGGTTGTACATGATAGGAATTTTGGGTTGTCACAGAATGCAAGATGTCACATCAAACAGCCTGTTTATTTCTCCCAATAGAATTTTAATCATCACCAACCTTCGGATGGAGGTAAGGCTCTTTCACTTTTCAGATTTAAAGCGAAGTCATGTGCCAGACTTTCGAAATCATAAGCCTGAGTTGGTATTACTCAGAACCTCAAGGATTTCGTGAGTGCAGTGTGCCAAAGAAAAAGATAAGAATCAAATAATTTTTTTTTGGATTTGTGATGTCAAAAACATTTTGACACGAAAGCAGTTAAACCCCAGGCAAATATTACTTTGTTAATTATCAAGAGAGATAATCAACTGCTTGTGTGTTTTCCCGTGAATTACAATCAAAAACTTAAAGGAAAATTTCGAACGGCTTCTTTTCCAAGGCTTTGTGGGTGATGTACACGATTCCGTTACATATCATCCAAAACATAAGGTGGGTAATTGTAACAAAAATCACTTGTTTGATCAGTGTAATCAGTGACAAATATGTTGTTAATTGATTTGAAAATGACATAGAAATCAAATGAAACTCACACGGAAATCATATTCATGAAAAGAAGTTGGGATGGATCTTGTTGGGTAACAAACATCATGGATTTCGATAGTTTGATAAAGACCACTCATAAGAAATAAATATCATTTGGAGTTTTGAATGTAGGTATCGAAACAAATGTTTCGTTAAATTCTGGAACAAAGTTCCCTGTCAATTCCTTACAAAGTTAAGATTTTGGGTTTCACTTTTGTCACGACCTCATGATGTCAGATCATAAACACAGAGGTTTGATATGTCTAAGTCTTCAGTTGGTTTAATCAAAGACCTCTTGGACATGTGTCTTCGTGTGTGATCATGTAAGAACTTTTGGATGAAAAAGATTGGTTTAAGAAACAACTTGTACCTCTGTTATTTCGGACAAAACAGTAAACTCTTAACTCATGTGAGAAGAGTCAAGTAGCTCTGACTTGGGAAGAAATTTTCATATGAAATATTTCATTAAGGCTTTCGTTAAACACACATAGAGTGAATAGAGGCTTTGGTCGACATGCAACAGCATGCTTCTAGGGACACCTTAACTAGTACATAGGTTTCAAAATATTTACCTGACCCTAGAACTGCAAGCATTGACTAGTAAGATTCATCTTTGATATCTGAAATGAAACACTAAAACAGAACAAAACCAAACAAAATATTTTTGTGATATTTGATTTTTCAAAAAGAAATGACAAAACAAATAAAAATCTTTTTGTTGTATTTGTATTTTTCGAAAAGAAATGACAAAACAAATGAAAAATCTTTTTGTTATTTTTGTGTTTTTTGAAAAGAAATGACAAAACAAATGAAAAATCTTTTTGTTGTTTTTGTGTTTTCGAAAAGAAATGACAAAACAAATGAAAATCTATTTGTTGTTTTTGTGTTTTTCGAAAAGAAAGACAAATTAACGAAAACTTTTAGAAGATACCAGACATACAAAATTTTCATTTCCTATTTACGAAAACGAAGCATGTCGAAGCGTTGACGATGAACAGTAACCTTTGACTTTGACAACTGTTCAATTTTTGCTATTCTTTCGAAACAGGCTCCCTTTCGACCATTCCAAGTCCTTCTAAAATTCTCACAAATGATTTTTCATCTAATGGTTTTGTGAAAATATTAGCCAATTGATCACTAGTTTTCACAAAATGCACTTCAATATTACCATTCTCTACATGATATTTTATGAAATGGTAACGAAGAGCAATATGCTTGGTCTTCGAATGTTGCATAGGATTATGACAAATACGAATTGCACTTTGAGAATCACAATATAACGAAATTTTCTTCATATTTATTGCATGATCACGCAATTGACTTTGAATCCAAATTATTTGTGATGTGCAAGCTGCAACAGCAACATGTTCTGCTTCACCAATCAAAATTGAAACACATGTTTGCTTCTTCGATTGTCAGCTCACCAATTTCCCATCAAGTAATTGACATCCTCCACTTGTACTTTTTCGATCAAGATTGCAACCTCTCAAATCAGCATCTGAGAAAGCTTGAATAAAGAAACCTGTTTTCGAAGGATACCACAATCCTAACGAAATCGAGCCTTTGAGATAATGAAAAATATTCTTGACTGCAGTGAGATGTGGTTCTCATTGATTTGATTAGTACCTAGCACAATTACAAACTGAAAACATGATATCAGGTCTACTTGTTGTAAGATAAAGTAATGAACCTATCATGCTTCTGTAAAGAGTTAAGTCAACAGCAGGTTTATCTAACGAAGGTGTAAGCCTTATTCCAGTTGCCATTGGTACTCGTAATTTTGTGCTATTTGTCAATCCAAACTTTTCAAGCAGATTCTCCGTATATTTTTCTTGATTGATAAAAATTCCTTCTCTACTTTGATGAATATTTAGACCAAGAAAATTATTAATTTTTCACATCATACTCATCAATTTGCTTTTCATCGGATTTTCGAATTCATTAGACAAAGCAGGGTTAGTAGAGCCAAAAATAATATCATCGACATAAATTGAACAAGCATAAGATGATTCCCAACTTTCTTTCGAAATAATGTGGGGTCAACTGATCCTTGTTTAAATTTCGATTGTTTTAAGAAAGAGGTAAGAGTTGCATACCCGGCTCTTGATGCTTGTTTTAGCCCATATACTGCCTTATCTAATATATAACAATAATCAGGATGATCTTTGTTAATAAAACCTGGGGGTTGTTCCACATACATAGTTTCTTCGAGTTCTCCATTCAAAAATGCACACTTCACATCCATTTGATAGACATCTAAATCTTTGTGAGTTGCATAAGCCATAAATATACGAACAGCCTCGAGTCTTGCGACAGGGGTGAAAGTTTCTTCATAGTCTATTTCTTCTTCTTGTGAGTAACCTTTTACAACAAACCTAGCTTTGTTTCGAATAATGTTTCCATCTTTATTGGTTTTATTTTTGAAAATCCATTTTAACCCGACAATCGAAATATTTTCAAGTTTAGGAATTAATCTCCAAACCTTGTTTAGTTCAAACTCAGCCAATTCAGATTGCATTGCAACAACCCAATCAGAGTGTTCCATTGCATCCTTAACTGTCTTTGGTTCGATTTTCGAAATGAAACATTGAACATACAATATTCTTGATGATTATTCAGTACCTCATTCTTTGCACGAAGTTGAGCTCCTGTTAAAACTCCATCTTGTGGATTCCCAATAACTTGTTCTTTCGGATGATCCTTTGTCCATTTTTCGAGTGGCGGATATGCTGGATCAAAATCCAAATGTGCATCTTCGTATAAATCTTCATTTTCTGAACGTGCAACAGAAAGATTATCATTAATTTCGTGAAATTCATCATTTTGATCCAAGAAGCTTTATCCTTGGGACTAGGACGTCCCAAGTTAATATATCTTTAGATCTGGAACCTTGGAGGGTCCTCATGGCATAAAGGTGTCATCTTTATGGCCATGAGAACCCCATGTATGAAATAAACCCCATTTTTGGTCCTTTGAGCATAAAAGTCCCCTACATGTACGTAAAGTTCATGACTTTACGTTTTATATCGACCTAAGGAGCCCAGATCTATCTTTTGGATAAGATTTGTACATCAGAAATTGAGTTATGGACTTATACAATAGTCGACTCGACGAATCGTTCTTGGGACTCGATGAGTCCAAGGCCATATCCCAACCAATGAAGATGGACTCGACGAGTTGTTCATACAACTCGGCAAGTCACAGACTAGACACGTTCATATGGCGAAGATAAACTCGACGACTTCAAGGAGGAACTCGACAAGTGAGTTGAAGATTATCCCGATGATATGATTAAAGGAGAACTTGTCGAGTTCTTGCTAAACTCGATGGGTTGATTCAGGTTGGGGGACATATGAAGGAATAGGGACTCAGCGAGTTGGCGGGCCAACTCGGCGAGTCGAGTCAACTAGAAGTTAACTTTACCAGGATATTGACTTTGGCCAGGGGTAAAATAGTCATTTTACCCTAAGACCAGTTACTAGTTTGTGACTAAGTGTCTTTATGGAAATTATAGTCGGAGAGTCGCCGGAGCAGCAGACAGAGATTTCTTACCGAAAGTTGCAGCAGTAAGTCACACGAGGTGAGTTTCCTCCAGCAGGAACGAGTCTAAGGCACCAAGACCAACCCATTTAAATAGTAGAGTATGCCAGGGTAAGCCCGATACCGGGGTTGGCCCGATGTAGTTTATATGTTTCCGGACTTCGGTCCGATGCCGTGACGGTCCTGAGAAGTAGTTATGTATGCTTGATGTCTTTGTGATTCATGCATGTTTATGTGTTATATGTTTCGGACTCCGGTCCGATGTCGGGCAAGCCCGATACAGTATATGTGACAACCGTTGATTCCCGATCAAGTCAAAGCCAGCCAAAGTCAACCGGTCAACTCATCTAACCCTTGTATATTAGGGCTTACACTATGTTACTATTGTATAAATCACTATTTAGATAAGAAGTCATCACTTGGAAAGTTTATTCGTTTAGAAATTCTAAACCCTAATAGGGGTAAGTGATGAAACTACTCGATAAAACATTATTCTATACCATTCGGGGGCATCTATCATAACGAAGCTTAACGGGGTGTACGAACCTTGCATTGCAAAGCTAAACACCCAAAAAGGTCACAAACAAAGTCTCTCTCAACCTCTCCTAAATCTCTCTAAGTGTGTGAAATCTCTCCCAAATCTCTCTATGTATGTGAAATCTCTCCCAAATCTCTCCATGTATGTGAAATCTATCCCAAATCTCTCCATGTATGTGAAATCTCTCCTAAATATCTCTATGTATGTGAAATCTCTCCCAAATCTCTCCATGTATGTGAAATCTCTCCCAAATCTCTCCATGTATGTGAAATCTCTCCCATATCTCTCTCAAAATCTCTCTCAACTTTTTATAGTCATCTGAGTCATCTCGACCTTTATCTTAGCCAAAAACTAAGCAAAACGGAGAGTTAACGCGAAACACAACCTCTTAGAGCCAAACCCTCTTAGGACCGAACCTCCCTAAGAGGAGAGACCCTAAGGAGTCAAAGCCCCCAAAGGAGCCGAAACCCCCTAAGGAGCCGAAGCCCCCTAAGGAGCCGAAACCCCCTGAGGAGCCAAACACCCTTGGAACCGAGCCTGTCAAGAACCGAGCCCTGCTAGAGCCGAAACTCGCATAAGCCAGAACCGAGCCTCACCTCCGCCTTCCCCCCCCCCCCCCCCACCCACCTTCCCCTTCGCTCCTTTTCAAGCCGCTGCGAGACTACTTAGACCGAGATCTCCTCTCGGTTCCAATACACCAACCGAACCTCTCTCTCGGTTCCTCTCCAACGACTAAACCGTCCTCTCGGCTCCCACCTTCTTTCGGTTCTACGCCCAGGGACTGAACCTCCGGCCCAGACTTTGGATTTTCGCCTGTTTTTCCCGGTTTTTGACCATTTTCGCATTTTAAGCCCGTTTTTCGTGATTTTAACACGGGATTTTCACCCAAACTTATATTTTAACACATAAGACCCCATATTTCCATAATTAAAACACATTTTTATGGGAATCTTTTCTTATGAATAAAATATATTGGATAAGTTATGTGGGTGGAGTGTTGACTTATCCTTTGTACAAGAACACAAGCAACCTCCCACACTTACTCCAAGGCCATACCCAACAACTATTCCCCCATACCTGCTCAATCATTGTCCTTTTTTCCACCATTATTCCAGTCATACTCTTGAACAAAAGCTGGAAATCCTCATCTCTCTTCCCACTTCATTCATTCTCCACTAAAGATCTAAATTTCGAGATTCCAAGGCTGATTTTCAAGTTCTTCATCTACTTTTGGTAAGTAAAATCATTCTTCATATGATTATTCCACCTCTCTCTACTCCATTCATAAATTTCTTACACAAACTTCATCATATTTGTGTTAGAACTTCGAATCTTCAAGCAAACTTCTAAGTGTTCTTGAGTTGAACACTTCCGTTCTTCAACATCCATCCACTGAAATCACTCAAGGTGAGTTCATACCCCCACATTTTCCTGTTTTCTTCAAGTTTTAGGGGGAGAATACAAGTTAAATCACCAACGACATAACTAAACTCAAACAACAGCTTTCAACAGAAAACTTAATGTTCATTCACGATCTGTTTTGAACATCTTAAACATTTTAGTTTTCAAAACCGTATTAGGTGAAAGTAATTCAGGTTTATAAATTTAAAATGACTACTTGCACATGTCCATACAATTTTTCTACAATTTATGGTGATTTTTACAAAACTGCATATCACTGTAGCTACGAATTTGGACTAGTCTGTGAATATGAACATTTTCACACCAGTTAAGGACTTCTAAAAATCATAATAAAATTAGTGAGCAAACTAGACACATTTTCTAAATTCTTAGAGTTTACGGATCTAGTTTTCGATTTCCTATGAATTTTCTATGATTTTCCTAAATCAATGCAGAAATGGTAAAAACAAGTTCACATATTACAACTTCATTAACACTTTGTAACTTGTTGAGCAAAGTGTAAAACCTTGATGCCTTCATATTTTGCATGAGTTTTCTATTTGGATACATTTGGGTTACAGAAAAATGCTCACTAAATTGTAAGAATTCTTTATCATTACAATCAATGCATTTTTAAGCATGGAAAACATAGAAAGTGAATACTACACACTACCAACGTTTGGATAAACTATAATAGGTATAGTTTATGTTACGTATACAATACAAAAGAATACATTTCTACAAAAGGGGTTTTCACTATCACATTACGTAAATCTGTTAATGAATAAATTTGTGAGACATTCGCTTCACGCTACTTCCAAGTAGCGCAACAAATGTCCTTTAATTATAACCAGAATCCCTCGTAGGGAGAACGTGATAGTTGTGTATCGAACTATATTGGGTTTGACAAACCCACACCTTAGCTGCATGCAACAGCTAGACCGGAAGGACTGGCGTGACAAATGTCATTGACATTCCGACGACTAAAGAACGTCGTATATAAGGCCAATTAAGTCATAGCATGGTTATAATAACTGCGAAAACCTGAAATTTCCATTCTGTACAACATATCAAGTCAATAGAAGTCAGAACAGTTACTGTTAATTTTCAGACTATTTGGGATAAGTTTGAGTATTTTATGATTAACACTTTAGGAGATGCCAGGAGAGGGGATGCTCTAGGGTTTATTGTGCAACAATAACATTTCATACTACAAGAAATTGGAAATTTACGACCCAAACATGGAGTTTGCGGTCCTAAACCCCAAGGGGTATATACATATGGTCCTTAGCCATATTTATTCATTTGTTCTATTTCCAACTAGAGAAAAACCCGATTCTCTCTCAAGGATCTTCGGCCTTTCGTCCCGAATCGTGAGTGCTTCTATCTAAGAGTATAATAGGGCTTGTTATATGTCTAAACACCAAGAAATCACAAGAAAACAACAATATCAAAGAGTTTACGGCCCAAGAACACCTTGGACCGTAAACCCTTCTTTAAGGGCCAAAAGTGTGCCCTAGTCCCTTCCTTTCCTTGTGAAACTAGACTAGACTCGTACCTTAATGTGTGTAGGACTTGAAAGCACAAAAATACCATGTCCATGAGAGATTACGGCCGCAAACCCTATGGGAATTGGTCTTAGGGCCGTGAACTCCTCAAAGGAGGTAAAGGGTGCCCTAATCTCTTCTAAGGACTAAACCATCAAGTAGAAATACTTCTAAGGGACATGTAAGGCTTCAAAACATCAAATGATCAAAAGCTTAGGAGATTACGACCGTAAACTCAAGGTCTTACGACCATAAACTCATTGTGTTATGGTCCTTGGGGAGTAAACTCAAGAAAAGGGTTCTTTGGAACCCTAAACCCAATATCTATATCCTACAACAACTTAGATGCAATCCTTAAGACTTATAACACTTATATAAGGTGTTTAGCATGTTCTAGGATGTCTTAACATTGTCAATTAGTTGTTTAAAGACTAATTGGATACATATATGTGTGATTATATGTTAACTAGGATCTTTGAGTGTGTACAAGTCTTCACTTGACACTTAGCAATCCTACACCGTTCAGTTCATCCAAACCACCATCTACAGGTGAGTTCATACCCCTTAATCAATGTTTTAAATGATTTTAAATGCTTTAATTAGGGGGGGGGATACAAGTAGAAAACAACATGCTATAGAATCAATCATATGTGATTCATAACTGTGTTTTCATCCAACTGATTTCACATGCTTCAAAATGTGATGCATGAAATGGTTTCTATCTTAAAAATACTTTGTTATCAAATGTATTACTTTTGAAATGTTTATTAAAATTACATCAAGTCATTGTTATTTATTGTTCAAAACTCTTAAATGTCTTACAAAACCATTTTCGTCTTCTTGATCAAAACTATATCTATACACTTATGTTCTTATATATATGTATTGATATGATAGCTTTCATCCTTCATTCAGTTTCGTCACTCTTGTGTAGCAAGGGTGTATAAACCTTCTTGGACATCAATTACCTTCCAGTAAACTATTATAGGGATAGTTAGGGGATACAAAATATTATTCCTATTACAAGGAATTACACCAAAGTCAGTTCATTCATGAGTTTATACTAAATGCTATATGAAGAGATACACTTACATGGATACTTGTACCTAGATACTATATGATTAGATACTATTACATATCATACGTGTAGTTTAGTTCTGTCTATCCTAGTACAAAAGGATATCATACGGGACTAACCATTCCGGCACCCACCTGTTAGCAACAGAGGTAATGAACATCTACGGATGCCTACGGTTAATACTTATACTAGGGGTACCTTTATGGGACTAACCATTCCTACACCTTGCTGTTAGCTACAGAGGATAATGAACATTTACGGACGTTCAAGGTTAATACTTTTTGGCGGTCGCGATGTCGTGTTTATCCTAATACAAAAGGATAATACTTATATGGCTATATTTTCCCTGTTACCTTTATTTTGTAATACATTCACATAAACGATGAGGTAGACTATATATTGTTAATAGTAGTCATAAAAGGGAAAACCCATCTTTGTTACTTTCAAAACATTCGGGTCTTGGTAGAAGACTACTTTTATACTAGTAGGAAATATGGGATTTTCTAGGGTTTCCATACTTATATCAGATGTTCATTCAAAGATTTACATGGCATTCATAACAGCTTTCCAAAACAGAGTAATGACACTTAAATACTTATGAATTCACTAGCTTTATGTTGATCTACTCTTTCAAAATAACTTGTATTCTCAGGTCACCAGTAGACAGGTACGATGACCAGGTTTTGAGAAGACGGAGCACAGACAAGACTCATCTTTTATTTTGATTACATATTTTGGTGTCTTATTAAAATGAAAGAACACACATATATTAAAACTTTACTTTTAATGCAATGGATGATGTTGTTTCTTGTTTACTACTTTACACTGTTATGATACTTCACATGACGTCCTCCACCCGTGAACGTTTCCGCCGTTTCTTGGTTTTGGGGTGTGACAAATTGGTATCAGAGCATTGTTTATAGTGAATATAGTATATCAACCCATAAAAGATATACTAACTATAAATACATTGGGATTAAAACACTCTGACTAAGAGTTCATACTTTTAAATAATAAAATATTTAAGTAAGTATACGTGCCTGCATTCATACTAAAATCGGTGTCACAACAACAAGAAGAAAAGTATTATGATTGTTGAATATCACAAGTGAGCCTTGGGATATATGGTCAGTCTTGGGAGTGGCATAGCCTGATCAACTATTCTGGTCCAAGGAGTGATTAGCATATGCCCAAGAATGGTTGTGATGTGGCAACAAGTCTAAAAACTTACCAACACAACTACAAAGAAATACCATAGGGGTATTTGGTCTTACTGTAATTACTTATTTGAGAACTAAATAGATTTTTATTAATATGTCAATAGTTGTTTAGTGGATACACTAAAGTTATATGTACTAGGATGTCATAGACTTAGAATCTGTGAAATCTTTGCCTTATGTCCTGTCCTCGTTGGGTTGGGGGTTAGGATTAGGGTCACTTATTCGAAGGTCTATCCTATCCTAACTACATATAACTGGTATGCACTAAATAAGTATTGAAGCAACTGATAAAGATCATCTTATAATTATCTTAGTTAGTTCGTCTATTTAGTTATTTCTTATATCCATCTTCTCGCGTAGATATCATGGCTGGATTTCACCACGGCGACCCGCACTTCCCAAACTAAGGAAATGCTGGATGGCTAGAGGAAGAACTGGAAAATGATCACCAAATCCCTTTGGATGATCACCATGCCGAAGGCTTCTTTGATAGTTCTGACTCAGATCCTGAAGTCAACAACCTACCTCCAGCTGCTCAAAACCCAATCCTGAACCCCCGTCCCGCATTTCAAGGACCCACACCCCTGTGGGCCACAAACTTGAATACATGGAGCCAGGAACAGGGTCAACCTATCCCCTACAACGGAGACAGAAGCTTCTACAACCTCACTGAGGGAGGTTCTGCTAACAGGGTCCTACCCATCATGGTTCGTAGGATTTCTCGGAACACGATATTGGGTCAATCAACTATCAATCGAGTCTTGGAGATTGACGCCAACTCTTGCGTTAACACTGTCCGCATTGGCCAACTAGAGTCTGTTCAGGAAATGACTCTGGTCCGCAATGCAGCTCTACAGAGAGAACTTGATGAAACCCAAGCTAAAGTTAGGGAACTTCGAGCTCAACAAGTGAGAGCCGACAGGCGTATAAGGGACGTAGAACGCCTACTGTCGGGATCAAGAACTCATGCTAGTAGTTCTCATCGCCGATAGAATCTCATCGACTTCTCTTTTGGATATAACCTAGTTTATGTAAAAACTTTGGTTTAATTTCCTATCCTTGTAAATATTAGACCCGTTAGGTCTTGATCTAGTCATAGTTCTGTCAAAATTTTCTCATCTTGGTTGATGTAAGGCCTACTTCTAGGCCATTTTTCCCAAACTTATTACATATGTAATTCCAGTATTATTGACAGATATCTAATCATATGGAAGTTATTATCCAAATGCTATCATCTTCATTCAATCATACTATTCATTGTGTTGTTGGACTATGGAGAGTTAGTCCATGAGTCACTCTCATTATTCATTTATTCTTATCCATGTTTTCATCTTTTAATCGTATAGTTAAAAGATGCTGCCATGCAGAAATCCAAGGCGTAACCCTAGTAGCGAAACACCGATACCACCACCTCCTCCACCACCTCAACCTCCTAAACCACCTCCTCCTTTCGACACCACTATGTTCCAGGCAGCTTTCACAGCAGCCGTAGCAGCTGTTGTATCCGCCGTCAATACTCCTGCCCCTAGTGGATCGGGAACAGGTGTACATCCTTCCAACCATGGCGAGAGCCATGGGCATCCCCGAGAATGCACCTACAAGGATTTTACGAATGCTAAACCCCGGAACTTCAATGGAACTGGTGGGGTTATGGTTTTAAGGCAATGGATTGAAATGACGGAAGCGGTCTTTGAAATCTGTGCCTGCCCGCTACTTGTACCTTTTCTGACAGAGCACTAACTTGGTGGAATGGCCATGTTAAGTCTCTGACTATAGTGGTGGCAAATTCTATCAGCTGGGAAAACTTGAAAGCCATGCTGATGAGAGAGTACTGTCCTCGAGGGGAAATACAAAAACTCGAACAGGAACTCTAGGGTCTGGAAATGGTTGGTTCCGACATATCAACCTATACGAATAGGTTCTATGATCTGGCAATCTTATGCCCTGATATGGTTGCTCTCGAGAGCAAGAAAATAGAGAGATATATCTGGGGACTGTCGCCCCAGATCCAGTCAAGTGTGTTAGCATCCAAGCCTGTTACTTTTGACAGTGCCAAGGAGCTGGCACAATCTCTCATAGATCACGGGAAACACCAGAACCCAAAAATCCCTACACCCCAGCCACAAAAGGGAAACAACGTCGACAACAAGAAGAAGGGGTGGAACAAGAGAAAAAGAGGAGCTTCGCAAGAATCCTCAAATAGACAACAACTTGTGGCGATCAATGCTGCCACGGTAACCCCTGTTGTCCCTGCAAACCTATTACCAGCAAAAGCATATGTCGGTAATCTTCCTAGGTGCAACAAATGCAACTTCCATCACCATGGACCTTGCAAAGAAATGTAGTGCTCTAACTGCGACAGGAAGGGGCATACTGCCCGTTTCTTCAAGACTCCAGCAGCGCCGGCCACCCAAGTTCCTAACGCCGGTGTGGGCCAAGCTTGCTACGGTTGTGGCGAGGTAGGCCACTACAAGAGGAACTGCCCTAAGGCGGGGATGGCTGGCGGAGTAGGAAGAGTTATGGCCATGGGACACGAGGAAGCAGTAGCTGATCCTACGATAGTTACTGGTACGTTTCTCCTCGATAACTCATATGCTTGCATACTTTTCGACAGTGGAGTGGAGAAGAGTTTTGTAAACCATAAATTTGCACACCTACTTAAACAAAAACCTCGTGCCTTAGATAAATCATTCATTGTAGAGATGGCAAACGGGAAAATGGAAAGTACTAACTGCATATACGTAGGTTGTACTCTAACTTTAGATGGCCATACTTTCAAGATAGACCTCATGCCGGTCCCAATTAAATGTTTCAACGCTATCATCGGCATGGATTGGTTGAGTCTTCTTCACGCCGACATCATGTGCTTTGAGAAAGCAGTTCGTCTTAACCTTCCTAACAACGAAACCTTAATTATCTACGGTGACAAAGCGAGTACGAGCCTTCGCATCATCTCGAGCATCCAAGCTCATAAATGCTTACGAAAGGAATATCATGCATTCCTCGCACACGTCGTCTATACGAGTCAAGAAGTAAAGGGCATTCAGAACATCCCAGAGGTACGCGAATTTCCTGACATCTTTCCAGAGGAACTCCCACGATTACCACCACAACGCCAAGTCGAGTTCAGAATCGACTTAGTGCTAGGGGCTACTTCCGTAGCAAGGTCTCCTTATCGTCTGGCATCGGCAGAGATGCAGGAACTTTCCAGTCAACTTAACGAACTTCTCAAGAAGGGATTCATTAGGCCAAGCTTCTCACCATGGGGAGCACCGGTCTTGTTCGTCAAGAAGAAAGATGGATCGTTTCGCATGTGCATCGACTACAGGGAAATCAACAAGCTTACCATTAAAAATCATTATCCCTTGCCCCGCATTGACGATTTATTTGATCAACTTCAAGGAGCCAACTACTTCTCGAAGACAAATCTACGATCCGGATATCACCAACTACGAGTGTTAGAGGAGGATGTTCCCAAGACAACCTTCCGAACTCGTTATGGATACTACAAGTTTGTAGTAATGCCATTCGGATTAACTAACGTGCCCGCAGTATTCATGGATCTGATGAATAGGGTGTGTCGTCCTTACTTGGATCAGTTCGTCATCGTCTTCATTGATGACATACTCATTTACTCTCGAAGTAAGGAGGAACATAGTCAACATCGCCGCAGAGTATTGGAAACATTACGATCGGAGAAGCTCTATGCGAAGTTCTCTAAGTGCGAATTTTGGATCCGACGAGTCGAATTCTTGGGCCACGTTGTTAGCAAAGAGGGAATACACGTGGACCCTTCCAAAATCAAGGCCATTGAGAACTGGTCAGCACCAAAGACACCTAAATAAATTCTTCAATTTCTAGGTCTCGCTGGCTACTATCGCAGGTTCATTCAGAACTTCTCCCTCATAGCGAAACCTCTTACAACACTGACCCAGAAAGGCGTGGCCTTTGACTGGGAAGAGAGACAGGAGAGAGCATTCCAAATGCTCAAGCGAGACTTGTGCACCGCACCAATACTATCCCTCCCTGAAGGGATAGAAGACTTCGTTGTCTATTGTGATGCATCAAATCAAGGACTCGGATGTGTTCTGATGCAGCGAGGTAAAGTCATCGCCTATGCCTCGAGACAGCTGAAGATACATGAGGTTAACTACACCACCCACGATCTTGAACTAGGAGTAGTTGTGTTTGCTCTGAAGATCTGGAGACACTACATGTATGGTACAAAAAGAACGATCTTTACAGACCACAAAAGTCTACAACACATTTTCGACCAGAAGGAGCTCAACATGAGACAACGACGGTCGGTCGAGCTACTCAGTGATTACGAGTGCGAAATTCGTTATCATCAGGGTAAAGCCAACGTAGTAGCTGACACCCTAAGTCGGAAGGAACACTCTGGTCGTAGAGTCAAATCTTTGACTCTAACTATCCATTCACACTTGTCCACGCAAATTAAGGAGGCTCAGCTCGACGCTTTGAAACCTGAAAATGTGGCAGGTGAATCCCTGAGAGGGATGGATAAGAACTTGGAAGTCAAGGGTGGCGGAGCCTTATACCTCATGGATCGGATCTGGACACCAAAACACGGTGGCATCAGAGACTTGGTCATGACCGAGGCACACAACACTCATTATTCTGTCCACCCAGGTTCAGATAAGATGTATCTGGATCTTAAAAAGTTATACTGGTGGCCTAACATGAAAGCAAATATTGCTACCTTCGTAAGTAAATGCCTTACTTGCGCGAAGGTAAAGGTCGAATACCAGAAACCCTCCGGTCTTCTACAGCAACCACCAGAATGGAAGTGGGAGCGGATCACTATGGACTTCATAACCAAGTTGCCCAAGACAACGGGTGGACTTGATACCATATGGGTCATCGTCGACAGATTGACAAAGTCTGCACATTTCCTAGCCATCAAAGAAAGTGACAAAATGGAGAAACTTACGCGAACCTACATAAAGGAGATTGTACGGCTGCACGGTGTTCCCATATCCATTATCTCAGATAGAGATAGTAGATTCACTTCAAGGTTCTGGCACTCGCTACAAAGTTCCCTAGGAACTAGGCTGGACATGAGTACAGCCTACCATCCACAGACCGACGAACAAAGTGAGAGAACAATCCAAACCTTAGAAGATATGTTGTGAGCCTGTGTGATTGACTTTGGGAAAGTTTGGGATACTCATTTACCCCTTGTCGAATTTTCCTACAACAACAGTTATCACACGAGCATAAAGGCAGCTCCTTTCGAAGCCCTCTATGGCCGAAAGTGCAGATCCCCTCTGTGCTGGGCTGAGGTGGGTGATACCCAGTTAGCTAAGGGACGAGTTCCCGAAAGCACTCTCATGGGTTCGGAGATCATTCGGGAAACGACAGAGAAAATCGTTCAAATTCGTGAACGATTTAAAGCCTCTAGAGACCGACAGAAAAGCTACGCTGACAAGCGTAGGAAACCATTGGAATTCCAGGTGGGCGATCTAGTTCTACTGAAGGTCTCACCCTGGAAGGGCTTGATACGCTTTGGAAAGCGTGGGAAGCTCAATCCAAAATACATAGGGCCTTTCGAGATTCTTTCCCGAATCGGCCCCGTAGCTTACAAACTCAATCTACCGCGCGAACTTAGTAACGTACATTCTACCTTCCATGTCTCAAACTTGAAAAAGTGTCTATCCGACGAGACTCTTGTTATCCCACTTGACGAGATCGAGATCAAAGAGAGTCTCAACTTCATGGAAGAACCAGTAGAGATCATGGACCGAGAGGTCAAGCAAACAAAGCAGAGCCGTATCCCGATAGTGAAGGTTCGCTGGAACGCTAAGCGAGGACCTGAATACACTTGGCAACGAGAGGATCAGATGAAACTGAAATATCCTCATCTTTTTGCTTAGTTATTTGTAACTACTTATTTGATTAAATTCTAATTTCGGGATGAAATTGCTTCTAACGGGGGGATGATGTGACAACCTGAAATTTCCATTCTGTACAACATATCAAGTCAATAGAAGTCAGAACAGTTACTGTTAATTTTCAGACTATTTGGGATAGGTTTGAGTATTTTATGATTAACACTTTAGGAGATGCTAAGAGAGGGGATGCTCTAGGGTTTATTGTGCAACAATAACATTTCATACTACAAGAAATTGGAAATTTACGACCCAAACATGGAGTTTGCGGTCCTAAACCCCAAGGGGTATATATATGGTCCTTAGCCATATTTATTCATTTGTTCTATTTCCAACTAGAGAAAAACCCGATTCTCTCTTAAGGATCTTCGGCCTTTCGTCCCGAATCGTGAGTGCTTCTATCTAAGAGTATAATAGGGCTTGTTATATGTCTAAACACCAAGAAATCACAAGAAAACAACAATATCAAAGAGTTTACGGCCCAAGAACACCTTGGACCGTAAACCCTTCTTTAAGGGCCAAAAGTGTGCCCTAGTCCCTTCCTTTCCTTGTGAAACTAGCCTAGACTCGTACCTTAATGTGTGTAGGACTTGAAAGCACAAAAATACCATGTCCATGAGAGATTACGGCCGCAAACCCTATGGGAATTGGTCTTAGGGCCGTGAACTCCTCAAAGGAGGTAAAGGGTGCCCTAATCTCTTCTAAGGACTAAACCATCAAGTAGAAATACTTCTAAGGGACATGTAAGGCTTCAAAACATCAAATGATCAAAAGCTTAGGAGATTACGACCGTAAACTCAAGGTCTTACGACCATAAACTCATTGTGTTATGGTCCTTGGGGAGTAAACTCAAGAAAGGGGTTCTTTGGAACCCTAAACCCAATATCTATATCCTACAACAACTTAGATGCAATCCTTAAGACTTATAACACTTATATAAGGTGTTTAGCATGTTCTAGGATGTCTTAACATTGTCAATTAGTTGTTTAAAGACTAATTGGATACATATATGTGTGATTATATGTTAACTAGGATCTTTGAGTGTGTACAAGTCTTCACTTGACACTTAGCAATCCTACACCGTTCAGTTCATCCAAACCACCATCTACAGGTGAGTTCATACCCCTTAATCAATGTTTTAAATGATTTTAAATGCTTTAATTAGGGGGGGGGATACAAGTAGAAAACAACATGCTATAGAATCAATCATATGTGATTCATAACTGTGTTTTCATCCAACTGATTTCACATGCTTCAAAATGTGATGCATGAAATGGTTTCTATCTTAAAAATACTTTGTTATCAAATGTATTACTTTTGAAATGTTTATTAAAATTACATCAAGTCATTGTTATTTATTGTTCAAAACTCTTAAATGTCTTACAAAACCATTTTCGTCTTCTTGATCAAAACTATATCTATACACTTATGTTCTTATATATATGTATTGATATGATAGCTTTCATCCTTCATTCAGTTCCCACACTCTTGTGTAGCAAGGGTGTATAAACCTTCTTGGACATCAATTACCTTCCAGTAAACTATTATAGGGATAGTTAGGGGATACAAAATATTATTCCTATTACAAGGAATTACACCAAAGTCAGTTCATTCATGATTTTATACTAAATGCTATATGAAGAGATACACTTACATGGATACTTGTACCTAGATACTATATGATTAGATACTATTACATATCATACGTGTAGTTTAGTTCTGTCTATCCTAGTACAAAAGGATATCATACGGGACTAACCATTCCGGCACCCACCTGTTAGCAACAGAGGTAATGAACATCTACGGATGCCTACGGTTAATACTTATACTAGGGGTACCTTTACGGGACTAACCATTCCTACACCCTGCTGTTAGCTACATATGATAATGAACATCTACGGACGTTCAAGGTTAATACTTTTTGGCGGTCGCGATGTCGTGTTTATCCTAATACAAAAGGATAATACTTATATGGCTATATTTTCCCTGTTACCTTTATTTTGTAATACATTCACATAAACGATGATGTAGACTATATATTGTTAATAGTAGTCATAAAAGGGAAAACCCATCTTTGTTACTTTCAAAACATTCGGGTCTTGGTAGAAGACTACTTTCCAAAACAGAGTAATGACACTTAAATACTTATGAATTCACCAACTTTATGTTGATCTACTCTTTCAAAATAACTTGTATTCTCAGGTCACCAGTAGACAGGTACGATGACCAGGTTTTGAGAAGACAGAGCACAAACAAGACTCGTCTTTTATTTTGATTACATATTTTGGTGTCTTATTACAATGAAAGAACACACATGTATTAAAACTTTACTTTTAATGCAATGGATGATGTTGTTGCTTGTTTACTACTTTACACTGTTATGATACTTCACATGACGTCCTCTACCCTTGAACGTTTCTGCCGTTTCTTGGTTTTGGGGTGTGACAATAACTCACATGGGGTATTAACAAACATAAGATTTATGGGATTTCCATTTAAACTAACAAGTTTATGCCTATTTAAACTTGCATGATTCATATTATAAATGGAAAAATATTAGCATACTATTAGTCTCGACATTTTAGACTAAATTACATTTTTGAGAGAAAATATAGGATTTTCTGGAACAAACACTACTTATACAAGAAAGGATTTCAACGTTCATTCTAAAATCTTATGAACTCTCCAACTTAATTGTTGACATTTTTTTAAAACTACTTGTATTCTCAGTGAATCCGTAAAACAGGTAACAACGGCTTTTGAGGATGGAAAGCTAAGGCGTCAAACATTGTACTTTGTCAACATAATGTAATTGATTTAGAAACATGTAAACCTATACTATGATGTAACTTTTTCAATTATATTTATGTTGGTTGTTTGTACTTTGAGCACTATTATACTTGTTATGATACTACACATGAAGTCCTCCACCCCCGGATGTTTCTGCCATCCTTGGTTTGGGGGTGTGACAGTATATGTGATTATGTTATATGTTATGTGTTTCGGGGTAAGTCTGATGTATGTAGGTCATATTGTTGTGTATTATGTATTTCGGGGTATGATCAATGTATGATAGTTTATGTGTTATATGTTATTTGTTCTGGGATTCGATTCGATGTCGGGGCAAGCCCGATGCAGATTATGTGATTATGTTATGTATGTGCCGAGGTAAGCCTGA
This sequence comes from Lactuca serriola, assembly GCF_051521515.1. Classification (NCBI taxonomy): domain Eukaryota; kingdom Viridiplantae; phylum Streptophyta; class Magnoliopsida; order Asterales; family Asteraceae; genus Lactuca; species Lactuca serriola. The sequence continues at coordinate 232,814,383 of NC_136410.1, forward strand.
TGTCGGGGTGAGCCTGATGCCCGGTGCGGCCGGATGCTAGGGTGAGCCCGATACTGGACAGGAGTCCGATGCCGGGATTCGTCTCGATGCAGTTGGAAGCAGTCCCGGAGTTATGTTATTTGTTATATGTGTTTTGTATGGTATGTGGTAGTTTGGGGGAGCTCACTAAGCTTTGTGCTTACAGTTTCAGTTTTGGTTTCAGGTATTTCAGCTAGCAAAGGGAAGGGCTCGAGTTGATGACATGGTACACACCACATTCTATTAGCCTGAGAGTTTACTTTGATATTTTATATGAGACTGTGATATGTTGACAAATTTATGAGATTTTGAGATACATGTTCTGTGATTTTATACTATGGTGATGATATTTATGTTTATTAAATGATTTTGAAAACGAAAATTTTGGCTGGTATTTTTGGGACGTTACAGGTTGCCCTTGGAGCTTTTGGGCCTTAGGGCCCATTAGTTTGGTGCTTGTTGGGCCTTAGTGGGCCTAGTTAGTTTGGGCCATATTTGGGCCTTGGATGATTATTTTGGAATTTGGGATTTTTGGGCCTTTGGATTGAGCCAAGTTAGGGATAGGGTAAAGAGGTCTTCTTACCTTAGTTCGGAATATTAGTGTGAGTCGGGATCTGATTATTGATTGAATGATTATTTTATGATTGATAACACATGGATTTTAGCGAACCAACATCCAGAGATTTATCTGTGAGATTCGACATTGTGAGGTGAGTTTCCTCACCATGTTTAGCGGGTCTAAGACACCAATGTCGGTCCATGATCAGTTATGCTAGGATACTAGATGTCTATGTGACTCTTGTATGTGTATGTGCTTATGTGATTTATATGTTGGGTCGGGTCATTTATGCGAGTTTGGGCGGGGCCCGTTACACTCATTTGGGAGGGGCCCGTTATATGCTTATTTATGTATGGTATGTGGTATGTTTGGGAAACTCACTAAAATTTGTGCTTACGGTTTTCAGTTTATATTTCAGGTACTTCTGGTTCCAAAGGGAAGAACACAAGATAATTGCAGAGCACACACCACCTCTTTCCACACTTTGTGATTTACTCTGATATGATATGACTATTGATACATTAGTTTTATTTGGATTTTTATGATGATGTTTTTAGGATATTAGTTTTTATTAATTTAAAAATGAAATTGTTGGGTCTTATTTTTGGGACGTTACAAAATGCAATAAAAATATCAAAACAAGAATACTCTTAAGAGTCTCTTTGTGGGAGGTGATGTGTATTTTATATTATTCATTTGGTGTTTTTAAGAGTTATACCATAATATATTAAACATTGGGAGGAGTTTCTTTTTGTGTATGAATCACTTCCCTTTGTTTTCATATATTTATTTACTTTTATAATTAGTGAGCTATTTTCTTATATTTAAGTAAGTTATAGCATACTTTTTATTTACATAAATTATTTGGATAATCTAGCTAATGTGTTGTAGGTAGAAAAATTTGTAGTGTAATTTATGTGTTAGAATAACATACTGTAAATTTTTTAGTTTTAAACTATTATAATATTACTTGGTCGACTATTTGTTAAAAAAATCTATATAAACTTCGTTATTTTCATATAAATTAGACGAACATTGTTTGTTGTGTATAAATAGATTTTTATTGTAAAACGTAGACTTATATATGTTATTAAAAATATGGTTAGTATTATAAAATGTTTTATAATCTTGGATATTTTCTATTAAACTTACCATTTTTTAGCAACGTGCAGACATTTACATAGGCGTGTTCAACATGAAGTGTTTTAGAGCGTTTGAGAGCTTCTAATTTCTAGCGTTTGACAAAACGCTCCGCTTTGAACAAAAAAGTCTCGTTTGACACTACAAGCTTCTAGCATTTAGTTTAATCAAAACGCTCCAAATCAAAATGTTACTTCATGTAGCGTTTAACAAAACGTTACAAACTACCCGCTATCAGCTAGTTTTGATGAACATGTCCATAATATTATATAAACCCTAAACATATCCCAAAACCCTAAAAAGGGCCTCCCATCTATGTAAGTCCTGGTCGACTTCAAGGACAAGTCAAAAACTTGTTGACTGCTTTATATGTTGGAAGTCTTACGATTCACATTCTTATTTTATGTATCAACCTTGAAAATTGTATGCTCTTAACAATCAAATCTCCAAATTCAGGTAGCATTGTAAAACATCATATATCATTTTGAATTCAATAAAAAAAACATGGCTATTTTTGCGGTTTGCTATTTTTAGGGGAAATGACTTATTAGGGTAATTAACTGTTGCTCTTGTACTCAACTGGTCACTTTTTTTTTTTTTTTTTTTTTTTTTTTTTTTTTGTATCTCATTTACCATTGAACTTGTTGTAGGTGTTCACAGAAACTATTGAAACCGGCTATTGAAGGTTTCTGGCAATTTCTTATCTCTGGCGACTCTCTGGTCGTCTTCTCCGGCGAGCCTCCGGCAAAAATGAGATTTTCGACGGATCCTTGGGTCTCGGTTTGATGACTTATAGCAGTAGCATGCAACAGGAGGTGGTAATGGTGGTTTACCGGCGGCAAAAGGGAGGTGACAGGTGGGTTTCGGTGATGGACGGAGGAGGTGGCAGGTGGCTTGCTGTCTGCGTCCCTTCTTCCTTTTTCTGGCAGCAAATTGACAGGAGGGAGAGAGGGGAGGGTGGAGAAAGCTAAGCAGCAACACCGGCGGTGGATGCCGCTTGGATGGCAGTCGAGAAAAGTGCGCCGGAAAAACTCGTTTTTGCCGGAGGCTCGCTGGAGAAGACGACCAAAGAGTCGCTGGAGATAAGAAATTGCCGGAAACCTTCAATAGCCGGTTTCAATGGTTTCTGGGAACACCTACAACAAGTTCAATGGTAAATGAGATACAAAAAAAGGAAAGTGACCAATTGAGTACAAGGGCAATATTTAATTATCTTAATAAGATATTTCCCCCTATTTTTATAATAAAAGCTACTTTTATTTCATAAATTATGTTTTTGGTTTATTATTCAATTAATTAATTAATTATTTGTTTAATATAAAAATGTAATTTGAAATATTTTTTTTCAAAGCATATATTGTATCGAAATTAGATTTTTCTATATTTAATTTAACAATATTGAATAAAAACCATGGGCGAGAACACAACGACTCGTGTGGAAACGCTACATGCGTTTTGAAATGGTCACGGGCCATTGAAATCGACCAAATAAAACTGAGACTGTGAAAGGCGAGAGTGCCGCCGGACTTCAACAACTACAACCTGTCCGATTGGCAACTCCTTCGGATCCGCCATGGCTTCTGCGATGAGAATCGTTATTGGTCTACTTACACTTGTCACTATCGGAATGATTGCCGGTAATTTTCTCATTAATTCGTTAAAAACAGCTTAATGTCTATGATGATCAAAAAAATTCTCTACGATTACCCGATGCTTTGCTAAATAATTGCTATTATGCTTAAAAAGGTAGCTTAAGCTTCTTCTAAATTCTGTGTATATTGTGAATTTTTTCAAGGTTTGTTTCGATTTTAGTTTGTTGTTACCAAGGGTTAAGTAACAGCAACGAATGGATTAACTATTCATTTTCAGGCTTAGTTAATAAAAAAAAAGTCGATCTATTTTGTTAACCAGATGTTTATACTCCTGTTGTTGGGTGATTTTCGTGAATGCTATTTTCTTGGGGACAATGACGGGGTCTTATTTGATGATCTATAATTACGTTCCTTGGATTCGGCTAGCGTAGCAATCTTCTATCTGACGTGGTTCTTTCAAATCCATAATGTTTCTAGTATAATGCTTTTGTATAATTCAATGTAGTTATCCAATTCGTTTTAGGTATTTGGATTTTATTTTGGGACAAAACTTATATAGATTTCACACCCTGATATACCTAATTACCTTTCTTGAAGTCACTCTCAGTGAGTTTCCAAAATGCTCCTCAGTTGATGTGCATGTGATAGACTAGACCCATACGTCATTGTGTCATGTGTGAACCCCAATCAATGCTTCTGCTAGACAACAACAAACAAAGTTTTTTTCCTAAGGGAATGATTTAAGTATTTTTTTTATGTTTATCCTTATATAGAGGTCAATCTCTATATAAAAACCATGTTGAGGACTCATCAAATCACAAAGACCTAGCTGAAAGATGATGAAAAGACTAAAACTTGTTGATTAAACTTAACTAGATGCACAAACTATAGAACTATGAGTTATTTGTGGAAGGGGATGACTACTAAGTTTCGGTTGAATGCTTCTCATTGAAATCAAGTTGAAAATAGTTAGTTTTGAGTTTGCAGTGGGGTTATAAATCGCCATAAAGCTACAACTATGGGGTAAGATACTGCAAACAAATAACTTTCATTAAGTTGCGATTAGCTACTCATAGGGGTTGGGTTCTAAACTGTTTCATCTCTGGATTCTGTGGAATTGACCACAAATAGGGTTGTAAATGAATGTTAAACGGATTGGATATCTACTTGATATTTGTATCCAATTAACAAATTGGGTATTCAAATCTATGTTTATTGTTGATGGATGTTCACTATAGTGTCGACATTCAGATGCATAGGATGTTAAAAAATGCAGATGTATTTGTATCCATTTCTAGTTAGTTAATGATCCAAATTTGATAGCATATTTGAGTATACATGTCTATATATCCTAAAAACTTTGTCAGATAGAAAAGGTATAATAAATGTTAATTGTTAAACATCAATTAAATGTGAAAAAGAAAAACCATGGCCATCCTTTCATTGAAAACCAAAGCATACTTACATAATATTTCAAAATGAAAAATAAAGAACAAAATTATGTAAATCTAAAACTCAATAACCTAAAGCAAAAATGATTCATGTGACATCCAAACTTCATTTGTGAGCAAAATATTATTGGGGTCCTCTCAATTGTTTTTAATAATTAGCATGACTTCAGGCATAACTTCCTACTTCATGCTTTTAACCAATAACCTCACATTCCTAAAAGATTTATACCATATATGTCTTACATTCACCATATCTTTAATCTCATTTTAGATGCCTTTTGCTAAATGTTTTTGTTCCTTAACAAAACACAGGATCTTTGCTTCAATTGGCATTTATTCGGAATTTGGAAGATTCATATGGTAAAATATTGAATATTCTCAACCATACCAGTCTTGAAAAGCTTTTATATATTGATTATGTTCAATTTCATGGATGGCTAACAAATATATTGTTTGTAGGCACTACATTTCCTTCATTAAGAAGAACACTTGGGAGTAATCAGTTGCCTACAGGTTAGCATCTTACATTCTATTCTTCATGACAATAAACTCTCATCAAAGTTAATAGCTAGCATCATAAAATAGAGAAGCATTTGAACATATAAAATTGAGAAATTTGCTCAACAACAAGTGCTCATAAGTAACAACAGTCCATGTATTTAGCAAACTCAGTAATTTCCTATAACTAGATAACTTTTAGTCCAATGTTCACTAGCCCTACCAAATTTTGAAGTGATTCAAACATATCATAAAGCTGTTATTTGTATGTATTTACTTGCAATCTTTTTTAAAAAAAAAGTTGTGTCATTGTGTGCATATGTTTTTTTTTTTTTTTAATTCATCTTTTACCCTCTTATCGTTTCAGCTGTATCGGGTTGGGGGAATGACAAAGAAGCTGCAATTTTACGCATTGGATACGTATGTCCTCAAGCTCCATCTAAATCCACATACATAAATACATAAACATAAACACAAACATATTTGTTTTTTATGTATGCAAGATAATTTCTTTCACTTTTAGTCGATATTTATGTTATTTGTTTTCATTTTCTTTATTTCTACAGGTCAAACCTGAAATCATTAGCTGGTCCCCACGAATCATTGTGTTCCATAACTTTTTAAGCTCAGAGGTACACAAACATCATCAAAATTCTATTTTTTTTAATTGTCAGTTTCTATGCTTATAAATCTAACCTGTTAAGCTTCTTTAATTATAATCTTAATTTTGCTTTTATTCACAATTAGAAAAGTTACTATTACTTGGATATTTCAAGGATGCATAATGCTGTAAGTGAAGTCCTGAATATGTTATGACTTTTGTAGGAATGTGATTATCTTAGAGCATTAGCCAAGCCTCGTCTTCAGGTTTCAACTGTAGTGGATGCAAAAACCGGAAAGGTATGTATGTTGAAAATAAGATGTGTTTGGTTTGTTGATTCCGACGGAATTGGAATTTGAGATTCCATTCCATGGTTGCCAAATGGACGGAACTCAATTCTGTCAGAATCCTTCAAATTTCATGTTTGATGGATCCACTATTCAGTAGATGGTGGCAGGGTTCAATTTCATCCTTCATTTTTTATCAACAGACCAAACTACCCTCATTATGTATATATTGAAATACATATAAACAAAAATTGTATGTAATGATTACTTAAAAAATAGGGAATCAAGAGTAATGTGAGGACTAGCTCTGGCATGTTTTTGAACCATGAAGAAAGGAAGTATCCAATGATAAAGGTTAGTACTTAGTACTTTGACTAGTTTCCATTGTGTTTGAGCTTATAGAGCTATTTCCTATGATGAGGATGAGAGGGTATTTCCGTCTTTTACACAGACGAAAAATTGCAAGTTTTTGGGTGGGACAAAAAGTTGCAATTAAAAGGAATTGTAGTACAAGTGAGGATTGTAATGTAGTATGTTTATATGCAAATGTAGGCAATTGAGAAACGGATTTCTACATATTCTCAAGTTCCAGTTGAAAATGGAGAGCTGATTCAAGTGTTGAGGTGGGTGTGTTGTTAATTGGTATTTTTTTTTTTTTTTTTTTTTTTTAAATTCAAATGAATGCTTTTACTAATACATTTTCAGTAATAAAGCTAACATCTACAGAAGCACAGGTATGAACCAAATCAGTTCTACAGACCCCACCATGACTACTTCTCTGATACGGTAAACTTTTCATTTGCACTCCATGTGTATATCAAACTTTGCACTTATGACCCTTTAACTTACATAATACTCTTTATTTATTTACACCCCTTCCTTTTAAAATTTATATATATTATACACTTATCGTATTTTACGTATGAATTCATTTATTAGAAAAATATAGTCAAACATTATGCATCGCTTTAAACAGATTAATTGCACATTTATGAAGATCTCGTTATACGTTCAAATCAATACTAGTACTGAATATAATTGATATTTGTTTTATTTTTAACTTTTTCACAAATTTAAATTATGTTCTAAATAATAATAAATTTGCATTAAGTAACAAAAAAAAAAAAGTAAAAGCATCTGTCACTGTTCATCGGAAGAGTCAAAAACAGAATTATGTAAATAAAAGGGAATTGGTGTGATTAAAAAGTATTATGTGAGTTGAAGGGTTATAAATGATAATTTGTTAATTTATTAAAATTGGTCTTTATGCTCGTGGGGCCCAACCCAACCATGTCTAAGGAGAGAGTTGTTTTTCCTTGCAGTTCAACTTAAAGCGTGGTGGTCAAAGGGTGGCGACAATGTTGATGTATTTAACTGATAATGTTGAAGGAGGAGAAACTTTATTTCCAATGGTAAGACTTACATTCCTTCCTTTTTTTTAGTACATGTATTTAATCTTATAAAATAAATACAAAGTGTATTAATATAAGATATTTGAGTAAATTACATGATTCGTCCCTGGTCCAAGTGCCAAATTGCGTGTTCAGTCTTTTTGGGTGGGGTTGGGGTGGGTGTGTTTATTTAAATAAATTAAAAAGTCAAGGGCAAAATAGTCTTTTTGGGTAAGATAGGGACCAAGCGCATAACAAAAACAAACAGTAGGGACCTTCTGAGTTAAAAAAAATATGTTAGGGACCAAACGTGCAAATTACCCTAAACCATAGGGAGACCATTCGTGTAATTTACTCTACTTTTAAAAATGTATCCATTTATAACAGTTTTTGGATGAAATTGCTATAATTAGAATATTAGATGGATTTCTCAAAGTAGGAAGGTGTAATAGGAAGAAATGAAAGTAGGAGGACATAATAATACAGAAATCAATGAAAGTATATTTGCTATTTCTACATGTTCTATTTTTCATGCATCTCTCTAACTTGTATAAAATGCCAGGCTGGCTCAGGTGAATGCAGCTGTGGTGGAAAAATGGTGAGGGGACTTTGTGTTAAACCGAATAAAGGAGATGCTGTCCTTTTCTGGAGCATGGTATGTTACTCAAACACTTTTTTTTTTTTTTTTTTGAAGCATCAAATTCATGAAAATATGTTGCTATTTCTTGCAGGGACTTGATGGGCAATCGGACCCTGATAGCATTCATGGTGGTTGTGAGGTCCTTGCAGGAGAAAAATGGTCAGCAACAAAATGGATGAGACAGAGACACACTACCTGAATTTAAAAAGTAAAAGTTAAAAGTACTTACAAGTATAGCATCAAATTTCTAAATTATGAAACTTTGTATTAAATTTAGTGTTAAAGTTAGACATTTGAGGGAAGTTATATATATCACTTTTATAATTACAAAATTCCCATAAAATAATAGACCCGTAGGCTGTCAAAGTAAGGGAAGTTGGATGACGAATGAATGATATGAACATTTTAATCGAGTGAGTCATGCTAATGCTTGGTTGGTTTGTAATTGTAGGAATGGAAATTCATATCAATGTTTTATAATACTTTTAAATCTACTCTCTGTGTCATTCAATTATATAAAAAAATAGACATAATTAAAATTTGTTAAAACCCAAAATCAAATTATAACTAAAAATGTTTTCTCTAGTTATTTTTAGAAAGTAGTGGTGTAATATGATTGAACTTGTGGAATCCTTTGAATAGTTTTGGGTTATTAAAAATTGCATAAATGAAAACGTATTATATTGTAATTCTTTTATGTCATTTTATTATCAAACGAAAACATCACTAAGTAATGAAAATAAAAAATGGAAGGATTTGTATTTGTGCAAGAACGTAGCAATTTTTTCATTTTAATGAAACTAATAATTTCTTTCTGTCCAATATTTTTCATTTGAATCTCTTTAATCTCTCTCTCTCTCTCTCTCTCTCTCTCTCTATATATATATATATATATATATATATATATATATATATATATATATATATATATATATATATATATATATATATATATTTCATTTGAATCTCTTTAATCTCTCTCTCTCTCTCTCTCTCTCTCTATATATATATATATATATATATATATATATATATATATATATATATATATATATATATATTGGTGGGTTTTAGTGTGATTTTTGTTAATATAACCAAATAAATTTTACAAACATCACTCACAATCATCAACATTATTTTAGTTATTTTTCATTGACACATTTGGTTTCCACTAAATTTTACATGTATGACAAAACTAATGGGTAACTTGGTATCTGATAGTTGTAATTGTAGTTGTTAGTTGTGGAAAGCTGGGGCTTTTATTTGTCTACAAGTGTAGAAGAAAAGTAGTTGGTTTTTAAAGTATAGTTTTTTAATAGAACCAAATGAAAATGTAACTAACATCATCCACAATCAACATTATTCATAGCTATTTTTCATTGAACATGATGTGTCCCCTAACTTTATTAAACAAAAATTAATTTCTTACACTAGTTGGTAGCTTGGTGACTATTAGTTGTTAGTTGTTAGCTGTTAACTAGAAGTTGAAAAGAGGAAACCAAAGTTTTTTTTTATCTAAAAGTTTACGAGAAAAGTAGTTGTCAACTTTTAAAGGTGCAAAATACAAAAATACTAAAAGTTAACAACTTCTAAAAGCTAATACATATTAAAAGCTATTTGAAATAGCTTTTGGATAAATAGTTTTTTGTTTAAAATAAAAGCTTTAATCCTTACACCCGAACAATTTTTTTTTTGTTAGTTCGAGTTTTATTTTTCAAGCTAAAATGCTTAGAAGCTCTCAGAAGGTTGCTCCCGAACATCCTTAGAGTCCAAAAACTGATCACTTTTAAAAGTTTTTTTTGGAGATTCACTAGTTTACCCAATCTTTTGTGAATTGTTTTATAAACCCACTCATCTAGTTTGATTGCAGAATTTTGATAATAGATACTTAATTCAACTACACTTTGGCTCAAAAACATTTCCCCCAAAACAATCTAATATTAGTGAACATGGTATATCTTATAGCAAGAGGACACTAAAACTCAGACAATGTAGTCTAAAAGCTTCAAGTGTTGCTACAACCCACAAAACACACTATATCTCTCACATTTATTACAAATATACAAGCTTCAATAGCATGCTGGATCAGCTATTCAAATACCCTTTTATTAAACCAAGTATACGTTGAGTTTAAAGAAAAGTTGATCATACTAAAATTTCTCAAAAGTTCAAAGGATTAACGAAATTGATGTGTCACTTGTTATGCATTGCTATATAAAACATGGTATCTTGTACGTAAAGAAAAAGTTTAACTTCCAATTTTGCAAATCAAAAGGAAAGGAGAAGCCCCATTGAATTTCGAGTCACAACTATTGTCTTCTGGATATTGGGAAACAAAGAAAACTAACACATAACAAACTTGTAAACCATTTACACTGTAAAACAAGGAGTGTCCACTTCTTCCTTTGGCACAAGCTTACCAATCAACTTAAGCAAAGAAGCATCTAAAGATCTAGCTTTTATATGATCAAGTAACATTGATACAGTTGAAGCATCAAGTGAAAAGCCTTTCCCTTCCATTTCCAATAAAAGCATCTCTACCATATCATGATGAACATACTTTAAAATTCCTTGAAGAAGAACACGGTAAGTCACATCATCTGGTGAGCAACCTCTCTTTTCCATCTTAAAAAACAACTCTTTCGCTTCACTCACTAAACCTTCCCGACAAAAACCACTAATCATTACATTGTATGTCCAAACATTCGGTTGCAAACCTCTAACACTTAACTCATTGAAAAGGTTCCTTGCAATATCAAACTTCCCACTTTTACTTGAACCATCAATGAGTATACTACTGTACACAATAATATTTGAATTTAGGTTGTTGTCACCTATCAAATAGAAGAAAGAGAGTACTTCCTCCACTTGATTGTTGTTGCATAGACCCTCCAAAACTATTCCATAAGTGAATTCATCTGGAATCAAATTATGTGCTCGCATCTCATGAAACAGTTCATCTGCATCTTTACAACGTCCAACTCAAAACAATCCATGTATCATGGTGTTGTAAGTGATGACATCAGGTTTCATACCTTTTTTAATTATTTCATGAAACAAATGCATGGCCTTTTCCATCTTCAATTTCTTGCAATACCCATTCAATAAACTATTATAAGTCACAATATTAGGAACCAGACCTCGAAACCCCATTGAATAAAAACCTCCTTTGCTTTCCTCATTTCACCACGCAAACAATACCCATTAATAAGTGAATTATATGTCACTACATTAGGATCCTTCCCTCTCTGAATCATTAAGTTGATAACACCTTTTGCTTCTTCCACTTTACCTTCCTTGCAAAGTGCATCGACTAATATACTAAAAGTATGAACATCTGGGGAGATCCTTTGCTGTTCCATTTCTTTGAGTATTTTATCGACCTCATCCCAATGACATAAGTTACAAAGACCATGAATCAAAGAGTTGTAAGTGACAACATCAGGTAGAATGCCTTTGTGGAAGACCATTTCTTTGAAGAGGTTTAAAGCATCATCTAACATTTTGTCCTTGCAAAGACTATCAATGATGGTGCTATATGTGAACACATCAGGTTTACAACCCTTTTCGTCCATTCGTTTGAGTAAAGCAATGGCTGTATCATTATTGCCAAATTTAGAAAGCCCTTTAATCATAGTGTTGTACATAATTGTATTAGGTTCACAAAGTTCCTCTTTGATTAGCTTCTTGAATAACATTTCCGCATTGGGGACTCTATCTTCTAGGATGAGTCCATTTAAGAGTGTATTAAATGTGTAAACATTAGGTAAAACAGCACGTTTAAACCCATAGCCAAGGACTGCAAATCCTTCATTGGTATGGTACATTTGGCAGCAACACTTGATAGCAATGCTAATAGTGTACACATCGACAGGAACACCAAGGGCATTCATTTGTTTAAAAAAGTCAACGGAGCAAGAATAGTGTTTCATTTTGGTAACACCTTGCAACAACTGATTGAATTGAATCACTGGGGGCAGAGGTTGTCTCTGTGTCATTTCATCGAACAGGTTCAGAGCATCATCAAGGTTAGTAATCGCCTCAAATACATATCGACTTTCATCACCGAAAGAAGAAGTTGAATGAAACGATGCTAAAATCGTTTTGAAGGGATAGATTCCTATAGCTAATTCTAAGAATGATGAAGGATTTTTGAAAGAAAGATGGGAAGAATGAGAACTGAAGGTACTCTGAATTTGTTGTGGAGATGGGAGTAGATAAAAGAAGCGACGTTTTTTGGAGTCGACATCACCACGACAATCGGCTTCAAATAGTTGGATTCAATAAAACACAAGTTTGAATTCATTGGATGGATTAGGGATAATGACTTGAAAGTAACGAACTCTAGACTTTTTTCACGTTTAGTCACTAAACTTTTTTTCGTTATTTATTTGCCATTGAACTATTGAAACTGTTCACATTTTACCCTTATGACCGGCTGTTACCGGTCATAAGAGTAAAATGTGAACAATTTCAATAGTTTAGTGGCAAATAAATAATGAAAAAAAGTTTAGTGACTAAATGTAAATAAAGTCGAAAGTTCATTACCCTTTCAAGTCATTATCCCGATGGATTACTAGCATCAGCGTTTTGTTATGTTGAGACCTAATTTTAAAAGACTTAGGTTTTACAATAAAAATACAATAAAAAAATTAGGTTTTACAATAACAATTTCATTTAAAACAATTCAATCTATATTGTGCATCGACTGATCAGCAATTTCATCCCTTAACTTAAAATGGTTTTTTTCTTAAATTTAATGTTATTTGTTGCTGAAATTGATGAAATCAAGTGCTGGAAATAAGAAATATTGTTGTGAATGTTGTAATTTCTGCAGCAGACCGTGAATATGACTCAGTTAAATTTAATGGTTTTTTTTCTTAAATTTAATGTTATTTGTTGCTGAAATTGATGAAATCAAGTGCTGGAAATAAGAAATATTGTTGTGAATGTTGTAATTTCTGCAGCAGACCGTGAATATGACTCAGTTAAGGGATGAAATTGCTGATCAGTTGATGCACAATATAGATTAAATTGTTTTAAATGAAATTGTTATTGTAAAACCTATTTTTTTTTATTGTATGACTAATTTAGTTGCATGAATTTTATTTTCAATGTTATAAGACTATTATTATTAAAATTTTAGTGTTGAAAAATCATTTAAAGTTTGTAAAATCATTTTATTTAAAATTCAGTTTGTTTCAATAGCCTGCAGACGTTAAAAAAGAAACAGTCTTCTTATTGCAGACTGCAGATGTTTAGTCCACCTCTTCTGCTGCAGAGGTTTACAGATGTGGTCCGCAGACTGTAGACATTTTGGCTTCAGAAAAACAAACAACACCTTAGTAATTCTAGAGTAAATTACAAGAATGGCCTCTGGTATAATTAAAATCACAGCTTTAGTCCAACCTTGCATTTTGTTACACTGACAATCCTTATGGTTTCCTTTTGTAAGATGTTTGGTCCTTGAGTAGTTAAATTACAAAGATGTTAAGTTTTTAAGACAAATTTCACGATCAGTCCCTGTGGTTTTCAAAAAATGACAACTGGAGTAAAACATTGGATTTTGTTATATAACGGTCTCTATAGTTTCAACATTGTATCTTTCGTCCGTTTTGCCAACTCTATTTATTTTAAGTCGTTGGATGTATGTAAGAAGACATTTTTAACCCTTTTTTTCTTATTAGTTAATGGGATAATGACTTGAAAGGGTAACAAACTTTCGACTTTGTTCACATTTAGTCACTAAACTTTTTTTCGTTATCTATTTGCCATTGAACTATTGAAACTGTTCATATTTTACCTTTATAACCAGCTGTTACCGGTCATAAGGGTAAAATGTGAACAGTTTCAATAGTTTAGTGGCAAATAGATAATGAAAAAAAGTTTAGTGACTAAATGTGAACAAAATCGAATGTTCGTTTCCCTCTAAAAAGTTCAATGACTAAATGTGAACAAACTTCCTCTTGTATTATGTTTTAGCAAATTATTTATTTTTGCTAAACTGTAGCAACATTTGTTGATGAAGAAAATCTATGAAATAAAAAAACGAAACCCCAAAAAATATATTAAAAAAATGAAAAACCAAAACCGAAATAAAAAACCAATAGTTTGGTATTTTCCAAAATAAAAAATCACAATTTTCCAATCTGATTTTGGTTTTACAAAAATTCAACTTTCGGATTTCCATATCTAAATCATTCCCCATTTTTATAATCGAAAAATGATTATAAAACCAAAAAGGGAATGAGAAAGCGCTCAATTCAGAATTTTCTATCCAAAACTCCTCCTTTATGACATGAGAGAGAAAGAGACATGTAAACACCTCTATATAGGGGGAGATTGGAAATTTTAATTTTTTATTTTGAAAAATGTAAAACCATTGGTTTTTTATTTCGGTTTCGGTTTTTGTTTTTTTTTAAATATATTTTCAGGGTTTCGTTTTTTTTTATTACATAGATTTCTTCATCAACAAATGTTGCTACAATTTAACAAAAATAAATAATTTGCTAAAACATAATACAAGAGGAAGTTTGTTCACATTTAGTCATTGAACTTTTTAGAGGGAAACGAACTTTCGATTTTGTTCACATTTAGTCACTAAACTTTTTTTCGTTATCTATTTGCCACTAAACTATTGAAATTGTTCACATTTTACCCTTATGACCGGTAACAGCCGGTCATAAGGGTAAAATGTGAACAGTTTCAATAGTTCAATGACAAATAGATAACAAAAAAAAGTTTAATGACTAAATGTGAAAAAAATCGAAAGTTTGTTACCCTTTCAAGTCATTATCCTTTAGTTAATTAATAGTTTATGTTGATATTAAATGATCATTCCACCACCACCCGACTTTTATCGTATGTCGTCCACCATGATAACCGATACCCTCAACCTACCTTCAATGAGTTCGCTTAAACCCAAATTAGAACCTTTTCATATAACGAAATGATTTTGTGTTGAAGGACATTTATGCACAAAACACTCACAAAGAATAAAAAAAGCACATATCCAAGAACACACTTAAAGAAAAATGTGCTTGATACATAAATTCGGAAATACAATCATAATACAAAAAAATAATAATAATAATAATAATTTAAAAGGACAATATATTTTTCGATTTTTACATATTTGGTCACTGAATTTTTTTTTCTGTCTACATTTGTCTCTTCAACTTGTTTAATTGATTCAGTCCTTATGATCGGCTAGTTCATGTAAACCGAGAAAAAATGACTTAATAAGGTAATATATTTTTCACTTTCTATATATTTAGTCCTTAATATTTTTGTGCATATTTAGTTCTTATTATTTTTTGCAAAATAAGTCATTGTTGTGTTTGTACATATTCAATACATATGTACGACTTTAGTTTTTTTCTCACGACATTCTACATAGGACAATCGTTAATGGGGTGTTCAGGAGTTATTCAAGCTTATGGCCACCGTGGCCTCGATTGCTTGGTGCTTAGGTCTTGTCTTCTAAATGTCGTAACTTTTTTATACGTTCTCGGACTTTATCGATCTTTATATCCACACGTTCGCAATTCAATCTACCACAAATTGTTTAGACTACTCCCATTAAAAAGTAATATATTTTTACTTGCGATATTTATATACATGCGTTCTTTATGAATATATGCATGGACGTTTTTTATAAAATCGTAAGTAAAAGTACATTACTTTTTAAATGGAATAATTTAAACTGCTTAGTTGCTTAGGTCTTGTGTTCTAAATGTTGTAACTCCTTCATACGATCTCAGATTTTAATGATCTTCATATTCACATGTTCATATTTGAGTCTACTACAACTTTCGTTTAAATTACTCCTGATAAAAAAAACAATATATTTTTACTTATGATCTTTATCTACATGTGTTTTTTATGAATATATGTATGAATGTTTTTTTTAAAACGTAAGTAAAAATGTATTTTTTTTAGCGGGAGTAATCTAAACAAAAGTTGTAGTAGACTCAAACACGAACACATAGATATAAAGAACGTTAAAGTCTGATATCGTATGAAGAAGTTACGACGTTCGGAAGACAAGACTTAAGCACCAAGCAATCGAGGCTGCAGTGACCATAAACATAAACAACCTCGAACACCTTATTAATGATTGTCCTAAGTAAGATGTCATGAGAAAACCTAAAGAAACCGTTCCTAAGTACCGAATTTGTATAAAAACGACTTATTTTGCAATAAAAAAACTATTAATGACTAAATGTGCATAAAAATATTAAGGACTAAATGTGTACAAAATGATAAATATATTTACCATATTAAGTCATTTTTCCGGCTTACTTGAGTAGTCGGTCGTAAAGATTGAATGTGTATAGTTAAACAAGTTCAATGGTCAAATGTGGACGAAAAAAACTCAGTGACCAAATGTGTACAAATCAAAAAATATATTATGCTTTTAAGTCATTATCACATACAAAAAATCACAAACTCATATAAAAATCCATAAATATGAAGAAGATATAGAAATTCATTAGATTTAATCCTTATAACAAATTGGTTTACTCAAAAGTAGAAACCTCAATAAGAAATCAAACAAATTCCTTATAATCTTGAGTTTTATCTATACATTTCAATTTTGTTTTTCATATCTATATAGGAAACGATGTTGCTCAAATGAGCTCCAAGAACATGATTCATTATCCCTATTTCAGATCATTAATCCAACATTTAGCCCTAAAGTTCCAACCCAACGTTCTTCTGATTTGTTGATTTGTTTTTTGAATGTAAACGAATTAGACAGAATTCATATGAGGCCAAAGATTTGTTAGAAGAATAAATACCATCAGATGATCCCTGCCGTCGGATTCAATCTTCTCTTACCAACACCACCCTTATTCCTCCACAAGCCACCAAGTCACCACCATCTCCACCTTCACCCATCTTCAACCTTGCACCAAGTTAGAACCCATAATTATCCCTCTCCCATCAAACACCACTACAACCATTACCATCTTTAGCTACCACAAACGACACCTCATCCCAATGACACAAGTTATAAAGGTCGTGAATCAAAGAGGTGTAAGTGATGACATCAGGTAGGATGCCTTTGTGGAAGACCATTTCTTTGAAGAGCTTTAAAGCATCATCTACCCTTTTCTCCTTACAAAGACTATCAATGATGGTGCTATATGTAAACACATCAGGTTTATAACCCTTTTCATCCATTAGCTTAAGCAAAGCAATGGTTGTATCATTGTTGCCCATACCAAATAACTGAGTCAAAGAAATAGAAAGATTGACACTTTCACAAACAACCTACAAAAATGCACATTTGATCTTCTTTTAAGTACTAAAAGATCATTGATGCCAGGATGAAATGAAACTTTTCTTTTATTAGTTGGTCCCCACAAATCATTATTTTCCATAACTTTTTAAGCTCAGAGGTACGCAAACATCATCAAAATTCTATTTTTTTAATTGTCAGTTTCTATGCTTATAAAAACTAACATTTCTATTTTATGAAATCCGACTTGTTAAGCTTCTTTAAATTTAATCTTAATTTTTCTTTTATTCACAAATAGAAAGTTACTAGTACTTGGATATTTTAAGGATGCATAATGTTGTAAGTGAATTCCTCAGTATCATATGACTTTTGTAGGAATGAGATTATTTTAGAGCAATAGCCAAACGCCGCCTTCAGGTCTCAACTATTGTGGATGCAAAAACCGAAAAGTATGTTGAAAATAAGATGTGTTTGGTTTGTGGATTCTAATGGAATTGGAATTCGAGATTCAATTGCATGGTTGCTAAATGGATGGAATTCACTTTCGTCAAAATCCTTAAAATTTCATGTTTGGTGGATCCACTATACAGTAGATGGTGGCAGGGTTCAATTTCATCCTTCATTTTTTTATCAACAGACCAAACTACAACTACCCTTATTAGGTATATATTGATATAAAAATAAACCAAAATACCCAATTTCATCCTCCAACTGTATATATTAACAACAAATAAAAAATACCCTGATTACTATGTGATGATTACTTAAAAATAAGGGAATCAAGAGTAATGTGCGGACTAGCCCTGACATGTTTTTGAACCATGAAGAACATAAGTATCCAATGATAAAGGTTAGTACTTACTACTTAGTACTTACCCTAGTGTTTAAGCTTATAGAGCTATTTCCTATGATGAGGATGAGAGGGCATTTCTGTCTTTTACACAAATGAAAAATTGCAAGTTTTTGGGTGGGACAAAAAGTTGCAATTAAGTGGAATTGACTAACAAGTGAATATTGTGACGTAGTATGTTTATTTGCCAATGTAGGTAATTGAGAAACAAATTTCTACATATTCTCAAGCTCCAGTTGAAAATGGAGAGCTGATTCAAGTGTTGAGGTGGGTTTGTTGTTAATTGATTTTGTTTTTGTTGGAATAGTGTCTAAGGCTGCAACTATATTAGGCAAGTATTTGATCCGATTGTGCATGGTCCTTTTGGGTTGCCTTCACCATAGCAACTTGACATGATGATTTATTATGAGAGAATAAATATTATTAATATATTATGAGAATAATATAAGGAATAATAATATTGTTATTTGATTAATATAAGTCATGAATTAATTAGAATTAATTTGGTGACTTAAAGAGATTAATTAAATAAGAGGGTATAAACTGTCAATTGTTTGATAGTTACACTTTGGGCTGTAAATCCTTCTTGGATAGGGTTGGACGATTTCTAGGGCTTGGGATAAGCCACAAATCGTCCAAGGGCTTATCTTGGAAAGGATTTGGATTGCTTTGAGTAAAGATTATCCAACTAGGGTTTAAGGGTGAAACCCTAGGAGCCTTACAAGTATAAATAGACCCTTGGGGCAAGGGAAATCGGCACCCTCTGCAAAAGCAAAGAAACCCTGGCCGATTTCTAATCCCTCTCCTCTTTCTCAAATCATCCTCTTGCTAGTTGGTGTTTGTAAGCCATTAGAGGAGTGACATTTGTGACTCTAAAGCTCCAAGAACTAGAAGAATCAAACAAGTGTTTCAAGGTATGCTTCTAATTCTGATTTTGTATTGTTCTTATACTCCATTAGTCATTAGAAGTCTTGGATCCAACGCATGTTTAATTAGAGAAACCTAGATCCAAGCATTAGGGTTTGCATGTGCACATAAGAATATTCATATGGCTAAAACCCATCAATGGTATCAGAGCCTAGATTGGTTTCTATTAAATTGATGCTTGATTGTTTGTTTCTTACTTGCAAAATTCGAATTTTGTGGTTCAGTGTCATGAACTCGACGAGTCCCATGGTGGACTCGATGGGTTGGCCTGACTCGACGAGTCCAGTTGGGAACTCGATGAGTCCGAGCGTCAGGAAGGGCCAAAATCGGGAATTTTTGATATTTATCTTATGGAAACTTGCCTTTATCATATTAGATCAACCCTAATCCGATTTTTTGATATATATGACTATAATCTTGATCTAATTAAAGATATTTATCAATTAATAAAATATTTAATTTCCTTAAGTGATAATTAATTAATTATTTTGATTAAATTGATAAATTATTTTGCAAAATATAATTAAATAAATCAAATATGGATAATTATGGAATTAATTGTTAATTGAGATTATTTGTTATTTGATCCTCCATGTTTTAAATGTTTAAAACTTGCCCTCAAGTTTTGAAATTTATGTTTTGTGATTAAAAGCTTAATTTAGACAATTTAAATTTCAAACCCTAGAATTTTACAAGTTTAAAAATTCAACCCTATACTAATATAATATTACAAGATTAATATGTATATATATGTATAACTAAAATGCTAGTCTTACCGTTAATAGGCCTCATTCACGAAGCCGATCTATAAGGTGGGTATAAGGTTGCGACCTATAAAATGGCGCTTAATGGGTGTACACTCACACCCACCGCTTGCTTGATCGGTGGAGGGTCGTTAGCCGAACGGGTAGGATAGGGCAACCTCATCTCTCATTAAAAGTATAATATGAAATACAAAGTAACTACATGTTTTTCAAAATTTCCCAATCTTAGTTACTTTAGGAAAAGTGAATTGATGCAATCCCATGAAATTACACTTTGCACCCTTGCTAAGAAGTTAGTGGAGCGTGTGTGGTTTACCGGCACACTAATTGGTTCTAAGCAAAGATGGCAAAGGGTGATTCATTGTTTATCATAGTTCGATGGAGCGTGTGTGGTTCACCGGCACATCGAATAGGTGATCGTTACAATGAATGCACCATGTGAATTTGCATGGTAATTCACACCCGCTTTGTGATCCTCGGTATCCCAGTCACAAACAAGAGGGGCATATCGAGATTTAAACATGCCATTGAAAAGTTTCAATGAATCTCATCTAGACCTAGGAATTCTCAATACATTTAGAACTTAAAGTTATGTTTTCGTGATGGAGAATTAGTGAATCGTCATTCGCTTACCTTCAAATTGTTTGCATGTTAGATTACGGTATCCCTTTTCTAATATGTAAATATTGTTGTTGGATCCTAGCCCTAATTTTCTTATTGGGTGATAATTAGGGATTCATATTCTAATCTATCTTTGTCCTTTCTATTTGTAGATGTCGAACGCAAACAACGCTGCTGCTAGTTCATTCACATTGATGAGCCTTTGTCAAAAGGTCACTTTTGATGGGACGAACTTTAGCGAATGGATAAGATACATTCGCACTATTGCTCGCTATGAGGACAAGGAGTATGTCCTCGATGAGAAGCTCGAGAAAATCAACCATGAAATCGCTACTCCGGCTGAAATGACCGCTTTTGAAACTCACGAGCGTGATGCAACGAAGGTACATTGCATCATGATAGCCACTATGAACTCCGAATTCCAAAAGTCCTATGAGGACATGTACCCGTACGAGATGCACCAAGACTTGTTGGAGAGATACCACCAAAACGCGAGACAAGAGCGTTATGAGATTTTCACTAACATGATTTCCGCTAAAATGGGTCGTGGAGAGTCTCTTACCGTGCACCTGCAAAAGATGCAAAGGTATGTCGACCGTCTTCGCAAGTTGAGTGTTGACTTTGGGGAAGACTTGGCGATCGACATGGTGCTTCACTCTTTGCCTCCAAGTTACAATCAATTTAGGATAACCTACCACATGAACAAAGAAGAGGTCACCCTAAGCAAGCTCCAAGGTCTCTTGAGGGTCGTTGAGAGCAACTTCAAGGACAAGTCTGTTGCACCAACTCCCAATCCGCCCGCTGCTCCTGTGTTGGCTATTGGACAAGGAAGGGGAAAGAAGAGGAAGGCTTCATCTAAGAACCATCGCAAGGTTAAGTCCCGAGATGGTGCCTGTTCTATTGGGACCAAAGTTGATCCTACCAAACCCTGCCCTAACCCAAAGGAGGCAGAGTGCCACCACTGCCACAAGATAGGACATTGGAAGAGAAGCTGCCCAGAGTACCTGCAAGCCATCAAGGAAGGAAAGATCAAGCCGTCTTTCGCAGGTATATACACAATTAAATCTAACGATTCACCTCATGTTATTTCTTGGGTTCTTGATACCGGTTGTGGTTACCACATTTGTTCTAATGTGCAGGGACTAAGAAGAAATAGGGATGTGGAGGCTGGAAGAATAAATATAATCATGGAGAACAGAAGATCGTCACCTGTGACCAAGATTGGAGTATATTCTTTAGTGCTTAGGAATGGTTTGTCTTTAGATTTGAACAATTGTTGCTATTCGCCAGAAATGGCTAGAAACATCATTTCATTTCATGGTTTGTTTAGACAAGGTTTTAGATTTTCTTTTAATAATGAGAATGGTTCTATTTTGGCTTATCTAAATGGTGTCTTTTATTTTGAAGCTATACCATGTAATGGAATTTATGAAACCGTTATGATTGTAGATAACTTAGGAAATGATGTTTTATGCATGGATTCTTCCAATAGTATGGATAGAGCATCCTTATGGCATTGTCGTCTTAGACATGTCAACAAGAAGCGCATAGCCCAACTCCAAAAGGATGGAGTGTTGGAGTCATTCGACCTTAGGGAAGATGATACATGCGAGTCTTGTTTACTTGGAAGGATGACTAAGTCACCCTTCACAAGTATGTGTGAAAGGGGTGAGGGTCTATTGTACCTAATACATACCGATGTATGTGGACCGTTTAGATCAACCACAAAGGATGGGAACCGCTTCTATATGACTTTTACCGATGACTATAGTAGATATAGGTATATCTACTTAATCAAGCAAAAGTCAGAAACTTTTGAAAAGTTCAAAGAGTTCAAGAATGAAGTGGAGAATCAATTGGACAGGAAAATCAAGATGTTTCGATCCGATCGAGGAGGAGAGTACCTAAGTCTTGAGTTCCACGATTATCTCAAGGAGTGTGGAATAGTTTCACAATTGACGCCACCTAGGACACCACAATTAAATGGTGTGGCAGAAAGGCATAATCGAACCTTGTTGGACATGGTTCGCTCTATGATGAGTCGTGCTTCACTATCAATCTCTTTTTGGGGGTATGCCTTAGAGACTGCCGCCCATATCCTTAACCGAGTCCCTACTAAGAAGGTTGCCAAAACACCTCACGAGATGTGGACAGGGAAAGCTCCCTCGTTGGCACATATCAAGGTTTGGGGTTGCGAGGCTTTCGTAAGACGAGATACTCACGACAAGCTCAAACCTCGTAGTGAGCGATGTATATTCATCGGCTACCCGCAGAAATCCTTTGGATATCTCTTCTATAGACCGAAGGACAATGTTGTCTTTGTTGCGAGGAGAGGAGTTTTCCGAGAGCGATAACTCATAAGCTAAGGAGACAGTGGGAGGCAAATCGAGCTTGAAGAGATTCAAGAATCGATAGATGAAGGAACCTCTACCGCTGGCACTCAACCCGAGGAGGAAACTCCGGTTGAACCGATTGACGAATCCTTACCTCTTAGACGTTCCGAAAGAGCTAGAGTTCAACCCCAGTTTTATAGTTTTCATATTACTACCGAAGGGGACACGTATATTAGTGATGGTACACTAATAAACCTTGATGAACCTAATAGCTATAAGGAAGCCATGGCAGGCCCGGAGTCTGCGAAATGGAAAGAGGCAATGGATAACGAGATCCAATCCATGTATGATAACCAAGTTTGGAATTTGGTTGATAATGTGCCCGGATGTAAGACCGTTGGGTGCAAATGGATCTTCAAGAAGAAGACCGACGTGGATGGAAATGTACACACATATAAGGCGCGATTGGTTGCGAAGGGCTTTAATCAAACTCCCGGAGTTGACTATGATGAGACCTTCTCACTAGTTGCGAAGATAAAGTCTATTAGAGTAATGCTAGCTATTTCCGCATTTCATGATTATGAGATTTGGCAAATGGATGTCAAGACCGCTTTCCTTAACGGAAAGTTGGCTGAGGATGTTTACATGGCTCAGCCAGAGGGGTTTGTGGATCCAAAGCATCCGAATAGAGTGTGTAAGCTTGAGAAGTCCATTTATGGACTTAAGCAAGCATTTCGCAGATGGAATCTTTGCTTCGATGAGAAAGTCAAAGAGTTTGGATTTGTACGAAGCGAAGATGAATCGTGTGTATATGTCAAAGCCAGTGGGAGTATAATAAGCTTCCTCGTTCTATATGTCGATGACATATTACTCATAGGAAACGACGTCCCGACTCTATAGGAGGTTAAGTCTTGGCTCGGGAAGTGCTTCGCTATGAAGGACCTCGGAGAGGCTTCTTATATTTTAGGAATAAGGATAGTGAGAGAAAGAAGTAAGAGACTAATAGGACTTAGTCAGAACACTTACTTAGAGAAGGTACTAAAACGTTTTAGTATGGAAAACTCGAAGAATGGAGAATTACCGATACAAAGTAATGCCAAGTTGAGTAAGACTCAAAGTCCGAGTACCGAAGCTGAAATAGCAGAAATGAGCCGAGTACCATACGCTTCCGCAGCTGGCTCAATCATGTATGCTATGACTTGTACTCGCCCTGATGTATCCTTTGCTTTGAGCATGGTTAGCAGATATCAAGGGAACCCTGGAAGAGCCCATTGGATTGCGGTTAAGAATATCCTTAAGTACCTTCGGAGGACGAAGGAATGGTTCTTAGTCCTCGGAGGGAGTGATGACTTGAAGGTGCGAGGGTATAGTGATGCTAGTTTTCAGACCGACAGGGACAACTACCGTTCGCAGTCGGGCTGGGTCTTTACCCTAAATGGAGGAGCAGTGACTTGGAAAAGTTCCAAGCAGGAAACCGTAGCTGATTCAACGTGCGAATTAGAGTACATTGTAGCAAGCGAAGCGTCGAAGGAGGCAATATGGTTGAAGAACTTCATCGGTGATCTTGGAGTTGTACCTGCCATAAAGGAGCCCATGGAAATTTTCTGTGATAATGAAGGAGCGGTTTCCTTGACCAAGGAACCAAGAGATCATGGTAGATCACGACATATCGACAGAAAATATCACTTTATTAGACATCGTGTAGAAGAAGGACAACTCGTAGTGAAGAGGATATTATCAGAAGATAACCCAGCAGATCCGCTTACGAAGGGACTGAGTAGGGATAAGCACTTGCAGCATGCTAGGAGTATTGGGCTGAAGGATGATATTAGCATAGATTAGATAGTAGTAGAAACGTGTAATAGATAAATGTAATTGAGATTTGATGATTGAATAAAGGAGTATTATTTATGAGTAATGTTACTGTCTTGTGTTAATTGTTTAACTATTGTTTCATTTTGCATGTTTTGACTTCCGGAATAATTGAGTTTATTAAGAATAATCGAATTATTCAAATTGTCCACAATCGTTCATATGTTGGAAGTAGATATGAATGAAGATTGTCATGAATCGGTGTGTAGATTGTCTAAATGGTTTTAGACATAGCAAAAGGGTTGTTGCAACGTTCATGAGTGCTTATGAACTGGTTTTGAGCATTGGAACAAACCCGCGCTTGCTGGAATCACCTTATGGAATATGATATAAAAAGGGTGATCGCAAGATGATAATATCATATAGTCTTAAAACCTAGATATATGGTTTGTTATTTTTTAATTGGTTATACATTGATAATGCGAAAACGCATCAGTAACTCGGTGTTATAAAACGCGTTGTTGTGTATAGTTGATTAATGAATAAGTAAATGCATATAAGTCGAAGTTTATCTGTTACTTTTATCCTAAGAGGGTAAAAGCGATATCTCGGTCGCTCAATGATTTGATTTGACTTATGTGCCGGGCCCGGTCAGAACTGAATTGATGTGTTCGATTAAGTTCTATGTCAAATGAATCAGAGATCGAGAAACCAAAATGCTAGACAAATTATTCCATAGAATTGTCAGCATGATATCTAACAGAGGACTGTACGATCCCTTATCTAAAGGACAAGATTGATTAGATCAGAGTTTGACAGCGTCTTTGAGAGGTACGATTGCAAATCGAATTGTACTTGTGCATATAGTTACTAGACTTATCCAAGTGGGAGACTGTTGGAATAGTGTCTAAGGCTGCAACTATATTAGGCAAGTATTTGATCCGATTGTGCATGGTCCTTTTGGGTTGCCTTCACCATAGCAACTTGACATGATGATTTATTATGAGAGAATAAATATTATTAATATATTATGAGAATAATATAAGGAATAATAATATTGTTATTTGATTAATATAAGTCATGAATTAATTAGAATTAATTTGGTGACTTAAAGAGATTAATTAAATAAGAGGGTATAAACTGTCAATTGTTTGATAGTTACACTTTGGGCTGTAAATCCTTCTTGGATAGGGTTGGACGATTTCTAGGGCTTGGGATAAGCCACAAATCGTCCAAGGGCTTATCTTGGAAAGAATTTGGATTGCTTTGAGTAAAGATTATCCAACTAGGGTTTAAGGGTGAAACCCTAGGAGCCTTACAAGTATAAATAGACCCTTGGGGCAAGGGAAATCGGCACCCTCTGCAAAAGCAAAGAAACCCTGGCCGATTTCTAATCCCTCTCCTCTTTCTCAAATCATCCTCTTGCTAGTTGGTGTTTGTAAGCCATTAGAGGAGTGACATTTGTGACTCTAAAGCTCCAAGAACTAGAAGAATCAAACAAGTGTTTCAAGGTATGCTTCTAATTCTGATTTTGTATTGTTCTTATACTCCATTAGTCATTAGAAGTCTTGGATCCAATGCATGTTTAATTAGAGAAACCTAGATCCAAGCATTAGGGTTTGCATGTGCACATAGGAATGTTCATATGGCTAAAACCCATCAGTTTTTAATTCAGGGGAATACTTTTACTAATACATTTTCAGTAATAAAGCTATCATCTACATAAGAATATGTATGAACCAAATCAATTCTACACACCCCACCATGACTACTTATCTGATACGATAAACTTTTGCATTCCATGTGTATCTATTATCTACCATAAAAGTAGGTTTTATTATATTCTCAAAATTTTCATTTTTGACCTTTAACTTACATAATACCCTTTATTTATTTACACACCTTCCTTTTAATATATATATATATATATATATATATATATATATATATATATATATAAAATACCCTTTCCATATTTTATGTAGGAATTCATTTATTAGAAAAATATAGTCAAACCTTATGTATCACTTTTAAAAAATTAATTGCACTTTTGTGAAGATCTCGTTCATACGTTCAAATCAATACAAGTACTGGATATAATTGATATTTATTTTATTTTTAACTTTTTCACAAATTTAAATTATGTTCTAAATAATAATAAATTTGCATTAAGTAACTAAAAACAAGTAAAAGCATTTGTCACTGTTCATCTGAAGAGTCTAAAACAGAATTATAAGTGTATATAAACTAGATGAATACCCACACGTTGCGCAAAATACATATATAGTTGAAATCTTTACAAACATATGTTTTCTTAAATATAACAAGTCAAGGGATCTGAGAAACATGAGGGTGGAGCTGGTAAAGGTGCAGTGGCAGCACCGCAAGGGCTCGGAAGGGACCTGGGAGCCGGAGGACGAGATGAGGGAGCATTACCCCGAGCTTTTTCAGGATCAAGCAGCAGACTTCGAGGACGAAGTCTAAGATAAGTGGGGGAGATTTATAACACCTGATTCATGGTATGCCTATTATTCATGTATTTTGTGTTTTTCTCTGGGACTCGACAAGTTGGAGTGTCACACCCCCGAACCAGACGATGGAAACGTCCGAGGGCTCGCGTGACTTAAATTGAAATATCATCACAATGAATATACATGAACAACACATACATCACCAACATTACATAGTACAACTATCATTGTTCACATCAAGTACATTATTTAAACATTACACATCCATAACATAAATTATTGAAAATTTTCAAAACGAAACATCCTAACACACTTGGTATTGTTCTTCAGCTTATCTGATACCTGAGAATACAAGTTATTTTGAAAACGTCAACATATATAATGTTGGTGAGTTCATAAGCGTGTTTGATATAAAACTTGTTTGTATCGTTAAAACCCATAAAATCCGATATTTTCTGTACAAAAACTGTTTGGAAAAAGATGCGATGATCCCATAAGTGCATGTGTATATGATTTCAAAACAAGTAAAAGTGATTGTTATTCAAAATTGATTACAGTATTATAGTTGTTGTGTATATGAGTAAATAATGTTGTTCCCCGGAAAACCCGATGTTTTCCAATATACATAGTATGATAGTTTTATATGATTGTATCGTCACAACGAATGAACATGCTTTCCCCTGATTACTTAGATGGTGTTGGATCTCTATGTGAATCGTTATAACCATGCATAATAATGACTAGTTCGTCTGTCTTGGCATTCTAGCGAATGCCAGAAATGATTTAAGATTTTATCACCCTAGACTGGCCGAGTCTAACACTAGCGAACAGCTCAGGTGTGGGGGAGTCACCCCTGTATAGATCTATACACAAACTCTCGCTCTCCCTCCAGGAGACTCTGGTTATAACTACAGACTACGACCGACACTTAATAGTGTCACACGTTATTTCCCACTAAATCCAACTCAATTTGAATAACCTTGTTTATCAACCTAATTTTATGTTTACTTGAACAACATAGATAAGCCTAACAGACGAAGAGAAGAGGGCAACAGAGGCCCAATAATCATGTATGTTATTATAAGCTGTCGAGTATGAGACGGGCACGTTAGCCCATCATACATATGTTTGATTTGGACCTTACTAGCAATGCCAATGGGCCACTGAGGCCCAATAGCATGTAAAAGCCATCGGGGGTCCCTTAGGCATGTAATTGGGTCACAGGAGGCCCAATAAACATGTGTGAATATATCGGGCCCAATAAACATGATATTGGGCCACAAAGGCCCAATAGCACATATAGAAGGTATTTGAGCCCAATTTTTGAATCACTTATGTTTTATCGAGTTTAAGTTCGTATTGTTGGTATTCGTGGTATGTTAAATGTTTATTCGCAATAACGAAACATTTTAACGTTTGATTTATAACGAAGTTTTTATTATATGTATATATATTTTTAAAACTATGCGTTATAAACTTGATATTTTTAACCCAAGATTTTATAATTTGTCGATTTTGTCCATAAACATTTAGATTGACCATTGTGGCCCCTTTATCTATATAAATGGCACTTTTAGTCCCTTTTTATGAAAGTTGACATTTTTGGTCCTTAATCCATTTTTCTTGACATTTTTGACCCAAACTTTGTTTGAATAATAATTTCAGTCCAAAACTATTGTATTTGTCATTTCCAGCCTTTATTTGTAAAAGATTTACATTTTTGGCTCAATTTATGTAAGTTTTACAATTTTGACCCCAAAATAAAAAACTTCGCATTTTTAGTCCAATTTGGTAATAAAATCGTTTTCAACCCCTGAAACTTATTTATTTATGTTTTAGACTCATACTTATATGAATTTACAAATTCAGTCCCTAAACTTCCCCATTTTCGCAAGTTTGGGCCCAAAATCTGTGAGGCCCAAATTTAAAGCCCATTAGCTAAAATTTATGTTTTTGGCCCTTTGAAAAGTATTATTTTCATTAAAATAAGCTTTTATATAAATAAATACCTTATAACCCTCATAAAACCGAAAATTATCAATTTACACCCAATCTTTGTTATTTTTGCAAAAAGACACTTGTAATGATCTTTGGCTTTGTTTTTCACTTATTAAGCTTAAGGACTCTTAGATCTATGATGTATGTTGTTTATTATGTTTTTGTTTATGATTCTTTCACCCTTTTGCTATAGATCTCGAAATATTTCAAGTATTAACATATTATCACAACCAAAAACCAAGGAAATCACATAATATATGCAAACACACATAGATCAAAACATAACACTTGTATTCTCCCCCCAAAAACAAGTAAAAATAGAAAACAAGGGGGTATGAACTCACCTTGCTTGGTTGCTCATGGTTTTGAAGAAGAATGGAAGAAGATGGTGTTGTTTTTGGTTCTAGCAAGCTCCTTGAGTGGATTTGGAACTTGGATGGGTTCTAGGGAGCATGATCATGAAATTAGGGTGGTAAGAAGGATGAATGAGTTCAAAAGAAAGTATGCTACTTAGATTTGTAAGATCTTACCACTAGAGTACAACTTGAAGTGATTTTTGGTTGAAACCTCCATGAAATGCTTCTATGTCTCGAAATTTCTTGATGAAAGAGGAGAGGTGTTCTTGAGTGTATAATTAGAAAGAGTTTTGAGGTTATGTATGTGTGTGCCTCTTGTCTTTCGTCCGAGGGGTGATAAGAAGAGGGAAGAAGAGAGAGAGTGAAGGTTGAAATGATGGTACATGGGAACATGAGAGTTCATGGGTGTATGTTGTGTATTAGGCATGTAGGACTAATGGTTATTAGTGAGGTGGCACCTCACTAATTACTCTTATCACAATTCTCTTTTTTTGTTGGTCCGAGTTGGGCTTAATAAAAGAATCATGGATTAATTCGGCCCACTTCTAGCGTTGGATCAAAATCATGAGGTTCCTAGAAAGGTTTTCGGCCCATTGGGCTCCTTTGGATGGTTCACGGCCCATTTAGCATAATGGAATAGGTTTGTGGCCCATTAAAGCTAATTAGGTTAGTTATGGCTCAATAACGTTAATTAGGCTAGTTTATTCCATTTTAGGCCCAATATGGCCCAAAATGTCAAATCTAATGAAGGTGGGTTGAATTAGAGCCCATTTAAGAATTATAAGCCCAAAATAGTCAAATTGGAAGTGTATTGGTCCATTAGGCCTAATGAGGAATTCCTAGTCCATATTGGACTTAAACCAGGATTTCTAGGGTTTCCAACCTTTTGTTGACTATTTGAGTGTTTGTATAGAGTGTTTGATGGAATTTTGTTGTCATTGAATAAGCATCATACATGCTTTCAAGTTTTAGTTACAACGTTATCCTTGTTAATTGTTTACAACGCATTAGAATTCCTAGTTGTGACATGGAGGCAAAACTCGTCAAGTAGAGTCATGACCCATAGACAGTTTAAGTAACCTACTTGACGAGTCAGGGGACTGACTCGGCGAGTAGGTGCTGGTTGAGTGAAACCCTAAATCTGAGGGTTTACACCCTATTTGAACACCTTATCTCAGCCTCCATTGACCTTATCACTCCCAGGAAGCTGTGTATCGTAACCCTAGCCGTTTTTAGTGTTTTAAGGCCATTTTGGTGCATTTGGTGGTTTGTGAAGATTGAAGAAGAAGAAGGAAGCTTGAGAGTTCGAGTTGGGTCTTAGAGATTCAAAGATCTAGTTCCATTTTCAGCACAATCAAGGTAAAATGCCCCTGTTTTTGGTCTTCTATGTGTTTATTCATCTTTAGACTTGGGTTTTGATCACATTTAGGGCTTTCCAAGCCATATTCGGATTTGTGGAGTGTTATTTGGGGTCTTGACTTCAGATCTAAGTCATTGGAAGGGTCTCATGGCATAAAGGTGCCAACTTTATGGCCATGAGAGCCCCATGCATCTTGTAGAGCACCTTTTATGGCTTTTTGAGCCAAAGCCCCCATGCATGTGCACCAAGTATGGAGCTTTACGTATGAAATGGACATTAGGGGGCCAAATTTAAGGTTTTGATGTGCTAAAGCTCATCTAAATCGATTGTATAGTTTTGGTCAAGGATGGACTCGCCGAGTTGTTCTTGGGACTCGGCGAGTCACGGTGCAATGACCACCAAATCCTTTCTGTGGATGGACCAGTTGTTAGGGTGGAAATTCCTATAGATGTTTAGATGTGAAAAGGCACCTGGGAATCATGGGACTCGATGAGTGTATGAACAGACTCGGCGAGTCCAAGGCAATCTCCCAATCTTTGAAGATGGACTCGACGATTTGTTCATACAACTCGGCGAGTCGTAGATTGGACACGTTCTTATGAGGGAGATAAACTCGCCGAGTTCAAGGAAGAACATGGCGATTCGGATGAAGATGGTCCCAATGGTTTGAATGAAGGAGAAATCGACGAGTTCTTGCTAGACTCGATAAGTGGAGTATGGATTCGACGAGTTGGTAGACCAACTCGACGAGTCAGGTCAACTAGGTGTTGACTTTGACCAATGTTAGCTCTGCCTGGTTTTAGTATTGACCCTCGTTAGGGTTGTATGTTATGTTTGATGACTTGAGAGTTGTCGTGTAGGTATTGAGGAGTTGAGGAGAGTTGACCTTCACGCCAAGGACAGTTTAGACACTACACGACATCGAGGTGAGTTACCTTCCAGTAGGAGTGGGTCTAAGGCACCAAGGCCGACCCACTAGTAATTGTTATTTGGGATGGTTATCTTTGTGATAAATGTCTGGCCTGATTGTTGGATATGTAAGTATGCTAGACTGCTAGATATGTGAGTATGCTAGTTTGCTAATTGCCATATTATATGAGATAATATCAGTAGAAGGGGACTAGTCCCCGATTCGGTCATTAGGAACAATGGGTAGGTCGAACACCCCAGATATGTATGACAACATGATTATGATATGATGTTATGTGTTAGTAAGAGGGGGTGAAATAGTCCCCGTGTTCGGTTGAGATAGACCGGAGGGTAGGTCAGCACCCTATAATAGCTTGACATTGGTAGGTCAGTGTAACGCCCATAAAATTCGAGACCATTTAAAACTTTTTAAATCATTTAAAACCATTCAATTATTACAATTTGTTTTCAAAATAGTTTATACATCAGAGTTCCCAGAAATCATAATCGTCAATCGAGGAAGTGAACGGTCGTGCCTTTGCCTACCCGCGGCCATCCGCTGAACCTGAAACAATAAACTGAAACTATAAGCTCGAAAGCTTAGTGAGTTACCCCCAAAATACCCATACATACAACAATACACATACAATAACAAACAACATACTATGGGTCCAATCATCCATCGGGATGGAATACCCCAGGCCCTCAACCATTAGGTTGGAATACCAACATACCGATACACTTCACATAACATACATACAACTAATTGCATGTACTGGGTCCACAACTTCACAGACTGGATTACCCCTGGGCCTACAGTGTGAGTCTGGATTGCCTTCCGGGCCCACAACTCACATCTGGATTGCCATCGAGCCCACAATACGAGTCTCCCTTAGCTTGTATCTGGAATGCTCCTGGGTTGGTTGGTTACCGCACGGAGCAGTTTCTCCTTAACCCATCCCACATAATATGTCGATATATAACACAACTAATGCGTATCCAGATAATCACATAATACTACAGGTAGTCCTACAGATCTACCCAACTGGCATAACAACTAGCATGCAGACAGTCAGACTAACTATAGGTCACTAAGCATAACCACCTCCGATCTACTAGGATACCAATCTAACAGATCATACTAGCATATAACCATCCTATTTACCAGGATACTGAACTAACATATCACAACAGTAATAATACCACTAACAACCAAAGGGTTAGCCT
The DNA here is from genome assembly GCF_051521515.1 of Lactuca serriola. Classification (NCBI taxonomy): domain Eukaryota; kingdom Viridiplantae; phylum Streptophyta; class Magnoliopsida; order Asterales; family Asteraceae; genus Lactuca; species Lactuca serriola. The sequence goes on from NC_136410.1 coordinate 232,847,435, forward strand.
TGGTGCCTTAGACCCCTTTAGTATAGTGAGGATAACTCACCTCGCAACTACCGCGCTGAAGAGATAATCTCAACTTGTCACACCCCGCTAGAGCGGAAACACGAGGCGTGGCAGTATAAAGGGTTTCATAGCAAAAGTTAAAAGACAACACCAACCATAGTATTAAAAATCATTACAATTTTACAATGGGTTTGAACAACTTTTAAAAGAAATTACAATGTAAATTGAAATACAACACATGCGAATGCTCCTAAAGTGAAGTGTCCCTACGTGCCACTTACTCGATGATTCCTGAAAAAGCATGTAAAACGAGCGTCAACTATAAAAATAGTTGGTGAGTACTCATAGATAAACAAAATAATATTGGTTCCATGATTTGAAATCAAAGTTTTGATAAAAGTTTCCAATAATAAAAGTATATTGTTAAAATGAGTAAATAAGTTTGTAAAAACAAAGTTCTTTGTCATCATGAGAGATAAAGTATGTTGCCCAAATAAGATGCAACATTCATATTCTCATGGAAGATAAAGTTCGTTACTCAAACGAGTAAACAAGTTTCAATGCTAAAATGAGCAATCAATTTCGTTGCTACAAGGAGCAAACAATTTCATTGCTAAAACAAGTATATAAGTTTTCAGTAATAAAAGTTCGTTGCTATAATGAGAAACAAAGTTCGTTGCTATAATAAGCATAAAAGTTTCATTGCTAAAATAAGTATACAAGTTTCATTGCTAAAATAAGTATAAAAGTGTCGTTGCTAACATGAGAGTACAAGTTTCATGTGTGCATAAAGATTGGTATGTGCCTCAAGTTTCCATTCATGAGTTCACAACCCAAGCCTAATGACCGAATCGTGCCCTATTGACTACTATGTGTATCGCAAAGATAGTGTAGAAAATGGTAAAATGCACTCAAGCGAATCGTGCGAGTGAGGAGTTGTCTACCTCCTGATAGCGCTATCCATAATAACCATAGGCTCAAAAGAGTTAATGAGTTGTGTCTAGAGATTCCAGGGACTTAACCGCGATACAGTCCTCATGAATTAAAGTAACATACACATACATACGAAATATAGCAACCAAGTTTCATACAAGTCAAAATAAATACAACGAACATAAAAATAGTTTAGGACATGATTTTCCACCCCAAAACATTTAAAAACCGAAAATAGGGGAGTGCGTGAATACTCACAATATGCAAAATATAGTAATCAAGTTTATACGAGTCAATTAAATATAATGAACATAAGTAGTTTAGGACATGCTTCTCCACCCCAAAACATAAAAACCAAAAATAGGGGAGTACGTGAATACTCACAATACATTGAGATGATGCAAATGGTGCCTTGACTATGTTCCACGTGTACCACTACCGATTCCTACAATATTGGTATTCACCAGTGAGTCTCTAATCGAAATGTAACACTAGTATACTTACTACTACAATAGAATTATGCCAATACCGAGTCACAATTGAATATTGATAAATTATAAATATTTTTTTTCTGTGGAAATTAAGTTTCAAAGAATCAATTGTTATATAACAATTTAAGCGGAAAATTTCAATTATTGAAATGTTAATATTTAACATTTTAGAGGTGTTCCAATGATTGAATATTCAAAACTAAATCAATTTAGTTCTAAAATTTCCCAAACTTTGCATTTGAAAATTTCCATTATTGAAATGTTAATATTTAACATTTTAGAGGTGTTCCAATGATTGAATATTCAAAACTAAATCAATTTAGTTCTAAAATTTCCCAAACTTTGCATTTTAGTTTTAATTGAAGTCAAAGACCTCAAGATAAATTTTCTTGATTTTTTTGATTTGTCTAACTATTTTTCACCACTTTAGTTTCTTGAATAACCATAAAATTATGAAAAATACTAAAAAGTTAACAAAAATTATCAAACTTAATATTTTGGTTCTAAATGTGTTAAAAGACTACTAGATAATTTTTCATGGATTATGGATATGCATAACCATTTTTCATATATTTAATTCTCTAAATATATAAAAAATCATGGAAAATATAAATGAGTTAAGAAAATGCCCCAAACTTTTTATATTAATGTAATTACACATAATTAGTCTGTGAAAAATATAAAAATGGGTTTCTAAACTCTTTAACCAATTGTTATGATTTTAATGAATTTATTCTAATAAAAATTGAAATAAACAGAAAACGGTTTCCAAAATTACCCAAACTTTTTTTATTACTGTTATTAAACATTATAGATCTGGGAAAAATATAAAAATCGATTTCTAAATTGTTTAACCCAATTTTATGATTTTTGAGAATTTATTCAATAAAAAATTGAAATAAATAGAAAATAGTTTCTAAAATTATCCACACTTTTTATTTAAATGTTAATATACATAACTAGGCTGGGAAAAATATAAAAAATATTTTTTAGTGGGTATTTCTATTTTTCCTTGTTTTATCCCCTTAAATAATCATTAATTGAAGAATAAATAATAAACATTTAAAAAAAATTACCAAATTTTTTTTAACATCATTTACAGTGTAAGTAATCTGGGAAAATACCAAAAGTGGTTTTCATATTGTATAATCCGGTTTTGGGTATTTATGTGTATTTAAGTGTATTTAACATTAGAAAATAGGAGAAAAATAATATACAGTAGAGAAAAATCATCAAAAGTTTTGTGTAACCTTCTACTGTACAACTTGATGTTCTGTTAAAATATCATGAATTTTGGATAATCAGAACTATTTTTCCTATTTTTAGGCCATTATAATTACCAAAATTTGGGAAAAATAGGAAGGCATGTTGAAAAATTCTAAAATTATATATCTGAGTCTCCCACGACAGGTAAGAGCGGTGAAAATTGTTATATACAATTTTCACATTTCCTAAAGTGGTTTTGTGATTTATTATACCCAAAAAAAAAAGAAAATCGAAAATCATACTAAAAAGCAACATAAATCGATGAAATTTAATGAGAGGTCATTATTCACCATAGGGGTCATCAAAAAATTTATTCCGGATTTATAGACCTCTGGAAGTATTTTATATGATTTATTGCTTTATTTTATTGCATTAATTATAATAATACGAGAAAAATGAATTATCTTCTGGAAATTTACAGAGAATCTTATTTTGTTGATGAGAATCTGGGAAAAATCGGATTTGGTCAGAAAATGATTTTTAGATATTTATTTGGAAATAAATCTTTCATTAACATATTTGAAAGTTTTTTTAACAACAAACTTTGATCATCAAGCATCTAAGCTTGAAGATCATCACATGCATGTTGTTTTGAAAATCATTCATGAGTTTGAAATGTTCAAAAATCGTTTTTGATAGAAAACTTAGGATGCATGTGGTGATTTTCCACCAAAACGTGTAGAAAAGTGCATTTTCATGGTTTTGACTTACGTTTAGGTCATGGATCTTCACCATTTTGTAGCATGCAAGATGCTTTGGGTGAAAATCTACCACCATCATCATCAAAACTGAAGTGAATGAACATTCACACAAATTTTCTAAGAGAATGGTGTAGAAGAACAAGGAAATGCAAGAAAAACCTTTAAAACTAGAAAGAAAAGTGAAGGAGATTGAAGGATTTTCGTGATTACCATGGAGAAGAACCCTAGAAGATGAAGATTTGAAGGTTAAGAGTTGTTCTTGGATGGAGAATTTCTTGGTTTTAGAGAGGAAAAGAGAGAGTTTGAGTGTGGTAAATGGTGGAGTGTGAGAGAGAATGAGGGGTAGAGTGAGAGAGAGAAGATGGAGTGGTAGAGTGAATTGATTATGTGTTGGGAAGAGGAGAGAGAGGAGAGATCCGACTTTTTAATGAAGATAGGGTCTCCCTCTTTTAAATTTTATAAAATGTAACTTTATTTTATAAAAATATCAAGTTTTTATAAAACATGCACCTTATTCTAAATTTTCCTTCACAAAACCTTGATTTTGGGCTTAGAAAATAAGGTTAAATACTAATGACTTAATTTTTTTTCTTGGTTATATTTTACTTAATTGAGTTATTTTAAATTGATATTTTATAGTCCATACCAAATTTATGGATTTTTAGGTGTTAAAGTTTATAAATTTGAGTTGTTAGGGCATTTAGGGTTTTTGCGAGTTTGTAAGTCTTTGGATATCAAAATTAATTAAATTTTGAGATTTCAAACTATTTTAGAGTTTCATAACTCTTATTCAAGTTAGAAATAATGTTTGTAATATTTTTTTTATCGGTTTATTGGCATTCTATGTAGTGATTCCGAGATTCAAGCGAAATTGAGGAATCAAGTATACTAGTCCTACTCTTCAACTTTGACTTAAGTTTCTATGAGACTCTGACCTAACTTTTACTTCTAGGTCAAGTACATGATGTGTGTATATGATTCATGAAATGGTGTTCAAGTCAAAGAGCGACCCTAATATAGATAGTCACTAAAGTTAAGTAGTAGTAAAATTCACATATCAATGTGAAATTTAAGTACACTATCCATTGATTCTAATTGTTTCCAAGTTTCTAGTAGGTTATAACTTAGCTTCTAGTTACTAAGTCTAGTACGTGTAGTGCCTATATGTGTAACAGCCCGGATTCCCAGGTATTAGCTATTCTTATAAATTTTGGTGATTTGTGAGGAGACTCAGCGAGTTGGAGCTCAGACTCGCCGAGTATGATCGTGATTTGGGCGCGGGTTCGCATCCAGACTCGGCGAGTCCAAGAGTGGACTCGGCGAGTCCATGCTGTTTAATGAAACCCTAATTTCTCGGGTTTGAGGCGTATTTAAAGGGCCTTATGGCCGTCATTTGCGCTCATCAATCCCCAGAGTGAAACCCTAGAGCATTTGAGCGATTCAAGTGAGGGAAGGAGCCATTATTGATCTTGGAGCTATTGCTTAGCAAGGAAAGAGGAGATCTAGCCAAGAGGAAGCAAGAGAGGGGTGGATTCCTGAAGAACTGAGGTCCAGGACATCACAACTGAGGTACCATTCCGAATCATTCTCTGTTATTGTGATGTTCATGTAGATTTAGGGCTTTTGAACCCATTTGTGGCTAGATCTAGTGTCCTCATGGTCCCTTAGCGAGTTAAGGTCCTGGATCTGGACCCATAGAGGTCCAGAGCACCTCTTTACCAAAGCTTTATATGCATCCATGGAGGTTTTGGCTTGGGATCAATGTATTTGAGGCTAAAACACCATTCATGAGCTATTCGGTGCTTAATGAGCACCAAGACTTGAACTTTACGTGGTCAATAAGCTTAAGGAGACTGGATCTATGAGTTAGTGAAGCGGATCTGACCTCAGAAGGTCGTTTGGGGTTGTGCATGGAATGCACTCGCCGAGTCCATTCCCAGACTCGGCGAGTTGGTGCGGGTTGTTCAGTGATTACGAACCAGGGGTTGAGTAACCGAGTCGGGTGAGTGACTCGGTGAGTCGGAAGAGATTCAGAGGGATCAGGTTCCCGTAGGGACTCGGCGAGTCCACGCCAGACTCGGCGAGTCGGGTCAACCGTTGACCGTTGACCAGAGTGACCAGTGTTGACTTGATAGGGGTAGTCGTCCTTAGTTGAGAAAGTGTTAATTAGAGATCTATGGTGTTATAGGAGGATTATAGCTCGGAGGATCGAGCGCGAGTGATTTCCGGGATTTGCGAGTTATCGAGATACGCGAGGTGAGTCTTCTCACTATACGTTACCTTGAGTGGTAGTTATGTGTGACCGGAAGGTCGTATGTGCTTACATTGAGTATTATGTTATCCTATTGTATGTGACATGCTATGCATTATGTCTTTGTGATTTATGCTATGCGGAGTTTACAGACCGGACCGGAGGGTCCAACGATTCATGAGCCGGAAGGCTCAAGCAGACCGGACCGGAGGGTCCAACGAGCTTAGGACCAGAGGGTCCACAGAGTTGTGGGACTGGAGGGTCCCACTGAGACACATTGACCAGAGGGTCAAACAGAGTTATAGCCTCGAGTGGCTAATGTGTGTTGTATGTGGTATTTTGGGGAACTCACTAAGCTTCGTGCTTACAGTGTTTTGTGTTGTGTGTTTCAGGTTATTACAGTATCACGGGAAGGCACCGGCTCGATTGTACACACCAGAGAAAGAGTCATGTTTTGAGGATCCTGGGTTATCATGCAAATGGAAATGGAGTTATGTTTTGTAATTCAATTATGAATGACACTTTAAACAAAGTGTTTTTAAGAATTAAACGATTATTTTAAATGAAAAATTGTTTTGAAATTTTCGATGTTACAAGTTGGTATCAAAGCCTTGGTTTGAGGGATTCGGATGCACCTTCGGGTAAATCTGGACTCAAACTGAGGAAGTAAGAAAAGTTTTCAAAGAAATAATTTTCTAAAGAGAATAAGAGTTCAAAGAGAAAGCGAGAAAGAGCAGTGTGTACAATCAGCCAGAGCCCGAACGGTGATTTCCCAAAATACCCTTACTTTTGTGACATGAGATATTTATGATGCACTTTATGAGATATTATTGCATGCTAGAGTCAGGCTAGGTATTTCATATCTTAGGACTAGAGTGGCCTGATTTGTGATGCCTTAGCCTAGGGGTTGCTGTTATATGCGATGTGTTTTTGAGTATGTGATGAGTGAGAATATTTAGTTGGAATCCTTTAGGGGATTTGAGTAGAGGAGTAATCTAGGGGAGATACCTAGATAAGTACCGTGGTACTTAGAGAAAGAATAGTTAGAACCCGCGAGGGGAAGAGTTGCAGAGTTCGGTGGTACTTTCGAGGATGAGCAGAGCAAGAGGAGTTATCACCCAGAGTGAGTCATATATATTCTTCGATGCTCGAATGCTGCTTGCTTCGTGCTTTGTGGAACTCTCGATGATGGGAGTCAGCTACCAAGCGAATATGACGATATTCAGGAGGTAGATGGCTGGCATCATTAGGAGCTCTTCAGCAGCTGATGGCAGAGAAGTGTGGGAATCTAGGAAGAGCCTAGGGAGTAACCTTAGCCAGATGAGTGCGCTGGCAGAGTAGAGAATTTCGCTGGGGAGCGAGCGCACGACGGAATTGGTGAACGAGAAGGTCGAGCAGCTACTTAGGAGCTCCGGGATAGTCCGTGTGGAAAGTATGGGTAGATGTGGCAGGTAGTATGGGCCCCTACTACTGAAAGCAGAGGACCCATACTTGATACAGGGAGTATTCTGAAGGTTCTAATGAGCAGATTGAGGAGTGATGTTATGGTTCGAATCCCATACATCGGAGCGTATTGAGGAGTGATGTTATGGTTCGAGTACCATACATCGGAGCGTATTGAGAAGTGATGTTATGGTTCGAGTACCATACATCGGAGCAGGTTGAGGAGTGATGTTATGGTTCGAATACCATACATCGGAGCGTATTGAGGAGTGATGTTATGGTTCGAGTACCATACATTGGAGCGTATTGAGAAGTGATGTTATGGTTCGAGTACCATACATCGGAGCAGGTTGAGGAGTGATGTTATGGATCGAGTACCATACATCGAAGCGGATTGAGGAGTGATGTTATGGTTCGAGTACCATACATCGGAGCGGATTGAGGAGTGAAGTTATGGTTCGAGTACCATAAATCGGAGCGGATGAAGGAATGATGTTATGGTTCGAGTACCATGCATCGGAACAGATGGAGGAGTGATGTTATGATTCGAGTACCATACACCGGAGCATATTGAGAAGAGATGTCATGGGATGAGTACCATGGTTCGTAGTGAATGATGCTTATGGTTCTCCGGTTATCCGGTCACGATTGATGAGGTGGAGATTGGACACTATGGGTTTTGGGCATGTGGGCCATGATTGAGTTTGAAGAGGCGTCCCTTGAGAGGGAGGTCGAGAGCCTATCAGAGTACTTTTGGTAAGGAGTTAGAGGGAGGGGCGAATTTCAGTATGAGTTGAGCAATCATTCGATAGAGGAGATGTCACCTTCTATGAACTGAGTGGTGTTGTTTATGTTCGTGTGCGGAACATGAGAGGCCTGATGTTTAAGTTTCGGGTTTGGGGGTAAAACCCTGCAGGTTGCCATTGATGATGGTTTTCCATCAGAGTATCAGGTAGCATGTGTGCTGCGAGATAGTGATTTACCATGAGCAGATAGTCAGATGGGACTAAGATAGTCGAGGACCACGTTACACCTATTTGAGTATAGTAAGGCGTATTGTAGAGGTATCAGTGGGGGAGTCCAGTCGAGTTAATCAGTGCAGTGGTTTTCCTATTTATGTTGGGTATTGAATATGGGAGTGGGTCCCTGTTCTTGGGATGATCCATGTGTTGGAACGTCGGTTGATGAGTCGAGGTGGGGGAATATGATGATTTCGTGGTCCAGTTTATGAGTCAGTGATGTTATTGGACAGTTGAGTTGCTGGGTATTGGATTGGTACGAGACTTGGAATGACTAGAGGCAGTCGTGACGAGAAGTTCTTGAGGATTTCACCTGAGGTTCAGAGTTATGAGATCGATTGATTTCCTTAAAGGGGATTATCGGGCGCTGCGTAGCACTTTCCAGGGGCAGGTGCGTTGTTGCTGGTGAAAATAGTTCATGAGGTTGTTGATGTGTCAGATAGTGATGGTTCGACCCCTAAGTGGGGGAGAACCGGGTGGTTTATTGAGAGACCCGGAGATTTGTGCAAGAGTGGTTAGGGGTTGGATGCAGAACCTACGGCTTGAATTCATGAGATCAGGGTCATTGGTGATCAAGGAAAGGTGCAGGGCGAGATAATGCATGTGGTATATATCTGAGAGAAGGATGGGTGTCTCCACGGCGGGTGGTCAATGATCAGGAATCTGGTGGTGGTCAGAGTCGTCTCAAGTGGAAGGCTCATAATGATGGTATGGGCAGTTAAGAACTTCTGGGTTGAAAATGGGTAGAAGATTGTCGAGTAGCCAACTCCCGGGTTGGGATGTGTATTCTTGCTTGGATTTTGAGCAATAGTGGAAAGGGTTTCGGAAGATCATCAGTGTGTTCTGAAGGGTTAGCGCCTTCCTTGCATTCCAATTGAGTGTTTGGATGCACTGAAGTTGCGCATCGAGTGATATAGGAAATTGTTATGGGATTCAGAGGAAATGTATTGTTGTATGTGTATGGTGCTGGGAGTAAGGGAATCAGTGGTAGAGACAGGACATCGTGATGCTCTGTTAGGGTGTTCTGTGGTTTCTGCGTATAGCGTCCCGATTTCAGAGTTATTTAGAGTCTTGGGCTTAAGATGACCAGTGATGTATCATGTATCCACGGTTCCAGTGGGAGCCCTTTGTGTATTGTCATCAAGAGGGATTATTTAAGGAAGTGGATCTCCACAGAGGGAGGTTCTGTGTTATGGCGGTTGCCGCCAGAGTCCGTAATGCATATCGGGGCAAGTGTGTGTGTAGCTATCTATGATAGTCTTCGGTGCATGAGTTAGTGAACATAGTGTGGCGTTGTAATTAGAATGAGAGTATAAGGTGATGCTACGAGGAGCCGTAGTATTCACCTGTCAGAGGGTGTTGTGATGCTACGCGGAGCCGTAGTACTCATAAGTCAAAGAGAGAGAGAGTCGTGATGCTACGGGGAGCCGTAGTATTTGCCAGTCAGAGGGTGTTGTGATGCTACGGGGAGCCGTAGTACTCACAAGTCAGAGAGAGAGAGAGAGTCGTGATGCTACGGGGAGCCGTAGTATTTGCCAGTCAGAGGGTGTTGTGATGCTACGGGGAGCCGTAGTACTCACAAGTCAGAGGGAGGGAGTCGTGGTACCACGGGGAGCCGTAGTACTCACTAGTTAGTTGGCGTTGTGATACTACAGGGAGCCGTAGTACACACTAGTCAGAGGCTGTCGTAATGTTGTGGGAAGCCATGGTACCCACTAGATGGCAAGAGAGTGTGATGATGGAGTGTTCTCCGGTAAGTGCATGATGCAGAAGAGTTTAGGCTTGAGTAGCCCTAGTGTTGAGTTTTTGGAGCCTGGTGGTTAAGACCGGGGCAAGACTGGGGTCTCCGTCTCTGTCGGGAGGGTCAGCGAGGCGCACGGGAGAATATGCGCAGCAGACGCCAGAGGTTAGAGCCGAGTCGATCTTTGATTGGATTGTATTTCTTCATGAGGAATAGGGAATTTCGTGACTTGCGTGTCACTGGGCCGTGATAGTGGTCACGGGGAGGAAGTTAGTGACATGTTTTGGATCATGTTATGTGTGACCTTTGGGGATTCAGCTGTGGGGCCAAAAGCTGACCTGGTGCTCGGTATCGAAGATGAATATGAGAAATGAGCTAGAGTTTACCATAGTGATGTCTGTGGACACTTCAGAGAGAGCAAGCGACTCAGACGCTTGAGGGTATGTTTCGGGCATGTGTATTAGATTTCGGGGGGAAATTGTGGCCCGTAATGGCCCTTGGCAGAGTTTTCCTACAACAACAGCCATCATTAGTGCATCAATATGCCGCCCTTTGAGCTGTTGTAGGGAAGGGGGTATTGGACCCCATTTGCTGGGGAGAGGTAGAGCAACGTGTGATGGGAAGTACAAAGATTGTGCTTCAGACGTCAGAGCAGATACAACAGGTCAGGCAGAGGTTGTTGACTGCTCAGAGTCGCCAGAAGAGTTATGCGGACAGGCGCCGGTCCGAGCTCGAATTTTTGGTCATGACCTTGTACTCCTGAAGGTCTCTCCTTGGAAAGGAGTGATTCGATTCAGGAAGAGGGGCAAGTTGGGGCCCCGATATATTGGTCCATTCCGAGTGATCGCGAGGGTAGGCCGGGTGGCCTATCGTTTGGATTTGCCAGCAGAGTTGGGGCAGATTCACGACACTTTTCATGTGTCGCAACTGATGAAATGTATAGCCGATGAGTCGGCAAGTGGTTCCATTAGAGGATATTCAGGTGGATGCGAGCCTGAATTATGCTGAGAGACCAGTGGCAATCTGAGATCGGAAAATCAAGGTTCTGAGGAAAAAGGAGATACCCTGGGTTTTGGTTCAGTAGCGGCATCGTAAGGGGTCCGAGATGACTTGGGATCCGGAGCGAGAGATGCGCGAGCAGCATCCGGAGTTATTTGCAGAGCGAGACTTCGAGGGCGAAGTCTAGTTCTAGTGGGGGAGAATTGTAACAACCCGGATTCCCAGGTATTAGCTATTCTTATAATTTTTGGTGATTTGTGAGGAGACTCGGTGAGTTGGAGCTCAGACTCGCCGAGTATGATCGTGATTTGGGCGCGGGTTCGCATCCAGACTCGGCGAGTCCAAGAGTGGACTCGGCGAGTCCATGCTGTTTAATGAAACCCTAATTTCTCGGGTTTGAGGCGTATTTAAAGGGCCTTATGGCCGTCATTTGCGCTCATCAATCCCCAGAGTGAAACCCTAGAGCATTTGAGCGATTCAAGTGAGGGAAGGAGCCATTATTGATCTTGGAGCTATTGCTTAGCAAGGAAAGAGGAGATCTAGCCAAGAGGAAGCAAGAGAGGGGTGGATTCCTGAAGAACTGAGGTCCAGGACATCACAACTGAGGTACCATTCCGAATCATTCTCTGTTATTGTGATGTTCATGTAGATTTAGGGCTTTTGAACCCATTTGTGGCTAGATCTAGTGTCCTCATGGTCCCTTAGCGAGTTAAGGTCCTGGATCTGGACCCATAGAGGTCCAGAGCACCTCTTTACCAAAGCTTTATATGCATCCATGGAGGTTTTGGCTTGGGATCAATGTATTTGAGGCTAAAACACCATTCATGAGCTATTCGGTGCTTAATGAGCACCAAGACTTGAACTTTACGTGGTCAATAAGCTTAAGGAGACTGGATCTATGAGTTAGTGAAGCGGATCTGACCTCAGAAGGTCGTTTGGGGTTGTGCATGGAATGCACTCGCCGAGTCCATTCCCAGACTCGGCGAGTTGGTGCGGGTTGTTCAGTGATTACGAACCAGGGGTTGAGTAACCGAGTCGGGTGAGTGACTCGGTGAGTCGGAAGAGATTCAGAGGGATCAGGTTCCCGTAGGGACTCGGCGAGTCCACGCCAGACTCGGCGAGTCGGGTCAACCGTTGACCGTTGACCAGAGTGACCAGTGTTGACTTGATAGGGGTAGTCGTCCTTAGTTGAGAAAGTGTTAATTAGAGATCTATGGTGTTATAGGAGGATTATAGCTCGGAGGATCGAGCGCGAGTGATTTCCGGGATTTGCGAGTTATCGAGATACGCGAGGTGAGTCTTCTCACTATACGTTACCTTGAGTGGTAGTTATGTGTGACCGGAAGGTCGTATGTGCTTACATTGAGTATTATGTTATCCTATTGTATGTGACATGCTATGCATTATGTCTTTGTGATTTATGCTATGCGGAGTTTACAGACCGGACCGGAGGGTCCAACGATTCATGAGCCGGAAGGCTCAAGCAGACCGGACCGGAGGGTCCAACGAGCTTAGGACCAGAGGGTCCACAGAGTTGTGGGACTGGAGGGTCCCACTGAGACACATTGACCAGAGGGTCAAACAGAGTTATAGCCTCGAGTGGCTAATGTGTGTTGTATGTGGTATTTTGGGGAACTCACTAAGCTTCGTGCTTACAGTGTTTTGTGTTGTGTGTTTCAGGTTATTACAGTATCACGGGAAGGCACCGGCTCGATTGTACACACCAGAGAAAGAGTCATGTTTTGAGGATCCTGGGTTATCATGCAAGTGGAAAAGGAGTTATGTTTTGTAATTCAATTATGAATGACACTTTAAACAAAGTGTTTTTAAGAATTAAACGATTATTTTAAATGAAAAATTGTTTTGAAATTTTCGATGTTACAATATGTGCAATTAATTCTAGTCAAATCTAGAACCTACTCGAATTTTGACGGTTGTCACACAACTCTCAGATCTCCACCACAAACTCCACCACCTATATCCACCATAGAACCATATCCATTAATTTCCAACTTCCCAAAATGCCCCAGAAGTCCCAAAGTCATCCTTGGTCAAAGTCAAAGTCAACGGTCAAGGTCAACAGTCTATGTTGACCTGAACTCATCGAGTGTATCCGGCCACTTGCCGAGTTCCCGGCATAACTCATTCGCTCGTCGAGTCACCAGAGTGACTAGCCGAGTCCCTGAAGCTCGCGGTCAAAACCCCTTGACCGATCATCGAGTTTTCCCCCCTGCAACTTGACAAGTTCACTCGCATCAAACGGTTGGTAATAATCTTGCCCGACTCCCCAAGTCACTCTACTGATTTGCCGGGTCCACGACAATCTTCATCTGACTCGCCGAGTTGTTCATCAAACTCGTCGAGTCCATGACCATTTTCATATGGCTCGCCGAGTCTACTATGAGACTCGCCGAGTCCCTTCAATCCTTCATCCAAATGGATGCTTTTTAAGCCATGATAAGGCTCCATACTATAGATCTAACTTCCCAAGTCATGCTTATCACATAAAGTTGCAAACTTTACGTGCACGCAAGGCTCTAATGACTCAAAATGCCAAAACCAAGCTTGAAATGGGGTTTTACACTTAAGGAGGGGGTTCATGCTTGCCAATGCTGATAGCTTTATGGACTTACAAATCAAAGAGAGTTCAGATCTGAAGTTACAATTTCAGATCTGAGCTCATACCCAAGAATAACTTCATAACCAAGCCAAGAAACCCTAACTTCATCCAAAGAGATCTAGAAAGGAATGAGGCCAAGATCATGAATTGATACCTCAAATGAAGCTAGCCGAGATAGATTTTGCGGATCCACACGTGTCCCTTGCTGCTAGCTACTTGAACTTCTATCTACTTTCACAAGTTCCACCTTCCAAAGCTCAAAAAAATACTCAAATGAAGCTCTCCCATGAAAATAGGGTTTTTTGGACTCTCTAGAGACTGTAAGGAACTAAGGGAGGCTAATGGTTCCTTAAATAGGGTGCAAAACCCCGGAATTTAGGGTTTTATCTGCCAGTTCCTACTCGTCGAGTCCTTCCTTGGACTCGGCGAGTAGGTCACTTAAACACCCGGATCAACCCGTTGCTACTCGGCGAGTCAGGCAACCGGCTCGTCGAGTAGACCTTGAAATCATGTGAAATTGTCACCACAAATTGATACACGGGAATCGGGGTGTTACAATTCTCCCTTACTTGAACTAGACTTCTTCCTCGAAGTCTGCTGCGGTGAACAACCTTGGGTAGTGCTCCTACATCTCTGTCTGCGGCTCCCACGTCCACTCGGACCCTCATTGGGGATCCTACTATATCTTTTCCAAAGATACCTCCTTGTTTTGCAGGACCTTCACTCCTTTCTGTCCAGAATGGCCACATGCCTCTCAACATAACAAAGGCGCTCACCGACCTGAATGTCGTCCAACGATACTATCACTTCTTAATCTATGATGCACTTTCACAACTGCGAAACGTGAAAGATGATGTGAATCCCAATCGAACCTTCTAAAAAGTTCTAACCTACAAGCCACTCTGCCAACTGACAAAATCCTGATGATCCAAAGAATTGGAAACCCAACTTTCCCTCTTCCTGAGGCGAACCCTTTGTGCTGACAGGACATTTGTCCCACAATATCATACAAAATCAACCCACTAAAACATGAACACTAATGCCTGGCCCAATCCGCCTCGAGCTGGAATACCACGCATGCCTACGACGGGTCCAATCATCCCTAGGATGGAATACCCTCGCATCCCACAAATGTTTGGCCCAATTAACCCTCGGGTTGGAATACCAAACATATCAGGTCCAATCAATCATAGGGTTCGGTCATCCTCAGGATGGAATACCCTAGATTGGAATACCTCTCTGAAAATAACTCGGGTCTACTCATAACCGGAGATTCAAGGATCTATCCTTGCGTCTCATCCACCATCCTCAGATTCGTCACAACCAAGTGAAACTTCCCCGAATCTTCAATCATACATCTAAAAATCCTCAGAGTCGAGCACACCCTCGACCGAATACTCGAACTGAACTCGATTCCTGACTAGAACTCCAACCTGGTTCCCCAATTTCTATTATCAATTACCCAGAAGATGTGCTCTTATGTTGGGGAGTCTTGCTGTACCCCAATCAACACAACCCCCAAACCAAGAAGCCACTAGGGCCTCCATTCTCCTTGCCGGGGTGTGAAACTTATCCCTATTTCAAAACCTCTCCCACTTCCGCATCTCGGTGTAACTCTCCCCCACATAGATTTGACTAAGCCTTCATAATACATGAAAATTGGAGGATTCCTAATCCTTCTCACTTCCCAACGATCGATCCGATGACAACCAACTCTTTCCCGCCAGTACTCCATTACTAGATAGTCCCAATTGATCACACACTTCTAAGAACCAGATGAACCCTTCATGAATCCCAGAGAAACCGACCGCCACTAATGTTTTAATGACCCCACACTCATGTCCTGAAGACCAAAAGATAAATGCTCCAAATAATACCTCGGCAATGAACCACTTCCCTTGGCATTTTCGTCTGTCAATCACGAACGGTTGCTAAGACCACTGAGTCCTAAAAATGCTGAATAACCATCCTGTGAAACCCTGTCCGCAGACTTCCCACATAATACACCTTTTCCAAAGGTGTTCCAATAAACATCCCACTCTCGGGCTCTAGAATCATTCTCTTTAGGGTTTGCACCCTGACTCACTTACCAGCTCAAATGTCCACAGCTGAAACAACCTCTGCCCAAAACCGGTCTATAACTACTCCCAAGACATAATCTATAATCCTAAAAGTGAAATAGATCGCACAATCAATCCTTACCATCCGATGCAAGAGATCCAACGCAAACCGGACTCCACACTTACTTATGCCACGTCGACCTACATGCGCTCACCGGCACTGAAAAATGTTGCCAACCTCTGCAACCAACTGACCCCAAGCTGGAAGACAACCTACCCCTGGGTCACAAGCCTGCTCACTCCTTCGAGCTTGAAAAACTGAGAGGGCACAATCCTTGCCCTACAAAACGACAATCCAATCCATCAATTAACCATTCCACTTCCAGCTGCAAAACCCCAGCTGAACATAACCATCACTCCTTTCTGGAGTTCCCGCGACCTACATTCCGGCCTTGAGCAAAACCCCCAAGCTTCAAATCTAGACACCCATGTGTTAGCCTCTCCCGCTCAAACTTCGGAAATATAACCAGTATAGATCATCTTCCGATCCCAAATAACTGCAGCCCTCTGTTCATCAGAATATGTCCCAGAACTAGGAAGCTCGACCAGCTCCTCCCATTGCCGTCGTTACAGCTGTTAAAGCTGCTGCGACAACCGTCTCAGCAATGGCTTCATGACGCTCGAAAAAATACTCAACCATGACAATCTTGAAAGACCCAATCAATCTCCGGAATTTGTCCCTGAACGATCTCGATCACCTACTCCGGGATGATCTCCCTGAAGCGATCCTGTGACAATACTGGCCTATCCTGGCTGCCAGCTCTCGATCTTGATCCGGATCCGGTTTCAAAATTTCTCGAATAATCCATACCATAACATGGAACCAACTTCCAACTAAACCCTAGGGGTTGTGACTTCCTTGCTACACGTATGGATCCTGTGCTTTCAGTAGTATGGGCCCATACTACCTTCCACACCTACCCATATTTGTCCCAAGTATCACCATAACACCCTAACAATATACATAGACATAGCGAGCGCTAAATCCTCACTCCTAGAGGAAAGCTAAATATCTCATAAATGGCCTCCCGGCCTCTCACTACCCACCCATCCATGAAACTTCCACCAACCCCTACAACACTAGTGTATGCTAGCCATACATAACGTTGGACCCTATAGACTTTCGAATATCTAATCCTACCCTAAGCCTTAATCAATAAGAACAAAACATAAGGCCAAATCAAACATTCTCAGGCTATAAGATCTTAATTATATACAACTATGATGCATACACAAGTAACTACAATAATGATGTCAATCTCATATAAGGAAAACCCTAGGCTAACAGGCATCATGTAATCATACAATTCTATCATGCAATTCCTGAAGATCCCTAGCCTAGCACTAGCATGTTGTTATAACATATCACATAATCAAATAACTGTATGGTATTTTGGGGTCTACTTATTGGCTCCGGCTGATCATACACGTCACATCCTCTTTTACTTATTTTGAAAACCATTTAAAATGATTTTGAAAATCTTTCCTTGATTTGAGACTGGATTCACACAAGTGTTCCTCCAATTCACTCAAACCAAGGCTCTGATACCAACTTGTAACGCCCATAAAATTCGAGACAATTTAAAACCTTTTAAATCATTTAAAACCATTCAATTATTACAATTTGTTTTCAAAATAGTTTATACATCAGAGTTCCCAGAAATCATAATCGTCAATCGAGGAAGTGTACGGTCGCGCCTTTGCCTACCCACGGCCATCTGCTGAACCTGAAACAATAAACTGAAACTGTAAGCCCGAAAGCTTAGTGAGTTACCCCCAAAATAACCATACATACAACAATACACATACAATAGCAAACAACATACTATGGGTCCAATCATCCATCAGGATGGAATACCCCAGGCCCTCAACCATTAGGTTGGAATGCCAACATACCGATACACTTCACATAACACACATACATCTAACAGCATGTACTGGGTCCACAACTTCACGGACTGGATTACCCTGGGCCCACAGTGTGAGTATGGATTACCTTCCGGGCCCGCAACTCACATTTGGATTGCCATCAAGCCCACAGTACGAGTCTCCCCCAACTCGTATATGGAATGCTCCTGGGTTTGTTGGTTACCGCACGGAGCAGTTTCTCCTCAACGCATCCCACATAATATGTCGACATATAACATAACTAATGCATATCCAGATAATCACATAATACCACAGGTAGTCCTACAGATCTACCCAACTGGCATAACAACTAGCATGCAGACAGTCGGACCAACTATAGGTCACTAAGCATAACCACCTCCGATCTACCAGGATACCAATCTGACAGATCATACTAGCATATAACCATCCTATTTACCAGGATACTGAACTAACATATCACAACAGTAATAATCCCAATAACAAACAAAGGGCCGACCTTGGTGCCTTAGACCCCTTAGTATAGTGAGGATAACTCACTTCGCAACTACCGCGCTGAAGAGATAATCTCAACTCTCGGATCGCCACCACAAATTCCACCACATATATCCACCATAGAACCATATCCATAAATTTACAACTTCCCAAAATGCCCTAGAAGTCCAAAAGTCATCCTTGGTCAAAGTCAAAGTCAACGGTCAAGGTCAACAGTCCATGTTGACCTGAACTCGTCGAGTGTATCCGGCCACTCGCCGAGTTCCCGATATAACTCATCCGCTCGTCGAGTCACTAGAGTGAATCGTCGAGTCCTTGAAGCTCGCGGTCAAAACCCCTTGACCGATCATCGAGTTCCCCCCCTGCAACTTGACAAGTTCACACGCATCAAATGGTTGGTAATAATCTTGCCCGACTTGCCGGGTCCACGACAATCTTCATCTGACTCGCTGAGTTGTTCATCCAACTCGTCGAGTGCATGACTATCTTCATATGACTCGCCGAGTCTACTATGAGACTCGCCGATTCCCTTTAGTCCTTCATCCAAACAGATGCTTTTTAAGCCATGCTAAGGCTCCATACTGCAGATCCGACTTCCCAAGGCATGCTTATCACATAAAGTTGCAAACTTTACGTGCATGCAAGGCTCTAATGACTCAAAATGCCAAAACCAAACTTGAAATGGGGTTTTATACTTAAGGAGGGGGTTCATGCTTGCCAATGCTAATAGGTTTATGGGCTTACAAATCAAAGAGAGTTCAGATCTGAAGTTACAATTTCAGATCTGAGCTCATACCCAATAATAGCTTCATAACCAAGCCAAGAAACCCTAACTTCATCTAAAGAGATCTTGAAAGGAATGAGGCCAAGATCATGAATTGATACCTCAAATGAAGCTAGTTGAGATAGATTTTGCAGATCCACATGAGTCCCTTGCTACTAGCTACTTGACCTTCAAGCTCCCTTCACAAGTTCCACCTTCCAAAGCTCAAAAACATACTCAAATGAAACTCTCCTACGAAAATAGGGTTTTCTGGACTCTCTAGAGGCTGTAAGGGACTAAGGGAGGCTAATGGTTCCTTAAATAGGGTGCAAAACCCCAAAATTTAGGGTTTTATCTGCCAGTTCCTACTCGTCAAGTCCCTCCTTGGACTCGACAAGTAGGTCACTTAAACACCCGGATCAGCCCGCTGCCACTCGGCGAGTCAGGAAACCGGCTCGTTGAGTAGACCTTGAAATCATGAGAAATTATCACCACAAATTGATACACGGGAATCGAGGCGTTACAGTCAGCACCCCAGAATGGCTTGACATGGGTAGGTCAGCACCCTAGAATGGCTTGACATGTGTAGGTCAGCACCCCATAATGGCTTGACATGGGTAGGACGGGCGACCCAAAATTTCCCGGTAGAATGTATGCTAGGTGATTGTATGGTATGTGGTATGATGGGGGAACTCACTAAGCTTTGTGCTTACAGTTTTAGTTTTGGTTTCAGGTACCTCTTCGTCCAAGGGGAAGGATCCGACGGTGTAGCAGCGCATCACACACGCACACTTATGATTTCCGCTTAAAGTTTTCTGAGATTGTACTCTAATATTTTGTTATTTCAGATGATTTGGTTTTGAAACATAATATTATGGTGTTATGTATTGACATGATTTTGGCAATGTTTTTATGAACCATTTTATAAATCACCTAATCAAAAGTGAAATTTTTGGCCTCGAATTTTAGGATGTTACATTTGACCAAGTTTGACCTTGAGGGTATTTTGGGATTTTAATGGAATCACTCATTTGGTGGAAATAGGTATCGTTTAGAGAGCTGCAATTCGGAGTCAGGCCACATCAGTTATGTTCAGTTTGCAAGGTGAGTTTCCTCACTGTACTTGCGGGTTGAAGGCACCAATGTCGGCCCATTGGATTGACATCCTGTTATGCATTCTATTGTACTGCAATGTTTTGTTAGATCAGTATCCTGGTATATAGGATGATGCTAAGCTTAGTGATCTGTAGATCTGTTTGACTGGTTGTAGACTGTTATATGATTATCTGTTATATGTGCACATGTTTGGTCGGTGGCTGAGGCTTCACTACTTTGTGAGTAAGCCACCAGGACGGGGCATACCAACCCAATGGTTGAATGGGCCCGAGGGTATTCCATCCTTAGGATGATTGGACCCATAGTATGTTGGCATTCCAACCCGATGATTGAGGGGCTTGGGGTATTCCAACCCGATGGTTGATTGGACCCACAACATGTTGGCATTCCAACCCGATGGTTGAGGGGCCTAGGTATTCCAACCCGATGGTTGATTGGACCCATAATATGTTGTTATTGTATATTTGTTATTTTTTTGTGTGTTGGTACTTTGGGGGAACTTACTAAGTTTTAAGCTTACAGTTTGGGTTATGTTTTAGGTACATCAGATGACCGTGGGAAGGCGAATGCGTGATCGTGCACCTCCTCGTGTTTTGTTTTATGATTTTGGGAAAACTTTGATATTAAACATGTTTTCAAAACTATTTTGTAAACAATGATGATTTGCGGATTGCTTTTAAAAGTTTAAAATTTTCATAAATTTTATGGATGTTACAGAGTCTCCTCACAGTACTTACGGGTCGAAGGAACCAATTCCGACCCATTAGTCTTTATGACTCATGCTCTATGTGTTGTATGCATGTGTGCGTGTTTGCTATATGTATGTGTGGTGAAATAGACCCATTACAACCTTGTGCTAACATATGAGTTAAAATAGACTCATGGGTGAAATAGACCCGGTATAACCTTGTGCTGACATATGAGTTGAAATAGACTCATGGGTGAAATAGACCCGGTACAACCTTATGCTGACATATGAGTTGAAATAGACTCGTGGGTGAAATAGACATTGCATAACCTTGAGCTAGCATAGATGTATGGTATGTTATTTTGGGGAACTCACTAAGCTTTGTGCTTACGGTTTATGTTTAACATGTTTCAGGTATTTTCGGCTCCAAGAGGAAGGGCTCGGATTGATCGCATCACACGCACCCATGATTTCCGCATGTTGACTCTGATGTATTTCTGGATGATTGTCATTATACATTGATTTCAACATTATGTTTTTTTGTAAACAATGAATGGTTGGTGGTTTTATCTAATCTAAAAATGAAAATTTTGTTTATAATTTTGGGACGTTACATAACCCGATAAAACTCTCAAATCCAGAACAAAATTCCACAATAACTGAAAATGTTGTCAGAACCCTGATCGGATCAACCCAAATACCAACCCTGTCGACGCGACATGCCAAAACTGGACTCTGCGTAGACCGAAGGTCACAGCTGGAAAATTGAACAATTTTGCTGCAATATCCGAACTTTTACTACCCAAAGACAACCGCCAAACCTGAGCTTCCAAAAACAAAATCCCACAACCAGACAACCAAGGGTACACACCCAAAAACCTAGATATATTGATAAAGGGTTGACGCACCAACTGCACCTTCAACTATTGCTACTCGAAACCCCCAAATGACCCCCAAATGATGACGAGGAATGGAATGGCCAATCAATCGAAATGAACCAACAATATATTGTTGAACGAATCCCATACATAAATACACATACTGAACTTTGAAGTTGATCAACATATCAACCCCTGCGCATCTTGAACAAAGATAACCGACCAATACTAGGATTTAAACATGCTCTCCATATTCAATACACAACCTGAGCGCGCTCCTCTATTAAGATCCCCTTGGCGCTTCCAAAAGGAACTATTGACAACACCGAGTTCCTTGCCCAACAACTTTCTGTTATGAGGACAACACATGCGCCCCTGAAGACATAAGACATAATCCTGACGGCAATTTGCTACACGATCTGACCAATCCTTGAATTCTCCATGACCATGAAAAATACTATTTCGTTAAAAAACCGTAGGTATCTGCTAGACAGGTTATAGTTACCCAACGGGAGTAGATACCTGGTCTAGCGGGTAAAAGTTCCAAAAAAAAAATAATAACTAGAATCAGTTTCAAATTTTAGGAATCGGAGCCGAAACTGGTCATATTGGTTCATGTTCTAGAACAGCCGGTACCTATGTGGTTCTAGTTTCGATGCTCACCCCTAGTAAGGTGTTGTTTGTTTGCAATTTAATGGAATGAATTATATAAGAACCTTATTCATTAAATCGTATCTACTTGAGTTAATGACTGTCCTAAAAAATATGAGTGAATCAATAAACTTCATGATGTATATCAAATAATGCGTTTAAACATCTTGATGTAAAATGGATGACCTTGTGTTCCTTCAATCATGATTGGAGGTGGTCAAACTTTATGTTTGGTTTCAGATACTTGTCTTTATCATCACTGTAACTATAACAGGAACCTGAACATGGTTGTCTTCAAGTCCAAAAAACTGTTAATTCTCATATACTTAATTGTGGGATAATGTATAAAAGTCCAAAAAATATTTGGAGAAAATAAGAAAACCATAGTTAATCAGTGAAAGAATGTTGTATGGCAGATTGTCTAAAAGTGATGCCGAGGGCAACGGGGTTGTTAAATATTTGGTAATCTGGATACAATCAATTGCTTCATCTTTCTAAAGGTGAATGCCTACATTGATTTATTGTTTCATCTTGCTAATCGATTGCTGAATTTTAATAAATGACAGTTAATTCATGTAAACTTGGTTCTGAAACACCAAAAACAATCTAATATTAGTCAACATGGTATATCTTATTGTGAGTGCGCACTAAAACTAATTAGCCAACGGGTGTTACTAAAACATAATATATCTCTGATATCTATTACAAACATTAAACGTTCAATAGCATGTTAGATCAGCTATACAAGTACCCTCTATTAAACCAAGTATATGTTGAGTTTGAATAAAAGTTTATCATACTAAAATTTCTCAAAACTTTAATGAATTAACAAAACTGAAACCCAAATGCCATCTACACATTAAAACAAGGAATGTCGTTCTTCCTTTGGCAGAAGCTTACCAATCAGGTTAAGCAAAGAAGCATCTAAAGATCTATCTTTTATATGATCAAGTAACATTGCTACAGTTGACGCATCAACTGAGAAACCTTTTCCTTCCATTTCCTTTAAAAGCATCTCTACTACATCATGTTGTTGGTTCTTTAAAAATCCTTGGAGAAGAATGCGGTAAGTCACATCATTTGGCGAGCAGCCTCTCTTTTCCATTTCAATAAACAAATCTTTTGCTTCCCCCATCACACCTTCCCGGCAAAAACCTCCGATCATCGTATTATATGTCCAAATATCAGGCGGTAAACCTTTAACAATTAGTTCATTGAAAAGGTTCCTTGCAATACCAAACTTCCCGCTTTTAATTGCACCATCAATGAGTATATTGTACACAATAACATTTGAATTTAGCATGTTGTCACCTATCAAATAAAATAAAGAGAGTGCTTTCTCCACTTGATTGTTGTTGCATAGACCCTCCAAAATTATTCTGTAAGTGCATTCATCCGGAATCAGGTTGTGTGCTCGCATATCATTATAAACTCCATGAGCATCTTTACAACGTCCAACTCGAAACAATCCATGTAGCATGGTACTGTAAGTGATCACATCGGGTTTCATACCTTTTTTAGTTATTTCATTAAACAAATGCATGGCCTCTTCTATCTTCAATTTCTTGCAATACCCATTCACTAAACTATTATAAGTGATAATATCAGGGACCACACCTCGAAATTCCATTAAATCAACAACTTCCCTTGCTTTGCTCATTTCGCCTCGCAAACAATACCCATCAATAAGTGAATTGTATGTCACTATATCGGGATCCTTGCCTTTTTGGATCATTAAGTTGAAGACACCTTTTGCATCTTCAACATTACCTTCTTTGCAAAGTGCATCCACTAATATATTAAAAGTATGAACATCTGGGGAAATCCTTTGTTGTTCCATTTCTTTGAGCATTTTATCAACCTCCTCCCAATGACATAAGTTACAAAGGCCATGAATCAGAGAGGTGTAAGTGACAACATCAGGTAGAATGCCTTTTTGGAAGACCATTTCTTTGTAGAGCTTTAAAGCATCATCTACCATTTTGTCCTTGCAAAGACTATCAATGATGGTGTTATATGTGACGACATTAGGTTTACAATCCTTTTCGTCCATTAGTTTAAGCAAAGCAATGGCTGTATCATTAATGCCAAATTTGCAAAGCCCTTTGATCATAGTGTTGTACATAATTGCATTAGGTTCACAAAGTTTCTCTTTAATCAGTTTCTTGAATAATTTTTCTGCTTCGAGAATCCTATCTTCTAAGATGAGTCCATTTAAGAGTGTACTAAAGGTGCAGACATCAGGTAAAATAGCACGTTTGAAGCCATAGCCAAGGACTACAAATCCTTCACTGGAGTGGTGCATTTGGCAACAACACTTTATCACAACGTTAATAGTGTACACATCGATAGGTATATGAATGGCATTCATTTGTTTAAAAAGCTCAATTGAACTAGAAAAGTGTTTCATATTAGTAACAGCTTGCAACAACTGGGTGAATTTAACGACTGATGGCAGAGGTTTTCTCTGTGTCATTTCATCGAACAGTTTGTGGACATCGTCAGGGTTAGTAATCTTTTCAGACATAGATCGAGAATGATTAAAAACTGTTTGATGATTGAAAGCATATGTTGAATCAAACGGTGCTAAAATCGTTTTGGGGGGAGAGAATCCGGTAAATAATTCTATAAATGATGAAGGATTTCTGAAAGAAATAAGGGAAGAATGAGCAGTACCTTTCAATTTGTAAAGGAGATGGGAGACGACGAAAGATGAAACGATCGTCATCACCACCTTCTCACTACGAATCAATAAAACACTATTTTCAATTTACTCACACGGATTTGGTATTAGCATTTTCGCATTTACAGGTTATTTTATTTTTATCTTTATTTTACGACTAGGGTTTCAATGTTTTATAAGTCAGTTTTTAAGGTGAACACGATCGGTTTCTGGGTTCGACCCTAGGTCAATCCAATTTCAAGAATAATTATGTTTTTTCTTATTTTCTTGTACACAATCAAGTTCAAACATGGGAAAAAAAAACATAAAAACAACTTCAAACATTATATATATATATATATATATATATATATATATATATATATATATATATATATATATATATATATATATATATAAAATAAAACATAATATCAAAATAAATATAGTTTTAGATGAATACATACATGAAAAAGTTTCATAAAATTTTAAATGAATACAAATACATCAAAAAGTTTCATAATATTTACCATGTGTTTTATTCAATTTAAGATAAATATAAATAGACGTAAAACGATCATCAAAATTTGTTATGAAAAATATTTCATTTTTGTGTGTTTTTTTATTCAATTTAACCGGTTCAATTGTTTTTTTTTTTATTTTTATTTTTTGTAAAAGTTGTCCGATTCGTTCCGGTCCAAAAATAAGCATAAAATCGATGCTAGTAAACCACTCCCCTTCCCATTTCCGGTTCAACCAGAGAAATTCGTGATCCGAGCATTTAGATAGAGTAAAGCACACAAGCAACTAAGATAGAAGGAACTCGAACAAGGTTTACTCAACTCATCTTGACACGCATCTTGACTCAACTAGACTCGTGACAACCTATATAAATTCTTTTAGGTTATTTAATGAAAAGAAATTATCTGATTCATTGAACCCTATCTTCAAACTGGATTTTAAAACAATGTTTTAAAAATTATCTGATTCATTGAACGCTATCTTCAAACTAGATTTTAAACAATGTTGGTTTACATCCAACATTGCCGAAAACTTTAGCTTAGTTTTAAACAATGTTTTAAAAGTTGGTTTTTTAGTTGAACCGATAGCCAATATGGCTATCAGTTTAAATTTTTCTTAGCCCTACTTTTACACCAAAAGAAGATATGGGTGACAAAGTTATCAAATAGAACCATTGTCCTCGGAAAAGAAGCAAAATCTGAAAATTTTTGTAACTCCAAATGTGCCACTAAAGCGAATAAAAAACGCCCTCCAACCAACGCTTTATCAACCCTGAGCACCGTATAGAAGAAAACTAAAGCTGCCAATCTTCAAAAGAAGTAAACATACAATTATCCAAACCCCACCATTTAAGGATTTAAGGACCTGTACATAAAGATCCATAGCCAAACGACAGGAAAACAGATGATTCATGTTTACAGAAAGAGAATCACAAGTAGCGTAAGTCAAAGACGGGACATCCAAACCCTTGGAATGAAGATTTTGACGAGTCAGGAGCTTGTCAAGCACTAACCGCCACGCGAAAACATTAACTTTTATGGGCACCAATTTATTCCACTTAGTTTCAAAAGAGGTAGAAGGAAGAGTCTTTTCATCAATGAAGGATCTGACCGACTCCACCATGAAGTCCCCTACTCATGACTCCATCGTGAAGTCCCCTACTCCTGAAAGAGACCAAAACCACATGTCACAGGCAGACAACAAAGAAACGGAATCCAACAACTGGGAAAAAGCCTCCCATTGAAGGGATTTGGCAACCCCTCTAGGAGATCTACAAAAGAAGGAAGAGAAGGATCTCTGCTCTATTTTAGCTTGAACCGTCACCTGTTTATCCATCTCAAGATCAAAAAGCCTCGGGAATTGACTTTTAAGAGAAGAACCTCCAACCCAAATGTCTTCCCAAATAGAAATAAAAGACCCATTTCCAATCTTCTTAGTACAAAAAGACATCAAATCCAAGCCTTTTTCCTTCAAAATGATTGACTACTTTCAAAATATCTAGCCAAATTGAAGGCCTCCCTGTAGGTAACCGATGACCAATAAACGCTTTTTCTCCATGAATATATTTAACCACTTTCACCGAAAGATAATATGGAGTATGCAAATATCGCCAAATCCTCTTAAAAAGAAGAGCTCTAGTCAAATAGAAGAGACTACTAACCCCCAAACCTCCGTGTTTTTTGTGAGCTAAAACTTTTTTCCAAGCAACCCAACTTATTTTTTCTCATCCATATCAGCACCAATGAAAAACTTTTTATGCATGGCCTCCAACGAATTCAAAATACCAATTGGCGCCTTAATCGGTTTGACAGCTTGGTCAACACGGTTTCTACAACTTTCTAGTTTTTCTAAATTTTCATGCACATAAACAAGTTTAAACATTGAAAAAAAACATAAAACAATTTTAAACGTTAAAAATATACAGAAAAACAAGTTATAGATCACTGATAATACATTAAGAAAATACATAACCATAAATTTTTCATCAATCCACATACATCAAAAAGAAAATCTTTGTAACTCTTATAAAGGAGGTCATTTAGATGCATCTATCTTGAACCATATTGATTTGGAACTCCTATTTTTTTCATCTTATGCTAATTAACTATTTAATTAATTAAAATATTTTGCCTATGTGTACTCGCAATAAAATAAATAGTTTGAATGATGATATATGTTCGACAGAACTAAATATCGATATGATGATCAAGCTTTTGAAAGCCTAATAGGTATTTGGGTGATTTGAGGGTTTCAATTTATATTCATATATTTTTCATTCTATTTTCTTTAGATTTCAAGAAAATATTTATGATTGTATATTTAGAGGCAAAAGATGACTATTTAAAGTTATTTGTTACAATTAGTTAAATATGTATTCTCTTAGTATGCAAAATCATATAAAATGTTTTTTATTTGATTCCATCGTTGGATCGGTAACTAATATAATTATATTATTAATGGATATTTACACAAATGAGTGTGATTATAAAATTTTGACAACGAGTGGTTCAATTTCAATGTAAAGAATGCAAAATAAATTTATCAGATAAGTTTTAATTATAAAATCATCATATTACTTTATGTTTTTTGCTATGTTATAAGCATTTATTAATAATTGATACATATGAGACATCCATACCTTATAAGATGGTCATGTAAATGAGAAAAGATACAAATTAACTACAATGCTAAAAACCATATAAAAAGTAACAAGAGATTAAACTTAAAAAATAGCATACAAAAAATAACACAATGGATGTATATGTATACCAACTTACAAAGTGTATATCTCAAGTATTTTGATTCACAAACAAATACAAACTCTCCATAATATGTTAATCAAAATTCATAATAAATAAATTTACACTTATAAATATTATAATTAATTTTATAACTAATACAGTATCCCTGCTTTGCGGGGGTTGGATTTGCATTCTACTGTTTCCGAAAGGAAGCAAAGTACAATGCTATAGCATTTACTCCAAGGTAAGTTTTTGGTCTCTATATGAAACGCCATTTAACATAAACGGAGATTAGATTTAAAAAGATAGTCATAAAACGTAACAAATAGCTCCACTTATGGATATGTAAGTCGTATTTCTTTATCCAAAAGTATCTGATAGCTAAAGCTTATATACTTTTATTGAACAAAAATGTCTTAAGTAACATACAATGTTAAAAATAAAGATTAAAAATTTAAGAACTTTTAATGGGTATTAATGTTTTTTGTTATTGAAATAGTATGTCCCAAGGGATATTGGGAAGGGTAGAAGTGGTATAGAAAAGTAAACATCCTACTTACATTTACTGTTATATCATTCAAATTTAGAAAAGTTAACTATTATCCTTACTTAAGTATGATGGTAAAAGTAAGCACCACTTACAACAACGTACTTTGAAAAAATTGTAGAAACCTACAAATTTTTGTAACTTATCTTGAATAAGAGAATAGCAAGTTGGTTTAGTTCTCCATATAATGTAAGAATCGAAGTTTCAAATCTCATCCATTTACACATCTGTGGAACTGAAACGACAAAAAACAAATTACATTCCAATAATCATAATTTAGAAAAAGTTATTCATCCTCTTAATGCATGACATGTATCAGTTTTGATTAAGGAGCATCTATATACCTTTTTTTTTATTTAAGGTTTAACCACTCAAGTTTGTATTAAGAAGGTTTGTGTTTTTTAATTTCATTTCAATGAAACTCAAAATCAAATTTTACTACTTACCCGTTTTTCCGGAAGACCACATTCTATTATACCATTTTACACGTGGAACAAATTGGAAGAAAATGTATTCTCATTACTTTCTTCAAAGCGTCTAAATATTCCATACTAACTTGCTAACATACAACTTAAGTAACAAAGAAAGATGCTAACATGAAGATGTAACAATAATTAACCGCTAAATATCAAAATTATAGTTTTTAACTATAGTGAAATGACACTTTACTTGTCAATAATTATCAAATATCCCAACATTACCCTCTAAAATAAACAGGACAACAAAAACCATGAACAATAAGGGAATTGAAGAATATAACAGTAAAAGCAACATCAGGAGCTTCAATATCCACATAAATGAACCACAAATTCCAATATTACACTTGAAGAACTTGTAAGTGACATCAGTGTCATCTTATTGTTGTTTTTTGTCTGTTACTTTTTTTTTTTAACAAAAAAATCTTGTATCCATAAGTGATTATAAACAATCACTTCAATTTCAAAATGTAAATGAGGAAAAACAAAACATACACTTGGAGGTGGTTAGAGGTGGGAGAAGGGTTGAGATTTCAATATTTTATATTGTTGTGGGTGATATAATCCCTCTAAAAATCAATGATCAGGTCAGAAATTTATAATCTTTCTAAAATTTCTTTATTTCTTCACCATGTTAAGAATCAGTTATAAAAACAGGTTCCTGTTGATGGAGTTTTAGTATCTGGTGACTCTCTATCCATTGATGAATCAAGCATGACTGGAGAGAGTAAAGTTATAAGTTTCAAAACAATAAATAAATAAATAAATAAATAAAAAAAATTCTACATGATTCTTCTGTAAAGTGACTTTATTATTTTCTTTTATGGTTCAGGTTCATAAGGATCACAAAGCATGACTTTAATGTCTGGTTGCAAGGTTGCAAACATTATAGGTTAGCTTTATAAAATTTCATCCTTATTTTTGTTGGCAACAACAAAATTATATCAGAAATTAGGGGTAAATACGTATTTTTGCAACAACTTTTTCAATTTTCCTCCAATTTCTGCAAAAGAGTGTTTTTTCATATGAAAAATATTCGTGGTGATTCAAACCCATGGTGTTGATATGTAGAGCTCATAATTGATCATTTCCTGAACGACACATATGAAATGAAATAATTTAATTCCCGATATCCAAACAAGTAAATTTCATGACTATTATTATGACATGTTCTTGACTGTAAATCCAAAATCAACTGACCCCATGTTAGAAAAAACTGTTAAAGCTTTTCCAACACTGATTGGGGAAAAATATAGAATGAAGACAAATGATTTTAGGTCACAGTACCTGAAAAAAACACCAATCAACTGTAGGAAATGGGATTTGATAGGTGGGCGGAGACACGACGAATTAGAAGAAAATTACTTGGGTTGTTCTTCCTCATGTTCTCCTTCCGGTCCTTCTTGATGTTGTTATTTTTTTTTCCGGCAGCAACGGAAGATGGAGACGGTAGTGGAGCAAGTGGAAAAACCCTAAAACCTAGATCGCCACTTCAAGCATACCGCCCTCCTAATGAAATCAATTTGAGGCATGAAGAAATCGATTTCAGGTGTCACAAGGAGTCTGATGTTGAGAGAAATAGAAAGGAAATTGGGATTTATGGAGCCTTGTCAACAAGGAAAAAGAAAGAGGATGGAGATAAGGCGGTGGCCATAAAAGGTGGAAGGATCTGGTCGGTATGATCGAGGGTGAGTAAGCAAGGAGATGTTGAAGAAACAAAGGGAAGAAGCCACGTATCCTGATAGTCTTAGGAGCTTGGTGGTGGTGGAATAAACTCATGCATAAAAACAAAGAAATTAAATAAAAAAAGCCACCGATTAGAACGATTAGAACATAGAACTGTTCAAAGGGGCTTATATATATATATATATATATATATATATATATATATATATATATATATATATATATATATATATATATATATATATATACTAGTTTATAACTCGTGGAAATCACAGTTATAAAATTAATTAAACTTTTATAATAAAAATATATAATTATTAATCAATTGTTTTAAATAAATTATTAATTAAGAGATATATCAAAATTTTAAAGTTATTATAACTTCAAATTTAACATATGATTAGAAAATATAAATTTGAATTTTGAAATGGTTGCCTAATATATTTACATGACACATGACATAATATTAATGAGTACTTGTATTAGAGTGACACTTGTCACAATGAGATTAAAACTATTCATTTATTAGAATATATATATATATATATATATATATATATATATATATATATATACCCTAATAAATAAGAATGATTTTGCCACATGTCCTTCTCTCATTCAATTTGCCACATGTCATTTTGTCATAATTCAGAGATATATTTATTTTCCACTTGTCATTTATTTCATTTTCCATTTCTAATATATTATTAATTAGTTTTCATAAAGTAAACCTACCATAATGATATTAATTTCAAATTTTAAATTTTAAATTTCAATTTCAATTTCAAATAAATTTACAGTTTAAACATTTGTATTTTAAATTTTAAATTTTTATTTATTTCAAATTTCAAATTCAAATAAACTTCTCATTTAATCGTTTCTATTTAACATTTTGTTTTAAATCAACCCGTATAATATACGGGTTTCACAACTAGTATATATATATATATATATATATCATTATTATATACAAAAAGCTTTTTTGCTTGAGGCGAGTTCGTGCACTACACGCATCAGTGTTTTTTGGCGCGTCTGGGATTCTCCTCCTTCTTCTTGTGCGCGTAGGATTGGAGATTTCAAAAAAAAAGAGGGCAACCTTCATCCAGGTGAGTCATCTTTGTTTCATTTTGAAGATGACACGTTTCATGATGGAGGACACCTGGTTTCTTTTTTCCTCTTTCCCAATGCATAGTAGTCGGATTGTTCCACCGCTCTTTTCCTTTTCCTCCAATGTCTTCTCCCTCTTCCCCATTTGATTCAACGATTCTCCATTTTCTCTTCCATTTTCTCTCTCAGGTCGTAAACCAAAAATCATCTAATACCCCTCGTCAGTTTTTCTCTGTCGATCAAACCATGGTTGTCAGGTAATCTCTTTTTCTAGCATTCTCTATCTATTTGATTTTGCGTTCTCATCACTTTTTCTTTTAATATTTGGAATCTGCAGGGTTGCGTTGTTGGTAGAACTTCGAGGTTTTATCATCAGTGGAGGTTCTACATGCCCTCACCTTTTACACCTGTGGTTTCTTTTCTCCAAGCCCTTAACATATGGTGTCGTTCTGGCTCATCCTTCTCCAGACTCCAAGCATATTCACCATTCCACTGAATATATAGAATTATGTTGTCCAAACTGAATCATCGGCTTTCACCGCCTCCTCTGCCTTATCGGTCGCTAATAGCTTAGTTGTTTTCTTCTACTGGCACTTGACCCACCTCAAAATCTTTCCCTTAATTAGTTCTTCTTTCTCTCCATCGTCTTCTTCTTTCTCTATAAAAATGGGAACAAAAGAACAAAAACTCCATGGAAATGTCTTGACGATTTGGGTAATTTTTGTTGTAGCTTGTCTCTTGTTTCTATTCTTGTCGGTAGTTTAAAGTTCAATTTTCGAGTTTGGTTATCTGAGTCTAATTTTTTGGAACTGAATAGTAGGTCGATAAATTCCACGGTCGATCTCACACAACGTTTGAAGCCCTGTTCCCTGACTTCCTTCATCAATCTTGTTTTCTTGAAAATTGAACGAGCCCTAATTTATTGCAAATCACCTGAAAATTAGGTATTATTGTTCTATGAAGTTCTTTATGTTAATAATAGTATTTGTTTATTTGTATTAGGTTTGATTGTCTCTGCCATGTCAAACTCTCTATGTTCATCTATTTTTCCTTCTCATTCCAACGCTGACCATTTAATCTTCTTTTCTGTTGTTCTTGACTGTTCAGGTTCAATAGGTTCTTCTCCCTCTTTTAGTTTGACTTTTTGTGGGTCTTGTTGCTAATTATGTTCTATAGTTATATTAGATTTTTGATGTTCCTTTCAGGTTCCATTTAATTTTCATGGCTGGTCTTTCAAGATAAGGTTTCAGGTTTCTTTCCTTATCCTTTTCATCTTGATTTTTTTAATTTTTTTGTCTGTTCTGGAGCTGATAGAAAGTGATGTTTTTCTACCTCAATTAACATATAAAAAGGGTTTTTTTGCTTCAATTTCTATATAAAAGAACTATAGGAAATAGGGGAACATAGAGACATATACAGGGATGGGGGGTTAGACAAGGAAGAAAGGAAGCAAAGGACACGTAGTAATGTTCAACTTAAATGATTTAAAGGATTGTGAAGGAGGAGATGTCAATACACATAGATAAGGAAGCAACTCCAAACTCAATAGTTCATACATTAATTGAGTTGATAATTTGCAATAATTTTGGAGGGGTAATTTATGATTTTTAAAGTCTCCATCTTTTGGTATTTGGATGTTGCTTAATTACCCCTATTAGTTAACTTGTTAAATTTTAGTCGCCTACTACTTACAACACCCATGGAGCAGTACCATACATATGTCTACTAACTTGGAGGTCGGGAAAACATCTGCTATACTTTAGGTCTGGTTTAATAAGTCACTTTTGTTTGGTAAAACACGGTAAATTGAGCTTTTTTGACAATTTATTTAATTTACTATTACATTTTCATGTTACCACTCCTTCCAAAGACTATTTCATTTGCAAAAATGATAGGAGAGTATGTAGAAAGAGTAGTACATGTATTATCTTGGTAACCTAATTGTGATAGCTCAATTTTTTACTAGCTCAACATTTACGTCTTCCTGGTCTATTCGGATGTATAAATTTTGACATTCATTACTTTGTGTTTAGGAACCAATACCTGTACTCATATTACTGATTGGGTTCTATTTGTATTTTAAGAACTATTTAAAGATTTGACCTTTTCAGTCTTTTATAAAAAAGTGAGATCAGTGAAACGTTTACATACTAGAACTTTTTATGTACAACACGACTAGAAGTTCAAGCTCCTCTATAACAATAGTGTTATTTGGCTACACATACATACACACCTTATATCAACTTCCAAAATTCT
Source organism: Lactuca serriola (assembly GCF_051521515.1). Taxonomy (NCBI): domain Eukaryota; kingdom Viridiplantae; phylum Streptophyta; class Magnoliopsida; order Asterales; family Asteraceae; genus Lactuca; species Lactuca serriola. The sequence goes on from NC_136410.1 coordinate 232,881,494, forward strand.
GCTCAACAACGGAAATCATAAATTTCAATAATTGATGTTGAGCAATTAGAAACGAGCTTATTTTTTTAGTTGGAGAATAGATATTGGTGAATTCCTTACATTTGAGAACTACTCAATTTTATCCGGATTGTTGATGTAGATGGAATTATATCGGTTTGAATCGAGTGCAGAGGAGGTGGTTTTGATTTTGCCAATGGCTAACGAGCAACAACAAAGGTATTTATTCCTCCAAGAAATGGTACTATTTTACCTTCTAATATGCGATTTTTTTTTTCATATTCTTTGTAGTATTCATTTCATATATGTTAAAATAATTTTTTTAATTAGTTTTTGTTTTATAAATACTTATAGAATTGTCTTGATGGATATTTAGCAAGAAGGGTATATATATATATATATATATATATATATATATATATATATATATATATATATATATATATATATATATATATATATATATATATATATATATATATATGAACTTGCAATAAATATAAGATGAATCTTTTCATTTTACAAACCTTGAATTCATTTGCAAGTGGGTGTATACGATAACAAAATCATTTCTGGTCGGACTAGACATGTTATTTATGGAGTTCAATGATGCCTTTGTTATGGAAATTTGCCAGATCAATTCAAACCAAACCGTGTGACTGATCGATGCGAGTCAATGCTTCTGTTCTTGAAGATGTTGAAAATTTTAACGGAATTTGAAAATACTATCATTGAATTCATTTTCAGGCCCTAATCTTGGTGTTACAGTTGCTCAAAGATTATTTTCCTCAAACTTGCAAGCTTGAAGGCCTATATATATCACTGCTCAATCATTTTCACATATTTTTACCTACACATGCAGGTGGATTATATGCAAATTGCAGAGAACAATGATGTACTTTACTCTTCATACCAACATGGGCAATTAACTTTACTCTTCCCAAATTTTTGTACAAAGTTCTAATAAATGTAACAAATAGTAACTTACTTAAATTTATTTGTGTATTATAGCATTCTTCTCTTATTTCTTTATATTAAGTCATTACAAAATGAAAAATTCAATCAATCACAACATTATACATTCAACTTTCCTCGATCCCTCGTTCATGCTTAAGCTCTGGTCTAACTAGATTCTTGGGCCGTGCTAAGCACGGTTTGAAAACATTTTCTAGTACATATATATATATATATATATATATATATATATATATATATATATATATATATATATATATATATACACTTATGGGGTAATCTAGCATTTTTTCTTAATTATTTATAAAAAATAACCAAAAAATACCACTTAGCCAAAAATAACCCACAAAATAGTAGTTAACTTATGGTTGACTACGGTTAACGCCGTTGACTACTGTTTTAGGCCGAAAAATACTCTTTCGTGCTAATGGTCTACTGTTTCACATGTCCGTTTATTTTTTCGTGACCCATTAGCGCATAACAGGGGCGAAGCCAGGAATTTTTTTCAGGGAGGTCCTTATAAATTAATTGGAATATATATATATATATATATATATATATATATATGCAAAAAAAAGATTTTTTGAGATTTTTGAGGGTGGGCCTGGGCCTACCCTGGCCCATAGGTAGCTCCGCCCTTGGCCCATAGTATATAATGAAAAAAAATTTAGATTAGTTATTTTTCCTATTATTTTCTTTGGTTTGACTACTTTTCTTTTTCTCAATGGAACACCCGAAGAACAAACCAATTTGTCTAATTTTCTTCAAAATTTTACCGTATTTGTAATTAGGAGTAGATTTTGTATATGAGGTTAAATTTTTTTTGAATAAAATTGAAAAAAAATATATAAAATTGTAGGTTTCATACGAAACTTACGGTGTATAAGTGCCCAATGCACAGTTTGTGCAGTGTCGACTTGTACATCTTATAAAAAAAATTAAAAAAAATTAAAACCGTAGGTTTTTTTACAAAACAGTAGACGAAACCCCAAAAACAGTAGATTTAAAAATTAAAAAAAACTTATTTTTCCCCCAAAACCGTAGGCTACGGTTTGGGATAATGTAGCTAAACCGAGAGGAAACCGTAGGTTTCCCAAAACCTACGGTTTTGTAGCTTACAAATGAATTTTTTTTATGTACAAAACACGAAACAGTAGACGATTTTAGAAACCTACGGTTTTGTGGGCTATATTTGGACATTTACTAATTTTTGGCTAAAAATTGATAATTACTTCCTTAATTTGGCTAGATTAGTAATTACCCCTAAACTTATTCGGGCCGTGATTAGAGAAATAATCAGTAAGTTAGTTTTAAGTGATACCAAGAAAATACGATTTATAATGATAATATAACTTTTGAGTGAAATTGTTTTTGTTATTGTTCCTAAAGCACATGAACAAATATAAAAGTAGGATGCTATAATACCAAAGATCAATTAAAGTAGGTTGCTATTTCTTATATTTGGCCTGATCAGATCAAATAATAAAAAGAAAAAAGCAAGTGATCAAAATACATGTTGCTAAGGTTGCCATAGTGCTTGCAAAATTAGCAAGTGATCAAAATACATGTTGCTAAAGTTGCTAAAGTGCTTGCAAAATTGCAGATGGTAAGAAATTGATGCAACCAACTGTTGGCTGTCAAAGTGTTAAGTTTTTTTTGCCCTATTTTGGAATTTCTTGCCATATAAGCAAAGCTAGGGAGAATTTCTAGTATAATATATAAATAAATTTTTTTTGCTAACAAATTGTATTCTAACATATAATCCAACTACGACCGTTGAGGTAAAAATCAAAAGCCCAAAAATTTAATAATTGTAATTTGTATGAGTTGGTGTACTCACATTTGGCTCTCATCCTGAAACAAAACAAAAGGTAATCAGATTACGTAACAAAAATAAAAGGAAAAAAAATTTAATAATTACTTTCCATTTTCTTGAAATACAATGTAATAATTGCATAGTCTTAGTGACCTGACGGACATTTCTCATTCCCTCCACGTTTTTCTAAATATTCTACACCGACTCAAAATTAGAATTTGATACCAACACTCGTTTCTTTTATAAATCCAAGTAATTTTTACCTCTTTCTCTAGATTCCTTTATCGATCAAATTTGATTACTTCTCTCGTCCAACGTAATCGACCACCAACTTGTTGCTTTCAAATTGTTTCTCCTTTTGCAATATTTGGTATTTGCTTTTCTTTATAAAGAAGATCTATGACAGTTAAAAAGAAACTTATCTTCCCAGAAGAACAAGAAGGAAAAGAAAGATGAGTGAATGATAATCTCAATAAGAGCTTTGCTTGCCAATATAAAATCATCATTTGCACAAGCAATAACATCTATCAATGTGGAAAGACCCTGCATTTCATAAAAAAGGAACCCTTGAAAAAAGTGTTAATTCAAATAAACCAAATGTCAAACAGTTCGTGTGTAATATCGAAATGAGCAACTAGTTTCACTTTGGAGGGTAACAAGAGGTACAAAGGGCAAACTTTCAAATAATTCAAAATCACCCTACATTTCCCAAGTTAAGTGAGCATAAAACAAAATAGATAAAATCTAATTAAAGAGCACCATTTCAGCCATTAAGTAAGAGTATTAACTTGACTATCCAATAGACTTGAATAGCAGGGTTATGAGTGTCTCCAAATATTGTAAACTTTGAATATATATATAAGATTAAGCAATTTTTGATTGGGGTAAGCTTTAGTTTCACAATTTGCCCACAAAGCATTTGGAAAGATAAAAAAATGTTAGTTATAAAACAATTTTGAGAGAGAGTAGAGATATCATATAATCTTGAACCGGTTCCTTCATAAAGAGTGCAATTTTCGAAGATCACAAGAATTTTCTGATTTGGGTAATCTTCGTTTATCAATTTTATCATAACTTTGAAAGAAAATATCAGAATTTCGTTTAGAAAGATTTAAATTTACCTCAAAATTAGTTTGTTTAACTGGTTAAGCTTTGGTTGATCAGCAATCGGCTTAGCAGCACACACTTCTACTACAAAAATATTAATTAACGCTCCTAAAATGAAATAAAAACAGACCTCCAAATATCTTTTGTCAGATAAATTAATGGTTCAAGTAAAATGTTGCAGGTACCTGTTGAGGACGAACGCAGTAGAGTCTACATCCTATTAAAAGAAAGCCCAAGATCAAGTCATATAAAAAAATTATCTTTATATATTGGCACAAATAAGTATACACCTTTAACGGAAGTATGAGAGAGTTGAGATTAATATAAAGCCATTGAACATGATAGACATGGATGATAGATCACATAACAATATTTGGTGGTAATTCATGAGCTAGGTTCAAGTATTCTAACTAATTATTGTACATCTATCGTATGCTATGAGAATGATAAAGAAAATATGTTGTTTGATAATATAAATACGTTCAATCTTACATAACTATTATCATTAACACATTCTTACTAATTAAATCGTCTATAAGGTTATTATACACTTAATATTATTATTCTCATTTCTGTCAGAATGTTGTCAGGATGTTTTATTGGGTCGTATTCTGTCAGAATGAAAATGAGTGAAAAACGATGTGTGAGAACAAAAAAAATAATAATTATCGAGAATGCATGAAAATGACGATATTCTTGTAAGGTTTAACGTATTCTCATTGCTAAACAACTTATTCTCTTAGTAATTCTCATAGCATACGATAGATGTACAATAATTAGTTTGAATAGAATAACCTAAGCTGGTAATTCATTAAAGCGGAAATGACAATATGCTTCCTATAATTGCTTTGATATCATCTGTGGAAGTGAAAAGCATAAGAGCAATATCAAAAATATATGAAAACAATCATTTTTACTTGAGATGTACCTCAACATAGGGTACTTGTGTATGAATCAAAGTGGCTTTAGGTATGTAGTCAAAGACATTTGACAATATGTTTCCTATAATTGCTTTGATATCTTCTGCGGAAGTGAAAATCATAAGAGCAATATCAAATATAGATGAAAACAATCATTTTTACTTGAGATGTACCTTAACATAGGGTACTTGTGTATGAATCAAAGTGGCTTGAAGTATATAGTCAAAGACATTTGATTCCTTTTCTTGGGTCTCACTTTACAAAACTCTAGAAGATCAACAATAGTGAAAAACCTAATAGCATGATGACCTAACCTTCTATAAGGAATTTCATTGAACAGGTGGTAGAACCCATAACAAAGTCTTGCTAAAATAAAAGAAATGATGATGGATAAGTTGCAATGCTTTAATTGAAAGATTTAGTTTCTAAGTTTAGCAATTAACTTGCAAAATTTTATTATTCAAGAAATTACCTCTTCAATCGGTTTAAAATATTGGGTTTTCAAGAATCAACTTACATAAGAACACCATGGTAAAAAACATCAGCTAGTTGAAAATCCAAGACCAACTGTAAAAGGTATGAAAATGATGCAATCAAAGGATTACGAAGCCATGGAATTTAATAGAAATTGAAAATGGGAAGAAGATAAGGAAAAAAAAATATACAAACTCTTTAGAGCTCTTTATCAATAATTTGGATGATAGGGGAGAAATAAACAGATAATATTATACCTCTTTGTGTGTAAACACTCATATCATTATTTTGGGTTTTCTTAAATCTGAGACGTTCCTCATGCTTTGAACCCTGCACACCACATTCACCTTTCCAGTTTTCCCCATGTGGATAGATCTTAAGTCAATAACTGAAACCGGATCATTGTCATCAGGTTTAGCCCAATATTGTTTGTGAAGCATTTCGTTATGTGGTAGACCAAACAAAATTACTACCTAGCCACATCAAGATCTAAAATCCTACACATCTAATAATTATACAATCGATAAATGAAAAACTTCTAATCCCTTCCAATTTCTTCAACTTGAAGCTGCTACGAGAACCAAAATAAGGGGAAAATTTCAAAAGAAAAAAAGGAGATGAACTTGAGTTCTTGGTTAAGCCAGAAAATGCCCATAAAACCACAAAGGGACGCTAGGCGTCCCGCACCTCCGTCCCCAACATACAATGAGGAAGGAGCGAGAGCATAAATGATGTTTGGAGCAAAGAGGATTAGTCGTTAAGAGAGAAGAAAGAGATAAAAGGAAACACAAGGCATTCATATGGGGCCGAAAAACGAAGGAGGCGGCGGCAAATGATACAACGTTGGAAAAGAAAGAGTACCTCACCTTTAGATAAATAATTGAGGCAGTGGGTTGAAAGAAGGAAAGCAGCTGATGCAGTATAATTTAAAAGAATAGGCGGCTGAATCAAACCTGTCTTTGTAGAATCAAAGTACCAAACAACAATTTCAGAGACATGGTAGTAGATTCAACATACAACGCCTAATTTGTACAAAATAAATCCAAACTAAATAAACCGTAAAACTGATTGCTTTTACTGAAACGTACACTACTTACATAAGAAGAAGAAGAAGCAGACTGAGGAAATCAAAAAACATGGAAAACCTCATTGTGAAAGAGATATCGGTAAGTAATTGGAGAAAAAGTGAAACCACCTACTTCAATTGGACCAAAAATCTAGGTAGAGACAACAACGACACGTTTAACTGACAAGACGAAACTAGCATCCAGGTTGTGTGAAGCAATCAAGTTACTAACCACATAAGTTAAAAATGCCGCCCACCGGTATCATTATTGGCAGAGGGAAAAACTCATCGACGTGTACGATAATAGAAGTGATATTTCCACTTGATGAATTGATTCATCCACTTGAAATGTATGTTTTACCAACTTGTACAATAGATACAAAGGTATTGTACCGCATGTGGATGGATCAAATTATTAAATGGAAATATCACTTCCCTAATAGATTTCTTTCGCATATAGGTAATGTTATATATATATATATATATATATATATATATATATATATATATATATATATATATATATATATAAACTAGGTTTGTAGTTTTTTGATGTAATATTTTAATCTTATGCTTAGTTAAAATTATATAATATTTAAAATTGTTAATGTACTATATACTAATAAATAAAACATAAATATATTTCCTACAATGAAATACATTAAACTTTCATCATTTACGTATTATCAAATAATGTTTCATCGATTCATTAAAAGTCGTTATCTAGAATACACAGAGACTATATGGAAAAAACATACAAAAATAAGTTATAATGAAAAATTCAAAATTATAGAAATAACATACTACTTTATTTATAAGAATGGTTTCATCAGAGTATAATAGTATTGATAACAGACTATTTTATACATATCTTTATGATGTTTTCTTAATGTTTTATATTATGTTTTTATGCTATTTAGAACTAAAAGGTACTTATAATGCTTAAATTTTATATTTTGCATGCATACTTTGTTGCTAGAGCAGAAAGGAAGCGAAAAGACTGGCAATCGGAGCTGAAATGCAAAAGGATGAGAAAGGAGCTAAAAAGACACAAAAATGATGTTGCTAGACAACTTGACCTCTCTTCATTGTTTTTGACATATCTCATGACTCGTAAATCCAATTGAGAATATTCAAAATGTTCTGAAAACTAGACACAATTTCGGACGACGTTCGTGTTTTGAGACAATGTTGAATCCTAATCACCATGACATGGTGATCACCACCACGACGTGGTAAATGAAAACTTCGCGATTGTTGAGCTGACTTGGAGAATACGAGATATTCATGAAGACCACGACATGGTGGCTTTCAACCACGCCGTGGTGACATTAAAAACTATAAATAGACCCAAAAATTACCCTTAATGAGATATCTTGAACCCTAATTCGTTCCCTACGATTATAAACCTCAGAGAACCTGTTTTGAGGGTCTAGAAGGCGGTCGGAGGGCTGTTAAGCTGATATGGAGCGAAGATCTGAAGGATTAAAGTGCGGATTCATGCCAAAAATCATTTGGTTTGTTGTTCTGATCATGATTAGCATTCCAATGTGATTCCATGTGTGTTTACTTTCTGATTTGGGTGTTAAAACCCTTTTCTTTGTGTTTATGACTAAATGAATCTTTGAGATTATGGATTAATTGCTATTTTGATTTTTTATTCTTATTTAATTTATTTTGTCAAGTTTGATTTCAAGATCCATATATGTTAAATATTGTTACTTTATTCCCTATTGCTAAATTAATAGAGTTTAGATGGTCATTTTGACTATGTTAATTTGAATCATAGTTGTCCATGATCATCGGTAATTATGACTAGAGTGTAACACCCATAAAATTACGCCAAATTTAAACTTTTAATGCTAACAAAAGAGTCAAATAGTAATTGTTTTTACAAAACGTTTCCAATTCTTTTATCATTAGAGTGTCCCAAAATAGATCATGAGGATGAGGAGCGGTACGGTCACGCCTTCGCCTTCCCTCGCTCTCCTAAAGTACCTGAAACAATAAACTGAAAACTGTAAGCCCGAGGGCTTAGTGAGCTACCCCCAAAATACCAATACCACACTGGCAGAAGTCATAGCCATAATGATCAATCAAACAACATACATACTGGGCCATCGACCGGACTGGTTCGCCCTACTGGGCCTTCAGTCTATCTGAATCTATAACGAGCCTTCGACATGACTGGTCTGCCGCGTGGGCCTACAGTCTCCCCGGACCGCTCAAAGGGTGTGTTGGCCTTCAGCACAAAGCAGGACCGCCTCAACCCATCCAACCAGCAACTAACCATGTACGCATACTATCATCTACTGGCACATACACATAGAAAACATATCTATCTCAATTACCATCAATCATAGAGTTTCACTTGTAACTAGAGCATTGACCTAACAGGTCACCATCATACCAATCCTTACGGATCATAAAAGCATATCATGCTATCTATCCTGATTTCGATCTAACATATTAGAATCGTATGCAACATACTATGACAACCGATCCAACCAATCTCTAGCATAACAACCATCCTAAACAGGATGAATTCTAACATGGCAATCACATAACACCCATCCTAAACCAGGATGAATCTAACATGGCAATAATAAAGAAACCATCCTAGACCAGGATGTGAATCATAAAGGGCCGGCCTTGGTGCCGTAGACCCTATCGATATAGTGAGGATAACTCACCTCGCAGATGTCGATTGAAATGCAAACCCCAACTATCAGATCACTTGACACCGACTCCACCACCTATAACCATATAACAATATACTCATAAGTTCTTACTCTTATGAGACACCCCATAACCCCTTAGTAATTCCTGATCAAGGTCAGAGTCCTCAGTCAAGGTCAACAGTCCATGTTGACCTCAACTCGCCGAGTGCACTCGGCCACTCGCCGAGTCCATGGAGCACATTCCAACTCGTCAAGTCATCGGAGTGACTCGTTGAGTTCCTTCGAATCCCGATCAATCCTTAAGGTCCACCCGTCGGGTTTCCTCCTTGCAACTCGACGGGTACACACGCATGCCTACCCAAGGGAAAATCTATCCGACTCGCCGAGTTTTATGGTGATCTTCATCGGAATCGCCGAGTTGTTCATCCAACTCGCCGAGTTCAATGACCATCTTCATGTGACTTGCCGAGTTCACTCTTGCGACTCGCCGAGTCCATTCAGTCCTCTTTCCATACAGACTTGATTTGAGCCATGTAGCGGCTCCAAATCACAGATCCAAGCTTCTAGGGTATACTTACCACGTAAAGTTGCAAAATTTACATGCATGCATGATTATAAAGGCTCCAAATGTCTATTTTAAGTTCTTAATGGAGCTTCTAGTCCAAGAGGGACTCCAACCACAACCAATACAACAACTTTATGACTCTAGCATCCAAGGAGGGTCCAAATCTGAAGTTACAACTTCAGATCTAGCCCATAGTTCAACATCCTAACTTGAAAATCCATAAAGCCCTAGAATCAACCAAAGGGAAGAAAAGGAAGTAAGAATGGTACTTTGATACCTTCAAACGATGCTAGTTGAGGCAAAAACCCTCTTCCCACTCCTTTCTTGCAATTTCCTTTGCACTCTTAGCTTCCTTCCTCCAAGATCATCTTTCCCAAGCTTCAAACCCACACCAAAGCACACACACACAAATTAGGGTTTCAAGGGCTCTCAAAGACTGCAAGGAGGCCCAAAGGAGGCTGAGGCTCCTTTAAACAGGGGTGCAAACCCCGAGATTTAGGGTTTCATCTGCCATCTCCTACTCGCCGAGTCCTAATAGTGGACTCACCGAGTAGGTCACTAAACGCGTGTTCTCACCCCGCTGCTACTCGACGAGTAGGTCGACCAACTCATCGAGTAGAGCCTCATCCCTAAATTCTTAATTAATTAATACCTGAGGATCGGGGCGTTACAATTCTCCCCCATTTGAACTAGACTTCGCCCTCGAAGTCCGCTGAAGAAAACAATTCTTCTTCTTTTCCAAGATAGCTACAGGCCTCTCTACATAGTTTAGGTGCTCATCGACCTGAATGTCATCCAACGATACCACTGCCTCCTGGTCCATGACGCACTTTTGCAATTACGAAACATGAAATGTGCTATGGATCCAGCTAAGTTCCTCTGAAAGCTCTAGCCCATAAGCCACCTTGCCAATCCTGGAAACAATCCTGAACGGCCCGATGAATCGAGGACCCAATTTTCCCCTCTTCTTGAAACGGATCACACCCTTCCAGGGTGAGACCTTCAGGAGAACCATGTCACCCACCTGAAATTCCAACTCAGATCGGCGTCGATTGGCATAACTCTTCTGTCGACTCTGAGCGGTCTGCAGCCGCTGCCTAATCTGCTATATCATCTCAGTAGTTTGTAGAACTACCTCTGTCTGACCCATCACCCTGTGCCCAACCTCGCCCCAACAGACTGGGGTCCTACACTTCCGCCCATACAACAGCTCGAAAGGCGGGGCGCCAATACTGGAATGATAACTGTTATTGTAGGCGAACTCTACAAGCGGTAGGTGGGAATCCCAACTCCCCCCGAAATCGATGACGCACGCCCTCAACATATCCTCGAGGGTCTGAATGGTCCGCTCACTCTGCCCATCAGTCTGTGGATGGAACGCTGTACTAAAATGCAGCCTCGTGCCTAGTTCCTCGTGGAACTTCTGCCAAAAACGGGAAGTGAATCGGACATCCCAATTGGAAACTATGGAAACTGGAACCCCATGGCGAGAGACAATCTCGCGGACGTATAGGTCGGCCAACTTCTCCGCCGACGAACTCTCCCGTATAGCTAGGAAATGGGAACTCTTGGTCAATCGATCCACGATGACCCATATAGCGTCGAAACCCTTTGCCGTCTTTGGCAACCTTGTGACGAAATCCATCGTAATCCGTTCCCATTTCCACATGGGAATCTCCAGGGGCTGCAACTTACCATGTGGCCTCTGGTGCTTGGCCTTGACAATTCTGCAGGTCAAGCACCTTTCAATGTACCAATCAATATCTCGCTTCATACCAGGCCACCAATAACTCAAACTCAAATCTCGGTACATCTTGGTAGCCCCTGGGTGAATAGAAAAACGAGACTTATGAGCCTCCTCCATCACTGTCTGCCTAACTCCTCCGGTCATCAGAACCCAAACCCGACCATATCGGGTCAATAGCTCGCGGCTATCCTGAACAAACCGGGCGCTTTCGCCCTTAATCCTTTCCAATTTCCCATTCTCTGGTTTCATACCCTCGATCCAAGCATCTCTGACCAAACCCACCAGCGGGGAATCCACCACTATCCTCATACATCTGGCTGGGGTAGAAGACCCAACTGACTTGCGGCTCAGGGCATCCGCGACCACATTCGCTTTACCAGGATGGTAAAGGATCTCACAATCATAGTCCTTGACTACATCCAGCCACCTACACTGCCTCATATTCAAGTTCGGCTGATCCATAATGTGCCTCAAACTCTTGTGATCCGTGTATATGGTACAACGGACCCCGTACAGGTAGTGCCTCAAAATCTTGAGAGCGAAGACCACCGCTCCCAACTCAATATCATGCGTGGGGTATCTCGTCTCATGTGACCTCAACTGCCGCGATGCATAAGCTATCACTCTCCCCCTTTGCATGAGGACTGCCCCTAAGCCTGTGATGGACGCATCACAATACACCACGAAATCCTCCACTCCCTCGGGGAGTGTCAACGCTGGCGCCTCGCATAACCGTTGCCGGAGGGTCTCAAACGCCCTCTGCTGCTCCGGGCCCCACCGAAAATCCACTCCCTTCCTTGTTAGATGGGTGAGGGGTACAACAACCTTGGAGAAATCACGAATGAATCTCCGATAATACCCTGCTAAGCCCAGAAAACTCCTGATGTCTGAGGGAGATCTCGGAGTCTCCCACTACATAACCGCCTCCACCTTGGCCGGATCGACCAAAATCCCATCCTAATTAACGAGATGTCCAAGGAACTAAACCTCCTGCAACCAGAACTCACACTTCGAGAACTTGGCATAAAGCCGCTCTCGTCGCAGCACCTCCAACAGCTCCATGAGGTGCTCCTCATGCTGCTCTCGGGTCTTGGAATACACCAAGATATCATCTATAAGCACAATGACCGAGCGATCGAGCATCGGTCTGCAGACTCGGTTCATCAGATCCATGAACACTACTGGTGTGTTGGTGAGTCCAAATGGCATCACCACAAACTTGTAATGACCATAACGAGTCCAACACGCGGTCTTCTCCACATCTTCCTCCCTCACCTTGACCTGGTGGTAACCTGATCTCAAATCAATCTTGGAAAACCAAGATGCACCCTGCAGCTGGTCGAAAAGATCATCTATCCTCGGGAGCGGATAACCGTTCTTCACCGTTAACTTATTCAACTCCCTATAGTCAATGCACATCCTGTGCGAACCATCCTTCTTCCTGACGAAGAGGATCGGTGCTCCCCAGGGTGAGCTACTCGGACGAATAAACTGCTTACCCAGCAGTTCCTGCAACTGAGATGACAGCTCCTGCATCTCTGGTGGTGCCAAACGGTACAACGCCTTGGCGATAGGGGCCGCACCTGGCACTAGATCAATCCTAAACTCAACTTGCCTCACTGGAGGCACTCCGGGTAACTCCTCCGGAAATACATCAGCAAACTCTCTAACCACAGGAACCTCTGAAACTGAGAGCTGCTCTCTAACCCGCGTATCTACCACATACGCCAAATACCCGGCACACCTGTGCTAAATATACTGTTGAGCCCTGGCCGCCGAACAGAACCCTGATCCCGACCTGGTGCCCTCACCATATACCACCAGTTCTCCCCCACTTAGGGTTCGAACCACCACCCGCTGTCCCTCATAATCGATCATGACGCCAAAACGGCTAAGCGAATCCATTCCTACAATCACGCATACATCCCCCATGGGGATAGGAATCAAATCTATCGGGAAAGACACCCCGAAAATCTCCAACTCGCATCCTCGGTAGACCAAAGAAGCAGAAACCCCGTGCTCGTTGGCGATCAAAACTCACAACGGACACTCAAGATCATCTATCAACACACTGAACCCCCTAGAGAATGTTTGAGATACGAACAACCGACTCGCCCTCGAGTCAAATAAAACCATAGCAAGTAAAGCATTTACTAAGAACGTACCTGATCATAGGCACGACCAATAAGCATAAAACAAATACAATAACTGAGATAGAGAATAGGAACATATCCGCAACCACATCCGGTGCTGCCTTGGCCTCCTCGGCCGTAAGCTGGAAGGCGCGACCCTGAGCCTTCGGAGGCTCCATCTTGACTGGCCTCCCATCTCCAATCCTCACAGTAGCTGGCGTGGAACCCTGCGCCGGCTTGGCGGCGAGCTGCGGACAGTTGGTCTTCACATGACCAACCTGATGACAATGGTAACAAATTGTCATATCTGCTGGAGGGGCGGACTGACGACAGTCCCTAGCATAGTGCCCCTCCTTGCCACATTTGTGGCACCCACCTCCTGCTCGACAAACCCCTGAATGAGCCTTGCTACACTTTCCACAAGTGCGGCTCTGATGACTCCCGGACCGTGCATCAGTGGTCTTAGACCGCTTAGGCGTCGGTTGAGACTGTGCCGGTGCCTGACGCTACTCCTTCAGCTGCAACTCAATCTCCAACTCACGCCGCCGCACGGTTTCCTGTAGATCCAGGAGGGTATCACATTACCGAGTCGACACAAACTGTCGAATATCCGACTTGAGTATACTCAGATAACGAGTCATCTGAGACTGCTCTGAAGCAAACTCCGGGCAAAACATAGCCCTCTCCGTGAACATACGAGTAATCTCCATCACAGACTCCCCATCCTGTCTCAAGGTCAAAAACTCTTGAGCAAGTCACTCCCGTTCCACGCGCGGAACGTAGCGAGTGTGAAACATATCCCAAAACTGCTCCCAGGTAATAGTAGCCCTCTGATCATCAGTATACGACCCAATCGTCAACCTCCACCAGTCCTTCGCCCCAAGCCTCAGCAGGTTCAGGGCACACCTGACCTTCTGGTCAGCAGGACATGAACACGTGAAGAAACACCCCTCCATGTCAGATGACCACCTCATAGCCCGAATAATATCCTGTGTACCATGAAATGCCGGGGGCTTCGTATTGTCGAAGTCCCGGTACTAGAAAGCCCTACCGGCTCCTCCTCCTCCAACCCCTGCAGCAGTTACAGCCAAAGTGGCTGCAGCGGTAGCAGTCTCTGCTAGAGTGGCATACCGCTCATTAAAATACTCGACCATCGCGGTCTTAATCAACCCAAACATCTCTGGCAGCTGGGCTCGGAACGCAACAACAATCTCATCGTGCATGATTTCCCGAATCCAGGCATCCAACTCCTCAGTCCCTATCTGAACCACGGGCTCAGATGCTACCGGCACCTCCAATCTGTTGGATTAGTGTCTAATTTTGTAACTATATTTGGTAAGTACTTGACCCGATTGTGCATGATCCTTTTGGGTTGCCTTCACCATAGCAACTTGACATGGTGATTTATATAGAGAGAAGAGATATTATTATTATTAATGTATTATAAGAATAATATTTTAAAGGAATAATAATATTATTTGATTAATATAAGTCATAAATTAATTAGGAATTAATTTGGTGACTTAAAGAGATTAATTGAATAAAGGGGCATAAACTGTCAAATGTGTGATAGTTGTATTTTGAGCTAAGGATCCTTATGGATATGAGGGTGGACGATTTTAGGGATATGGATCACCTAGAAATCGTCCAAGGCATTATCTAGAAGGATCTTTGGATTGCTTTGAGGCTAAGTTATCCAATTAGGGTTTTAGGGTGAAACCCTAGGAGCTCACAGTATAAATAGGCCCTTAGGGTTAGAGAAATCGGCCACTCCATGTTTGAGGAAACCCTAGAGCCGATTTCTCACCTCTCTCCCTCTCTCAAATCATCTTCTTGCTAGTTGGTGTTTGTAAGCCATTAGAGGAGTGACATTTGTGACTCTAAGCTCCAAGAATAAGAAGGTTTTCAAGCAAGTAACTCAAGGTATTATTCTAGATCTGTTTTTCATATGTCTTATTGTTAGTTTACATTAGATCTAGCCATGAAAGTCTTGGATGTATTGCATGTTCAATTAGAGAAACCTAGATCCAAGCATTAGGGTTTGTATGTGCACATAGGAAAATTCTTATGTCTAAAACCCATCAGTGGTATCAGAGCCATGATTGGTTTCAATTGAATGTGATGCTTAACTGTTTTGCTTGCTGAAAATTGTGTTTATTCACCTCTGTCCGACCCAACTCGGCGAGTCAGTGTCTGGACTCGGCAAGTTGGTCCTACTCGGCGAGTTCCAGCGTCAGACAGAGGATAATTCGGGATTTTATTGTTGTTTTGTCTTGGATTGATACCTAAATCGTTTTATTATGTAAAAATCTGAATTTTTACCTAATGTAATGATTATCCTTGACATAACAATAGATAATTTCAAATCTTTTGAATATTGATTATTTATATGATAAATATGGACTATTTAAGATTATTTGGTAATTATCTAATGACTAAAATTGGATTAGGTCAAATATAGATAATTATGAAATTAATTGTTTAATTTGAATTATTTGTTGTTTGATCCCTATTGTTTTCAAAAAGTTCAAAATTTATCTCGAAGTTTTGAAACTTGAATTTTGTGATTAATAGTTTAATTTAGAAGAATTTAAATTTCAACCCCTAGAGTTTTACAAGTTTAAAATTCAACCCTATACTATTATATTATTAATAAATTAATATATATATATATATATATATATATATATATATATATATATAAAAGTAAAGTTAAAATGCTAGTCTTACTGTTAGTAGGCCTCATTCACGAAGTCGGTCTATAAGGTGGGTATAAGGTTGCTGCCTATAAAATGGCGCTTAATGGGTGTACACTCACACCCACCACTTGCTTGAATGGTGGATGGTCGTTAGCCGAACGGGTAGGATAGAGAAAACCTCCTCTCATTAATAAGTATAATGAATTATTTAAAGTAACTAAACTATTTTATAAAATTCCTAATCTTAGTTACTTTAGGAAAAGTGAATTGATGCAATCCCATGAAATTACACTTTGCACCCTTGCTAAGAAGTTAGTGGAGCGTGTGTGGTTAACCGGCACACTAATTGGTTCTAAGCAAAGGTGGAAAAGGGTGATTCATTGTTTGTCATAGTTCGATGGAGCGTGCGTGGTTTACCGGCACATCGAATAGGTGATTGTAACAATGAAGGCACCATTTAGATTTGCATGGTTATTCACACCCGCTTTGTGATCCTCGGTATCCCAGTCACAAACTAGAGGGGCATATCGAGATTTTAACATGCCATTGAAAAGTTCAATGAATCTCAAAAATCTAGGAATTCTCAATACATTTAAAACCTAAAGATTATGTTTTTTGTGGTGAAGAATTAGTGAATCGTTATTCACTTACCTCCAAATTATTTGCATATTGGATTACGGTATCCCTTTTCTAATATGTAAATAATGTTGTTGGGTCCTAGCCCTAATTTTTCATTTTGGGTGTTTAATTAGGGACTCAATTCTAATCAAACTTTGTCCTTTCTATTTGTAGATGTCAAACACAAACAATGTTGCTGCTAACTCATTCACGTTAATGAGTCTTTGCCAAAAGGTGACCTTCGATGGTACGAACTTTAGCGAATGGATAAGATACATTCGCACCATTGCACGCTACGAGGACAAAGAGTATGTCCTCGACGAAAAGCTCGAGAAGGTCAACCCGGAAATCGCTACTCCCGAAGAGATGGCTGTCTTTGAGACACACGAACGTGATGCAACGAAAGTCCATTGCATCATGATAGCCATTATGAATCAAGAATTCCAAAAGTACTATGAGGACATGTATCCCTATGAAATGCATCAAGGCTTGATGGAGAGGTACCACCAAAGCACGAGGCAAGAGCGCTACGAGATCATCACCAACATGATCACAACCAAGATGGGAAGTGGAGAATCGTTAACCGTGCGCTTGCAAAAGATGCAAAGATATGTTGGTCGTCTTCGCAAGTTAAATGTTAACTTTTGGGAGGATTTGGCCATCGACATTGTTCTTCACTCCTTGCCTTCATGCTACAACCAATTTAGGATGACCTACCACATGAACAAGGAAGAGGTCACCTTAAGCAAACTCCAAGGACTCCTAAGGACTGTTGAGAGCAACCTAAAGGACAAGTCTGTTGCACCAACTCCCGCACCAACCGCTGCTCCTGTTTTGGCTATAGGGCAGGGAAGGGGAAAGAAGAGGAAGGCTCCGTCAAAGAGCCACCGTAGGGGAAAGTCCCAAGATGGTTCCTCTTCTAGTGGGACCAAGGTTGATCCTGGTAAGCCCAACCCTAACCCAAAGGAGGCAGAATGCCATCATTGCCACAAAATAGGGCATTGGAAGAGAAGCTGCCCGAAATATCTGCAAGCCATCAAGGATGGAAAGATCAAGCCATCTTTTGCAGGTATATACACAATTAAATCTAATGATTCATCTCATGCTATTTATTGGGTTCTTGATACAGGATGTGGTTACCACATTTGTTTTGATTTGCAGGGACTAAGAAGAGATAGAGATGTGGAGCAAGAAAGAATAAATCTAATCATGGGAAACAGAAGATCATCGCCTGTCACCAAGATTGGAGTGTATTCTTTAGTGCTTAGTAATG
Source organism: Lactuca serriola (assembly GCF_051521515.1). NCBI lineage: Eukaryota > Viridiplantae > Streptophyta > Magnoliopsida > Asterales > Asteraceae > Lactuca > Lactuca serriola. The sequence continues at coordinate 232,899,564 of NC_136410.1, forward strand.
GATTAGGTCTAGATTTAAATAATTGTTGCTAGTCGCCAGATATGGCAAGAAACATCATTTCATTTCATGGTTTGTTTAGACAAGGATTTAGATATTCGTTTAATAATATGAATGGTTCTATTTATGCTTATCTAAATGGTGTTTTATACTTTGAAGCAATGCCTTGTAATGGAATTTATGAGATTGTTATGGTTGTAGATAACCTAGGAAATGATGTGTTGTGTATGGATTCTTCCAATAGTATGGATAAAGCATCTTTGTGACATTGTCGTCTTGGACATGTCAACAAGAAACACATAGCCCAACTCCAAAAGGATGGAGTGTTGGAGTCATTCGACCTTAGGGAAGATGACACATGCGAATCTTGTTTACTTGGAAAGATGACCAAGTCACCCTTCATTGGCACTTGTGAGAGGGGTGAGGGTTTATTGGATCTCATACATACCGATGCATGTGGGCCCTTTAGATCCACCACAAAGGATGGAAACCGCTTCCATGTGACTTTCACCGATGATTATAGTAGATATGGGTATATTTACTTAATCAAGCACAAGTCTAAAACGTTTGAAAAGTTCAAAGAGTTCAAGAATGAAGTGGAGAATCAATTGGGCAGGAAGATCAAGATGCTTCGATCTGATCGAGGAGGAGAGTACCTAAGTCTTGAATTCCACGACTATCTCAAGGAATGCAGAATAGTTTCGCAATTGACGCCACCTAGGACACCGCAGTTAAATGGTGTGGCAGAAAGGCGCAATCGAACCTTGTTAGACATGGTTCGTTCTACGATGAGTCGTGCTTCACTACCTATCTCATTTTGGGGGTATGCCTTAGAGACTGTCTCCCATATCCTTAACCGAGTCCCTACAAAGAAGGTTGCCAAAACACCTCACGAGATGTGGACAGGGAAAGCTCCCTTGTTGGCACATATCAAGGTTTGGGGTTGTGAAGTTTTCGTAAGACGAGAAACTCATGACAAGCTCGAACCTCGTAGTGAGCGATGTATTTTCATCGGCTACCCACATAAATCCTTTGGATATCTCTTCTATAGACCGAGTGACAATGTTGTCTTCGTAGCAAGAAGAGGGGTTTTCCGAGAACGAGAACTCATAAACCAAGGAGACAGTGGGAGGCAGATCGATCTTGAAGAGATTCAAGAGTTGAGTGATGAAGGAACCTCTACCGCTGGCGCTCAACCCGAGGAGGAAACTCCGGTTGAACCAATTGACGAGTCACTACCTCTTAGACGTTCCGAAAGAGTTAGAGTTCAACGCCAGTTTTATGGTTTTCATATTACTACTGAAGGGGACACGTATATTAGTGATGGTACACTAATAAATCTAGATGAACCTAATTCCTATAAGGAAGACATGGCAGGCCCGGAGTTTGCAAAATGGAAAGAGGCGATGGACAACGAGATTCAGTCTATGTATGACAACCAAGTTTGGAATTTGATTGACAATGTGCCCGGACGTAAGACAGTTGGGTGCAAATGGATCTTCAAGAAGAAGACCGACGTGGATGGGAATGTGCACACGTATAAGGCACGATTGGTGGCAAAGGGCTTTACTCAAACTCTCGGAGTTGACTATGATGAGACCTTCTCACCAGTTGCTAAAATAAAGTCTATAAGGATGATGCTAGGTATTGCCACATTTCATGATTATGAAATATGGCAAATGGATGTCAAGACCACTTTCCTTAATGGGAAGTTGGCTGAGGATGTTTACATGGCTCAGCTAGAGGGTTTTGTCGATCCAAAGCATCCAAATAGAGTGTTCAAGCTTGAGAAGTCCATTTATGGACTTAAGCAAGCATCTCGCAGATGGAATCTTTGCTTTGATGAGAAAGTCAAAGAGTTTGGATTTGTACGAAGCGAAGATGAATCATGTGTATATGTCAAAGCCAGTTAGAGCATAGTTATCTTTCTCGTTTTGTATGTCGATGACATACTACTCATAGGAAACAACATCCCGACTCTGCAGGTTGTTAAGTCCTGGCTTAGGAAGTGTTTCGCTATGAAGGACCTCGGAGAGGCTTCCTATATTTTGGGAATAAGGATAGTGAGAGAAAGAAGTTAGAGACTAATAGGACTTAGTCAGAATACTTACTTAGATAAGGTACTAAAACGTTTTAGTATGGAGAACTCGAAGAAGGGAGAACTACCGATACAAAGTAATACCAAGTTGAGTAAGACTCAAAGTCCGAGTACTGAAGCCGAGATAGCTGAGATGAGCCGAGTACCTTACGCTTCCGCAGTTGGCTCAATCATGTATGCTATGACTTGCACTCGCCCTGATGTGGCCTTTGCTTTGAGCATGGTCAGTAGATATCAAGGGAATCCTGGAAGAGCGCATTGGATTGCGGTCAAGAACATCCTTAAGTACCTTCGGAGGACAAAGGAATGGTTTCTAGTCCTCGGAGGGAGTGATGACTTAAAGGTGCGAGGGTATAGTGACGTCAGTTTCCAGACCGACAGGGACAACTACCGTTCACAGTCGGGATGGGTCTTTACCCTTAATGGAGGAGCAGTAACTTGGAAAAGTTCCAAGCAAGAAACTGTAGCTGATTCAACGTGCGAATCAGAGTACATAGCAGCGAGCGAAGCGTCAAAGGAGGCAATATGGTTGAAGAACTTCATTGGTGATCTTGGAGTTGTGCCTGCTATAAAGGAGCCCATGGAAATTTTCTGTGATAATGAAGGAGCGGTTGCCTTGACCAAGGAACCGAGGGATCATGGTAGATCTCGGCATATCGACAGAAAATATCACTTTATTAGACATCGAGTAGAAAAAGGAAACCTTGTGGTTAAGAGGATATCATCAGAAGATAACCCAGCGGATCCGCTTACGAAGGGACCGAGCAGGGTTAAGCACTTGCAGCATGCTAGGAGTATTGGGCTGAAGGATGATATTAGTTTAGATTAGATAGTTTTAGAAACATGTAATAGATAAATGTAATTGACATTTGATGATTAAATAAAGGAGTATTATTTATAAGTAAAGTTACTGTCTTATGTTAATTGTTTAGCTGTTGTTTTACTTTGCATGTTTTGACTTCCAGAATAATTGAGTTTGTTAAGAATAATCAAATTATTCAAACAGTCCACAATCGCTCATATGTTGGAAGTAGATATGAATGAAGATTGTCATGAATTGGTGTGTAGATTGTCTAAATGGTATTACACATAGCAAAGGTTTGCTGCAACGTTCATGAGTGCTTCTGAACAAGTTTTGAGCATTGGAATAAACCCGCGCTTGCTGGAATCACTTTGGAGTGATCGCAAGACGATAATATCATATGGTCTTAAAACCTAAATATATAGTTTATTATTTACTAATTGGTTGTACATTGATAATGCGAAACCACATCAATAAATTGATGTCATAAAACACATTGTTGTGTATAGTTGATTAGTCGATAAGTAAATGCATATAAGTCGAAGTTTATCTGTTACTTTTATCCTAAGAGGGTAAAAGTGATATCACGACCGCTCGATGATTTGATTTGACTTATGTGTCGTGCCGGTCAGGACTAAATTGACGTGTTCAATTACGTTCTATGTCGAATAAATCTGAGATTGAGAAAATAGTTGTTGGACAATAAATGTGACAATGTTTCATGAAATCGTCTACACGATATCAAAACAGAGGACTGTACGATCCCTTATCTAAAGGACAGGTTACTGATAAGATCATAATTGACAGCGTCTTTGAGAGCTACGATTGCTAATCAGATTGTGTTTGCCTTTATATTTTCTAGACTTGTCCAAGTGGGAGACTGTTGGATTAGTGTCTAAGGCTGTAACTATATTTGGTAAGTACTTGACCCGATTGTGCATGGTCCTTTTGGGTTGCCTTCACCATAGCAACTTGACAGGGTGATTTATATAGAGAGAAGAGATATTATTATTATTAATGTATTATAAGAATAATATTTTAAAGGAATAATAATATTACTTGATTAATATAAGTCATAAATTAATTAGGAATTAATTTGGTGACTTAAAGAGATTAATTGAATAAAGGGGCATAAACTGTCAAATGTGTGATAGTTGTATTTTGAGCTAAGGATCCTTATGGATATGAGGGTGGACAATTTTAGGGATATGGATCACCTAGAAATCGTCCAAGGCATTATCTAGAAGGATCTTTGGATTGCTTTGAGGCTAAGTTATCCAATTAGGGTTTTAGGGTGAAACCCTAGGAGCTCACAGTATAAATAGGCCCTTAGGGTTAGAGAAATCGGCCACTCCATGTTTGAGGAAACTCTAGAGCCGATTTCTCACCTCTCTCCCTCTCTCAAATCATCTTCTTGCTAGTTGGTGTTTGTAAGCCATTAGAGGAGTGACATTTGTGACTCTAAGCTCCAAGAATAAGAAGGTTTTCAAGCAAGTAACTCAAGGTATTATTCTAGATCTGTTTTTCATATGTCTTATTGTTAGTTTACATTAGATCTAGCCATGAAAGTCTTGGATATATTGCATGCTCAATTAGAGAAACCTAGATCCAAGCATTAGGGTTTGTATGTGCACATAGGAATGTTCTTATTTCTAAAACCCATCACAATCCTCCGTCTCCTGACCTTGATCTTGATCCTGATCCTGATCCTGATCCGGACCCCGACGCAACACGTCTAGTCACCACCATACTGCAAATACACTCAATGTCTCAGACATATCATATAATGACGGAAGACCAATTACCCTCAATCCCCAGGGGTTGTGACTTCCTTGATACGTGTATGGGTCCTGTGCTTTCAGTGGTATGGGCCCATACTACCTTCCACACCTACCCATATTTGTCTCAAGTATCACCACAACGCCCTAAACTGTATTTAACATAATATGCGCTCAACCCTCACTAACAGAGGACATCGCCTAACTAGTAACTGATCCTGCAATTCCGCACCACTCACACATCCATGAAACTGATGGGTTTTGAGCATTCTAACACTTCCTAAGTGTACATGCAACCCTAATAACCTTGGATCTATGTTTTTCTAATAATCATGCAAAGTTGTTTTTCCAAGGTTATGAACCTATCTAGCATACATGGGGTAGAATTTTCTTTGTATAAAAGATTGAACTACATACCTTGCTGTTGAAAGTGTTCCTTGAAACCTTGTGAGCCTAGCACCTCAAGTGTGATGCCTCAAATGCTTCACACAACACCAAATGCAAAGAATAAACTTGAGAGAATACTCTAACACATGCAAAATCGGCCAAGCCCTCTTGTTTCTTAGTGTAGCCGATTTTGGGGAGAGTTACATGGCTTATATAGTGTGTGACATTAGGTAAACCCTAATGTTACATGACTCTTCATTTCTTGATCCATGGGTTAACTCCATGGAGCATCTTATGGGTGGAACCCAACTTGATAATCCATGGAGCCTCTTAGCCCACTATATAAGATATGGAAGATTTACTTAATCTACCCATATATTTAATTAGTTATCTTTTGATCACTTAATTAATTCTAAATTAATTTTTGATCAAAACTAATTAAATAATATTATTAATATATTAGAACTTATAATATATTAATAAACCATATGTGTTATTTCTCTAATTTAGTTTATCCAATTGCATGGTGCCATGCAACCCAAATGGACCATGTCGGGTCGGGTCAAGTACTTACCAGAAATAGTTATGGACTTAGACCCCTTATCCAACAGTCTCCCACTTGGATAAGTCTAATAACTATAACTGTAATACTTCAGGAACCGATCGGCAATCGTAGCTCTTTCAAGGTCTCTCGGAACTGAGAAGATGTTGATACGCCATTTAAGATAAGTGATCATATAATCCTCTGTTGTAGATATCAGCCGGAGAATTACATGGAACAATGTCTTACTTATTGTCCAACAGTTTGTTTCCCGATTCCCGATTTGTTTGAAAAAGAACTTAATTGAACACATCCACTTAGTTCTGACTGGGCCCGGTACATAGGTCAAAACAAAATCATCGAGGGGCCCAGATATCAACTTCTAATCCAAGAAGGAACAGATAAACTTCGACTCATATGTTTGTTCTACTACTAGTTGAATTATACACAAAAGCATGTTTTATAACATTGAGTTACCAATGCGTTTTCGTACAATCAATGCATATTCAATTCATAGGCAACAAATCATATCTCTAGGTTTGAAGAGTCATATGATATTACCGTCTCACGATCACTCGAGATAAAATTCCATGAAGTGATTCCAGTGAGCGTGGGTTGATTCCAATACTCAGAACTTATGAGCACTCATGAAGTGTTTTACTTATATCCTGACACCTACAACCAACTTCATGACAGTCTTACTTCATATCTACTTCCAACATATGACTGACTGTGGAAAATTTGAATAATATGTGAAACCACAACATACTATTCTGGAAGTCAAAACATGCAAAAGAAATTAAAGTAAACGATTGACAAAAGATAGAAACACTTTACTCATGAGTAAACACAACTTTTATTCATCATCAAATGTCAATTACACTTTACAAATTTCATAGTTTATCTAACAACTAAAACTTATATCATCCTTCAGCCCTATGCTCCGAGCATGCTGTAGATGCTTAACCCTACTCAGTCCCTTCGTGAGGGGATCTGATGGGTTTTCATCCGATGATACCCTCTTTGCCACGAGGATTCCTTCTTCTATGCGATGTCTGATAAAATGATATTTTCTGTCGATGTGACTGGATCTCCCGTGATCCCTTAGTTCCTTGGCTAAGGCAACAACACTTTCACTATCACAGAAAATTTCCATGGGCTCCTTTATAGCTGGTACTACTCCAAGATCTCCTATGAAGTTCTTTAGCCATATATCCTCCTTTGCCGCCTCGCTCGCTGCTATATACTCTGATTCACAAGTGGAATCAACCACTGTCTCCTGCTTGGAACTCTTCCAAGTGATTGCTCCTCCATTTAGGGTGAAGATCCAGCCCGACTGAGAGAGGAAATTATCCCTATCAGTCTGGAAACCAGCATCACAATACCCTACAACTCTCAAGTCATCACTCCCACCGAGGGTAAGGACCCAGTCTTTAGTCCTCCGTAGGTACTTGAGGATATTCTTTACCGCAGTCCAGTGAGCCTTGCTAGGATTCCTCTGATACCTGCTAACCATGCTCAAGGCAAAGGCTACATCAGGTCGAGTACAAGTCATGGCATACATGATTGAGTCTACTGCTGAAGCATAAGGCACTCGACTCATTTATGCTATCTCAGCCTCAGTACTAGGGCTTTGTGTCTTACTCAATCTGGCATTACTCTGGATGGGTAACTCTCCTTTCTTGGAGTTCTGCATGCTGAATCTCTTCAACACCTTGTCCAAGTAGGTACTTTGACTAAGTCCAATTAGACTTTTACTCCGGTCTCTCAAAATCCTTATCCCTAGAATATAGACAGCTTCTCCTAGGTCCTTCATAGAGAAACACTTCCCAAGCCAGGACTTAACTTCCTGCAGAGTTGGGATGTCATTTCCTATGAGTAGTATACAATACCAAAAAGCTAACTATACTCCCACTAGCCTTGACATACACACAAGATTCATCTTCACTCCTAGAAAAGCCAAATTCCTTGACTTTCTCATCAAAGCAAAGATTCCATCTACGAGGTGCTTGCTTTAATCCATAAATGGATTTCTCAAGCTTACACACACTATTAGGGTACTCGTTACTGACAAAACCTTCTGGCTTACTCATGTAAACATCTTCAGTCAACTTTCCATTAAGGAAAGCGGTTTTGAAATCCATTTTCCATATTTCATAGTCATGTAATGCAGCTATGGCTAACATAACCCTAACACTGTCTCCTTGGCTTATAAACTCTCTCTCTCTCTCTCTCTCTCTCAAAAAATCCTCTTCTTGCTACAAAGACCACATTATGACTAGGTTTGTAGAAGAGGTGACCAAAGGATCTTTGTGGGTAGCCGATGAAAATACACCTCTCGCTTCGGGGTTCTAGCTTATCATGAGACTCGCGCCTCACAAAAGCCTCGCAACCCCAAATCTTGATGTGGTCTAGTTTGGGTACTTTACCGGTCCACATCTCGTGAGGAGCTTTGGCAACTTTCTTTGTAGGGACTAGATTAAGGATATGGGCGGCAGTCTCTAAGGCATACCCCCAGAATGAGATTGGTAGCGAAGCTCGACTCATCATGGAACGAACCATATCCAACAAGGTTCGATTACGCCTCTCAGCTACACCATTCAACTGCGGTGTCCTAGGAGGTGTCAATTGTGAGACAATCCCACATTCCCTAAGATAGTCAAGGAACTCTGAACTAAGATACTCATCACCTCGATCGGAATGAAGCATCTTAATGTTCCTGCCCAACTGATTCTTGACTTCCTGTTTAAATTCCTTAAACCTTTCGAAAGTCTCTGACTTATGCTTGATTAAGTAGACATATCCATATCTACTGTAATCATCAGTAAAAGTCAAATAATAACAAGTAGCATCCCTTGTGGCATGTTTGAATGGTCCACACACATCCGTTTGTACAAGGTCCAACAAACCTTCACCCCTCTCACAAGAACCTGTGAAGGGTGACTTTGTCATTTTTCCAAGTAAGCATGATTCGCAACTATCATCTGAATTTAGGTCAAATGACTCCAAGACTCCATCCTTTTGGAGTTGGCCTATGCGTTTCTTGCTTATATGTCCAAGACGACAATGCCATAATGATGCTTTATCCAAGTTATTATTATTAGGAGAATCAATACACAAAACATTATTTCCTAAGTTATCAACCACAGATACAGTTTCATACACACCATCACAAGGTAATGCTTTAAAATAAAGACTATTATTAAAGAAAGCATTAATCGAACCAACTTCATTATCAAATGAAAAGGTAAACCCTTGTTTATACAATGCATGAAAGGAAATAATATTTCTTGCCATTTCTGGCGAATAACAACATTTATTCAAATCTAAACTAAGCCCACTACTTAGCGATAAAGTATAAACTCCAATCTTGGTGACAGGTGAAGCTTTCTTGTTTCCCATGATCAAGTTTATTCTTCCTTGCTCTACATTCTCACTTCTTCTTAGTCCCTGTAAATCAGAACATATATGAATACCACAACTGGTATCAAGGACCCATGAGTTAGAATGGGGTGAGTTATTAGATAAGAATGTGTAAATACCTGCATAGTTGGGTTTGACTTTCCCATCCTTCACATCTTGCTGGTACTTTGGGTAGTTCCGCTTCCAATGTGCCTTTTCATGGCAATAGAAGCATTCAGCCTCTTTTGGGTTAGAAGAAGGAGTGATGAAACCTTTCTTGGTTCCACTTGAAGAAGAGCGATCAAGGGTCCTAGCCTTGGTACCCTTCGAAGAACTCTTTCTCTTCTTCCCTCGCCCTTTCCCGATTGCCAAGATAGGGGTGGAGTTGGTAGGAGTAGGAGTAGTAACAACTGCCTTACCCTTAAGACCACTTTCCGAAGTCTTTAAGAGTCCTTGAAGTTTGCTGAGAGTGACCTCTTCCTTATTTATGTGGTATGTCATGCAGAATTGATCATAACATGAAGGTAAGGAGTGCAAAATGATATTTATTGCAAGCTCCTTGGGGAAGTTCACATTAAGCTTCAGCAAACGGTCCACAAATCTTTGCATTTTCTGCATGTGGCCCGTGATGGGTTCACCATCCTTCATTCGGGTTGTTATCATGGAGGAGGTGATTTCATACCTCTCTTGTCTTGCACTTTGGTGGTATCTTTCCATCAAATCTTGGTGCATTTCAAAAGGGTAGAAGTCCTCGTAGGACTTTTGGAGGTCGGCTGTCATAGTGGCCATCATGATGCATGCCACCTTGGTGGCATCCCTTTCATGTGCCCTAAAGTCAGCGATCTCTTGAGGAGTAGAAACTGTCTCATCAATCTCCTTAAGCTCATTATCGAGGACATATTCTTTGTCCTCGTAACGGGTAATCATTCGGATGTTTCTGATCCATTCATTAAAGTTTGATCCATCAAAAGTGACTTTCCCACACAAGTTCATTAGAGAAAAGGAGCCATTAGGATTAGAGCCGGAAGCAGCAGTGTTTGCAGACATCTGAAAAGAAAAGTTTAGTTTAGAAATAGAGATAGTCCTTAATAAAACACCCAAATGTAGTATTAAGGCTAGGACCCAATCACAATTTATTATACTTAGAAGAGGTATGCCGTAATCTAAGTAATAACATATTTGAAAGGTAGGTGAATGACGATTCACCAATTTCCACCAAAGACAAAATATTAAAATATTTAATTTGGTTCTTAGAAACTCCTAGATTCTTTTGAGATTCAATGAACTTTTCAAAGGCATGTTTCAATCTTGAGTGTGCCCTCCAAGTTTTGTGACTGGGATGCCGAGGATCACAAAACGAGGTGTGAAGTAACCATGGAAATTACTTGGTACCCTTAATGTATTACCCCTCAATCTATGTGCCGGTTAACCACACACGCTCCATCGATACTATGATAAACATTAAGTCACCCTTTACCTACCTTGTTAAGTTCAAGTTAGTGTGTCGGTTAACCACACACGCTCTACTAACAACTTAGGCAAAGTGTAATTTCATGGATTAGCACCTTATTCACATTTTTCCTAAAGTAACTAAGATTGGGAATTTAATAAAACATTTAGTTACTTTATAATATTCATCATACTTTTAATGAGAATTTAAAAGTCCTTGTCCTACCTGTTCAACTAACGACCCTCCGCCAGTCAAGAAAGTGGTGGGTGAGAGTGGACACCCATTAAATTGCCACTTTATAGGCAACAACCTTATACCCACCTTATAGATTGGCTTCGTGAATGAGGCGTACTAGCGGTAGGACGACTTTGATCTTATACATATATATATTATTATTAACTTATAATATTATAAGTATAAGGGTTGAATTTTAACTTTTAAAATTCTAAGGGTTGGAACTAAAGTTTTAATCAAGACTTTACTTGTTCCAAAACTTGAGGGCAAGTTTTGTAAACTTTCAAAACTTTTCATTTCTTGTAACTTATGAGTTAATTAGAGTATTAAAAATGAAGACTCTTCATTTTTATAACCCATGTGTTCTTTTAATGGTTTTAAAAACAAAGTATCTTTTGGTTTTCCATAACTTGAGGACAAGTTATGGACTCTATTAAAACACATAATGATCATGAATTAATCTACCACATAGGTTACAAATAATTCCTATGATCATCTAAACATCATAAGATCAAGAATATGAATATGAACACTTTCATGAATCAAAAATTACACTTAAAAACTTGTAATTTTGATAATTTGTCATTGTAAATGGATTAACATGAACATTACACCAACTAAAACAAGTTTTAAAACACCAAAACAGTTTAGGGTAATGTTCCTAGTCCATTTCCAGCAACAAAGATCGAAATTCTAAAAACTACAGCCTCTACTCGTCGAGTGCATGAACAGACTCGACGAGTAGCTTGCATTTGGTCATGGACTCGTCGAGTCCCATGGACTCGGCGAGTTCATACGGGCAGAAAGTAGAAAACTCGATTTTTCAAGCAGTTTGCACAAAAATCAAACAAGCAAGCCTAGGCTCTAATACCACTGATGGGTTTTCAGCATTCTAACACCTCCTAAGTGTACATGCAAACCTAATAACCTTGGATCTATGTTTTTCTAATAATCATGCAAAGTTGTTTATCCAAGGTTATGAACCTATCTAGCATACATGGGGTACAATTTTCTTTGTATAAAAGATAGAACTACATACCTTGTTGTTGAAAGTGTTCCTTGAAACCTTGTGAGCCTAGCACCTCAAGTGTGATGCCTCAAATGCTTCACACAACACCAAATGCAAAGAATAAACTTGAGAGAATACTCTAACACATGCAAAATCGGCCAAGCCCTCTTGTTTCTTAGTGTAGCCGATTTTGGGGAGAGTTACATTGCTTATATAGTGTGTGACATTAGGTAAGCCCTAATATTACATGAATCTTCATTTCTTGATCCATGGGTTAACTCCATGGAGCATCCATGGAGCATCTTATTGGTGGAATCCAACTTGATAATCCATGGAGCCTCTTAGCCCACTATATAAGATATGGAAGATTTACTTAATCTACCCATATATTTAATTAGTTATCTTTTGATCACTTAATTAATTCTAAATTAATTCTTGAACAAAACTCATTAAATAATATTATTAATATATTAGAACTTATAATATATTAATAAACCATATGTGTTATTTCTCTCATTTAGTTTATCCAATTGCATGGTGCCATGCAACCCAAATGGACCATGCCGGGTCGGGTCAAGTACTTACCAGAAATAGTTATGGACTTAGACACCTTATCTAATAGAAACCTCCATCATCCCCTGCAGCGCTAGTGTACACTAGCTGCACATAGCGCTGGACCCGATAGATTTTCGAATATCCGATCCTACACTAAGGTCGAATCGGACATTCTCAGGCTATAAGATCTTGACTATCCATAGCCGTGGTGCATACACTAAACATCTATAGTTATGATGTCAATCCCATATACAAGAAACCCTAGGATAATAGGTATCATACAATCAGGCCAATCTATCATGTGATTCCTGAAAATACCTAGCCTAACACTAGCATGCTGTTCCAACATATCAAAATATCAAATAACTGTATGGTATTTTGAGGCTTACTTATAGGCTCTGGCGGATCGTACCCTCTGCATCCTCCATCCTTTATTTTGAAAACCATTTTAAAAACTTATTTTCCGAAAATCTCCTTGGTTTGAGACTGGATTCACACGAGTGTTCCTCCAATTCACTCAAACCAAGGCTCTGATACCAACTTGTAACACCCATAAAATTACGCCAAATTTAAACGTTTAATACTAACAAAAGAGTCAAATTGTAATTGTTTTTACAAAACGTTTCCAATTCTTTTATCATCAGAGTGTCCCAAAATACATCATGAGGATAAGGAGCGGTACGGTCACACCTTCGCCTTCCCTCGCTCTCCGGAAGTACCTGAAACAATAAACTGAAAACTATAATCCCAAGGGCTTAGTGAGCTACCCCCAAAATACCAATACCACACTGGCAGAAGTCATAGGCATAATAATCAATCAAACAACATATATACTGGGCCATCGACCGAACTTGTCCGCCCTACTGGGCCTTCAGTCTATATGAATCTATAACGAGCCTTCGGCATGACTGGTCTGCCGCGTGGGCCTACAGTCTCCCCGGACCGCTCAGAGGGTGTTTTGGCCTTCAGCACAAAGCAGGACCGCCTCAACCCATCCAACCAGCAACTAACCATGTACACATACTATCATATACTGGCACATACACATAACAAACATATCTATCTCAATTACCATCAATCATAGAGTTTCACTTGTAACTAGAGCATTGACCTAACAGGCCACCATCATACCAATCCTTACGGATCATAAAAGCATATCATGCTATCTATCCTGATTCGATCTAACAGATTAGAATCGTATCCGACATACTATGACAACCGATCCAACCGATCTCTAGCATAACAACCATCCTAAACAGGATGAATTCAAACATGGCAATCACATAACACCCATCCTAAACCAGGATGAATCTAACATGGCAATAACAAAGCAACCATCCTAGACCAGGATGTGAATCATAAAGGGCCGACCTTGGTGACGTAGACCCTATCGATATAGTGAGGATAACTCACCTCGCAGATGTCGATTGAAATGCAAACCCTAACTATCGAATCACTTGACACCGGATCCACCACCTATAACCATAGCACAATATACTCATAAGTTCTTACTCTTATGAGACACCCCATAACCCCTTAGTAATTCCTGATCAAGGTCAGAGTCCGCAGTCAACATCAACAATCCATGCTGACCTCAACTCGCCGAGTGCACTCGGCCACTCATCGAGTCCATGGAGCACATTCCAACTCGTCGAGTCATTGGAGTGACTCGTCGAGTTCCTTCGAATCCCAATCAATCCTTAAGGGCCACCTGTCGGGTTTCCTCCTTGCAACTCGATGGGTACACACGCATGCCTACCCAAGGGAAAAGCCATCCGACTCGCCGAGTTGTTCTTCAACTCGTCGAGTTTTATGGTGATCTTCATCGGACTCGCCGAGTTGTGCATCCAACTCGCCGAGTTCAATGACCATCTTCATGTGACTCGTCGAGTTCACTCTTGCGACTCGCCGAGTCCATCCAGTCCTCTTTCCATACAGACTTGATTTGAGCATGCAGCGGCTCCAAATCACAGATCCAAGCTTCTAGGGCATACTTACCACGTAAAGTTGCAAACTTTACGTGCATGCATGGTTATAAAGGCTCCAAATCCCTATTTTAAGTTCTTAATGGAGCTTCTAGTCCAAGAGGGACTCCAACCACAACCAATACAACAACTTTATGACTCTAGCATCCAAGGAGGGTCCAGATCTGAAGTTACAACTTCAGATCTAGCCCATAGGTCAACATCCCAACTTGAAAATCCATAAAAAGCCCTAGAATCAACCAAAGGGAAAAAAGGAAGTAAGAATGGTACTTTGATACCTTCAAACGATGCTAGATGAGGTAAAAACCTGCTTCCCACTCCTTTCTTGCTTCAATTTCCTTTGCACTCTTAGCTTCCTTCCTCCAGGATCCTCTTTCCCAAGCTTCAAACCCACACCAAAGCACACACACATGAATTAGGGTTTCAAGGGCTCTCAAAGACTGCAAGGAGGCCCAAAGGAGGCCGAGGCTCCTTTAAATAGGGGTGCAAACCCTGAGATTTAGGGTTTCATCTGCCAGCTCCTACTCACCGAGTCCTAATAGTGGACTCGCCGAGTAGGTCACTAAACGCGTGTTCTCACCCCGCTGCTACTCGACGAGTAGGTCGACCAACTCGTCGAGTAGAGCCTCATCCCTAAATTCTTAATTAATTAATACCTGAGGATCGGGGCGTTACATAGAGTTAGATCAAAACCTAGTGTTAGGAAATAATGTGGTGAACTTTAATGTGTGTACATGAGTAGATGATCATTCTATACATGATTTAATTTCTATGATCATTAGGATTAATAAAGATCAAATGCTGCTTAATACGAACTAAACATTGATTTGCATAATTGTTTGTTCACTTGATCACTAACTTAATAGCTGTGTTCAAATCAAAGGATTAGTAGTCTAATCATGATGGTAGTTATATTAGGAATCGGTGAATAATGAATAAATATCCATTGCACTTAGTACTTAGCCACCATTTTGAGATGAAATATAGTCTAAACAAAAGTACCTAAAGATATTTGTCTTCAGGCAGTTTATCAAGATTTTCTGTTTAATTGTTTATTTGAGATTTAATTCCATGAAATCCCTCTTACTATTTTTGTGTTTTTAGTGTAACCTATAATCAAAAACTCCAAATTAGGTCACCACCATTCCCCTTGTGTTCGACACCTAGTCTTACCAACTATACTATTGCACGATTAGGTACACCGCCTAGTGTGTTTATTACTCCAATTGCATTAAAATCAATTTTATAAAAGTAAAACTTGAGCAACTAAAATATATAAATAAAAACACACATCAAGTATACATTAAATATTTCATGACAGCCTAGTATAAGAATTATTATTTCATAGTTAATATCAATAACATAATTACTTTGAGCATATATTTTCAAAATTGTAACTATATATTATTAACATGCGCAACGTGCAGGAAGGCGCATACTAAATTATAATATTGAAATAAATATAGTTCTAAATGAATACACACACATCAAAAAGCTTCATAAAGTTTTAGATGAGTACACACATCAAAAAGCCTCATAACATTTACCAGTGTTGGTGAACCACTCTATAACGTCCTAATTTTCAACCCAAATTTTCATTCAAAATAAGATAAATACCCATTTTCATAAAATCATAATCAAGTTGAAAACACTTGTTCATAAAACCATAATTCAAAAATCCAAGATTAGAGTAATAATAAAAATCATTGTAGCAGTCTCAAAACATAAAAGTTGTTGATTTGTGTGTATGTGTATACAATCACGCCTTCACCATACTCCCGTTAGAAGATGTGTCTGAAAAACATTTATTCCACAATTGTAAGCAAAATATTAGTGCGTTCCCTAAAAAGCTATATATCATAACACATATACAACACATACAAGTAATAGCCTTCAACACAAAGCTGCTATGTCGCTTGGCCCTCAACATAAAGTCGGTCGGCCCCAAGTATCTTGGTCTTCAAGTATCAGTTGGACTGCCCTCAGCTCTGAATCATTTTGGCCTTTAGCTAATAGATGACCCGCCCATTGGGATTTAACATAAAATTGGTCATACATGAGTAGCTTGGCCTTCAACACATAGCTAGATTACCCTCCACTCTCATATATAATAAATCGACATATAACAAACAAACAAATAGACAATCCATTAACACATAAAGTTGACAACTTTACACCCATGCATGACTTGCTAAAGCCCCAAACTTAAAAAGAAGCTTAAGAAGAATCTTAACACTTGCATGGACCCATATCTCTCATAAATATTACATTTTTATGAATAAGGGACCTCAATGGAGCTAAGATCTAGCATCCATGGCTTCTAGAGTAGATCATAAACTCAACTTTAGCTTAAAAGACCCAAAAATGCATAAAATACACCCTAAGTTGGATCTAGCACATAGAATCATCAATATGGGAGCTTCTAACCTCAAATTACTTGCTAAGATGAAGATGAATCTGAATCTACAAGTTCAAGCTACTCCCAAGGAACCTCCAAGTCTTCTTCTTCTTCCTCTTTCACTAAAACACCACCAAATCTCACATTCAAGCTCAAAACTCACAAAAAGCACTTAGGGTTTCGTTCTTGGGGTATAGGGTGATGGATGCTGATGAATAAAATGTACAAAGGTGTTATAAGTTGTTTAAATAATATGCAAACCCTAAAAATTATGGTTTGCCCCTAACTTGCATACTTTGTGCATACTCCCATGTACGCCCAACGTACGTGGGTGCATGCGCGATCTAGAAGCAGGATACTACGCTAAGCGTACTCATAGAGTACTATCGTGTACTAGCTAGGGAATATTATGATATGATTTTTCATTAAGGGGCTAAAGGAAACATACCAAATTCTCAAGTGTTACATTAAGTTTATAACCAAACCAAACCATCTAGGATACATTTATAGTGGTTAGAATGACATTAAAAACAACCATCTTTTTTTTAGAATGACAACCTTTAGAGCCTTTGAACCCACTTGGTTTTGGGGTGTTGATGAAGAGAGAAAAATCAAAGAATATGATTTTCTCTACAAGTTTCCACCATGAAGAGTAAGGCACTTGGAATGCTACTTCCTTCTTGTAATATTGAGTGTATTAAGACTTTAAGCACTTAACTCAAATAGTCACTAAAGGCGATAACTCAAGGGAGCTTTAAATCACCAAACTAGCTTCAAAAGAGAGAAAGAGATCAAGATAGGAAAGGTGGTTTCAGCCACCATGCAGAAGAGAGAAAAACTAGCGAAAAATTCATGTAATACCCTTCTTATATACTCCCATGCAAGACATACCTTTAGATTATAATAACATAAAGTATTTGTAGCCTTTTAGAAGCATGGTGGTGGTGGTGGTGGGGGGGGGGGGTAAAGGAGAGAGATTGACAAGCAACCTTCCATGCCTTGTAATTTTCGGCCATACCTTCTAAAGAGGAAAAAATGTCTAGCTAGTTTATTAACCATGGTATGTTAACTCATTAACTTGATCATGGTTAACCAAAATGTCGAAAACTTTGTACATGACTTATTAAATCATACTATATGATATAATAACTAGTTATACTCTCTTTTAATTATTTTTTTCATATAAAAATAACTATTCTCTAATTAAATATAAGAAATGATATTATTTATTAATTATCACATTAATAATAAATATACAAAATGTGCCAACTTGATAAAGGTATGACTCTATACAATCATATGTTATTAGCAATATCATTCTATAATGACTCTTGAACATATAGATCCAACAAAATTAGCTGACAAAGTCTAAATGGAAGTTGTAGATCTAGTCGATAGCTACGCATGGATATAAAGAACGCCAAAAAGGACTTCGTATGAAGAAGACACGAATTTTTGAAGATATCTACAAGTTCATGTGTGTTGACACGATGCACGACGCACAATAGCAAGTCGATGCAGCCCCACCCGTTAGCTACCACAGACTGTAACAACCCAAATTTCCAATAAAAAATCTCATTTTTGATTTACAAAATCATTCTCAAAGACATAGTACTTCAACCACATTTGTTTATCAAAATCCATAGTATCAAATAAATTATCCGAAAACACAGAGTGTCCTAACAAAAACGACGGAGAGTGCATGCCGTGCCATCACATCGGGCCCTTGCCCTTAGGCTCTGAAGTACCTGAAACAACCAACAAACTGTAAGCTAATGCTTAGTGAGTTCCCCAGAGCATACCCCACACAATCCACATATATAATCCATATTAGTTGTATCAACTACATAAACCACATAAGCCATGCATACAAATATATAGGGATGCCGTTGGCTCCCCCCCCCCCCCCCCAAAGTCTTATACCTACATGCCATGGGCTCCCCATGGTCTTTAGCTAGGATTCCATGGGCTCCACCACATGGTCTGATATCCGACTGCTATAGGCTCCCCCCCTGGGGTCTTCCATGTAAATAGCACGAAGCCAACTAGTATACCATATATCATAGGAATTACTATCATACTACATAACACATACATAACATATAGGGACGCCTTGGACTCCCTCCAGGGTCTTACTCCAGGATGTCGTGGGCTCCCCTAGGGTCTTAGACCTATGTGTCATTGGCTCCCCCACATGGTCTTAACTACTTGCCATGGGCTCCCCCTTATGGTCTTTACCTAGAATGCCATGGGCTCCTCCTCATTGTCTGATATCCAACTGCCACGGGCTCCCTTGGGATCTTCCATATCTAGTTAATAAAAGTACTAGCACATCCACATATACATGCATATAAGATATATCAATAGTGAATCCACAATAAACACTACAACTAACTGAATGGGTCGGCCTTAGTGCCTTAGACCCATTGGTATGGTGAGGAGACTCACCTCTTAAGAAATGATGAATCGATAAGATAAGTCCCAACTCGCAGCTCCAACTCAACTGCTTACAACCACCATGTGACTACTTTGTCAAAATCCTGAAATACCAAAAATTACCATTACATTCAGACTTGGTCAACCATGGTGAAAGTCAAGGTCAACAATCCATGTCGACCCTAACTCGTCGAGTTCCTTCAGAGTCCATAAAACCAGGTAAAAAATCTAGCCACCTCGCCGAGTTGTCTCATCAATTCGCCGAGTTTACTCAGCATCCAGAAGACTATAAAACCCGATCCAACTCGTCGAGTCGACTAAGCAACTCGTTGTGTTCCTTCAGCCCTTTTCTTATTCAGACTCTTTTAAGCGAAACTAAGGCTCCAAACTGTAGATCTAACCTCCTAGGGTGTAGTTACCACGTAATGTTGCCAACTTTATGTGCAGGCAAGGCCTCAAGAGGCTAAAACACCCAAAACTAAGCTTAGGAAGAGGTTTAGGTCATGGAGAAGGGCCAATACTCGATAAAGTTAACAACGTTTTGTCCATGGGGCCTAGAGGAGTCCAGATCCGAGACCATGTCCTCATGACAAGCTCAAACCCGAGAGTGACTCCATTTTTCCCTACAAATGACCATATTCGTGCATAAGGGAAGATCTAAGAAATGGAAAGCCAAGGTAAGGACTTTTTACCTCCAAATGGTTGCTAACATAGAGTAGATGTCACATCTACAACCTCTCCTTTTGCTCCAACCTCTTCAAGCTCCAAATTCCTTCACAGCCACACCAAAATCACTCTCCATGGCTCTCACACATTCAAGAAGGTGTAAAGCTCAAACTAGGATTTTTCTTGCCTGTAAAGATGATGAGGGAGACCAAAAATGAGTCATAAGTTCTTTATATAGGGTGCAAAGCCCGAAGAATTAGGGTTTTCCTTTCCAGCATCTAGTCGTCGAGTTGGGGCCTTCCAACTCGTCGAGTAGACCCTTCATCCCGCGTCCAAAATGATCCATACTCGACGAGTTGGAGCTCCTCTACTCATTGAGTCCCAGTCTAAATCCCTAAAATGTTAGAGAAATAATTGATACCTGAAACAAGCGTTACAAATCTCCCCCACTTGAAATACACTTCATCCTCAAATTCCACTGATGCAAACAAATCTAGGTAGTGCTCTCACATCTCATCCTCTAGCTTCCATGTCCACTCCGAGCGCTTTCGGTGCTGCTATTGCACCTTCACTAGCTTCACCTCCTTGTTACAAAGAACCTTAGTTTTCCTATCCAAGACCACAACAAGCCTCTCAATTTAGTTCAGAATCTCATCCGCCTGAATGTCATCTAAAGAAATAACCGCAGCCTCGTCAGTGACACACTTCCAGAGCTGAGACACATGGAAGGTGTTGTGAATATAGCTAAGCTCATCCGACAGATCCAAACGGTAATCCACCCTGCCTACCCGAGCGGTAATTCTGAATAGACCAATATACCTGGGCCCTAACTTGACCCTCCTCTGGAACCGAATGACACCCTTCCATGGTGACACTTTCAGCAAGACGAAGTCTCCCACCTGGAACTCAAGATCCGAGCGACGCCGGTCAGCATAGCTCTTCTGACGGATCTGCGCGACCCGTAGCCTGTCGCGTACCTGCTGGATCAACTTGGTAGTCTTAAGCACCACTTCAGTGCTTCCCATGACCCGATACCCAAGTTCACCCCAAAAAACTGGGGTCTTACACCTCCGACTAGGCAACATCTTAAACGTGGGTCGGTCGATACTAGCATGATAACTACTGTTATATGGAAACTCTGCTAGTGGGAGGTATGTATCCCAACTCCCTTCGAAATCCAAAACACATGCCCACAACATATCCTCGAGCGTCTGGATCATCCTCTCGCTCTGGCCGTCTGTCTGGGGGTATATAGTGCTAAAGTGTAACTAAGTTCCCAACTCTTCATGGAACTTCCACCAAAATCTGGATGTAAATCGAACATCGCGGTCCGAGACCACCAATACTGGCACTTCGTGCCTGACTACCACCTTCGCACATATATATCAGCTAATTTCTCAGTAGAAATACTCTCAGAGATCGGAATAAAATGGGCATTCTTCATCAATCTGTCCACGATTACCCATATGACATCTACACCCCTCGTTGTCCTTAGTAACTTCGTGATGAAGTCCATGGTGATCTCTTCCCACTTCCATAGATGAATGGGTAGCGGATGAAACTTGCCATGAGGCTGCTGATGTTCGGCCTTGACCTTCCTGTAGGTGAAGCACCGCTGCACAAACCAGGCGATCTCCCACTTCATGCAGGGCCACCAGTAACTCAGCCTCAGATCTCTGTACATCTTTGTAGACCCCGGATGTATAGAGAACTTGGACTTGTGTGCCTCTTCCAATATCTTCTGTCTCACTCCCCCAATTACCGGTACCGAAACCCAGCCACACTATGTCAAGAGTCCCCGACCATCCCGTACAAACAAGGGAAACTGAACCCGAATCCGCTCTATGTTCTAGTTCTCTTTCTTCAGACCCTCTACTTGAGCCTTCTTAATCATATCTAACATTGGAGAGACCACCATCATCCTCAAACAAATGTTCTCGATCGGAGAACCCGCCGCCTTGCGGCTCAAAGCATCGGCCACCATGTTGGCCTTCCCTAGATGGTATAAGATATCGTAGTCTTAATCTTTCAGTACATCCAACCACCTCCTCTGACGCATGTTGAGGTTCTGCTGATCCGTTAAATACTTCAAACTCTTGTGGCCAGTAAAGATGGTGCACCGAACTCCGTGCAAGTAATGCCTCTAGATTTTGAGAGAAAACACCACTGCCCCCAATTCCAGGTCGTGAGTGGGGTAATTCGCCTCATGAGGCTTCAACTGCCTTGAGGCGTACACGATGACACGCCCCCTATGCATCAGAACCACGTAACCCTGAGATCGATGCATCACTATACACTACCAAATCATCCAACCCCTCAAGTAGTACTAGAATCAGGGCCTCACATAACCTTTATCTCAAGATATTGAAAGCCAACTGCTGGTCTGGGCCCCACTGAAAGGTCACATGCTTCTTGGTCAAACGGGTCAATGGAACGACGATCTTGGAGAAATCCTGGATGAATCACCGGTAATACCCCACTAGACCCAAAAAGCTACGGATCTCAGATGCATTCTTCGGTACTTCCAACTGCATCACTGCCTCAACATTGGCTGGATTAACCGAAATACCCTCTTGGTTGATGATGTGCCGCCAAAAACTACACCTATTGCAACCAAAAATCACACTTTGAGAACATGGCATAAAGCCTTTCCGTCCTCAGTGTATGAAATACCTCCCTCAGATGCTGCTTATGTTGCTCCTTGGTCTTAGAATAGACCAAGATATCATCAATAAAAATGATCACAGACTGATCCATCATCGTCCTACATACCCTGTTCATTAGATCCATGAACGTTGCTCGGGTATTGGTGAGCCCAAATGGCATCACTACAAACTCTTAGTGACCGTACCGAGTCCTGAAAGCAGTCTTCGGTATATCATCATCTGATGGTTGTAGTGAAAACAAATCAAGCCCTTCTTAGGACAATCCCTGCTCATGTGGCCGGGTTGGCCACACGCGTAACATCCCGAGCCTGCTGCTCGACAAGCCCCACTATGCGACTTACCACACTTAGCACACCGGCCACGACCCTACTGGACCCTACTGGAAGAATTAGAGGTCTTAGGCTTTTTAGCCTGGCCTACAACTGTCTGAACCTGCTCTGGCTTCCGCTTGGTGCGAAGCTCTAACTCCATCTCCCGCTCTCGGGCCTTCTCCACCATCTCATTCAGGGTTTTGCACCTTGTAAAGCTCATGAACTCATGTATATCATCCCTCATCATGGAATGATACCTCGTCCTCCTCATATCCTCATCCGCAACATATTGCGGGATCAATAATGCTCATTCCTGAAACTTGGCAGTGATCTCTGCCATAGTCTCGGTGGTCTGCTGGAGCTCCTGAAACTCCCTCACTAACCGTTGCACCTCAATAGATGGTGTGAACTCCAGATCAAAGCGTCTGAAAAACTCTGCCCATGTCATCTCTGCCACACCGGCTGCTCCTACCTGGCTAGTCACCTCCTCCCACCAATCCTTGGCTCGGTCCCTCAACATATACAAGGCAAACCCTACCTTCGTCACATCGGGGCAAATGCTCGTGCCCTGAGCATTCTCCATGTCTGCCACCCAGTGTCAACTAGCTATGGGTTCCTTGACCTCGAAGAACTCAGGTGCTCCGCACGCCTTGAACACCCTGAACGAGGGAATTCGGGCTCTGACTTGGACCACAACAATCTCGGCTCGGAAAGACCTAAGCTGCTCATCCATGATCTCCATTATCCCCTGCTTGACTGTCCCAAAACCACTGGGGTAGTGTCAAGTATGCCTCTCGTAACCTCGGCTGTAATAAGCTCGCGTAGCCTCTCATCAATGGGCTTGGTACCATAGCCTGACCCGGATCCTGATCCTGATCCCGATCCTAACCCCCCTGCTCCGTGATGCATCACAGCCATCCTGATCTGAAATACTCCAA
Organism: Lactuca serriola; assembly: GCF_051521515.1. Classification (NCBI taxonomy): domain Eukaryota; kingdom Viridiplantae; phylum Streptophyta; class Magnoliopsida; order Asterales; family Asteraceae; genus Lactuca; species Lactuca serriola. Next base: position 232,923,217 of record NC_136410.1, read on the forward strand.
AAAATGAGCAAGATATCCAAAATGTGGATCCTCCCACACCGTTTCTCCTTAGAGCTTCCAGATCTAGCATTAGTTCGGGAGTAGTACGGGCCCAATACTACCTTCCACACCTACTTGTACCTTCCCCAAGGCTCTACCTGATAACTCTAATTTGTCCCAGTGCAAAAAAATATCTCACATGATACTTCCTAACTCAAATCCTAGGCTATCCTAAGATTTGCTCAACCCCATCAAACCAGAATCACAACAGACATAACAGGTTGCCCTATGCATGCAAATTATACACAGAACATGATGAAATAGACTTTCGAATAACAAACTCTACCCTAGGACCACAACCAGACGAGGAACATGAAATAAGGCCAAATCAATTATTCTAAGGCTATAAGATCCTAACCGTATACAATTTTTAAAGCATACACATAGCAAAATCCATCCGGCTGTCATAATCCAAATAACAATATAGCATGGCTAATCATATTGGGGAACCACTTACTTGAGCTCAGCCGACTACGCGCATTGCACTCTCCCTTTTTCAGTCTTAAGAAGTTTTAACTTTTGATTTTTGAAAACAATTTTACTATTTCCTTAGTTTGAGTCCTGACACACCTGACAGTGTGCTTGAATCCCTCAAACCAAGGCTCTGATACCAACTTGTAACAGCCAAAATTTCCAATAAAAATTTTCATTTTGAATTAACAAAATCATTCTCAAAGACATAGTATTTCAACCACATTTGTTTATTAAAAATCCATAGTATCGAATAAATTATCCGAAAACATAAGAGCGTCCAACCAAAAATGTCGGAGAATGCATACCGCGCCATCACGCCGGGCCCTTGCCCTTAGGCTTTGAAGTATCTTAAACAACCAACAAATTGTAAGTGAATGCTTAGTGAGTCCCCAATAGCATACCACACACAATCCACATAATCATATAGTCCATATTAGCTATATTAGCTACATAAACCACATAAGCCTTGCATACAAATATATAGGGATGTCGTGGACTCCCCAAAAGTCTTATACCTACATGTCATGGGCTCCCCCACATGGTCTGATATCTGACTGCCATGGGCTACCTTCGGGTTCTTCCATGTAAATAACACGAAGTGAACTAGCATACCATGTATCACATGAATAACTATCATACTACATAACACATATATAGCATATAGGGATGCCATGGACTCCTTCCAGGGTCTTACTCTAGGATGCTGCGGGCTCCCCCTAGGGTCTTAGACCTACGTGCATTTGGCTCCCCCACATGGTCTTAACTACTTGCCATGGGCTCCCCCTCATGGTCTTTACCTTGAATGCCATGGGCTCCCCCTCATGGTCTGATTTCCGACTGTCACGGGCTTCCTCCGGGGTCTTCCATATCTAGTTAATAAAGTAATAGCACATCCACATATATATGCATATCAGATATATCAGTAGTGAATCCACAATAAACACTACAAATAACTGAATGGACCGACCTTGGTGCCTTAGACCCATTGGTATGGTGAGGAGAATCACCTCTCAAGAAATGCCGAACCGAGAGGATAAGTCCCAACTCGCAACTCCAACTTGACTTCCTACAACCACCATATGACTAACTTTGTCAAAATCCCAAAATACCAAAAAATACCCTTACATTCAAACTTGGTCAACCATGGTCAAAGTCAAGGTCAACAGTCAATGTTGACCCCAACTCGTCGAGTGCATCTAACAACTCATCGAGTTCCTTCAGAATCCATAAAACCGGGAAAAAACTCTAACCAACTCGCCGAGTTTACTCAACATCCAAAAGATGGGGAAACCCGATCCAACTCGTCGAGTCGACTAAGCAACTCGCCGAGTTCCTTTAACCCTTTTCTTATTCAGACTATTTTAAGCGAAACTAAGGCTCCAAACTGTAGATCTAACCTCCTAGGAGGTAGTTACTACGTAAAGTTGCCAACTTTACATGCATGAAAGGCCTCAAGAGGCTAAAACACCCAAAACTAAGCTTATGAAGAGGTTTAGGGCATGGAGAAGGGCAAAGACTAGATAAAGTCGACAACTTTTTGTCCATGGGGCCTAGAGGAGTCTAGATTTGAGACCATTTCTCAGATTTGGATTTCTTTCGTACCTCTTTTCCCTTTAGTCAGTAGTTTTTGATTACTTTAGCGAGGCCTTGGAGCGTTTAAGATATAGAGCTTTAGGATCAAGATTTTGTCTGTGCACTTTCTTGGTTTTTTGCAAAAATCTTTATAAGTTAAGTCGCACTTATCTTAATTCAAATGTAACTTATATTTATTTTCATAGTCATTATTATAAACCTATAAATAGGGTTTATTAGTGATTCCAATTAATTATATTGATTTTTCTACTTATGGGAGTGATTTCTAGGTTGGATTTGGAGAGGTGTTTAAATTGGGATTTCCAAACAGTATACTTTATATACCAAACGAACCCTACCTCCGATATGATCCTACACGGTTATTCCGTATTTGATAGATCTTAGTGTAGACATTGAGATTGTTGAGGAATCTAGTCTATCATTAGTCATAGGGAATATTAGACTAAGACTTGGTAATAATCATACTTAGGTCACGTCAACGGAAACATCAACATACTAAGGCGAAACGCTACCAAAATTCTGAGGCATCCACTTTAATGGTGAGTGTATAGTTACTTTAATCTCACACATAGATATGAAGTATTTTAATTGATTAGATGCAATGTGTGCCTATTGAGTGTATTTGAAATATTATTGCGTAATGTGGCTTACTTGGTTAAACATTATTAAATATTGGATTACTTAGTTTACCTAAATCATACTCGATAGTAAAGAGTTAAGGAAAGTAAAATACAGTGTGAGGGCGTAACCAACACTGTAGTTTGTAGCACTAGGGAATAGTCATCTAGTAGAATTTAAATGATAACCACAGACTATTTTACACAACTTTGGCGAACATGGGCATGCTTGCAATCCTTATATGTTTATAAGTCATACATGGACAGGTTTACAACATGTAGGTGTTAAAGAATATGACATAGGAATGTCTACGTGTAACACCTTAAATTTCAAGAAAAAATTTTCATTTTTAATTCTCAAAATATTACTCATCAATTCAAGTTATCACAAAAATTATAAGCTATTATCAAAACAATATTAGAGTATCCCAAAATCCTTTAATCTTCATAGCCGACAGATGCGTACAATCATGCCTCCGCCTTCCCGGAATCTATAGAAGTACCTGAAACATGTTTAAATCAACATGGTAAGCACGAAGCTTAGTGAGTTCCCCAAAATACCACATACACAAATAATTAGCCTCTCATGGCTATATCTTGATAAGGACCCTTTGGTCATGTGTCTCAGTGAAGACCCTCCGGTCTCACGGCTCGGTATGGACCCTCCAGTCATGTGTCTCAGTGAAGACCCTCCGGTCTCACGACTCGATATGGACCCTCCGGCCATAACTAAATATATGCATAGGATAATGTAACATCACAAATCATAAAGTCAGAATGAACAATAACACATATATCAGTATAAGCAAATAGGACCCTATGGTTAATAACACGAATAAGATTCTCTGGTCATATCTCAACATATGTGTAGAATAATATAACATCATGAGTCACAAAGACAGAATGCCTATTGACACATAAAGCAGATAAGACCCTCCGGTCAGTATACAATTCAGACTCTATAGTCAATAGTATAATTAAGACCCTCCAGTCAATCATATAAAAGAGATCCTCCAGTCAAATGGTCAATAACAAAAATAAGACCCTCCACTCAATGGCACGAATAAGACCTTTTGGTCACACATAAATTACCACACAGGTAAGTATAGTAAGAAGACTCACCTCAGATGATGAATAGATCCTATAAATGTTGCTGGTGCACACCGACCTCTAGCATTGAGCCAAACCCACAATTAACCCAATTAGGATCTAAGACCAACCCCACACATTAAGTCTAAAGATGGTCCACTAACCCGACCCATAAATAACCCAAGCCCAATGGGCCCACCAAGGGCCAACCCTAAACTTAAGTCCAAAATGGCAAGCCCAACACAAGGGTCCAAGACATATATATTCCTCTAACCAAAAATTTCCAATTCAGAAGGCCCAAAAACCAAGACCCAACATGAGATCTAGCTCAAAAAGCCCATAACGAGATTACATGGGGCGTAACTCCATTGGTACGCTCAGCGTACACACAAATCCTGATTGGGGAACTTAATTCATTACGCGGGGTGTACTGTACCTTACGCGAGTCGTACTGCTCTGGTCTAAAAACTTAGATTTTCGTGTTAACCATTTCAGCCCATAGCATCCAAACCTGAGGGAAGCTTCATTACGAGTCCCTAACTGATGAAGTTGGCGAGTTTATTAGTTTACATGCCTTAATGGCACCCAAATTCCAAAAATAACCATTAAGACTCTCTTTACTCATCTTAATACATGTATAGAGAGGTCTAGACGACCAAGATCTCATTTTTGTGAAGTTAGACCACCAAGTACTCATGAAAGGACAACGGATTTGCTCTGGAGTTCACCAAACTCACAATGCTCAAATTTTGGGACATAAAAGCCTAAAAATGGACCCAAAAACTAGAACTATCACAACAACGAGTAAGTTTCAAACTTGATACCACTGGGAGATGCACCAACAAGATTATAACTCAGATCCAAAATCTTGGACACCAAATCTCCTTCCTTCAAGTCTCATTCTTCACAAAAGAGCTCCACAAGAACACTCAATAAGCCATAAGTACTCACACAAGCTATGGAAACGAATTTTGGGTTTGGAGTCTAGAAATGGTGGCTAACAATGAGGCCATCATGTTACTTAAATAGGGACACCCCAAAATATTAGGGTTTCTTTCTAGACCTATTACGTCCGATGTACCCTTTGGTACACCCAACTTACTAGCTGGGTCCCTTGATCATGCAAATCGCATGAGTATGCTGCGCGTACACAAGTGTACTCCCCACGTACCTAACTGCCATCCATTTCTCAATAAGGACTAATCTTGCCAAAAATTCAAACAATCATAACTTCTTCATTATAAGTCCATTTCCAACGAACCTTATATCCATGGAAAGGTGGCGAGAAGCCCTACGCTTCGAGCAACTTATCATAGCATCAAAACTCCACGAACAAAATCCAAAAATCATAAAAGTTCGAGCCAATGCCTTCACCGGTACTCTTGGGCTCTAAAGCACAATCTGAACTCTTTCCTCACACCACCTACCTTATCCATATCCAAAAAGGCCTAAACTTTTCTCCTTCCAAGCCTCAAAAGCTTCTCATACCCGGATTAAGACCCACGAGCCTTGAATCACAATGCAATCCGAAACAGGATGTTACAATTTCCCCTACTTAAATTCGATTTCGCCCTCGAAATCGATCCTTATCAACACTCAGATCAAATCAAATAACTCAAGAAGAACGAACCCTTCGCAGATGCAGAACCACTTCTGCCTCTCCAAAACCTGGAGTCTATATTGGTCTGTGTCCCCCGACAGGCCGCCCATGCAGAATATCACCATGCTAATCGCTCTTCGAATAACCGACCCGATAAAACACTTCCAACTTTGATTATCTTGATACGACCGAAGGAAACAAGTCGTTAACCAACACCAGTTGTTGAACACTTATGCCTGTCATACCGATCGATCCTAACCGAAGCGCAGAAGAAACAGAGGGGTCTCCTCGCACCGAAGACCAACCAATGATACTGCTATCAAACCCATGCGAAGAATAGACCTCAATACTCTGCCCTCTGACATTAAAAGAATACACTACCATTCCGCATGGAAGCTCAAAATCTTCTCAAGTTCTGACCTCTCGTCAGATAGGACCATCCCGCGCGTGCTGTGGTCCTCCTCCAAGCCAAAGAACCGACCCGTTCATATCTAAAACATTCGATGGAAACCATAACCACTCAATATGATATCCATCTGAAAATCCAAAATTCCAACCTGATTATCCTTTACATAGATAGAGCCAAAATCAAACACAAGGGTCTGGTCTGACAGTAAGAAAAATGAAAACAATAATATCCAATCTGATACTCAACTCATGACACGAGATCCGCGAATCTACGCGTGCACTACACTCTGATCCCTACGACTTTCATCAAACCCTCTCTAAATCGAGATATAACGGTTCCCAACCATCGCTGAGACCCCAACACTACTGATCAAAACCCATGGGAAACTACACATGCCAACTATGAAGTTGATTGACAAATCAACTGTTGCCCCTCTTGAAGTATAGATAACCATCTATACGTCGAACTAGCAAATCTCTCAAAAATCGAAACTTGACCTCAATGAACCAACCGCCTCAAAACTTGAACATTGATGAACCCGAAAGAAAAACTGACCACAATAAGATCCCTGACCAATGGCTACCTGCCGTGAAGACACTTATTCATTCCTGAGGACATAAAACATGCATCATCTCGCTCTGCACCTTGCCTTGACTACCTCTAGACCCAACCATTATATACACATACCGTAGATCCCTATAACCCAATCTCCTGAACCGTAACTTAAACAGACTGATAATCCTCCCAACATAATACTTAGTTCTCCCCCACTTAGGGTTCAGACCATCGCCAATTGGCATGCCAAACAGACCATGATACGAACTGGCACACTAGGTATACCATACCCAACTCTTGGAACGTACCATGCAACACTCTATGATCTTCCATATAATTACCAACCAAATCCAAGTATTCCGAATCTCAGGTGGGGACCTCGGAAAACTTCATGACTCTTCATCAGAGAATAATGGAATATCACACACTTCATCTCGGAATCGGCAACCAACACCCCATCACAAAATCAACATAGAAATAGTAGACCTCACCCTCACGGTGTAAGAAATAACTCAAGGCACTCATACCACAAAAATCCTTTTTATGCCATTACCACAACTATCTGGTACCTCACGGGGTCTTCCTTTAATCTCTAAAATCAGAAACTCACTCACTCTTCCTTCCAATACGGAAAGTGGAAATAATATAATCCTCATCATAGAAAATGAAATCACAATCCCACGACTGCTCACTCAACTCAGACTGCAATTCTTAACAGGTGCATCACTTCCTTTTTGAGTCCTGCGAATCCAACTAGCACTTTCCGGTCAAATCCCTCGAGACCGAAACTCAATTCTCCTTGCAAGGTATAATCTAATTAAATTCGACTGACATGGCCCTTTGGCCCAACAATTTACCATACCTACTCCTAGTCTGAACAACTACAACCGGATAACCGGTAAAGATGGAAACACACTCTGCCATGAATCATGGTACCCAAACCATGTTATCTCCCCTCAACCTGCTACTTAGAATCTCTGGAATTCTCCTTGTTTCAAGTCTGGGTCCTCTTCTTTCAGTAGTATGGGCCCAATACTACCTTCCACATCTACCTATACTTTCCCCAAGGGTTGTCCTAGATTTCCTAAGTAGCTGCTCAACTTTCCCTATCGACCAATCCCATTCCACATGCTCGCTCGCCTAAGAATACTCACTGCTACACAACACACTCATCAGACTAAAATTACTCCCTAGGCTCTCCTAGGTTCCCATAATTCTCTGCCATCAGCTACTGAAGAACCCCTCACACTGTCAATTAGCTATTTCATGAATACAATCACATGCAATAAAGCTCAAATAATCCTTCGAGTACCAGAATCATCCCTACAACGGTTGGACTTGAACAAGTGCTGCGCAGCAGGGTCAACTCTATCACTCTAAGATTATCCAACCTTTTTCACATGTGACTTGACATATTCACTTAATAGCTAACTCGCATCACTCATGAGTACCACAAAACACAAAGCAAGCAGCATTCGGGCATCGAGCAACCTCCATCAGCACATAAAACAACTCTAACATACAGATCCAATTGCTCTGTCCTCAACACAAAAGAAATCACCGAACTCAGGCAACCCTACCTCACAAATCCTTGGAGATCTCTCATCATACATATGCAACACTACCAGCTCACATAACAGGCATAAATGCATCTCTCCTAAGAAGGCACACTAGCATGCAATACTGAGCAGATTCCTAGCTCTAAACTAGCTTGCAGTTCTATCAACTCAATAATACCAACACATAATCAAGTAAGGATATTTTGGGAAATCACCGCTCGGGCTCTAGCTGATTGTAAACACCGCTTCGGATCTACTTTCAAAACTCTTTAATCTCCTTGGAAAATCTTGTGATGAAAAATTATTCTCTTTTGAAAAGTTATCAACTCCTCAGTTTGAGTCCAGACATACCCGAGGGTGTGCCCGAATCCCTCAAACCAAGGCTTTGATACCAAATTGTAACACCTTAAATTTCAAGATAAAATTTTCATTTTTAATTCTCAAAATACTACACATAAATTCAAGTCAACACAAAAATTATAAGTTATTATCAAAACAATATTAGAGTATCCCAAAATCCTCTAATCTTCATAAGCTGATGGATGTGTACAATCATTCCTCTGCCTTCCCGAAATCTACAAAAGTACCTAAAACACGTTTAAATCAACATGGTAAGCACAAAGCTTAGTGAGTTCCCCAGAATAACACATACACAAATAATTAGCCACTCATGGCTATATCTCGATCAGGGCTATCCGGTCATGTGTCTCAGTGAAGACCCTCCGGTCTCACGGCTCGAAATGGACCCTCTGGTCATGTGCCTCAGTGAAGACCCTCCGGTCTCACGACTCGATATGGACCCTCCGGTCATAACTCAATATATGCATAGGATAATGTAACAACACAAATCACAAAGACAGAATGCACAATAACACATATCTCAGTATAAGCAAATAGGACCCTCTGGTCAATAATACGAATAAGATTCTCTGGTCATAGCTCAACATATGTACAAAATAATATAACTTCATAAGTCACAAAGGTAGAATGCATATTGACACATAAAGCCGATAAGACCCTCTGGGAAATATACAATTAAGACCCTTAGGTCAATAGTATAATTAAGACCCTCCGGTTAATCACATAAAGAAGACCATCAGGTCAATAACACAAATAACAACCTCCGGCCAATGGCACGAATAAGACCCTCCGGTCACACATAAATTACCACACATGTAAGTATAGTGAGAAGGCTCACCTCGGATGATGAACAAATCCTATAAATGTTGTTGCTGCACACTGACCTCTAGCACTGAGCCAAACCCACAATTAACCCAATTAGGATCTAAGACCAAGCCCCCACATATTAAGTCTAAAGATGGTCCACTAAACCGGCCCATAAACAACCCAAGCACAATGGGCCCACCAAGGCCTAACCCTAAACTTAAGTCCAAAATGGCAAGCCCAACACAAGGGTCCAAGACCTATATATTCCTCTGACCAAAAATCTCTAATACAATAAGCCCAAAAACCAAGACCCAACACGAGATCTAGCCCAAAAAGCCTACATTGAGATTATACGGGGCAAACCTCCCTTGGTACACTCAGTGTACACGCACATCTTGATCGGGGAACTTAATTTAGTACGCGGGGTGTACTGTACCTTACGTGAGGCATACTGCTATGGTCCAAAAAATTAAATTTTCAACTTAACCACTTCAACCTAAAGCATCCAAACCTCAGGGAAGCTTCATTATGAGTCCCTCACTGATAAAGTTGGCGACTTTATCTGTTTGCATGCCTTAATGGGACCCAACTTCCAAAAATAACCATTAAGACTCTCTTTAGTCATCTTAACACATGCATGGAGAGGTCTAGACGACCAAGATCTCATTTTTGTGAATCTAGACCACCAAGTACTCATGAAAAGACAAGGGATTTGCTCTGGAGTTCACCAAACTCACAATGCTCAAATTTTGGGACATAAAACCCTAAAAATGGACCCAAAAACTAGAATTATCACAACAACGAGTACGTTTCGAACTTGATACCTCTAGGAGATGCACCAACAAGATTATAACTCACATCCAAAAGCTTGGACACCAAATTTCCTTCCTTCAAGGGATCCTTCTTCACAAAAGAGCTCCACAAGAACACTCAATAAGCTACAGATACTCACAGAAGCATTAGAAACGAGATTTAGGGTTTGAGAGGGCTTGGAGACTTGAAATGGTGGCTAAAAATGAGGGCATCATGTTCCTTAAATAAGGACACCCCAAAATATTAGGATTTCTTTCTAGACCTAGTACACCCAACGTACTAGGTGGCATCCACGATCATGCAAAGTGCATGAGTACATTGCGCGTACACAAGTGTACGCTCTGCGTACCCAGTTGCCATCCATTTCTCAATAAGGACTAATCTTGCCAAAACTTCAAACTATCTTAACTTCTTCGTTATAAGTCTGTTTCCAACGAACCTTATATCCACATAAAGGTGGCGAGAATCCCTACGCTTTGAGGAACTCATCACAGCCTCAAAACTCCATGACCAAAATACAAAATTCATAAAAGATCGAGCCAACGCCTTCACCGATACTCTTGGGCTCTATATCTAAAAGGCCTAAGCCTTTCTCCTTAAAAGCCTCAAAATATTCTCATACCCAGGTTACGGCCCATGAGACTTGAATCACAAAGCAATCCGAAACAGGATGTTAGACTACTACATGTTGGTGTTTACGACACATACATGGACAGGTCTCTGACCTGTATATGTTGAAAGACCACATACATACCTATAGGTATAAATGAAATACACATGCGGGGTATTCTATTCACTTCTTGGGGTGCCTTTTTAACATATATTGCCAAGGAATCCCCAAGGTATTATTGTTCACTCAGGGATCATTTAGGATAGATTCCCTTGAGAATATTGTTTGAGGATAAGGAAGTGAGAGTAATAGGAATGAGTAATTCAGATTGATTGTATGGTATGGAATATATATATATATATATATATATATATATATATATATATATATATATATATATATATATATAAGGATTTAAATTATATTATTGTGGGTTGAAAAACCTATGTACTCACCAAGTTTCCCGAACCTGACCCTCTTAGTTTCTTTGCATCACAGGTAGCGATACGAAGATAATTGGATAATAGTGTAATTATCAGTTGAGGGATTAAAGGAGTTTGTAGGGCACTAGTGTAATTACTGTAAGGCCTGCCAAAGTTTATGCTTATGTTACTACATCAGTTATGAAATCCCAAGTTTTATTAATCAATGAAAAACATTTCTTCGGAAATATTTTTATGGGAAAATTTATGCACTCCTTTGTTTTTAATACAAGCATAAATAAAAAGGTCTTTTCGGACTGTGAAAATTGGGGATGTCACACGTGTTTGGTTGGCATTTTCTTTTCCTTATCTTTTAGTTTGATTTTCTTTATTCGTTTATTTTTTCTTAGGATAATTCGTTCTCTCATCATTATATTCTAATTTTATTCCAGTGTGGGGTCATTAGAGCAGGTTGTGGTTTTACTATAAAGAAAATTTTAAGAAAAAATTTAGGTTTTTGGAATTTAAATTACACACACGACATGGACATCTCTTGGCTACGATGTGGGATTTAAAAGAGTCTCGATCTGAATCACATTTCTACCTTCGCAACGTGACAAACTATGTGTAATTATGTGACAAAATGTGGGGACCAGAAAGAGACAATTTAACCCTAAAACATATTTATTTTCTATTCTCAAACAAAAATCACAACGTGAACTCTCCCATTCATGCCCCACACTTCGAATTTTTGGCAAATCACCTACTACTTCCAGTTTTCATGTTTAATCCATATTAAGGTATGATTTTATTGCTCGAATACACTTGATATGTTTAGGTTTTGTTTGATTTTGAACAATATGTGCGATTTTAGGGTAGAGGGTGTAACAATTTCGAATTTTAACTATGAAATTGAGATTGCATGTTTGAAAAATGTGTTTAGAATTACATTTAGACAAAACCCTTGGCATATCAAGGAATTAATTTGGTTAAAATAGGTTTTGATTGGCAAGATTATGTCTCGACTTTGGCCACGACGTAAGGAAGCTACTTTCACGACAAAACCGGATTTACCAAAATTGTTTTAATTTATTCTACTGATCTGTTGGAGTTGTGTTGTGTGGTTTGTTTGCTTATTGTTTTGCATCTATGTCTTTAATATCTTTAAGATCAGAGTCAAATTTCTTAGATAACATTTTAACATCTGAAACAACTTTCACAAATTTCTTAGTTGTATCAGAAATTAGCTTTTATTGCTCACACAAAATTATTATAGTTTCAGATTGCAAGGTCTACGTAACACCTTGATCTGCAATCACCATGTTCTGCAAATTTTAAGTTGAAAAAAGTTTGGGCATGACGAAATAAAGTATCTAACTTCGTATTCAAAACATTATAATCTTGACGAGTCATCAACTTGTTATCCTCATCAAAAGATGTTGCCATAGGAGTTGCAACATAAGGTTCTAAGACTTCTGGATCATCTACAGCCATAAAATCATCATTTGATCCATATTGTGACTCTTCATGTCTCGATAGAGAATTTTAGATCGGTTATGAATAGGGAACAATAGAGGTAACAAGTGGAACACTTGTTGAAATAGGTTCTAAAGTGTCATGTTCATCAATAATAGGTGAAAATTCAGAAACGATTCGTTTTGTGGTAGTTGTAGTTTGACATTGAGAAAATCATGTGGTTGTAGTAGATTATGTGAAAATAGGTTATGGGTTAGATTGGGAAATTGGAACTTGAGTGGTGAAATCAAGAAATGTAGTTTTAGGAATTTGTGATGTGGTTTGGATATGAATAGTAGTAGTGGGGATGTAAGTAGTGGTGGTCGGAGTTGAAGTTGAGGCTTGGTTTTGAACAACTGGTGGTATTGGTGGTCTTTGAGATTGCAAAAGGCTTAAAATAGGATTTTCCAAACCAATCTACTAAATGTGTACTTTTGACTAATTGTTAACGTGAGTAGAAATATGAGTAGTAGGATTTAGAGTAGATACCTTCAAAGTTTCATTCTGATCTACTAGTTTTGGTGTATGCTTTTGATTCTTAGTTATGGTCGCAACATTATTACCAGAAGGAATATCTTCAGTAACATGAACATCACTAATAGTATAATCATCCAAATCCTAATAGACAATAGTAGGCTTAGATTTCTTTGAATGTCTCTTCTTTGGAGCTTTAGATTTCACAGATTATACCTCCACATCCTTTGATTTTCTTTTAACTCTAACCCTTTTCGGAGCATCACAAACATCAAGAACATCATGAAGAGCATGTGGAATATGTTTTTCTCCAAACGAAGGAATCTTCATATAGATTTGAATAATCTCAATATCCATCGAAGCTCATGCCAATATTACCTTAGCAATTAAGCCAATAAAATGAAAATTCCTGCTATCTAAAGTAATGAACATGGATATATTTATGTCCTGAATATTATCCATAACTACACCCGTCACTTATGGAATTTTGTAATGATCCAGAGTTTTCTTCACTACGATCAACCACAACCTTGCACAATAGATTTCAGTATTCTTGGACTTGGATGTAGGACTTTGAACAAATAGAGTCCACAAAATATGCCCATAGTCCACTTTTCACCAGAAAACAATCCTTAGAGAAAAGTATGATATAGTTTACTTGCGCTATCAGAACCAATAGCCCTTTCAGATAAAAACCCGAAGAGAATAGTGAACAGAGAATTCTAAACCAGGTGGCAAACATGACTTCTTGAATGTCGAAAGAACAAAGAAATAAAAAATGTGCCCCATTTGATGATAAGCTTTAATAATATTTGTATATTGGACCAAATCAGAGTTGATTGAATCAGCACCAAGAGTTAACCCTAATAGCTTGTAGAATTTTGCCTTTGTAATCGTCTTTTGAGGTCCTTGAACACCAAAACTAACTGCTTCAAACTTCTTGTTGTAATAACATTGGAATAAGCCATAATCAAATCAGATAGAGGAACATACTCGAAGTGTGTCAAAGCTTTTTTCAAAATCGAGTAGTTCAAACATTCAATTAAAGGTTGAACCGAGGGATTATACTTCGAGTACTCCAAATCAACAATCAAGTTCTGATTAGGTTTCACAAAGACAAAAATTGATGAATTTGTTTGATCCGTGAATGAGATGTGATCACTAGAAGAAGCCATTTGGTCTTAATAAGATAAACTGAGAGAACCGAAGAATTTATTAGAATAAACTGGAATGAGTTGGAATGTTGTGTGAGCGAAAAGATAAAAATGTAGAGCAATTTTGGGTATTTATAGTGTTGGAAACCCAATTGGTTCATTTTGAATTTGAATCGATGTGAGTGAAAACCACCAGCTCATGTACTTATTGCCCGTCGCTTCACACGTCAGAATAAATTACCACGATAATGATCATGAAAACATGGTACAGTAAAGATATGCCAACTCATCATCTCTCTAAACAGAAAAATTATGGCTAATAATGACTGTTAATAATCATCATATTCATTTAGAAAAAGTTCCATTTCAATTTGTAGCGATTCATAATCGCTGATCCACCCTTCAATTATGCAAAAATGGAAATAATGTCCATTGGAATTACGACTAGGATTATCTTCATAAATATGATTTTAGTAACTGAAACCAATTTAAAGAAGAGTTTCATCCAATCACGGATAGAATGATCAGAATCATAAACTAGAATTTGTGAAATCTTAGTTCAAGGTGTTCTGACTTGACACCTTAAGGATTCCAAGTTAAAGTGTGTGAAAACTATGAGAGAATATTTTAGAAAGAATTGGGTGTTGATAGGAATCTCATACACACCATGGTGAAAATGATATGTAATTATAAACTGAGGCTTTGCGGAGTCGTGGCTCAAGTTGTTTTATACTTGAAACCTTATGGACCTCGAGTGATGTGTGTGATTTTGCAAGAGAAGTAAGATTTTGGAAAATGGGTAAGGTTGGTGGTGCATCACGTTACCCACAGTGAAAGTAGGACGATCATCACACAAACTTTTATAACTCTCAGGGGTGTTATGTGAAATGTAAATATGATATGAACGAAAGAAACTTATAGAATGATGTTGGTACATTGAAACATAGATCATTTTTGCCATCAATTCATAGTTTCATGCTAGATTTTGTAAACAAATTCACCTTCAATTCATTTTGGTTTAGAAAATGAAACCTATGTTTAAGTTTATGAATACTCAAGACGTTATTGGTTCAAGATTGGATAAGAAGAATCATAGTACCTCTACTATAAAATAGTGACCAAGCAGTCATCTCTAAACTCTGAACATGAGTATAGAAAGGTAGCTCGACGATTTCTGTTAATACAACCTATTGGGAAGAAATTATTAGAATAAGAAATTTCATTAAGGCTTCGCAAAGAGAGAACTTCTGAGGCTTTGGGAAACACGTTGCAACATACTTCTAGGGACACATAACTAATCAATGGCATCGAGAAACGTAACTTAATCGTCAATTCCTTTGTTGCATATAGAACAACAAGTGGTCAACATCAATTCCTTGAAACAAAAATCTTTTTGCCTTTTCTGAAAGTCTTAAAGAAAAAGAAAATACTTTTGGGTTTTTCAAAAATTTTAAGAAATGCAAAAACTTTTTGTATTTTTGAAAATTTTGTAAAGAAATAAAAATATTTTTGGATTTTTGAAAAATTTAGGATAAACAAAATTCCAGGACTATGATAAACTCTAACGACTCGCAGATCATCGCATAAAATTAGTAACAAAAAAACTTAAGCTACGAACAATAATTCAACTATGACAAGTTGCGACGTGTCATAAGACATCGAAAGTGAATACACACACAAATAAGATGCAAAAGAAGATATCAACTACGATTGGTTACGCCGTCTCGCAACTCAATGCAGGAGAAAAATAATAAATGAAAAATAAACGAAAAGTTAGCTTGTGCAACAGACTGAGATGGCTCACAACCTCTCGCAAACGAAGAGTAACTATAAAAACCAAGCATGTTGTGTCGACTTGTGAAGCTTCGAAACTGTTTGCAAATGAACAATAACTATTCGCAAATTATCAATTTGATTTGCAGAATCAACTTCCATCATTCCAATCACTTGAAAATTCCAATTAAATATAACTTCTGGTATGACTTTTGTGAATATGTCAACTAATTGATCCCCTAATCTAAAAAAGTTAACTTCCACATTTCCATCTTCAATATGATATTTTATAAAATGATATCACAATGCGATATTCTTCGTTTTTGAGTGTTGTACTCGATTATGACAATTCTGATTACACTTTCCTAATCACAGTTGACTTTGAATCTAAATAATTTTCGTGCAAGATCCAATAGAAATATATTCAACTTCAACTATGGATATCGTAACACATGTTTGTTTCTCTGATTTCAATCTTACGAGTTTCCCATCTAAGAATCGACATCCACCTGATGTACTTTTAGAATTAAGACCCCAACCTCCTAAATATGCATCGTAGACTGCCTGAATAAATAACCTAATATTAGAATGATACCATAAACCAAGAGAAGTAGTTCTCTGAAGATATCTGAAAATATTCTTCACAGCAGTCATGTGAGGTTCTCATGGATTTGATTGATATATGGCACAGTAACAAGCAACAAACATTATGTCAGGTCAACTAGATGATTAATAAAGAAAGGAACCAATCATCTGTCAATCCAATGTAAGATCAGCTACTGCTTTGTCAAGCAAAGGATTAAGCTTAGTTTTGAATGCCATTGAAACTTTCACCATTATTTCTCCATTTATGCTAAATTTTTTAAGTAAGGAATTTGTGAAAGCTTCCTATTTTATGAAAATTCCCTATTTTCTCTATCTAATATTCCATCAAATAAAAAAGTTAATTGGACCCACTGAGCTCATCTCAAATTTAGTCTCCATTAATTTTCGGAATTCAACAATCAACTTAGGATTTATTGAACCAAAAATAATATGATCAACATAGATTTGGACAATCATCAAATGACCACCATCTTTCTTATGAAATAAAGTAGGTTCTATAGAACCTTGTTTAAACTTAGGTTGTTTAAGAAAATGAGTAAGAGTTTCATACCATGCACGAGGAGGTTGTTTAAGTCCATATACTACTTATAGCAAGTATCTAACAATGAATTGGATATTGTTCATTAACGAAACCTAGTGGTTGCTCAACATAAATTGTTTCTTCAAGTTCGCCATTGAGAAATGCACACTTCACATCCATTTTGAAACTTCAAGGTTATTGTTAGCAACATATGCTAGAAAAATACGAACTAAATCTAACCTCGCAACAAGTGAAAATCTCTATTCATAGTCTATGCCTTCTTCCTAACAATACCCTTTAACTACAAGAAGTGCTTTGTTCCTCACAAAATTTCCTTCTTTATCTAACTTATTCTAAAATACGCATTTCACACCAACTACATATGCATTTGGAGGTGTCAGAATTAATCTCCATACCTTGTTTCTTTCAAATTCATTCAGCTCCTCTTGCATAGGTTTTACCCAATCTGCATGATCAAGAACAATTTTCATAGTTTTAGGTTTAATTTTTGATATAAATGAATAAAACATGTAAATTATTGATTTTTATCTAATTAAGCTTATTTCTCTTTTTATTGTGCTCGTGTGAGAACACCACTTGATGTTTCTCCTATCGCTTGTGATTTCGGATGATACCCTGTCCATTTTATCACGGAGGATAATTCAAATCATATTCATGAATAATTTCATAATGAACTTCTTCAAATTCCGAATGATCTTCATTATCATTATCTTCCGATCTATCCCCTAGACATCAACATCAAATGGAGATTCCTCCCCCCTCCCTAAATATGATCATCGTTAGTTAAATTCTCCCCATAGAAACAATCATTATTAATAATATCTCCCCCTGAACATAAGTATCGTCTATTTGATTTGCAAATGAAGTAGAGACTTCTTCACTAAATTAAACCCCAATAGTGTTCACACTCCCCCCCCTTAACTAGTGCATTCGAAGAGCTAACAGTTGTTGAATGTTCTTCTTCAACATGAACTTCAACATTTTTGATTGCTTCATCAGCCAATTTCAACAACTCATCTTCTTGATTATCATTAGCATTTAATTCATAAGACATCGTCTTTTTAGGTTCATCAAATAGATTCAGGAAATCATCATACAATGTCATAAGAGGAATTTTATTTGAACATGACGTGAGAGGAATTTTATTTGAACATGACGAAGGAAAGATTTTTCCACATTGAACATCATTTTTCTGGAATGATTTGATGAAGTTGTCATCAAATGAAACATAATAGAGTTTATCAATCTTCTTTGATTTCTTATTCAACATTCTATACACTTTTGATGCAAGAGAATAGCCCAAGAATATTGCTTCGTCTACTTTGACATCAAACTTATTGCGGTGTTCCTTTGAATTATAACGAAAGCATCTAGAACAAAATACATTAAAGAATTCCACATTACATTTGCGATTATTAAATATCTCGTAAGGAGTAAATAAAAACCACTTATTAATGTAAGAATTATTTTGAGTAAAGCATGTGGCTCCTATCGCTTCAGCCCAGAAATACAATGGAAAATTTGTGAATGATAGCATTGTCCTCGAAACATCAAAGAGAGAACAATTTCGTCTTTCAGCTACACCATTTTAATATAGACTTAAGGTGATGACAAGTTGTGACTCATACCTCTATTTATCAGGAAATCCTCAAATGCTTGATTTTTTAACTCAGTTCCATTATCACTTCGAATTTTCAGAACAAACTCTTGCAACTGGAATTCAACTTACTTCACAAATTATATCAACTTTTGCATTGTCTCTAACTTATGTTTAAGAAAGAACACTTTAAGGTCGAACCTTAGCATCTAATAAGATAAAATAGAGACACGGTGACTTCAATTAGTGCCGGTGTAAAGATCTATTCTCTGAATCATTGTCAGCATGTTATTGTACTAGTTTGTATTTATGGTTATACATGTAGTTAGTTGGTAGATTCGTTATCTTAGGGATATCAGATATTATTTATATTTACGTAGATTAGGTAGAATCCATGTTTTGTAGGGAATCACATCTTATTGCTTTACTATAAAACCATGTATTAGGGTTCGTATCATTAGTTAATTAACGAACCCTAAAGTTTAGTGCTTGCTCTCTTGGTGAGAACTTTTCTTAGTGAAAACCTTTGTGATAAAACCTTTTGTGTCTTGCTTTTTATCCTTTTTGTTAATTGACCATGATAAAGCGAACCTACAACTGGTATCCGAGTGGATTACTTTGATCGATTAACAATATCTTCTTCCTCATCATTAAATCTCTTTAAAAATACTTCTGGTCATAAAGTCCCACATTTTAATGAAGTTAAGGTCATTAACACGAATAGTCTAAATCATCAATATGAGCACTTCTTTTAGCAAAAGAATGAATCTCTTAATCAAGTTCTCAATCATTTTAATTTCTTGGTGAATAATATGTGAAGTCTGAACATGAATAAAACTATAAACTCCTTGGTTATCAAGATTCTTGATTCAATGAATAATTGTTGGGAACATCAGGTTGACGTTCTGAAGAATAGTGAAAAGATCGTAATTAGGGATTTGTATTTATTATTTGGTTATCTTCGTAATCATTAAGAAATGAAGATTCTTTGTAAAGAATGTATGAAAGGTTATCATAGAGACATATATGTGACCCTCTATTCAAGGAAATCTATTTCAAATAGTGACAACAACCTTTTGGATCAATCTGAAGGTGAAGCTCTGATTTTCAAACACTACACTAGTTGGAGTAACAAGAAACCATATGGTCTCAAAAAGTGTTCACCAAAATTTAACTCATCAACATCCAAGGTCTTTAACACTGAAAGGAAACTTGATGCTGAAATGAAAGAAGATCCAAAATGCTTCAACTGTTGAGGAACTGATCATTTTGCAAAGGAGTGCAAGTTTAAGGAAGTTGATACCAATGAAGACTATAAGGTTAAATATAAAAATCCATTCGCATCATTGAAAAGGAAAAATATCAATGTGAAAGTTATTGTAGTAGAGGAAGAAAATTGGGTAGATGGTGAAAAATCATATGTTGAAGATAAAGAAAAAGAAAGATGTCTGATATTTTTCATTGATGAAGGAACCTACAACCCTAGTACATTTGAAGTTGGTCTAGCCAAGGCAACAAAAGATTCAAAGATGTTGGAAACGGATTCATCATCTTTATATCAGGTAAAAAAAATTTGTCAACTCTTCTGATAATGAAAAATGCATGATGTTTGATTATTTGTGTCTTAATAAAGAAAAGTTATCTCTTAAGCTAGATATTGAAACACTAAAAGATAAACTGTTTGACATTGAGAAAGTTCTTTCCCAAACCAACATTCATGTCACTAATCTATCTCTTATCAATATCGACCTTCCCTCCAAAAAGGATAAGGTTGAAAAGCATGAAAATAAATTACAAGGCATTGTAAACAACTGGCTCACTCTCATCATAAGCTAAATAAGATAATAGCCACCAAAATTGTAGATCAGTGTGAGAAGATTCATCGTGGAAGCATAGATGATGCTGTAGAAAAATATTAATAGGTTGAACCTAAACCAAATTTCCTCATTCCTAGTGAACTTGAAGAAGACTTTTAGTCACAGTTTGTCAGAACCACTTACATAAATCAATCTCTTATTGATAAAAATTGCACGACATCTCATAACGGTCTCACTAAATGTACCACCTGTTTAACTGCTTTGTGCGACATCCCCAAATTCACAGTCACTTTAAAAATTTTATTTATACGTATTTGAAAATCATAATATTGTTTTTAAAGAATAATATTGCGGAATTAGTTCCCAGAAAATATGATAAACATATTATCAAAGCATTTCCGATGAAATGTATTTTGTTTATATATAAACTTTCGGATGTCATAGTCAATACTGAAACACAAGCATAAACAGACCTTACATTTATTTACACTAGTGATTTACATCTTCTTTAATCTTCCAGTGTAAGGTAGCTTAATATCGACACCTGTGATACAAATAAACTGAGTGGGTCAGGTTGGGAAACCTAGTTTGTACATAGGGATTTCAATCCCAAAATGTTATATCATATATATATGTGTGTGTGTGTGTGTGTGTATATATATATATATATATATATATATATATATATATATATATATATATATATTAGAAGTCACAATATATACAATTTCACCTCATATAAGCAATTTTACCCCAGCCTGTCGATCCTCATGACGACACGATCTATACTCTCGAGTCTAAAATTAACCTCTTTACCTAATTCATACTCTCGGATCGGGTACGTCTAATCCATGCTCTCAGATCATTAACTATGCCCATTCCATACTCTCGGACTAGGGACAATTGACTATGTCTAATCCATGCTCCCGAATTAAAGACAAATAACTATGTCCTCTCCATACTCTCGCACTTGTACTCATAAGGAGATACTACCCAATATTCCTCTTAATTAATTTTGGTTTACTTTGTATCCTAAATCATCATATATTATCAGATATGCCCTTAACAAGTATTTCTATCAAAATATCTAAAATTTTACACACAAAAATATTTAATACTTTAATCAATACTTGTATTAAAATCATGTTCATGAAAGGGACTATGCACTCACTTGTTAAAGTGATGACTCCAAACTCGGGCAACGCTTCGCTTCTAACAATTTTATTTTCTTTCGACGAAACCTATTAACATTACCACTAGATTTTAGTATAATATTTACTATGCCTAATTATTAGTCTAGATTTATGAGCGATATAGTTTTATAAGTGTTAAACAATACTTTTACATACAGGGGCTAGACATGAAACACTGGAAGGCAGGACCATTTTGGCATTTAAGCACTTCTGAAATCCAACAAGCCTATACGTCCCTTCAAACCATATTCCCTGTACCGTGAGCAGTTAAACGGTATTATAATAACACTCTTTATAATTTACACTTAGCACATATAATGCTTATAGGTTCATAATAACGATAATGAACTTAAATATAAGTTATACTTAAAGAAGGGTAAGCATAACTCACTTACAAGGGGTTTAGCGAAGAATCAGGATCTGCTTGGGCAGAACTTATGAGCCGAAAGGTGTTATTCTTGGGGCCTTCTGGCACTCTAGGACTCGCTACAAACTCTTAAGAAGGGCTATAGAAAAGCCTTGAGGCTTTGGGAGTGTTCGGGAGAAGAGAAGTGGAAAGCTGTGATGAAATGAGATGATTTGCACATCTATTTATAGGCTGAGGAATGGTCGTACGTTGGACGTACTCTAGCATTACACTGGGCGTAATGTGTCCAGGTGTTACCATCTGGTGGCAAGGCGTGTGGAGGAAGCAGTGGCTCAGATCGCGCCACGTGTCACTCGCTGGTTACTTGAAAAACTAATTATCTTCTAAAATCTATAACTTTCGCATACGAGATCCGTTTTTGACGTTTTTTATATCCACGCATAGGTATCGATGGGATCTACAACTTTTGTTTATACTCTATTAGCTAATTTTGAATTAATTTTTAAAGTTATATTTACCAGACTTAGATAGTTAAATCTGTTAAAAAATCATAACTTTGTCATCCGACGTCCGATTTCGACTGTCTTTATATCGTTGAGCTCCTATTAATGAGATCATCAATTCTCATTTAGGTTGTGTCAGCTAGAAATCAATCGATCTAAAATTCGATTTCTGGGTTGTGCACTGCTATTCTAAATCTTAGAAAAATCATAACTTCCTCATACGAAGTCAGATTTGGACGTTCTTTTTATGTGCGTTCTTGATTTTAACATATATTACGACTTTCTTTTAGATCCATAAGGATAAAAAGTAATTTTTCAAAAGTTCACTTTTTACGTTACACGGTGCGGTGCAGGTTTAGCCGTAAAACTTCGACGGGTCACATCTTCTTCGTTATAACTTGAATTTCAGCGTCCTTTATTTGTGCAGAACCCTTGTGACATATACTTTAACTTAGTTAAGATTATTTATTCTAAAAAATCTTCTATCAAAAAGTCATTTTTGATGCTTATTGTCTCTAAATTAACTAGCCAGAATCTGCAGGCGTTAAAATTATCCCCCCTTAGGATGATTACATCTCGGAATCATCAACGAAACACGACTTGTGTAATGAATTCAAACATTATCTTTTCATCCTAGGTAATAACCGCAACTCCTATGTTCCTTCGAATGAGTATCTAACTATTGGACCTCTTGACTACAGACGTTGCTCGATCTTGCAACCGCTCTCTATATCACGTTGGACTTTTAATCATGACCTTCAAGTCACAATCTCGATCCTTATGGGAAACTCTTTCTACCTCATAAACAGACTTAACTTAAGATAAGTTCTTTACTTTTATTATCATAAGAGACCTATGGATCATGTTCTAATGACCCCTCATCTTATGATCCAATGGTTAGACTCAAATATCTTAGAGCTAGATTCCGGAATGGAATATACATTCCTTAATGTTCTAATGTGATATAATCACATTATAGCGTGTAACAGTTCTAGTTACAAGCTTTTTTTTTTACTTTCGCGGTGATCTCAATACTTCTATTGATTGCTTCGATTATATTTCATTTAAATCTTCTGGCTTAAGTCAGATGCTACATCGATGTTGGTTCTCTGAACCACGTAACACACTCCTCTTACTCAGACTCAATTTGATATGATCACTAGGGTTGGAATAACAATCATCTTCTTAGTCATTACCGAAATGATGGTAACGACATATATGAATGAAAAAGAATCGATTACTAGTGCCTTGGTGTAACAACCCGAAGTTGTTCATCGCCGAAAACCCGTTCTACCCGAATAACTCGTCGGAAATCGAAATGTCCCGATATCATTTTTGGGCTTAGTTAACTAAAAGTTATATGTTTATTATCATTCAATGAGGGTCCAAATCATTTAGGAACTCATGAAATTAGCCCAAGACATGTATTTTATAAGTTTTAGAAATATCCTCGTCGGGTGACGAAAACTCAATCGGGTGCAACCCAAAGCATCGTTTAAGGCCGGTATCGGGTAGAATTCCACCGTGTCCAAGTTTTAGGAACTATATAAACATGTTTAAGCACTCATTTGAAGCTTTTTCCTTCTCTCTCTACTCTCTCTCTAACCTCTCTCCTAAATCCAAAGATTTAGTGTCCAAAACTCAAATTTAAGGCTTCAAATCCTTAAGGTACCTTCCTAGCCTTAATCTATAGCATGTTTAGCTTCCAAATTAGACACTTAAGCATGAAATTGGACAATATATGTGAGTTTACGGCCTAGGAGGCAGCCTAGGCCGTAAACACCATTTTGAAGGGTTTTTAGCCCTTAAACTCCTTCCTAGACTCAATTGGACTTTAGATATGACTAAGGGACTTCAAGATATGGACTTAGAACACCTAAAACTATAATTTTGTGGACTTTGAAGGAGTTTACGGCCAAGGCATAAGCTTGGGCCGTAAACTCATGAAAATAGTGTTTTTCATGTCTTTAAACCCTTCCAAATCACCCCTACAACTTAGATATGAATTATAGGACTTTGATTCTTGCATTTGGACACTTGAAACATTAATTTTGAGGGACTTAGATGAGTTTACGGCCAAGGAGAGTTCTTGGGCCATAAACTCCACAAAACTTGGCATAAATCTCATTCTAAGGTGTTAGAAAGCCATCCAACACCACCAAAAGCCTTGGAATAAATCAAGGGACCAACCAAAAATACTTTAAGAGCCTTAAACACATCTTTTGTGGGATTTCTAAGAGTTTACGGCCAAGACCTATTCTTGGGCCGTAAACTCCAAAATTTTTGGTGTTAGAATGCAAACTAAACACCCCTAAAGCCTTTAGATGAGTTTTAGAAGTCCTTTCATGCAAGTTTTAGACCTTGAAACACATTGTAGCTTCATATATTAGAGTTTACGGCCATGAAGGGGGTTTCATGGGCCGTAAACTCCATAAATCCCTCATATGTCCCATACAAATTCATGTTAGGCCTTGGAATAATTCTATTAATCACATGTGATTTGTTCTAGCAACATTTAACACCATTTTCTTGGAAAAATAGGAGTTTACGGCCAAGGAGCCATGCTAGGCCGTAAACTCCCATATAAGGGTCTATTTTATGTTTTAAAACTATTCCAAGTCCCTAAACCAAGTCTAGAAATTATCCCTTAAGTGTTAGAAGTCATTTAGCACCATAAACCACACCCACCATGAGTTTACGGCCGTAAACTCATGGGGAATGGGTGTATTTAGACCAAAACTCTTATTTTAGTTTACTCATGGGGAGTAAACTCAAGTCCCAAGTCCCTAGTGTCATTTCACATCCTTAAACGCCACCCGGGTCCCTCCAAACACTCGTATCGGAGTGTTTTCGCGACTAGAAACAATTGTCCCTATCCAACAATCAATCTAAGTCCTAATTAGATACAAATGTGTATCTTTACATTATAATTAGGAACCTCGTGTATTTACAAGCCCCGGATCAACTCTTAGCATCCAAATCGTCATACTTCTCGTCCGGTGAGTTCATACCCCTACGCCTTTTTCACTGTTTTTAACTGTTTTCAGGGGGGAATACAAGCAAACCAAAACTGTTTTCAAATCATAACATTTATGTGTTTCAAATAATATCTGGCAATCTTATAAACTCTTTTACTCCTTATGTATTATGTTGAGCATAAGGAATGATTTATCAATTACAACTAAATGGATTTTAGTTAAGAAAATAACCAAACTAATCAAATTATTATGGGAATAATTTGGGGTTCTATGTTTCTCTTTATATCAGGTACTAATATCTGTATTAAGTTATTAGATAAACTATGTCTGATTCAGTTTATCTCCATATCATTCGAATGTTTTGCCAGATAGTTTCATTGTATGTATCTATTTTTCACTGTATCATGTCTTAAAGTCTTTGTATGTTTGTTATCGTATGAGAATCCTGTGAATTGTTTAATACTAGCTTGTGAGATAGTCACTACCCTTTATGGATGATCAAGTAAATCCTCTCCGGAAGTGTAACCAGAGTCTCCTGGAGGGAGAGCGAGGAATTTGTGAATAGATCTATTCGGGACTGACAATCCCACACCTTAACTGCTAGCTACAGTTAGGCGGGCACGCCTGGGGTGACAAATTCTGGATATCATTCGACGTCTGACTAACGTCAAGGAGGTCTCGTTGTCGTATCAGTATGGTTACCCGACTCACAATACGTATTAATATAAACTTATTCACAGCTAGGATTTGTTTAGAATCTATATCTCGTTCGGGATGGTAATCCCATGGTCTTGTAATCTATATCTCGTTCGGGATGGTAATCCCATGGTTTTATGTCTATACCTCGTTCGGGATGATAATCCCATGATCTTGTGTCTATATTTCGTTCGGGATGGCAATCCCATGGTTTTGAAACTAAATCTTATACGGGATGATAATCCCATGATTTTATCAAGCTATCTTATATCTAGTTTCGGGATAGTGATCCCATGGTTTATCAAACTATTTATATCTACTTTCGGGATAGTGATCCCATGGTTTTTATCGAATTATCTTATAACTGGTTCGGGATGTTAATCCCAAGATTTTCAAAATACTTTCTATTTACAGTTCGTCTAAATTATAGTTTTGTGAATTAAACTATACTATGTGTTATCTAATCAATCTTACAATTAGGAAAATATGGGATTTTCCTGGGGTTAACTTATATCTATAACAGAACTGTAATGAAAGATAACTTAACTACCTTACATAAGAAAATATGGGATTTTCTTGGATATCAAATCTTTTCAGAAAACTAAAGGAAACCGATATATTTTCACAAAACAAAACCGCTTATGAACTCACCAGCTTTATGCTGATTTTCAAACTGCTTGTATTCTCAGGTCCAAGTTAGACAGGTACCTGGCGATATCTTTTGGTGAAGATGGAGTGCTCCGAAGACTCGTCTCTTTTGTTCTTATGAAATATGTATAATTTTGTACAATTTACTTTTGAACCAAGTGTAAACTTTCAAATATATGTAATGTAATGGTTGTTTACTGTGATTACTATGTACATTGGATTTGATACTCAACGTGGAGTCAACCCCGGGAACGTTTCCGCCTTTGGTTTTCGGGGTGTGACAGATTGGTATCAGAGCCCTTGTTTATAGTGAACAGAGTATACCAAACCTTACATGGTATAAAACTATAAACACTAAGGGGCCTAAGTGCTCTGAACTAAAAGTATCCTACAAGATATAAGTATTTTCAAAAGTATTTAAGTATGCCGAGCCGTCGAAATCCGTAACTACAAGTAGAACAAAACATAAGTAAATGGGTGTTGTACACTGCGGTTAAACCTGGGCAGTTATGTAGTCGTGTCTAGGGTCAATATAGCCTGGCCAACTATATTCATTCGAGACACGGCCAACATGTGCTTGGGAGTGACTGTGGCATGCGGCATACCTAAAACTTACCCAATATCCCAAACAACAAATCGACGCTGCAGCGAACCATGAAATACTATGGGAGTATTTCTCGAGCCGATCCTTTGTAGAAATTCTCGTATACGCGTTATTCCTTGATCATTCCTCTAGCGATAAAATGTTCTATCTTGATAACTCCTTTCTGCTTTATCGCTTAGTATGATGCTATATTTGCCTTGATGAGATATCTCCTGTCCCATATCTCTTGATTCAATTTAGAGGACTTATGATCCTCTCTTTCCTGATCTTGTTAGATCACGATGCCTCCAAGAAAGAGACCCAGCTCAACGAACAACAAAAATCCTCCTTTTCAACTTGATCTTGCATCACTTCAGACACTTCTGACTGCTGCAATGGTAGCAGCCATGTCGCAAATGAACTCTAGAAATTCAGGAGGTGATCCCCAACAGCAAAACCCAGAAGATAGCCAGGGACACCAAAAAGGGGGTTCCTATAAGGATTTCATGAACGCAAAACCGACATTCTTTGATGGCACAGGGGGTGTCATTGCTTTAACCCGATGGTTCGAGAGAATCGAATCAATCTTTGAAATACGTGGCTGTTCGGAGTCTGATAGAGTCAAGTTTGCCGCCTGTACCTTCCTAGACAAAGCCTTGACTTGGTGGAATGGCCGAGTCAAATCCTTAACTTTACCTGTAGCCAATGCTATGGGTTGGGAAGCTATGAAGGAGCTTCTCCTCGCGGAATATTGCCCTCGGGGCGAGCTTCAGAAGCTAGAACACGAACTATGGAACCTTAAGATGAAGGGTTCTGACATAGCTGCTTATACCTCAAGATTCGACGATCTGGCCCTACTTTGTCCGGGAATGGTTACCCCGGAAAGTAAAAAGATAGAGAGATTCATCTGGGGGTTGACCCAACCAACAAAGGGGAATGTCTTGGCTGCGAAGCCAGACACTTATGACAGTGCTAAGTGCCTTGCTAAAATCCTGATAGATCACGAAGACAACTATGATGAAGAAGCTACTACCCCCGAGCCAGTCGCCAGTGGAGGCGGTAGCAAAAAGAAATCCTGGAACAAGCGGAAGGCCCAGAGTATGCAAGGGTCTTCTAAGAAACAGCAAACGGTAGCAGTCCATGTTGCTACTACCCCTGTTGCTGTTTCAGCTGTAGGTTCCACAGCCCAAACTCCCGCCAGTGGATACACTGGTACCCTTCCTTGGTGTAGTAAGTGTAACTACCACCACTGCATTCCTGGTCCATGTCGTGAAAGGATCTGCGACAATTGTGGCAATAAGAGCCATCTTGCGCGAACCTGTAGAAAACCAGCCAAGCCAACAAACCAGTCGTCCGGAGCGGGAATTAGTCAGGCCTGCTACAATTGTGGTGAAGCCGGGCACTTCAAAAGGAATTGTCCCAAGACGGCTACAACCACAAATCCCTCTGCTGCCGCAGGTATATCTCTATTTGATAATTCTTATGCTTGCAACTCTTTTCGATTTTGGGTGCAAAAGGGAAACCTGTTATCTATCTATTCGAACGTATTCTAAACTCAATCCTTCGCATGTAATCGAAATATATACCATCGAGACGACTAACTAGTGAGATAGAGAACACTAACTTCGTACCTATAGATTGAATCCTCGGTCCGGAGGACTATTCTATTCCATTCGATTTATAAAGGGGGAAACTTTCCATGAAAATACTTTGATGCCATGTTTAACCAGAAATGACCGAGTTTTCGTTCGCGTTGTTATCTTTACTTTCGAAAGGGTCGCTCGTCTAGATTTCTTTCTCGACCCGATTCTCGTGATCTTCGGCATCAAACTTTCGTATCATTCTATACCTTAGAACTCAAAAGTTTTCCCAACGTGAATTACCACGCATCCCTCGTTTCTGTGATTATTGAGAAACGGGAAGTTAGCAACTGTTCCCTCTAAATGTCTATCCCGAAGGATTCCCGGAAGTTTCTTTCGAGCATCCAGTTTAGTCTCACATCAAACCTTTCGAGATCTTCGTAGAGATCGATTCTGTAACCTTCAAGCTTCGGATGCCCTTAGAGCTTGGTAATCTATCTAGACCATCACGTCTCGAATCCTTAGAAACGTTTGCCCAACGAAAACCTAGTGATTCCTTGAAGAAACCGAAGTCGTTCAGGGTTGGAACTTCCACGAGAGAGCAGATTGATATCGTAGATTGAGAGAGAGTCAAGAAGCGAAACCAAGACATGTCCCGATAATGAGAATTCATTAGAACACTCAATAGAGCCCTGATTCCACTTGAGAAAGTGAAGATCCGAGGCAACAAATCCATTCGTATCTCATTTCAATCCATGACCTGTATCTTATTCCTTGAATTTCGGGACGAAATTCCCTCTAACGGGGGGATAATGTAACAACCCGAAGTTGTTCATCGCCGAAAACCCGTTCTACCCGAATAACTCGTCGGAAATCGAAATGTCCCGATATCATTTTTGGGCTTAGTTAACTAAAAGTTATATGTTTATTATCATTCAATGAGGGTCCAAATCATTTAGGAACTCATGAAATTAGCCCAAGACATGTATTTTATAAGTTTTAGAAATATCCTCGTCGGGTGACGAAAACTCAATCGGGTGCAACCCAAAGCATCGTTTAAGGCCGGTATCGGGTAGAATTCCACCGTGTCCAAGTTTTAGGAACTATATAAACATGTTTAAGCACTCATTTGAAGCTTTTTCCTTCTCTCTCTACTCTCTCTCTAACCTCTCTCCTAAATCCAAAGATTTAGTGTCCAAAACTCAAATTTAAGGCTTCAAATCCTTAAGGTACCTTCCTATCCTTAATCTATAGCATGTTTAGCTTCCAAATTAGACACTTAAGCATGAAATTGGACAATATATGTGAGTTTACGGCCCATGAGGCAGCCTAGGCCGTAAACACCATTTTGAAGGGTTTTTAGCCCTTAAACTCCTTCCTAGACTCAATTGGACTTTAGATATGGCTAAGGGACTTCAAGATATGGACTTAGAACACCTAAAACTATAATTTTGTGGACTTTGAAGGAGTTTACGGCCAAGGCATAAGCTTGGGCCGTAAACTCATGAAAATGGTGTTTTTCATGTCTTTAAACCCTTCCAAATCACCCCTACAGCTTAGATATGAATTATAGGACTTTGATTCTTGCATTTGGACACTTGAAACATTAATTTTGAGGGACTTAGATGAGTTTACGGCCAAGGAGAGTTCTTGGGCCGTAAACTCCACAAAACTTGGCATAAATCTCATTCTAAGGTGTTAGAAAGCCATCCAACACCACCAAAAGCCTTGGAATAAATCAAGGGACTAACCAAAAATACTTTAAGAGCCTTAAACACATCTTTTGTGGGATTTCTAAGAGTTTACGGCCAAGACCTGTTCTTGGGCCGTAAACTCCAAAATTTTTGGTGTTAGAATGCAAACTAAACACCCCTAAAGCCTTTAGATGAATTTTAGAAGTCCTTTCATGCAAGTTTTAGACCTTGAAACACATTGTAGCTTCATATATTAGAGCTTATGGCCATGAAGGGGGTTTCATGGGCCGTAAACTCCATAAATCCCTCATATGTCCCATACAAATTCATGTTAGGCCTTGGAATAATTCTATTAATCACATGTGATTTGTTCTAGCAACATTTAACACCATTTTCTTGGAAAAATAGGAGTTTACGGCCAAGGAGCCATGCTAGGCCGTAAACTCCCATATAAGGGTCTATTTTATGTTTTAAAACTATTCCAAGTCCCTAAACCAAGTCTAGAAATTATCCCTTAAGTGTTAGAAGTCATTTAGCACCATAAACCACACCCACCATGAGTTTACGGCCGTAAACTCATGGGGAATGGGTGTATTTAGACCAAAACTCTTATTTTAGTTTACTCATGGGGAGTAAACTCAAGTCCCAAGTCCCTAGTGTCATTTCACATCCTTAAACGCCACCCGGGTCCCTCTAAACACTCGTATCGGAGTGTTTTCGCGACTAGAAACAATTGTCCCTATCCAACAATCAATCTAAGTCCTAATTAGATACAAATGTGTATCTTTACATTATAATTAGGAACCTCGTGTATTTACAAGCCCCGGATCAACTCTTAGCATCCAAATCGTCATACTTCTCGGCCGGTGAGTTCATACCCCTACGCCTTTTTCACTGTTTTTAACTGTTTTCAGGGGGGGAATACAAGCAAACCAAAACTGTTTTCAAATCATAACATTTATGTGTTTCAAATAATATCTGGCAATCTTATAAACTCTTTTACTCCTTATGTATTATGTTGAGCATAAGGAATGATTTATCAATTACAACTAAATGGATTTTAGTTAAGAAAATAACCAAACTAATCAAATTATTATGGGAATAATTTGGGGTTCTATGTTTCTCTTTATATCAGGTACTAATATCTGTATTAAGTTATTAGATAAACTATGTCTGATTCAGTTTATCTCCATATCATTCGAATGTTTTGCCAGATAGTTTCATTGTATGTATCTATTTTTCACTGTATCATGTCTTAAAGTCTTTGTATGTTTGTTATCGTATGAGAATCCTGTGAATTGTTTAATACTAGCTTGTGAGATAGTCACTACCCTTTATGGATGATCAAGTAAATCCTCTCCGGAAGTGTAACCAGAGTCTCCTGGAGGGAGAGCGAGGAATTTGTGAATAGATCTATTCGGGACTGACAATCCCACACCTTAACTGCTAGCTACAGTTAGGCGGGCACGCCTGGGGTGACAAATTCTGGATATCATTCGACGTCTGACTAACGTCAAGGAGGTCTCGTTGTCGTATTAGTATGGTTACCCGACTCACAATACGTATTAATATAAACTTATTCACAGCTAGGATCTGTTTAGAATCTATATCTCGTTCGGGATGGTAATCCCATGGTCTTGTAATCTATATCTCGTTCGGGATGGTAATCCCATGGTTTTATGTCTATACCTCGTTCGGGATGATAATCCCATGATCTTGTGTCTATATTTCGTTCGGGATGGCAATCCCATGGTTTTGAAACTAAATCTTATACGGGATGATAATCCCATGATTTTATCAAGCTATCTTATATCTAGTTTCGGGATAGTGATCCCATGGTTTATCAAACTATTTATATCTACTTTCGGGATAGTGATCCCATGGTTTTTATCGAATTATCTTATAACTGGTTCGGGATGTTAATCCCAAGATTTTCAAAATACTTTCTATTTACAGTTCGTCTAAATTATAGTTTTGTGAATTAAACTATACTATGTGTTATCTAATCAATCTTACAATTAGGAAAATATGGGATTTTCCTGGGGTTAACTTATATCTATAACAGAACTGTAATGAAAGATAACTTAACTACCTTACATAAGAAAATATGGGATTTTCTTGGATATCAAATCTTTTCAGAAAACTAAAGGAAACCGATATATTTTCACAAAACAAAACCGCTTATGAACTCACCAGCTTTATGCTGATTTTCAAACTGCTTGTATTCTCAGGTCCAAGTTAGACAGGTACCTGGCGATATCTTTTGGTGAAGATGGAGTGCTCCGAAGACTCGTCTCTTTTGTTCTTATGAAATATGTATAATTTTGTACAATTTACTTTTGAACCAAGTGTAAACTTTCAAATATATGTAATGTAATGGTTGTTTACTGTGATTACTATGTACATTGGATTTGATACTCAACGTGGAGTCAACCCCGGGAACATTTCCGCCTTTGGTTTTCGGGGTGTGACACTTGGTAACCTTGTAACTTTCTCTTATCCAAGTGTGAGTCTTATGTTCCGGTAGTATAGGCCTCTCCTATCTTTCACACCTACTCATACTCGTCCCAAGTATTGTCTCGCAGTTTTGCAAGTCACCATAAAAGAATTTCACATACTCATTTAACACATCAGATAACATAATCAAGCTTTATATTATTTCTTGAAACGATTACATAGATGTTCAAGTCAACATATAATATACCTCTAATAGGCTACACCACATGATGTTATCCTCATGGATACTTTATATCTTGATCTTTGGATATAAAGTCCCTTACACATGATCCCTTGCATTGTCACCTGCTTCATCAAGGTTCATATGGAATGCGTGGGCAAAACTTCTGAGCCGAAAGATCTTCTTCTAGGGTCCTTCTGGCGCTCTGGAATGCGCTACAAACTCCTAAGAAGGGCTATAGAAAAGCCTTGAGGCTTTGGGAGTGTTTAGGAGAAGAAAAGTGGAAAGGTGTGATGAAATGGGATGATTTGAACCTCTATTTATAGGCTGAGGAATGGCCGTACGCTGGACGTAATGTGGCCAGGTGTCACCATCTGGTGGCAAGGCGTGGGGAGGAAGCAGTGGCTCAGATCGCGCCATGTGTCACTCGCTGGTTACTCCAAAAACTAATTATCTACTAAAATCTGTACTTTTTCATATGAGATCCATTTTTGATGTTCTTTATATCCATGCGTAGGTATCAACGGGATCTACAACTTTTGTTTAGACTTCGTTAGCTAATTTTGATTTATTTTTTAAAGTTATATTTAACAGACTTAGATAGTTAAATCCGTTAAAAATTCATAACTTTGTCATCCGCCGTCCGATTTTGACTCTCTTAATATCGTTGAGCTCATATTAATGGGATCTTCAATTCTCATTTAGGTTGTGTCGGCTATCTAAATTTCGATTTCTGGATTGTGCACTGTTATGCTAAATCTTATAAAAATCATAACTTCCTCATACGAAGTCAGATTTGGACGTTCTTTTTATGTGCGTTCTCATTTTAACATATATTAAAACTTTCTTTTATATCCCTAAGGCTAAAAAGTAATTTATCAAAAGTTCATTTTTTACGTTACATGGTGTGGTGCCGGTTTAGACGTAAAACTTCGACAAGTCATAACTTCTTCGTTATAACTTGAATTTCAGAGTTCTTTATATGTACAGAACCTTTGTGACATATACTTTAACTTAGTTAAGATTATTTATTCTAAAAAATCTTCTATCAAAAAGTCATTTTTGATGCTTATTGTCTCTAAATTAACTAGCCAGAATCTGCGGGCGTTAAAATTATCCCCCCTTAGGATGATTACATCTCGGAATCATCAACGAAACACGACTTGTATAATGACTCCAAAAATTAACTTTTCATCCTAGATAATAACCGTAACTCCTATTTTCCTTCGAATAAGTATCTAACTATTGGACCTCTTGACTACAGACGTTGCTCGATCTTGCAACCGCTCTCTATATCACGTTGGGCTTTTAATCGTGACCTTAAAGTCACAATCTTGATCCTTATGGGAAAGTCTTTCTACCTCATAAACAGACTTAAATTAAGATAAGTTCATTACTTCTATTATCATAATAGACTGATGGATCATGTTCTAATGACCCCTCATCGTATGATGCAATGCTTAGACTCAGGTCTCTTAGAGCCAGGTTCTAGAACGGAATATATCTTCCTTAATGTTCTAATGTGATATAATCACATTCTAGCGTGTAACAGTTCTAGTTACAAGCTTTTTTTTTTACTTTCGCAGTGATCACAATACTTCTATTGATTGCTTCGATTATTTTTCACTTAAATCTTCTGGCTTAAGTCAGATACTACATCGATCTTGGTTCTCTAAACCACGTATCACACTCCTCTTAGTCGGACTCGATTTCATATGACCACTAGGGTCGGAATAACAGTCATCTTCTTATTAGTTACCGAAATGATGGTAACGACATATATGAATCAAACAGAACCAATTACTAATGTCTTGGCAACCTTGTAACTTTCCCTGATCCAAGTGTGAGTCCTATGTTCCGGTAGGATAGGTCACCACTTTTGAGCATCTCCCAATGTGTTTCCTTCTACACTTGTCACACCGATTTTCTTCATTGTTATCCTCATACCTTTTTATGTTGGGGTCAGACTTTGGGAACCTATTTTTGTGTTCGGGTCTTGAAGACCCATTAAACTTCCTCTTCTCGCCAACCTCAGCTTTCTCCAGACACTTTTCCCTTAACCGGGTCTCAACATTCTTAGCTGCTTTAACGGTTGTCTTTAAAGTAGTTGCCATTTTGACCATTGGGCCAAAGTTAGTTGGCAATTCGTTAGAAAACCTATTTATATTGGAGAGTTCAGTAGGCACCAAGTAAGGGAATAGCTTCTTCCTCTCGGTGAATGCAGTGGCATACTCATCAACACTCATCTTCCCTTTCTTTAGGTTCTAAAACTCATTGTTTAGGTCTATCAGATCTATCTCTGAGTAGTATTGCATTTTCAACTGCTCCATGAATGCTTCCCAAGACATCCGCATGGCTTCTCCCCATGGCATTGTATCTGCCAACAACTTCCACCAACTTAAAACTCCGGTCTTTAGTTGTCTGATTGCAAAGACGATCTTTTGCTTATCACTGCAATTACAGCTTTCAAATACCATTTCCATCTCGGATATCCAATCTATAATTTCTACTGGATATGGGCTTCCAAAACGACTTGGTGGTTTGGCATCCAAGAAGTTCTTATACATGCGCCCATCCCTGTCAATCCTTCTATTCGGGTCGTTCCCACTGACTACTCGGGCTCTAATTTGACACATAGTACGACTGTAATTTCCCTCATCTGACAGTTCTTCATTTAGTTCGGGCAACACAATAGGCGTTGTAGGTTCATACATATTATGCAACATTTGCCTCATCTCCTCCCTTTGTTCGACCATCATATCCCGAATCATTGCTTGGACTCCTACCAACGTGATTGGCTCAGGTGCAGCTGCTAACTTTGGTGTACGCTCAATCACAGGCCTGTTGGATTTGTGTCTAAGTCCATAACTATAATTGGTATGTACTTGACCTAAGAGTAGCATGGTCCATTTAGGTTGCATATCATTAGGACAATTTGATAGGATGGACTTTTGAGAAGAAGTTATTTATGGTTTATTAATATATTATAAGTTCTAATATATTAATATGAAATCATATTGTTTAATTAGTATTGATCAAGAATTAATTTGGAATTAATTATGTGATAAAAAAGAGACTAATTAAATATAAGGGGTTTATTTGGTAAATCATTCATTCTTATAAAGTGGGCTTATAATCCATAGTTCTTCATGTTGGGCTAAACCCATGTGGTAACCCATGGATACTCCATGGAGGTTTTAACCCATGGAGCATGAGGGATATGGAAATTCATTAGGGTTTACATGGTGTAACTTTAGTTAGCCACACTATATAAGAACCCCTCTAGCTCATGGAATCGGCACTTAAGTGGAATACTAGAGGGCTAGCCTATTTGTGTGTGCAAGGAATCTCTTCTCAAGTTATCCTTTGTTCTAGGTGTGTTGTGATTCCACTTGAGGCATTCATACTATTGGTTCTAAGCTCTTAAAGGCTAAAGGTTCAAGGATTCCAACAAGCTACAAGAAAAGATATGTTATCTAACTTGTTTTATTACCCAAATATCAAGTTTTGTATGCTAGTTAGGGTCATACCTTGGAAAGTTCAAGTTTGCATGTATAATAGAGAAAACATAGATCCAAGGTATTTAGGGTTTCATGTACACCTTAGGAGTGTTAGAATGCTCAAAACCCAACAGTGGTATCAGAGCCTAGGCTTGTTTTCAATTATACTTGATGCTATTTGCTTGGAAATGCTTTAAAAATCGAGTTTCAGCCTTCTGGACAGTCGACTCGCCGAGTCCAAGCACAATTCTGACCAACTCGACGAGTTGGAGCTCTAGAACGCAGTTTTCGATGTTTTTTTTGCTAGAATTGGACTAGGATAATTACCCTAAGCTGTTTTGGAACTTATAAACTTGTTTTTGATGTGGTAATGATCATGCTTATCCAATTTATAAGATAATTGTCAAAGTTTCATTTTTTGTATTAGTTTATATGGTTAGGCTAATTACATGAAATTTGTTTGATATGAATTGTCTTGTTCTTATTAGTTTAATTTAGATCATAGAAAAAGTTGTTTGATTTTTGTAAGTTACAATAGTTGATCTAAATGTTTTGATGAATTCTATAATTTGTCCTCAAGTTATGGAAAATGAACAGTTTTTCTTTTAAAGAAATCATTAAACTTAAAGGTTAGGAACTTGAAGAGTCTTTTTCCATAAATGTTTTTATGAACTCCATAACTTGTCCTCAAGTTATGGATTTTCAAGTGTCTTTTCATTAAAACCTATATTAAACTCATAAGTTATGGATTCCAAAAGTTTTTGAATAGCTCAAAACTTTCCCTCCAGTTTTGAAATTTGTAAATGTAAAAGTTTATCTTTTTAAAGATTTAATTCCATACCCTAGAATTTTAAAGTTTAAATTCTACCCTTATACTATTATACTATTATATGTTTAATATTTATATATATGTATAAGAACAAAGTCAGTCTTACCGTTAGTAAGCCTCATTCACGAAGCCGGTCTATAAGGGGGTATAAGGTTACTGCCTATAAAGTGACAGTTTAATGGGTGCCCA
This sequence comes from Lactuca serriola, assembly GCF_051521515.1. Lineage (NCBI taxonomy): Eukaryota > Viridiplantae > Streptophyta > Magnoliopsida > Asterales > Asteraceae > Lactuca > Lactuca serriola. The sequence goes on from NC_136410.1 coordinate 232,961,078, forward strand.
CTCTCACCCATCGCTTCCTTGACTGGTGGAGGGTCGTTAGCTTAAAGGGTAGGATAGGAATCTATATCTCCCTTCATTATAACTATAATGATAAATATAAAGTAACTAAACACTTATAAATTCCTAAATCTTAGTTACTTAGGAAAATGTGAACATGGTGCTAACCCTTGAAATTGCACTTTGCACCTTGTGAAGTCGTTAGTGGAGTGTGTGTGGTTAAACGACACACTAATTTGGACTGACAGTGCATGGAAAAGGGTAGAATAAAATTGTGAAATACTATATGAAATTGAGTGTTGAGTTCTAACAGATGGTTTTTACTAGAAATGAAGTAAAACTATGTTTAGAATCACTCATAAAATATTGGAAGTCTTATGAGATTCCAATTAATAGCCAAATAATGAAAATTTAGCGAAAATATAAAATTTGAAATAAGTAAAATTTTATTATTTGATGTTGTAGAGAATCTCGTTATAAGTGTTTAGGCGAAAACCTCGTCGAAATCCGAGTTATAACGAAGAAGTTATGACCAACCGAAGATCCACGACAAAACCGACACGACACCGAATGACGTAAAAAGTGAGTTTTTTGATAAACTACTTTTTAGCCTTAGTGATCTAAATGAAAGTCGTAGTATTCGTCCAACCGAGAAATTTGATAAAAAGAATGCCAAAATCTGACTTCGTATAAGGAAGTTATGATTTTTCTAAATTTCGGATTAGCAGTAGACAGCTAAAAACTTGAATTTTAGATCGAGTGGTTTTTAGCCAACACAACCTAAACGAGAATTGAAGGTCTCGTCATTAGTAGTACAACGGTAAAAAGTCTGACGAAAACGGATGTCGAATGAAGAAGTTATGAATTTTTAACGGATTTTCCTGTCCCGCTCTGTTAAAAATAATAATATTAAAATTAAAATCAAAATTAGCCGATGAAGTCTAAACAAAAGTTGTAGATCATAATTTTAGCTACGCGTGCATATAAATAACGTCAAAAATGGAGCTCGTATGCGAAATTTATGGACTTTAGAAGTTTTGGGTTCAATTTCCGAGAAATTCGCATGGTTGGTGTTCGGCCACGTCACGCTCGTCCGGATCTCGCCCCGTGTCCGCCTTGTGTCCGAACCGGCTTAGTCATTCGAGCAGTTGGCAACGCGTGTCGCAACCCCCTTGCACTGAAGGCTCGGCCAATCCGAGACCGCCACCTGCCCTTCCCGTGTTGACCTGCGAAGCGAGCCACCTGGAGGCTCGCATGCGAGCCACATGCTTCGTTCCTTCTGCTGCCTCGTGTCCTCGCTGCTGACTCATCCTTCTCAGCCCACCTTCGGACCTCGCTTATAAATAAGGAGGCTGCGAGATCTTCCGACTAGAATCCCAAATTGGCAATTTTAACCCCTTTTTCCATATTTTTACTATTTTGCCATCCCCCGAAGCCCCGGTATTATTTTTAAAGCCCGGAATACGCCCCGAAGTGCCCGGAGAGCCCGAGAAATTATTCTTTTTGGTTTAAAGCTCTACTCTCGCAAGGCTTATTATTCAATATATTTGTCGGTTTCTAACAACGAAAGCTATTTATAGAGCCGATGTGCTACTTAAATTACTATTTTAACCCCATATATTTTTAAGGTGAGTTCAATATATAGGAACAATTGTATGTTATGTATTATATGTGCTATGTGCTTTTCAGTGTTATTATTCTGAGTTATTTTCCTGTGTTATTTTTATTCGCTACTTTTAATAGCAAAGTTATACCTTTGACCATGTGATCAGTGAAAGGACTTAGTTTCACGGTGGTACTGGTATGTAGCCTTTGGCCATGTAGAACATGTCTCGTAAGAGAATGAATTCTATTCTATGACATTGGTAGAAGGTTAGATAGGAATGGTATGTAGCCTTTGACCATGTAGAGCATGACTCCGTAAGAAAATGAACTCTATTCTTTGGTATTGGCAAATGGTTAGACAGGGCTATAAGCCTGAAATCTACCAAAATGTTAATCAGAAATTATATGTCTTCTATGCCATTTGGACCAAAGCTTTATGGATGCATATCAAGTATTGAAATCGTTATGTCTCATTGATCGTAAATCTTTGAATCAAATCTTGAGTTGATATTGAAAGCCTGACATATGATACACATATGTTATTGTTGTTCTTGTTCCTTTTTGCTTCTATCATATTGGTTTATATAAGGCATAAGATTATATTGTATCCATTTATTGAATTCACTAAGCATTATCACTTATCCCTCTCAATATTTAATAATTGCAGGTGATGAGTATCCAATATAGTTTTATACTGCTGAAAGATTTAGAATAGTTAATACTATTTCTCTGTATTTTAATGTTCATGTATGTATATGAATAGTAGATTACTGGGTAGATATGAAATGTAATAAAACTTAGTCGGTTTGTATCCAATATTTTGTAATCACTTCATCAATATAAAATACTGTTTTATAAATATGCATGTAGCATGTTTTGAGGAAATAACTTAAGAATAATGTTGGAATAGTATGAAGGTTTGGGTCTTTCATAAATACGAAAGTTGGGGTCTTTCACCAATATACCCTTATCTATTATTTTAAATGTTTTGTTTTTTGTTAACTTAATAAATAAAGTTATAAAAGAAATTTTTAATTGAAGTGGGCCCTACTCTTTCCTAAATCTGCTCGATAATGAAAAGAAAACCGTAAACTATTGGACCAACTTCCTTCCTAGTTCCTCCTTCTTTCTTCACCATTTTCTCCGTCGCCACCTCCGTTGTCCCTGAAATCGGCGTCGCCGACCACCTTTAATCGAAACCTTCACACTATCGTTGACCACCTGTTCTGATCAAAACCTGCATGATGTTGTTGACCTCTTCTTCTGATCAAAACATTCACGCCATCGAGCATGATGCCGATAATCACAACTGAACCCAGGAACCCATCGCCGAATGTTACAGACGATGCTCACTCCTCCTTTCGATCATCTTCCCCCTTTTACCCTAAATCACCAAACTATCCGGCCATCATATGTTGCCCTTCTCCTCTCGGAGACACCATCTTGCTCGAAGAAACCACTACCGTACCAGAGGTCCTACCAATTTGGATCAATGGGGTTGCCACTGGGTTTGTTTTTAATTGTGGTATCACCAACGAAATTTATGCATCAAAGATTAATGTAACTTTGGAGGGGATTTAAAGATGTATTTCCAAGAATTGACTTATGTTTTGATTTTGGGGAGAGTATTATCTAAGAAGCAGGATTCTCAACCATACCCTCTCCACAACTCCTTCTCCAATCACAAATTCACAACCTGCAGTTGTGGATTCACGACCATCTGTTTGTGTTCAAGACTCACTTGTAGGTCATGGGTTTTTATGGGCTTGTGTTTATTAGTTCTTTACAGATTCATGTTTGATTTTAGTTTGGGAGTTGATACAAGAGAACAAGAGAGGTGTTCGTCAGTTGCTGCATCAATGAGGGATCAGAACCAAAATCCATGAAGCATCGTTGTCATCAGATAGCTCCAGCCACTCCTATCCTCTCTTAATTATCACGTTTCTATGGCATCAAGCTTAAAATCTAGAACAACTGAATTCATTGTTAGGGTTGTAATTTATGTTTCATCTGATTTTTTTGGTTTTTTTTCTATTTATCCGGATTTAGTGGTTTTGGGATCTTAGTTTCATCATATATTGGTTATGTTTTTTCCCTTTTCATAAAATTGATTGTCATGGTTATGGAGCTCGCCGGAAAGACTGTGACATCCCTAATTTCACGACCAGAAAAGACCGGTTTGTTTATGCTTTGTTTTAAAATCAGAGTTATCTTTTAAAGAAAACAGTTGCGGAATTTGTCCCAGAAACAAAATGTGATAACCATTTATCAAAACATTTCTCAAAGAGAATGTATTTTCATTAAATAATAAAACCTCGGGATGTCATGTTTCAATACAGACCAAAAGCATAAACAGTATAAAATAAACCTTACAACAGTTATTTATAACTACTGATCTATAATCCAAAATCTCTCGTCAAGTCCACCAACTTATACTCTTGTGCCATTACCTGTAATGCAAAGAAAACTGAGTAGGTCAGGCTTGGGATCCTGGTGAGCATATAGGGTTTTCAACCCACAATAATATAATTATTATATTTAATCATCAAACAATCAATCCAATTACCCACCCCCATTATCTCCATTTATTTCTTAAAGATTTATCCTAAGAACCGATTACCCTTCTCCCATTCATTCCAAAGGATTGCCCTAAGGAACTGGCACAAAGTCTAGTGTTGCCAAGGTTCTTAGATTACCTCTGGTGAACACGCAATTCACAATAATTAATGAACCTATTTCAAGAACACCTAATGAACACTTAGTTCCAATATTACCCAATGAACACCTAGTTCACAAACACTTAATGAACACCTAGTTCAAATATTACCTAATGAACACCTAGTTCACAAACACTTAATGAATACTTAGTTCAAATATTCCTGATGAACACTAAGTTCAAATATCTAATGAACACTTAGTTCGAATATCCCTGGTGAACCCAATCACCTAAGGAACACAGAGTATGAAAGCTCTTAGTTCAAACAACATGATAATAAGGTATATCTCGATCCTGCGAAACCACTAATGTTATAAACACATATAAATTATATTTCTAAAACAATATATCACATCCCGTCGATCCCCACATACTGACCCTATACAATGATCTTACAAGATCTAGCCTAAGGAATCGATATGAACCACAAACTGACGAACCTGCTTCGGAAATTCCCTGGCAGCAAACCAGCATCAATAAATATATCAAATGAGGGGAATGGAATAAGTTTCACCATTAACCTTCGTTCGTAAAAGAAAGAACCACAAGACAGTTTAGTCAGGGGTAGTTATCTAGATAACAATGCCTAGGCGTGGTCCGATTATCATGAGGTATTATACCCCCAGACTCTACGTATCCCAGCATCGAACTTTGCCTAGCAGTGGCCTGAATACATGAGGTATTTCACCCCCAGACGCACCCTATCCAGCAATATAACACCAGACATACCTATCAGTGGTCTATTACCGACACACTTTATTAGGCAGTCTACGAAGTTCCCTTAATTACTTCGTGAAAGAAAACGCTGACATATGAAGCTCGGTCGATCACCTCATAAAAGAAACGCTGACTCCAAAGCTCTCTCAAAATAAAAGTATGGGGAAATACTACTAGAGTACTCCCGTACGCTCCCATAACCGACACACAAAATTGTCAAAAAGACTTTGTACATGATAGTACTTCTGGCACATTATAATACTCTGGTATGCGAAAGAATCGTACTCGAGAACATAATAGTACCCTGGCACAAGCAGCACCCAAGACACAAAGCTTTGAAAAAGACTTCGTACATAAAATATACTTCTGTACGTAGGACGTATTCCACCGATCATCAATCTCACCCCACACGTACTCTTAATAAGAGACTACCCAAATTCCAATCTTAATTGAACTAACATCCCATTTAAGTCTTAACCCATCACTAGGCAAACCTACAATGTTTATAATCAATATTTGATACTATCTCCGTTTAGGAAACGCTAACTAGTGTACACTTAACACAAGGTTTTAAGTAATAATATCATATATTCACATCTTAACACATATTGAACCATATCTGATTCGCACATTGTATATCATCAGATATATATCTAACACGTATTTCGGATAATAACAAATACTTCACATACATATGTATATTTCATACTTTAATCAATGCTCGTATTAAAATCACGTTCCTAAAAGAGACTATACACATGATACCTTATCGAATGAACACGTAGTTGAAAAAATACATAATCTGTACTCCCGGATCTTAAATTTGCCTCATTACCTAATCCATATTCCTGGATCTAAAACTAACCTCTTGATCTGATCCATACTCTCGGATCTAAAACTAACCTCCTGCTCTGATCCATACTCTCGGATCTAAAACAAGTTTATCTCTTTATCCTTTTATCTCATGGTCCAACCCACCTTTTATCACCTACCAACAACCTCATCTACTCATGTTCTACCCAAAATATTTTTAGATACAAAATACATATATAGTTTAACTCATTAAAACTTATATGATTCATCCACTCCACAACCATCTCAAATAAACAACGATATATTATACACATAGCATGTATTTCATAGCAAATACTTAATATTTATGTGTTAGAAGAAAGTGACCACACACTCACCTGATCAGAAGATGATCGGACAACACTACGACTTGTAGAAGTAGTATTCTTCGGTAGATCTGGAAGATCTTCACAAAAACTAGGCTCCTCGCGGGCAGAGCTTCGGCTAGAGAACTGCACTCCTCGGGATCTTCGGGGCTTCAGGACTTGCTTCGGGGCTTGGGAATGATACCGAGGCTTCGGGGTATAAGTTGTACACAAAATGAGGTAAAAACGCGAGAGGAAGGAAGAATGGAGCAATAAAACTCGGATGCCCTCGACTTCCTTTTATAAGGGGCTGGAAACCCGATTTACGCTGGGCGTAATGAGGATAAGACCACTGACCCCCCCCCCCCCCCGGATAATATCGAAATTTATATTTAAATTTAATATTTTAATTATTTTGTAAACTTCAAAAATTCATATCTTCCTCATACGAACTCCGTTTTCGACCTTCTTTATATCCACGCGTAGGTGAGACTATGCTCTATAACTTTCGTTTAGACTCCGTCGGATAATTTTAATTTATTTTTATTATTTATTTCTTGTAGGTCGGGACAAGAAAACTCCATTATAAATTCATAACTTCTTCATCCGACGTCCGTTTTCGTCTGTATTTTTATTGTTTTACTACAATTAACGAGATCTTCGATTCTTGTTTAGATTGTTTCGGCTAAAAACCGCTCGGTCTCAAATCGAGTATTCGGGCTGCATACCGCTAAACCAAAACTTCGAAAAATCATAACTTCCTCATACGAAGTCAAATTTGGGCCTTCTTTTTATGCACACTCACGGTTAAATATCGCTCTAATGTAAATTCACCTTTTTACGTCGCGCTGTGTCGTGCCGGTTCTGTCGCGAAACTTCGACAGGTCATAACTTCTTCGTTATAACTCGGATTTCGGCGTTCTTTATATGTACGAAATCCTTGTAACATATACTACAAATTAGTTAAGATTATTCATCCTAAATAATCTTCTAACAAAAAGTCATTTTTGACGCTTATCGTCTCTAAATTGACTAGCCCTGATCTACGGGCGTTACAAAGACCATGGAGGTGGGGGAGGGGATGGCGGCTATTTGGTCGGAAAATGATGGAAGAGGAGCTGAGGTGGTTGTACACAAGGTTAAAGGGATTGTATGTTGGCAGTGTTTTTTTTATTGCTTTTTTAAAATGAAATAGAAAAAGAAATATATAAATAATAAAATTAATTAAAAAAAATATTAATAAGGGCATAATAGTCTTTTTAGGTTGGGCACGAACCAAACTCGCAACAAAAATATACTATAGGGGCGGTCCGAGTTAAAAAACTAAGTTAGGGACCAAACACGCAAATTACTCCAAACCATAGGGACCATTTGTTTAATTTACTCCTATATTTATACTATCTAAAGTTTACTTTTAATTCAAATTGAAAGTCCAAAGAGAAAAGTCCAAAGACTAAACTGTTTTTACATGAGTCTCGAGGACTTGATTTCTAGACTTCCAGTCATCTACTAAGAATCATGTTGTCATTCATTTGTATTCCATCAAGCAATCATCAATTTAATTTTTATATCAATAAAGTCATTTATCAACCGAAAGAAAGTTTGTAATTGTTATTCTTGATCAATGCAATCGACGGTTAAAAATCAATCAAAAGTTACTACAATAGTGATTTTAATTCCAATCGAAAGTCCTCGAGTACTAAATGTGTTTTCTAAATCAACATTTGTTTTATTTGATAAACGTTATTTTAAGATTTACGAGAAATATGTTTGATTTTTCAAAAAACCTACGGGTTATGGGACGGGTTTGGATATATGTCGATTCGGTGGATAAGGGTATGAGTTTGACTATTCAAAATCCTGCAGGTTACGTAGCGGGTTTGGAACGGATTTTGAAATTTGTTAAAAGGTTTTGAATAAAGGTCGATTCGCTCAAAACTCACCCATTGCCGTTCGTACGTAGGTTACTTTTCATCTACACACTTTCGCAGGTTACAAAGATTCACACCTCACATATAGACTTTGTGCTCGGAACGAACTATCTAAGAATCGGAGGTTGCAATCGATTCATAGTTCAAAATCGTTCGGATTTGTTCGAGATCGTTCGGAGTTCTATGATAGTATGGAATTAGATTCGCTGTTCTTGGCTCGCTCTTATTTTGAAATCGCTCGGTAGCTTATAAAGGATTTGGATATCAAAATCGGAAATCTGATCGAAATTTCAAGGAAAATTGGAATTCTTGTGTCGGAACAGTAGAACCAAAATCTGGATTTCTTTGTGTTCAAGATCGTTGCTCGCCGGGATTTACTGCGTATCAAATATGCTCGTTAACATGATTTTGACTTTCCAAGTCAAAGGATCGTCGATCTTCAGATTAAACGAGGGAGACAACAACTATTTCAGTTCTAGTCCCCGAGTATTTGCAATCTTTACAGTTTGGGGGCATTGCGCCCCCATTGGAAGATATTAATTATTTTAGGGTTACAAAGAAGAATATGGGTTATATTTTCAAACTTTGCCCCTTGACTTTCAAAACTTTACAGATTTAACCCAATATCCAAAATTCTTTTCAAATTTTTTTGATTTTACCATTTTATCCCCTTCTTTCCAAAATATTTTCATTTCTAGCCCTTTTCTTTGGTCTTATTCTTTTCAAACCCTTGTAAATAATTGTTTCTTTTCTATTTTTATGTCTAAATTTAAAATTGAAAAATACAAAATTAATTTTTCTGTTATTTTTCTGGTTTTAATTTTTTGAGGATTGAGTTTATTCAAAAAGGATTTATTTCATAAAATCTGACGGGTTTTGAAGATTGTTGGTGATTCTTCTTAACTTTTCGGATTCCCTTCATGGTATTTGTTGAAGATTCAAGGGGGAGTTCGTATTTGGAAGATTATTATTTTTATTTCTCTCGCTTTTAAGACCCCATGTACTGATGAGTCTCACAATTTAGGGGGAGAAATGCCAAGAAGATCGGAAATCATGATCTTCATCAATTTCAACATCTAGAGGAGACTGTTGAGTATTCGAGATATTGAAACTGATATGGCATATTTGGTTATTTATGGAAGCCTTTTTAGGGTTAATCATTTTATGATTCCCGACGATGCCTTTACAGTAGAAGTTCTTAATCGAGCTCTTCTAAGGCATTGATTTTATATTAGGCATAAATTTTATATTCATGGTAGATATTTATTGTTCCCTACAAATAATCATTAGGTTTACTTTTGGTGTAAGCTTTTTGACCAGATTAGGATTTTCTCTGTACATTCATCTCATAATCAATACAAGAAAAACCTTTATCAGATTACTTGCATATGTTGGTGATTGATTCTTGATTGTTCTTGATATTCCGCATTCGTCATCTCAGATTTATTCCTATCAAGCTTAACATACACCCTTGAAAACAACCATTTTCCCAAGAACAATGAGAGTTTACGACCATGAACATCTCCCTTAGCCGTAAACCCTTGTAAAGTTCCTAGTTTGGCCATAAAAGTCTTCTTAAGGCTAGGATTGGGTCAAAACACACTTCCTTGATGTTGAATAGGACCATAAAAGACTCTTTGGCATATGTCTTCATGAGTGTATGGCCGTAAACACATAGGGCCATAAACCCCATGGCCGTAAACACATTGGGCAGTAAACATCATGGCCGTGAACACCATGTGTGGCCGTAAACCCCTTTATGTGCAGTCACATGTGATTGTAACATTTCAATCCAAGTGTTTCCTAGTCCCTAAGGTGGTTCCCTATCATGATTAGTTGTTATATTCAATAATTATATACATATATATATGTGTCATTATATGCCTTATAGGATCCATTTGTGCTTGAGACTTCACTTAGCACTTAGCATCCTACAACCGATCTTACATTCGCACCACTCACTACAGGTGAGTTCATACCCCTTAACTTATCTTTTAAATAATTTTAAATGCTTTTATGGGGGGGGGGGATAGAAGTAGAAACATTATAGTTGTTATATTAATCACATGTGATTAATAACTATCAAACAAGTGGATTTTCTTATACTTCAAACTGTTTTATCAAACAACTCTTCAAAAAATTTTATAAACTGACATCAAGTCATCTGTTACCATGAAAATGGTTAAAACTCTTTTATATGTTAAACTCTTTATTAAACTTTTTTTAAACTTATATATTGTCAAAGTCATGTCTATACAGATGATAAAGTTAGAAACTTTTATGCAATAAGAATAGATGAGAAAGTTATAAACTTTTATGCAAGAAGGATGTTCAAAGGAATGTACTTTGAATTTGAGACATAATTTCCAAGGAATTGTCTTGTAACAATCTCCAAAGGAATATTTTGTAATATCATTGGTCAAGTCTCTGTGACTTTTGGCACCTAGACATTACAAAAGAATCATTGCATGATAGTTTAGAATCTAACACTTTCTAGTAGTGACAGGAATTTGGAATTATTACACTTGCAATAAGGATTTGGAGTTGTGGAATGAGCATCATTGAAATGTTTTTTAATTGATCTATTTCACAAAGTAAGGACCATAGACAAACATAGTGTGCATGCTTGGAGCATGGCATAACTAGTATTCTAATTCAAGTGTTAAGTTAATTATTCGAAACATTATATAATGAATGATGAGTAATCAATATGGCTCAAAAGTTGTGGGGCCATATAGGATTAGTAGTATTCTTGTGTTTCACTTTGCATGTTTTGACTTCCTGAATAACTACGTGATACAAACCATCTATAGTTAATCATACTTTGGAAGTAGGTATTGAGGTAAGACTGTCATGAATGGGTCTGTAGTTTGTCTAGGACAAGGTGGATGTAGTGTTCATGAGTATTCCTGGAATAAGATTTGAGTATTGGATTCAACCCACGCTCATTTGAATCACTTCATGGATTTTATCACGAGTGATTGTGAGATGATAATATCTTATATTCTTGAAACGGAGACATGTGAGTTGTAGTTGCAAGTCAGTACCACAATGACATATGTAAACGCACCAATAACTTGGATGTTATAAAATATATCGTTGTGTGTAATTTGATGAGTAAGTACAAGCAAGCATTTGGGTCGAAGTTTATCTGTTCCTTTTACCCCATGTGGATAAAAGTGATATCTGTGGGCCCCTCGATGATTTAGTGATGACATCAGGCATGGGCTGATTTGATTTGTTCAATTAGTCGGTCGTCATAAATCGTAAATTGGGAAACAACATATGGACAAAGAGAATGATTACAATCCATGTCTCAGTCCATATGATATCTATAATGGAGGAATATATGATCCCTTATCTAATGGCGACGTCATTGACTAGGTCAGAGTTCGACATCGACTTTTAAGAGCTACGATTGCTAGTGGGGTTGGAGTCATGCTTGCAATAATAGTTATTAGACTTATCCAAGTGGGAGACTGTTGGATTAGTGTCTATGTCCATAACTATAATTGGTATGTACTTGACCTGAGAGTAGCATGGTCCATTTGGGTTGCATATCATCAGGACAATTTGATAGGATGAACTTTTGAGAAGAAGTTATTTATGGTTTATTAATATATTATATGTTCTAATACATTAATATGAAATCATATTGTTTAATTAGTATTGATCAAGAATTAATTTGGAATTAATTTTGTGATAAAAAAGAGACTAAATAAATATAAGGGGTTGATTTGGTAAATCATTCATTCTTATAAAGTGGGTTTATAATCCATAGTTCTTCATGTTGGGCTAAATCCATGTGGTAACCCATGGATACTCCATGGAGGTTTTAATCCATGGAGCATGAGGGATATGGAAAGTCATTAGGGTTTACATGGTGTGACCCTAGTTAGCCACACTATATAAGAACTCCTCTAGCTCATGAAATCGGCAGTTAAGTGGAATACTAGAGGGATAGCCGATTTGTGTGTGCAAGGAATCTCTTCTCAACTTATCCTTTGTTATAGGTGTGTTGTGATTCCACTTGAGGCATTCATACTATTGGTGCTAAGCTCTTAAAGGCTAAAGGTTCAAGGTTTCCAACAAGCTACAAGAAAAGGTATGTTATTTAACTTGTTTTATTACCTAAGTATCAAGTTTTGTATGCTAGTTAGGGTAATACCTTGGAAAGTTCAAGTTTGCATGTATAATAGAGAAAACATAGATCCAAGGTATTTAGGGTTGTTTGTACACTTTAGGAGTGTTAGAATGCTCAAAACCTAACAAGGCCGTTGATCAGTATTAGCATTTCCATTAGCGTTTCCGAATCTGCTCCGAGTTATCTGATGGGTTTTATGCATAAGAACAATCCTATGTGCTCATACAAACCCTAATTCTTGGATCTAGGTTTCTCTATTGTACATTCTTTGAATCCAAGACTTACAACCCTAGATCTGTCATATAAATTTCGAAATCAACATCATAAGAACAGATCTAAGTGTTTACCACTTTCAAATAGCTTGAAATCCTTGTAGTCTTCTTGATCTTGAGCTTAGAGTCACAATTATAACTCCTCTAATGGTTCACAAACCCCACAAGCAACAAGGCAATATGAGAAAGGGTGAGAGATGCTAAAATCGGCCCTAGGGTTCTCTTGGAATCAAGTGTAGCCGATTCTCATAGCCTAGGGGTCATATTTATACTGCAGGCTGCTAGGGTTTCAGTCTAAACCCTAATGGACAGCATAGCCACCAAGCAGCCCAAGGAACCTTCTGGAATAAGGCCTTGGACAAAAATATGATGGATCCCCATCATAATTTCGTTCCCCCTTTATCCTATTAGGTTTCCCAGCCCAAAACTCAACTATCACACATTTGACAGTTTATGTCCCTTTATTTAATTAATCTCTTTTAGTCACCAAATTAATTCCTAATTAATTTATGACAAATACTAATTAAATTAATATGATTTCTCCTTTAATATATTATTCTTATAATATATTAATAAACCATAATATGCTCTTTCTCTCTCTCTCTCTCCTTAAATTACATTGTCAAGTTGCTTTGGTGAAGGCAATCCAAAAGGACCATGTACAACCGGGTCAAGTACATACCAAATATAGTTACGGGCTTAGACACTAATCCAACATTATCACCATGTCGATCTATACACCAAATCATATGTTCGGTGTGTACTAACGAGAATTAAGACAAGAAAAGATTTATTTACTATTGATGTATAAATCTCCTTATCATTTCAATAAGTTACATTCCAGTTCTAATACCGTAATTAAACGTTTAAAAATCTCAGGATATAATGTTTCTAGATCCGTTCGGAAATAGACCATAGATCCAATCAAATAATGACATCATAAAGCATCACAAATCATTTAGCACATAAAAGCATCTCATGCATTTTCCTTAAATAAGCAAGCGCTTGTGTCTATTCAAGTGTAGTACCTAAAATATATTAGAGACACTCCTCACGATCATTGCTTAGCATTATAAGTTTAAGTTTAGAAATAAATCCTTATTTCATGTTCGCTTAAATTAATGCTCTAATACCAACTGTGACATCCCCAAATTCACGGTCATTTTAAAATTTTTATTTTTTCTTATTTGAAAATCAGTGTATAGTTTTTAAAGAATAATATTGCGGAATTTGTTCCCAGAAAACATGATAAACATATTATGAAACCAGTTCCGAAGAAATGTATTTTGTATATACTTTGAGATTTCATCGTCAATATAGAAACATAAGCATAAACATACCTTACATTCATTTACATTAGTGATTTACATCTCCTTTAGTCTCTCAGTGTAATGTAACTTCATATCGAAACTTGTGATACAAATAAACTGAGTGGGTCAAGTTGGGAAACCTGCTGAGTACATAGGGATTTCAAGCCCACAATGTTATATCATATATATATATATATATATATATATATATATATATATATATATATATATATTAGAAGTCACAATATATACAATTTCACCTCATATAAGAGATTTTACCCAACCCCGTCGATCCTCACGATGACACGATCTATAGTCTCAGGTCAAAAATTAACCTCTTTACCTAATCCATACTCCCAGATCGGGTATGTCTTATCCATGCTCTCAGATCAATAACTATGCCCATTCCATACTCTCGGACTAGGGACACTTGACTATGTCTAATCCATGCTCCCAGATTAATGACAAATAACTATGTCCTCTCCATACTCTCGAAATAAGGACAAATGACTAAGTCTAATCCATGCTCCCGGACCAATGACAAGTTTTAAAGTTCTACCCTCCGTGTATATCTCACTTCTACTCATAAGGAGCTAGTACCCAATATTCCTCTTAATTAATTTATGTTTACTCTGTATTCTAAATCATCATATATTATCATATATGCTCTTAACACGTATTTCAGACAATATCAAATATTTCATACACAAACATATATTTAATACTTTAATCAATAATTGTATTAAAATCATGTTCATGAAACGGACTATGCACTCATTTGTTAAAGTGATGACTCTAAACTCGAGCATCACTTCGCTTCTAACAATTTTATTTTCCTTCGATGAAACCTATTATTATTACCACTAGATTTTAGTATAATATTTTTTGCGACTAATTATTAGTCTAGATTTATGAGCGATATTGTTTTATAAGTGTTAAACAATACTCTTCAACTACTATGTACAGACAGGGGCCATACATGAAACACAAGAGGGCAGGACCATTTTGGCATTTAAGGACTTCTGAAATCCAACAACCCTATACGTCCTTTCAAACCAGATTCCCCGTACCGCGAGCAGTTAAAAGGTATTATAATAACACTTTTTATAATTTATGCTTATCACATATATTGCTTATAGGTTTATAATAACGATAATGAACTTAAATATCAGTTATACTTAAAGAAGGGTAAGCATAACTCACTTATAAAGGGGTTTAACGAAGAACCGGGTTCTACGTGGGCAGAACTTTTGAGACGAAAGCTCTTCTTCTTGGGGCCTTCTGACATTTCGGGACTCGCTACAAACTCCTAAGAAGGGCTATAGAAAAAGCCTTAAGGCTTTGGGAGTGTTTGGGCGAAGAGAAGTGGAAAGGTGTGAAGAAATGGGATGATTTGCGCCTCTATATATAGGCTGAGAAATGGCCTTACACTGGGCGTACTCCAGCATTACATTGGGTGTACTGTGGCCAGGTGTCACCATCTGGTGGAAAGACGTGGGGAGGAAGCAGTGGCTCAGATTGCGCCACGTGTCACTCGTTGGTTACTCCAAAAACAAACTATCTTCTAAAATATGTAACTTTTGCATACGAGCTTCATTTTTGATGTTCTTTATATCCACGCGTAGGTATCAGCGGGATCTATAACTTCAGTTTAGACTCCGTTGGCTAATTTTGATTTTATTTTTAAAGTTATATTTTAACAGACGTAGACAGTTAAATTTGTTAAAAAATCATAAATTTGTCATCCGACGTCCGATTTCGACTGTCTTCATATCATTGAGCTCCTATTAATACGGTCTTTAATTCTTATTTAGGTTATGTCGGCTAGAAATCGATCGATCTAAAATTTGATTTATGGGTTGTGTACTATTATGCTAAATCTAAGAAAAATCATAACTTTCTCATATGAAGTCAGATTTGGACGTTCTTTTTATGTAAGTTCTTGGTTTAACATATAATATGACTTTCATTTAGATCCCTAAGTCTAAAAATTAACTTATCAAAAATTCACTTTTTAAGTTACGTGGCGTCGTATGGTTTAGTCGTAAAACTTTGACGAGTTATAACTTCTTCGTTATAACTCGAATTTCAGCGTTCTTTATATGTACAAAACCCTTGTGACAGATACTATAACTTAGTTAAGATTGTTTATTCTAAATAATATTCCATCAAAAAGTCATTTTTGATGCTTATTGTCTCTAAATTCACTAGCCCGAATCTACGGGCGCTACACTTTGGATCCACCCATAATAAATCCTGCTTTTAACATCCCTACTCCCACCACTAACATATATTAAATTTTCCCATTTCAAATGATGAATTTATCTCTATACATGAAACACTTGATGTTTTCTTGGTTGTACTGTTAGCAGTCATGTCACTGATGAATCTCTCTCTAACATTGTTGAATCATTTTGTACATCAGCATGCCAGTCCTCTATTTCCACACCCTGTCACGATAATAGGTCATTTCTCTGTAATGATTTTTCAAAAATTCATAAGATACATGAAAATATCTCAACTCCCTGGAAATTTAAGTGTTCAAAAAATATCAAATAAAAGTAAAAAACATGGGATAAGATTCTGTTATCATTGTGGAGATACTTCTCATAAAATAAATTACTATACTTTTGGAGGAAACACTAAAATAGTCTAAATATTCGCATCAAAAATAAAAAGTGGGCCAAAAATAGTATCTCATTAAATTTTCTTCCTACTGCTTGTTATGATGTTTTTAATGCTAAAACCTTAGTGAAAATACCCATTGAAAAATGGGTCAATGTGTTTTAATTTTTTTTCTTAGCACTACAGGGCCAAGAGCATGTTTTCTATCTCAATAGTGGGTGCTCCTGGAACATGACAAGATTTAAGTCTCTCTTTGATGATTTTATTAAGAAGAAAGGCCTTATAATGATTTACAGAGACAACAACAAAGGGAAAACCAAAGGTTTTGGAACCATAAAGTGTAAGATTGTGGATTTCACGGATGTTTCATAAGTCAAGGGACTTAGACATAACCTCATCTCAATAAGTCACTTTATGACGTAGACTATGAGGTTCAGTATAACAATAAGGAAGGAAACATCATTAACTCAAAGAAATCAATAGTTCTCACTACTAGAAGAAAAAATGATATGTATGTGTTAGATATGTCCTCTATTGATTTAATCATACACATTGCTTCTTCTCTTGATATCAAGCTCACTTAAACTGGTTGTGGCACAAAAAGTTTTGTCATTTGAATTTTAAAACTCTTTCAAAGATTTTTGGTAATGAACTCGTTAGAGGATTGCCTAAGATGAAGTTTCTCAAAGACATGCTTTGCTTGACATGTGGCAGAGGCAACAAACCAAGTCTTCATTTAAGCCAAGATCATGTTTTTCTATAACTGATCCCTTTAATCTTCTTCACATGGTTTTGTTTGGTTCTGTTCCAATGAAGCCAAAGGTTGGAAAAAGATTCACTCTTTTAATCATTAACAAGTTTTCAAGATTTACTTACGTGTTGTTTCTTTGGAAAAGGAGTCATGCAGTTGAGGAAATCATCTCTTTTATTAAAAATAATGAAATATTATATGATCAAAAGATAAGGCAACTTCGAAGTGATAATGGTATAACGTTCAGAAAATCATCTCTGGAGGAATTTTGTAATGATAAAGGGATTACTCAAAATTTCTCATTTGTGCGAATTCCTCAGCAAAATGGAGTCACTAAATGACGTAATTGGACGCTGATAGAAGTTGGATGCACTATGGCAGTAGAAGTTGGTCTATTACTCCCTCTTTGGACAGATGTTGTCAACACATCATGCTATACGCAAAATCGATCGATAATTGTTAAGCTTCTTGGAAAAACTTCCTATGAAATGCTTAAAGGGAGGAAGCCAAATATCTCCTATTATCATGTTTTTGGATGTGTATCTTATATATTAAGTCAAAAGTATCAATGTTCGAAGTTTGAAGAAACAACCGATGAAGGTTTCTTTTTGGGATACTCAAATAGGTCTAAAGCTTACAAGGTGTTGAACATCAATTACCAGATTATTGAGGAATCTATTCATATCATGTTTGATGATAAATATTATACAAATGATCCGATTAATCATTCTGCATCTGTTATTTATTAACTCACTAACTATCCATCCGAGGATTATGAGCTCATTGAACCAGTTACCTCATTTAAAGCTGATCTACCTCCGTCTCAACCCTCCTCTCTCAAAGACATTGTTTCATTCAATGAAACTATTGAAGAAATAAGTGAAAATACTTCTCTTATTGAAGTCACTTAAGCTTTTCCTACAAACTCTAAAGAACTTCCTAAGGATTCAAGTGGATCTGGCCATCTGTGATCAATTTACGTTCTATGCCTGGTTATCCTACTAACCAACAAATCATTAGAAAGATCTCAGATGGTGTTCGTACTCAGCCACAAGCAACTGACAACTTTTTCTTGTATGTAAATTTTGTCTCACTGATTGAGACCAAAAAGATAAATGATGCACTCAAAGATGCTGACTGGATTAAAGTCATTCAAGATGAATTAAATGAGTTTAAACATCATGATATATGGACTCTAGTTCCTCGCCCTAAAAATAAGACAATCATTGGAACTCGATAGGTATTTCACAACAAGATGGATGAAGAAGAAAGTGTTATCAGAAATAAGGCATGATTGGTAGCTCATGTGTTTACTTAATTGGAAGGTCTAGACTATGATGAAACTTTTGCTCCTATTACAAGACTTGAAGCAAATAAGCTCTTTCTTACCTATGCATCATATATGAAGTTCAAGGTGTATCAAATGGCGTCAAAAACTATTATTTTTTATGGATAAATTTAGGAAGAAGTGTTTCTCAAACAACCTCCTAGCTTTGAAGATGACATGTTTCTTAACCATGTTTTTAGACCGGATAAGGCTGTTAATTGATTGATGCAAGCTTTCAGAGCGTGGTATGATACTATGGAAAATTATCTTGTTCAGAAGTAATATCGACATGGTGTCATTCATAATACTTTGTTCATCAAGAATTCAAGGTCTCATATCATTCTTGCACAAGTATATGTTAATGACATCATTTTTGGATCCACTGATGGAACATTGATTAAAGATTTCACTAAATTCATGGCTCATAAGTTTGAAATGAGCATGATGGGAGAGTTAACCTTCTTCTTGGGTCTACAAGTCAAACAACTTCTATATAGTATCTTCATTTTTCAAAGAAAATATATGCAAGACATGTTAAATAAATTCTCTTTCACTGACTGTAAACTTGCCAAAACTCCCATGTTCGTTCCTGCAAAGATTCACGATGGCACTGATGGTATTGATATTAATGCTATCATGTATCGAGGAATGATAATATATCTACTCTATCATACAACAAGTTTTCTTGAAATAATGTTTGTTACTAGTATATGTGCTCTCTATCAGGGCAATCCAAAAGAGTCACACCTTAAAGCTGTCAAGCGCATCTTTAGATATCCAAATAATTGTCCAAATCTTGGACTTTGATATTCTCATGACTCCCCATTTGAACTGGTTGGTTTAACTAATTATGATTATGCAAGTTGTTTTTTAGATCAAAATAATACATCTGGAGGCTGTCAACTCTTGGGAAGTAGATTGATAAGTTGTTCTAGCAAGAAAGAATCTTTTGTAGCTTGTTCAACTGCTGAAGCTGAACATGTTGTCGCCGATTGATGTTATGCTCAAATTCTTTGGATTTAGAATCATCTTCTTGATTATGGAGTTAAGCTTCTCAAGACTCCTATTTGTTGTGATAACACTAGTGTTATTGTCATCACTCAAAATCCGGTTCAACACTCCAAAACAAAGCATATAGAGATTCGACATCACTTTATCAAGGAAAACATTCAAACAGGGAAGATTGGGCTGATATATATATATATATATATATATATATATATATATATATATATATATATATATGCCCACTGACAATCAACTTGCTGATATTTTCACCAAGCCACTAGATGAACAGAAGATTAGTTTTCTCACTGGTGAACTAGGCATGATTTCCATGTCCTGAGGTTTTTGTCTTATTCAAATAATGTCATGAACACTGTCTTTAATTTTCATTTGCTTTATTGATTTCTTGTACTCATCTCTTCACTTTTATAAAATTTCAAAACTACAAAAATAAGTCTTTTTTATTTTCATTATATTGCTTTTAAAAAATTACAAAATATGTCCCTTATTATATATCAAGATGTGTAGAAATAAATGTTCTCTTTAAAAAGGAATTTACATTGCATCCTAATCTGTCTTATCTCTTAATAACTTGTCTACTCAAAGCAGCTTCTCCAACATTTTCATCAACATATCTTTGCATCTAGCTTGATTGTATGTCCAATCTCAATGACTATGCATTCTTTCTTTAGTGACTACAACCTTTAGTTTAAAGGTGGTTATTAGCAAGCATAACACAATATATATCATTATAAACTTAAGATAAGAAAGATTTTTGTCTAGAAAAATTATATCTTTTCTCTTGGTGCCTTATCAAGACCATTCATCTAATGTAACGAGGTGATGTAAAGACAAAGAGTTCAGCATGTCTTATTTTTTTGAACGATGCTATGTTCTCCATCATCCGCCATTATCAATGCAAATATTCATTGTCAAAACAATGATTCTTGTGTATAATCTATTGGTTTCAAATCTTTTAGCACTTCAAGTACCCTCCTGATGATTTTCATTACTCGAAGGTTACAAAGATTAGAACCTTTTAACTTGTTGGTTAGAAAGACTGTGTTTCTTCAAATATTCTCTCATGGGGATGAATATGAAGCTTGGAATCCATCATAATAATGTCATATTTGGAGGATAAGAACATTCCTGTCTCCATGTCTTGGTACTTAGATCCCTATATTTTGATTTGTTTGCAGGTGTAAAATGTGTGCTAATTTGTTTCTATTTTATAGAAAGAAGTTTGTGTGGCATGAATCTTGAATAGAGGAAGCACTTTATGAGCATTCAATTTAAAAGATACACCATATCAGGTCTTTAAATTTTCTCCTGAAGAATTTCAATGTTTCTCTCTTTGACGATTTCTTTTAACTGTTTCTTTTAGTCTTTATTTATTTTCTTTTGTTTCTAATTTTGTCTTGTACCGTATCAAAAGAATTTATGGTGAATCATTGATTCTAGATTGAAACTGTAAATAAAAATATATGATTCTATAAGTTGAACCACTCCATGTTGATGAGTTAGAAACTGTCTTTGATTCACACTAATTGAACCTCAGTGTGATTGAGACATCCTATATCTCTTACTACAAATCTTCTATCATAAAACTTATTGATTACTATACGATGCCACACACTGATCAAAGTTTGAAATTATGTTCTGATGGTTAAGCTATGTATGATAGTTTATCATACCTACCAACCCTTTCTTGACCTACTTGCTTCTTAAAAGTTTAGTTATTCAGTGTAAGATACGAGTCGCTGATGAGAAACTGACAAATCTGTGTTGATGAGTATATCATGTACTATGAGGTATTACATGAACCTACCCACTCTTGCACTACATAGATTCTAACAAAGAATTTTATGATTCGTTGTATAAGCCATAAATTTATCATTACTACATTTTATGGATTTCGTCAATCAACGCCGGAAATGAACAGTCACTCATACAATATTCTAAGTAGCTGAAAGTATCCATCGTGTGACTATTCAAAACCGTATTGCCACACCTTATAATAACTAAGTAGTTGAAGTAAACTAAAAGGTTTTGGTGGAACGTTTAGCCACTTATTGATTGGGAGGGATGACTATAGAAGATTGAGTATGACACATTAGTTACTCTATAAATAAAAAAGTGACAAATATACCGGAGTAAAAAAAGTGACAAATAAGTGTCCAAATGTCATAACTCATCACATGAAGTAAATTTTTATGTGGCTAACTCATAAGCTAGAGTTAGGCTCACATGATTTTAGTAAACCTAAAATTCGTTACATATGGACTCATAACTATAAGTGTGACTGAAGTTGAACGTGTGTTATAGCTTGCCTACTGTTTAAGTGTATAGTCATTTGTTATTTCAAAGTGGCTGTATGGATTTCGAATAGCCACACCATCTCATAAATGTGTATCGAATGATTTTGTTAGTCACATGGAAAAATATTCATGTAGCTATTATTTAGAGAAAAAAATGATGAAAACATGTGAATCATTTAGTTTGATATTAGTCACATTGAGTGTTATTGTTTGTAAATCAAGAGACAATATATTTGTAATTTTTTATATGTATAGTCACATGTTAATTTAAAGTGATTGTATTGATTTCAAATAGCCACACCGTATCACGAATGTGTATCCAAAAGATTTTTATTAGTCACACCGTAAAATATTCATGTAGCTATTGTTTAGAAAAAAATGGGCAAAAGCGGTTAATCATTAAGTTTCATATTAGTCACATTTAGTGCTATTATTTATAAATCATGAGATAATATATTAGTAATTGTTTATGCTAGTAAATCATAAAGTATGGTTTGTCACACATGATGTAATTGTATAAAAACAAATCTGCTATTGCTATTTAAGTTTAGTTTATATATTACCCTAATAATTTAACCTTATCTACATATAAGTTCCATAAAAAAGAGTACGCATATTGTCCAGTACAATGTCATGAGGGTAGACGTCGAAAAAGGAAAAGTAAGCATATAGAGAATCCATATTCAACTTGTTTGTATTGTTTTTGGTGTCGGGCAGATCATCGTTTTCGTGGTAGGTTTTGTTGTTGTTGAACAAATTCCTATTATAATCTGTTTTGGGTTATTATGTTTAAGCTTAATTAGTACATGTAATGTATGTTTATGTTTTTGAACTGTTGTAAAAAGTATCAATATGTGAAATGTATATTTTGTTTAGATTCAATGATTATTGTATTTTGAATGCATATGGTAGAAGGATTATCGTCTTATTTTATTTAGTAGAATTGATATTATGCTTAGAAAAGATACATCTCAATGTGTTAATTGTATCTTTTATTTAAATTCCATGATATTCATTTAGTAGAATCGACAACTAAATAATTAGTATTTGAATTTTAAAACATGTTTACATTTAGAGTGCTTGGCTAACGTGTATCTTTGAAAATGGGCATGGCATAAGTTCGAATATGACTTTCAACATGTTTTTTTGAAAACAAGGTGATTTTAACCTTATATTATATACACAATATGTAGTGAACTTTCACAGAAATAGTATGGTCAAATATATGGTCAAACGCTTGTTACTAAATGGTAATATAAAAGCGATAATATGACACGAAATGTAATTATATATGTGGTAATTAAAAAGGTTAATGTACTACAATAATTGGCAATATACTATAAAGTATGGAAGACATTCAAAGTTACAAATTATCAACCTATGCAATTGTCGAAACTTATGCATCAATAATAAATAACCAAAAATGGATTAGTTGGAAGACATACAAAGTTACAAGTTACAAATTATCAACCTATGTTATCCACGTCACTTTGATGTACACGTGGCAATATGTTATCCTTTTACGCGTGAATGACGGTACTAAATTCCTCATCCACATCGTCATATGTGTCCTTGTAATTCTTTAGAGGTGTCTTAAAGACAATTGAAATTTTTTTACTTAGTTGGTCCTTCACAGATAACACTTTTCGTGCTTGTGAGCCTAATATGAATGTATACATCTTGTGGCCTACATTATTAAGGACAACCAATGTGTAACAAAGAGAGGTATCGCATGTGACCCCACCATTTTTATGATTAACTAAATCAAACTTAAAAGAGGAATTTGCCTTAATTGGTAATCTAGTATCCATATCCCTTATAAAAACCCATAGTAAAATATTTGATTTGTGGTTTTAACTTCTTTGGATATGTAGAGATCTAATACATCAACACAAACTCAGCTGTTTTGGTAAACTGTACTATAACACCCAGAATCCAGAAGGCTAATTAAGGAAAGAAAATCTTTAGTTAAGAGGCCAACTCGTTAAGTTCAAGGGTGAGAACTCGACGTGTTGGAATAATTAGGCACGTAGGAATTTAAAAACCAACTCGATGAGTTGGGGAGGACCAACTCGACGAGTTGGACGGGGTTTGCGAAGCCCTAAATCCGGGATTTTGCACCCTATTTAAACAACTTAAGCCTCTCATGTTGGCCTCATTTCCAGCCTCCAAGTCTCTAACCCTAAATCACGAAACCCTAAAGCTATTTTGAGAGATTATGAGCCATTTTGAGTGTTTTAGTGTGTGTTGAGGCTATTGGAAGAAGGAAGAGCTTGGACACACAAGAATGAGCATAAAGATCCAGAATCCTTGTCTCGTTCTCGACATTTTGCTGGTAAAAAGCTTGAACCTTGTCTAGTAGTTATGTAGATCTCCATCTAGTGTCCTTTTTGCTTGTTTTGATCCAAAGAAGATGATTATTGAGGAGTTGGATGTCCTAAGTGGAGAACACTTCAGATCTAGGGTCTTGATGGGGTTTCATGGCATAAAGGTGCCAACTTGGTGGCCCTAGAAGCCCCATGCAACATACAAGCTCTTTTTTGACCTTTTAAGCTCCAAATGGTCATGCATGTGGGTAAAGTTTAAGACTTTATGTGCCCTTCTAGTCCCTAGTGTCCAGATCTATGTTCTTATGACCTATCTTGAAGTTTTGAGGACTTTTGGATTTGGATTTAAGCCTTTTTGGAATAAGGTTTGAGCTTATTCTCTTTAGGAAGGGATTAATGGGTAAAGTTGGAAACTTTACCCTTCTAAAAGGTATTTCCAGTCTAGATCTAGAGTATTGGGTTCAGATGTGAAGAATAAAGGCTTAATGCATTAAAAAGGCGATTCAGAATGAAGAACTCGACGAGTTCATGGAGGAACTCGACGAGTTGATTCAAAGTTTCCCGATTATGTTGAAATGGAGGAACTCGACGCATTTGGGGAAAACTCGATGAGTTAATGCAAGATATCGCGATTTTGTGGTTTACGAGAACTCGACAAGTTGAAGGAATAACTCGACAAGTTGAGTCAACTCGGAGCATTGACTTTGAATTTGACTTGGATGTTGACTTTGACCTTGACTTGACTTGACCAAGGTTGTCACTTGGAGGGTTATGAAGTACATAATGGGTTCTAGAGGGTAGTTCCATGTAAGGGTTTGGGTTCAATTTGGAAAATTGGGCCATTGATGGTCTTTCATGTATTTTATAGTATGGAACTTGATGGGTCGGGGGTGAAGTGGTCATTTCACCCCATGTATGGACCTTGAATCGGTAAGAGTCCCCGGGAATCTAAGAATCCTAGGGGAGGAGAATTCTTGGTTATGATATGATCGTGGGTATAATTGATTTCCAAATTGGTGATGAGCACGCATGGGGATGGTTCCGGATTAGGTCCCAGCTCAGGTGGTGAGCCAGTTGGCAAAAGGACTGCCAGGGTTTTGAGTTCGCGTTGGATTGAGGAGATGGAAGGTGCTTTCCGCACTAGTCCCTACCCTACAGGATACAAGGTTCGGTTCGCTTTGGATCTTTTGTATCGGGAGGCAAGGAGTTGCTAGGAATTGATTGTGTGATCTATTGTGCTTTATGAATTGGAGACTATATCTTTGGAGGAGTTTGTGCCCCGATTTAGGGTAGAGGTTTCTCCAGCTATTGTGGTTCAACTGTTGACGAGTAAGCAGGTGAGCGTGTCAGATCCTGAATGATATGACTTCCAGAGCACGAGGGCGAGAGACCGATTTAGTGCATCTTGGGAACAGAGGGGCATACCAGGTGCATGCAGTGGAGGGTCCGAGGAAAAGACCCAAGTTTTCAGACCATAGATTGAGGGACTACCAGAGTCAGGGTTAGTGTGGAATGTACGGGAGATGGCACGATGGAGTTTGTCGTTCTAGAGGTATGGGTTGCTACATGTGTGGCAGTGTTGATCATGTCAGCATGGATTTTCCTCAGGGGGCAAGCCCATTATGTCTTCTCTACGACCAAGTGAGCTATAAGAGGTCCGTCTGTCCGAGGAAGTGGGGAGGAGCGACGAGTGCACGTACTCTGGCTATTTTATGAATCTATGATGGTTGGGAGGGTAGGGCATGTGACAACCCGAAATTTCCATTTTGAACAACCCATATCAAGACCATAGAGCTTAGAACAGTTTCAAGGAAATTCCAGACTTCGGGTATAAGTTTGGCAGTTTTTCAGGATTTACACTAAAGGAGATATCAGGAGAGTGGTTGCACTAGAGTTTTGTGCAACACTGTTATTCCAACACTCTATTATATTAGAGATCATTTCAGGAATAAAAATATTTTCTGCCAAAAATATCTCAGGACTATAAATAGAATTCTGAAACAAATTCATTCATTATTCACATTTCCAACTAGAGAAAAGCCATTTTCTCTCTCACGGATCTTCGGGTATTTATACCAAAACGTGAGTAACTCTTTCTAGTAGTGTTAGAAAGCTTTAAATGTGTTCATAACATAGATTACATAGCTAACTCATTTGATTTAGGAGTTTACTCCCCAAGGTGTTCTTGGGCGGTAAACTCCCGAAACGAAGACTAGACCGACCCTTGTGTTATGCTATTGCCTTACACTCATTTATAAGTGTGTTAGGGACATGAAATCAAAAAAAACCCACCCAAGTTTGGGAGTTCACGGCCCAAGAGTTTCTTAGGCCGTAAACTCCAAATTCAAGCTCCAAATGGTGCTTTTAGGGCACCTAAAGCATTGGACATTTACTAGGAATTATTCCCACTTAAATCAAGGACCAAAACACTTCAAAACCACCCTCGAAAGTGAGTTTACGGCCAAGACATGGTTCTTGGGCCGTAAACATGAAAGAAGGGCACCAAATTGTGCCTAATGTCTTCATATGCTTGGAATAAAAGCCTAGAACCTATACCACATGTGAAAGAGACTTGAAAACAACAAAAACACCATTCCAAGGGAGTTTACGGCCGTAAAATCCAAAGGAAATGGATTTGGGTTCATAAACTCCTCTAAGGAGTGTTTCTAGGCCTTAAACCCTTCCAAGAATTTAACCACCAAGTTGGAATAATTCTAGGAATCATTTGGAACTTCAAAACACACCATACCCGCATGGTTGGGAGTTTACGGCCGTAAACTCAAGATTTTACAACCATAAACTCCATGTGTGTTAGTATATAAGGAGCAAACTCATATATGGGGTCCTTTGGAACCCTAAACACAAGTGCCTTGTCCCACATTAGCTTAGATGCAATCCTTAGGGCTTAAAACACTTATATAAAGTGTTTATTATGTCTAGGATGTCTTAACATTATCAATTAGTGATTTGAGACTAATTGAGTGCATATATGTGTGATTATATGTTCATTAGGATCGTAGTGTGTGTACAAGTCCTGGCTTGACATCTAGCAATCCTATACCGTTCAGTTCATCCCAATCACCAACTACAGGTGAGTTCATACCCCTAATCAATGTTTTAAATGATTTTAAATGTTTTAATGGGGGGGGGGGAATACAAGTAGAAAACAGTATGTTATTAAATCAATCTTATGTATTTTATAACTGTGTTTTCACTCAGTAGATTTCACATATTTCAAAAGGTGACACATGAATTGGTTTGCTATCTTAAAATACCTTGATAACAAAAGTATTAGTTTTGAAATGTTTATTAAAATGACATCAAGTCATTCTTAATTATTGTTCAAAACTCCTAGATATCTTGCAAAACCATTATTTTACCTTCTTGAATCAAACTATACTTATGCGCATGTGTTCATTTATATGTTAGAGATTATAGTTTTCATCCTTCGTTCAGTTTCCCACACCTTGATGTATCGAGGGTGTATAAATCTACTTGAACAATCACTTACTTTCCAGTTAATTATCACAGGGATAGTTAGAAGAAACAAAACATTATTACTACTACAAGGAATCACACAAGAGTCAGTTCATTCATGAGTCTATACCAGTACATTACCTGATACATGAGTACCTTTACATTTGATTACATGATACATGAGTACGTTTACATATACTTACATGATACATGAACACGCTTACATGAACGCATTACATGAGTACCTTTACGTAGATACACTTAACTGTGTATATTAATATGAATACTTGTATCTCGAATTGCGAGGATGATTTATTAGTACCTTCTGTGTAAATCTTCCTGCATATCCCAAGTACCTCGGGATATCTAGACATGACCCTATCCCTAGTACCTCGGGATACCTAGATGGGTCCCTATCCCTAGTACCTCGGGATATATTGACGGGACTAACCATTCCGGAACCCATCTGTTAGCAACAGTGGGTGATGAACATCTACGGATGCCTACGGTTATTACTTATACTAGGAGTACCTTTACAGGGACTAACCCTTCCTCCGCCCTGCTGCTGCTACAGAGGACAATTGGACAATCTTCGAATGTTCATTAGGTTATATAGGTTGTGTTAGCCCTAGTACCTCGGGATAACAGTTACATATGTTGTGTTAGTCCTAGTACCCAGTGACAACACTTACAGTAGTACATTTTCCTGTTTACTTTATTTTGTGATACTTTCACATAAACGATGAGTTAGACTAAGTACTTTAGTACTAAACAATTGAAGGAAAAACTATCATTTTACTTACAAAACATTCGGGTCTTGGTAGAAAACTACATTATCATAACAAAACATTCGGGTCTTGGTAGAAGACTACATTGTCATAACAAAACATTCGGGTCTTGGTAGAAGACTACATTTCATACTTATAGAAAGCAAGGGATTTTCTAGGGTTTTTCATACTTACATCAACATTTTCAATAAAGGTTTACATGGCCTTCATAATAGATTTTCATAAGCCAGACAATGACACCTTAATTACTTATGAATTCACCAGCTTTAAAGCTGATACTCGCTTTCAAAATAACTTGTATTCTCAGGTCATCAGTTAGACAGGTGCGATGGCCAGGTTTTTGAGAAGATGGAGCACAGACCAGACTCGCCTTATTTTGATTAGTCATTTTATTGTTGTACATTATGAAATAACACACATGTATTAAAACTCTACTTATAATGCAATGGATGATGTTGTTGGTTGTTTATTATATTACACTGTTGTGATACTGTACATGACGTCCTCCACCCCTGAACGTTTCCGCCGGTCGTGGTTTTGGGGTGTGACAGATGGACCTATGGATGGACGTATCTTGCGTAGTAGGTTCCACGTGTACCATTATCGTTTTGGGTCTTTGTCTGAATCTATTCAGGAGTATTTCTTGGATGATCTTTGAGCAAGAATTAGTGGGGTAGTTCTTCAATGACGTCAATGTTCAGTGGTTTTGTCATCTGTTCGGGTATGATCGACATCTGCCTATGGGATAACTTTGGAGTTCAAGTAACTATCGTTGCTAGGAAAGGAATGGTAACATGAAGATGGTGGTTTTAGTTGCGTGAATTCTTTGATCATTGGATGTGTCTAGGGAATCATACATTCGCATGCACTGAAGTCGGTTAGAGATCAATGATTCTTTGAGGATAGAAATTAGAGTAGAGATTCGTCAGTTCATTGCAACAGTTTTGGTTCTTAGTCGTCAGCATAAGAACTCAGGGAATTGGTATGGTATCATGGGAGGTGATTTGGATTATCAGATTGGTTAAGGTCTCAATAGTATTCTTCCAGATTCCAGGAGTCGGGTAATTATTGAGATTGGCTAATGATGGAACATTTGCATTGTCAAGCGCAAATTTTCAGCATTTTGATTAGTAGAGGGTAAGAAGGATTAGGAATCCTTCAATTCTCATGTGCTGTGAAGACTTAGTCGAATATAAGGGGGGGGGGGGGGGGAGAATCGCTTAGGTATTCAGGAATAGAAGCAAGTGTGAAACTAGGGTGAGTTTCGCATCCCCTTCGGGGAGGATGGAGGCCCAAGTGGCTATTTGGTTTGAGGGTTGTGTGAATTGGGAGTTCGGCAAAACTTCCAAGCATGTGAACCGTGTCTTCATGGTGTTTGATAGCATAATTTGGGGAATCAAGTTGGGGTTCCGGTAATGGATTGAATTCAATTTGGGTGTTCAGTCAAGTGCATGCTCGACTCTGTGTGCGTTTCGAATTGATAGATTAGGGGTAAGGCAACGGGATGCGGTTGGGTTAGAGCGGAAGTTTTGTAAGACTACGGGGGTAGCCGTAGTATTCACTAGCGGTCAGATAGTGTGGGAAGTGTTGTAAGACTACGGGAGTAGCCGTAGCATTCACTAGTGGTCATATAGTGTGGGAAGTGTTGCAAGACAGCAGGGTAGCCGTAGCATTCACAAGCAACCAGATAGTATGGAAAGTGTTGTAAGATTGAGGGGGTAGCGGTAACATTCACAAGCGGTCAGATAGTTTGGAAAGTGTTGTAAGACTATGGGGGTAGCCTTAGAATTCACAAGCGGTCAGATAATATGGAAAGTGTTGTAAGACTATAGGGGTAGTGATGAATCGTTAATCGAGTAATGCGAATCAAATCAGAGTGAAAACGAAATGAAAGAACACAAGATGTAAATATGATCTTGTTTCATCTCTATTATACTTCCACAATTTTACAGAGAGTACAAAGACAAGTTCTTAAAAGACCTCTTCTCTAACTCTAAGTAAAGTCCCTATTTATAGGGAACATGAAAGTTTACAAAAAATACTAAGACATTACACTTAAGCTTCAAACATATAGATGTCTTAGTAAATACATTACAAGTACACGAAGGGTATAGTCTTCAACTCATTACAAACAGTCTTCGACCCTAACAATCTCCCCCTTTGGAATGAAGTCGAATTCTCATGTTGTGAGAATCTGGATGGCATACATCATCACCCTTCGAACTTCTGTGTACCAGGATATAATCTTCTTCAGCTCCTTCTTGTCTCCTGCATTGTTTTTCTTGCAATTATTCATACGAACAATGAATTTTGTATATTGAGATGTTGTATATCTTTCAATTTCAGCAACCTGGAACAACAATCTCTTCGACTTTCTAGCTTTATCTTTACCGGCAAATACCAAACCAAAAGGCTTTAAACATATTTCCCCATCAGCATATTTCTTCAATTCTTGTTGAGACTTGGATACCTCCATGGGTACTTTGACTTCAAGTCCTTTCACAGTTGCTAGCTCAACATCTGTAAGTGCTAAACACTAATAATAGTTCTCCAAGAAAATTTTGATGTGAGCCACTCCAAGTCGAAAAACATCAGGTTTTGTTTCTCGAAGATATGAAGAATTTTTATCTTTCAGGAGAAGAGCCATTTGGATAAGGTCATACAGATTCATGAGAGGAAAATTTGCGACTGTGAAATCACAAGTCTGACCATTAGCTCTTGCAACAATGTATCTCACATTCTGCATAATGTCTTTGAATAGAACGTCCATCTTGATGCTTATAACCTTCTTGATTTTTATCAATGACCCACCTTCTTTAGGAGCCTTCGTAAGAACTGCATGAAAACGAAGCTTCATGTAGTTGTAATCATCTACGCTTTTGGATTTATCAGAGTGTTTGAATTGAGGCATGAGAAACATTATTTCATTAATCGAAAAATCCAGCTGGCTCATGTCTGTATTTGAAACCATGTAACTCTGTTTTGGTTTCTTCTCAAATGCATATATATGGTTGTAAGCCACTTTTTCTTCTATCATTTCGTAGTTATAAAGTTTGGCAGGATCTCCTTTGTCCAAACCTGGAGGATCACTCGCCCTTTGCCTCATTATGCTCTGAATTACCCTTAGCTTTTCCATCTCTGCTTCAGCTTCTACTTTCTTCTCTTCTTTTGATTTTTCAACAACAATTGTCTTTCCTTTGTCTGTTGATTTATTTGTAACATCCTTTATTTTTGAAGCTTCAGCTGGAACAGTAGATGACCCAATAACATCCCCTTCGAAATCGACTTTGTGATCAGAATGGATGTTACAACGGTTGAAGTAACTGGTCCAACACTCGATATTATAGGCTTAGTCGATGGAATATTCGAAGGATAAACTTTACCCACAACCTTAGCTTCTCCATGTAAAACATTACCTTCAGGCTTCGCATGACATCCTTCTCCAACCCTCTTTTCTCCCCTAGCACCCCTGTTCGAACAGGTGGGGCACCAGTTGGAAGAAGATTCGAAATTGTTGATAGTGTAGTTGTTTATGGAGAATGGCTTCGAACTTTGTAAATTTTTGTGAGATAAACTCTAGAGTAATTATCGAAGAGGTAGCATTCTTTATCACCGACTCTTTCAAATCTTTAAGCATCGAAATAATCTTTACAAACTGTTGATTGTTAGTTGTAGAAAGTTGATTAATTTGAGGACTCAAACTTTCATACAACGTAACATACTTCGTGACAGCATCACAAATAATATCAACTTTCTTATGTAGAGTGGAATAATCATTCTGAACAACTACAACTTCACGAACCATGTCATTACGAAGCTCTTGAAGCTTCAAATTAACATATTCTCTCACTTTCTTCACATCCATAACAAATAGAGTGTGTCGTTCCTTTGGAATATTCGTTAACTCTTTCACAGCTCCCACATATTTTGAATTGAAAGAATTGATCCTCAACTCTGTGTTTTGATAATTTTGATCAACCTTTTGTAAGATTCTAGACTCGGTATCTCTAAGCATACTAGACATCTTGCTCATCATGCATGCCTCACAAACCTTCATCAGTCCATCAATTTCAAAACTGGACACTGAACTTCATCCCCCATGTCTGCTTGAGATTGAATAATTGAACTTAGCTTCTTATTAATAATTTTGAATTGTTTCATGGACATGAGCATATGATCAGGAAAGTCCTCCTCTTCTTCATCAAAAACCATATCTTCAAAAGTGATGGGTTTTGAGCATTCTAACACTTCCTAATTGTACATGCAACCCTAATAACCTTGGATCTATGTTTGCCTAATTATCATGCAAAGTTCAATTCCAAGGTTATATTCCTATCTAGCATACATGGGGAACAATTTTTAACTTGAATGAAAGATAGAATAACTTACCTTGTTGCTTATGATCCTTGAAACCTTGTGAGCCTAGCACCCCAAGTGTGATGCCTCAAATGCTTCACACAACACCAAATGCAAAGGAGTAAACTTTGAAAGAATCTTACACTTGCAAAAATCGGCCTAGCCCTCACTTGTTCACGTGTAGTCGATTTTGGTGGAGAATGGGTTGCTTATATAGTGTTGACACATCTAGGGTTACACCATGAAAACCCTAATGTGTCATGACTCTTCATTTCCATGACCCATGGGTTTGTAACTCCCATGGAGCATCCTATGGGTTTAACCCAACTTGATAATCCGTGGAGCCTCTTAGCCCACTATACAAGTTATGGATGATTTACATAATCAACCCGTATATTTAATTAGTTATCTTTTGATCACTTAATTAATTCCAAATTAATTCTTGATCAATACTAATTAAATAATACTTTTAATATATTAGAACTTATAATATATTAATAAACCACAAGTGTTATTTCTCTCATTTAGTCTATCCAATTGAATGGTGTCATGCAACCCAAATGGACCATGTCGGGTCGGGTCAAGTACATGCCAGAAATAGTTATGGACTTAGATACCTTATCCAACAGTCTCCCACTTGGATAAGTCTAATAACTATAACTTCAAGTATGACTTCAGGAACCGATCAGCAATCGTAGCTCTTTCAAGGTCTCTCGGAACTTTGAAGATGATGATACGCCATTTAAGATAAGTGATCATATAATCCTCTGTTCTAGATATCAGTCGGACAAATACATGGAACAATGTCTTACTTATTGTCCAGAAGTTTGTTTCCCGATTTCCGATTTGTTTGACAAAGAACTTAATTGATCACATCAACTTAGTTCTGACCGGGCCCGGTACATAGGTCAAAACAAAATCATCGAGGGGCCTAGATATCAGCTTCTAATCCAAGAAGGAACAAATAAACTTTGACTCATATGTTTGTTCTACTACTCATTGAATTATACACAAGAGCGCGTTTTATAACATCGAGTTACCAATGCGTTTACATACAATCAATGCATAACCAACTCATAAGAAACAAGTCATATCTCTTGGTTTGAAGACTTATATGATATTACCGTCTCACGATCACTCGACATAAATTCCATGAAGTGATTCCAGTGAGCGTGGGTTGAGTCCAATGCTCAGAACTTATGAGCACTCATGATTGTTGTAGCCATGTCCAACACCTTAGACCTCTACAACCAATCATGACAATCTTGATTCATACCTACTTCCGACATATGACCGACTGTGGAGGTTCGAATAATATGATATACCAAACATAATTATTCTGGAAGTCAAAACATGCAAAAGAAATATAGTAAATGATCGACAAGAGATAGCAACACTTTACTCATAAATAAAACACCTTTTATTCATCATCTAATGTCAATTACACTTTACAAATTTCTAGGTTATCTAACTACTAAATCTAATATCATCCTTCAGCCCTATGCTCCGAGCATGCTGGAGATGCTTAACCCGAGTCAGTCCCTTCGTGAGGGGATCTGCTAGATTCTCATCCGATGATACCCTCTTTGCCACGAGGAGTCCTTCTTCTATTCAAAGTCTGATGAAATGGTATTTTCTATCGATGTGTCTGGATTTCCTGTGATCCCTTGGTTCCTTGGCTAAGGCAACTGCACTTTCACTATCACAGAAAATTTCCATTGGCTCCTTAATAGCTGGTACAACTCCAAGGTCTCCAATGAAGTTTTCAGCCATATAGCCTCCTTTGCTGCCTGGCTCGCTGCAATATACTTTGATTCACAAGTTGAATCAGCCACTGTCTCTTGCATGGAACTCTTCCAAGAAATTCCTCCTCCGTTTAAGGTAAAGACCCAGCCTGACTGAGAGCGGAAATTATCCCTATCAGTCTGAAAGCTAGCATCACTATACCCTACAACTCTCAAGTCATCACTCCCACCGAGGGTAAGGACCCAGTCCTTAGTCCTCCGTAGGTACTTAAGAATATTCTTTACCGCAGTCCAGTGTGCCTTGCTAGGGTTCCCTTGATACCTGCTAACCATGCTCAAGGCAAAGGCTACATCAGGTCGAGTACACGTCATAGCATACATGATCGATCCTACAGCCGAAGCATAAGGTATCTGACTCATTTCTGCTATCTCAACCTCAGTACTAGGGATTTGTGTCTTACTCAATCTGGCGTTACTCTAGATGGGTAACTCTCCTTTCTTGGAGTCCTGCATGCCGAATCTCTTTAGCACCTTATCCAAGTAGGTATTCAGACTAAGTCCAATTAGTATTTTACTCCGGTCTCTCAAGATCCTTATCCCTAGAATATAGGCAGCTTCTCCTAGGTCCTTCATAGAGAAACACTTCCCAAGCCAGGACTTAACTTCCTACAGAGTTGGGATGTCATTTCCTATGAGTAGTATGTCATCCACATATAATACCAAAAATCTAACTATACTCCCACTAGCCTTGACATATACACAAGATTCATCTTCACTCATTGAAAAGCCAAATTCCTTGACTTTCTCATCAAAGCAAAGATTCCATCTACGAGGTGCTTGCATTAACCCATAAATGGATTTCTCAAGCTTACACACTCTATTAGGGTACTATGTAATGACAAAACCCTCTGGCTGACTCATGTAAACATCCTCAACCAACTTTCCATTAAGGAAAGTGGTTTTGACATCCATTGGCCATATTTCATAGTCATCAAATGTGGCTATGGCTAACAAAACCCTAATAGAATTAATCTTGGCCATTGGAGAAAAGGTTTCATCATAATCAACTCCCGGAGTTTGTGAGAAACCCTTTGCAACCAATCGTGCCTTATAAGTGTGTACCTTACCATCCATGTCGGTCTTCTTCTTGAAGATCCATTTCCACCCGACAGTCATACGACCTGGTACATTCTCAACCAAGTTCCAAACTTGATTGTCATACATGGATTGTATCTCGCTGTCCATTACCTATTTCCACTTGGCTGACTCAGGGCCTGTCAACGCTTCCACGTAACTGTTAGGTTCATCCAGACCTATCAATGTCTAATCACTGATAAGTGTATCACCTTCCGTAGTAATATGGAATCCATAGTAATGCTCAGGTGCATTCCTAACACTTGTGGAACGCCTTAGAGGTACAGACTTGTCAATTGGCTTAACAGGAGTTTCCTCCTCAAGTTGAGTGGTAGGGTTTGAAGTTCCTTCGCCACTTGACTCTTGAATTTCTTCAAGGTCAACTTGCCTACCACTGTTTCCTTGGCTTATGAACTCTCTCTCTCGAAAGACAGCCCTCCTAGCTACAAAGACCACATTTTCACTAGGTTTGTAGAAGAGGTAACCAAAGGATTGCGGTGGGTAGCCGATGAAAATACACCTCTCGCTTCGAGGTTCGATCTTATCATGAGTCTCGCGTCTCACTAAAGCCTCGCAACCCCAAATCTTAATGTGGTCTAGTTTGGGTACTTTACCAGTCCACATCTCATGAGGAGTTTTGGCAACTTTTTTTGTAGGGACTAGATTAAGGATATAGGCGGCAGTCTCTAAGGCATACCCCCAAAATGAGATTGGCAGCGAAGCTCGACTCATCATGGAACGAACCATATCCAACAAGGTTCGATTACGCCTCTCAGCCACACCATTCAATTGCGGTGTCCTGGGAGGTTTCAATTGTGAGACAATCCCACATTCCCTAAGATAGTCGAGGAACTATGAACTAAGATACTCACCACCTCGATCGGATCGAAGCATCTTAATGTTCCTGCCCAATTGATTCTCGGCTTCCTGTTTAAATTCTTTAAACCTTTCAAAAGTCTTTGACTTATGCTTGATTAAGTAGACATATCCATATCTACTGTAATCATCAGTAAAAGTCAAATAATAACGATTAGTATCCCTTGTGGCATGTTTGAAGGGTCCACACACATCCGTGTGTATAAGATCCAACAAACCTTCACCCCTCTCACAAGAACCTGTGAAGGGTGAATTTGTCATTTTCCCAAATAAGCATGATTCGCAACTATCATCTGACTTTTGGTCAAATGAGTCCAAGACTCCATCCTTTTGGAGTTGGCATATGCGTTTCTTGCTTATATGTCCAAGACGACAATGCCATAATGATGCTTTATCCAAGTTATTATCATTAACAGAATCAATACACAATACATTATTTCCTAAGATATCAACCACAGATACTGTTTCGTACACACCATCACAAGGTAATGTTTTAAAATAAAGAACATTATTAAAGAAAGCATTAATCGAACCAACTTCATTATCAAATGAAAAGGTGAAACATTCTTTATACAATGCATGAAAGGAAATAATGTTTCTTGCCATTTCTGGCGAATAACAACATTTATTCAAATCTAAATTAAACCCACTACTTAGCGATAAAGTATAAACTCCAATCTTGGTGATAGGTAAAGCTTTCCTATTCCCCAAGATTAAGTTTATTCTTCCATGCTCCACATTCTCACTTCTTCTTAGTCCCTGCAAATCAGAACATATATGAATACCACAACTGGTATCAAGGACCCAAGAGTTAGAATGGGGTGAGTTATTAGATAAGATAATGTAAATACCTGCATGGTTGGGTTTAACTTTCCCATCCTTCACATCTTGCTGGTATTTTGGGCAGTTCCGCTTCCAATGTGACTTTTCATGGCAATAGAAGCAGTCAGCCTCTTTTGGGTCAGAAGAAGGAGTGATGAAACCTTTCTTGGTTCCTCTTGAAGAAGAGCCATCAAGGGTCCTAGCCTTGTTACCCTTCGAAGAGCTCTTCCTCTTCTTCCCTCGACCTTTCCCGATTGCCAAAACCGGGGCGGAGTTTGGAGTAGGAGTGTTAACAACCGAATTCCCCTTAAGACCTGTTTCTGCGGTCTTGAGAAGTCCCTGAAGTTTGTTGAGTGTGACCTCTTCCTTATTCATGTGATATGTCATGAGGAATTGATCATAGCACGATGGTAAGGAGTGAAAAATGATATCTATTGCAAGATCCTCAGGGAAGTCCACATTAAGCTTCAGCAACCGATCCACATGCCTTTTCATTTTCTGCATATGGCTCGTGACGGATTCCCTATCCTTCATCATGGTTGTTATGATGGAGCAGATGATTTCATACCTCTCTTGTCTTGCACTTTCATGGTATCTTTCCATTAGATCTTGGTGCATTTCAAAAGGGTAGAAGTCCTCATAGGACTTTTGGATTTCCGCTGTCATGGTGGCCAACATGATGCATGCCACTTTTGTAGCATCCCTTTCATGTGCCCGGAAGTCAGCGATCTCCTGGTGAGTTGCAGTGGTCTCATTAATCTCCTTAAGCTCCTTGTCAAGGACATATTCTTTGTCCTCGTAGCGGGTAATCATCCTAATGTTTCTGATCCATTCATTGAAGTTGGATCCATCAAAAGTGACTTTCCCACACAAGTTCATAAGGGTAAAGGAGCCATTAGGATTAGAGCCAGAAGTAGCATTGTTTGAAGACATCTGAAAGAAGAGGACAAGATTAGTTTAGATATTAAGAGAGTCCTTAATAAAAACACCCAAATGTAATATTAAGGCTAGGATCCAATCTCAATATATTATAACTTAGAAGAGGTACGCCGTAATCCAAGCTATAACATATTTGAAAGGTAGGTGAATGACGATTCACAAATTCCACCATGAAAAAACAAAATATAAATATTAGGTTTTTAATTAGTTCTTAGAAATTCCTAGATTCTTTTGAGATTCAATGAGCTTTTCAAAGGCATGTTTCAATCTCGAGTGTGCCCTCCAAGTTTTGTGACTGGGAGACTGAGGATCACAAAACGAGGTGTGAAGTAACCATGCAAATCACTTGGTACCCTTAAAGTTTATCACTCAATCGATGTGCCGGTAAACCACACACGCTCCACCGATACTATGATAAACCTTAAGTCACCCTTTACCTACCTTGTTAAGTCCAAGTTAGTGTGCCGGTTAACCACACACGCTCCACCAACGACTTAAACAAAGTGTAAAGTGTAATTTCATGGATTAGCACCTTATTCACATTTTTCCTAAAGTAACTAAGATTGGGAATTTAATAAAAGCATTTAGTTACTTTATAATATTCATCATACTTTCAATGATAATTTTTAAGTCCTTGTCTTACCCGTTCGGCTAACGACCCTCCACCGATCAAGGAAGCGGTGGGTGAGAATGGACACCCATTAAGTTGCCATTTTATAGGCAACAACCTTATACCCCTCTTATAGATCGGCTTCGTAAATGAGGCGTACTAGCGGTAAGACGACTTGATCTTATATATATATATATATATATATATATATATATATATATATATATAATTAATTTATAATATTATAAAGTATAAGGGTTGAATTTATCTTTTAAAATTCTAAGGGTTGGAACTAAAGTTTTAATCAAAACTTTACTTGTTCCAAAACTTGAGGGCAAGTGTTGTAAACTTTCAAAACTTTTCATTTCTTATAACTTATGAGTTAATTGAGTAATAAAAATGAAGAATCTTCATTTTTATAACTCTTGTGTTCTTTTAATGGCTTTAATAAAAGTGTGACTTTTGATTTTCCATAACTTGAGGACAAGTTATGGACTCCATTAAAACACAGTATGAGCATGAATTAAACTACCATGAAGGTTACAAGCAATTCCTATGATCATCTAATCTTCATAAGTTCAAGAACATGAATATGAACACTTTCAAGAATAAAAAATTACACTTAAAAAACTTGTAATTTTGATAATTGCCAATGTAAATGGATTAGCATAAACATTACACCATCTAAAATAAGTTTTATAACACCAAAACAGTTTAGGGTAATGTTTCTAGTCCATTTCCAACAACAAAAGTCGAAAATCTGCATTCTAAGGCTCCTACTCATCGAGTGCACGAACCTACTCGGCGAATAGGATGAATTTACACATGAAATCGGCGAGTCCCCGCTTGGACTCGGCGAGTTCAACAGGCAGACAACACAATATCGACTTTTTTCAACAATTTTGCACAAATAACAAACAAGCAAGCCTAGTCTCTGATACCACTGATGGGTTTTGAGCATTCTAACACTTCCTAAGTGTACATGCAACCCTAACAACCTTGGATCTATTTTTGTCTAATTATAATGCAAAGTTGAATTCCAAGGTTATATTCCTATCTAGCATACATGGGGAACAATTTTTACCTTGAATGAAAGATAGAATAACTTACCTTGTTGCTGCTTATGATCCTTGAAACCTTGTGACCCTAGCACCCCAAGTGTGATGCCTTAAATGCTTCACACAACACCAAATGCAAAGGAGTAAACTTTGAAAGAATCTTACACTTGAAAAAATCGGCCTAGCCCTCACTTGTTCATGTGTAGCCGATTTTGGTGGAGAATGGGTTCCTTATATAGTGTTGACACATCTAGGGTTACACCATGAAAACCCTAATGTGTCATGACTCTTCATTTCCATGAACCATGGGTTTGTAACTCCCATTGAGCATCCATGGAGCATCTTATGGGTTTAACCCAACTTGATAATCTATGGAGCCTCTTAGCCCACTATACAAGTTATGGATGATTTACATAATCAACCCGTATATTTAATTAGTTATCTTTTGATCACTTAATTAAGTCCAAATTAATTCTTGATCAATACTAATTAAATAATACTATTAATATATTAGAACTTACAATATATTAATAAACCAAAAATGTTGTTTCTCTCATTTAGTCTATCCAATTGCATGGTGCCATGCAACCCGAATGGACCATGCCGGGTCGGGTCAAGTACATACCAGAAATAGTTATGGACTTAGACACCTTATCCAACAGAAAGTACTGCCAAAGCCACCTTCTTCAGTTTCAGATTCATCATTCGGTTTGGGTGGATCAGTGGATTGAGATGAAAAAATAGATGTAAAAGGTTGGCCGATGATGTTTTGGAAGGTTGGTGAATCAGTGGTGGAAGTAGTAGGGATGATATATGGATGTAAAGAAACAAATGTTCTTGTAATGGGTTCGATAGAAACAATAATTGGAGTACCTTGTGAAGATTGAGTATTTTCCTTTGAGATATCTCCTACACCCATGATGACATTTACATCCGTATCAGATACGTTTGTAGTGATGTCTGAAGTCCGTACCTCCTCATGAAATGATTTGGTAGACGAAACTTCGGTTGGTATGACAACAGTCTTCTCAGGAGAATTAAGCTCTATAACAGGTTCGAGTTCAGGTGTTTCAGGAACTTGTTCTTCTTCAGATGACTTCGTTGATATTACTAACTTCCTCTTCTTTGTCTTCGTCTTTTTCTTCGAAATATTCTTTTCCATATCCTCAGCCTTTCGTTTCTTTGAGTGAGAAGAAACTGGAGCTGGGACTTCGCACATAACTACTCCTTGATGAATAATATGAGGTTTGCGAACCACATTCAAAGTAGGAGAACCACCATACTTCAGTTTTAATCTTCGAAAAACTCCAGACTTCGAAAGAATAGTTTCTGAAGTTGGTTTTGTAACAACATGTCCAACAGATTGTATCATAGCTTTCGAAACTAACTCGTCAACCTTTGGAGACTTTGATGTCTTCGTTTCTTTAACTGTGGGCTCAGGAATGATAATCTCAGTCGTCTTTGTAGTCGTAGACTTCTTCGAAGGACCCGCACCTTCTTTCGTTAACAACTTCCCAGTTTCAACTTTGGGATCAATTGTGGCCATATAGTTGATAAGCACATACTTCATTGGATCAACCGTTTTCAACATAGCATTTGGGATTCGTGCAATGTGGGAAAAAACTTCTTTATCATCAGTTACTTCTTTTGGAGAATTATACTTCAAAAACTCTACAGTTTCTTCCTCATTATCCACCAGAATTCCCTTTTTATCATAAAAATATCTGAGGATAAGACTCCAATATCGTGCACATGAAATACCTTGCACAACATTTGTATTCTCTACTCCCTTCTGAAATTCTTTCCACAGCTGTGTAGAGTAGTTCACCGGTATATCATAATAGAGGCCTACAACCATTGCATAGACTTCCATGCATCCTTTATCAAGCCCAACAATTCGCCCTGTTACGCAACGTAGAAAGATTCCAAACAAGAAATTCCAAATCGTCGGAAGACCAGATTTTTTAAAATCTCTAATCATTATGAGTGGGGGTTGATAACCCATCTCATTGAACATGTAGTTCACTTGATCAGTCGAAAGAGTAGTAACCGATTGAAAGTTTGGAATATCCAAAATTTTTGCAAAACAGCTTCTTTGTCAGCTGTACCTTCTTATCATTCACCAAATTGAATGTGATAACATCTAGGGCTTTAGAGTATGTGGCAGTAGAACCTGCTTGTGAAAGCCAGGATAGAGGTACTACAAAAGAATTGAACATAACTGTCGAAAGAACACATATCTTTAAAGCAACCACCAACATCTTCAATCCTTCAGGGTAAAGAGATTCATCTGTTTCTACTTGATAATTTGTCCCCTGAATCTTCATAATCGGTTGCGAAGTAATATCATTAGTGTTTTGTGATGGTGCATCAACATTAGTTTGATCAGCCATGAATAGGGTTGGAAAATCGTATGAAGAACAATTGAATATTGCAAAGAGAATTTGGGAATTTTGTTTCTGAATGCGTAAACTGATAACAAACCCTTGATTTCCTTTTTATATGTAACCCTTTTTTGAATTTGAAGTGGGATGTGCATTTAATGAGATCTAAATTGGCACCTTTAAACTCGTACCACTATTCCGATAAAGTAGCTACGCGTGAAAGAGTATCTGTCACATCACCGTGAAAACCGGCTAGAATACAAAACGTCACATCTCACAACCTGTTTATTTCCCCCAATGTAATATGAACCGTCAGCTGTAACGCCCGCGTTTCCAGACTAGGCATTATCATTGATGTAATAGTCTACCTTAACCCTTATAACTCTTTTTGAAGTATTAATGATGAAATATTTGAGTATTATGTGAATTATGTGATTTACGTGTTTGTTTTCTTAATTATTATAATTCAATGAATTAAGAATAAAATAAGCGTCAAAACTAAAATGTCAGATAAGCCCGATATCTTTGCTTGAAGATGTAGTGATTGAAACAATGATTCCAGTGATATAAAGAATGCCAAAATCCGAGTTATAACGAAGAAGTTATGACTTTTGAAAGTTTCGCGACAGAACCGACACGACGCTGAATGACGTAAAATGTGTATTTGAGATAGAGCGATATTTAGCCTTAGTGATCTAAACAAATGTTGTAGAGTTCGTTAAACCGAGAGCATGCATAAAAAGATCGTCGAAATCTGACTTCGTATGAGGAAGTTATGATTTTCCGAAGTTTCAACTTAGCAGTATGCAGCCCG
Source organism: Lactuca serriola (assembly GCF_051521515.1). Lineage (NCBI taxonomy): Eukaryota > Viridiplantae > Streptophyta > Magnoliopsida > Asterales > Asteraceae > Lactuca > Lactuca serriola. Next base: position 233,004,283 of record NC_136410.1, read on the forward strand.
AAACTCGAATATGAGATCGTGTGATTTCTAGCCGAAGCAATCTAAACCAGAATCGAAGATCTCATCATTAGTAGTGCAACGATAAAAAGACAGACGAAAACGGGCGTCAGATGAAGAAGTTATGAATTTATAACGGAGTTTTCCTGTCCCGGAATACTAAAAATAAATAATAAAAATAAAGTGAAAATTAGCAGACAGAGTGTAAACGAAAGTTGTAGAGCGTAGTCTCACCTACGCGTGGCTATAAAGAACGTTGAAAACGGAGTTTGTATGAGGAAGATATGAATTTTTGAAATTTATTAAATAATTAAAATATTAAATTAAATTATTAATCCCGATATTATCCGAAGCTGAGGAGTCACCGATCTGATCCGAAGTGTACGCCTCGCGTAACCTTTAAGTACACCCCGCGTAGGTGCGAAGCTCAGATTCTATAAAAGGCATGCGAGGCTGCCTTATTTCTTTGCCAATTTTCTTTCCTTCTCTCTCGTTTTTGCATCGTTTTTGTGCAAGAAATATCCCGAAGCCCCGGTATCAATCTCGAGACCCGAAACAAGTCCTGAAGCCTCGAAGATCCCGAGAAGTGCAGTTCCCGAGTCGAAGCTCTGCCCTTGAGAAGCCAATTTTTGTGAAGATCTTCCGAATCTACGGAATAATACTACTTCCACAAGCCATAGTGCTGTCCGATCATCTTTTGATCAAGTGAGTGTGTAGTCACTTTCTTCTAATACATAAATACGAAGTATTTACTATGAAATATGTGTTATGTGTTTATATATTGGTGTTGATTTGAAGGGGGTACATAATCTATTTCAAATGCACGATTTTATGCAAGTAACGATTTAACATACTAAGTATACGTGTTATGTTTATGTGTCTAATCTTTTATCCGGAATGTGTTTTGAATGAACATACTATACAGGTTTTAAACAATGTATAAAAAAATATATTTTATCTACTAAAATGTTAGGTAGAACATGGGTAGATAGTTGTCTTGTGATAAAAAGATGAGAGACCTTGATGTTTTTGATTTAGTCATCTAGCGGAGTTTAGATGACGACCACTGACTTTTCTAGACAGTCTTGTGGAACACTAGCAGGCTCGCCACCTGTAGGTGTTAATGAACTTGGGTGTTCATTCGCTGTACTCCATCCCCCTCATGGTTGCCTTATTTGACATGTATTGTTGGGAAACCCCCGAAGCATGTGTTGTCGCCCCGATGAAATATTCTTAAACTAGGTCCCTTATGTTAGTTGAATTAGGGACGTAAAGTGAGAATAACGGGAATGGGTAATTGCGTTATTGTTGGTTGGTGGAATTAAATATAATTATTTATTGTGGTTTTAAAACCCTATATGCTCACCAGGATCCCAAGCCTAACCCACTCAATTTTCTTTGTATTACAGGTAGTGGCGCCAAAGCATAAGTTGGATGGCTTGTCAAGTTATTTTTGGATTATAGACCTGTTGTTGTAAATAACTGTCGTAAGGTATGTATTGAAGTATTTATGCTTTTGGTTTGTTTATCGGAACATGACATCCCGAGTATTGTAATATATTGAAAAATACATTTCTTTAAGAAATGCTTTGGTAGATCTTATTTTTATCATATTTTGTTTTCGGAACAAATTCCGCAACTCTTTTAATCAAAGGATTACTCTGAAATCATTTTAAAAGCACAAATTAAACCAGTCTTTTCTGGCCGTGATTTTGGGGATGTCACAGTTGGTATGAGAGCATTAGTTTAAGGGAACTAGGAATTTGTAGGATTTCTAGACTTAAACTTAGAATGCTAAGTGAAAATTGTGAGGTGTTGTGTCTGTTATATTTTAGACACGAGCACTAGTTTATTTTAGGAAAATTATCTAAAATGCTTTTATGTGCTAAATGTTATTTGTTTGGCATATATGATATTATTTGTTCCGATCTATGGTCTGTTGCTGACCGGATCTGAAAACCTTATGTGTGTAGGATTCTAAACGTACGTCTACGATATTAGAACTAGCATATAATCGTTTTGGAGTGATATGGAGGATTGTAATATCTATCGTCAATGAAGATCTAAATTCACCTTATTCAGTGTGTAGATAAAAAATAGTAAGAACCAGAAGTGGCGTTGGAAACGCAGATGAAAATAGGAATCAACCACTTGTGATTGAGCAAATACCTGTTATAGCAGCAGCACCTAAGCCAAGAACAATGGCTGTTGTACAAATGATGATTCAAACCATGTTGGATCGTCAGATGGAAGAAACAAAATGCCTGCTTAGGCAAAATCATGAAGAACCGTCAATTCAAGTGGAAGAGCCCGAAGTGAATCGAGGGCACTCGGAGGGAGAAAACTTCAGTGGAACTGTTGGTCAAGCCAACCCACCAATAGTTAGGCAAAACAATCAGGATGGAAGGAATGATGGAATGGGATGCAAGTATAAGGATTTTCTGACTTGCAAACCATCGACCTTCACTGGAAAGGAGGATCCGATCGGAGTCATGGATTGGATATCGGAAATGGAGCTAGCCTTCATGACATGTGGCTGCAGTGGCAAGTTGCAGACGACTTTCGCAGTACGTCAGTTCAGGGGTGGAGTTGTTCGTTGGTGGAACACTTTAGGGAAGACCCTAAGCCCTAATGAGCCACTGCAACTAACATGGGCAGAGTTCTTGGTGTAGTTCAAGCGCAAGTTCTGTTCGGCCCAAAATCTCTTAGAGTTGGAGAACAAGTTTTTGACACTAACAAAGGGCAGCATGTCAGTTGATGAATACACCAATGCTTTCACAGACAAGATGGAGTTTGCTTTGCGCATCGTTCTATATGAGCTGACAAAGGTTGACCGATACGCAAAAAGACTCCCATGGGAGTACGCGGTGCCAGTGCGTTAGAAACCTACTCTAGAGGCAGCTATTTGGGCTTCCATGTTTGTTGAGGACATGATCAAGGGAAGAACCGCCAGCAAGGTTGAAGTTGGCGAGACGAGAAAGTTTGAAGGAACTTCAGGTTCCAATAAGAAAAGCAAATTTTCAAAGTCTGATTCGAAAATTTTTGGAGGAAAAGGACACGAAGCGAAATGGTGTGAGAAGTGCAAGAAAATTCACTTTGGGGAATGTAGTGAGGATGTAACCCGCTACAAGTGTGGAAAAATTGGGCATTTTGCCAATGAGTGTCCGTCCAACAAAAGGATGTGTTTTGGTTGTAATGAAGAGGGGCACATTTTGAAAGACTGTCCAAAGAAGAAGGAGGCAGCTAGGCCCAACATTCCCCTAAAGCCGAAATCAAGTGCCTTCCAGATGACACTTGAGGCTGCGAAAGATGAAGATGATGTTGCTTCAGGTACCTTTCTCGTAAACGAATTACCTGCTCAAATTTTGTTTGATTTTGGAGCCAACTACTCCTTTATTTCGCATGAGTTTGGTAGAAAACTAGCTTTGCCTGTTGATAGACTAGATAATGCTTTATTAGTCGAAGTTGCTAGTGGCAAGTTCGTACCTATTAGCCACCGTATGAAAAATGTCTTAATCGACTTGAATGGGAATAAGTTCCACGAGGAATTATTGCCTACAGAACTAAATAGTTTCGACATCGTTCTGGGGATGGATTGGCTTAGCGCCAATGATGCCGGAATATTGTGCAGAAAGAAGATAGTAAAAGTAAACCCACCAGGGAAATAGTAATTTATGGTGTATGGGGACAAACGCAGAGTAAATTCTAGAATCATTTCGCTAATGAGAGCCAGAAAGTGTTTGGCCAAAGGATGTACATCATATTTGGCATTCGTGATCGATGCTAAGAAGGAGAAAAAGGATACGCAGAGCATTTCTGTCGTGTGTGATTATCCGAAATTATTTCTTGAAGATCTTCCCGGATTACCGCTTGATAGACAAGTGGTGTTCAGAATAGACTTGTTACCAGGAACAACACCAATAGCAAAGGCACCTTACCGACTAGCACCGACGGAGATAAAGGAGCGAATGATGCAAATTCAGGAGTTATTGGACAAAGGTTTCATTAGACCTAGTGCATCACCCTGGGGAGCTCCAGTGTTATTCGTGAAGAAGAAAGATGGAAGTATGAGAATGTGCATCGATTACAGAGATCTGAACAAGGCAACAATAAAGAATAGATATCCGTTGCCGAGGATTGATGACCTGTTCGATCAACTACAAGGTTCAAGTTATTTTTCAAATATTGACCTAAGGTCATGATATCATCAGCCGAAAGTAAGAGAGCAGGATATTGAGAAGACTGCTTTCAGAACGAGATATGGACACTACGAATTTTTGGTTATGTCGTTTGGACTAACCAATCCTCCAGCAACATTGATAGATTTAATGAATCGGGTTTGGAATCCATTCCTTGATAAATATGTGATAGTGTTCATAGATGACATTCTGAGTTACTCAAAAAGCCAAGAGGAGCATGGCAAACACTTGTGGGAAGTGTTAGAAGTATTGAAGAAGGAGAAGTTGTATGCAAAGTTCTCCAAATGTGATTTTTGGATTCGAGAAGTCCAATTCTTGGGTCACATTGTCAACCAAGAAGGGATAATGGTTGATCCAGAAAAGATCGAAGCTGTGATGAAGTGGAAACAACTAAAAAATCCCACGGAGATCCGAAGCTTTTTAGGATTAGCCGGATATTACCGAAGGTTTATCCAAGGCTTTTCTTCGATCGCTACTCCATTAACAACTTTGACCCACAAAGGAGTTGCTTATTCTTGGAGTGATAAGCATATAGAAGCATTCGAGTTGCTAAAGAAGAGGCTATGTGAGGCACCAATTTTATCTCTACCCGATGGAGTTGAAGACTTCGTTGTTTATAGCGATGCGTATGGTGTTGGGTTGGGTTGTGTTTTGACCCAAAGAGAAAAGGTGATAGCATATGCATCTTGACAGCTGAAAGAGCATGAAAAGAACTACCCCACTCACGATTTGGAGCTGGCAGCGGTAGTTTTCGCTCTGAAAATATGGAGGCATTACCTCTATGGCACGAAGTGAAAACTTTTCACTGATCATAGGAGTCTCCAGTATCTCTTTAATCAGAAAGAATTGAATATGAGGCAACGACGCTGGCTGGAGTTACTCAAGGACTACGATTGTGAGATACTTTACCATCCCGGTAAAGCTAATGTTGTCGCTGATGCTCTCAGTCGAAAAGTCAATGTTGAGAGAAAAAGGCCAAGAGCGTTGAGAATTGAAGTTGTCTCGAAAATTATGGAGAGTATAAAGGAAGCTCAAGAGGAAGCTTCTGAAAAGAATGACCGGAAGGAGGAACGTTTGGGCAAAACATTGGTGTTTGATACAAACGGTCATGAACTAAAGGTATTCCAAGATCGAATTTTGGTGCCTAGGTCAGGAGGAATAAAAGATCTTCTGATGGAAGAAAATCACAAAACCATGTACTCAATTCATCCTGGTAGCACTAAAATGTATAGGGACCTGAAACCCTATTACTAGTGGCCGACGATGAAGCTTGAATTGCAAAGTACATGGCGGAATGTGTGACCTGTGCTAGAGTTAAGGCACAACGTTAGAAACCATATGGGAGTTTAGAACCTTTACCTGTACCTATGGGAAAATGGGAAGACATCGCAATGGATTTTGTCACTAAACTGCCCAGAACAAAGAGTGGTCACGACATGATTTGGGTGGTCGTTGATCGAATCACTAATGGTGTGCATTTCATAGCAGCCAATGAGAAATGGTCTATGGAAAAGCTTGCAAATTCTTACTTAAAGGAAGTTGTGAGACTTCACGGTGTTCCATTAACGATTGTATCGGATCGTGACAGCCGTTTCACCTCACGGTTTTGGAAAAGTCTACAAGAGGAAATGGGTACCAAGTTGTGTTTAAATACAACTTACCATCCACATACTGATGGTCAGAGCGAAAGAACGATACAAACACTTGAAGATATTCTAAGAGCATGTACCTTGGAATTCCTAGGTAATTGGGATAAACATTTACCTTTGGTAGAATTTTCCTACAATAATAGTTTCCACTCGAGCATAATGATGGCATCTTATCAAGCTGTACGGATAGAAGTGTCGTACGCCGTCTTGTTGGCTTGAGGCTGGGAAAAAGCAGTTTATGGGGCCCGAGATGATCCATCAAACTGTTGAAAAGTTGAAAATAATTAGAGAAAGAATGTTAGCAGCTCAGGATCGTCAAAAGAGTTATGCTGAAAAGAAGTGAAGGTCGATGACTTTTGAAGTTGGAGATTCGATTTTGCTTAAAGTCTCTCCATGGAAGGGACTTGTAAGATTTGGTAAAAGGGGAAAGTTGAGTCCAAGGTTTATTGGACCGTTTAAAGCTCTTCAGAGAATTGGGAACCAAGCTTACAAGCTAGAATTGCCCGAAGAACTGGATGGTATTCATAATAATTTTCATGTGTGCTCTTTGAGGAAGTTCACGGGAGAAGTTCCTGATATAATTCCAATTTCTGAATTGAGAATTGATGAAAACAAGAGGTTAATAGAAGAACCTGAGGCAATTGTTGACCGAAAGACTAAGAAGTTACAATGCAAGATGTTCGAATTAGTGCTTGTCCGTTGGAAACATACGAATGGGTCAAATCTCACCTGGGAAACGGAGAGTGACATGTTGAGTCGCTATCCGCATTTGTTTGTTGATGTGTTATTTCGGGGACGGATTCGTCCTAAGGGGGAGAGAATTGTAACACCTGTGTTTCCAGGCTAGGCATTATCGTTGATGTAATAGTCTAGGTTAACCCTTGTAACTCTTTTTGAAGTATTAATGATGAAATATTTGAGTATTATGTGAATTATGTGATTTACGTGTTTGTTTTCTTAATTATTATAATTTAATGAATTAAGAATAAAATAAGCGTCAAAATTAAAGTGTGAGATAAGCCCGATATATTTGCTTGAAGATGTAGTGGTTGAAACAAGGATTCCGGAGATATAAAGAATGCCAAATCCGAGTTATAACGATGAAGTTATGACCAGTCAAAGTTTCGCGACAGAACCGGCACGATGTTGAATGACGTAAAATGTGAATTTGAGATAGAGCGATATTTAGCCTTAGTGATCTACACGAATGTTGTAGACTTCGTTAAACCGAGAGAGTGCATAAAAAAGATCATCCAAATCTGACTTCGTATGAGGAAGTTATGATCTTCCGAAGTTTCAGCTTAACAGTTTGTAGCCCGAAACTCGAATATGAGATCGTGTGATTTCTATCCGAAGCAATCTAAACAAAAATCGAAGATCTCGTCATTAGTAGTGCAACGATAAATATACAGACGAAAACGGGCATCAGATGAAGAAGTTATGAATTTATAATGGAGTTTTCCTATCCCGGCCTACTAAAATTAAATAATAAAACTAAATTCAAAATTAGCCGACAGAGTCTAAACGAAAGTTGTAGAGCGTAGTCTCACATACGCGTGGATATAAAGAACTTCGAAAACGTAGTTTGTATGAGGAAGATATGAATTTTTGAATTTTATTAAATAATTAAAATATTAAATTTAATTATTAATCCCGTTATTATCCGAAGCCAACGAGTCACCGATTTGATCCGAAGGGTACGCCCCGCGTACGTGCGAGGCTCAAACTCTATAAAAGGCATGTGAGGCTGCCTTATTTCTTTGCCAATTTTCTTTCCTTCTCTCTCGTTTTTGCATCGTTTTTCGTGCAAGAAATTCTCGAAGCCCCGGTATCAATCCCGAGACACGAAGTAAGTCCCGAAGCCCCGAAGATCCAGAGAAGGGCAGTTCCCGAGCCGAAGCTCTGCCTGCGAGAAGCCAATTTTTGTGAAGATCTTCCAGATATACCGAAGAATACTACTTCTACAAGCCGTAGTGCTGTCCGATCATCTTCTGATCAAGTGAGTGTGTAGTTACTTTCTTGTAATACATAAATACAAAGTATTTACTATGAAATATGTGTTATGTGTTTATATATTGGTGTTGATTTGAAGGGGGTACATAATCTCTTTCAAATGCACGATTTTATACAAGTATCGATTTAACGTACTAAGTATATGTGTTATGTGAGTGTATCGATGTTATCTTCTAATCTCATAGATATGATTTATTCTCTACGAAATACGTGTTATGTTTATGTGTCTCATCTTTTTTCTTGAATGTGTTTTGAATGAACATACTATACAGGTTTTAAACTATGTATAAAAATTTATATTTTATCTACTAAAATGTTGGGTAGAACATGGGCAGATAGTTGTCTTGTGATAAAAAGATGAGAGGCCTCGATGTTTTTGATTTAGTCATCTAGCAGAGTTTAGATGACGACCACGGACTTTTATAGACTGTCTTATGGAACGCAAGAAGGCTCGCCACCTGTAGGTGTTAATGAACTTGGGTGCTCATTCCCTGTACTCCATGCCCCTCATGGTTGCCTTATTTGACATATATTGTTGGGAAAACCCCGAAGCATGTGTTGTCGCCCCGATGAAATATTCTTAGCTCCCAAGCCTGACTCACTCAGTTTCCTTTGTATTAAAGGTAGTGGCACCAGAGCATAAGTTGGATGACTTGTCAAGTTATTTTTGGATTATAGACCTGTTGTTGTAAATAACTGTTCTAAGGTCTGTATTGAAATGTTTATGATTTTGGTCTGTTTATCGGAACATGACATCCCGAGTATTGTAATATAATGAAAATACATTTCTTTAAGAAATGATTTGGTAAATTTTATTTTTATCATATTTTGTTTTGGGAACAAATTCCGCAACTCTTTTAATCAAAGGATTACTCTGAAATCATTTTAAAAGCATAAATTAAACCGGTCTTTTCTGACCGTGATTTTGGGGATGTCACATCAGCAACCTTCGGATGGAGGTTAGGCTCTTTCACTTTTGGGATTTAAAGCAAAGTCATGTGCTAGACTTTCGAAATTATCAGCCTGAGTTAGTAATACTTAGAACCTCAAGGATTTCACGAGTGCAGTGTACCAAAGATAAAGATAAGAAGCAAATAAAGAAATACTTTGGATTTGTGATGTCAAAAATTATTTCGACATGAAAACAGTGAAACCCCGGGCAAAGGTTACTTCGTTAATTATCAAGAGAGATAATCAACAGCTTGTGTGGTTTCCCATAAATTACAATTGAAAATTTATTGAGAAGTTTCAAAGTGCTTCTTTTTCAAGGCTTTATGGGTAGGTACACGACTTCGTTACATATCGTCCAAAACATAAGTTGAGAAATTGTAACAAAAATCAATTGTTTGACTAGTGTAGTCAGTGACAAGTATGCTTTGAATTAAATTTGAAAGTGACTTAGAAATCAAAAGAAACTCACACGGAAATCATATTCATGAAAAATACTTGTACTGGATCCTGTTGGGTAACAAACATCGTGGGTTACGATAATTTGATCAAGATCACTCATATGAAATGAATATGATTTTGAGTTTGGAATCTAGGTACAGAAACAAAATTTTCGTTAAAAATTGGAACAAAGTTCCCCGTCAATTCCTTAAAATCTTGAGAATTGGGTTTCACTTTCTTCACGGTCTCATGATGTTAGATCATTAACACAGATTTTTGATATGTCTAAGTCTCGATGGGTTTGATCGAAGACCTCTTGGACATATGTCATTGTGTGCGATCGTGAAAGAATGCTTAGATGAAAAAGGTTGGTTTAAGAATTTTTGTGTACCTCTGTTATTGTGGACAAAACAATAAACTCTTAACTCATGTGAGAAGAGTCAGGTAGCTCATGTGACTAATGTGAATATAATCCTGTCTTAGGAAGAAATTTTCGTATGAAATATTTCATTAAGGCTTTCGTTAAACACACATAGAGTCATTCGATGCTTTGGTCAACATGCAGGAACATGCTTCTAGGGACACCTTAACTAGTTCAAGAGTTTCGAAAGAATTACCTAACCCTAGAACTGCAAGCTTTAACCATTGTGTATCATCTTTGTTACCTGAAAAAAATACAATACCATACATCATATGAACCCTTCATTAATGTCAAAGCAACCCTTCGTTAGAGATCAACATCACCAAACTAACGAAATTTTTTTACATTGATTAACAAAATCGAAGGTAGTCGAAGCCTCTGAATAACATTTGAATCATTCACATTTTAACAAGACTTTTCATTCAGATTAACGAAATCGAAGCATGTCAAACGCTTAACCGTGAACAGTAACATCTTAACCATTCAGTATCGTAATCGACATTTCATTGTTACAGATCTTCCTAAAATCATCTTTCCAGTTCATTAACAAAACCTGCAAACTTCATGTTTTGGTTGTTTTTGAATTTTTGTGTTTTTCGAAAAGAAATGACAAACTAAACGAAATAAAAATCTTTTTGTTGTTTTTAAATTTTTCGAAAATAAAGTATAAAACAAACGAAAAGTCTTTTTGTTGTTTTTGAATTTTTCAAAAAATAAAGGACAAAACAAACAAAAATATTTGACATGTACTGGACACACGAATTTCTAGTTTCAATTTACGAAGACAAAAGGGTAACGAAGCGTTGACTATGAACAATAACCGTTGAATTTGACAGTTGTCTTCCATTAACGCTATTCTTTCGAAATAGAACCCCCTTCGACCATTCCAAGTCCACCTAAAATTCTCACAAATGATTTTTCATCTAATGGTTTTGTGAAAATATCAGTCAACTGATCAATGGTTTTCACAAAATGCACTTCAATATTACAATCTTCTACATGATCTTTCATGAAATGGTAACGAAGAGCAATATGCTTAGTCTTCGAATGTTGCACAGGATTATGACAAATACAAATCGCACTTTGAGAATCACAATATAAAGGAATTATTTTCATGTATATTGCATAATCACGCAATTGACTTTGAATCCAAATTATTTGTGATGTGCAAGCAGCAGCAGCTACATATTCTACTTTAGCAGTCGAAATTGATACACATGTTTGCTTTTTCGATTGCCAGCTCACCAATTTTCCATCAAGTAATTGGCATCCTCCACTCGTGCTTTTTCAATCAAGATTACAACCTCCCAAATCAACATCTGAGAAAGCTTGAATAAAGAAACCATATTTCGAAGGATACCATAATCCTAACGAAATTGAGCCTTTGAGATAACGAAAAATATTCTTGACTGCAGTAAGATGTGGTTCTCGCGGATTTGACTGGTACCTAGCACAATTACACACATAGAACATAATATCAGGTCTACTTGTAGTGAGATAAAGTAATGAACCTATCATGCTTCGATAAAGAGTTATGTCAACCGCCGGTTTATCTAATGAAGATGTCAGCCTTGTTCCAGCTGCCATCGGTACTCGTAATTTTGGGCTATTCGTCAATCCAAAATTTTCAAGCAGATTCTTTGTGTATTTCTCTTGGTTGATAAAAATTCCTTCTCTGCTTTGAAGAATATTTAGACCAAGAAAATTATTAATGTGTCCCATCATGCTCATTTCAAATTTGCTTTTCATCAGATTTTCAAATTCTTTAGATAATGCAGGGTCAGTAGAGCCAAAAATAATATCATCGACATAAATTTGAACAAGCATAAGATGATTCCAAAATTTCTTTCGAAATAATGTGGGGTCAACTGATCCTTTTTTAAATTTCGATTGTTTTAAGAAAGAGGTAAGAGTTGCATACCAGGCTCTTGGTGCTTGTTTTAACCCATAAACTGCCTTGTATAAAATATAACAATAATCAGGATGATCTTTATTGATAAAACATGGGGGTTGTTCCACATATACTGTTTCTTCGAGCTCTCCATTAAAAAATGCACACTTCACATCCATTTGATATACATCGAAATCTTTGTGAGCTGCATAAGCCAAAAATATACGAACAGCCTCGAGTCTTGTGACAGGGGCGAAATTTTCTTCATAGTCTATTCCCTTTTGTTGTGAATAACCTTTTACAATAAGTCTGGATTTGTTTCGAATAATGTTTCCATCTTTGTCGGTTTTATTTTTGAAAATCCATTTTAACCCGACAATCAAAATATTTTCAGGTTTAGGAATCAATCTCCAAACCTTATTTCGTTCAAACTCAACCAATTCAGATTGCATTGCAACAACCCAATCAGAGTGTTCCATTGCATCTTTAATTGTCTTTGGTTCAGTTTTTGAAATGAAAATATTGAACATGCAAAATTCTTGATGAGTATTTAATACCTCATTCTTTGCACGAAGTTGAGCTCTCGCTAAAACTCCATCTTGTGGATTCCCCAAGTACTTGTTCTTTCGGATGATCTTTTGTCCATTTTTCATGTGGTGGATAAGCTGGATCAAAATCCAAATGTGCATCTTCATATAAATCATCATTTTCTGATCCCGCAACAGAAAGATTGTCATTAATTTCGTGAAATTCACCATTTTGAGCAAGATTTATTGTATCTGTTTCATTATGCTCCCCCTCGAAATTATCATTCATACTACTCTTCTCCTCCTCGAAAGGATGCTCCCCCTCAACACCTGAAGGTATATTCGAATGTTCCCCTTCCGAATGAATATCTAGCATTCTTTTGCCATTTGTAACAATATTCGAAGTGGAATCTTCAGTATGTTTCGAGGATTCGAGTATTTGATTATGAACAACATTCACCTCTGCGTCAACCACCCTGTCTGGGACACGAAAAATTAAATCATAATCAATATCGATTGAATTATCATCTTCAGTTTGATTATTTAATTCATTAAGAATTGATTTTTGTTCAAACTGTCTTTCCACTTGTTTAACATAATAATCATCAAAAGTAAGATTAAACGTTTCTTCAATTTTTCGTGTTCGTTTGTTTAACACTCTATATGCAACCGAATTGTTCGAATATCCCAAAAATATTCCTTCATCAGCTTTAGCTTGAAATTTTGAAAGATTATCTTTGAGATTCATAATGAAGCATCTGCAACCAAGAAAATGAAAGAATTTGACTTTAGCTTTTCGATTCTTTATTATTTCATATGGAGTGATATTAAATCGTCTATGAATAAAAGATCGATTCTAAGTAAAACATGTTGTTGATACAGCTTCAGCCCATAGGTACCGAGGAAGATTCGCATATGTCAACATTGTTCTTGCTGCTTCGCATAATGACCTATTTCTTCTTTCAACAACACCATTTTGTTGAGGTGTATATGGTGATGAAAAATTATGTGAAATCCCTTTTTCTGTCAAAAAGGAATCCAACACATTATTCTTAAACTCAGACCCATTATCACTTTTGATTTTTCGAACATTCTTTTTCAGACTCATCTCTATTTTCTTGATAAATTTGATCATTGTTTGAGCAACTTCAGATTTTAACCTGAGAAAATATACCCAAGTGAATCGTGAAAAATCATCAACAATAACCAAAATGTACCGTTTCTTGTTGAGTGTGTCAACAGTTGATGGTCCACAAAGATCAATGTGAAGTAACTCCAAAGGTTCAACAATTTTCGAATCTATGACGATTGGATGTCCTTTACGATGTTGCCTTCCTTGTTCGCAAGTTGCACAAAGAGTATCATTGTCAAATTTCAGCACAAGTAAACCACAAACTAAGTTTTTTGTAACCAGCTTATTCAAGTTTCGAAAGTTAAGATGTGATAAACGCCTATGCCATGACCAGCTGACATCATTTGAGGCTTTCGAAAGTAGACACACATATGGTTTTCCTACAATTGTTTTGATATCAAGTGTGAACATATCTCCATATCGTTTCGACTTTAACAACACTTCATTTGTTTCAACTTTTGATATTATGCTTCCTTCTTCATTAAACACAACTTGATTCCCAGTGCCCAAAACAAGTTGTGAAACACTTATCAAATTATGTTGAAGACCTTCCACATATGCAACTCGATTTACTGTGAATTGACCATTTGTTACTTTGCCATAACCTTTGACTTGACATTTATGATTATTTCCAAACTTCACCACTCTAGCATTTTCAAGACTTCGAAAATCTCTTAAATTCTCCTTTCTTCCAGTCATGTGACGAGAGAAACCACTATCAATATACCATTCTCATCATATTGCTCGTCACATAATACCTGCATTTAATTAAAGACTTTAGGTACCCAAGGCTTTTTGGGTCCTTGGTTATCAGCTTGAAACAAAGAATGAAATTTCGAACTCAAAGCCCAAGTTCGAACTTTTGCTGTTATACTATCAATTAAGTCAACATCATCAATTAAAGATATTGAATCATAATTTTTCGATAGTTTTGGACTTTCATTTGATTCCACCTCAGGCTTCTCAATTCGGGTAACTTTGTTGATTGGTTGCCATCTCTGAACCAGAATATTCGAATCTTTAGAAGATGAACTTTGTGTTGAAGATTCATTCAAATACTCTTCATAATCATTTCGAATCTGCTGTTGAGGAAACCTTCCTACTTGAAACTTTTTCCCTTGTCATTCAAGCCAATGATTGATTGATTTCACGTTCGAAGTACCTTTTGCGTATGAAACATTTGTGTCTTTTTGAACAGACGGATTTGGAAAATTTCATTTTTGTGGAGTAAATTTGACATTAGTTTGAGATTTTTTTTGATTTTTGAACATTGTCATATTTTCGAACATTCACAAGGTTGTGACTTGTTTCAAAATTTTGAGAGTTGACAATCTTTCGAACATTTTCAACTTTTTGATTTGTATCACTTTTATGCTTAGTTGAAGGAAATGAGTCTATTACATTTGTTGCATAATGAAAAGAAGCATTTGGTGGTTTTCTTTTGAAAAATGTATCTTGATGATTTGTTTTTTGAGAACTCATTGATGAGTTTAATTTTGTAAAATTATTGATTTTTCGTTCTCGTGAATCAGACAAAACTTTGGATTTTGATAGAGCGGGATTTTTCTTTTTTTCCTTGTTGATTCGAATGTTGGTTTTTCGTTTAACACTACTTGCCAAAAAATTTCTTTTCGTGCTTTTCTTTTTGAAACTCCCTTTTCTTTTGAAATTTTTTCAACAAGTATTTTATATTCTGGTGAATTAAGTTTCACAACTTGAGATGTGTCAACAGTTTCTTGTCTAAAAACTTCTTTTTCTTTTTCAGATTTTACAACCCATTTTCGTATTTATTTTTGTGTTTGAAAAACATACAAATTCTTGGTTAGGTTGTTTTCAACAGTGCTTTGATTTGAAAAGAATCCTTCATCTGTAGTTCTTTTGTTTTCTTCTTCAACCAATTTATTAAACTCTTGTTTGATGTTTTCAGCATTTCCAATGGTGACAAATACTTGATTTGGAAAAACTATTTCATCCATGCATGTAAAATTTGGATACACGATAGTATTAGATTCCAAATAGTGTGCACCTTTTTCTTTCATCACTTTGTCAAACATTTCTGAGTCTCCATAGACTTGTTCAACAACAACTCTTGGGATTGTTGTTTCATTCGATACATTCTTTTCTGACTTATTGTTACATGAAACTTTGACATCGTCCTCCTCATCATCACTATTATCTATTTGACTGTCTCGTATCTCCACATCATCAAAGTCACAAACATTCGAAGTAGAGGGTTTTCCAATGTCATTCTCAACTATCAAATCATTAGCAATTTCTTTATCTTTGATCTTAGATGTGACATTAATGATAGGTAACTGAGAACAATCATTGCTTTCCTCTTCTTCAATTTCACTGATTTCACTAACATTATCTAAGTTGTCATCAATATCAGGAAAATTGAATTGAGAGTCAAGTTTCAAATGTTCAGTTCTTTTCAAAATTTTCGCTTGTTTATATTTGTCAAACTTTCATTCACAATTTCAACAAGTTCATCAGCATTTAGAAATTCGTCTATCTTAACAATACCATAAGCATATCTATCATCTGGCACTTTGCTAAAATCAGCTATGGTATTTTCACAATCATATGAAATGATATCAACTTACTCTCTCTCATAGACAAGAAAAGGTAACAACTTACAATGCTGTTCTTTGCTAATCTCAAATGAATGATGTAAAGCAGTTAATTTTGCATACAAACGCTTAGCTAAATTACAATAGACGTTTCGTTGAGCAAGTAACATCTTAACTTCCTTATCTAGATTTTCCCTATCAGTGTTAGCATTCTTTAATTGTAATTCTAGATACTCTACTTTACTCTGCTTCGTTTCGTGTCAAATAACTTTTGTGTCTCTAGCAGTTGATTATTAAGTTTCTTTGCTTCGTTGCTAGCAGACACAACAATAACATAAAAGTAAGCAACAATATCATCAAAAGCAATTATTTCAGAATCATACGCTTGTAAAGGAATGTTAAATGACTCAAGAATAGAACGTACCTTTTTTGTTATTGGATATTTCTCACTTGACTTCGTCATGAAGCATCGACCAGTCACTTCTTCTTCTCCATCCTCAAACTTAGCAAACATGGCACCATGAGTGGGATGCCTCATCTCTTCATCATCAGATCTAGATGACCAGATCTGATAAGTGCCATCTTCTTCATCTTCTCCTCTGGCCACAAGGGACAATCCCTTAGCCTTTGTACGAACCTCTTCAAGCTTTTTAGAGTAGTACGCTTCGTCCTTCACTCTATTCTTCTTCTCATCTTTCTTATGAAGTATGAAATCATTCGCAAGATGGTTTTCTCCATTGCAATAGTGACAATCTATTCCAGAATCTCCTTTCAATTTCTTCTCTCTCTGCTCCTCAACAACTTTCACTTCTTTCTTTTCTAGCTTCTTCTTCTCCTCTCCACCAGCCTTGTTCAGAAAAATTCCTTATCCTTCATTTTGCCTCGAATTCGGATTAAACGGCTTTTAAAGAACTCTTTGACTTTGTCGTTTGAGTAGAAAACAATTGCTTCATCATCCGCATTCATTAAAAATCCTTCTTCAACATCCGATTCACCACTTTCAACAGTTTCTTTTTCAGTAACTTTCGAGACAAGTGCCAAATGACCACCTAGATTATGCTTCGACTCTTCAGCCATCTCGTTGACCTCAGTTTCGTGAGTTTTGAGTTGATTATAGAAATCATTCAATGAAGATGTATCGAAACTTTGCTGATTTTTAACCATCATACTTATGCTTCTCCACTCTTTTCGGAGTCCCATCACAAACGTAAGATTGAATTCCATTGCAGTCTAAGTGATACCATATCGATTGCATTGATATATCAGTTCGTTGAAGCGATCATAGTAGACCTCGATTGTTTCATTCTCCTTCTGTCGAAATTCCTTCAGCTCCACCAAACATTGCTTCACTGAGTTAATTTTCGTCTTCTCACTTCCCTGATACTTCTCCTTGAGAGTGATCCAGATATCCTTATCAGTTTTACAACCACGAATGTAGTTGTAAACAATAGGTGGCAGTGCGCATCTCAGCTCTCTCATACAACATTTCTCATTGTTTCCAGTCTTGTTGATTGATTTTCAACAGCAGAAGTTGTTGTAGATGAACCAATGTTCTGAACATTTGCTGGAGGTTGAACTGTTCCTTTGATGCAATTCCATAATTCCTCATCCAGTCCATTCAGATAGTCTACCATACGATCCGCCCATTGATCGTAATATTCTGGAATCAGCATCGGAATTTTTGTTGATGATCCAAGTCGATAAGAATAAGAAGTCATTTTATTCAAGTTGAAGTTCGTCATTGACGAACAATCGAGAAAATTTAGAAAACTTAATGAATTTGAATTTTGATCAAATGAATTGATCAGAAGCTTGTAATCGATCATTCGATTATACAATTCAAATGCAGACTCTAATCAAATATGTAGATCAGATGGGATGGAAACTTTTTGAGACGAGAAATGACTCAAAAATAATTGATTCAAAATGAAAATCAGATCATTGCAATTTGATTCCTGCTCTGATACCAATTGATGAATCGTTAATCGAGTAATATGAATCAAATCAGAGTGAAAACAAAATGAAAGAACACGAGATGTAAATATGACCTTGTTTCAGCTCTATTATACTTCCACAGTTTTACAGAGAGTACAAAGATAAGTTCTGTAAAAGACCTCTTCTTTAACTCTAAGTAAAGTCCTTATTTATAAGAAACAGGAAAGTATACAAAAAATACTAAGACATTACACTTAAGCTTCGAACATATAGACTTCTTAGTAAATACATTACAAGTACACAAAGGGTATGGTCTTCAACTCATTACAAACAGTCTTCGACCCTAATAGGTAGTCGTAGTATTCAAAAGCGGCCAGATAGTGTGGAAAGTGCAGAAAGACGACAGGGTAGCTATGGCACTCACGGATTCGTTCAGATGACTTAGGCCAGGGTGGGCTAATTCTCAAGATTGTGGGTAAACCACAACATATTTGAAATCAGGAAATGGTAGGTCATGAGAGACCGGGTAGGAGGAAGACTATAGTTGGACCTATAGCGTTCAACATAGCATCGAGATAATGTCGAGATGGTTTGAGTAGTTATTACATGTGAAGTTTTTTGTTGGAAGTTGCGAGGGAGATAGTGCGGGAGCCTTTTGGCTCAATAACCAAGATGGAACCCGAAATTTCAGAGGACTGACTAACGAATTAGGACCAAGGAGGTCTCGGTGGATTGAGGAAAGCATCCAAAAGGCAGAAGCCTACTATTTCAGGCAGTTTCAGTGTTTCGGGTAGTATTATCGATTTAGATTATGTGGGAATGAGGAGTATCTGGGTGTTTGGGTAATGCCAAGTCACTCACAGCAGGATTAAATAATCTTAGAGTAATTGATTTAACCCTGTTGTGCAGCTCTTGTCTGAGTCTAACCATTGCGGGGATGGATCTTCTACTCGAAGGATTATCTGAGCCTCCTGTCGAGTTAAGTGATATTTAGCGGTATAAGGTCAATGACTTTATCTACAATGAGTTGGTCAGAAAGTGTTGTCAGCACGGGTGAGCTGTCTGGAAATCAGGTTATTGTAGATTTCAGGTCTTAGAAGATTTATATGGCTTGCAAGGGTTGAAGGATTGGGTGTTATTTACAAGATAGAAGTCTTGGTTGCCATGGGAAGGCCACTGATTGCACAGGGTGATGGTAGTACCCTCAGGATGGTGGGTGCCAGTACTCGTGGGAATCATCAGTTGGTTCATGACAGCTAGTGGTGGTCGCAAGCATTGCGCGGGGCTGTGGTCGAGGTAGGTGACTGTAGCAGACTTCAAGGACGAAGTTTAGTTTAAGTGGGGGAGAGTTGTAACACCCAGAATCCAGAAGGCTAATTAAGGAAAGAAAATCTTCAATTACGAGTCCAACTCGTCAAGTTCAAGGTGAGAACTTGACGTGTTGGAATAATTAGGCACATATGAATTTAAAAACTAACTCGACGAGTTGGGGAGGACCAACTCAACGAGTTGGACAGGGTTTGGGAACCCTAAATCCGGGATTTTGCACCCTATTTAAACAACTTAAGCCTCTCATGTTGGCCTGATTTCTAGCCTCCAAGTCCCTAACCCTAAATCATGAAACCCTAAAGCTATTTTGAGATATTGTGAGCTATTTTGAGTTTTTTTGTGTGTGTTGAGGCTATTGGAAGAATGAAGAACTTGGAAACATAAGAAGGAACATAAAGATCCAAAATCCTTATCTCACTCTCGACATTTTGCTGGTAAAAAGTTTAAACCTTCTCTAGGAGTTATGTACATCTCCATCAAGTGTCCTTTTTGCTTGTTTTGGTCCAAAGAAGATGATTATTGAGGAGTTGGATGTCCCAAGTGGAGAACACTTCAGATCTAGGGTCTTGAGGGGCTTTCATGGCGTAAAGGTGCCAACTTTGTGGCCATAGAACCCCCATGCAACATCCAAGCTCTTGTTTTGACCTTTCAAGCTCCAAATGGTCATGCATGTGGGTAAAGTTTAAGACTTTACGCGCCCTTCTAGTCCCTAGAGTCAAGTTTATGTTCTTATGACCTATCTTGAAGTTTTGAGGACTTTTAGATTTGGATTTAAGACTTTTTGGAATAAGGTTTGAGCTTATTCTATTTAGGAAGGGATTAATGGGTAAAGTTGGTAACTTTACCCTTCTAAAATGTATTTCCAGTCTAGATATAGAGTATTGGGTTCAAATCTGAAGAATAAAGGCTTAATGCATTAAGAAGGGGATTCAGACTGAAGAACTCGATGAGTTGATGGAGGAACTCGACGAGTTGATTCAAAGTGTCCCGGTTCTGTTGAAATGGAGGAACTCGACGAGTTTGGGGAAAACTTTACCAGTTGATGAGAGATACCGCGATTTGTGGTTTATGAGAACTCGACAAGTTGAAGGAATAACTCGACGAGTTGAGTCAACTCGGAGCATTGAATTTGACTTTGACTTAGATGTTGACTTTGACCTTGACTTGACTTGACCAAGGTTGATCCTTGGAGGGTTATGAAGTACGTAATGGGTTCTAGAGGGTAGTTGTATGTAATGATTTGGGCCCAATTTGGAAAATTGGGCCATTGATGGGCTTTCATGTATTTTATAATATGGACCTTGATGGGTCAGGGGTGAAACGTTCATTTGACCCAAGTAAGGATTATGGATCATGTTTTTAGACCTTATTTCTAATTGGGTGATATTTTGGGTATTGATAGCTCGAGGAGTTCCCAGGGTAGTAGCTAAGAATTTCCTGCAATGAACTTCAGTAGTGTGAGGTGAGTTACCTTCCTAGTATGAGTGGGTCGAAGGCACCAATGTCGGCCCACTAGTAGTTGTTTATAGTAGAGATGATTGTATTTGTGATAATTGTCTGGTATGCAACTATCTATTGAGATTTATGTGCTTATATGCTAGGATATTATGTGGTAGTTGTAGGGGTGAAATAGTCCGCGTAACAGGTCGAAAAGACCGAAGGGGTAGGCCAGCACCCAGATATGCTAGGTAGTATGTGATATATGTGCCTATATGCTTGGATATTATGTGGTTGTGGTAGGGGTGAAATAGACCCCGTAAACGGCTGAAAGAGACCGAAGGGGTAGGCCAGCACCTAGATATGCTAGGCAGTTACCAGTTAAAAGAGACCGAAGGGTAGGCCATCACCCAGATATGCTAGGTAGTTACTGGTTGAAAGAGACCGAAGGGGTAGGCCAACACCCTGATATGCTAGGTAGTTACCGGTTGAAAGAGACCGAAGAGGTAGGCCAACACGCATATATGCTAGGCGATTATCGGTTGAAAGTGACCGAAGGGGTAGGCCAGCATCGTATATGCTTGGCAGTATGTGTATTGTATGGTACGTGGTATGATGGGGGAACTCTCTAACCTTCGTGCTTATGGTTTTTAGTTTTGGTTTCAGGTACTTCTTCTTCGAAAGGAAAGGAGCTGGCGTGATCGCAACGCATCACACTACGTTTTTTCCGCACATGATATCTTTGGGAGTTATACTCTGATGTTGTTTTCTTATGACATGTTTTGATTATTTATATATGGGTTTTGATATGGAATGATACTATGGATGTTTTTCATACTATTGGTTTTATAATTACTTAATTAAAGACGAAAATTTTGGTCATGAATTTTGGGATGTTACATCTACCATCATGACTTTTAGTAAAAAAAACGTATACCTATTAATGTTGTGTTCATCTTATTTCACTACGGTGGTGCATGGTCTAAGTGAAATCCACCTTACGGTATCGATTACACTTTCATTTGAGATGGCTCTCTCTATGTTAACCTGAATTTCATTACAAGTATATATGAGCATCAAAGTGAAGGGGCATAAGCAAACAAACAATTATGATTACGATAAAATTAATTACCTCTCTGCATATCCACTTAGCAATAGTCTTATAGTGCTCATTCTACAGCAATACTTCAAGTTTTTTCGATGAAAACTTGGAATTCAACGCACCATGCTGATCATGAACCTACTTATTATTTCTTCTAAAACGAGATATCATCAGAAGCTATTTACACCATTACCATATATTTGATCCTTTCCTAAAAGCCTAACAAAAGATTCTTATTTTCTTTTACTAATCTATCTTGTCAATAATCATGGAACCTTTGGCTGATAATGCATACATTAAAATATTCGATGATCTAGATTATCACTCAGAGTAAGAAGTTGAAGATGATGCCGGAAACAACGACATAGTGGCGACAAATGTAGTTAAGAGATGAATAACTAGGCTACATAAGTATCGCAATTAGCATGGTAAAGGAGTAAAGATCCCTCTCACAATCGATGACATGGGTAGGATATTAGGGACAAAACGAGTAGCGTTTGCTAGTGTTTTAGGAGACCTAGTTCGTGAGCGTATAGGTTTAAAAGTTCTATCCTTGAAGAAAGTGGAGTTACCAGCAAGAGACGACCTATGGAGTGAAATCACGATATTGAACACATTGTTTAACGTTGTCCTTAATTATGCATATATGCATTTACATTATATCCAACTATTAACAACGTTGTGTTACATTTTGCAGCGATATTTTGATCTTAACAGCGTATTTGAAAAGTCAATAATGCATCGTCTTGGTCAACTTCTAAAGAATTGCAGAAGGAAACTTCGAGAAAGATACATATTTTGCGATAAAAAACACCTACAGCACCTAAGCGTACGAATGAAGTCCAGGCAAAGTACACAAAAATTATTGAAGACTCACATTGGGGCACTTTTGTAACACATACAAACTCTAAGGCATACATGGTTTAAGTCATTTCTGTAGATTTGATTGTTTTCAGTCCATATATATTTCATAATATTGTGTTGGAATGTAAACATTGTATTTTTGATTTTCCTTTGTGGTTAGGCGAAGTCAGAAGCAACAAAAAAAAGCATGTGAGAAGTCTGTTTATAACCATACAATGGGAAGAGGTAGATGCATACGTGTGAAAGAGAAGATGGTAACAAAAATGGTTTTTTTTTATAATAGCAACATATTTTTTTTATGTTGGTATAACTTTATTAATTATCTATTTAATGATTATAAGATGGAAGCCAATGAAATTGAACCAGATGAAGAGCCCTCCCATTATATGATGTAATTGAAGGGGAGGCTAAACAAAGATGGAAATATTTAAAATGATGAGCTTAGAAATAAACTAATAAGTTTGACTATAAATTTTGTTTCGATTTCAATGATGTTTAATTTATATGTAATTACCTTAATATTTCCTTAGTTTGTGTAGAAAAAACTGATGACTAGATCAAAGACGAGACCTTACAGGTTGACCATGGTACTAATGCCATGACAATTGTGTTTGGAAAGGACAAGGGACGTTATGCAAGAGGAGTGGGAAGTCGAGTGAAATACAACATCTATTTTGATCTATCTCAAACCAAATCATCACACGTAAGAGTTGCATTACTTGAACGTCAACTTAAAATTCAGAGACGGGAACATGAAAACGAGAGACGTGAACGTGAAGAGAAAGACAGACCGGAGCGTGAAGCAAAAGACAAAGAAATCAAGGACTTGAATGCCAAGATGGCACAAACACAGGGAATGGTTTTTCTTTTGGTGAGTCAATTAGCTACCTAAGGGTTGAAGTTAGATCCACATGCACTTGTAACATCATTGGTAAGTATTAAAACTTTTCAATTGCATGCTTTTAATTAATTATTTATGCATGTCATAGGAAGTTTAAATATATTGGTAACTTGTTTCATGTGTTTTATATATACATAGGAAATTCAAAAGTATGTGACGAGTATAAATACGTAGGAGCAACAACAAAACACGCTTCTAAGTTTAGAGTCAAAATCGCAAAAAAATGTGTTCTCAAATAGTAACAACAAAAGTATATATATCATCAACATGTTCATAGATATTATTTACTTTGATTCGTTTCTGATGCATATATGCCAATATTGGTTATTTGATAGCAAATGAGGTGTAAAATGTGGCACAACAGTACAACGCAAATGATTACTATTGGTAAAATATACATCACATATGGAAACCAAATGCTTCATCACAAACCACTCCCAGAAACCTGCTATAAAGTGTCAATTCAAGAATCGTTGGTAGATGTAGCATACATACTATATATACATACCGGACAACGAAAATAACGGCTTCAAAACCGTTAAGGATGTAGTAAGTTGTTTTGCGGCATGGCCAACGGATCGGGTTGTTTTAATTGATAAAGAAAAGGTACATATATGTATATGTTTTATCAACCTACATCTATATTATAATCTTTCATGATTTATTTAATTTTTTATACGTTGGCGTTTCATTTCTTACAGGTAACACCACCATCTACCATACCAAAGGATGGTGGGAATACAATTGCACCTAAATTACAAGCAAAGCACAAATTTGCAGTTCTGCTTTAGTGCAAAAAAAGCCACACACAAGAAGATTCAAAAGAATTTACAGTTGTGATTATTAAACGTTATATAGACCTTTATTTTATATGTTACTTTAGGATTTTATTTAATTTTTATGAAATTACAATTTTACTTTTGACTTGATTAATTATGTAAATTATTCCAATTTTGTTGGGTTTGGGTTTTTCCTTATAATTTGTTTTATATAAATAAATAAATAAACATATATATATATATATATATATATATATATATATATATATATATATATATATATATATATATATATTCCGTAAATTCAAAAGCCCCATAAAATCGGAGTCCCCATGTGACCGCACCACTCGCACACCCTCACGGCCGCCACTGATATATATATATATATATATATATATATATATATATATATATATATATATGTGTGTGTGTGTGTGTGTGTGTGTGTGTATTAGTGGCAGCCTTGAGGGTGTGCGAGTGGTGCTGTCGTACGAGCCCTCCGATTTTAAGGGGCCTCCGAATTTAGGGAAAATATATAGTAATGGTACATAAAATACATTTTTATGTGTTTTTATTAAAGAAAATTAGCAGCTAACTATATAAACAAAGAAACATTTGGTTGCAATCTTAAAGTAATTTTAATTGTGAAAAAATCAAAGAAAATCAAAAAAACAAATTCTTATCATAAATCCTATATTTACCAAAAATTTAAGGAACTTATCTATATAAAGAAATACATATATGTTTCTAGTATAAGTTCAAGCAAATGTTATTGGTTTATAAAACTCACCAATAGATGAAACCCTAACCAACCTAATAACGGTACATGTAGATTGTCGGTGTTGCTTGTCTCTTTTTAAATTTCCCAAATCCCACCGGTGCTTAACTTCTTTGTCTCCCAGGCTAAATGCTCATTTTTTAATATTTTTTATGAATTCATAATGAAGTTAAAGAATAATAAAGTAGGGAAAAAAACAATGTTCTTATTTTTCCTTACATATATTATAGTGTCTTGTGAATTATGTTTATCACTCTATCACTTAACTTTATAGGTTTAGGTTTTCAATGTTTGGTATAGAGGGGTTAGAATAGAGCATTTATAAATTTTAGGGTGGGAGTGGGAGAGGGCGGCAATGGGCTTGCCATTTTGGCTTTTAATATTAATATAATATAGTGTAATACTTAGAAATGTTAGAAAACAAGAATTTTGTTTGCTGCTCTAACTATTTTAAACAATAACTTTTGATAAAAATTACAAATATATATATATATATATATATATATATATATATATATATATATATATATATTCATAGTTAAAGAATGTTGCCTCTAACTAGAAAACATGAGTCGGGTTGTTCTAAACATAAAACAAAAACAAAGAGAATAACAATTTATTCATAGTTAAAGAGGATCTATCAATCGATTCATCGTTAAACAAATGTCGAAACACCATCTTAATGAGGAATCAGTTACGTAAGAACATAGAGAAGAAGAAGTTGAATTACATGTGTTAGAAAATATGGATGAAGTTCATGAAGCTATGGCAAAACCTAGAGAAGAAATTCAGGATGTTGTGGAAGAACCTAAAGAAGAAGAATTTGAACTGCAAGTTCCAGAAGATATGCCTTGTATAGATGAAGATATAGCCACCTTGAATGGTAATGATGATGACAAAGAAGATACTCCAATGGACATGTATGATCCGAGTGTTGGGTTTATATTCAAGATTAGTTACAAAAGCATAAAATTTAGCAACGAAAGACTTGATAATTTCAATAACATAAAACAAATTTATAACCCACCAAGGACCATCTTGAAAAGTTAAGAAAGAAATATACACCAACCAAAGAAGAAGATCAAGAAATAACAACCTTTATTGTTCTTTGGAGTCTCTTAGGAGGCTTGCAAGTTGATGAAGAATGATGAAATTTAGAGACACCAACGATATATCAACTTGATGTAGAATGCTAGTTCTTTTGTATAACAACTTAAGACTCTTAAGCTTTATGTTCTTATCAAAATAAGAATATAAAGAGAGCATCAAAAGCACGTAATTATCAATACTTAAGAAGAAATGAGAGAGAACCCATGCACATATGCATATTATGGATCCAAGGTTGTAAAAATCGCTCGACGTTAGCTAGTTGGTAGACTGGGGTCAAGGGATTAATCGGCTAGGCGGAGATTAATCGGGGGTTTAATCGGGGACCATTAATTGCTAATTTGTTAGATTTTAAAAAATTAAATATGACTAATATCATATAAAAGTTCATAAATACCACTAATATCATAACAAAATAGGTTAATATGATAAATACAACACTAATCATACCTCAAATAGTTTCTATTGAGATATAACTTCTTCAGAGTGTTAAAATTTCATCGGGTTCTACAGTTTCAGTCATTTTGTATGCATGGATTAATCTCTAGGCGCTCTCTAAACGATTAAGTAGAGCCTAAGGATTAATCGAAGATTAATCGGAACCTAATCGAGATTTTTACAACACTGTTAATGGATATAATAAGTGGAAAAGGCAAGAGTGCAAGACTTGATAAAGCTCAATAACTATTTTAGCCATTCATGCACCTGCATCTACATATCTCCCATGCTTCTCAAGACAAACAAAACTTTCAATTCAAATAATCAAAAGTCACATACTCTTCCTTGTGACTATCATTTTCGAAAATAATAATAATAAAAATAAAAAAAAGTTTACAAATTTTATAAACAAGTTTATAAAATATAAGCATTTAGTTTTTGGTAAAAGACAAATGTCATTATAGTAAAAAATGTTGTATATTACTTAATAAATCATACCATATGATATAATTTATATTACTTGGTAATGAAAATTATTATTTCCTAGAAATAAATAATTTCCAATTAATTATAAGACTTTATTGAATATTTATTAAAAAAATTTCTAATAAATAATCAATTATATCAAGTTGATGTTAGTATGACCTATTAGTATCATATGTTAATTAGCAATATCACTTAATATGATTCTAGAACATACTAGATCTTTCACCTAGAAACTATAACATCTAATGAGTGGATACATGATGTTACGACCTCGAATTTACGATATGTTTGATAATAACTTTGAGTTTTGAATTTAGTGATAGAAAATTTACTTAATAATACTTTACAAAAAAAATTATGGGGCCTTATTTTGATTTTCGCACAAGGCCTCTTACATGTTATGGCTGAGCTATATATATATATATATATATATATATATATATATATATATATATATATATATATATATATATCTTTACTATCTTATAAAAGAAATCTTACTATTTCTAAAAATAGATTGAATATAATAATAATATTTTTTAAGACGTCCAAATTGTTAAGCTCAATGTACAACAAAGCATCAATATAATAATTATATTATTTAAGTCGTTCAACTCAATTCATAAGTTTCCTTATTTCACTCAACCTTTTGACCTAGCCCCTAATCGATCGAGTCGTATTGAATCCTCTCGAATTTGCCGCACATCTCCTCCTTCGTTATCACTATCAACCTCTACCGCCGTAACCACCATCGCTTCAGCTTTGCTTCAGGTAAGACCAATTCGGCTTCAATAACGATGATGTCCTACCCTAGGTTTCCGACAATGACCACTAACAACCAAACCAACATCGCATGTTGTCGTTCAAAAATCCTAAGGCATTGTTTCCACCAATACAAACCTCCAAGTTCGTGTTCTTCATATTTAGTCTGATTTCCATCGTATTTATTAAATAATAATATTTTTTGGTGAAGTTGTTTTAGGGTTTTGAAGATGCGTGGGTATTGAAGATTTTATGTTGAAAAAAAAGCAAGGGTGAGATCGATGAAGATGTTCTCCTAAGTAGGTTACGTTCTTTGTCTCTATCTCTCTCTCTCTCTCTCTCTCTCTCTCTCTCTCTCTCGCTCACATTCTCCCACTGCACCACTACCATGACGACTACACTACCATCACACATCCCATTTTTCCTAACGTTGTTATTTTTGTGTTGCTTTCTATGTATTTGTTGTAATGCCAAAGAGAAACACAAATAACTTGGATACAAGTTTCACTAATCCACAGATATAGCACAAGTATGTGTTTCTCTTTCTTTTATGATCTTCTACAAGTTTTGTGTCTTTTGATCAACATAGGGGTTTGCATAGTTACTTACTATACTTTCCATAATAGAATCTCCTACCATTGATCTATTGTGAAAACTATTGGAATGGTGTTAATTTATCTCAAACTTCAGGAATTAAAGAAGAGCTACTAAAGAAACCCATAAAGGGAACTATCTTTATGACCAACATAGTTCTTGGACACCATGAATGGATATAGGTTTTTAGATCAGCAATGTATGACTCAATGTGCAACTTCGGCTTCTTGAAAAAAACCATTGGAGTTTATTATGTCCATGAGGTAAATCTATATTTTTATTATATACATGAGACTTTTTTTGTAAGTTACCTATCAGAGAGAATTTCTCATGGTTTGCATGTGATGAGTTATTAATTAACTCTTTAATCGATTAGATCTTTGTAACAGGTATGCGATGAACATAAAAACAGTAAACAAAACACAAGTATGAATCAAGATGTGTCGAATGATTAGATTACTCGATCCTCAGCAGAGCTCGAATAAGAACTTCCGCTATAGAGGATTCTAGGGTTACAAAACAAGAACGATAAATTTTCTGAACAATAAATCTCTAATCGTTACTTATCATCTTTGGTTCTAGGATGCATGCAAGCATCTATTTATACTAAACCCTACAAAACTCACGGATGGACAGGCCCATACCGGAGATACATATTGGACTAGCTAACGAGCCCAATAGACGCAACACAAAATACGACCCAACAATCTCCCCTTTTGCGTCAAATTGGAGCGAGACTACATCTTCTTCTTGCTTGGGCCAGCAGCGGGAGCCTTCTTTACTGTATCAAACAGACGTGTGATAAGTGCAAGGATTGTCTGTCTGAAGCGAATATACCATTGAATCATATCATCAAAGTACTTGATATCATCCGGTGTGTTCTGCTTGCATCGATGGATGATCCCTAAAACGTGTTCCAAACAGGCAGTGGTGTAAAGATGTTTGTCTACCAAGGCGAAAAGACATTTCTGTCCTTCGTTCCTGGTAAACATGACAGAGTTTCTCTTTGGGTCAATTTTTCCCATCTGCATCATATTGAGATCACTGGCAGAGCCAACAGGAGATATGGTAGGTTTCTTCTTGAACACGCTCGCATTCTCCTGATCCATCAAAGCAACTTCCATGATATAGCATACAAGCATCCTCTTAAAGTGGTCGATGATCGGACCATATTCAGCTTCGTTTGTAAGAAGGATGTTGTGCAAGATAATCCAATCATGGGGATTAAGGTTGGGAAGATCTGCAAGTGAGATGGCATGTTCGGTCTTGGCAGAACCCCGTAGTACCTTGAACCGAACATTGGTGAAGTTGCCTTCCCTGTACGGCTTCAGGACCCGAACATTGACAATTTTCTGAGCGCTCCAAGTCTGGTATTGGGGTTTAGCTGCCTTCAGATAAAATTCGATTAAGTCCCGATCAACTTGTGGATGAGGATGAGGGAACTCTGCAATGTTGGAAAAGGCATGAAAAATAAATGCCTTTTGGGTCAGTGGCATGTCAAACTGCGAGTCGACAGTGTTAGAACGATCTAAAGAGATCACAGGTTCTAGCCACAAGATACTTGGTGTGTCAATGGCTTCTTTAATCAGCCTCTCAAGAGTCCAAGAAGGAAAAAGAGTTTTCCTGCTCTCAAGAAGGTCGTGGGCTTCTTTCTGTTTCCTTTCGGCTTCTTCAGCCTCTCTAGCCACACAAGCACTGATGTCTGCCTCTTTATCTCAACCTTGACGCTTCAGAAGGTCGGTAATTGTCTCTTTATCATCTTCATCACTCTCCTCAGCAATGTTTTTGCCCTTGTCTTTTACACCGGAACCGGAAGCTTGGCCTACTGGAGGAGGTTCGGTTGTGTGTGTTGATGTTGAAGTAAGAGGCGGTTGAGACATAGTTTCCTTCTCTCCCCCTTGTTTTGGAATGGAAACGAAATCAAGGAGCCCTCAATTTTGCTGAGTAGAGAAAGGGCAGGAGTGAGCTTCTCTGCAAGGTCATGCCTCACAGAATAATTAAGGATGGGGTCATGTGCTTCAAGGATGTTTAAGATTGCTGAGTGGACATCTGAAACACACGATTTAACCACCTCTCTTTCAGACCGAAGAGACTTAATCTCCTGTTGAGAGTTGGAGAGTTGAATGCTCTTGACCTTTAGAGAGGTAGTCTTCCTTGCGAGAGCATCCATTAGAATGTTCTCGGCAGCTAAGTCTTCTTGAAGCTTGGAGAGACGTTCCTCAATGGTTGTTCTGAAAGCTGAGTTGTCGTCAGAGATGGTTTGACGAAGCGAAGCGAACGACTTCAGCTATGATGCGACTGAGTTAACCAGCTGGTTGACAATTGGTTCCAGCTTTGTCGAGGTGGCTTCAGTGGGTTCCTATAAAGATTTCAACAAGGAAGAAGCATCAGTGAATAGTTTACCGACTTTTTCGGTCGCTGCCTCACAAGCTTTGGTTGAGGCATCTATGGCTGCAGTGGCGGAATCAAGGGAAACTTGATGAGCTTTGGAAAAAGCCTCAACAATTTTCTGAATTGCAGCTTCAGATATGGAGGACTGAGATGTGGAAGACGAAGCGATGAGCGAATCTATTTTGTCATGTAGCTCCTTGAGATGCCTCTTTGTGACAGGAGCATCGTTATCGTCGTCACTTTGAACTTGAAACGGATTGTAATAGACCGAATCAAAAGTCATATTCTCCCCGCCAAGGAGAGGTTCTTCTTCCTCTGAAGCATGAGCAGGAGAAGATGGTGGTGGTGAAACTGTAGGTTCGGTAGTAGTTGTAGTTTCAGGTTGGGTGGTGTGTTCGGTTGTTGATGTGGATTCGGGTGTTAAGTTGGATTTTGGTGCATCAGTATGAACCCTCGTATCAGATACGTTGGTTCTAACATCTGCAGTGGTGGTGGTTGTTGCTTCGGTAAAGATTGGTAGTGGTATTGGGATGGAAGTAGGTGGTATTTGAGTGGTGGAGGTTATGGGGGGAATAGAAAAAGGAATTGTAACCGGTGGAGAAGAGATAGGAGAAGTAGAAATATTTATCTCTGGGGTAGGCGAACGAGGTGGAGTGTTTCCACGTTGAGATCCATCCGAATCAGAACCCTCGTCCTCAGATTCGCTTGAGGATGAAGCGATAATCAGCTTTCGTCTCGGTTGGGTTTTTTTCCTCTTCTGTGGTGGAGACTGAGCAACCTTAGTGGTTTTCCTTTTCTTGGGAGATGGGCCTTTTGCTCCCTTTGCCACCTGTTGTACCCCCATGGATAAGTTCGTCAATTCATTAGTGAAAGCTAGAGCAAGTTAATTGTTCACCGTCAATGCATAGTAGGTATTGAATTGTGGGTTTCACTTAGCACGTAGTGACACGAAGCTAAGATCATGAACACAGAAATTGTGCAACCATAAACCTCAGTGGTAATGTCTGAGAGTCTCAAGGGTTACGTTTGTGAAACGAATGAGATGGAGAAAAAGTAATGTAGATGGTGTAAAGAGACCAAAGTACCTCTGCTATAAAAATAGGGACTAAGCAGAAAACTCTTATCTCATGTGAGAAGAGAGTTAGGTAGCTCATGATTAGAATAAATATGAGAGCCTAATTGGGAAGACAGGGTTTGTTTCTAGCAAGTCAATAAGGCTATTATTCAAAATCAGATGAGGCTTTAGACACATACAGCAGCATGCTTCTAGGGACACTTAGCTAGTGAAATAAGTTACCCACAATGAAATAAATAAAAGCCAAAATAAAATAAATAAATAAATAAATATATTTTTGGAGTTTTTGAATACGAAAGTAAAAGAAAAAAATATTTTTGGAATTTTTGATCGAAATAAATAAGACATAAAAAAAATTTATACAAAAAAAAAATGTTGGAACCGAACCCGAGCGTTCGGTTTATTTCGGTTGAGAAAATTTTTTTGAACCGAACCCGAGCGTTCGGTCTATTTCGGGTGAGAAAATATTTTGGAACCGAACCCGAACGTTCGGTCCATTTCGGTTGCCAAAAAAAATAAGTTTGAAAAAGAAAAGAACTTCGACAATAAGATAAATGAATTTGGAAAAATAATAGAAAAGATTTACAACCAAGGAAACTACCTTTGAGCAATAAGCAAAGATCAGATGATACAACTGAACCCGAGCGTTCGGTTCATTTCGGTACACCAGATCAAGACCCGAACCCGAGCGTTCGGTCTATTTCGGCATACAAGAGACCCGAACCTGAAAATTCGGTCTATTTCGCTTCTTACTTTTGATCTTGAGAGGTAATTTTTGGTACTGACTCTGATTCCATCATTCCAAGCCCTTGTAGAATTTTGTTGAAAGAAGCTTCAGGAAGAGCTTTGGTGAAGATGTCGGCCAGTTGATCAGTGTTTTGAACAAAATGAATTTCGACGTTCCCATCTTCCATATGATCCTTAATGAAGTGATACCTCAGTGCTATGTGCTTAGTCTTGGAGTGTTGCACTGGGTTATGACATATCCTAATTGCACTTTCAGAGTCGCAATATAGTGGGATCTTTTTCATATTGAGTCCATAGTCCCGAAGTTGACTTTGGATCCAAATCACTTGAGATGTACAGGAGGCAGCTGCGATGTATTCTGCTTCAGCGGTAGATAGAGATACACAAGTCTGTTTCTTTGATTGCCAGCTAACCAACTTCCCGTCAAGGAATTGGCAGCCTCCTGTGGTTCTTTTCCTGTCTAGTCCACAACCTCCAAGGTCTGCATCTGAGTAGGCTTGAACGAAGAAACCTGAGTTTGATGGATACCATAAGCCGAGAGAGGTAGTTCGTTTCAGATACTGGAGAATGTTCTTCACTGCAATCATATGAGGTTCACGAGGATTCGCCTGAAATCTAGCACAGTAACAAACAGAAAACATTATATCAGGCCTGCTAGCAGTAAGGTACATTATATCTGGCGATATAGCGTAATATCAACTGCTAGCTTATCCAAGGATGGAGTGAGCTTGGTGTCGAACGCCATTGGAACTTTAACCTTTGAGTATCCCATCATGCCAAATTTAGCAAGGAGAGTCTTGGTGTCGGCTTCCTGGTTAATAAAGATGCCTTCGGGTCCCTGTCTAATATTTAAACCAAGGAAAAAGTTAATCGGACCCATTGAACTCATTTCAAATTTAGTCTCCATCAGCTTTCTGAATTCAGCTGTTAAGCTAGGATTCGTTGAGCCAAAGATGATATCATCGACATAGATTTGAACAATCATAAGGTGGTTACCTTCCTTCTTACGAAAGAAGGTTGGGTCAACCGAACCTTGTTTGAATTTGGACATCTTTAAAAACTTGGTTAGCGTTTCATACTAGGCCCTAGGTGCTTGTTTCAGTCCATATACCGCTTTGTCCAGAATATAGCAGTGATTGGGGTATTTTTCATTCACGAATCCCGGAGGTTGCTCCACGTACACCGTTTCTTCAAGTTCTCCATTTAGAAATGCGCACTTCACGTCCATTTGGTAGACCTCAAAGTTCTTGTGTGCAGCATAGGCAAGAAATATTCGAACAGATTCCAGCCTAGCTACAGGAGCAAATGTTTCCTCATAATCGATTCCTTCCTCCTGGCAGTATCCTTTCACAACTAGACGAGCTTTGTTTCTTATTACATTGCCTTCCTTGTCCATTTTATTTCTAAAGACCCATTTGAGACCAACAACTGAGGCATCTTGAGGAGTTGGAATGAGGCGCCAAACTTTATTTCTTTCGAACTCATTAAGTTTGTCTTGCATAGCTTGAACCCAATCAGAGTGATCAAGAGCAGTGTTTACTGTCTTTGGTTCAACTTTTGAGACGAAAGAGTTAAACATACAGAACTCTACTTTTGAAAATAAAGATGTTTTCTTTGCCTTAAGTTGAGATCGGGTCAACACCTTATCAGAGACATTACCCACAACCTGTGAAACAGGATGATCTCTAGTCCATTTGACAAGAGGAGGGTAATTTGGATCATAGGATGGATCCAATTCGGCATTAACCATCTCTTCTAATTCGAATTGACTGTCATCGTCATAAAACATATCGGCATTCTCCCCCTCGACTGATGAGCTTTCAGGGGTATCTTGATTTTCCGGTGCTACAGGAGTTTCGGGTGCATTTGAGCTTTCGGGAGCAGATGGAGAAGAGTTTTCCCCCTCAACTTGTGAACTCGGCTGTTTTGAAGAAGATGGATTCTCCCCCTCAACTGAAGCACCTTGTTGAGAAGGTTTATTTGGAACTGATTCTCCTTCACCCAGTCGTTTGGCAGCGTCATCGACAATTTGCTTCAAATGGTCAGCTTTGTTGTCTGCTGCATTGGCTTCTGAGAGAGTAGCCTTCTCCGGTTCATCAAATAACTCCACAAATTGCTCAAACAAATTTGCAATCAAGGCTGTGACTTGGCCTGTTTGAGAGAAGATTTCTCCAACTGATTCTTCCGTGGCCTTCAGCTTCTTGACATAGTTGTCATCGAAAGTCACATAATACGTTTCTTTAATCTTCCTCGAATGCTTGTTTACAACCCTGTATGCTTTTGAAGTGAGAGAATATCCCAGAAAAATCCCTTCATTGGCTTTTACGTCGAACTTGTTACGATGTTCTTTAGAATTGAAGATAAAGCATCGTGAGCCGAATACGTGGAAGAATTTGACGTTTGGATTTCTGTTGTTGATGATATCATAAGGAGTAAGAGTGAAACACTTATTAAGATAGGACCTGTTCTGCGTAAAACATGCTGCAACAATAGCATCAGCCCAGAAATATAGAGGTAAAGAAGCGAAACTTAGCATGGTTCGGGCCGCCTCACATAAAGATCGGTTTCATCTTTCGACAATCCCATTATGTTGAGGGGTGTAGGGAGCTGAGAAGTTGTGACTGGTTCCTTTTTCTGCTAAAAAGTATTCTAATTCTTTATTCTTGAACTCCAGCCCATTGTCGCTTCTGATGTTGCGAACGACTTTCCTCAGCTGCACTTCAACCTGCTTGATAAACACCTTTAGCTTGAGAGTTGCCTCAGATTTGTGCTTCAGAAAGAACACCCATGTAAAACATGAAAAGTCATCAACAATAACAAGAATATACTTGCTACCGCCAATGCTTTCGATAGAAGATGGACCACATAAGTCAATGTGAATTAACTCAAGTGGTTCAACGACTTCAGTGTTTATTATGGATGGGTGACTTTGACGACTCTGCTTCCCCATTTCACATACAGCACACAAATGTTCTCGATCAAACTTGAGCAATGGAAGACCCCGAACATGACCTCCTGTGACAAGTTTGTTGATATCCTTGAAATTGAGATGGGAGAGCCTTCGGTGCCACAGCCAGCTTTCGTCAGAATGTGCTTTGGATAACAGACAGATAGCTGGATTTCCTTTGATAGGTTTGAGATTGAGAGGAAACATTTTGCCTTTGCGCTCTGATTTGAGAATCACTCTTTTTGTTTTCTTCTCTATTATTTCCGAACCCTCATCGTCAAATGAAACTTTAAGACCGGTACCTCCAACAAGCTGAGATACACTGATGAGGTTATGTTGTAGTCCTTCAACATATGCAACTTTTCTAATCGTGAAGTCTTCATTTGTTATCATCCCATAACCTTTTATCATGCCATATGAGTTGTTCCCGAACTTGACATTCCCGCCGTTTGGAAGAGATCGGAATTCCCTCAGCTCTTCCTTCCTTCCTGTCATGTGACGTGAGCAGCCACTGTCAATATACCATTCTTCGTCGAACTGCTCGTCACTGATAACCTGCAAAAATCAAGCAGATTTAGGAACCCAAAGTTTCTTGGGTCCACGTGAGCCTTTCACAGGAACAAGAATAGTAAGAGAAATGTCAACAAGATATGTTCTTTTTATTAAAGTTGTTTCATCTTTCTTCTTAATAGTGAAAACTTTAATTTTGATGGGATTTGTTACAGTCGGTTTGGATTCAGGTTCAGGCATTTGGGCCTTGGAATGCTTTTGATCATTCTTGACTGAGGAAACCTTCGATTTTCCTTTCAAATCTGTTGAAGATTTTGGATTTTGAGTTTTGAACAAAATGGGATTTAGAATGGGGTTGAGAAGAATTAGAATGAGAGAATTTAGACTGAGAAGTTTTCTTGACTTGACGTTCTAGGTGGCCCTTTTGTTTTTGGTCAATAGTGGGACCGAACCTTGAACCTTGGTAGCTTTTGCTCTCGGAACCGAACCTATGCATTCGGTAGCTAGTGTTCTCTGAACCGAACCTTTCCCTTCGGTTGTTATTACTTTCTTGCGGTCTGACTGCTCTTTTCTCTGACTTTCTGTCATGATCATAAAAATGGGTGTTTTGAGATCGCCAGAACTGTTTTCGCTCTGAGAGATTCTTTTTGTATCTCAGATTCCTTTGCTGCTTTTGATCCTTTACTTACTTCGGCTGTCGGTGGATGTTGGCTTTTTGCTTTTGCTTTTTGTCAGCCGGTTCACTTTGAACAGATGATGTTTCGCTTGAAGGAGTGACTTCTTCTATAGGAACTTCTTTTGCACCACTGGTACTTGGCACATCGAAGTTGTCAGGCTTGTTTAGTGGCTCTGGCACATATCTGCCTTTGGTTTTCCAGGACGTTCGCTCTGACAGACCAACGGTTTCGTCTGCATTATCTATAGGAGCATACCAGAAAAACTCATCACAACCATCTGTATTATCTTCGTTTACTATGGCGGTGAGTTCGGTTGTCTGATGTTCGGTTACTCTTGTGACCTTATACACCTGATTTGATGTTGTTCTCACCTTTTGGTACACAACGGCCTTTTCTTCAAGAATCGGGGACTTATTTTGGGATAAACGAGCGAACTCCACAGAATTTTCGGAAATAAGATTTTTGTGGTTTTCGGTTTCGCTCTTGAAAAACTCAGAACAGTCGACTTCATCCTCTACAGAAATTTCACTCATATCATCATCCCCATTGAGCTCAGACGCGTTTTCAACATCAATTTTATTTTCTGAGCTCAAGTTGGCATTCAATGATTCAAACTTTTGTATGGTTTCGGTACTTAGTTTCAGTTTATCGTTTTCATCCAAAAGGTTTTTCAACATGTCCTTATGGTCCTTGGACTTTATAAAAGATTCGATTTTGTCCAGACCATACATATAAGTCGGATTCACATCATCAGACGAAACTACACTTTCACAATTATATGCTTCAGCGTCGATTTCATCTTCCTTAAATTCAAGGAAGGGAAAAATCATGCAATGAATTTTCTGCCCTATTTCACAGTTCAGGTGAAGTTGAGTGATGTTAGCATAAAGACATTTAACAATTAAACAAAAGACATTTCTTTGTTTCAAAAGTTTTAAATTGTCTCTTTGCAAATAAATGTTTTCATCTTTGGATTTAATCAGCTCCGACTCCTTCAGCTCTATCCACATCCTCCGTTCCTCACTCTTGGAAGACACCCTGCTTATTTGGTCAGTTAGCTTAGAATTGGTGACCCGTGTTTAAGTTAAACTGCTATCTAGATTTGAGATTCTTGAATTTAAGCTTTTTAATTCTTTTTCATATGAATTTTGTGGGACTTTAAATGAAACAAAAATGGATTGTACCTTCTTGATCAATTCATCTAGCTCATTGATCTGCACGCTGAGAGGTTTTGCTGTGAAGCATAGGTCCTCTCGCTCCTTGGATTCTTCATTCCCACCATCCGTATTGTATCCCCTAATTTGAGATACATCTGTCACCATCAAACACTTCCCACCGCTTTCTTCACCTCTTGCAACGTATGCCTTTCCATGAGATGGCTTCCTGACCTCATCATCCTCTAAGTCGGTTGACTAGACCTACACGCCACCGAACTCATCATCCACTGCCGAACCCTGCACAATTAAAGCATTCATTGAAGGGTTAGCAGTAGCTTTCTTTCTCTTGATCTCTTCTAACTTTTTCATCAACAAGGCCTCTTCATCTTTTTCCTTATCCTTCTCTGCCATTTTCTTTAGAACGCAGTCTTTGGCATAGTGGTTCTTTCCTCCACAGTAGTAGCAGTTCACACCTGAATCTCCTTCAACTTTCGCCTCTTTCTTTGGTTCCTCTGTCTTCGGTTCCTCCCTAACCTTTTCAGAACTGTAGCTTCCCTGCCAATTTCGGTTCTTATTGGTAGGGAACCTTTTCTTAATGAACCTCTTTGGATTCGACACCATCATTGCATAGTCTTCAGAAGTAAGATCATAATCTTCTAAGTTGAGATCTTCATCTTCTACCACACTTTTGCTTTTGGACAAGAGGGCCAATGACCCTAAACTGGAGACCACATTTTTCTCTTGCAAAACAATCTTTTCTTGGGATTTCAAAATCCCCACCAGCTTTGCCAACGAATAAGATTTAAATTGCTCATGAGCTTTCACAGTGGACACAACCGCTCTACACTCGGATCTAAGGCCATTCAAAAAGGTTACTTTTTGTTCAATCAGCTTCCTTTCTATATCGTGTTTGATCATCTTGCTAAGAAGATGATTGAAGCGATCGAACGTCTGAGTAACAGTTTCATCAGAATTCTGCTTAAATTCACCAAACTCAGACAAAAGCAAGGTCTGAATAGAATGTTCCAAATCTTCATCTGTGGAATATAGCTCTCGCAGCCTATCCCATATTTCTTTAGCAGTGCTGCATGAACTCACTATCCTGAATGTATCTGATTGCAGAGCGAATCGAATCAGTCTCAATGCTTTAATGTTGCATTGAAACTTTTCCTTTTCGTCTTGAGCAACATCCTTTACGTCCTTTTAACAGATCATTGTACTCTTTCTGAGTTTTAATGATTTTTAACGTTCCAGAGTGAGCAAATGGTCCAGAAACGATTGCTTCCCAAATAAGGTATCCATTGTCTTCCGATCCGATGACATAATCTTCAAAGTGATGTGCCCAGACTTCGTAATCCTAGGTGTAAAGAATAGGAATCTTCGTCATCGATCCAATGTTGTTAGAGATGTTGATGGGATTAGATTGTGACTCGTCCATGCTTGATCGTTTTTAACCTGTTTGAAAGATCAGACTTGTAATATTTAATATTAGGGCAAACAAATAAATGCTGAGTTACGTCAATAATGGAATGACAGCTCAATAAATATTAGTTAATGCGGAATAACCCTAATCGCAAACTCTTTCACAGAAAAGATGTGTATGAATTACATAGCCTCCTGCTCTGATACCAATTGATGAGTTATTAATTAACTCTTTGATCGATTAGATCTTTGTAACAGGTATGCGATGAACGTAAAAACAGTAAACAAAACACAAGTATGAATCAAGATGTGTCGAATGATTAGATTACTCGATCCTCAGCTGAGCTCGACTAAGAACTTCTGCTATAGAGGATTCTAGGGTTACAAAACAAGAACGATAAATTTTCTGAACAATAAATCTCTAATCGTTACTTATCATCTTTGGTTCTAGGATGCATGCAATCATCTATTTATACTAAACCCTACAAAACTCACGGATGGACAGGCCCATACCGGAGATACATATTGGACTAGCTAACGAGCCCAATAGACGCAACACAAAATACGACCCAACAGCATGATATTAATAACAGGAATTACATTAAAATGCAGTTCAATAGAAAAACTCATCCCAATATTGACATGGGATGGGCTAAGTCTCGATGCAATGGCGTCCCATGCAACAGAAAGGTTGAGGCCACATATAGAGGGTATGTTTTATATGTAACTAAATGAATTATTAATTTTTATGAGTGTTGGAGGTTTGTGTTATAAAAAGTTTTCCATTGACTTTTTGTACAATTTAAATTCTATTTTCTAATACTTAGATGGGCATGATAGATATGGAATATGCAGTTCTAGCTAATGAAGAAACTGATTTTAAGGATTTGAGTTACTCTTGAAGCATCATCATAACAACATCCTCTGCTCGATCTCTTTTGTAGTGTTGTATTTCATAATACAAGCGCAATATTTACTATTTTCATTTATTATTATTAAATACAATGTGATGCGATTGAGTAGCAGGTTGCCCCCATATCTTCTATTTTATCTCCCATAACCCTCTATTTTTAAAGATGGATTGGTTTTAAAGTTGATTGCTTTAAACACTAATGGCTAAGTAAATTCCAGACATTAGGTTATGAATACATGCATTTGGGTATGTTTTGGTTTATTTGATTGGTTTGTTCAAATGGAAAGATGCAATAAGGACCATTCTCTACCACTTGTTGTTCGTTCTTATGATAGGTTGCAACATAATGCATATTTATCTTACAGTTTTCTGATTTCAGATCCAAATTTTTCTGTTGAACCTATGTAATGCCCCTTTATGTCTATATGGATGAAGAGTAAGAGGACTGACTTTTAAATTAACAGTTTGTTACTTTAACAATTTTTGCATATAACAGTTAAAAAACTAAAAAAAATTCTTATGTCATTATCATTCTTTTGGGCTTTGTTATTTTATAAATTTAACAGCTTGGCGGTTGAAGTTGATGATTACTGACAAGTTAGTATAATTTGTTGGATTATTTGATACGTTTGATAAAAGTTTCTTTTAAGGCTTTAATGGATGTTGTCTTTATTTGCAGTGTTGAATCTTGATCTGGTTTGAAAGTTGTCATGGAAGGTCTAGAACCTAGGTAAACACGAATAGTTTATTTTGTAAAAAATTAAATATTTTTATCAGTTTTTGGAACAAGAGTTAAGACAAACGGTTGTATGTTGATAAGGGGCATAATTTTTAGAAAAGGGCATACTGGTCCTTTTTTGGTTAGTATTACTATTAAAAATGGCAAGTTTGGTCTTATGCCGCTGGAGTGGTTTCGTTGGAAAAAGATAGGAAAAAGGAGAAAAAATGAGAGGACTATTAAGGGTGGTTGTATGTTCTGGTGTAGAAATATGAATAAAGGGAAATTGGTCACTTTTTGGTTTATGTTGCAAGTTATAAGTTTGATCATATGTTTTTATGGTTCTGGGTTGGTTTCGCTGGAAAAAGAAAGACAGTAGAAGAAGGAATAATGAATGAAGGGAAAATTAAAGGGCAATTTCGTCTTTACCTGTTAATCTTGTACTATTTTCAATGTCATGTGGAGAAAAATTACTTATTTTGTTCGAATTAGTATAAGTAAGAGAATTGAAGGGTATCAGCTGTCTTTTTTTATTATAAATTCAATAATGAAAGAACTTTGGATGAAGGTTATAATTTATGTAGTCCAAATAAAGGCTTTATGTTGGGACTCATGCGTTATACATAGGGTAATACATAAAAGAAAGATTAAATTTGATGTTTTCTAAGTGGAGTTGTACTTTATACATGTTTGATTTAACTAAGTGGAGTTGTACTTTATACATGTTTGATTTAACTGCTATTTGCAAAAGGAGGAAATTAGATTGGAAATATAAAATTAGATGGTTTTTTATGATCTGTACTAATCAAATGATTGGTACCATGTGCTTACAGGCTTTTAATAAGAGTTGGTTTTGGAGAGTAACAAAAACAATGGAAGGTTGAAAGCCTCTTTTCATTTGTTAAACAAAGTTGCAGTGATGTTTTTGGAAATGGCAAAATCAATGTTTACTATGGCAAGAAGCTTCTGTTGAATCAACGTGATCATCTTCAGAATTTTAATAAAAAAAGAATCGATGTCTTTTATGCGGTTCAAATTATAGATTTTTAGTTTGTTGGTTTTATCTTTTTTTTTCCGTCAAAAAATATACAATAAAATGCAAAAGGGTTCAAATCCCGAAAACAATTTGTTTAATCTCAAATCCTCGAGATTTTTCACATATTCGTTACTTTAATCTTTATTATCATGTCTAAATGTCAATCGGGTTATATAACTAATATTTCTTATTAAAAAAGACATATAGTCGTTGTCGTTCAAAATTTTCTTAATTTTTAATATTACACCAAACTTTAAAAATTTTAAAAAAAAATTCCTTAGGATATATAAATTTTTGAATATGGTATTTATATTCTAAAAAATAAGTAAAAAATATAAAATACTATCATATATATTAATTTTGTTAGGATATAAATAATATTAATAAATTCTAATACAATTAAGGATCTCCGTCTAGGTGCCGATTAGTCGTTTGACATCGTTTGACACAAATCATAACTATACCGAAAAAAATGAAGATTTAAGCATTTTTAAATAAAATATGTTCATTTATATAAAAACAAAAAATGTGCATTTATTTTTTATTGAAACTAATTAAAGTGAGGTCGTTTGGTTTCTTCTAATACTGTTATAGGGAGCGATAATACATCCACATGAAACACCATCTTCACGATCCAAATCCACTGTAAATCGTTTGGCCGTAAACCATCACAATTTGTGATCATATATGTATTTTCCATTGTCAATTTAGAATAAGAAATGATTTCAAAATAAAACTATGTGCGGCCATTGAAAGAAAACCAACCGCCAAAAGCAAACTATTTGTAAAAAAAAAAATAATACACTTCGATCTATTGTGCGTCCATAGAAATATGACTTATTTCCGAAATTCGAAATAACCTATATCGCCGTAAACAAAACTATTCCCTCTCCATGCGTGCTCATTGAAATATTACATGTTTTTGAAAGGGAAACAATTCACAAAATCAAACTATATACGACCCTCCAAATAGAACGTTCAGAATCTATTCGCTTTCGCTGCTTTGCGCGGGTAAACGACTAGTATATATATATATATATATATATATATATATATATATATATATATATATATATATATATATGTTATAACATCTCAAAAATCACAATAAATTTAAACTTATCAAAACAACCCACTTACAAATAGAGAAGTGTTTACATAACTACTATTTCCAAAAACATTATTCACAATCAGAGTCTCCCAAGATCAACAACATGAAGCCAAGGATGTGTACGGTCACGCCTTCACCTTGTCATGGTCCTCAGAAGTACCTGAAACAAAACTAAAACTAATTACATAACCAGTACGACAACATAAACATAACAAAAACCAACATACATATATACCCGTCAGCATGACTTGATCACCTCACCAGTCCTACAACCTATCTGGACCGCTCTTTGGGCCTTCAACTCAACTGGTCTACCACGTAGGCTTTTATTCTATCTGGACCGCCCTGCATATCTTGGCCTTTAGTCTATCCATTGGTTCGCTTGAACCTAGTAACCATAACATATAAATGCATAACATTATCAATCAATAACAGATAACACTGGTAGTCCTACAGATCAACCAATCTAATTAGATAACCAGTACGACATAACTCTGCATAATAGCATACAACAAATCAAGATATCTAATCTAATGGACCGGCCTTGGTGCCTTCGACTCATAAGTACAGTGAGGAAAACTCACCTCACAATCTGAATGCAGTCGAGCTCAACCCAAATCATATATGTCAAAACCTTTCCCATTCTAAATTAATAACATTTTCCCAAAATACCCTTGGTCAAAACTGGTCAAAATCCACTAGTCAACCGAGTCAAATCATGCTTCATACACGGGGCGTACTATGGAGGTACACAGGGCGTACTACGTAGGTACACAGGGCGTACTCGAGGAATGAGGCATCGTGACTAAATCTGCATAC
The DNA here is from genome assembly GCF_051521515.1 of Lactuca serriola. Lineage (NCBI taxonomy): Eukaryota > Viridiplantae > Streptophyta > Magnoliopsida > Asterales > Asteraceae > Lactuca > Lactuca serriola. Next base: position 233,048,109 of record NC_136410.1, read on the forward strand.
GCGCAGTGTACCATCTGGTATGCCAAACGTATGCAATAGTTGTGTTCTTAATCGATTAAGATCTTATTAGTCCGACTTAATATGTCTAATTGAAAATCGAAGGCTAAAATATCCTTAATATTCATAAAGTTTCCAACTTTATGGCTTTGAATGCCCAGTAAGTGCTTAATATATAAAATCCCAACCTCTTAATTGTTAGGTTTTCTACGCATCAAATACATGCTAAACTACGTAGGGAAAATTTGAAACTATGATATTCCTAAATATACGTGAAATCTATGGATATATGGTTTCATGCTAATTACATCTACCCTATGAAACATAAAAACATAAAGAAGAAAAACATACCTCTTATGTAGGCCTTGATCTCCATGCTTGAGATCTTAAGCCTCCACGAAGTGGCTTGGATAAGAGGACCCAAACCAAAATCCCTCTAATGGTATCACACCCAATGACACCAAAGTGTGGAATAAAATAACTAGGAGAAGGGTCAATTTTACAAACCCTAATAGGGTTAGAAATCCTCCCTATGGGAGGAGGAAGAAGAGGCGAAACATCAAGCCAAAAATGAGCAAGGAAGAATGAATCCCTAAGGTCATATTTATAGCCTTGGATGCCTTCCAGGGTTCTATCCTCAAGCCCATATGGGATGGATAGCCCTAAGAACGAAATTCCCTTTATCCTAAGAGAATTTTCGTCCATCACCCTTCTTCTTAGGGTTTTGGAACATTCCTGATTAGCCAACTACTGATTAATTGAATATTAAACCCTTTGATTAATTAAACTGTTAGTTAGTTCCCAAAATATATTTCCAAATAGTTTCTAATTAATTATTAACCATAACAATTAATAAACCAATTGCTCCTTTATTTATCCTACTCAATTTAGGTCTTGAGGACAACCCAAAAGGATCCTGTTATTATTAGAAATTTTACCAATAGTTAATGACCTTCGACACACTTTCCAACAGTCTCCCACTAAGACAAGTCATCAACTCTATCAGGACCAATACTTTTCCAATAATCAACAGAGAGTTAGCCATCTAATGCAACTACCAAACTCTTTATCTAATCAAGATTCATCGCTTAGATAAGTGATCAACTATCCCTTTGTTTTATGATATCAGTATGAACTCGAGATATGGATAATGGTTAATCTTAGAACTCAAGATTATGTTTCCCGATTGTAAAAATCATCAATTTTGGATCCTACAAAAGTCAACAAGTCAACAATTTATCAAAAGTCAACAAGTCAACAAAAGTCAACTTGACCCGTATTAGAATTTTAGGAAAATCTTGATGTTTGCTAATGTACAACCTACAAGTATTAATACGAAATACCTCTTCCTTTGCAAGTTGTTGAATTAAAATTCTACTTTCGGATTAGCAACGTTAATTTCAATAATTTGAATATATATTATTTTGGTATAAATAATATTTGCAACACATTGTGCTATTATCTTCATTGATAATACTTCGTTTATGATGATTTGAATTTTTATAATTCATATCAGGTAATTAGACATTAGTTTTGCCATTTTTTTTTATAAAATACCCACCTTTTTATAAAAACTCTTAATTTTTATTAAAAAAAAATGAAAAGGTTAACTTTGGATGCATGGAAAGCCCTATCAAAGGTTAAATCTTGCCACAATTTTCCACAAAATATTTTATCCAACAAGCAACCAGGAAACCATCACCTCACCCCCCACCCACCCCTCCCCCTAGTTTTACTTCGGCCGAGAGCTCCCCACACCCCCACCATCTCCATTTTTTCTTTGACTTTCTCCATATCCTCTCAAGAACAAAGCTCTTTCTTCTTAGGCTAATTATTCCAAGTGGTTCTTGACATTTTGGTAAGTGTTTTTCCTTATAATGTAGTGATTTTACACACATACATGCTAGTTTTGTGACAATTACACACATTGTCATGTGTTAATATCCATAGGATAATACTGTAATTCCCAGTCTATTAGATCCAAATCAGTGATTAATTGAAAAGCAAGTTCAAACAGAGTATAGAAGGAGTAGAAGAAGAATTAAGCCAAGCATGCACACATCTATAAGACATTAATGTCAGGTACACCTTGGGAAACACATAGTTACGTCACCGTCTAACTGACACAGACACAGGCTATTTATACCACACATAGCAGCACACAAGTGTACAACTGCACACATGTGTACGGCCGTACACAAGGTGTACGACCGCACACACGTATGTGGCCTCACACACCCATCAACATACTACAACCACCAAAATACACTCTAACACCCTACCAAGACCTATACATGAGAATGCCTAGCCCAAACCACTAAATTATAGCCTATCAATCTACCCCTTGGTTTTCAGCTAGCATAGACTTGGTCATCACTCTTTCGGATCCTCGAACATCTTCAAGTCAGATTTTCCCATGGATCCCATCCATAGCCTTCCATCAATGATCGTGGCGACCATTCCTGTGAACTCCTTAGCAGCAACCTCGATGACCTCCTTTCTGCATATGATTTGGTGACAAGCCAGGGTATGAATGTCTCTTTCTCTGAATCTGAGGAGATCCTTAGCACTAATAATCCTCAGAATCTCTTTTCTATTTTTAAACTTGATGGCAGCGGTTGCAGTTTCATCATCATAGGCCCAAAATTCCATGTTATCAAGATATCCCTCATGAAAGTGTTGTGGGATAGGAATTTCTTTCAATTGTTTGGTCACTAGCCACAGTATTATCTTCATTGGCTCACCAGATTCAGGATCAATAATATCTTTATCTTTTCTAAACAGGGCTTTTGCATTTTTCATCTTTGGGAAGTTTTCCCTGACCTGCCTGTCTAGAAACCGTTTGAAGTTAGTAGCACTAGGATCCTGTGATGGATTGTGAAATGGGGCCCTTGAGAGTTCAGCAAGATCAACTTTCGTACAGGAGTTGAAATCATGGATGTTCTGGTAGTATTCAGGAATTCCATAATTTCTCTTGACAACCCACATATTTACCTCATGATCAAAGGCCCACATTTTTATCCTTGGGCGATCACCATACTCATCACCAAACTTTCTCTTTTTAAGATCCATCACTGTCAATATAGGATCTTTTGCTTTGCGATTTTCATTCAAGATCTTCATAAAAAGTAATCCTTCATTCTTCTTAGCAGTGAAGGTCTTTTTTCTGTGTTTGATTGTGATTTGTGATCTTGCATTGTCAGGCTCTTTGTCAAAACGATTTACAACAGTTGTTGTTCTTGGAGGAGGTGGATCAACAGGAAGGTCGCTTTATGTAGGCTGGGCGGGAGCCATGGGAGGATCTTGAACATCATGAGGCTGTTGAAATAGTGAATGGACCTTATCACCAAAAGCTTCAAACAACTTGTTCTTTAACTCAAAATAATAGGAAGTTAACGATCCAAGATTGGTTTGTAGATCAGTAATATGTTTTGACTTTAAAGCATTTTTTTCATGTAGCTCAGTGATATAGTTACCGTGTTGATCAAGCATGATGTCATTTTCAATGTTTTGTTGTTTCAGAATTCCAATTTCTTCTGGAAGTTTAGACACCAAAGTTTTATCATCCCCTGAGCGACCTTCCTCGATAGATATTCCTTTTCCACGGGAGGAAGGTTCTGGGCTGTGCTGAGCCAAGTGCCTTGCCAGTCTAATAGAAGCTTCATCTAGCAAAGGCCTTGTGGGGGAGTATTCTGGAACGGCAGACGATCCGCCTATCTCAAACATGGTGCTTGGACCTTCTTCAGTTGGTAGTGGTGGTGTAGTAACAATTGCGGTAGTGATTGTAGTTGAAACTGGTGGTGTTTGGCTTTGAATGGACACTCACTGCCTCGAAATTTGAAGCCTTCTTTTTACAGGATGCAGAGAGGTTTGTGTCTGTGTCGGGTTACTTGAAGATGGTACTGATGTAGGAATAGCAGAATCAAGGGGAGGAATCCCTGATGCTGAATCATGTTGTCATGAAGTTTCTTCCATTGATTTAGATAAAGGAGGCATAGTTTCAAGAGTCTCCTTAGCATCCCTAGTCTCAATTGTAGATTGAGCAGCTTCATCAAATTTATCAAAGAACCTGTTAGTGAAATCCAGACCTGTGTCAAAGTCACCTTCTACTTCAAAATCGAAGTTAAGGGGAAGGTCTACATTGTTGATGCCTGTGAAATCCATATCATGGAGAAAATCATCATTTCCATCATTCTCTCCATTATCTCCCTCTTGATCAAAATCACTCTCAACTTCCACATTTTGTAGCCAGTCATGCTCCTCTGCCACAATTGCCACAGGAGAGACGCGACCTTCCTTGGTTTCATGTTCAGAAGTATAGATAATTACATCGTTGGTTTCCGTAGGACAAGAAAGGCCATCAGATTCAGACTGACCACTCTCTTTAGCAAATATTCCAAATTTGATTAGTGGATATATTCCTTCAAAGTTAAGCTTTCCCGATCGGTTCTGTTTCATTAATCCAAAAGCGATTGAGCCAACAGATTTAATGTCCAGGGTCTCTCCTCTTCTTTCAATCTCAGGATGCTTGACATTTAAGATCAGTTGAATAAATCTTGGATACATGAGGAACTTGTCCCTTTTGTTTCCTTCAACATTCAAAATCATCTCATGCAAGATAAACTTTGAGAAGTTGAAGTCCACTCCAGAGGCTAAAGCAGCAATTGCACTAGTGTTGACCAAAGAGATTTCATTCGCACCTGATTTTCGACCTGAGATGCAACTCACGAATGCATGAGCTAGATATTTCCAACATGGCGGTAACAGCTTCTTGTGAGTGGGTGGAAAAGTTCCTTCAGAACCCATTTGGTCTAAGAAATTCTTGTGTCTCGTCAAGTTCAATTTCCTTCGTAAATTCACACTTATCACCGATCTGCAGAGCTTCTCGAATGATATCTTCAGTAACCAACACTTTCTTTCCTTGTATAGAAGCTTCAAGACACTTTGCTCCCTGATTATCCTTCTTCACAGTCGCGTTGTTCCAGAAGTCTTTAATCAATCATTGGTAAATAACTGGGCATGTGGTGAAATCAGTTAACAAGCAACATCTTCTTAATCCATTGACTATAAATTGAAATTCTGAGTGAGCCGTTGGAGGATCATCGAGAAATATGGCCAAGTTGTGAACCTTTGCGAACTCAAGCCGTGACATGTTGAACTGAAATGAAAAGAAATTTATCAATGATCATCAAGTATATCCCATTAATAAGCTATATTAAACATTCATAGGCTTAATCTCAAATTTTAAGGGCAATTGGGAGTGTACAGCCGTACACCGAAGTTCAACCGTACACGGAGTGTGCAGCCGTACACAGAGTGTGCGGCCGTACGCAGAGTGTGCGGCCGTATACAGAGTGTGCAGCCAAACATGCGTGTGCGGCCCGGACGTACTTTTCCCGACATCCCATTTTCCTTCAATTAGCCATTTATTCACAATTGATTAAGCCTTAGAGCACCATTTTGAGAGTCGATTAGGTGATACCTGCACGAACGAGTGGTTAATTTCAAGAAAGAAAGAGTTTTTGAGATTTTCAAGAGAGAGAGATATGATTGGGTGTGCGGCCATACTCAAGAGGTGGGGAGGAAATGGAGGTTTGACCGCATACACCCTTATATACCTTCCCTTATACCCGAAAATGGGCTGCAATTCAACCCAACATTCCAATGAACTCTACCTTTATTTTAAAAGCAATATTTTCAAAGAATAATTTTTTTAAAATTAAAATAAAAATAAAAATAAAGTAAACAAAATAAAATAAAACTAATTTCAAAAACTAGAAATTTAGAAAAAGAAATAAAATTAAAATGAAAATAAAATTAAAATTAAAAATTTGTTTCATCCTAACTAATACCAACAACTGTTTTGTGATACAGAGATCAATGTTGTTAAACAACCTTAATCCACTTATCGGTACCTCTACATTTATGTCAATGTTTGGTCGATCGTCGGTATTATGGTCTACTTAAGCATGAAAAATTTGTGGTAAATTTTGGATAATGACAAGACACTTTTATCCTATGATCCTAGATAAACTTCCTAAGGACCATTCATCTGACGACGACCAGAGATATTGTTGTCCACCTAAATTGAGAAGTGAGATCTATAGACAATCTGCAAGTGTTTAATTTTTTAGGTGTACTAGAATATGTTTCCCGCTTCTTAATATTCCCCAATAATCAAGGACTTCCAAAATACTCCTTACATCAGGTGAGCAAACAATTATTAGGAAAGAACATTAATTTAGAATGCATATGTAACGCCTCGATCCTCAGGTATTTCATTATTATGAATTTCTGGATTAAGCTCTACTCGACGAGTTGGTCAACCTACTCGTCGAGTAGGAGCGGGGTGAGAATGTGTGTTTAGTGACCTACTCGGCGAGTCCACTATTGGGACTCGGAGAGTAGGAACTGGCAGATGAAACCCTGAATCCCAGGGTTTGCGCCCTATTTAAAGGAGCCTCAGCCTCCTTTGGGCTTCCTTACAGTCTTTGAGAGCCCTTATAAACCCTAATTCGTGTGTGTGTGTGTGCCTTGGAGTGGTTTTGAAGCTTGGAAGAGAGGATTTTGGAGGAAGGGAGTTAAGAGTGCAAAGGAAATTGAAGCAAGAAAGGAGGGGGAAACGGGTTTTACCTTAACTAGCATCTTTTGAAGGTATCTAAGTGCCATTCTTAATTCCTTTACTATCCTCTTGTTGAGTTCTAGGGCTTTTTATGGAATTTCCAATTGGGATGTTGAGCTATAGGCTAGATCTGAAGTTGTAACTTCAGATTTGGACCCTCCTTGGGTGCTAGAGTCATAAAGTTGTTGTATTGGTGGTAGATGAAGTCCCTCTTGGACTAGAAGATCCATTAAGAACTTAAAATAGACTTTTGGATCCCTTATTGCCATGCATGTATGTAAAGTTTGCAACTTTACGTGATAAGTATGCCCTAGAAGCTTGGATCTGTGATTTGGAGCCGCTGCATGGCTCAAAACAAATCTGTATGGAAAGAGGACTGAATAGACTCGGCCAGTCGCATGGGTGACTCGGCGAGTCCCATGAAGATGTTCATTAAGCTCGGCGAGTTGGACGAACAACTTGGCGAGTCCGATGAAGATCGCCATAAAACTCGGCGAGTTGAAGAACAACTCGGTGAGTCGGGTGACTGTTCCCTTGGATAGACTTGCGTGTGTACCCGTCGAGTTACAGGAGGGAAACTTGACATGTGGCCCTTAAGGATCGATCAAGATTCGAAGGAACTCGACGAGTCACTTCGGTGGCTCGACGAGTAGAGGTCAACATGGGCTGTTGACCTTGACTGAGGACTCTGACCTTGATCAGGAAGTTATATGAGGTTATGGGTAGTCTCATAAGGGTAAGAACTTATGAGTATATCGTGCTATGGTTATAGGTGGTGGAGCCGGTGTCAAGTTATCCGATAGTTGGAGTTTGCATTCCTATCGACATCTGCGAGGTGAGTTATCCTCACTATATATATAGGGACTATGGTGCCAAGGCCGGTCCTTTATGAATTACATCCTGGGTTAGGATGATTGCTTTGTTATTGCCATGTTAGATTTCATCCTAGTTTAGGATGGGTGTTATGTTATTGCTTTGCTGGAATTTATACTGCTAGGTTGGTTGTTATACTAGAGAACGGTAGTTACGGTATGCCACATAAGATTCTGATCTATAGGATCGGAATCTGGATAGATAGTATGTTATGCTTTTATGATCCATGAGGATTGGTTGGTTAGTGACCTGTTAGGTCGATACTCTAGCTATGAGTGAACTCTTTGATTGATGACCAATGAGATGGATATGTTTGCTATGTGTACATGCCAGTATATGATAGTATGCGTACATGGTTAGTTGCTTGTTGGTTGGGTTGAGGCGGTCATGCTTTGTGCTGAAGGCCAACACACCCTCTGAGCGGTCCGGGGAGACTATAGGCCCATGCGGCGGACCAGTCATGCCGAAGGCTCGGGATAGATTCAGACAGACTGTAGGCCTATTAGGGCGGACCAGTCCGGCCGATGGCCCAGTATATATGTTGTTTGATTGAGCGTTATGCTTATGGTTCTGCCAGTGTGGTATTGGTATTTTGGGCGTAGCTCACTAAGCCCTCAGGCTTACAGTTTTCAGCTTATTGTTTTAGATACTTCAGGAGAGCGAGGGAAGGCGAAGGCATGACCATACCGCTCCTCATCCTCATGATCTATTTTGGGACACTCTGATGATAAATGAGTTGGAAATGTTTTGTAAAAAAAATTACTATTTGACTCTTTAGTTAGCATTAAAAGTTTAAATTTGGCGTAAATTTTATGGGTGTTACAAGTTGGTATCAGAGCCTTGGTTTGAGCGAATTAGAGGAACACTCGTGTGAATCCAGTCTCAAACCGAGGAGATTTTTGGGAAATAAGTTTTAAAAATGGTTTTCAAAATAAAGGATGGAGGATGAAGAAGGTACGATCAGCCGGAGCCTGTAAGTAAGCCCCAAAATACCATACAATTATTTGATATTCTGATATGATTAGAACAACATGCTAGTGCTAGGCTAGGTATTTTCAGGAATCGCATGATAGATTGGCCTGATTGTATGATACCTATTAGCCTAGGGTTTCTTGTATATGGGATTGACATCATGACTGTAGATGTTTAGTGTATGCACCACGACTGTGGATAGTCAAGATCTTATAGCCTGATAATGCCCGATTCAACCTTAGTGTAGGATCGGATATTTAAAAGTCTATCAGGTCCAACACTATGTGCAGCCAGTGTACACTAGCGCTACAGGGGGTGATGGAAGTTTCATGGATATGTGAGTGGTGCGGAACTGCAGGAGCAGTTACTAGTAAGGCGATGACCCTTGTTAGTGAGGGTTGAGCGCAGATTATGTTAAATACAGTTTAGGGCGTTGTGGTGATACTTGACACAAATATGGGTAGGTGTGGAAGGTAGTAGGGGCCCACACTACTGAAAGCACAGGACCCATACACGTATCAAGGAAGTCACAACCCCTAGGGTTTGATGGTAACAGGACCCATACGCGTATCAAGGAAGTCACATTATATGATCTGTTTGAGACATTGAGTTTGTTTGCAGTAGGGTGGTGACGAGATGTGTTGCTTTGGGGACCGGATGAGGATCCGGATCAGGATCAGGGTCAGGAGACGGAGGACTGGAGGTGTCGATAGCACCTGAGCCCGTGGTTCTCATCGGGACTGAGGAGTTGGATGCTCGGATTCGGGAGATCGTGCAAGATGAGACTGTTGCTGCGTTCCGAGCGCAGCTGCCAGAGATGTTTGGGTCAATTAAGACCGGCGATGATCAGGTACTTTGATGAGCGGTATGCCGCTCTAGCAGAGACTACTGCCGCTGCAGCCACTTCGGCTATAACTGTTGCAGGGAATGGAGGAGGAGGAGCCGACAGGGCTTTACAGTATCGGGACTTCGACAATATGAAGCCCCTGACATTTGATGGTACACAGGATGCTATTCGGGCTATGAGGTGGTTATCTGATGTGGAGGGATGTTTCTTCACGTGTTCCTGTCCAGCTGACCAAAAGGTCAGGTGTGCCCTGAACCTGCTGAGGCTTGGGGCGAAGGACTGGTGGAGGCTGACGACTGGGTTCTATACTGATGATCAGAGGGCTGTTGTTACCTAGAAGCAATTCTGACATATGTTTCGCACCCGCTACGTTCTGCACGTGGAACGGGAGCGGCTTGATCAGGAGTTTTTGACCTTGAGGCAGGATGGGGAGTCTGTGATGGAGATTACCCGTATGTTCACTGAGAGGGCTATGTTTTGCCCAGAGTTTCCTTCTGAGCAGTCTTAGATGACTCGTTATCTGAGTATGCTCAAGACGGATATTTGACAGTTTGTGTCTACTCAGCGATGTGATACGCTCCTGGACCTACAGGAAGTCGTGCGGCGGCGTGAGTTGGAGATAGAGCTGCAGTTGAAGGAGCAGCATTAGGCACCGACACAGTCTCAGCCGGCGCCTAAGTGGTCTAAAACCGCTGATACATGGTCTGGGGGTCATCAGAGCCGCACTTGTGGGAAGTGTGGCAAGGCTCATTCAGGGGTTTGTCAAGCAGGAGGAGGGTGCCACAAGTGTGGCAAGGAGGGGCACTATGCCAGGGACTATCCCCGGTCCGCCCCTCTAGCAGATATGAGGATTTGTTTCCATTTTCATCAGGTTGGTCATGTGAAGACCAACTGTCCGCAGCTCGCCGCCAAGACGGCGCAGGGTTCCGCACCAACTACTGGGAGGATTAGGGATGGGAGGCCAGTCAAGTTGGAGCCTCCGAAGGCTTAGGGTCGCGCCTTCTAACTCACGGCCGAGGAGGCCAAGGCAGCACCGGATGTGGTTGTGGTATGTTTCAGTTCTCTATCTCAGTTTTTATAGTTGTGTTATGCTTATTGGTTGTACCTATGATCAGGTACGTTTTTTGTAAATTCTTTGCCTGCTTTGGTTTTATTTGACTTGGGGGCGAGTCGGTCGTTCGTATCTCAGACTTTCTCTAGAGGGTTCAGTGTGCTGAAAGATGATCTTGAGTGCCCATTGCAAGTTTCGATCGCCAACGAGCACGGGGTTTCTGCTTTTTCGGTCTACTGGGGATGCAACTTGGAGATTTTCGGAGTGTCTTTCCCGATAGATTTGATTCCTATCCCCGTGGGGGATGTATGCGTGATTGTGGGAATGGATTGGCTTAGCCGTTTTGGCGCCATGATCGACTTTGAGGATCAGCGGGTGGTGGTTCGAACCCCAAGTGGGGGAGAACTGGTGGTATATGGTGAGGGCACCAGGTCGGGATCAAAGTTCTGTTCGGCGGCCAGGGCTCGGCAGTATATTCAGCACGGGTGTGCCGGTTATTTGGCATATGTGGTAGATACGCGGGTTAGAGAACAACTCTTAGTTTCAGAGGTCCCTATGGTTAAAGAGTTTGATGATGTATTTCCGGAGGAGTTACCCGGAGTGACTCCGGTGAGGCAGGTTGAGTTTAGGATTGATCTAGTGCCAAGTGTGGCCCCTATCGCCAAGGCGTCGTACCGTTTGGCACCGCCAGAGATGCAGGAGTTGTCATCTCAGTTGCTGGAACTGCTGGGCAAGCAGTTTATTCGTTCGAGTAGCTCACCCTAGGGAAAGCCGATCCTCTTCGTTAGGAAGAAGGATGGTTCGCACAAGATGTGAATTGATTATAGGGAGTTGAGTAAGTTAACGGTAAAGAACAATTATCCGCTCCCGAGGATAGATGACCTCTTCGACCAGCTGCAAGGTGCATCTTGGTTTTCCAAGATTGATTTGAGATCAGGTTACCACCAGGTCAGGGTGAGGAAGGAAGACGTGGAGAAGACCGCGTTCCAGACTCGTTATGGTCATTACGAGTTCGTGGTGATGCCGTTTGTACTCACCAACGCGCCATCAATGTTCATGGATCTGATGAACCGAGTCTGTAGACCGATGCTCGATCGCTCGGTCATTGTTTTTATAGATGATATCTTGGTGTATTCCAAGACCCGAGACCAACATGAGGAGCATCTCAAGGAGCTGTTGGAGGTGCTGCGACGAGAACGACTTTATGCCAAGTTCTCGAAGTGTGAGTTCTGGTTGCGGGAGGTTCAGTTCCTTGGACATCTTGTTAACCAGGATGGGATTTTGGTCGATCCGGCCAAGGTGGAGGCGGTTATGCAGTGGGAGGCTCCGAGATCTCCCTCAGACATCAGGAGTTCTCTGGGCTTAGCAGGGTATTATCGGAGATTCATTCGTGATTTCTCCAAGGTTGTTGTACCCCTCACTCGTCTAACGAGAAAGGGAGTGGACTTCCGGTGGGGCCCGGAGTAGCATAGGGCGTTTGAGACCCTCCGACAGTGGTTATGCGAGGCACCAGTGTTGACACTACCCGAGGGAGTGGAGGATTTCGTGGTATTTGTGATGCGTCCATCGCAGGCTTGGAAGCAGTCCTCATGTAGAGGGGGCAGGTGATAGCTTATGAATCACAGCAGTTGAAGCCGCATGAGACGATATACCCCACACACGATCTTGAGTTGGGAGCAGTGGTCTTCGCTCTCAAGATTTGGAGGCATTATATGTACGGGGTTCATTGTACCATATACACGGATCATAAGAGTTTGAGGCACATTATGGATCAGCCGAACCTGAATATGAGGCAGCGCAGGTGGCTGGATGTAGTCAAGGACTATGATTGTGAGATCCTTTACCATCCTTGTAAAGAGAATGTGGTCGCGGACGCCCTGAGCCGCAAGTCAGCTGGGTCTTCTACCCCAGCCAGATGTATGAGGATAGCGGTGGATTCCCCGCTGGTGGGTTTGGTCAGAGATGCTCAGATCGAGGGTATGAAACTGGAGAACAGGAAATTGGAAAGGATTAAAGGCAAAAGCGCCCGGTTTGTTCAGGATAGCCACGGGCTTCTGACCCGATATGGTCGGGTCTGGGTTCCGATGACCGTAGGAGTTAGATAGACAGTGATGGAGGAGGCTCATAAGTCTCGTTTTTCTATTCACCCGAGGGCTACCAAGATGTACCGAGATTTGCGTTTGAGTTATTGGTGGCCTGGTATGAAGCGAGATATCGCTTGGTACGTTGAGAGGTGCTTGACCTGCAGAATGGTCAAGGTCGAGCATCAGAGGCGGCATGGTAAGTTGCAGACCCTGGAGATACCCATGTGGAAATGGGAACGGATTACGATGGATTTCGTCACCAAATTACCAAAGACGACAAAGGGATTCGATGCTATATGGGTCATCGTGGATCGATTGACCAAGAGTGACCATTTCCTAGCTATTCAGGAGAGTTCGTCGGCAGAGAAGTGGGCCTATCCTATACATCCGCGAGATCGTCTCTCGCCATGGGGTTCCAGTTTCCATAGTTTCCGATCGGATGTCCGATTTACTTCCCGTTTCTGGCAGAAGTTCCACGAGGAACTAGGTACGAGGCTGCATTTTAGTACATTGTTCCATCTGCAGACTGATGGGCAGAGTGAACGGACCATTCGGACCCTCGAGGATATGCTGAGGGCGTGCGTCATCAATTTCGGTGGGAGTTGGGATTCCCACCTACCGCTTGTGGAGTGCGCCTACAACAACAACTATCATTCCAGTATTGGTGCCCCGCCTTTCGAGCTGTTGTATGGGTGGAAGTGTAGGACCCCATTCTGTTGGAGTGAAGTTGGGCACAGGGTAATGGGTCGGACGGAGGTAGTTCTGCAAACTACCGAGATGATACAACAGATTAGACAGTGGCTGCAGACCGTCGAGAGTAGACAAAAGAATTATGTCGACCGACGCCGATCTGAGTTGGAATTCCAGGTGGGTGACATGGTTCTCCTGAAGGTCTCACCCTGGAAGGGTGTGATCCGTTTTAGGAAGAGGGGAAAATTGGGTCCCCGATTCATTGGGCCGTTCAAGATTGTTGCCAGGGTTGGCAAGGTGGAGTATAGGATAGAGCTTCCGGAGGAACTTAGCCGGATCCACAACAAATTTCATGTTTCGCAATTGCGATAGTGCGTCATGGACCAGGAGGCAGTGGTATCATTGGATGACATTTAGGTCGATGAGCGCCTGAACTATGTGGAGAGGCCTGTAGCTATCTTGGAAAAGAAGAAGAAAATTCTGCGTAACAAGGAAATACCTTTAGTAAAGGTGCAGTGGGAGCATCGAAGGGGATCCGAGTGGTTGTGGGAGCCGGAGGCGGAAATGCGCGAACACTACCCGGGATTGTTTACTTCAGCGGACTTCGAGGACGAAGTCTAGTTCAAGTGGGGGAGAACTGTAACGCCCCGATCCTCAGGTATTTCATTATTATGAATTTCTGGATTAAGCTCTACTCGACGAGTTGGTCAACTTACTCGTCGAGTAGGAGCGGGGTGAGAATGCGTGTTTAGTGACCTACTCGGTGAGTCCACTATTAGGACTCGGCGAGTAGGAGCTGGCAGATGAAACCCTAAATCCCAGGGTTTGCGGCCTATTTAAAGGAGCCTCAGCCTCCTTTGGGCTTCCTTACAGTCTATGAGAGCCCTTATAAAACGTAATTCGTGTGTGTGTGCCTTGGAGTGGTTTTGAAGCTTGGAAGAGAGGATTTTGGAGGAAGGGAGTTAAGAGTGCAATGGAAATTGAAGCAAGAAAGGAGGGGGAAACAGGTTTTACCTCAGCTAGCATCTTTTGAAGGTATCAAAGTGCCATTCTTACTTCCTTTTCTATCCTCTTGTTGAGTTCTAGGGCTTTTTATGGATTTTCAAGTTAGGATGTTGAGCTATAGGCTAGATCTGAAGTTGTAACTTCAGATCTGGACCCTCCTTGGGTGCTAGAGTCATAAAGTTGTTGTATTGGTTGTAGATGAAGTCCCTCTAGGACTAGAAGATCCATTAAGAACTTAAAATAGACTTTTGGAGCCCTTATAGCCATGCATGTACGTAAAGTTTGCAACTTTACGTGATAAGTATGCCCTAGAAGCTTGGATCTGTGATTTGGAGCCGCTGCATGGCTCAAAACAAATCTGTATGGAAAGAGGACTGAATGGACTCGGCGAGTCGCAGGGGTGACTCGGCGAGTCCCATGAAGATGGTCATTGAGTTCGGCGAGTCCGATGAAGATCGCCATAAAACTCGGCGAGTTGAAGAACAACTCGACGAGTCAGATGACTTTTCCCTTGGATAGACTTGCGTGTGTACCCATCGAGTTACAAGAGGGAAACTCGACGGGTGGCCCTTAAGGATCGATCAGGTTTTGAAAGAACTCAACGACTCACTCCGGTGGCTCGACGAGTTGGAATGTGCTCCATGAACTCGGCGAGTGACCGAGTGCACTCGGCGAGTAGAGGTCAACATGGGTTGTGGACCTTGACTGAGGACTCTGACCTTGATCAGGAAGTTCTATGAGGTTATGGGGAGTCTCATAAGGGTAAGAACTTATGAGTATATCGTGCTATGGTTATAGGTGGTGGAGCCAGTGTCAAGTTATCCGATAGTTGGAGTTTGCATTCCTATCGACATCTGCGAGGTGAGTTATCCTCACTATATATATATATATATATATATATATATATATATATATATATATATATAGGGACTATGGAGCCAAGGCCGATCCTTTATGAATTACATCCTGGGTTAGGATGATTGCTTTGTTATTGCCATGTTAGATTTCATCCTAGTTTAGGATGGGTGTTATGTTATTGCTTTGCTAGAATTTATACTGCTAGGTTGGTTGTTATACTAGAGATCGGTAGTTACGGTATGCCACATAAGATTCTGATCTATAGGATCGGAATCTGGATAGATAGTATGTTAGCTTTTATGATCCGTGAGGATTGGTTGGTTAGTGACTTGTTAGGTCGATACTCTAGCTATGAGTGAACTCTTTGATTGATGACCAATGAGATGGATATGTTTGCTATGTGTACATGCCAGTATATGATAGTATGCGTACATGGTTAGTTGCTTGTTGGTTGGGTTGAGGCGGTCATGCTTTGTGTTGAAGGCCAACACACCCTCTGAGCGGTCCGGGGAGACTATAGGCCCATGCGGCGGACCAGTCATGCCGAAGGCTCGGGATAGATTCAGACAGACTTTAGGCCCAGTAGGGCGGACCAGTCCGGCCGATGGCCTAGTATATATGTTGTTTGATTGAGCGTTATGCTTATGGTTCTACCAGTGTGGTATTGGTATTTTGGGCGTAGCTCACTAAGCCCTCGGGCTTACAGTTTTCAGTTTATTGTTTCAGGTACTTCAGGAGAGCGAGGGAAGGCGAAGGCATGACCATACCGCTCCTCATCGTCATGATCTATTTTGGGACACTCTGATGATAAATGAGTTGGAAATGTTTTGTAAAAAAAATTACTATTTGACTCTTTAGTTAGTATTAAAAGTTTAAATTTGGCGTAAATTTTATGGGTGTTACATCATATGCTATACACCCAGGTCGAATCTCTTCCAATCACGCAGAGGGTGAAACATATGACTGAATGAAGTTTTAGAGGGATCGAGAAGAAGAAAGATGCATATACTGTGTACCAAGTCAGATTGTTAGTCACATAAAGGAGACAATATATGGCTAACAGGTAGAAAGAATTGCATATATAGAAGATGCAGAGAGATTGAGTTGCATATGTTACATTCTAGGTCAGATCTCTCGATCACGCAGAGGAAACAACATATGACTGACAGACAGAAAGAAAGAAAATAATCTTCTACATACCTAATTTATTGGAATTTCCCAGTCACCCCATCACTACCAGAATTAAGGCCAGAATCTGCACATCGAGGAAGAATTAAACCACAATTCTAGATACGAGTTCTTTTAATGTGACTAATAGATTCCCATGTATATCTCCGTGCTCAACCTATCCAAGCGTCGTATTATCAGGCTAAACGGATCTATCTAGGTCAAGATTTGACAAGTCTAAATTTCTTAAGTTCATTTAAAAACTTTCTTGTCTACCAGCGCCTCGAACACAGAGCCTAGACAATTCAGTTTTGGTACATTATGCAGATTCAGACTGTCTGTTATCACATGATGATATCGCTTCCCTAACATCACCTTCAAACAAAACTCTTAGCAACATATTTATTTATTTATTTATTTTGATTTTCTGAATTTTTAATGCTTTTGGATTTTTGAATTTTTTGAATTTTTTTGTTTGGTTTGGATTTTGTTTATTTCTCCCCTAAATGCATGGGTGAGAATGAAATTAAAATGCGCAAATTTAAACTAACCTAAAACAAAAATTAATCCTCAAAACGTATCATTTTTAAAAGCTTCACAAGCACATCAAATCGATCTTTGTTAAACGGCTTTGTGAACAGATTCGCCACATTATTAGTAGTGGGATCTTGTTCCAGCCGAATGAGCGATCGCTCATAACAATATCTGATGAAATGAATTTTGGTGTCGATGTGCTTGGTTTTTGAGTGTTGGATTGGATTTTTATCAATCTGAATAGCAGCCTCATTATCGCAAAAGATAGGGGTTTCTAGATAGTTCAACCCGTAATCTAACAGCTGATGTTGGATCCATATAACTTTAGAGCAACAAGCAGAGGCAGCAACGTATTCAGCTTCTGCTGTTGAGGTTGAGACAATGTGTTGTTTCTTGCATTGCCACAACACCAGCCGGTCACCAAGGAATTGACACCCTCCTAATGTAGATTTCCTGTCAAGCTCACAGCCTCCATAATTACTGTCAGTAAAAGCATATAAATCAAATTCTGAATTTTTCGGATACCAAAGACCCAACTTAGGGATGCCTTTGATATACCGAAAGATTCTTTTGACAGAAATAAGATGTGAAAGTTTAGGATTAGCCTGATAACGTGCGCATTGAAAAACTACAAACATGATGTCTGGTCGGCTTGTAGTTAGATACATTAACCAACCGATCATTAATCTGTAGTGAGTTTGATCTACGAATTCGCCATCAGTATCTGGAGTCAGCAGGGGTCTCTCACCCATTGGTGTCAGTGCAGGTTTTGCGTCCTAAAACCCAAACTTCTCAAGTATATCCTCCACATATTTGGCTTGATGGAGCAAGATTCCGTTTGACTTCTGTTGGACCTGAAGCCCCAAAAACATGGTCATTTCACCCAACAAACTCATCTCAAACCTCTTTTTCGTAACACCTTCAAACTCTTTGCACAACTGTGGACACGTAGATCCGAAGATTATGTCATCGACATAGATCTGTACCAAGATTTGATCTGCACCAACATGTTTTATGAATAAGGTTTGGTCAATTGTGCCTCGCGAGTAGCCATGTTTGAGCAAATGCTTTGTGAGAGTCGCATACCATACTCTAGGAGCTTGATGCAATCCATACAGATCATTGTCTAACTTGTAGACATGGTTGGGAAACTTCGAGTTAACGGTCCCAGGGGTATGATCCACATAGATTTATTCCTTCACCTTGCCATACAGGAAAGCGGTCTTGATGTCCATCTGATATACTGTGAAGTTCATGTAAGAGGCGTAAGCAAGGAACATATGGATAGCCTCCAAGCGAGCCACTGGAGCATAGACTTCAGTGTAATCAAGACCCTCGATCTGTCAGAACCCACGAACAACCAACCTAGCCTTATTTCGCACAATTATCCCTGAATCATCCTGCTTATTACGAAAGACCCAACGTGTGTCAAGAGACTTCTTTCCCTTAGGTAACTCAACCAACGTCCAAACCCCAAGCTTTTCAAATTGATTTAGCTCTTCATGCATAGCATCTACCCAGCTGGGCTCATTCAAAGCCATTTCTACATTTTTTGGCTCAATTTGAAAGATAAAGCAAGAATAGAGACATGTATTGACATCTCCACTCTGACTTCTTGTTTTCAAACCATCACCCAGCTGGCCAATGACATTCTCGATCGGATGATCGCGTTGAATACGGGAGGGGATCTCCTTGCTGATATCATTGAGTGAAACAGGAAGATTATGAATGTTGATAGCTCCATCATTTGCTAAGGAATCCACTGCAGACGAAACAGTCTCATTAGTTGGATTTGCCACAAAATCATCAGTAATCATTTCAGGAAAGAGTAGTTCCATAAAAGTTTGAGTAACAGCGGAATTATCTCTGGTCATGAACTCTCTTTCAACAGGAGTAAGAGGTGTAGCATCAACATCTGGAGCAGTTTGTAGATTTGAAGATTCTGGAGAAGCAATAAAACAGATGACTCCACCGAAGGATTAATAGAAGAAACCATTGGTGGTTTGTAAAAAACCTCTTCATCTTCGTCTTCAATTACATTCTTCGAGCCAGAAGTAGAACCAGATGGGTCAGCAGACGACACACTAAAAGATTTGAATAATGATGTGTAATCGAACAACCAATCAGAACCCACTCTAGCATCCGTTTAATTCTCCTCCAACCAGCGCACATCAAAGGATTACACAATTTGCTTTGTCTTCTTGTTGTAGACCCTATATGCAGTGCGAGCAGCATACCCCACGAAATAGCAGTCATCAGCTTTGGCATTAAATTTAGGGTTGGACTCCGGGTGAAGAAGGGTGTAAGGGCAACCAAATACTCGGAAGTGGCTGACTGATGGCTTGTGTCCATATAAAATTTCGTATGGAGTCTTCATCTAGGCTTTGTTGATCAGGACACGATTTTGAACATAACATGCAGTGTTGATCGCCTCAGCCCAAAAGAAGACAAGAAGCTTGGAATCACAGAGCATCGTCCTTGCAGCGTCTTGTAGTGTTTAATTTCTTCGCTCAGCAACACCATATTGTTGGGGTGTGCGAACGGAACTATATTGACGCACAATTCCCCTTTCTGTGCAAAAGTGATCAAGAACTGCATTCTTGAATTCTGTTCCATTATCAGTTCGTAGCGCCTTTACCCGATGGTTTGTTTGATTCTCAATCATCACAACAAACTTCTTGATCAGATCAACAATCCCAACATTGTTGGATAAGAAGAAGACCCACGTAAAACGCGAAAAATATTCTATCACAACTAGACAATATGAATTTCTGTTGATTCTTAGGACATTGACCGGACCAAATAAGTTCATGTGCAACAATTGGAGCACCTAACTGATTGAGATAACTTGTTTTGGCAAATGTGGTTTTCAATGATGTTTGCCCTAGGCACATGGCACACATTTTTCAAAAGTTATGAAGTCTCTGACTGGAAGACCACAGACCATTTTGTTTTTCGCAAGACAATTCAAGTTCTTTCCATTGGCATGCCTGAGTCTTCGATGCAACAACATAGAATTTTGTTTGGAGACCTTTGAAAAGAGGCAAGTGACTTGATCAGGGACGTTGCTATTCATGTCAATTATGTAGGCATTTCCATCCCGTTTTGATTTTACAAGAATCCATTCTTCCGGGATGACAATGTTAGGCTTTAAGATCAGACATTCCTTATAAGTGAAGTGGGATGAATAACATTTTGTGACAAATCTGGGATACACTTAACAGGCTATGCTTTAACTCGGGAGCATAGTTAACGTTCTCGAAACTTAGCACTCCATTAGACACAGTTCCTTTCTGAGTGATCTTACCACCTTCTCCACCCGCAAAGGAAAGAAACCCCCCATTAAAAGTCTGAATGTTGTTCAATTGGGAAATGTCTCCTGTCATATGTTGGGAACAGCCACTGTCAACATAGCAAGATCTGACGACATTCCTCCGCAACTGTCCCTGCAAAATGAGCGGGATTATTGAGATTTAGAGACCCAGGTCATTGCAATCATGGGTTTATCCTTGACAATCACAGATTTATTCTTTGAGAATTTTGGTTTTGAATTTTCACGTAAAACATTTTTAGAGGTTGATGATGATTGGATGGAAACAGATTTGGGCACCCATTGCAATTTAGGTTTTTGTAAAAACATAGGTGTTTTTGAAATATTTTTCTTTTCTTTTTGTTCTGAGCATCTGGATTTTTGACCATTACTAGTTGAAAATCCCGATCCTCCTTTTGATTAAACCGATCTCGGCTTAGCTTTGTTCGACTTCAGCAAATTATTTGTGATTTTATATTTAATAACATGTCTGTTTCGTTGAAAAAATGCACTTTTGTGTAATTATTTGCCTTCCATTCATCATCTCGAGGATAAAATCTCGAGGACTTTCTAGTTAAAGACCTTCCACAAGATTCGTTCTCTCCTCTTGGGGACAAGAAATGCACAAGCGCTCGATTTAAACAATTTCGAGCAATATGTCCTGCAGTACCACAATTAAAGCAAAATTGCTTATTAGTACAAGACTTGGTACCACTCTTATCAGATTTCAGGATTTTATTATATTTTCTAACATTTCCACATTTGCAAGTACATGTATTAGATTGTGTGATAAATGTTGAAGATGTAGATGCACTTGAATCAGATTTTGCAAATTTTCCAAGAACAGCATCACAATTTTCAAAAACATTAGTCTGAGATAACACATCATCACACACAAAATCATCAGTTTTAGAATTTGACACCGACTCATCACACATTTGAACACCAAACTTAGACACCAAATTATTTGACTCAAACTTCTCACCTTCTTGCTCCCCCTGGATTACTGACATATCTGTACTTGAAGTAGAAATGTTAGTATCCAAAATTCTATCATTAGGCCCTATTGCTTGTTCAATGGCTGGCTTCCCATAGACCATATAAGGTTCTCTGTCAATCTCTTCTTGAGTCAGAGGAATAGCAGTGTAATTGTGATTAAATCGAGGAGGGACACTCTCATATCCTATTCCTACTTGTTTTTGGTCCTTCCATTGCATTTGTTCCTCGATTATTTTTGCAACCCTTTCGCTTGACACATCGAATTTTTTAAAATTAAAATCAGTATTTTCAAAACGAATTTTCAGTGTGTCAAGTTCAGTGGTTACAGCAGCAAGTTTCTTTTAATATGATCATAATTTTCACGCTTGTTGTATCTTCTTGCAATTTCTTGAAGTCTTTTATTTTGTTCTCTAATCGAGTTTTCAGAGGTTTCTGATTTTTCCTAAGAGTATAGCCTTCATACTTAAGGTCCTCATTCTCTCTCTTAATTATCTCAATTTGGTCACGTAAAAATTGAACAGTTTTAATACAAGATTGAGAGCAACCTATTTCACTGACCTCTAGTTTAGCGGACTCGGGTGTGGACTGAACCATAAATAAGAATTGAAGATTCAACATTTTCGCCTCAGGATCCGTTTTCAGCTTCCTTTTCGCACCATCATTGATCTAGGCAAAATGAGCATTTTCAGGTCCTGAAATGTTTAGGGCTTGAATTTGATCTTCCCAATCAAATGATTGAGCCACCATAGCAAGATTTGTTGTCTGATTATTGACAGTAGATCCCCTGTTATTGTTTACCGGCACCAGATTCATTCAACATTTTCTCTTCTATCTAGTTTTGGACATTCTCTGGCGAAATGTCCAGGTTCATGAAAATTATAGCACCGCAACTTTCCCTTATTAAATCCCACCTTCTTGTCAGAATTCATTCCCCGGTTGTTCTTTCCGGTTTTCTTTGCAAACTGTTTTGCTCTAAATACTGCCATTGCCATTTGCCACGTGATATCCATTTCTTCAACATCTTCTGGATGGATTTGATCCAGATCAACAAACAATAATTGAGGGAAAAGTTCTCCAGCTACGAAAGCATTATAACAATTCACAAGTCCAGTAGCAAGGTCCATATTTTCATCATTTTCTTTGGATGTTAGAGCTTGAGGAATGTTTCCCGGAGTCTGAACAGATGTATCTGAAGATGAACCATCTTGATGAAAAGAAGTTGGAGTTTGAGAAACTTGAACATTTTGCACAGATGGAATAACATATGATGTGGGCTGGTAAATAGGGAAGGACTGAACTTGAGGAGTAGTGAAAGATGAAAAGGCGTTGTTGGATTGAATGCCAAGATTAACAGAAGAATTTGATATGACATGAATAATTTCTCTCTACTTGTCATCCAAATCACAAGCTTTAATAATTGCCATTGTCTCAGCCAGGCTCAACCGATTCAGATCTTTAGTCTTCTTTAATACATATACATTCATATCCTAAGACTTTGGCAACGAATTCAACAATTTCTTGTTGATTTCAGATTTTGTAACCAAAACGCCAGTAGAACTCATCTCAGTGGTGAGAGTGATGAACCTTCACAGTTGAGTTTCAAGAGATTCCCCCAAGACATAATTGAACATGTTGAACTTTTGTCTTAACATGTCTTGACTACTTTGCTTCATATCTTCATTTCCTTCATAAACTTCAATTAACGCTTCCCATAACGCTTTCACAGAAGTGTACTCATGAAAACCTTGTGCAATTTCAGGGGACAGAGCCATGGTAAGAGTGGCAAGTGCCTTTTCATGTTCTTCAGCTTTTTCAAAATCATCATCAGTATAATTTTCAACTTGCTTGTCAGTAACAGTTCCATCTTCAAGAGTTGTAATGATACGAATTGTTCCTCTCAAGATGCTTCTCCAAATTTTGAAATCATTCATTTTAATATATTTTTCAATGCGATATTTCCATTCAGGAAAACCTTCAGCGGATAACAATATAGGAATGCGTGAGGTGGTACCCATGATGGCATCCAATTCATGATGAGCAGACATGGTTTGAGATTCAATTTTTGGCTTTTTCTAGAGGGAACAACTCAACAAGAAGATTAAAATTAAAAGTTTGTCAACCAAGATAAGTGCAGCCACACACGCCAACCGCACATTTGACAACACACCTGACCACACACTCAACCGCACACGTGAACGTACATGTGACCGTATACGTGACCACACAATCAACAACACACCTTCAAGAGCTTAACCGCACACCTTCAAAGTCCAACCGTACACCCAAAAAAAATCGAGATTTATGAGCGAATTTTGATTTGAAAACTAGTGAAAACGATGAGCAGTAGCGATTTCTCAACCAATGAAATGTGAATAAGCCTCAAAAAACGATAACTACCTTCAACCGCGCACTCTATGAACCTTCGAATTGACATTGAATGGAGCTCTGATACCAACTGTAAGTCCCAGTCTATTAGATCCAAATCAGTGATCAATTGAAAAGCAAGTTCAAACAGCGTATAGAAGGAGTAAAAGAAGAATTAAGGCAAGCATGCACACATCTATAACACATAAATGTCAGGTAGACCTTGGGAAACACATAGTTACGTCACCGTCTAACTGACACATACACATGCTATTTATACCACACATAACAGCACAAAAGTGTACAGCCGCACACACGTGCATGTCCGAACACACGTATGCGGCCGCACACACTCATCAACATACTATAACCTCCAAAATACACTCTAACACCCTACCAAGACCTAACATGAGAATGCCTAGCCCAAACCACTAAATTATAGCCTATCAAATACCATCTTCAAGTGTTATTCAACCATCTTTAAGTGTTCTAATCTTGAAGATCTTCATCTTCATCTCTTTATCCACTAAGAAATCCACTCAAGGTGAGTTCATACCCCATATTTTCGAGTTTTTCATGTTTTTAGGGGGGGATACAAGAAAATTTTGATTTATAACACAAATGTTGCATGTTTCATTTCTATGTTGTATAAAGTATTAATCTTCATGAAATGTGGTTATTACTTGTTTGTAGAACATTTATTTGTGGTATGATAGTTGGAGATGCAAAACTAGGAAAAACAAACATAAACTATGTTATATGTTCATTAGAAAAAATTATAACTACAAAGCTACAAAGATTAAGATTTTTATGAACAAAATTTTACCTTTCTAGCAAAAATGGTTATAATCTAGTTATTTTGCCATTTTTATGGGATATAACCCAAAATATGTTGTTTTTGACATGTACTTTGAAACCAGACAAAATATCAAGGAGTTAGCTTTACAAAAAGAAAACCCAAAAATCTATCATTTTATGTAAAAATGGATTTTTTTATATAAAAGTGGTCATAACAAGTTTATGACATAATTTTTGTGGGCTTTGAATAAAAATATCTAATTTTAAACATATAAAGTTAGCTTGAGTTAAATACCCCCAAAAAAGGGTAAAAATAAGTTTTACAAAGTTATATTTTTTTCTAGTTACCGGTAAATATCGTTAAAAAGTGGCAAAAACTAGAAATTGACTTTATATTACTAAATGTTCTCATATTTGAGTTAGATGTAAGTTTATTTATTAGAATTTTTTAAAACATCTAGACACTATAACTTATGTGTGTGTGTGTATATATATATATATATATATATATATATATATATAATGGACTTCACAAAACATTATAATAAACTATAATTGGAATAGTTTATGGGTCACAAATACTACTCTATCATTTGGTACGAGACATATAATTATTTATAGGTGTAATTACTTTACACTATGCATTAACTATGGAAATGTGATACTTCCACGTACACAAAAGGGGTTTTCTTTACACTAGACGTAAACCTGTCAATACAATTTTGTGAGACATAGTCTTCACCATACACACTTGAGTACATACTAAAGTCCTGCATTATAACCAGAGTTTGGTAAGAGAGCATGACACTTGTGTATAGATCTATACATGACTGACAACACCGCACGTAAGTTGTTACCTACAACTAGACCGGCATGTCTAGGGTGATAGTTGTCTAACATTCCGACACTTGAATAACGTCGTAGCAGGCCAACTAGTCATTAGCATGGTTATAATAACTCACATGGGGTATTAACAATACATTTGATTTACTGGGATAACATACATACATTTAGTTTTATATAATGATAAAACTACATAATACCATTTTCCAGTACAACACTACTTACATTTTTGGTCTTTGGTTTTTAAGACTTATAGTTCATTTTTAAGAAAATATTGGATTTTCGGAAGGCATACTCTTTCATTTTACTAGGAAAAATTGAAAATTTATTTCATACAAAACTCTTATGAACTCACCAACTTAATTGTTGACATTTTTTCAAAACCACTTGTATTCTCAGGAAATCAGTAAACAGGTAACCAAAAAGGTTTTGAGGATGGGGCATCACAAAGTCACATTATTTACTTATGTCATATGTATTTGGTGTCAAGTAAACAATATATTGAATACAATGTAAACTTCTTAACTATTAATATGATGGTTGTATGGCTTGATCACTATTATTCATTATGATATGATATTGTACATCAAAGTCATCCACCCTCAGATATTTCCGTCGTTCTAGTTTGGGGGTGTGACACCGATATAGATTTGTGATGATGCATTTGACTATTAAATTGAACACATCCATGCAGCTCAGGGCTCGACCAAACACTTTAGATGCCAGCACCAAATCATCGAGAGGCCTATAGATATAGCTTCTCATGTTAAGGCGGAAGGAGCAAATAAACTTCGACTACATAGTTTTTGTCTATTTCATCATGTGACACATGGAAATAACCTTTATAATTACCAGTTACAGATAATGTTGAAGTAGACCAATGCATAACAGAATCATAGAGCAAAACTCCACATGTATCTAGGTTTAAAGAATACAAGATATTATCGTCTTAGAATTACCCGTGACTAGATCCATGAAGTAATCTCTAAGCGCAGTCAAATACTTAAATCTCTATTAAGTACTCATCAGTGTTAGCGCAATCTTTATGCTATGCCCAATCACTATAGACAATCTACTAATTCTCATGACAATCTTGAATCACTACTTACTTCTAAGAGTATGACTGACTGTGGACGTTTGAGTAAATTAATACTCGGGAAGTGGGTTCTAAACATGCAAAAGGAGAACATAGTGATAAGCTAATTGAAATGACTGAACTCCATCATATATTAAGATCTCCACTTAATAATCGCCAAATCAAATTAACACTTAAACTGCCTTAAGTTCTCAGGTTTAAAACAAACCAAACTAAGAGTACTTAAGCCAATTCATTTGTAAATCTAATGCTTCTTGACTTTGTCTGACTATTACACTTGGTTGGTGACATTGGCTTATGGAATGGATCGACAAGATTATCTTTCGATATGAATTATTCACCATAATGTCTTTACATTTGACTCACTATTGGACCTTACTGAGTATGTACCATATGAGTTTGTGTGACTTGGGATCCATACTCGAGGTAAGTTCACCCTTATAGTTAAAAGGAACTTCAAAAAGTCCTTCAATGATTGAATTTCAACAAAGATGTCACTAATGAATCTATTTCAGCTACATTGTCTTCTTTTCAATTAACCAACTATAATGTACTCTAAGTTTGTTGAATCCACTATGGTGTATTACTTGGTACTCTCCCAAGCTAATACATTACCATTCAGTAAAAGCACAAATTCCTACTACAAACTTAATCGTCTTTATCAGTGTGCAACTTAGCATCAATGTAACTTTTACAATGATCTATTCGATACTGGAAAGATGATTTCCTCTTTCCTCCTAGGACACTTAAGAACATTCTTGATCTTGATTCATTGATTCATGCCAAATTGATCTTATCCAACTTGTCATGCTAAAGGTATACAATTCGTTAGATCTGGTACATGTCATGACATATATGATCGATCCCATAGTAAAAGCATGTAGGACACGACTCATAACCTTTAGCACAATAGTATAACTAGAATATTAGCATCTCTTAATGTCATGCGATAATTATTAAGCATGAACCTTTCCAAGTTCTGCATGTCGAGTTTCCTCAACATTCCATTTACTTTTACTTAATCCAACGAATCATTTTGATCTATCTCCATAGATCCTTATCATGTATGTGTGTTGTATCTCCCATGTATGTTATAGAAAAACAATTCCCATACCATGCCAAGCTTTTACACTTGCTAAGTTAGAATATAGTTTCCTATGAATCATACATTATCTATGTACAATACAAGGGTGAATACAATGCTCCCACTAGCATTGACATATATATGGTTTATCTATGTTTCTTGAAATTCAAACTTCTTGAACTTTCTCAATCGAGAAAAAGATTTCAATCACTCTCACTAGCTTTGACATATGTATGGCTTATGTTTATTTCTCGAAATTCAAACTCCTTAAACCCTCTCATTGAAATAATGATCCCACTTGTGAGATGCTTATTTCGGTCCATAAGGAACTTTTCAAGCTTACACATCCTTCACAACCTATCTCGGCTTGATTGTGTGTTTATTCTTATCGATGCTTGTCTCTTCTTGAAGATTTACTTACACCCTATGGTTAAGGTCAAATGCTTGCTCTACCAAGTTTTCACATACATAGACTGAATGTTGTCTCCATGTCCTCCTTTCATGTTGTAGCCTCTAAGGACTACCATAGCTTCTGATAGCTAGACTGATTGGTCCATACCAGTGACTCATTTACCTCAGTAATATAAAATCTTATAAAACTAGGCATATGACATCCTCTATCATATCTATAAGGAAGAGGTGGAAATATGCTAGTTTCCTCAATAGCTCTTTCCACCTCGAATTGAATGCAAGGTCCAACTTTAGGCTCTATGTTGGTTGACTCTCAAATCTTATCAAGATCAATGTGGATCCCACTAGCCCTTTCGAAAATCAGCTCCATCTCTTGGAAAACAGTCCTTCGAGCAACATACACTTTTTTCTCAAAATGATTGCTGAATAATGATCCAAAATTCTTAATAGGTTCACTAACGAGATAACACATCTCTATTCCAAGTGCATGATTATCAAGCGCTTCACGACAAGCATAAGCCTCATAGTCGTAAACTTCTCAGATGTTACAAGACCAAAGGACTTCTAATAACACTATTCATGGTACAATCCATGAATTGTTCGTAAGCATAGTGCGACTCATCTAGTACAAAATCAATCAATGATTTGTATTTCTATCCAACTAACACTCCTTGTGTTAGTGTTTTGGTAGGGATAGCTCAAGAGACTCTTTCACAATTTCTTAAATGATCGATAATGTTTGGATTGAGATGATCACTAAGAGTGTCTCATCCTATTTCCCAGTTGATTCTTAACTTTTCTTTACGAGAGCTCTAAACACTTGAAAGGTTCCAGACTCATGTTCATACGAAGTTGATCTCACCATGTATCATGGTTAATCTGAATTGTCCATTAATGCAATCTAATTCCAACATATATTCTTATCACCTAGTGATGTATTCATTATCTATCTTGATAAGCAAGATTTGCATTTATCATGAGATTCTAGGTCAAATGATATCAAAAATCCGATCCAAATGGATACTTAGTAATGCGATTCTCATTTTTGTATTCAAGACTACAATTCAACAAATACACTTCACACAAACCTTTCTTATGTATTTGATTTAGTACATATTGTGGTCAATCTGAATGATCCAATAGGTAAACTAATTTCAACATATATTTGCACCACAATAATACACCTTATTCAAATATTTGAATCAATTTTGAACTATTGTTAGTATACTAGGTTCATAGATTTTATGGCTTTCTTTTAACATGTTAGAGTGCTCCAAATTTAAATAAGTCAGAACTATCTCATGAATCATAATATAAACAATTTCAATTATAATACGATAAACTAAACATTCGGGATAAGAGTTGTCTTTTGATACCATGAATAGTGGCAAGGGATTGATATTCATGATCAAATTATCTACTCCATGTTTTAGTCTTCTTACTTCATTTTAGTCACTACACATTCTTGCAAATTTCAGTACTTAATCCTTAGTAAAATACTCAAGGTTTAGAAGTAATATCCTGATGGCATTATGAATCCATATATTTGATTGAACACCAAACATGGGAGAACTAGTTATCTTTTGATCATATGGAAAGTAGAAAGGGATCATAACCCATGATCAAATTACTTTCTCCATGTTTTAGTACTTTCACTTCATATATATATATATATATATATATATATATATATATATATATATAGGGCATGTATGCTTTCTTAGTCCTTTCTTGTTATAGAAACGAATTGCTATCTGAACATATCTCAGAATAAGCTTTCCTTTGTCCATGACATTTAGGCCTAGATTAGGTATACCAACACTAATCGCCTTTTAACCCAAAGTAATTGGCTTTCTTCTTCTTGACACTTCTATTCCTAATTGCCTTTTGGCTATGTTATTTCTAAAAGGATACCTCAACATGCTACACAACTCATTCACAGGTATTCCAAGTTGTTCAAATCAAAACCAGATCTAACTGATTATTTGTACATGTCAACTAGTTGACTAACCTTAGTCAACTCATAACTCAAGAAAATTCCATTTTACTTCAATATGTCAGTTTACAACGTACATTTGATAACTGCTCTTTCTGATTGATTAGAATGTAGTAATTGGATGAACCTCGGGAAGAGCTTATTCAAAGGCATGATCTTTTCTTTTCGTTTATGAGAACTATTCCCAAACTATGAATTTGGACAAGATTAATCATCCTAATACCTAATCCTTTAAGAGTTTTTAAAACAGTAGATTTGAGTGGTTAAGGTTATAGACATCATTCAATATCAATTTCCATTATAGTTTGTTTTACTTATCCTTAGAAAATAATTGCTCTTAAAAAATTATTTTACAAGGCTTGGATCCATATTTCGCTCCATGATGTGTAAAGTGATGTCGTAAACACACCATAAAGTTATTTAGATAGGCAAAGCCCTTTGCAAATTTCGATCACCACAAAATTCCTAGATATTTGAGATTTATTGATTATAATTGGCATGCTAATGTCAGATTATGTTTATCTCAAATTCAATGACAGGGTCACCATAGATTACTAAACAGATGATGAATCGACCATACAAAAACACGTGGTACCCGACTCAAGTTATGCTTGAGATTCATGAGTTCCACATCATTCTCTACCTATACTCTCAAATTGATGAGCCAGTTAACCACACGAACTCCAGAAACAAGTTACAAAGAGAATATAAAACTTTTATGGATAACATAAGATTCACATTAAATAGACTGTGAATTAACCATGAAAAAATCGCATGGTCCCTGGCTCAAATTACGCTTGAGATTCCCGAGTTCCATATCATTCTGAACTATACTCTAGATTGATGTGTCAGTTAACCAAACGAGCTCCACCAAAAGAATATAAAGAGAATTTGCAATTTTCATGGATAATAGGAGACTCACATTCTCTTAATAAAACATGATTTTATTTTACACTTATATTTAGAATACTTTTACATTAACCATTGTCATTATCAAACCCTTTCGGTAACTCAATTCTCAAAATACAATATGGTGGTGAGGGTGGTAAGCACAAAGCATATTAAAAACCAACCTCATTCGGAATCATAGAGACCTCCTTAAATCCCTACATCAGAGTGGGTGAGCCTAGTCAAGGTAAGACTGATAATGTCAATATTTAAATTCATTATTTAAATAATAAATAAATATTCAAATTTAAATAATCACGTACAAATAATATTTATCGGTTTTCCATATTTAAAACAAATTAAATTTGGTATTTATCTATATTTAACAAACCTTCAAATTTGAAAAATGAAAAATTAAGGAAACCCTAAATTCGCCGGGCTCACGTCGTGAGTGGCGAATGAAGGTTTTATTAATTATGAATTTTTCAATCATTCTTCTTTCATTCAATTTCAAACAAGTTTTTACAAAAAATATGGATCTAGGGTGAATGTAATCATGAACCAACCACTGCTGGGTTTTCTAC
The DNA here is from genome assembly GCF_051521515.1 of Lactuca serriola. Classification (NCBI taxonomy): domain Eukaryota; kingdom Viridiplantae; phylum Streptophyta; class Magnoliopsida; order Asterales; family Asteraceae; genus Lactuca; species Lactuca serriola. The sequence continues at coordinate 233,079,182 of NC_136410.1, forward strand.
GCATCAAATACTACAGTCTAATGGGTTCATGCTAATTACATCTAGCCTATGAAACTTAAAAACATAAAGAAGAAAAACATCCCTTGATCTCCATGCTTGAGATCTCAATCCTACATGACGTTTCTTGGATGAGATGACTCAAACTAGAACCCCTCTAATGGTATCACACCCAACGACACCAAATAGTGGAATAAAATAACTAAGAGAAGGGTAAATTTCACAAACACTATAAGGGTTAGAAATCATCCCGTATGGGAGGAGGAAGAAGATGCGAAACTTCAAGCCAATAATGAGCAAGGAAAAATGAATCCTTTGTCTTATTTATAGCCTTGGATGCATTCCAAGGTTCTATCCTCAAGCCTATATGGGATGGATAACCCTAGGAACGAAATTCCCTTTATCCTAAGAGAATTTTCATCCACCGCCCTTCTTCTTAGGGTTCTGGAACTTTCCTAGTTAGCCAACTATTGATTAATTGAATATTCAACTCTTCGATTAATTAAACTATTAATTTATTCCCAAAATATATTTCTAATTAGTTTCTAATTAATTATTAACCACAATAATTATTAAACAAATTTCTCCTTTATTTATTCTACTCATTTTGGGTCTTAAGAGCAACCCAAAATGACCATGTTATTCTTAGAAATATTACCAATAGTTAATGACCTTGTACACATTTTACAACATTAACACCTTAAGACCTTCTATAGCATGCATGGGAAAAAACAAAGCATCAAGACCACATTTTTATGACTCAAGACCCTTCATTAGGTCTGAAATGACTACTTATTCAGTTAAGAGCATGCCATGCTAAAGAATCACCTTGTTTGGGACCAAAAATGCCTAAATGATGAAATGGCTAGATCTACAAGATAAGATGATCAAGCAAGGACATTTTTACATTTTGGAGGTAGCTAAAAACTGAAGAGTACCAGATCTAAGCTTCTTCCAAGCTCCAAGGTTCTTGTATCAACTTCTTCTTCAAGAACACCACCAAGGCACACAAATGGTCTCAAAATTTACACTTGTCCCTTACGATTTGTTGGAGGTGCATTTTCTCATATGGAGGCTGATGAGGGAATGATAAATGAGGTGACAATGTTTCTTATATATGGACGAAACCCTAAAATTTAGTGTTTGAAATTTCTCTGCGTACGCCCTGCACACGCGGTGTATGCTCTGCATACCAGGGTCCGTCCTCGTACACTCATCGTACAAAACGTACGTCCAACGTACTACCCCTTTGTCCAAAATCACCAAAATGCCACTATGGTCCATTTCACATTCTTTAATATACTCAAGGACTACAATGAAATATTTAATCATACATAGGGATAATATTGAAAATACCTCAAAACCAGGATGTTACAATTCTCCCCAGTTTGAATTAGACTACATCATCTAAGTCAACTGGTACGAACAACTCAGGATAATGTTCCCGCATCTTCGCCTCTGGCTCCTACGTCCACTCGGAGCCTCTCTAATGTTGCCACTGAACCTTTACCAAATGTATGTCCTTGTTGCGTATGACTTTCATCTTTTTCTCGATTATCTATACATGCCTCTCAATATAATTCATGTGCTCATCAACCTGGATATCATCCAAAGGAACTACTGCCTTTATCTTCTAACACGTTTTTCTGTAACTACGAAATGTGGAAGGTGTTGTGGATCTGATTGAGCTTACTTAGAAAATCCATCAGTAGGCCAACCTACCTACCCTGTCGATTACACGGAATGGTCCAATATACCGGGTACTCAATTTTCACTTTTTCTTGAAGTGTATCACACCCTTATAGGATGATACCTTCAGTAGTACCATGCCGCCGACCTGAAACTCCAATTCTGATCGATGCCGGTCGGCATAGCTCTTCTACTGACTTTGAGCTATTTGCAATCTCCACATGATCTTTTGGATAAGCTCCATGGTCTGGAGGAATACCTCTATCCTTCCCATGACTTTGTGACCAACCTCCCTCCAACAAACTAGGGTACGACATGTCCGACCACACATAAGCTCAAAGGGCGGTTCACGAATGTTGGAGTGATAGCTTTTGTTGTAGAAAAACTGTACAAGAGGTAGGTAGGAGTCCCAACTCCCACCAAAATCTATAACAAAAGCCCGAAACATATCCTCAAGCATCTGGATGGTCAGCTCACTCTGGACGTCTGGATGATAAGTAGTGCTGAAATGTAGTATCGTACCCATTTCCTTGTGGAACTTCTTCCATAATCGAGAAGTGAAACGAACATCTCAGTCTGATATAATGGAAACTGGAACCCCATGACAAGGAAGAATCTACCAAACATACACATCAGCCAATTTCTCGGACATGGAGCTCTCCCAGATGGCCAAAAAGTAGGCACTCTTGGTCAATTGATCCATGATGACCCATATAGCATCAAAATCCTAGACAATCTTTATTAGCTTGATAATAAAATCCATGGTGATCATGTTGTACGCCAAGATATCTGGGCAGTGCAGTTGATATTATAGGCACAAGGAGAGTGGTCTAGCTATATGTTGTAGGCTTATTACTATAGGCCTTGTAAGGCGCTCCGGTCAGACTAAAGGCTCATGTGTGCATGCATTGCATGTGTATTGTTGTGTGGGGTATTTTGGGGAACTCACTAAGCTTTGGCTTACAATTATGGATTTAAATGTTTCGTGTACATCAGAGGATCGGGGGAAGGCAAAGGCGCGACTGTACACATCATCCAACTGTTGTCATGTTTAGGAAGGATACCCTAATTTTATTACTCTGATTTTGAAATGGTTGTACAACTAGGTTTTTGATGATTGAGTTTGATGGAATTATAGTTTTTGAGATGTTACAAACCAATTTCTACTATTAAGAACTTAATTTCCAATATGGGAGTCGTTTTTGTTATGGGTTAATGGGTTAAGATGGCAATTAACCCTTAAAATTCAAAGTTGGGAAATTGTATGGAATACCTATTTTGCCTCTATTTTGTAAAAATTACATAAAAATCTTTGCGAGTTTGATTTAGGATCTGTAAATCCCCAAAGTTTAGGTTTTGAGTCTAATATGTCCCTAAATTTTCACTTGACCTGATGTTGGTTCTAACTAGTCCATGGAAAGCTAAAAGACTAATTGCAAGAATCCATAATAAATTGTAGACAAATTGTATGGACCTATGCAAGTAATCCATGGAAAGCTAAAAGACTAATTACATGAATATGGAAAAAGATGGTAACTTTTGCAGGCTTAGGTTGTGTTAAAGTGGCTTTGAACAAGTTGTTATTTCAGGTCAAAATCTAGATATTTAGTCTATGATATGTTTGGATCATAGAATAACAATTTTTAATCTTTAAAGCATCTACTAATATACTTGTTTATATTATATTAGGGGAGATTTTGATACCTCAAATGCTTATGTGATTCGAAGTGGGGATAAATTTCCTTGACAAAGGTGAGTCAATCTTTATGGAATTGAAGTACTATGTTAGGGAATTTCATATCTTAGAGGGAATGGAATAAACCTTAGTTGTATAGGTTGCATGTATCCCTCTTTGTGGATGATATGTTATTAATAATGGTGATTCTTTTAATGTATGAGAGTTAGGATGTATTAAATGCTAGACTCTTCTTTTAATCTATTGATGCGAGATGTAGGTTAGGTCGATGATAGAAAGATGGTTTTGTGTTGTTTATATGTGATGTATGCATGTTAAAATTTCTTGGAAATATTTGCCTATGATGATTTGGACAAAGCATGCTAGTGTTCAGATACGTCATAATGATGTTATGATGATATGTGCATGATATTGTATGTTGATGAAAAATGGTAAATTGTAATAACTGATTTACATGTTTTAGTAGTGAGTAACATGAGAAGTAATATGCTCTTACAAGTTGATAATAATTATGCATGATTACTTAGGGAGTTTTAATGTGTAATCCTTGTATGATGAATGAATAACTTATTAATTAAAAAGTGGAATACACTTAGAGGGGCAAGGGTAGCAACTTAGACTTAGGTGTGTAACCTATCCAAATTGTCTGATGGCCCAATAGATTAGAAATACTTATGGGATAAGAGCTTAATCAATACTTGACGTCGAGTGGTTTTTCTAGACATCCACTCATGGTATCGTCCAACTTAGTCGGGACTAGAGTGATGTTGACGATTGATGGAACGTCGACGAAAACATCACGTGAGATTTGGGAGGTGTAACATGCTGAAATTGGCCCCGTTCGTACTGATCCTTAACAACAATTCGTATACTACTATATGCAATGTTAGAGTAGCGAACGAAGTGACAACCAAGGGAAATGTTTGGGGTGAGACTCGCGCCTCGCTTAGTGCATTAGGTCATGCCAGTCACGTTAGTAGCGAACGTGATACTTACATGGGGGTTATTGATGAATATATAGACCCATAAATAGGAAGTATTATAATAACAATTACAAAGGTGATTAAGCAGAGAGTAATTGTTAATGATGAAAATGAAGATTTATATTATCTTATAATATTATAGTGATGTTGAAGTAATAACTAGTTACACAAATGAATAGTGAAGTGTAACTAAATGTAAAGGCTCTAAAGAAGAATACAAATTGAATTTGATTGTGGTGTTTATATGATGTATCTGACGCCATCCTATTTGAGTGTTTGAATGCATGTTTGTATGATGTTCGTTTAACCAGTGGGATGTGTGTGTTCCATAACATGGTACCTATGGTTGACTCCCTTAGCGTATGCTGGCACTTGTTTATTTCCTTATTGTTTGCCTTGTAGCGATACAGGTAGCATAGTCTATGGTTTGCTAAGGTCATGTTTGATAGTTTCTGTCTAAGAAAGTGTTGTCTGGTAAAGTGCTGTCTAGGAAAGTTTTCTGACTGGGAAAGAAACCATGTTGTTTGATTGTACATTTGATTGAATGTACTGAATGATGAAAAAAAGTAATACAAAATAAAAAAAAATTAAAAAAAAGTTATTTAAAAAAAATTCATAATCCAAGAAAGAAAGAAAGAGGCGGGGTTTGGTGCATAACTGTCTTTTCAGCCCATTCAGCCAGAAAGATATGATTTTGCGGCTTTCTGGGAAAAACATATCTTACCGGGAAAGACATTTTTTTGTGCAAATCAAACAGTCTTTCCAGTCCATTCAACCAGAAAGATCTGTTTGGGTCTGGAAAGATGCGTATCAAACGGGACCTAAGTTTGGGATCTCTTGTGTAGTTACATTTATCATATTTTTAGTGATAATACCACTTTGGACTTGTTGATGAGATTTCATCTACTTTTGGTTTTGAAAACTTGGTTGGTGTTGGTTTGGTGAAATTAAACTTTTGAAAGAGGCTATTGCTTTTGGTTTTGAAAACTTGGTTGGGGTTGGTTTGGTGAAATTAAACTTTTCAAAGAGGCTATTTCTTTTTATATTTAAGTAACATGATGTTTTCTAATGAACATATTTTGGATAAAAATGTATTGTTAAAATAAAAAACATTTGGGGTGAAAAATTAGATGTTACAATTTTCATCACACAAAAAGAGAAATAGTCGTTTTGATGAACAAAAATGTTTGAAAAAATCTTAAATTTTAGTCGCCAATGACAATGTTATAATTTAAGAAAAATTCACATAAATGGTCCATGTGAACATTGTTCATCACGAAAAAAATAAGCTTTTGATAGGAATGGCCTAGTTACTTTTTTGTTAGAAAAAAGTTTGAAAAAAAGATCAAATTTTAGATCCCATAAAAGTACAGTGCTATAATACAAGAAAAAGTTATATAAATGATCCCTATGAAACGTTTTCATATCATAAAATATTAAAAATAAGATTTTGATTTAATTGTAAGAAATCTTGTCCAACATTTTTGAATTATATGAATTTTTAAAAATGATCGATAGAAAACATTTTCATCATTAAGCAAGGACAATGTTATAATAAACATAAACGTCTATATGTATAAAGTACTTAAAGTAATTTATAATAAAAGTAAAAAAAAAATGTACTTTGGAAAAATCACTTTAGACAAACATAAACTTTTTAACATAATATAGAATATTACTTTCGGTTATAACAATTTTTTTAACATAATAAGAATGAGAGTAAATTGCTACTTTTATATTATTTTGAACCGGATGTGCAAGTGTTAAATATAAAATACCAGAAAACAATGCATAATGGTGAATTATATTAGCTAAGGAAGGCTCAGGAAAGGAGGTATCGTCGGGAAAACTAGCACACTTGTCTTGATACCAAAGATTTTGAGTAATTTTCAGGGTGGAACCCGAAATTTCTTCAACCAATCAAAAGGCTACAAACTCACTCTCACCCTCAACGCCAATTTATTTGAATTCTCAACATACAAAAAATCCATAAATAACGTTACAGTATTCCAATTTTTCCAAAAACAATTACCTGGTTCTTTCTTAATTTTAAGCTCCGTAACAATGAAGTCATCATTAAGTTTTGAGTATGCGCCAACACATTTACACTTGACACTTTAAAATAATTTCACGTAAAAGAATGGAATGCTAGGTAGCATTAATGTATACATTATGCTTGGAGGAATTTATTATCAACAACACGAGGTCAATACAAGGTAGGTGATCATGAGCATTCCGAAATTATGTTTGAAGTTGTAGCCTTATAATATTTATAAATTTTGCATGTATTCTTTGATGTCACATATTCAATAACGATATAAACGTCCTCAATCAATTGTCATTACTAAAATTTAAGGACATTTTGTTGGTAGATGTGTAAAGAGTTTCTTTCATTTATATAGGCTAAAGTGTAATGAGGAATCATTTTAAACTATAGAATCAAAGAACAAAATTAATCTATACAATTTCATAACTAACGTTGGACATATATGCACTATATCATAACAAAAAAATTCATTATTAAAATTTATTTATGACTAATCTTTTATTGAAGAAAAAAAACGAATATACCGAGATGCATAATTTTTTTATCTTCTTTCTATAGACATATATATTGATATATAAAAAATAATTTTTTTTTGAAAAAAAAACACATCATTTTGTTAGATTTTTAATATTTATATTTATTTTTTATTGAAAGAAATACAAAATATATCAAAATACATAACAATATGGTACTATTTAAATAGACATATACAAAACCAATAAATTACTTTTTTTTTTTTTAAATTTAGCTCATTTTCAGATTCTAAAAATGATATATATATATATATATATATATATATATATATATATATATATATATATATATATATATATATATATATATATAGTTTAGATTCGTAGTTTGAATAATAATAAGTCATATTTACCATTAATCCTGAAAGCTAAATTATATGACACTTTAGATTAACATCGTAATAATTTCACTTGTTAATTTTACAAAATTACTTTATAAATAATTAAAGTGTTCAAAAAAATTATAAAATTACAAATAAATATACTTTGGTTGACATATAAATTTCACCATATTAATATGTGAATGATCAAAATATTGAAATATTATGTGAGATTCACATTGTGAAAGCTAAAACTAATTAAATACAATTCAGATTTACAGTGCGAATTTAATCAGATCAAGGTGAAAAAAGAAACTAAACTTTTTATATCGATATGGATTCTATTTATTAAGAACCAAAAATTATGAATTTTTGTATATTTAGTTTTTTTTTTCGATAAAAAATAAACCTTTACTATTAATAAAACAATAAAATGAAGTGAGTTTTTTCGGAAAAAAAAATTATTTTTTCATATATGAATATGGATGTCTATTGACAAATGATAAAAAAAGGTATCTCGGTTTTTTCAATAATAAATTTGTCCTAAAAATTAATTAAAAAAAGATGTGAGTTTTTAGCTACGATACAGTACATTTGCATCAAGCCTCTAAATGTACATTCCTTTTTTGCCCTTGATCTTTTCATTTCAAATGGCTATGATTGGGTCGTTGGTTGCATGGTGTAACACTAGTAAAGAAACATGCTTGTATCACACGACAAATGAGTGACTGTGTACATACAACCACACATTCGTATTCACTAAATGTGTGACCGAAGGTCGAGTGACATACAATACATAAAATCACAGTAGCGAGTTAGTGGTCGTATCCATTTAAAAAGAGTGGCGAAATGCATAAAATGAGAGACCAAATTGTTTCAAAAGTCATGAAAAAGTGTATTTTGAGTGACGTTAGTCCATTTAATTGCCACATGAATACGATGTTTATATAGCCTTATGTATATTTGGTAACACATCCCTTCGTTTTTTGGGGGATTTCGTCACTTACCGTTAAGCAATGAGTGGACTAAGGTGTTAAAACGAGTGGCAAAATGTATTAATAATATTGAAAAAAATGTATTTGAATGACGTTAGTCCATTTAGTTGCCACATGAAAATGATATTCGTGTAGCCTTTTGTATATTTGGTGACACAACCATTTGTTTTTTTTTTTTGGAGATTTCATCACTTACAATTAAGCAATGAGTGGTCTCATGTGTTAAAAAGAGTGGTCAAATGTATTAATAATCTTGAAAATGTGTATTTTGAGTACCGTTAATCCATCTAATTGCCACATGAATATGATATTTGTGTAGTCTTTTTATATTTGGTGACACAACCAATGGTTTTTTTAGGGGATTTCGTCACATACAATTAAGCAATAAGTGACCTCAGGTGTTAAAATAATCTTGAAAAAGTGTATTTTGAATGATGTTAGTCCATCTAATTGCCACATGAATATGATGTTTACGTAGTCTTTTGTATACTTGGTGACACTAGGATATTGTGGCGTTTGTATATGTAGTACGTATAAAAAATCCATTATTTTTGTGACAAATATGACTATATATATATATATATATATATATATATATATATATATATATATATATATGTGTGTGTGTTTGTTTATTTATATAAAACAAATCAAAAGGAAAAACACAAACCAAACAAAATAGGAATAATTTATGTAATTAATTAATTCAAAAGTAAATTGTAATTTCATACAAATTAAATAAAATAATAAAGTAACATATCGAAAAGATTTATCTAGAATTTAATAATAAAAATTGTAAATTCTTTTGAATCTTCTTATTGGGCATGACTTGTTTTAGCACCGAACTAGAGCTGACAAATTTACGCCTAGCTGGTAATTTAGATGCAGTTGTTTTTCTCACCATTCTTTGATATGGTAAATGGTGGTGTTATGTGTAAGAAATGAAAGCCCAACGTATGAAACGTTAAATAAATCATGAAGGATAAAAATATAGATGTAAGTTGATAAAACATATACATGTGTACATTTTCTTGATCAATTAAAACAGCTTGAACCTTTTGCCGTGCCAGAAAACAACCTTCTGCATCCTCAACGTTTTTGAAACCCTTATTTCCTTTGTCTGGCATGCATGCTGCATCCACCAAGGATTCTTGAATTGACACTTTATTGAAGTTTTTTGGGAGTGGCTTGTGATGAATCATTTTCTTTCCATCTGTGATGTATACTTTACTAATAACAATCATTTGTGTTCTACTGTTGTGCCACAGTTTACACCTCATTTCCTATCAAATAACCAATATTGGCATATATGTATCAGAAAGGAGTCGAAGTGAATAATATATGAACATGTTGATGGATATACATACTTTTGGTGTTACTATTGGACGTATATTCTGTTGCGATTAGGACTCCAAACTTGGAGATAGTGTTTTGTTGTTGTTCCGACGTATTTATACCCATCACAGAATTTCGAAGTTCGTATGTATATATAAAACACATGAAACAAGTTACGTATATATTTAAACTTCCTATGACATGAAAAAATAATTAATTAAAAGCATGTAATTGAAAAGTTTTAATACTTACCAATGGTGTAACATTTCGATTTAGATCTAAATTCACACCTTAGGAAACTAATTGACTCATCAAAAGAGAAATCATTCCCCGTGTTCATGCCATCTGGGCGTTCAAGTCTCTGATTTCTTAGTCTTTTGCTTCACTCTTCGGTTTCTCTTTCTCTTCATGTTCATGTCTTTCGTTTTCACGTTCCCGTCTCTCAATTTCAAGTTGACGTTCTTGTAATGCGACTCTTGCATTTGATGATTTGGTTTGAGGAAGATCAGAATGTTGGGTTTTGAGCACTATAACACTCTTATGGTGCACATGCAACCCTAAATGCTTTGGATCTATGTTTTCTCTATTATACATGCCTATTTTCAAATTTTTCCAAAGCATTGTCCTAACTAGCATACAAATTGCCATTTGAATAAAACATCTAGATAGATGACATACCTTTTGAAGGACTTGTAGTTCTTGACCCTCGAAAGCTTGAGCACCTCAAGTGTGATGCCTCTAATGGTTCGCAAACACCAATATGCAAGAGTATGATTTAAGAGAATAATCTATTTATCTCAAAGAGAAGAGGCAACCGATTTTGGTCTATGGAGGGTTCTATTTATAGTGTTGGACATGCTAGGGTTATAGTTGGTAAACCCTAATAATCCATTACTTTCTACATTCTCATGCTCCATGGGTTTAACCTCCATGGATTAGTTTAGCCCATAATCATGGATCATTAGCTCACACTACAAGAATGATTGATTTACATAATCAATCCCCATATATTTAATTAGTCTCTTTTCATCACAAATTAATAAATTAATTCTTGATCAATACTAATTAAATAATTTCGTATTAATATATTATACTTGTAATATATTAATAAACCATAAATAACCTTATTCTTAAAATTCATCCCATCAAATTGCACTGGTGAAGGCAACCCAAAAGGACCATGCTACAATCAGGTCAAGTACATACCAATTATAGTTATGGTCTTAGACACCAAATCCAACAGTCTCACACTTGGATAAGTCTAATAACTATTACTGCTTATGCACTTTAGGAGCTGACTTAGCAATCGTTAGCTTTCAAAAGCCGTTGTCGAACTCTGACCTAGTCAGTGATGCGTCCTTCAGATAACTCATCATATACTCCTCTGTTCTCAAGATATCTATGCGGAAAAACACATGGAACATAGTCATACTTATTGTCCTACAATTTGTTTCCCGATTTCCGATTCGTCTGACATAGAACATAACTGAACACATCAATTTAGTTGTGACCAGGCCTGACACATAACTCAAAACAGAATCATCGAGGGGCCCAAGATATCGCTTTTAATCCTCTTAGGATAAAAGGAACAAATAAACTTCGACATTATATGCTTGTACTAACTACTCATCAAATCATGCACAACGACACGTTTTATAACATCATGTTACAGATGTGTTTTCATGCCATCAATGCACAACCAACTTGTAGTCAACAACTTATATATCTTGGTTTGAAGATTATATGATATTATCATCTCACAATTACTTGTGATAAATTCCATGAAGTAATTTAGGTGAGCGCGGGTTGAATCCAATATTCAAATCTTATTTCAGGAGTACTCATGAATGGTGTAGCAAACATGTTGCTATGTCTAACTCCTTAGACAAATCTACAAGCCAACTCATGACAGTCTTATTTCATACTTACTTCCAACGTATGATCGACTGTGGATAGTTTGAATAATAATAATAATCATAATTTTATTATTCTGGAAGTCAAAACATGCAAAGTGAAACAATAGTAAATGATTGTCACAAGACAGTAACTTTACTTATAAATATAACCCCTTTTATTCATCATCAAATGTCAATTACAATTTAGCTATTACAAGTTTCGATTTATCTAATTACTAAAACTAATATCGTCCTTTAGCCCAATGCCCCTTGCATGTTGCAAGTGCTTTACCCTAGTCAGTCCTTTTGTAAGAGGATCTGCTGGGTTGTCCTCTAACGATATCCCTTTACCACGAGGTGCCCTTCTTCTACCTGATGTCTTATGAACTGGTATTTTCTGTCGTTATGCCTGGATCTACCATGATCTCTAGGTTCCTTGGTTAAGGCAACCTCACCTTCATTATCGCAGAAAATCTCCATAGGCTCCTTTATGGATGGAATGACTCCATGGTCTCCGATGAAGTTTTTCATCCATATCGCTTCCTTTGATGCTTTGCTTGCTGCTATGTACTCTGATTCGCACGTTGAATAGGCTACAGTTTCCTGCTATGTACACTGCTCCTCCATTCAGGGTAAACTCCCAACCTGACTGAGACCGAAAATTATCTTTGTCGGTTTGGAAGTTTTCGTCGCTATACCCTGTCACTCTCATGTCATCACTCCCACCGAGGGTAAGGATCCAATCCTCTGTCCTCCGCATGTACTTAAGAATGCTCTTAACTGTAGTCGAATAAAATTTACCAGGATTCCCTTGATATATGCTGACCATGCTCAAAGCAAAGGCCACATCAGGGCGAGTACAAGTCATAGCATACTTGATCGAACCAAGTGTGGAAGCATATGGTATATGACTCATTTATGCTATTTCAGCCTCTGTACTCGGACTATGAGTCTTACTCAGTTTGGCATTGCCTTGGATAGATAAGTCACCTGTCACACCCCAAAACCAAGAAAGGCGGAAACGTTCTGGGGCGTAGGACGTCATGTATAGTATCACAACAATGCAAAGTAGTAAACAAGCAACAACATCATCCATTGCATTAATAGTATAATTTTAATTACAAGTGTGTTCTTTCATAGTATAAAACATGATAATGAATACTCAAAATAAAACACGAGACTTGACTGCTCCGTCTTGACAAAACCTAGTCGTCGTACCTGTCTATATATGACCTGAGAATACAAGTTATTTTGAAAGCGAGTATCAGCAATAAAGCTAGTGAATTCATAAGTATTAATGTGTCTTTGTTTTGTAAAACTGTAAAGAAAGACATGTAAACGTTTCAAGAAAATTTTGTATCAATGAACATGTTTGTAAGTAATTATAAGCGTTTGACAACCCTAGGAAATCCCATATTTCCTACTAGCATAAAAGTAGTCTTCTACCAAGACCCAACTGTTTTGAAAGTAGCCTTCTACCAAGACCCGACTGTTTTTAAAGTAAGCATCACTGTAAATGTGACAGTTTTTCCCCTGTATAACTATTATTATAAAACTATAGTCTACCTCATCGTTTATGTGTATGAGTCACAATATATAGGTAATAAGGAAAATAGTCTATCTATATCAAATATATCCTACCTCGTAGTTCATGTGAATGTGTCACAAAGTAAAGGTAAGAAGGATAATAATATAATAACTAAAATTGTATCCTTTTGTACTAGGATATTCACGGCATGGAAACTTGCCAAACAGTACAACCATAGACACCCGTCGATGAGCATTTTCCCTACTGTAGCTAACAGCCTTGGGTGTGGAATGGTAAGTCCCGAAACGTATGTAATAGTATCTATTTAAACGTATCAATGTAAATGTATTTATGTAAACGTATCTATGTAATTATATGTAATCGTATCTCTTCATATAGTATGTAATGTATTAGTATAGACTCATGAATGAACCGACTCTTGTGTGATTCCTTGTACTTAGAATAGTAAGTAGTATCTCCTAACTATACCTATTATAGCTACTAGTAATGTATGTGTATAACCGGAAGTATGTCTTTGCTACCCAAAGGTACTGAACTGACTGATGGAACTTTTATCTCTATATATGTATACATGATATATAACTAATATTTAGACGACATTCAGACGAATAACTGGTGCTTTAAGGCCACACCCCAACGAGGAAAAGGAAATAAAGTGAGCTAGCCGTCCTAAGTCCTTTAAACATTACTTCTATAACTATACATATAGGCATGCATTTGACAATATAAAAGTATAAAAGATGTTTTGTAAAACCTTTAAAAAGTTTAATAACTAAGAACTGATGACTTGATGTCAGTTTGTAAAACGATTTGAAAGCAGTTTGTTTGATAAGAATAGTTTTAAGTATAAGGAAACCTTTATATGAAACCCCATTGTAACAGAGTTCGAAAGGAAACATACAGTATGTAAGACAGTTTGATAACGAGTTTTAAACATGTAAAAACATTTGAGAAAGCCATTTGAAGTAATCTGTTTGGTAAACCAGCTAAAAGTGTAGTAAATCCATGTGTATGCTAGTTATTAATCACATGTGATTGATGTACTAACTAGCATGATTCAACTTGTATCCCCCCACCCCAGTTAAATCATTTATAAACATTTAGAAACATTTAAAGGTATGAACTCACCTGTAGTGAGTGGTTTGGATGAATGGATTGTATAGGATGTTAAGTGTCAAGTGAAGACTTGAGCACACAAAAGGGTCCTATATAACATATAATAACACATATATGTAATCAATTAATCATTTAACAAATAATTAACTAAGTTAAGATACCATAGGACATGGAAAACACTTTGATTCAAGTGCTAGAAGTACCAAGGGTTGCATCTATGGGTTGTATAGCTACCAAATGGAGCTTTCGGTCCAAGTGGTATTCGGTCCTAATGACCTTTCGGTCATGGACGTTTTCGGTCCAAATGACCTTTTGTTCATGGGGGTTTTTGGTCTAAGGAGATTTAACCGAAAGCTCCTCCAATGTTGTAAAAATAATGTTCTTCAAGGAGCCTTGCTAAATGAGATCGGTCTCTAGGGTTCATGCTTAGCCTTAGGAAAGGTTTAAGGCCATTTTGCACCCTTCATGAGGGTTTTCGGTCTAAGGAGATTCACTAGACCGAAAAATCCTCTTTTTCATGGATGATTGCCGATTTTCAAGTCCTAAATCAAGTATTCTTACTAGGTAACATGTATTAGAAATAGATACTTAGAATATGGAAGCAAAGAAAGGTGTTTTCGGCCCAAAAAACTAGTGTGTGTTCTTGGTGTTCTTTGTGTAACTAAGAACACCTGAAGATCTACATAAATGGAATGATTTCATGGATGAAATCATGTAAAAACACTTGAATATGGGAGGAGTCAACTAGATAGGGTAAGAAACACTTACATTGTAACGATTTAGAAGGAAAAATCAGATGATACTTGAGAGGATTTCGGTTCTTGTTCTTGAAAGAGTGAAAAGTGACAAATATGGCTAAGTGTCATATATATATATATATATATATATATATATATATATATATATATATATATATATATATATACACTCATGGGGGTTTTCGGTCCAAACACTATTTGGGCTGAAAACTCCTAACTCTTGGAGTTTTTGCGAAAATGATGCACAATGAACCTAGAGCATCCTCTCTCCTGTTATTCCTTGAAGTACTATGCTTTAAAACACTTAAACTGGCTCCAAAATGCTTAACAGATAGCAGGAACAGTTCTGATTTCTATTGAAGTGAATGATTGTTCAGAATAGAAATTTCGGGTTGTCACATCACCTTTCTTGGAGTTCTCCATGCTGAAAAGTTTCAACACCTTGTCGAAGTAGGTACTTTGACTTAGTCCTATTAGCCTTTTACTCCTGTCTCTCAATATCCTTATCCCTAGGATATAAGCAGCTTCTCCGAGGTCCTTCATAGCGAAACACTTCCCAAGCCAGGACTTAACCTCCTGCAAGGTTGGGATGTCGTTTCCTATGAGTAGTATGTCATCTACATACAATATCAGAAAGCTCACTATACTCCCACTAGCTTTGACATATACACAAGACTCATCCTCACTCCTCGAAAATCCAAAATCTTTGACTTTCTCATCAAAACAAAGATTCCATCTACGAGATGCTTGTTTCAATCCATAAATGGATTTCTCAAGCTTACAAATTCTATTAGGGTACTTTGCATTAACAAAACCATCTGGCTGACTCATGTAAACATCTTCAGCCAACTTTCCATTAAGGAAAGTGGTTTTGACATCCATTTTCCATATTTCATAATCATGAAATGCAGCAATGGCCAACATAGCCCTTATAGATTTAATCTTCGCTACTGGTGAGAATGTATTATGATCAACTCTCGAAGTTTGAGTAAAGCCCTTCGCAACTAGTCGCGCCTTATATGTGTGTACATTCCCATCCATTTCGGTCTTCTTCTTGAAGATCCATTTGCATCCGACTGTCTTCGACGCGATACATTGTCAACCAAGTTCCAAACTTGATTGTCATACATGGACTGAATCTCATTGTCCATAGCCTATTTCCATTTTGCAGACTCGTGGCCTGCCATGGCTTCCTTGTAGTTGTTAGGTTCATCCAAATTTACCAGTGTGCTATCACTGATAAATGTATCACCTTCAATAGTAGTATGGAAACCATAAAACTCAGGTGTATTTCTAACTCTACTTGAACGCCTCAAAGGTAAGGACTCGTCGATTAGATCAACTGGAGTTATTTCCTCAGGTTGATTGCTAGTTTTTGAGGTTCCTTCACCGCTTGACTATTAAAGCTCTTCTAGGTCAATTTGCCTCCCACTGTTTCCTTGACCTATGAGTTTTCTCTCGCGAAAGACTCCTCTCCTCGTAATGATGAAAACATTGTCACTCGGTCTATAGAAGAGATATCCAGAGGATTTCTGTGGGTAGCCAACAAAAATACATCGCTCACTCCGAGGTTCGAGCTTTTCATGAGTTTCTTTTCTCACCAAAGCCTTGAAACCCTAAACTTCTATGTGATATAATGTGGGAACTTTCCCAGTCCACGTCTTGTGAGGTGTTTTGGAAACCTTTTTGGTGGGGACTAGATTAAGGATATGGGAGACAATCTCTAAGGCATATCCCTAGAATGATATAGTTAATGAAGCTCGACTCATCATGGAACAAACCATGTCTAGCAAGGTTCTATTGCGCCTCTCAGCCACACCATTAAGTTGTGGTGTCCTAAGTGGAGTCAATTGTGAACTAATTCCACATTCCTTAAGATAGTCAAGGAAATCGATAGTAAGATACTCTCCTCCATGATCGGATCGCAACATCTTTATCTTCCTGCCCAATTGATTCTCCACTTCTTGCTTAAACTCTTTAAACTTTTCAAAGGTTTCTGACTCATGCTTGATTAAGTAAATATACCCATATCTACTATAATCATTAGTAAAGGTTACATAGAAGTGATTAGCATCGCTTGTGGCGGTTCTGAATGGTCCACAAACATTAGTGTTTATGAGATTGAAGAGACCTTCACCCCTTTCATAATTATCAGTGAAAAGTGACTTGGTCATATTTCCAAGTAAACAAGATTGGCAAGTGTCATCCAAATTTAAGTTGAATGACTCCAAAATTCCATCCTTTTGGAGTTGGGCTATGCGCTTCTTGTTGACATGTCCAAGATGATAATGCCACAAGCATGCTTTATCCAAATCATTGGATGAATCAATATTCAACACATTATTTCCTAAGTCATCTACAATCATCACAGTTTCATATATACCATTGTAAGATAATGCTTCAAAATAAAATACACCATTACAATAAGCATAAATACTGCCATTTTCATTATTAAAGGAAAAGTTAAAACCTTGTTTATACAAAATGTGAAAGGAAATAACATTTCTCGCCATATCGGCCGAGTAAAAACAATTATTCAAATATAAATTTAAACCATTACTAAGTAACAAAGAATAAAATCTAATCTTGGTCACAGTCGACACTATCCTATTTCCCATGATTAAGTTTATCTTCCTGTGCTCCACATCCCTACTTCTTTTTAGTCCCTGCAAATCAGAACAAATGTGAATACCACAATCTGTATCAAGGACCCAAGAATTAGCATGTGATGAGCTATTAGATTGAATAGTGTAGATACCTGCAAATGAGGGCGTTATCTTGCCATCCTTTATGTCCTACAAGTACTTGGGGAAGCTTCGTTTCTAGTGCCCTTTTTCATGACAGTGGAAGCACTCTACTTCCTTTGGATTGGAAGAGGGATTAGCATAACCAACTTTAGTCCCACTTGAAGAGGATCCATCAAGAGACTGTCCCTTTCGGCTCTTGGATGGAGCCTTCCTCTTCTTTCTCTTCCCATATCCGATTTCCAGACTGGGGGCAGAAGTAGTAGTAGTAGGAGTAGGCACAACCAACTTGCCTTTTAGATTGCTTTCTGTAGTCCTAAGAAGGCCTTGAAGCTTGCTAAGAGTGACCTCCTCCTTGTTCAAATGATAAGTCATATAAAACTGATCATAACAAGGAGGTAAAGAGTGTAGAATAATATCTATGGTCAACTCTTCATCAAAATTGACATTCAATTGAAGAAAGCGGTCCACGAATCTCGACATCTTTTTCAAGTGGGTCGTGATGGGGTCACCGTCATTCATTTTGGTTGTGTTCATGGAGGCAATGATCTCATACCTCTCATGCCGAGAACTTTGATGGTATCTTTCCATCAAATCATGATACATTTTGTAGGGGTAGTAGTCCTCATAGCACTTCTGCAGCTCAGCAGTCATGGTTGCAATCATTAGACACGACACCTTAGTCGCATCCCTCTCATGAGTAGTGTGTTCAGTGATTTGTTTAGGAGTAGAAGTGGTGACATTAATCTCTTTGAGCTCTTTATCTAGGACATATTCTTTATACTCATAATGAATAGCCATCCTGATGTTTTGAATCCAGTCATTGAAGTTCGAGCCATCGAAAATGACCCTCCTAAATAGGTTCATGACGGAGAAAGAGCCCGAAGGAATTGGTGTGGAAGCATTGTTTGGGATAGACATCTGAAAAGAAGAAGAACAAAGTTTAGTTTATATGATAATCCTTAATATTACACCCAATATGAAATATTAAGGCTAAGACCCAACACAATATTCTACAATTGCGAAGAGTGATGTCGTAATCCAATTGTAAAATATTTGAAGGTAGGTAAATGACGATTTACCAATTTCCACCATGAAAAACGAAATAGATTATTAAGTGTTAATTGGATTTGAAATTCCTAGATATTTGAGATTCATTGAACCTTTTCAATGACATGTTTAAATCTCGATTGTGCCTTTCAAGTTTGTGACTGGGATGCCGAGGATCACAAAAAAGGAGTGAATAACCATGCAAATTAGCTTGGTACACCCAATGTTTCAAATCAACTAATCAATGTCCTGGTTAACCACGCACGCTCCATTGATCTATGATTAACACCAAGTTACCCTTTGCCAAACATTGTCAGTCCCAAATTAGTGTGTCGGTTAACCACACATGCGCCACTAACAACTTAACAAGGTGCAATGTGTAATTTCATGGATTAGCACCAATTCACATTTTTCCTAAAGTAACTAAGATTGGGAATTTAATAAAAGTTTACTTACTATATATTTTTTATCATTATATTTTTAATGAGGGAGAATTAATGTTCTATCCTACCTATTCGGCTAACGACCCTCCACTAGTCAAGAAAGAGGTGGGTGAGAGTGAACACCCACTAAACTACCATTTTATAGGCAGTAACCTTATATCCCCCTTATAGACCGGCTTCGTGAATGAGGCCTTTTAACGATAAGACCGACTTTGTGTTATATATATATATATATATATATATATATATATATATATATATATATATATATTATTAAACTTATAATATTATAAAGTTTAAGGGTTGAATTTTAAGTTTTAAAACTCTAGGGTTTGGAATTAAGGTTTCATTTAATGTGACTTTTCAAATTCCAAAACATGAGGGCAAGTTTTGAAACTTATCAAAACTCTTCACATTCATAACTTATGAGTTTAATTTGATTTTAATGAGGGGACCTTTCATTTTCCATAACTTGAGGACATGTTATGAAGGTCATTAAAATGGATTTAGATCATTATTCCAACAATTAAAATTATCACATAATCAATGATCTAACTAAACTCATAATCAAGATAATTTCTAGTCAAAAATTTGAAATCAATTTTGTTTATCATATAAAAACAAGAATTATTTTAAAACTTTGACAATTATTTTGTGGTTGGATGAGTATAAGCACTACCATATCATAAAAAATATTTCCAATGATCCAAAATAGTTTGTGGTAGTGTTCCAAATCCAAACTAGACCAAGAAATCAAAATTTTGCACATAGAGTCTTCAACTCGTTGAGTACATGAATTGGACTCGGAGAGTTGCTCTGTTACTGAGTGGACTCGTTGAGTCTATTCATGTACTTGGCGAGTTCACCAGTCAGAGGCAAAAATTTCAACTTTTCTGTCACACCCCGAAACCGATGGCAGAAACGTTCCGGGACGGAGGTGACGTCATGTATAGCATCACAAGCAATGAATAACAGCAAGCATAGTAAACACAACCAGACATTGAATACATATGTGAAAAAGGTTTACATTGTTTAATACATAGTTTTGTTCTTATCAAAGTTAAAATAGAAGGTGCAACTCTAACGCTTCGACTTTTCCGAACTCCTGGAAATACCTGTCTACTAATTCCCTAAGAATACAAGCAGTTTTGAAAATATATCAACATAAAGCTGGTGAGTTCATAAGCATTTAATTTTGGTGGAAAAGTGTTCTTTGAATCCTTTTGAAAAGTGTTCCTCAAGAAAATCCTATATTTTCTTGTGAAAAGCGCGTTAGAAAACCCATTCATTCCATGACTTCCAGGTTCGTACAGAATGTGTACAATCCAATGTATCATGGAATGAATATGAATATCCGTTGGTTGAAAAACAATCCATTTTGAATAGCCGGTTTATCCCGGGAAAATCCTATATTTTCCCTAAAGGTGGTTGGTTGATTATCCGTTTTAAACTGAGGTTTGCAAGTATCTACCATACTCGTGTATATATATAAAAGCAGTTTTCTTTTAAAACCCCTGGTTACACCCAGAGATATATTAGTCTTAAACACTAAATAATAGAAAACCATGATGAACTATGTCCTGAAGATATTATTAATACCCTCCAGTAATCTATCGGTTGTTACTTTGAGGTTAGTTCATTTGATTCATTATTACAAAAGTAAATTCTTGTTATCTAGGTTGTGAGTTTCATAACCATAACTGACTGGACAAGGCCCGCAACGGCCGATATCCTTAATGACTTTGTCACCCACAGACCTTCCGGTCCAACTGTAGCTAGCAGTGAGGTGCGGGATTGTCAGTCCCGTATAGATCTATACACAACAGTCACGCTCTCCCTACAAGAGATTCTGGTCACGAGTGCTAGTCCTCCACTCTGTTTATTGTGGTGAGTGTTACCAAGGACTTGTCTCAAACATAGCCTAACAAATTTACAAGTAATAACACCGAAAATCCTGATTATGATTTGCATGAATCCTTTATAAAAAATACATTTTACTATATGATTCACAAGTTCATTGTTCTCGTTTTCAAAACTTTTTCTACGTGTTGATTTCTTAATCAGTTAGTAAAACTATTTTCCATGTTAAAAGCATACTGAAAATATAAATCTTAAACAACTAATATATTTGAGCACAAGTTTCCTTGTACTTTTGCTTATATTCCCCCCTGAAAACATGAAAAACTCGGAAATAGCGCAGGGGTATGAACTCACAGTTGTTGCGTGGAGTTGTTGAGTGAAATGAAGATTCCCAAGTTGTTGCGCGTGACACTTAACGAAATCCTATTATCAAATAAATATGTATATGTATCTAAGTTAGCGATTTCGATAAATAAAGTGTCGGAAACACTTGAATTTGGTTGAGTAATGTTACCGAGACTTGCTTGAATCGAAGGAATGAGTTTATGGCCTTAGAACACGTGTTTACGGTTTCTGAAGATGAGTTTACGACCTTAGAACACGAGTTTACGGTTTCTGAAGATTGTCGAGTATACGGCTGTAAACTCAAGAATAGAGTTTACGGTCTTTGAAGGTTGGGCCGTAAACTCGGAGAATGGTGTTTGGATGTTGATTTCGAGGCGATGAGTGTTTCCAGACGTTCCAAAAGGGCCCAAACGGTGTTTTTCGACGTTTCCCAGAGTTTTAAGTGCGTTTTGAGAGTTTGCGGTTGGAGTTTCTTAGAGAGAGAAGGAGAGAATGCGACCAGAAAACGTCCCAATAAAGTCGGAGGCCTCGTATTCATAGGGTGAAACTGGGGTCCACTCGTCACTGACCGTAAACAGGTTTATGGTCGTAAACGAGTTTACGGTCGTAAACTAGTTTATGGTTATAATCCCATTTTAGACCAAAAATGTAGTTTTCTCGAGATATTTGGGTTTCCGAGCGATTTTTGGATCTGACTCGTAAATAATTTAGTTAAATATAACTAGATTATTTTATTAAACCAAAATTTTGACAAAAAAATTCATGAATTCGAAACTTTATTAACGGAAATCACGTGACAGAAACGGACAAAGTTTCGGGTTGTCACATCATCCCCCCGTTAGAGGGAATTTCGTCCCGAAATTCGAACCTGGAATACAAATCATGGATTAGGAAAGAGATGCAGATACTTCTGTTTCATCTGGTCTTCGCTCTCTCAAGTGAATTCAGGTCCCCGCTTGGCATTCCAGCGAACCTTCAGTATCGGTATGCGACTATGTTTCGTTCGTTTGACTTCCCGATCCATGATTTCGACAGGTTCTTCCATGAAGTTGAGGTTTTCGTTAATTTCAATCTCGGCGAGAGGAATCACAAGTGTCTCATCGGACAGACACTTCTTTAGGTTTGATACGTGAAAAACAGGATGGATGTTGCTGAGTTCTTGCGGTAATTGAAGTTTGTATGCTACGAGACCGATCCTAGCAAAGATCTCGGGGACTTGACTCTTGTCTATTTGCGTGTCGCCCGACTCCGCCCAGCACAGATGGGGTCTGTATTTATGGCTGCAGAGGGCTTCGAATGGCACAACCTTACTACTGGAAAGGTCGCCGTTGTCACAAGGAGGTTCAATTAAGGATAAATGTGGGTCCCATGACACATCTTCAATTATCCGGATGGTTCTCTTACTTTGTCCTTCTCTTTGCGGATGATACTCTTCGTATGAATACTTTCGGATTTCGAAGAGAGATGAATTCTTTGAAGTTCGCATCTGGTTGTCATCACGAGCGACGGGAGTTTCGCGATCGAACGATTTAAGACAAAAGGGTTTGGTATAACATAGACTTAGTCGAGCTAGACAGGATGGTGTCTTAGAATCATGCGTCAGGTTAGTCTGGGAGGATCGTTTTGCTAGCATATTGGCATCCCTAATTGAACGTCTCTGGTATTTTCTGCATTTGATTTGGACTTGGTGGGTAGTACTAATGCAAGGGTCCAGCTGTTTTGAAGCTATAGGCTCTCGATGGGATGGTTACCACTAGATTTTCCTATGATTTCTTGGCGTATACGAGCCATGTAGAGCTACAACTGACTCTAATGTATACACTAGGCTACTATAATTTACCCCTTAGGGCATCAACTTTCAAGAGTACGTTGCGATTTGATTTGTATGAGAAAGAAACCACGATTTTGAACAATTATAGGGGTTTTCGAAAACGTTCCAAAACATAGCAAGGTTCTTTAATGCTTCCTCATTCTCTGAGGTCAGACTCCTCCTGTATCCCCATTGTTCTTCTCTGTTGGGCAGTCTCTTTTGAAATGCCCTAAACTTCCACAAAGGTAACAGGTTGGACTTGTCCCAACATTAGTAGTCGGAGTGATGATCTTGACTAGGGTTCTACATCCACGGGAGGTGTGTCCCTTCCTATTGCATCTAGTGCAATGCAGCACTCGGCAGATCCCATGATGATGGTAGTTGCATTTGCTGCAGTGCGGGAGATTTCCACAGTAGGGTATGGTTGGTGTGGGAACAGCAGGGACGACTGGGGTACCAACTGTCCCAAATCGTTGCCTCTTAATAGGTCTTTGGGTTGAAAAACTTCCTTTGAAATTTCGTTTTGGAAGGTTTGGTGTGTCCTTTCTAGTAGGAACTTGTTGTTGAGATTGGTTAACACCAAGATTCGGATTACCGCTAACACTTCCACCCACATTTGTGTTGTTAGCGTTAAGAACAGCTAGAGCGGCTACTACAGCTGCTGTGATAGTAGCTTGGAACATAGCTGAGTCCATATGGAGGATTGGTGTCTTACTGGTGGGTTGGTTACGTTTCTTTGGAGGCATGATCTGCTACATGTCAAGAAAAGAAGATTGCGAGCAACAATGGTTGTCTCTGGATGTACCCTAAATGTTTATCTATGGATTGGTATTTCCCGTTTTGCTTATTTGGATCTCATTGATTCGACCTACATCCCCATGATATGGTCTTAGCAAGGATAGAAAAGATTTGAGCACACAAAGTTCACATACAATAAGTTTACGAACTCCTGGTTGCTCAGCTCATCGGGCTGGCTGAGTAATTCTCAAATTTTCGTCGGCTCTTGACGATATGAAGATTTGGCTATAAGGGTAGTTCCGAGGATCAAGTCGATACGGGATTCAACTTGGCAATCGAAATAAATCCCTGGAATGTCTTTAGGGAAGACATCAGGAAAGTTGCAGACTTCGAAGATGCTCTCGAGATTTATAACTTCTAGTGTCTTATTGTTAACATGAGCTATGAATGCATAGCATTCCTTCCACAGATGCTCCTAGGCTTGAAGCAGGAAACAATATGAAGGTTCAAAAAAAAATCTTATCACTGAGACCAATGAGGATTTCGTTGAAGAGAAGATTGAGACGAATCGCTTTCTCGAAGCAAAGGATATCAGCACGATTTAAGACTTAACCATTTCGTGCCGATCAGGGTATCGAAGCTGATACGAAATTGATGGGGAAAAAGAATAATCATCTAAGTACATCTCATGATTCACATTTTGAGGACAAAACAGTGATGGGACCTTGATACGGTTGCTTACTTTTCATGCTATCGATCTAAGGTACACTTTTGACAATGAAAATCTTTAACTGAAATATGATAATTGCCACCGTTGTCGATATCAAGATTACATAGAGTTGGAAAAATTTGACCTAGGAGTAGGTATACCACATATCAACAGAGGATCAATTTGACAACATAATGAACTAGCAAATCGGTACTTGCAAGGAAAGAATGTCTACAGAGAAAGGAGCTACTTGGAACATATATAGGAAAGCTATTCTTTAAACCAAAAGGAAAGACAAGTAGAATATTTCCTACTGGCGACGGGCTCTTCTCGGGCAGAACTTTAGGTTAGTCCACTGGCGCTCTATTTCAAGCAGGCGACTCTCTTATACTGATTTCAATGCGATGAGTGTTTCCAGACGTTCCAAAAGACCCCAAACGGTGTTTTTCGACATTTCCCAGAGTTTTAAGTGTGTTTTGGGAGTTTGCGGTTGGAGTTTCTTAGAGAGAGAAGGAGAGAATGCGACCAGAAAACGTCCCAATAAAGTCGAAGGCATCTTAATTATAGGGAGAAAGTGGGGTCCACTCGTCACTGACCGTAAACTAGTTTACGGTCGTAATCCCATTTTAGACCGAAAATGTAGCTTTCTCGAGATATTCGGGTTTCCACACGATTTTTGGTTCCGAATCGTAAATAATTTAATTAAATATAACTAGATTATTTTATTAAACCAAAATTTTGACGGAAAAATTAATGAATTCGAAACTCTATTAACAGAAATCGCGTCACAGAAACGGACAAAGATTTGGGTTGTCACATCAGCATTGAAAACTAGCAAGCAGCAAATATAATTGAAAACAATCTTAGGCTCTGATACCACTGTTGGGTTTTGAGCGCTATAACACTCCTTTGGTGCACATGCAACCCTAAATGCTTTGGATCTATGTCTTCTCTATTATACATGCCTATTTTCAAAAAATTTCAAAGTATTGTCCTAACTAGCATACAATTTGCCAATTGAATAAAGCATCTAGATAGATGACATACCATTTGAAGGACTTGTAGTTCTTGACCCTCGAAAGCTTGAGCACCTCAAGTGCGATGCCTCTAATGGTTCGCAAACACAAATATGCAAGAGGATGATTTAAAAGAATAATCTATTTATCTCAAAGAGAAGAGGCAACCGATTTTGGTCTATGGAGGGTTCTATTTATAGTGTTGGACATGCTAGGGTTACACTTGGTAAACCCTAATAATCAATTACTTTCCACATTCTGATGCTCCATGTGTGTTAACCTCCATGGACTATCCATGGATTAGTTTAGCCCATAATCATGGATCATTAGCCCACACTACAAGAATGCTTGATTTACATAATGAATCCCCATATATTTAATTAGTCTCTTTTCATCACAAAATTAATAAATTAATTCTTGATCGATACTAATTAAATAATTCCATATTAATATATTATACTTGTAATACATATATAAACCATAAATTACCTTATTCTCAAAATTCATCCTATCAAATTGCACTAGTGAAGGCAACCCAAAAGGACCATGCTACAATCGGTTCAAGTACATATCAGTTATAGTTTTGGGCTTAGACACCAAATCCAACACAAAATACTTGTTGTATGTCACTCGACTTCCCACTCCTCTTTCATACCCTCCCTTGTCCTTTCCAAATACAATTGCCATGGTCAACCTATAAGGTCCCGTCTTTGATATGGTCATCAGTTGTTTTCTGCACAAAGTAAAGAAATATTAAAGTAATTACATAAAATTAAATAGCATTAAATAATGTGTTCAATACCGTGATTTCAATCCATAGGTCCTCTCTTGCTGGTAATTCCACTTTCTTCCAAGATAGAACTTTTAAACCTATATGCTCATGAACTAGGTCTCCCAAAAAACTAGCAAACACTACTCTGTTTATCCCTGATATCCTACCCAAGTCATCGATTGTGAGAGGGATCTTTACTCTTTTACCATGCTGATTGCGAAACTTATGTAGCATGGTTATGCCTCTCTTAACTAATTTTTTCACCAATATTTCATTGTCTCTAGCCTCATCTTTAACTTCATACTCTGAGTTATAGTCCAGATCCTCATATGTTGCAGTGTCTAAAAAACTTGAAACTTTGGCTAGCGCCTGCTAATTTAGAGAGTGTTCTTGAAATTTTTGGTGTAGAAAGTGAAGAAATTGAATCTTTGATCACCAATTGTTGATACAATAGGTTGAGGATCGTAAAATTAGGAATCTAAATAATCAATTAGTGTTGACTTCAAAATTTTCGTCCAAATTTTGGCTCCAAGGCATAATTCACATTTACCGTATTTAAAAACATTAACATTGTAATATAAAAACATATAATTAATAGATGTACACTTGAAAATATTAACATTGTAATATAAAAATATATAGTTAATATTTAAAATGTTATGATATGACCCATGGATGACATATGGGTGATTGGTCATGTGGTAGTTGCATAGTGTCATCGTATGACCCATGGATGACATATGTGTTGGTTTAGGTGTTTAAGCCCATAACTATAATTGGTATGTTCTTGAACCGAGAGTAGCATGGTCCATTATTTATGATTTACTAATATATTATAAGTATAATATATTAATTGAGAAATCATATAATTGAATTAGTATTGATCAAGAAGTAATTTGGAATTAATTTAGTGATCAAAAGAGAGTAATTAAATTAATGGGGCTAATTGTGTGAATTTGTAAAACATATGGATTGGGCTATTGATCCATAATGGACTAATTTTATGTAAGAATTTATAAAGAGTTAATCCACATGAATTATGGATAATAAGCCTATGTGTATAGATTACGGTTTACCCATGACCCTTGGAATCCTACACTATATATATATATATATATATATATATATATATATATATATATATATGTTATCACATAGCCTAAAATCGGTAACTAGTGTTCTTGGAGTTCATATAGCCGATTTTGTGCTTACTAACCTCTCTCTCAAGTCCTCCATTTTTTTCATGGTGTGTTGTAAACCATTTGAGGCATCACACTTGGGGTTCTAAGTTCTTAAAGGTCAAAATTCATCAAGCGACAATAAGAGTTAATCTTCTAACTTACTTTTATGATTCATATGCCAAATTGTATGCTAGATGTAGGCTTCATGCTTTGGAAATTTTTATTGCATGTATAACTAAAGAAAACTTAGGTCCAAAGCATGTATGGTTGTATGTGCACCATAGGATGGTGTAGTACACAAAATCCAACAGTGGTATCAGAGCCATGGGTTGTTTTCTATTCTATTGATACATGCTTAATTGTTCAAAGCTAGAAAAGTCAAAAAATTGCACTCTGCAAAGGGGACTCGACGAGTCCACTCATGAACACGGTGAGTTCATAGTGAACTCGACGAGTCCATAATCTGACTCGATGGGTCGGATATCCTGATTACAGTTTTTTTTGGGGTTTTTGGTCAAAATTGGATTTGGATTATTACCTTAAATTGTTTTGTATCATAAAATATGTTTTTTTATAATCTGGTAATGTTTATTCCATCCAATTAAAAGATAAATTCTCAAATCTTCAAATTATTACTAGTTTATATGATATGCTAATTGTTTGTAATATTTTGATTTAAAGTTATCTTGCTATAAGAGTTGCATTATGTCAAATTTGTAAAAGATAAAATTATGATTATTTTATTGGTTTTAAAATTTGATCTAAATATTTTTAGGAGTTACAAAACTTGGCATCAAGTTTTGGAACTCAAAAGTTTTTTTATGGAGTTGCAAATCTTGTCATCAAGTTTGGAACTCAAAAGGTTTTCAAGAGTTACAAAACTTGCCCTCAAGTTTTAAAAGTTGAAAAGTCTTAACTAAGAAACATTGAATTCATAGAAACCCTAGTACTTTGAAAACTTTTGAAAAATGTAACTCATGTGTTCAAAACATATAGTTAATTAAATTTTTAATTAAAAGAGTGTTATTAAATCCATAATCATATGGTTTAAGTTTAATTAAATTAAGAGTATAATTTATTAATAGATTAAGCCATCAAGTATTTTAAAAGTTTAAAATACACCTTTATATTATAAATTAAAAATATGATATTATATATATATATATATATATATATATATATATATATATATATATATATGTATAAGCTAATAGGAGTTTTATTGATCCTGAAGAGTTTCAGGAGTCCATTGAGAATAAACCTTTTAGTTATCACTAGCACACGACTTAAGGTTGATAACCTATCGTTTTAACTTGACACATTCTTGTTTCTATGCATCTTCCAGTTGAGTTAGCAATTCTTATGAGTTCTATGATTCTCATTTGACTGCAAAAGGCAGAGCACGTTGGTCAGTGATGCTACATTGGTCAAAGGAAGTGATCTTCTTAACAACATGGAAACATTAGTAGGCTCTTATGTTACCAAAGGGAAAGAAATTAAGAACAAGCAAGATCAGTCCATGAAAGGAAAAACCTAACATTTATTTGATTTTGCCCTCTACCTTATCTTATGATTGTACGTTGGAATTGATAAATTCACATGGATCGGAACGCATACACCATAAATCTTGGTGTCAAAAGGTTTCACTCTAATTCATCAAAATGATTATGAGAAAACACTTTAGCTAGAAAATTTTATAGATTTGATAAGTATCATTATGGTTAGTAGTTATGATAATTGTTTTCTTAAATTCGCCTATGTTTATGGCATCCCTTTTCATAGTTCGAATTTTGAGAAATGGCAAGAAATAGTTTCAACGTTTAGGGCTTATAGCTATAAGTTATGAAATGGTTTAAACACATACATAGTCTATCTAATGAAGGTGTATGATCGTGAGAAGTCTAGTTGAAGACTTATCAAAGCATCACGTAACAGAAATCTACACATTAGTAAGAAAGTCAATAGTATTGATTTCTTGAAGTCTAGTTGATTTCTGGGTAAATGTCAAAGCTTGTGGGAGCATAATTGTTATGCTAGTGGGAGTATAAATGTTATGCTAAGTGTTGCAAGTTGGAAATGCTATTTGTAGGAAACAAAGATTTCAAATTTGCAAATTGCAAAGTTTGGGAATTGTTTCTCTATTATAAGGCTTAAGGGAGAGGAAACTCATACTTCATTTCAAATCTAAGAGTTTAGATTGAAGTTTTAATAAGACTTAGTCATGGACATATGTGAATATTGTGTTGAAATGATTCAACATAGGAAAATCGATATATGGAAATATTATACCAAGAGATTGAGCAGATATCAGGTCTTTATGTAAGACATAAGGGATAGAGTCCTATATGTTTTGGATAAAGGATCGATTACATATGCTATAATATTCACTTGTTCTGATTTTTCCAAATGCCTAGGGCATTGAGAGGGAAAAAGGACTAGAACATGATGTGACTAATGTTGTTAAACAACTGTCAAGAACAGTCTGAGGTTTACCAAAAGATTGGTTGCTTGTGGACATTTGAAAGTATAATAGTATTTGGACGGACCATATTGACATAATTATGAGTGGAGTTGATTCTTGCTCAGAATCGATGGTCATATGGAATATGGGAATGTTTCCATAGTGGAAGTTGGTTTTTGAAACCTACATGTGAGTTAAAAACTTCAATGCATGGAAGGTGTTCAAGGAGTGTATCTTGATTTTGAAGCTTTGTTACCATGGACATGTTTGAAGTAACAAAGTTTCAATGGAATATTCTGTAATATCATTCGCAAAGTCTCTGTGACATTGATGCCTCGACATTACAACAGATCATTGCTTGAAAGTTTGAACTCTAATGGATTCTATTAATGACTACAATCTAGCATTGTGAAATGAGCATCATTGTAATAATGTCCAATCGATCTTTTCACAAAGGAAAGAACATAGAGAAACATAGTATGCATGTTTATAACATGGCATGACTGATGTTTAATTCAAGTATTTAGTTGATGAATCGAAACATTATACAAATAATAAAGTCTAATTAATATGCTGATTAAATAATAAGTGTTCTATTTATATTCAATAATTTCGAGACCCTAGTTAATTAGGTTATCATTGAGTTTCACTTCACATGTTTTACTTCCCAAATAATTGGATTATTCAAACGTCCCTAGTCGATCATACTTTCGGAATTAAGTAGTGAATTAAGACTGTCATGAATAAGACTGTAGATTGTTTAAGGGGTTAGACATTGTACTGGTTTGTTATAATATTCATGAGTACTTTTGAAATGGGGATTTAAGTATTGGATTAACCCATGCTCAAAGAATTACTTCATGGATTTTATCACGAGTAATTTTGAGACGATAATATCTTATATTCTTGAAACGGAGATATATGAGTTGTTATTTACGAGTCAGTTGTGCATTGATAATACGTAAATACATCAGTAACTTGATGTTATAAAACATATTTTTGTGTGTGATTTTATGAGTGAATAGTGCAAGCATATAAGTCGAACTTTATCCATTCCTTTTTCCCTAACGGGAAAAGCAACATATGTGGGCCCCTTGATGATCTAATGATGACATTTAAAGCGTTTGACTAAGCCTGGACTAAATTGTTGTGTTCAATTAATAGTCTGATATCAGTCATCATAAATTGGAAATTGAGAAACAAATCTTGGACAGAAAGATTGATTATAATCCACGTCTCATGTGCATATGATATCTTATACAATGGAGGAATATTTT
Organism: Lactuca serriola; assembly: GCF_051521515.1. Classification (NCBI taxonomy): domain Eukaryota; kingdom Viridiplantae; phylum Streptophyta; class Magnoliopsida; order Asterales; family Asteraceae; genus Lactuca; species Lactuca serriola. The sequence goes on from NC_136410.1 coordinate 233,110,501, forward strand.
ATCAATTATCTAAGGACACGTCACTGACTGGATCAGAGTTCAACAACGGCTTTTGGTAGCTACAATTTGCAGATCAATTTGGTAGTTATACTGGCACTTATAGTTATTAGACTTATCCAAGTGGGAGACTATTGGTTTAGGTGTCTAAGCCCATCACTATAATTGGTATATACTTGACTTGATAGTAGCACAATCCTTTTGGGTTGCCTTCAAACGTGGCAAATGAGTAGGATGACTGTTAGAGAGAGAAGAATGATTTATGAATTTATTATGGAAATAATATATTAACTAGAAATCATATTATTTAATTAATATTTAATCAGAAATTAATTTGGTGTTAATTTTAGGATTAAAGGAATTAAATTAAACTGTAGGGACTAAAGTTGACATTGTTCAATAGTTAGGCATTGGGCAATTCTAGACCCCCCCCCCCTCACCCCTAAATAGGGGGAATGAAATCTAGAGGGCTTCTAGGGTTTCCTTGGGCTCTAAGGGTGCCTTGGATGCCTCAGAGAGGAAGTTAAGGGATTAGGGTTATCTTTGATACACCTGCCTTATCCAATACATTCCTAACACCTATATAAACCCTCCTTAGGGTTAAATGTTGGGAATGACTCCTCTAAGAGCCTAAGGGCCGAAATTTCTCTTCTATTACTCTCTCTCTATTGTTTTCCTTGGTTGCTTGAGTTTGTTTGTGAACCATTAGAGGCGCGACACTTGTGACGCTTGGTACCAAAGGTCTTTCAAGTAAGGATTCAAGATTGTTTACAATAAAAATCTAAAATGTATGTATCATAACCCTTCTTATGTGATTTTTGATTATTATCCATAGATCTAGGGTTTAGACTTTGTTGTTTATTGTTGTATGTTCAGTTAGAGAAAGCGTAGATCTTCAATTAGGGTTGCATGCACACATAGGATTGTATGTTTTGCTTAAAACCCATCAACGACAACATCGGGTTATAATTTGGCCTCCTCCGAAGTTAACCAAAAAACTCAACCCCTAGATTTCGTGGCCTCCCATTTCCGCTGTTGTCCATCGGTGATGTGTAGGGTCCCAGGAGTAGGAGCCTGAACTGGCTTCGCTACAAGAAGAAAACATTCGACATTCACATGACCTGACTGGTTGTTGCCGAAACAAACCCACAAACCCTTCAGGCACTCTTTAGAAAGTGCCTGCCCTTGCCACATAAGTAGCATACTGATTCCAATCAACAGGGAACCTCATGACCCTTGTCGCACTTAATGCAAATGAGATTCCTCTGACCTCTTTCTCTCGAATCAGTGGGCTTTACCAGTTTATCCTCCTTCTACATATATACTGGCATCCAATCTCTCTCTCCTTTGTGTATCCACCTCGGCCTCTCTCACCTGTAGCTCCATCTCAATCTCCCTCCTCCTAGCACTGGTGTGAATCTCAGCCAATATACCGTACTGGGAGTTCATCATGAAATCTCTGATATCCTTCTTAAGCATACTAAAGTATCAGGTGATCTCGGTCACCATCTTTTTTGGCTGCAGGAGCGACAGGTACTCCTGAGCCAATCGATCCTTCTCCACAAAAGGAACATACTCCTTTAGAAACATCTCAACAAATTGATCCCATGTAACTACGGCTTTCTCCGCAGGTGATAAATCAGCAGTTACAAACTTCCACATGTCCTTTACTCCCAGGCGAAGTAGGTTCAACACAAAGCAAACCCTTAAATCATCCGGACTAGAGCATGTATAAAAACACCCAATAACATTGGTGATCCACTGCATTGTAGTCACAAACTTCCACCATTCCTTCTAGACTTCATCCACCTCATAGAAGTAATCGGTGATCCACCCCCAACATCCATGAGGCCTTGCAGTGGCAAGAGCTGCAGTAGTTGTAGCAGCAGCAACCTCGGTAATCACAACATAGCGCTCATCAAACATCTCGATCATCATGCTCTTCATAGACCCAAATGCCTCTGGGATAGACTCCCTAACCTTTGTGGTCACTTCCATAGCAATGATCATGTGGATGTCATCATCACTAAGTCCCTGTCTCTCTGAACCGCTAGAGCATGTACCTCGAGTATAGACCATATTGAAATACACAAGGAAAACGGTCAAAACCAGACTAAAAGCACTAGCAAGCAAATAGTCCAAACCACCCTCTGGTACCATGAGGCCTTGCACCCCCAACATCCATGAGGCCTTGCAGCGACAAGAGCTGTAGTAGTTGTAGCAGCAGCAACCTCGGTAATCACAACATAACGCTCATCAAACATCTTGATCATCATGCTCTTCATAGACCCAAATGCCTCTAGGATAGACTCCCTAACCGTTGTGGTCACTTCCATAGCAATGATCATGTGGATCTCGTCATCACTAAGATCCTGTCTCTCTGAACCGCTAGAGTATGTACCTCGAGTATACACCATATTGAAATACACAAGGAAAACGGTCAAAACCAGACTATAAGCACTAGCAAGCAAATAGTCCAAACCACCCTCTGGTACCCTCGAGATTCTTTCTAAATCTCATACGGATCCTATGATTTCAATCGTACACGCCCATACTACTTCTAAACCTATATGTAGTTGATTTAGATCCCCTCTCAAGGTCCCGAATCACAACCATCTAAGTTCTCAAAGAGCCATATCTAAAACCTCGAGACAGACATCTAAGGTCCTTGCTCATCTACTGCTTGCTTCGTAAGAAGTCTCCGCTAACCTTGCTAATGGCTAGGTGTAAACCAATTATACGGAATCTGGACTCAATAAACATTCGAATAAGAGATTCCAACCCAAATCCACAACCAAATAAGGAACATGAAGTAATGCTAAACCAAGTATTCTAACGATATTAAATCCTAACTATGTACAACCATGTAGTTTTCATGAAGTAATTAGAAATTTTAGCTTCAACCCTAGAAGAGCATCCACAAGTAATCACCTAGGCTGTAAGACATCACAAAATCAGGTAAACCTATCATGCAACTCCTGAGGGATCTGTAGACTACTTACTAGGAAGCATTTCTATCAGTCTCAATAATAGTAACTACAATACAACATATAACACAATTATATATATTTTAGGAGATCACTGCCTTGGGCTCCAACTGATTGTACACTCTGATTCTTTCGTTCCTTCCGTGACATTCATTTTTTGTAAAAAGTTTATTAAAATATTATATCCTTAGTTTGAGCCTAGCAGCTCACAAATGTTCATCCAATTCTCCCAAACCAGGGCATTGATACCAAATTCTAACAGCCCAAAATGTTAAAAAAAATCATTTTTATTTTAGCCAAAATCCCAAAATATCATAAAACCAAAACAAGAGTTCACAGATGTATCAATACAATCATCCCATATCAGAGTATCAAAATGTGGAAATCATAAAAAGATCTTCAAGCCGAAGTGTACAGTCTCGCCTTTGCCTTCCCGTCCGAGGTACCTAAAACACATTTAATCCACAATTGTAAGCATAACTTAGTGAGCCCTCCCAAAATATCCATACAACACAACATAAGTAACAGTTATGGGTTATCAGCAACCTTGGGGGTTATCAGCAATCCAGTAGACTAAAAGCACACCTTGTGGATTAAGAGCATGTTTTATGGGTTATCAGCAGCCCTAGGGATTCTCAGCAGTCCAAAGTTTGCAATAATTCAATTTAGATAAAACATAAATCAGAAATAAAGACCCAGCTGGTCACATATATACTACCACACATGTATATGAATTGAGGAAACTCACGTCATGAATAGCAGCTACAAGTACGACAGCTCTTACACATATCATAGATAGGATCAACGAGACACCTAGCAACAGTAAAGTCATATCCCATCAGCCTACATCCTTAAAACCATAGTTTGACCCCTAAAGTCAACCAGGTTCAACTTCAGCCAATGATCACATCATGACCAGCCATACGTCACATCGTGACTGGAAAAGGACAAAATAGTCACAAACACCACGTCTTACGATGTGACATGCTCTTCCCCATGTCGTGAGATTTGTTCTGGACAACTTTAAGCATTAAGCTCTTAATCCCTTAAGTTAGTTCTTGAGAATTTCCAGAGCGTCTTTCCCAAACCTAAATACCACAAAAATCATGGCTTTTCAGTCTTGCATGTCTAATACGTGACTTGGACACTAACTAGGTCAATAGCAAGATAATGGGATCAAGACTCGTGATTAGAGTCTAAAACCAACACCAAACTTCAGATATTAACTCATACTAAAAGTAAATGCATCAATCACCCATGAAGTTGCTAACTTTATGGGCCCATACAAGCTACCCAACCCATCCATGAAAAGGAAAGCATAAATCTTAGATGTAGCATGCATTAGGGATAAAGGCAGGAGCTTTATGAGTTACAAAGGTCCAAAAGCAATGCAGGATGATGAGATAGGAGCGTGATTCCCAAAAGTCTGCACCCAAGGAGTCTTCTTCTTCTTCATAGAGCAAAAAAACACCAAATGAGCTCTCTAAGGTCACCAATGGAGGCTAAGAACGTTTTGGAGAGGAAGGAGGTGATGGAGGCTGAGTGTATGCAAACCCTAGCCTCCCACTTCACTTAACTAGGGAGAAAAATACGGGATTAGGTTTAGCCTGATCTCACGACGTAAACACCTATTTGTCACGTCGTGAGCCTTAAAAATGGCCATGCATCTGACTCAAATGTCACGTTGTGAAACACTATCTCTCATGTCTTGACCCTCTTAAATTTTGGTTTTTTCGTTCTTAATTAATTCAAACATTAAAATCTCGAGTACCTACAATAGATGTTACACCGAGTGATGATGCTAGATTGGTGTGGATGAAGTTTTATCCAACAAGAAACATTAGTTAAATTTAATATATTTCGAGTGAATATTTATTTTTTCAAACTTTATGATGTTAGTATGTAGTCAGATGTCTATATTTTACCATTGGATGATATTATTGTTTTTACCAAAATTTTGTATATTTATTTGGGTGTTATCTTTATACTTGACATTAGTTTATGTACTTGAATTTATTTTTCTAATGATTGTAGCTTGACATGGATGATGCTGAAAGGAAAGAACTTATTTTACTTTTAACATTATCTAATCTAGAAGAAGATGGAATAGTAATTAATTATTACTACACTCATATTTACAAGAAGTCATGTATGACGTCACAACAGACAGGAGAAGCATGGATGAAGGATATGTTGAATGGTTATCCAAATCAATGAATTGGTGCTTTAAGAATGAATGTTAGTCTATTTACAAAAATTTTGTGAAGCTTAGAAAAGAATTATAGGTTGACTTCAAGTGACAGAATGTTGGTAACAAAAATTTGGAATATTTTTTTATACACTTACACTAGGTCTTTCAAATCTGGGAGATTATATTGCGTTGAGATATATTCCAAGGATCAGGTATGTTATGTATCTGGGTGAGTCTAGTAGAATTTTTGGTTGTTTACAAGGTCAGTTGGTGGTAGTTCGAACCCAAGTAGGGGAGAGTTGCATGTTCTTTTTCGGGGATCAGTGACCTCTTCGAGTTTTGGTTTCAGAAGAATGGGTCATAGGTAATTTTGGTTTAGTTATGCGAAAAATTGGTTTGGTATTTAGGCAAGATAGGAGTGTGGAGCAAATTGCCATCAGATGTATGTGGACAGGAACCCAAGAGCCTTCTTCGCAGCAAGAAACTATTGGACAAGGGGCTCGTGGTAGCCAGTGGCTCCTATCGGACACATCGAGGAATAGATCAAGAGGCTTTTGGGTCACTCAGTTTTATTATCGATTATTGAGAGATTTGTAAGCCTGTTGTATATCTTGATATCTATAGTCTAGGATGGGTAACTACTGATCGGTCGATTAGCTTCATAGTTTAGTATATTTAGTCCCACATGGGTTTGTTCTGTAATATATTGGGTCATGGGATTTATTTTTTATGCATCCTCGATTGTTGGTTATTTCGTTCATCATCTATAAGGCGGAGGCTCTTCGAAAGTTTCGCGTTTTATCAGTTGAAGTTCAATGAAGGCGTCAACCTATCGTCAAGTTTCGTATGATAGTATTTTATTTGGTCTATGGGTATGTTTACACCTAAATGTGGTGTGGAATTTTGGTTCATAGCAGGCTCATTTTTGGCATTTGTCCTTGGTTATTGGAAGTTCGGATGTTGGGGCAACATTGTTCAGCTTCCCTTTGGGGATGTATATTGTGGTAGCTCATCAAATGTGGTCATGAGGAGGTACATATGGACTGATTAAAATAGAATGAGAACACCTGGTCCAAATTTATTGGTGTGGTTCTTAATTGGTTTGTAGCCCTTGAGTTGGATCAAGAGTACAACTGCCTATCTTGTTCATTGGTTGGGTGCGACCATGTTTTCATATGATTTTTCATTGGTAGCAGCGTAGGTCGTGCAAGGTGTTGTGCGTGATAAAAGGGGATGGCCTGATTTATGTTTGATTATCATGGAAAGGAATATTATATGGTCTTTTTGCAAGACAGTGGGTTGATGGTTTGGTACCGTTAGAACAGTTAGTCATTTGGTTGAGACTCTTAGGACTTGGATCGTTAGTCTTATTGACATGTTTATATACATTTTGTTATTCTTGGCTGTCGAGAGACTCGATGACCAATTGGTTTGGATCATGTGGTCAGGAAAATTTATTTAGAATGGTAAATTATTTGTGCACTGGAAGACTTTTAATTAGTGGTTGCTATTATGGACCCTATCTTCTTGTGGGATGCCTATTAGGAGTTTGGTTTCC